>NC_039512.1:342873-1610789 GCF_003672135.1 Ooceraea biroi
CATTGCAATGTCATTGCATATAGTAAAAAAACCTTTACTATTAATCATGTTGCCATTTAATACTGTCTTTTGTACTAATTCTAATCAAAAATCTATTTAATTTTATTTCCTAAAAAATTGATCATCTTGTTTTAGAAAAATTTCTAATTATGCGTTTGCTAAAATTGTGTCATAGAAATCACGGTCATGAATAGAATTTAAATCCTCTTATGACCTGCTTTGACTGATACCACTGATATAAAGACTGAGTAGAACCATTGTACTGACTACATTGCACGTCGGTTTCATTCTCTGAATCAGTCTTACATGAGTCATGATATATTTTAATGAGAGTCCGACACGTGCATGGTATGTCCACCTGATTATCGTGGCACAATTTAATCTTGAAGCAATCTAATCTTGTTGTCTCCGTAGGTGGTGTGTATTGTGGTTTAGGTAAGAAATAATCCGACACCGAGTTACGATCACTTTTCTTCAACATGATGAACGTGTTTGTCACACCTAAGGGAGCACTCATTGCCTCTTGGAACTCTTCGCATTCTAATATGGCCCTGCAAGTGAAATTTGTATTACAATTCTTTATGTGTGATCTTACAGTTCTTATGTCTTACCAAACTCCTTGTTGGAGTACTTACTTCATCAGCTTCAAGAGCGGCTTTCTCGAGGAGTGTTGATATTCCTTATGCTGCTTGCTGTTGAGAATGTACGGCGGAAACTCTATCCCGATGTAAACCTTCGGCGAGAATATCGTAGCACCGAGTAGAACGGCAACTTCTTTCATGTCGCAGCCCTCAAGGAAGAACTGCGAAGATATGTGATCCGAGACATTTTTTAACGTGTTGGACAAGTTCTTAAAAGAAACTGCGTTTCTGTCTGTTGCCTGAACATTCGTTTGAAATTTACGGGCTAGCGCCTCGTACACGAACGGTATCTGCTGCTTTTGATACAGGATGTATTTAACGATTTCGATCACCACTTTCGTGCACGAATCACTGGTCAGTGGTTCGTCTAACAACACGTTGATTTCTGTCTCGCCCTTTTTTCTGGAAAACATCTTTTTCGTCGAAAGCCGATCTGAAAGTTTGTAATCTACAGAAATGTATTTTGAAACGTCCACCATCCGCCAAGAGTCGCGAAAGAATGAGCGGGGGCCGAGGACGGCGAGGACTCCCAGGAGTTAGGTTAGATTAAAAATTCTCTTACTGCGGATAACACTAGCGCGCCCGATCCCCGATGTTGGTCAGTTGGTTGTGGTTGGTTGCCATGCCTGGTTAGTTACTAAGTTCACTTTATTTACGCTCGCCGTTAAACGTACAAATTTTGAAGTTTTAAAACTATAAGATTGAAAAATAAAATTTGATAATGGAGCTAAAGACGAAGCAAATGAAAAATATGTTGGGACCTATACAGCAACAGGTAACCAGGCTTGATTAGTCAATTTTTAGCCCATCGTGAAGCATCGAAAATAAAGTAAATAAGTATTATTTTATTAAATAAAGAATAAAAGATAAAGATAATATGTTATTCCTTTCAGACAAGTAAGCTGCTAACATTGTTAATGAGTGTTTCTACTAATCCATCCGAAATTTTAGCTGTGAAGTCAACGCTTTTCGAACAGCATCATTCTTTAACTCAGAGATTTAAAAACTTGACGAATGATGACAATTCTGATTGTGAAGAAGCTAATGTAAAAATTGCTGACGCAAAACACACTTCCCTATTAAAGGATATCGATGAGCTTGTACGTCGCAAACAGATTTCGATGTAATATTCAATATTTAATTTTTTATATAATAATTATATACTTTAGTTATGCATCATCTTTTCAGATTAAAAGTGTTAAGAGTAATACTACTGACAAGTATGCAGCCAAGCAGATGACAGAATTATTGCTCAGTAAATTTACGTCTGCTTTACAAGCTTTGGAAGACCTAGAATGCTTACCGCTGAAACAAAGACTCCAGGACTGTTTGGATTACGTCAGAGAAATGAATATAGCGAATGAGATTGAGGATCTTCAAAACATAAAAGTAACAATAAGTGAAATACTCTTGAAATTATTAATCTCTTATTTCCTTTGATATTATTGTCTTGTTACTTGCAAAGGAACTTGGCACCTCGATATTGGAGATATTCGAACCATTGCAGAAATATAGGAGAAGTTTGGTGTCTGTTTTCTTATCAGAGAAGTTGGCGTTATTTACTTCACAATTGTGTACGTCATTTGAAATGCTGGTTCAACTAGCTCAGCAGCAACATTGGTTAAATGCGCCAATCTATGTGAGAGATTGTATTATTAATATCTGCTTTTTTGTATTACTTACTCGATTTTAAATCTATGTTGAATAACTCTGTGTAGGCCTGCAAGAAATATATTTGTGAAAGAATATGTGCCTGTTGCGAAAAGATTTTGGAATTACTGAATGGTACGAATCCATCGCCAGAAGAGGAAGCTTGTGAGAAACAAAATCATTTTGTCTACAGGTGACAAAATAAATATTTCTTAAGCTTTTTTAATTTTATGTATATATATGTATATATAATCAATTGATTCTCACGCTATGATGTGCATTTTGTAGAATGGACTTGGCACTAGACATTATATTAGAAATGCCAACCAAACCGCATGAGGAACAACTATCTGAATGTGCAGAATTGTGGTTGAGACTAGAAGATGTTTTCTCCCACGCTATGGCGATTACTCAAGTGTGTCAGCCATATAATTTCAAAGCCATTACTGGATCCTGCCAATCCATAGTATTAGAATACGAGAAACTAAAGCAGGAATTACAATTGGAAACACCAGATTCAGCATTAAATAATCTGTTTATGCACACTTTGACCGACGCTCTTTATCGTCTAGAACGTAAAGTTAATATAGCTATATTAACTCTCGCGATGGAAGTATTCAGCACTCCTTACGCAGCTCTGAAAAAGCTTGTTATGACGTGCGGCAACTCGTTAAGTGCGAAGAGGAGATCCAAGAATGATCTGAATGGTCTTGTAGAAGATTTTGATCAGCTTTTTGACCAAACTGTGCAGATTGGAATATACGCTATCGCTTGTTGCAAGAACATGAATCGTTAGTTGCCGTCACACATAAAATGAGAAATCAGTAATGCTTCCTTGCAGATGAATGAAAATATCTTCAAAATAAATTTGCTTGTTTCAGGTAACAATAAGATCCGCAATTGCCTCGCGGGATTCGAATCTTTGGAGACTGAATTAATATCTGCAGTAACCTCCTTCTATTTGCATCCAGATAACAAAGAAATGCGCTCAAGTGTCAAGCTATTGACTACGCAATGGCAACTAGAGATGAATAGGTTTCAAAATACTGTGAACCTCATTATAAATTCTGCAGCCTTCTGTCACGTATGATGTTATTATTAACTAACTATAACTATAAAATATTAATATAATTTTATAATAATAATATATTATGAAATTGTTTTTTCATTCAGGTAGTTATGGATAGCCTTCAAGAGCGTATAACGGCAATCTCCGATTGCCTGGACAATAGGCAACCAGTAACACAACTTCAGATACAAGGCATTGTTCAGCGCGCTTCGTCTTTATCCAGCCAAATAACAGCAGTTGTAAATGACATTGGCACTGAAAATATTGATCGTCAAACGATAATGATGACAAGGGAATTGAAAGCAGGTAATCATACGTTATATTACTTAAAATTACTTAACATTATATCTTATATTTCACGTGTATCTTTTATTATAGCTATATTTGAAGCCAATGCAGCTGCCAAGACTCTCTTGGTCGAAAACGCCACGGAGCCGCAACAATTACGGGTGATAAAGCGGTGTGAATTAATATTAAATGTTGTCCAAAGATTGCAACCTGCCTTATCTACATTAATGAATAGCACAATGCTCGAAAAATCTAGTAGAAGTCGAGAAGATTCCAAACATGGTAAAACAACCAATCCTTTATTTATCTACTTATTTAAATGTATCAATCATACTGGGAAACGTAAATACTTTAAAAAGAAAATTAAATACTGTACATTATACAGGCTCCATTTCAAACGTTACGAATTTTCCGTCCGTAATTTATGGTTTACCACGCAATGAAAATAGTTTAGTCTACATCAGAACACCGTATACAGGTTTGTAGGTTGTAAAAACTTGATATTCTGCTGCACATGCTATTTGTAGATCGAAATAATGCCAAGTTTTATCTGTATTTTAGTAAAAGCGTATAAACCACAGGTATCAATTCAACTAGCAAATAGCACAATTCAGAAGCCATCAGATTTGTCGTGTTTGTTATCTTACATAAAGAGTGGCCGCACATTGCGCAGCGAGCATTCCATCATGTATAACATGCCGCATAAAAATAAGAATAAGGATAAGGATACGACAGAGCCACTTGTCAGAAATGAAGCATCCTTCAGGAATCTGTCTAGCGTCAGACAACACCTTTTCAGTAGAAATAATTTTACAGCCAATGGTAACATCGATATGACTGAAGAGAGTTTGAATTTAACAGGTAATGTACTTGAAGCTGCGCTAATGTGCTTTAAGCTAGTCAGACCAGAATCATGAATTACATTGAAAGCTGTTTCAGCTGTCTTGGAGAAACTCACCTCGCCATCTACATCGGCAAGTTCAACATTTTCAGCTTGTCAATCTTTGAAAAAGCAAGACATATCTTCTGGACATGCAATTAAAGAAATGGTCACCAACAAGGTAGATAAGTTGTCTGGAACTGGTAGATTAGAAACAGAAATTTGTTTAAATGGATCTGCAATGACGGAGAAGGTGGGTGAGTGCACCATGTCAGGTGGCGGTGATGCATCTTTAATCATGGAAACGTGTCAAAAGCTCAGTAGTGTTCGACTCTCAAATAATAAGATTCAAAAGTCAGCATCAGGGCAGCATGAAGTGTACAAAAAAAAGAGAAGATTGAATTCTTTTTCTAAGTGAGATATTAAGTTTTTAATGCAAATGTCCCGCAATTTTTTTTATTTATGATAAATAGCATTTAAGATGTCAGTTGCATTAGCATGTAATTTTGCGTGAGTTATAACGTATTAAATTTAATATAAAATTTAAGTTTGAATTGTAAATGGAATCTATGAAAGCTTCATTACGTAAAGCAATAAAATATATTTTTCAGTATCTATATTCCGTGCTTAATATTTTTATTTCCCGCTCAACTGGTCAGATCTTTGACTATATCTTACAAAGAAACTAAACCACCTCAAGTTTCGTAATAGACCCCCTGATTGGTCTAGTAATTTATTTTGTGCAACGTCCAATCTTCCTATTTCTTTCATAGATTGAAAAGTAACTAGAGAGAATGTAATTTCTTCGCCGCGGTTGAAAACGAATAAACATAAAGAGAGAATGACAATTACGCCATATTGTGCATCACTTCTGCATCACTTCCATGGTTTCTGTCCTTGGATTTCGAGATATATTCCTGTTTCATTTTGAATCCAGAAGGAAATCCTGATGTGCTGGACGGATTACAGAGATGTATGATAAATTGCCGCGTGCGATGACAATATTTGTGAAATCCGACGTTGGTACCATTCATATTTAAGTGTTACTAAATTTAATTACTAATATGTGCAACTGACATTGTAACATTTGTAACTCGCGTCGGAGAAAGTACGCAGATGCTACATGTAGCAAAGTGAGCCCGGTGGCGAGACAGGTAAGAGAAGAAAAAGGTGAATGGAATAGAGAGGAAGACTCCCAAGGAAGTCCAACTCGGTCCAAGCTGGTCCAAACTCAAGTCCATCACCAAACAAAACATGGACGCCGTAGAAATAAATACGTCGGAGCCGCCGCAAACGGAGGACGTGGTCGCGTCCACAGTCAAGATATGCCGCGTGTGTTTGCTTGACA
The DNA here is from genome assembly GCF_003672135.1 of Ooceraea biroi. Taxonomy (NCBI): domain Eukaryota; kingdom Metazoa; phylum Arthropoda; class Insecta; order Hymenoptera; family Formicidae; genus Ooceraea; species Ooceraea biroi. Next base: position 348,750 of record NC_039512.1, read on the forward strand.
ACCTGATGATGCGTGACCTCTTCCTTGAGAATGAAACCGCGTCTTTGTCAACGAAGGCGATGAGCTTCATTAACGTTAAGGTTAGTTACGTACTTTGGAGGTTAGACACTGACGCGAATATCTCGTTCGCTTATATTATTGTTTTTTCTTTCCTTTGAATCTTGGATAGACCCTTCATTGAGAGTTTACAAACTTTTTGCTATTTTCCTTGTGGATTGTTTGCTTTAGCTTGTCAAGCGTAACATATTCCTAGCACTCATGTAATACATTTAATTATTTAATTAATAGAAGCAAGTTGAGGCAGTTGGATATTTTTATATATAATAAATGCCGGTATAGTAAATAATAAATCGGCAACAGACTTGTGGAATTTATCAAATCGTTTATTTCTATTAGATGTTACCCGGTGATGGTTTACCAGCACAAGTATGCTGTATGTGTGCTGACAAACTGGAGTCAGCATATGAGTTTAAATTACAAGTTGAGCAAGCCGACAATGTCCTCAGAGAGAGATATGTCGGAGGAATTATAAAGGAAGAATTGTTTTTCAACGAAGTCGAGGTACACTTGGATGCTGAAAGGAACGATGACATGGATGAGATGAATATTAGTGATCATTATAATCTTAGTGAACCTGGTGGCGTAGTTTTATCAGAATCAGATGCAGAGAAGAATTTTCTAAAGGATCAGCTAATAATTTTGGAACAGGATAAATTATCACCGAAACCAGAGGAAATGCAACAGAGTGAGAGTGAGTAAAATAAAATTAACAGATTAAATTGACATTTTAATAAAATTTATATCAAATATTGCTTTACTAACGATAACATAAAGATGTCGAGATGTTTCTGTCTTGTACCAACATACTGAACATTGATACTTTTTTAGATTCTGATGAAGATAATCCACAGGAGATCACACGAGAAGTCAATGAAAGTATCGTAGAAGAGTTGCAACAAGAATTAGCTAACAGAGAGAACAACGGCATGCCAAGTGCCATGGAAGAGTCTAGGAATCAAAAATCTTTTATGGACGAAAATATCATTCCAAGTTGCGTGGATGCAATCCCAACGGAGGAACATGATTACATCATGCAGCAACAATGTATAGTGTCTATGGAACAGCTTCGTTCACAAGAAGAAATGCAAAAGACGGTATCACAAGTTGAAGAAACCAGAGAGGGATGTCAAGACATGTCCGAGGAAAATGAAGAAAATCAGGAAAGCCAAGCTGGGCAGGATCAAGAGACTGGAATTGAGCAAAATCAAAATGAGAAGTATTTCAAGGAGGAAGTGCCAAAGGTTGATACAAATGAACCAGCAGTGGAACAAGATTCTCAGAACGAAACACGAAGGAGTAAACGCAGATCAGCTCGTCGCACGTTTACCGAAAGGGACTCCGACGAGGAGAACTATTTCGAGAATCTGAATCTGAGTTCCCGATTGAAGAAAGCACAGGCGGACAAGGCAGAGAAAATCTTCTTTTTCATTTGTTACTTGTGCGACAAGCAGTTCTTGTCGAAGAACGTCTTAAAAGAGCATCTGCATTCCCATGAGGAGGTGAGGAGAACGCTGTCTCTGAAAAAAACGCCGGAAAAACCGCAGAAGGTCACACAACAGACTAGCGTCTCCTCCGCGAAGACGCCGCCATCCGGAAAGAAAGCCAACAAGTGTCCTTATTGCGGTAAAGAGTATCTGTACATAATTTCATTTATTAAGCACATTAAGCAACACGAACGAGAGGAGGAGACGAAGGAGGAGCCGCTATCGTACGAGGCGTTGTTTCAGGAACACGAGGACAGTTTAGACTTTGACGATGGCAATAACTCGGACGGACCGGGCAGGAAGCGAACCAGGAGAGAAAGTACAGGCGACGTGAACGACGATGCCGCGAACGAGGAGGAAAATCAAGATAAAAGAAGAAAAAATCATCATCACGTTGAGGAATTCCCGTGCGACAAATGTTCGAAGCAATTCAATACAAAGCGAGGCTTGCAAAAGCACTCGGTCACGCACGTTGGCCTCAAGTGCAGCGTGTGCAACGAGGAATACGATACCCTGGAACAACTGAAAAATCACCGAACGAAACACGTGGTCGAAGGAGTACTCTCCGAACAGGATTTAGAGGAGGACATGAAGCAGATGATAGAAAAAGTTGCGGAGAATGAGGAGGACCAAGGCAACAAGGAGGACGAGAACGTGGCGGCGAGTGAGTCCGCTGAGAACGCGAAAGAACTGAAGTGCCCGAAATGTCCGATGACGTTTTTCCGCAAAATAAATCTGTCCAGACACGTGGAGAAGGCGCATTCTGGGGCGAGCTACACTTGCAAGATATGTCGCCAACAGTTCACGCGAAAGGATCTTCTGCGTAGGCATGCGGAGCAGCACGCACGAGTGAAGGTCTATAAGTGTACGCAGTGTAATAAAACGTTCAGCAACGAGCTTACTCTGAGGAATCACTTGATCGCCACGAGTCACAAGACGTTCATACAGGGACAAGAGTACGATCCGAACAAGCGTATCAAACGCGTGGCCGCGAGGGCGGCACAGAAGATCATTGACAAGATCAAGACAGAAGATGGTTTAGAGGATTACGATGACGACGATAACGACAATGTGGATTATGACGCCAAGTTGGACGGGCATTACCGTCGTAAGCGCGATGCTACACCAAAGAAGTATAATTATAAGAAGGAACTGGAGTGCGCGACATGTAACAAGAGGTACAGCTCAAAACAGGCTTTGACGAAGCACATGGAGCAACACGTGAAGGATGAGAAGGCGGAGAAAGCGGCAGCGGCGGCAGCAGCGGCCGAGAAGCTGAAGAAGGCTACCATGGAGAAAAAAGAGAATCAGAAGACGAGTAACTCGGGCGATAACGAGGACGATGATAACGATTCGGACTTTGAGAGCGGACTGGACTGGCCAATGGATAGCCATGAGTGCACCACGTGTAAAAAGCGTTACAGCACAAAGAAATCGCTTTTGCGGCACCAGTTGCTACACGAAGAACCGAATTTTGAATGCGACATCTGCAACGTCAAATTTTATCGCAAGGACAAGCTAAAGGCGCATTACGACAAGTGCTCCGAAAAGAACCCGGATCAGGTAAGGAAGTGCAATATATGTGGTGACAGTTTCGAGAACAACGAGTTGTTACGAGAACACAGAGCCAAACACGTTACGGAGGGTATCTTAACGGAGGAGGATCTGAGGGATATCGAGCCAAAGCCCGAGGAGAAGAAACCAGGTGAGAAGATTGGCCGGAAGAGAAGGACCGACATTGTCGGACTCGAGTGTACCGAGTGCAACAAGCAATACACCTCCCGAAAGGGCCTTTTGCGGCACATTCAGGTGCACGAGGGCAAGAAATACTTGTGTGACATATGCCCGAAAAAGTTTTACCGGCGAGAACACCTGAAGATTCACGTGGCGAAACACAACATGATCAAGCCGTACAAATGCACCCGATGTACCAAGCGTTTCATCAAAGAGGAGCAACTCAACAACCACCTGTCTAAGCACGACCGCACGTTCAAGAAGAACAAAGAGACTGACAGCTCAAAGAGATTCCTCTGCGAGATCTGCAGCAAGAGCTTCACGCAGTCGACGACGCTGATCGCGCATTTGCGTGCGCATAACGGCATCAAGCCGTACGTGTGCGAAGTGTGCTCGCGACCATTCACCACCAACGCCTACTTGAAGATGCACATGCGTACGCACACGCAGGAACGTCCTTACATATGCCAGTATTGCTCGCGAGCGTTCGCACGAGCAGATACCTTGGCGAATCATGTCACTTCGCATACTGGCGAGGCCAAGTACCACTGCAAATGCTGCACGAAGAACTTCCGGCGTTTGAAGTCCTTGAAGGAGCACATGTTCATTCACACGGGACAGCGACCATACGAGTGTCCGACCTGTGATCGCAAATTCAACAACAACGGCAGTCGTTACGCGCACAGTAAGCGCTGCAAGCAGAATCTTTTGCAGAACCAGAACCGCGCGCAACAGATGATGCAGCAAACAACGCAGCAACCGCAACAACAACAACAACAACAGCAGCAACAACTACAGCCGCAGCAGGTGCAGGTACAGGTCCAACAAATACAGCAGACACAGCCTCATACGGTGAGGATGCATCAGACGACGCTCACCCAGGCACAAGTGGTCAAGGCGCAGAACATTAAGACAATCGCCATAAGACAGGCCGAACCGACCGCAGTGGCGACAACGCAACAAGTGATGCAGCATCAAGAGATACTAATGCCGCTGATCCTACCGCTCACTGTCACTCTCACCGACGTCGGTGAGGAGGTGATACTACCAGAGGGTACAAAAATATTCACCACCTCCTAATCGAGCCGCCGTCTTCTCTATCCGATTGGAGTAAAAAAAGAGACATACTCGCGAAGACGGAAGCAGATTTCCCACAATGCGAGGCGCATCTTGACGTGAATTGCAAGTTTTCTTCTCCCGCGGTTCATGACTCTCTGCTGATGAAGTTTTCATTTTCCGATCTTCTTCGCACACGAGAAAAATCGAGAGTAATGTCTCATTACGAGATATCTGACAATGAGAGGTCGCGTTTGCGGGTAATCGAAAGAACTTTTATGCACTGGATGAGAAAAGGAGCTAATATATATATATATATATATATATATATATATATATATACATATATATAGATGTGCTATTAAATGTATTGAATATATATTAAATATATTTAATAGTACACGATATTAAATATATAATGCGATAACTGTGGTTTTCACAGAATCATTTCGATTATGTATGAAATGTTATATCGAAGTTTATTTTTGCAACGGTGAAGGCGCAAAACAGGCATATATGTGTGTATATACATATACACACGTGTGTGTATATATATATTATAAAATTTATCTAGAAGTCCTGAACAGGTGTACCTTTCCATAGTAATGCGCATTATCACAGGTGACTAGAATAAAGATCTTTGATAAATATTTGTAAAAGAGAAGAATCAGACGTCTTAAGTGTAATATACATAAATTTCTTTTAAGAGACATGATAAGATAAGAGAGTATAGCTTAAATAATTAAAGCGTAATGTATCAAATAATACTAGATTTACTTTCATTTAGTTTCTTTTTGCCTTTTTTTTCTTTCATGTAAGGTCTGTCTGGTATGCTGCTTCAATAAAAAATAATTGCAAGATTAAAGTGATATTACACTATATTAGGAAGTACGGTGTTTTTTAAAATGGATAAAAATATCACATAATCTGGCGTCATATTAAAGATTCCTTTTCTAGATCTTTATTCTTTAAAAACACATTGACTATTTTTTCTGTTTTTACTGATGTTATTTCATCAGGATGTCATGCATGTAATAACGATTCTTGAAGAGTATATCTCAAAGATAATTTATTGAAATTTTGGTTCTGACATTTTTTATATTTAAAGCGTCTTTCGAGTCTTTATATAAAACTGTATCTTGTTTCATTGCATTGAAGTTGGTAATCCCTCTCCATTAAAATATATTACGTAAAAATACGAAAATCTTGGTATTGCAAATTTGGAAGTAAATCTTGTGCTATGTGCTCTTACGTAATAATGATAATCATGTCTGCGTAATATCTGTAAAACTAATGCGGGACTAGATATAAAGTGATGTGTATAAATACTTAACAATAATAATATAAACGTTGTTATACGATCTGCATGATTTCGTATTTAGATTTTGTTGCATAAATAAATAAAGTATTTGTTCTCATCTTATATTATTGTGGTTTATGCTATTGAAGTTACTAAACTTGTTATATTGACTTTTGTTGTATATACATTCAGTTTGTACTGAAAAAAGCTATTTGTAATTTTACAGTGCATTATATAATCCAAAGAACGATACAATAAATTATAAAATCTCGTAAGTATGGTATTTCTACATTGAATATGTCTTAAATGACGAGTCGAGATGATTGTATAGAAATATGAGAGATACAAATTTATATACAATTCATGTGTGGTTTTTTTTTGTGGATCAGGTGAAGAATGATGAAGATTGAAGTGAGCATTTGCGACTTGTACAATATGTTAATGGCAATAATCAAGTAATCTTACAATATAGAGCTATCTTATCGATGAGGATGTTTTTACTTACAGCGTACGTATATATGTACGGAGCTACTTGTTATAATTTACCATAGACATACAGTTTTTATTTCAAGATATAAAAAGATTATATATCTTCCACGGAAATACTATTTGCGACGTTCAATTATTGTTTTACAAAATCTTGACAAGAAGTGTACACATATACACGAATTGTATGCGACGATATGTTCCTTGTAAATGGAAAATTACTTGTAACAATCAGGTATTGCAATTTTCTCGATGTCCCTGTACATAGTTACGAATAAATAAATAAAAAATGGATAGCACTCAAAACGTTCGTTGCAATCGCCACTTTTTCTTAATAGTACATTTCTTGTTTTATTTAGTCGAATAAATTGGCGCAATACATACAAACGATGTAAAGTTGATAGGCTCAGTCAAAACATTACACGAAGGAATCCACGTGAATATGGTAATTTTGTAATTATCAGCCGCTTTTTTTTCTCTTATTCTTTTGACTTTACTAAAGAACAAACAGAAAAATCGTCTTATCTCAGCCATCTATCACCCATAGAATGTTGATTCCGGATGATCCTGCATTTACTCGTCCCAACATACCGTGGTTTCGTGTCTTGAGAATGTACAAGAAAAGTAAGAGTGTATGGAATAAATTATTACGTCCCTGGAATCAGAAACATTAAAAGAAAACATGTTAAAAAACCAAAAGAGATACGTTATTGTTAGATATTAGAGTTAATAACAATAAATTACCCGTTGTACTTCCTCGTAATCGTTCGGTAGCGAATCACCGGACAATGCCAGGCTGTAGTGCGGCGGATTTACGGACTGACAGACTATTATCGGGCCCTTGTTACGCGGCAGTTCCATACCAGACCTCGCCATGTACCTTGAAGTAAACGGCCTGGCATCTGGTTGATCCAATGGTGCTTCCAATTGCGTATCCATGTAAGTCGAAATCAAATGCATTATTATCTGCAAAAAATATATTCTTTAGTCAAACAAACGTCGACGAAACTTTACTTGAAATACATTTCTTAAATAAGAGAATATTGCTGATGTTCTGCATGCTTACCGCGGAATCGGTTGGCAAGCTAGAGTCCCATTCTTTGCTACCGTGAGAACCTCCACTGTTCCACTTAAACTCACTCATGGATCCTCCCTTCGCGAGCATCTTTATTCTCTTTACGAGATACTCCTGATTGTTAGACAACTCCAGGAAGGGAACCAATGTCGGTAGGGTAGGAATTGCAGAGACCAAAAACGGTGCTTGAGCAAGCTTCCTGAGTCTGTCCAGGCCTACGTAGCCCGGTTGCGAGTCGCTCAGACCGTGACGCACTAGTGCCACGCATATATTGTCTATCTCCGAAGCCACACGCTCCACGACCGTCTTGCTGATCCACTGAAACATTGAGATATGATTATTGGAATACTAAATCTCTCTCAATTAATTATTACTTTTACAGTATCTTTTATACTACTTTATTCTGCTTCATAATTTGATTTTTACCATTCGCAGATTGGCGGTCCATTCATTGACTTTGTTTGAATCGACTCTGTACTTCCTCCATACATCTGGTGCGCCAAATGTACCCCTCGGAGAACTCCCTTCCTCTGCGCCAGGGCTGGTTGCCTTCGTTTTATCTAAATGAAGACATAAACAATTAGGTAAATCACAGAAAAATGCAAAACATTTGCAAATTAATTTCGTATTTACCTATGGTAGGAGCAAGCTGATAAGCGCATCTTCTCAACAGTGGTGATACTTCACCAGGAGTTCGAGTAGCAGGATGAGACCAGAAGGAACTCAAGAGATTGGACGGCTGATCGATAGTTGTAGAAAGAACACACTTTCTTTGTTGTTCAACCTCTTTTAGATAACTCTCTAGGTCACATTCATCCTGAATGAGATTCTCGTTTGTAAGGCTGTCGCTAGTAGAGATATTCATGGATCTACTGAGCGATCCATTAGAGCTTATCGTTGATTTGGGAGACGTAGGAGTGCTGTATCTAAGAAACGAACTTGGTGCTGAATAATCCTCTAAAGAACAAAACAAAATTCAGATAAATATATAGAAAATATGTATGTTCAAGGAACAACCCTAATACAATACTTTGCGTACTGATTTCACTTAAAACTGGAGTTCCAAGAGGCGTAGTACGTCTATTGAGATTTATGTAAGACAAGTTCAAAGAGGAACTCAGTTCCGAAGTCTTCAACTTCTGAGATATTTCTTCCTTAAAGAGAGGATCGTCCTCCGGTATTCCCAAAAGTGGTCTTTGTTTAGAGCTTAATATAATTGGCTGTAACTGCAGAGTGGTCCATGTGTATCGTGCGATGTGATATAAGGCGTTCAATGTAAAGATCAATGCCAGAAAGCATTCAATCCAGTAAATCCAGTAAATTGACTTATAAACAGATTCGCCATATATTCTGGGGAAAAAATCAAGATTATATATATGCTGTGTATGATTACCAAGAAATTGTAATATGTATAATTGTATTATTATACAGGGTGTCCCGGGTTTTAACCGACAAACTGCGGGAGCATATTCTACTAGTGGAAATAAGAAAAAATTCTTATATCGAGTTTGCTTAGAAATGCTTTATTACAAAGTTATAAACCAATATTGAAAAGAAATATCAGATAAGTAACAACGGAACATAGTGTAGAATTTGGAAGGTCGAAGATGTTTATGTTATGTGTATTCACATGTATTCATGTTCACTATGTTGAAACGATTCAGTATGATTGTTACTTTCACAACAGTAGCTGTTAGATTTCAATCGTCGTGTCAACTAGCAATTACTATCAGAATGCCAAAAGTGTTTTCAAATGAGGAATACACTGATATTCATTTTGTGTACGGATTCTGTGACGGAAATGCACGAGCTGCCGTACGAGAGTATCAACGTAGATTTCCTAACAGGAGAGTACCAGATAGATTTAAAGCAACGAATTACTAATTCAGTTACTGAGATGCAACAAAATTTTCAGGAATGTCGTACTGTAACAAATTCTGTACTACGTCGATGTCTAGCTTGTATCGATGTGCAAGAACAACATTTTGAAATGCGTCACTAAATCATTGCGTAGATAATTTTTATTTTTGTGAAAAAATCCGTTGTTACTTATCTCATATTTCTTTTCAATATTGATTTATAACTTTGTAATAAAGCATTTCTAAGCAAACTCGATATAAGAATTTTTTCTTATTTCCACTAGTAGAATATGCTCCCACAGTTTGTCGGTTAAAACCCGGGACACCCTGTATATATCTTAAAGAAAAACAGAAATCTTACAAATCAAAGACTGTAATGCTGAGCAATATACTGTTGATGAAGAACCACGTGATACTGTAGCGAGCTTTGCTTTGCATCTGCCTCAAATCCAATAGCTGTTGTACTTGCGGTTTGGGCGTTAGAATTCTATAAATAAATTGTCCCATCATAGCTCTGGTTAAGAATTATTTTAGTCATGTGAATCCTAACCTCTCTTAAGAATACTTCTGCAATTCTTACCTTGCATTGGAAGATATACATCTCATAGGAGAGTAGAAATTACTCATTTTGAACAATCTGAGTTGCACTGGTGTTAAAACATTTGTTATTGCTACTCGAATGTATAAGAAAACTACTTTCGTTAAGCATCACTTTCCCGCGTTACGCGAGACATGGACACCCGGCATTTTAACCTCCGTGAAGTTAGCCGGTCAACTTTTACTAAAGTGTTTTTTACGAATCGATTGTTGGCCTAATTAAAATTTTAGTTGGCTAATATTAAAAAAAAAGAAAATTTTGTGTGAAGTCAGTCGGAGGAAAATTAATTTTTTATCATTTTCGTTTCTAAAGCCTTGTGCCCACGATGCTAGAAATCGATCTGAGATATCTATCCGAGAAATATGTAGCCAATCAACTTGCAGCTTTTCCGTAAAAGTGCAAGTGATGGCCACAATATGTATACATTTTGCTATGGGGCACATGCATGTACGCAGGTATTGCACGTATACATAGCCACACATAATAATGTTCTTTTCTCACAACATATCAATATATTTTTTCTATTCACATTATAACGTAATAAAATAATTTTGTATATTTGTATGCTTTTCCTATCACACAATGTTACGTTTTAGCTTCTGTCAATCTTACAAGAAGCTTATTTTTGGTAACATTTTCACCTACAGAGCACAATACGTCCTCAACTGTTCCATCGATAGATGCTTTAATGATATGCTGTAAAAATAAAAATAAATATTAGATATTGTACATATTGGAATTAATACTGGAAACTGAATAACTTACTTCCATTTTCATAGCAACAATAACAAGCAACGAGTCGCCTTTTTTCACTACATCTCCCTTGTTAACAAAAATCTTATCCACCAAACCAGGCATTGGGCTCAACGCTGTGCATGGATTTTGTTCAGCCCGATTTATAAGCGCAGTCACAAATTTAGGAGTAGGAATGACCAGCTGCCACTCTCGATCCTGAAGAAAATTGCTTTTTACGTTCGCGGGAAAGTCTGATTTTCATTAAATGTTACATAATTAATCACCTTGGTAAATATATGTAGCTTATTATCAAGTTTCGCTATCCGTGTTTTAGCGATGACTCCACCAATCTCTGCGAATAATTCTAAAGCACCGTCCATCTTCTTCAAAGTTCCAGTTACTTTTTTCCAGGGTCCTAATCTGTTAACTCTCATCAAGTACTCGTTTGGTTCAGTATATTTCACTTCCACCATGTTACTGTCCTTTCCAACATTGAAATGAAATGACTGTGTCAAGATATGATTTAGCCTGACGCCAATTTCCATCGCAAATGGACTGAAGGGGTCTTTCGTGTCTAAAGACGCGCTTAGCGAGTTCATATCTTCGATCAGTATCGAAGCCAAGGTGCCTTGAATGAACACTTCGTTAGGTGTCTGCAATTTCGGAAACAGCTGCTCAAAATTCTCTTCGATGAATCCTGTATGTACCTCGCCGCTTTGAAATTTCGGATGAGCACAAAGATCCTTGATGAATTCAATATTGGTATCCAGACCAGCTATCTGCAAACGTATTTATTTTAATTGAACATATTATAGTTACACACCTAGTCAAAATTTGCTTCATTATTTTTTAATAACGTAAAAATTAAATCTATTTAAATTTGATTTAAAATGATTGATCTTTTTAATTATAATAAAATTCTAACTTGGATAATTATGTAACTTACATTATATTCATTGAGCTTCGATCTGAGTATTCCAAGAGCTTCGCTTCTATCTTTCCCCCAGACCACCAATTTTGCTATCATTGGATCATAGTGCACAGATACCTCGTCGTTTTCCCGTACTCCGGTTTCAACCCTGACATTATCCGCTGCTTGAGGAGGTTTCAAGTATAAAAGCTGACCGGCTCCTGGTAAGAAACCATTCCTTGGGTTCTGTGATATCACGACAATGAAAATCCGGTTTAGTGATAAATGCACTTATATGCGCTCATTTTAACATGAGACATGATTAGATAGGGTGAGCCAAGTACCTCTGCATAGATTCTCGCTTCAAATGCATGGCCGTTAAGGCTGATCTGTTCCTGTTTAAGCGGGAGTTGCTCGCCACTCGCCACTCTCAATTGCCACTCGACCAAATCCAACCCGGTGATCGCTTCGGTAACCGGATGCTCCACCTGAAGACGCGTGTTCATCTCCATGAAGTGAAAACTGTGGGCATTCCGGTCCATTATGAACTCCACGGTTCCGGCACCGACGTATCCCACAGCTTTGGCGGCACGCACGGCCGCTTCGCCCAACTCCTGCCTGAGTTCCTGGGAAATGCCAGGCTGGAAAATAAATTGAGCAATGCATGCAGTCTTCCATCTTCCGGACCATCGTGAGAGTAACTAGAAAAAGGCGTACAGCGGGAGCCTCCTCGATCACTTTCTGATGCCTTCTCTGAACGGAGCAGTCTCTCTCGAATAAATAAACGGCGTTCCCGTGTTTGTCGGCGAACACCTGCACTTCCACGTGCCTAGGCTCGGCGACGTATTTCTCCAAGAGCACCGCCGAATCCCCGAATGCCTTCTCGGACTCGGTTCTCGCGGATTCCAGGGCCTCGGCGAAATCAGACTCCTTCAGTGCGATCCTCATACCTTTCCCACCACCGCCACGGACGGCCTTGATCATCAATGGGAAGCCGATCTTCCTGGCCTCCGCTAATAACGTTTCATTCGTTTGGTCCTCTCCGTGATATCCTAATAAAATAAGATAAAATGTACAGAGTTAAAGAGATACTTCTCTCTTATCTCTTGTATTTAAAACGAATAAATAAAACGTTCACCTTCTATAATAGGAACACCAGCGTTTGCCATAATAGCTTTCGAGGTGTTCTTTATACCCATATCTCTGATGGCACTGGCTGGTGGACCGATGAATATAATGTTCTCCCTTTGACAAAGTTCAGCAAACTCGGTGTTCTCTGAAAGGAATCCATATCCCGGGTGTATAGCCTGGCATTTGGCTTGTTTGGCCACTGATATGATTTTATCCTGCCGTAAGTAACTCTGACTAGATTGAGCAGGCCCGATGCAATAAGCCTCGTCAGCTTGCTCCACGTGCATAGAATTTCTGTCCGCTTCGCTGTACACGGCCACCGTCTTCACGCCAAGTTTCCTGGCAGTCCTCGTGACGCGGCATGCTATCTCCCCTCTGTTCGCTATCAAAATCTGTACATACAAATTTCCGTACAAGAATGATTCGTGTTGGATGAATATGGTAAATGAAGAGTTATGTGGATGATTAGATTGATTAGAATATGTGCATTGTGCGATGATTAATGGTTTCAGAAACTAACTTTGTTGATTCTGTTGACCTGCGACGCCAACTGGTGCGTGTCTCTGACGGTTAAGGTTAAATGATTCCTGCAATGTAAGAGAATAATTAATATAAGAACTGATACAAAAAAATAATATAATGCTCTACGTGCCTATGAAGCAGCGATTGCAACTTTCCAAAGTGGTACATGATGCTGTGCTGCCAAGCGAACGGATGTATGACGTGTGGCGATTTAGCAAACGTGCTTATCCAAACTCAACTACTTTCCCTATCGTTTCAATTCCCATTCAGCCGTAACGGACATGTTTACATTCCGGCTATTTGGGCCTGATTACGTGGACGATCGTTATCAGCTACCATGCTTGTACCATGACCCTGACACTGATTTGCATATATTTAATCGGCAGTGATTGTTAATTTTTACTCAAGCATGTACTGGAAACAAAGAACATATTTATACGGTTTGCAATGGTGATGGTCTTGAAGGAATATTGAAAAGTGCTTTAGAAAAATAGTAAATAACTGTGAGCAAATAACATCGAGATAATATTGAGTAAAACATACACTTTTTTGAAGACTTCAAGATTTTTACGTCTCGTTTATTTGTCAGGATTTTACAATTATTAATATACATTCGTTTGTGTAAATTATTTTATTTATTGCTGAAAACAATCGCATATACATGTAACACAAAAATATTCGATTACAAGAACAACTGAGTTTAGCGCCTCATGCCGAGAAACACGTAACTATTATGCAAGATGAAATAAGTCAGTAAAACAGGAATATGATTAGGTAGATATCTGCATTATCTTCCTAGGAAGCAATGAAGTTTATCAGATGAGCGTAAATGTTCTTTTCAGAACTTCATCAGAGATATAAAAGTCTATTATATTTGATATAACTATATTTTGTATAATGGCAAGGGGGGAAGAGGAATAATGTAAGATTTAGAAATTTGCCATTTTGGTGATCATTACGAAGCAAGTAAGATTACGTATATAATTATAATAATTATAATCCTGTGCGTGTATTATAATTATAATGGATTCCATTTCACTAAATAGATAATTAAAAATGATTCCCAATGTGGTTTAACGTCGATTGGCTCCTTTGATCGACGACCGTTTCCGATACTCGCGCGAACTCCGATACTCGGTAAGGGGTTTAACCTCCACAGTCAAGCCGGCTCCGTTAATTCGGAGAGAACACTGAAATTACTGATACTATCTCCCGGAAACGAGAGGCGGAAGATCTCACACTATTACGTAGATCAAGGATTCTTCATGAATAGCTGTCGGAGCTACTTGACACCTGAATCTTCAGATGTGTATTGTGTAGCACCGAAATGTCGCCAACGAATTCAAGAATTGTTAATTCTAGTAAAATAGGTAATCGGTCATCTTACTGCAAAATGTTGTCTTAGCAAAAGCTAAAATCTGAAAAATCATGTTTCTAATTTTACATAGATACATAAAACCATCTCTCTAACTCCTTTTCCTGTTTCTGTCTTTGAAATGTTTCTATAATCGGAGAACGATATTTTTGACACTTTGTTAAAAGAAAAGAATCAATAAACTGTTATTATAAATGCTTGAAATTCAAAGATACAGCTGCACAGAATCAAATGATAATTGATAATTCTGTGTTATCTATGAGTAAAAAATAGCGTGGAAAGAACTGGCTTCTCTTTTTACATTGTTACATTTTGTTTACATTTTGTTTACATTTGCAGGTGCAAATGTATTTATGCTTTCGCGCGTGTGGAGGCACGCACAAGTCCAGATTGCGTGTACACGTATGTTTAATACATACACGTGCGGAATAGTGCATCGGGGGAGATTTCGTACAACCGGTGCCAGATTGATTCGGTTCACCTAAACCGCCATCCCCTCCTCGTTGCTAATACCAGAAAGAGAGAGAGAGACAGCAGTGGATACCGCCCTGAATTTTCCGCTGGCAAGTCGCGGTGAGGAAGGGTGTTTACTCAAGACACGACAATTCATTACGTAATTGAATTGAATGAGGCCTCTCCTTCGCTCTGCGACAGACCCTTCCCGCCGCCCGGGCGTTCGGCAAATGTGTACGCGTGCGAATGCTCAGGCACGCGTGTGCGTGGTCTGGCGGTGTACGCGAACGAGGGGTGGACTGAGATTCAGAGGCGGATTAAGGGCTGGGAGAGACCCCGCTGGTTGACGAGTCGATAAAGCGTCTTTTAACGAAGTGATCGAGGAGAATGTTTTTAACCCAGCATAACTATCCTATTGAGAAGGGAAAAGTGAATGTTTTAATTTAAATTTTTTACGTTGGACGTAAATGTGGTGAGAACAACGAGCGAGCTTTTGATCGTATTTATAATTAGTTTCTCAGTAGTATAATGATAAATAATGACGATATAATGTAAATATCACTCGAAAATGTGAACTTTTTTTTAAAGATTGTGATAGAAAGTTTGAAGCGCGCCTGAGAATCTGCCATTGCGATTTTAAGTTTTTCAGGAGAAAAACTTTTAAGAAACTTTTCAAAGATGAAACGGTTCTGGACGTTGCGTGTGAAAATTTACGCGTGCGACAATTCACTACGTCCCTGAAGGGATACCGTAGCTCCGCTCCGTCGTGCTCACCCCATTCGCCGCCAACACACAGCGCGCGCGTCTACTCTCTCCTCTTTTCCGTGAGATCGGAGAGATCCGGAGGCTGGAGCCGACCGGAGGGGCCGGTAGCGAGCGACCGAATTAAACGATTAGTTAAACTGATTTCGAGTTAGGCGAATGAATAAGTAATCGGATTTCTCGTTAAGGTAATCGTATTGCGCCCTGATTGGCTCCGTCTGCCTGCGTTATAGGCCGCACCCCCGGCATTTCACTCCCTCTATCTCTTCCACCCTCGCCGTCCACCATCCTCGATGCGCCGTACTCTCTCACTCTCGCTATCTCTCTCTTTTTGTAGCTGGAGCAAGGAGACTGTCCTCTCATCGTTCGTGCGGGGGTGTCATCTCCGCTCATTCCGCATTGTCGACGACCCATCTTCTAGAAATTGGGAAACGCGAGTATTTCCGGTAATGTGCACGCGTCGATTTGCTCATTTGTATTCTCTTCGTTATCTCGTAGTTCCTCGACTTCTATGAATTTCGATTAATTGATCGCTCTCCGTTACTACGTGCAATATATTCCGGATAGATTTTGATAATGGATTCTCTTCCACGAATTTGGAATTATTTTTTAACACTAGATTTTCCCGCGAAGATTCCTCCATTACTTTACTGAAAAAAGTCCTTTTTCATATTCATATAGAAAAAACTATATATTCCGGGTTTGGAATTTTCGTTCGAACGTGTCGGCGTTTATTTGCGCCTCGCGGCAACGTGCGCGCTGTATCCTTCTCTCTTCCCATCTGTCCATATCCCGTAAAACGGATCGACAATGCGGAGTCCGCCAGCAATCCGAGCAATTACATTCCCCGAACGCAATCCCATTTAAATATTGCCGAGTTTGGCAGCGACAAACACAGGACACACGTCCCAGGGTCGCATGCACTTGGTATGGCGCGAGAAGGGATTTGCGGGACGATGACCGTCGTTCATGAAACCATCATTTTTATAAATTTAATAAGCGACGTCGATTTAACGACGTAGTGCCGCAAAGACGAGAATCGACGCTTCCCTCCCGGTGGGACTCGCAGCAAACGCTCGGTACTTTATCGAGTGCTACAAATCGCATCTGCGAAACCAAGATTAGCAAGAACGAAATCGAGTTTACGTCGGGTCGGCGTACGTCATCCTGACAGCTATGAGATTCACTTACGCATCGTCGAAGAAAGAGGCAACGGAGAGAAAGAAAGAGGTAAGTCGGTACAGATGAAAAGAAAAATTGAACGTTGAGAAAGAAATATATAAAACTCGAGTAAGTGAAACTGTCAGTATGTGACGGAAGAAATATATCTGTCGCAAATACGTCATTCTATCTATATAAATCTAGATTGAAATGAAAAAAAGAAGGATAACGTGTCTCTAAAACTGTCCATCTTACCTATAAGGAACGTTTTTCTTCCAGATCTCGCGCGAGAAACCGACGACGATCCGATGACCGATAACGAGGCCGGACAAAAAGGAAGAGCTTCGACCGCGGAAAGCGCCGGATTAATTACCGCGTGGCCTCTCTCTGCCTCCAGGTAAACAGCGGCCCTGGCGGCCGCACGCGACGGAAGGAAACAGAGATGGGTACGGATGGAGTTTGGTGGCGAACACCGGCAGGAGGGAGAGGGTTCAGGCGGGTGGTAGGACGGTCGTCGAAACGGTATCTACCCCCGGTCGCCGGCGACGAGGGGTAGTTTCCGCGACGGGCGGAAAAGCGGGCGCAAATGCTAATGAGCATCGGTTTTAGAGGGAGGGAAGGTACGCCTGCTTCCCGGAAGGGGTTGTGGAGTTGCGAGGCCCGGCACGAGAGGAACGAAAGCAGGAGAGAAACCAGCGAGAGGCGATGCGGGGCGTTCCGGTCACGCCCACCAACGTGCGGATTGGTCAGCGGCCGAATGGCAGTCCTGGGCGATGCGTGGCGTCGCGACGCCGACGTCGCCGATGCCGCCCGTCGGCGTGCCCCCGTCGGCGGCTCTCTCTCGCGACGGCGGCGGCAAGTGCCGTCGGTGCCGAGGCGCGACGTCGCGCGCGAGAGTTGCCCCGATAACCGTGAGGATGGAGCAGCTCGCCCAGTTTGTCTCCAAAAGCTTTGACAACGCGGCGGCGGCAGCGGCGACGAGCGTCGAGGCTGCCGTCGGTTGCAGGGCGGCCGCCAGTGGAAGGATCACGCTCAGTGTCGCGCATCTCATCGGTGATCATGTTGCGGATGACGGTGATCGACGTATGTGCGATGCATTTTTCTTGACCGATCACGTCGACGATAATCGTCACCAAATTATGTGCTGATTAAATTGCCAAGAATTGATTGTCGAGATCAATCAAGTATCGATCAAGTGTGCGCGCTCTTTTCTCTGTGAGATCGTTTCGACATTGCGTGTAGATCATCGTATTAGGCATGCAAACGTGCTGGAATGAAAAGAAATTGTTATGCGAGCCAGGTCGATTCGTATGTCTGTGGAAGTTTGTCAGTGATTTCGATATCGGTGAATTTACCTCAGCAGAAAGAAATTATTTGTGAAAGTTGTACAGATGTGTATCTCTTTGGTTCATAGATTACGATTACTTGGATTATTTCATCATGTTGAAACGTGGGGATTCACGAGAATGATTATTTATATTATAATTATAAATGTTGAAAGCGCAAAATTGAGGTTTTTTTTTATTATTTATTTATTGTAATATACAATTTATGTTCATTTCATTCGTAACCGGCATTATTCCATAGAGTTTATACCTTATATTACTTCACTTATCTTATATTACTTCATATAATCCTCTCTATTATCATAATTCTCTCGGTTATATATTATATGTTACATATTTCTTGCACACTCTTTCGTTTGCGCAAAAAAGATCATAGAAAGATTAAAATACACACACACACAGAGTTAATGTTATACATTGATTTTTCTTCATTATTATTTATAATTTTAATATTTCATTTGTCACAATACATGACAGTAAAAATTATATCTTTAAAAATCTGTACATACTTGTCGCTGTAAAAAATACAATTTACTTACGAATCGACCTGATCACCGACGTCTTCGCCGCGATCAAGATGGTCCCATGCATCAGGCCAATATAGCGAAATCCCATTTAGATGAAGGCGCGCAGGAGGCCACAGCCGGCATCGTCGAGTCAAGCGGAAACGTCGAGGAACCGCCGTCGCCGGAAGGCCGGCTGCAACCGGAGGATCTCTCTATCACGGCCAAGATCAAGGACATCCGTGACACCGCGGATAGTTTACCGCCCTTGAAGACCCCCGAACTGAAGTTATCAGTTCGCAAGCTACTCGGATGCACTCCCTCGCCACCGCCTATATCGAGGGATCGATCGCCCAGTCCGGAAAACTGCATCGAATTGAAATGTCAAAATGTGAGTGACGGCAAAACAATCACCAGCTCCAACGACCAAGTCAAAGCATCGTCGCAGGTCTCGAGGTCGAGCGGACAAAGTCAAGAAGACATCGGGAAAAGTGAGTAATATCAAAACAGCAATTTTGGTCTCATAATACATCGGTCTTTATGTTTATATTATTCCAAATACGATACAATCAGCCTTTTTCTCAAAGAAACAATAACGAAGTTTTATATTCAATAAATATTGTTTATAAAACTATGGAAAAGTTTATAAATTGGATTATACATAAATTGGACAATAGATTATAAGCGGTATAATTTAAGAAAATATTTCTAAAAAGATTCCATATTTCAAATTTGCACGTATCATACATTATATATATTCTATATATTACATTTTTGTTAAAATTATTTCATTTCTAGTTGGATTAGAACAGCAGAATTTCTCTCAGGAGTCATAAATCATTATTTGACAACATCATCATGGATAATGATTCTTGACGGTGATGTCAGTCTTGATTTCAGTCTTTAAGGGTGGCAAGTTGGGTTCTTCTTTTAGGGTTACACTCGTTTGCGATTGCCGTGCGAATGAGTGCAGGGCTGAAGGTCAGAAACCTCCGGTGGCGGCATCGAAGTCGCAGCACCGGAGGGACTCGATCTTCGTTTATAATTCAGGCCATCGTGTTCCAATAAAGCTCACAAGTGATTGGGAATAGCTGACCGTTCGCAACGTAACGATCGGCGACCCGATCGGCGATTTCGCTCACGAGCCGAGTCATCTTCGATAAAGCGCCCGTTCCGCCGAGCACTGAAAGATGAAATTACGTCGATTCCTTCGCCGTTCTCCCTCGGACAAATCGAAAGGATCTCTAATGGAAGCAAAAACGCTCCCATAAAAATTAATTAATTCATGAGACTTCTCTCAACTACACTATTCACGTGCTTACGTAAACAAATTTGTATAAATTATTTGTTTCTCCTTTTTTGTAAAAAAGTAAAAATTTGTTCGCCCGTATTTGTCTTCCATCTGAAAAACAAGGTATCAATCTATTAAAATTAATAATCTTGACGTTTCCGTTACTTTCTAACGTTTTCACAATTTAGTTATTAGATAGAACGCTTGCTTTTACCTCTTTTAATAAACCAAAATTTTTGTTGAATTTGAAAAATTAATTCTAGGAAAGGAATCGATCGTTCGTTGTCACCCTGTGGAGTAACAATACCCTCGCCTACACTCGATACAATAAAATTACCGCATGCCGGACCGAGATCGAGCGGACGAAGCGGAGAACGAGATCGAATCGACGGCAATCGCGTTATGAAAAACCGTGCAGCGTTGAAGTAACGCCACGCACGCTTCCCTGCGCGATAACTCGGCGGAGCACGGCGCCATGAATTTATGGTTTAATATGCGGCCCGCCGCGTTAGTTGTGTGTACGCCCCCGAAACAGGGGGAGCGACGAGGAACGCTGCTGCTGTAGCAGCAGCAGCTCGCCTATCTCTCGAGAGCCCATAACTTTTTCCGATTAAGCGCAAATCAAAAAGCAATCTACCGAGCCGGCGGCCATCGCGGCCGCGAAAGTAAAATCATAAATATCCGCGAAGAGCTCGGCCGGAGGACATCTCCGCCTTGTACCGAAAACGGCATGAGATAATAAATATTAATCATTGCATTCGCAGACGTTTTCAAGAATAAAGAATTGCCCATTGCTGCAGAACGTAATTTAATTATGTTTTATCATGTTGTCGCATATTAATGCGCATGAAACACGACGATTAGGTTGCGATCATTCTGTAACAATGAATGTCTAGCTCAACGATGTTGAATGAAAGCAACAATTAAAACGCGTCGGAGTAGTCTCACACAAGTATTTTTTCACATGTGTGCGTGAGGTTCTACGAGCTGCTGCGCAGTTTTCTGAAACGAGCACTTCCAGCGATACGATACTCTAAAACACATTTTGTTTCCCCTGACGATTTAGCGTGGCATTTGCGCCCATCGGTCTTCAGTCGCGCGTGTTTTCCCGCGATTGCCGTAAGTGTTGGTGCTTGACCGTTGGTCAAAGGTTCACGCTCGGTACGTGTATTTATGGCACTTGGGGCGCGAGTTTCCTGAAGTATGATAGTGGAGGGTGCGCGGTCGCTACTTTAGGAAAAATGAGAGAACTCTCTTCGTATTTACGCTCTCTCTCTCTCTCTCTCTCTCTCTCTCTCACCAAGGAGCAACGATTTTTGCAATACAGTTGCGCGCGTGTAAAAGTAATAAATCGTACTTTTAAGGTACTCTTACCAAGAACAACATTTATACACAAGATAAAGTGTACCAAAATAAAGATGTCAAGATGGTAAAATTTATATCTTTTTGAAGAACAATGTATGTCATGATTACATAATTACAAGTTAATTAATGATAATATTTAATGTGACGAATTAAATTTATAAATTTCGAAAAAGACGTTTGCAACTTTGAAAGAAAAGGAGAAGATGTGTGTGTATTATTAAACGAATAAATTTTTCGCAGATTCGCGCGAGTGTATCAAGGTATTCGAGATTGTCTCAGAGCGACAAGGAATTCAATACCTCGTATAGTCGACGATCGACGTCACTTTGCTTCATTAAGCGATAATCTTGAACCCTCTCAAGCTCCTTTTATATTCATGGGACCGTGCGGCATATGCAGCGGCTACGTGGGATACGACGATGCTTTTATAAGTCTAATGGCCGTGATATCTCGGCTCTTTTCGAAGGGAGAAAAATAGTACAGCCAAGGTGGCCGGTCCAAGGGGGTAGTTCTTTCCGGGGATGGCTTAACTGGATCAGGCCAAGAGGGCAGCGCTCTTAGTAATCGAATTAGTGACCCCTCGCGTCCGAGTGTGATTGCTTTGGGTTTTCCAGCAGCGGGGTTCGGTGTCTCACCCTTCATCCCCAGACTGTTTTTCGCCATTTCTCGATCCGTACAAAGTATCGGGTAACGTCCGGCGGCTACGATTTCGCACCTCAGGAGCTCCAAGTACGGTGATAGTAGATAGTTCTGATTCCTGGAGAGTTTTCATGGAATTCAGAAAGTACAGCAAGATTTAGGAGTTACTATTCGGCGTCGAGTTTCAATTACGTTAAAACTCGAGTTATATTTAGTTATATTAAAGCCGCGTTAATATAGTCGACACACACTTTTAATATTAAATACAGAAAGATGAGTGAGAAGAGATTACTACGTGCACCAATCAAATCAAATTAAATTATAAGTATCCGCAAGTAAATTATTGACAATGATTATTGTTAAACATCGGTAACGGTAATAATGTTCTCGTTTCAGAACGACGAATGTAGCGAAACGTCTGCCAAAAATGAGGGACAATCGGGAACAACCCTGACAATGCCGATTTTCGCCCCTGGCTTCCACGGTTTGTGCTACGAGAATAAACGACTGACACGTCCGAGTTAATGACTGCGACAACAACGCGTGCGTGTGTTGCTACCATGGCTTATGCTAACAGCGCGGGCAAGGGGCGTTGAAAACCGCGCGAGTTATTTTGGCGAGGGAGAAGGGGGTGAGGACGGCGGGTGGTTTTAAACCGCCGTTGTACATATGGATGCGGGCGGGCGCACCCCGCCTGGAGCTCAGATTGGATTACGTGGATATGCGCTAATTGATTAAAGCGCCCATGTGCTGTACGCAATGCTGCATGGCGATCGCGCCGGCGCGCAAACGCGCGTAGACTGCAAAACGCGCACGGTTTTGTCGTCGAGTAAACCGCATCGTCGTTCCGTTTCTCCGTGAAAAGCGACTGCGGAATATCACGTGCGACAGAAATGTAATTCGTAAACTGCGCTTGCTTGATATGCCCGTTTAACTCATTCTGCATCAATTAATGAGCGGAATGAAAATGAATGAGACGAAATAATTTCGATTTCCGATTCTCAATTATGTAAGAATTATTAAGATTCTAAAAAGCGGCGCAGGAGATTAGGCTGAGACCGTCCTGAAAGAAAGACGGGCGACCGCCACCGCCACGGGCGAAAAACTTTCCTCGGAACGTCGTACGGAGCGGCCGCAAGCATCGCCGCGAGTTAGAGAGACGCTCGGATAATTAACGGCTATACGATTTAATTAATGGCCGCTTAATGTAAAGTAACTACGGTACTATGGCTCTTCGAGGTGTTGCTGACGCAAAGGAGGCGAGGAAGCCTCGAATGGGGGAGGGAACGACTAGGGGCAGAGGTGGATTAAGTGTCTCGCGTAAGAGCCCTTGACGAAGGGGATGTGATTTATATAATTTAGCAAAGTGGTGAGCTATATACGCAGTCTTATACCGGGTCGTTAGTCATCCCTACCCTTCCTTCTCGGGACTCATACTCTCACCTTAATCATCCTCCTCTTCTTGCTCCTTCATCGCCTTTCTGCATCTGTCCGACGGAATCTCGCGTTTGAGGAGCCTCTCAATTCTCTTCGAGGCAATCACGATACGCGTAAAGATCAAACCATCATTGATATTCATGTACGAGCTACGGAAATAAAATCGGATTGTTCAGCTGATCCGGCACGCTGAAAGAGATGATTCTCGCGTTCTCCACGCTTCGCTGCACGACGCGACGTTCACGAGACGCGCGATCGTCTAATGTCGTCCAATTAGAGAGATGCCGCGTCCTCGACGTCTCGATTTGAATAGGATTCCCATAAGGTGGCGAGATGTATGTTGATGGCGCTCGGGCTGGAAGAAATGGCCCGTGAATGACTCGCTAGGAGATCGATATGATGGCACGTTGTTCTGGCGCGCGTTCGTTCGCAGCTCGCATTCGTCACCATGAATTAATCATCGCGCAATGAGAGAACTTCGTTGGTTGATCTGACGATGACTCATTCGGTGCGAATTAATTTGAATAGACAACTGGAGAAATATTGTCATAATACTTATTGAGTCATATAATGCTTCTTAAAGATTTTGCATTTACTTGCAGCATCCAATTGTCGGAGCAACGGCAACGGTAACGGCAAGCAGAGGAGGTCGCGGACGAACTTTACTATCGAGCAGCTGGCCGAGCTCGAGAGACTCTTCGATGAGACACACTACCCTGATGCGTTCATGAGGGAGGAACTCAGCCAGAGACTCGGTCTCAGTGAAGCGCGGGTACAAGTCTGGTTCCAGAATCGTCGCGCCAAGTGCCGGAAGCATGAGAGTCAGCTGCACAAAGGTAACATTATTCCAAACAGGAATCCACATAAAAGACAATGTCATTTGATTTAGATTCTCAAACCGAAATTAATCTAATTCAATTGAACAATATACGACACGAGGAAAAAATAATCAGATGGACGTAATTTCATACGGTCTCAGAATATTATGAAGTATTGCAGATAAAAACAGCTAAAAAACAAATAATATAGAGGAAAAATTATATGTTACAGAGAAGAAACAATTTTTAGTTATTAAAAACAATTTAGTTATTTAGTAGATAACTCGCATTTAATCGTCAATGCGTTAATTGATTCTCGTTCTTGTGAGTTCAGCGATCAATAGTATCATAACAAAGTCAGACGATTTATTCGTAAAACTATCACAGGCGTCGCTGGGAGCATGGTGCTGGCACCACGTAGCCCGCCAACGACGTTGGAGCCGTGCCGGGTGGCGCCTTACCTGCCGGCTCTCAGGTTGCATCCGCCGCCGATGCAAGGAACGGGTGCTACTGTCACCGTGGGTTCGGCGTTTGACCCGGCGGTGTTGCACTATGCAGCAGCTGGTGGTCTCTTCTGTCTGCCGCCGCCACCGCCGCCCCCGCCGCCGTCGGCCGGTCATCCTCCTCACCCGCTAAGCCTAGCGGCGTCGCTGGCCGCCGCGGCGGCTCGCTCGAAGAACAGCAGTATCGCGGACTTGAGGCTGAAGGCGAGGCGGCACCAGGAGGCCTTAGGACTCGACAGGCCTGCGTAAGGCCCGTTCGCTTGTGCCTCTTGGACGATGAAAAGCTCGACGAGGACTAAGGGAATGACCAGTAACACGCGACGGTGAGTACGCACGGGGAAAACCTGCGTCGTGTCGTGATTCAGAGCAGTGCGAGGAAATGATTGAGACAGTAGACTGATACTGTAATCGCGGTGACTTCAACTCTGCACGGTGGAGAGAAGGTACACACGCCAACTGAAACCGTCGACGCTCGCTGTAGTCGCTCGTCGTCGTTGGAGCTCCGTACGCGGACGAAGGTGGATTTGCATTTTCGATGAAGCAAGAATTCTGAAAATCTTTGATCGATTTTTTTATATAATTCTGTGTGAATGAATTGCGAGGATGTTGCGAGGATGCGATCAATGTACGCGGCTGAAATTGCAAATTACACTTACCATTGTTATCTCGTACGAATATACGAATTCGTTGGTGTGCGGAATATTCGGAATCTGCACCTCTTCGTCCGCGACGTGTTGAAGTGTCGGAGAAGTACAAAGGACACTCAGTGTGTATAAAGTAAGGCAAGTGACGGGAAACGTGTAACATACATGATGTATACAGGATCAGGAATCTTGCTTGTATCTCGATTAGCGCGCTCCTTGTGTCGAGAAACTGTGATGCAAAACCGCGATGGAAAGCTTAATCATCATCACCGAGTCGGCTAGAGACGTTAATGTAGAACTTATCCTCACACCAATTTTTGAACCAGTTCTCTCCTCAAATTCGCGGGCTCTCGTTTGGAGCTGAGATTCACGTAGATCTACGTATGCTTACTGCGTATGCGAAAACACATTTAGATCCCAAAAGATTTCCCGGAGGCATCCATCACCAAGACAATTCAGAAAAACATCGAAGAATACCAAGAAATTATTCATCAACTGCAGAAAAAGGACTTTATGAGGGACTTCAACATCAGAATACCGCCAACGTGTCATTAACAATCTAAAGCGTAAAGAAAATCTCATTTTCACGAACGGATTTTAGTCGGGACTTTAGGAGAGTCCTTACCAGCGGCCATTAGTTCACGATGAGAATACAAGAGAAGTCCAAGACGCGCCAGGATCGCTGACCAACCGCGGACGGGAATAATGGATCGCGCGCGTCCTGGCAGCCGCTTGCGAGACATAACTCTCGGAGATGATTCACGGCCGGGTGGACGAACCGCCGAACGACTTCTCGCGTTCGTCGCCGGCGAGCGAGGGACGGACGGACAGTCGAGCATCGCCGTCGGGGCGCTAATGCAATAACGGGTGGCTACGCGGATAAATCAAGCCGGGCGAACCGCTCGAGCGGTGCCGTTGCCAGTGCTGCGCCGCGTAATCGCGTTACCTCGGTCGGTCGTCCCCAGGGCGCCGTTATTGTCCTGGAAGCCCCGCTCTCAGCTGCAAGGATGAGGCGCATCGGAAAGAGCATGTTCTTCAGGCCCCGATAATTCGTTTCATTTGATTTTCACGCAAATTGCGCTCACTCAAACATGAATCTTGCTCTCGTGTGACTTTCGTGTGAAGGAATTGATATTAAATGTTATTTTTCATTGCACGCGAATCACAATGCGATATTAGCGTTTACTGTATCCGAAACATATTGTTACGAGGAATTATCGCGACATATTGAGTCTTCTTCTTCGGTACATCTTCGCGAAGAGCTCAGACACGCATCTCGAGGGAAGGTTGTAATCGCGTTAACACCGATTTATTCTCCCGGTTCTCCCCGGAGTATCGTTATCGTCTCATCCGCGTGCATCGATAGGTCGCAGCAACGTAACTGCGTGACCGTGATTTGATTAGTGACTTTAATTAAAAAGAACGCCGGCGCATTGCCGGCCGCTCCAATTCATGCACGAGTGACCTTTATGGTTACCGCCTATAAAAAAGAGAGTCCGTAACTCGGTCGCTTTACGGCCGCCGAATCGACCTCGCGATGGTGACCTACGATCTCGTAAAACGACATCGAATTTTTTTACAACATAAGTGTCTAATATATAAATGATCGACGACTTGATCATTTATATTTTATATATTAGACACTTCTGTTGTAATTTATATTAATTTATATTGAAATTAATTAATTACTCTAATAATTGCAATATTCTATTATCTGCTACATGTTTTTTTAGATATGTATACGTTACAGTGAGAGATACCACGACACTTTACTGTGAGAGAAACATATGAGAGATCGACGTCCTGTCATAAATCAATTTACCGCTCGGACTAAACTGATGTACATGATTTGTTTATGTAAAAACGCCGATAACAAATAGACTAATCGATAAACACGCCGATTCAACCGCCCGTGTAATCAATTTAGCGCCAAATCGTCACCCAGTGCTTCATCCCGAGGGGATAACGGAGACGAGATCGTCCTCTCGTTTTTCTGTCAATCCCCATAAGGAGCTATCGAGGGTTTTTGCGCGATTAGAAGGAAACGTGTCAGAATGTCTGATTTTATCTGATTTAGATAGAAAAATTATTATCAACATAAAAATTTCTATTTGTATTTGAGAAAATTGTAATCATTTTTCTTTTTCAACAATTTACGGGAAATAATATATAAAAATAAATCATCGATGATTATTGACAATAGCAGTTGAAATAAATGCAAATAAAGAAATAAACAGCAATTTATGACAACGGTGCTCACAACATAACAGTAAAAATAATGATGCTCCAGCTCATCCACGGGCAAAAAGATAATAATAAAAGCGCAAGGCCAGGGCCAAGGGCTCTATTCGCCTTTTTCACCCCCGTGATAGCTTCAGGAATAAAATAAAACCCTCTCGTATCCCGGAATAATTCGGAGGGCACCGAGGGAAAAGGTCTCTTCACCCTCTCTCTTTCTCTTACTCTCTTCGCTCATTTTAATCCGAGTTTTAAGAAGTTTTTTCTATTGCTCGTAAATTGGCCGTCGTTTGTCTGGCCGGGGTCACGTGGGCCGGCAAGGGATGGGAACCACCCCCGGGATATTCTCCCCACTACGGGATCCTGTTGTTCGCACATTGCGCATTCGTGGTGGCTCGCGAGCGGGGGTGGAAACTCGTAACTGCGATATAATGTCCCGCGAAAACCAGCTACCATCATCAATTATCTCCGCCCCCTCGTCTCTTCAGAGGGGATGAAACGGGGAATAATCGGGTATGCGCGGGAGAGAGGAGTCCGAGATTTCTCGGGGACTTTGCGGAATCGGAGACGAATTCGCGTTGCGAGTGCGATTCATAGTTACATACGTTGTGTATGATTAATAATATATTTTTATACAAAGATAAAATCGTAGTAAAAATGATTGATGCTTTCTCTGATTGAAAGTACTTTAACTTTAACGTAACAACATCTGCTTAAAAATCAAGGTGTCTCATTGTCTTTTCTGTTTCTACAACTTTACAAATCGACTTTTCTAGACAAAGTAGACTTTCTGGCACTTTTCTTAAAATTTGTATGCTTTAAGGATTATCATCGAAGAAGGGAATTTGCAAGGCTTCGTCGAGTCATCGGTGAGAGATTCGCGGCAACAGATCAATTCTGCAATTCCGGCGGCGCGATCGGGAGAGGAAAGGAGGGCGGGACGGATGCTGGCGCTGCGAGATTTGGAAATAATTCAGCCTCGCGCACTGACTGGCGGGCCAAGGGGCCGCTTGCCGGTCGCTCCTTCCGGCCCCCGCGTGCCTTAATCTAATCCAAGGATAATCTAAAATTCATGACACACATAACTGCCAGGCGATGATATATCTGGCGGGGGTGTAAAGGCAAGGCGTCTTCTCCGTTTTCTGCCCCCGGCTTGCCGAGGCAAGCGCCTAGCAGCAATCACTGGCATTATTATTTAATGCGACGCGCGTGGCGGCGTATACGCCAACCAACTACCCGTAAATCGCAATATCGTGGAGATCCGCTGCTGGATGCTGTTCATCTCGTGAGAGGAATTACCAGCTCGATCGCATCCCCCGCCGCCGGTCGATCTTTCTTGTCGAACATCTCGAGATATGCTGAATTAAGTAGGTTGCATCCTCTCTCTGACCACATCGGGGCGAGAGGGATGTCGCTTATACTATTATATTTTATTAATGGCATATATGGTTTTTATACGTACAAGTTGGAAAAACTTCGTGTTACATAAGATCTTTTGTATTAGAATTTCTAGTAAATCAAATTGATAATACAAATATTTCGCTTTCACTGCGAAGTTGTATTAAAAGTTATAGAGTTTTTTTGTTTTTGATATAAATCGTTTATTCGCTTATGTCAAGAATTTTCTTCGGAATCAAGAGATTCTCCGTGCTGCAGGGCGTACCGTATCATTTCTCGTCACAAAGACGTCCTGATCGCCTTTTGCAGTTATACTCGTCGTTCCAGGATATCGACTGAAAGCCCGATGCTAAACACAGTATCCACATTACCTTGAGAACTTGACTATTCCTGCTGAATTAATTGAATTCGCGCTATTATTCGCGTATATACTCCTTCCGATAACTCGAGTGTCGTCGTTGTCAGAGTCCGGTGGAAACCGATAATCCGGGAATGCAGCTCGCGCCTTTACGACGGGGTGAGATGCACGCAAATGGACCAAGGGTGGTCACGCGCCGGTGATAAGAAAAGGTAACAGAAGATGCTAGAGGGAGAAAGAAAGAGAGAGAAGGGAGAAAGGTAGAGAAAGGAAGAGAGGGCGATAAAGTGGAAGAAACGAGGAGCTAAATGCGAGTTTCCGCCCCTACGGGCAGATCCGATGCGGAATCAATTCGCGTAATAGTTCCGGGGGAGGGGCGGCCGGGAGAAGGTGGAGGGCTAAATCGACTGGCGGCCGGAGGGGTGGGTTAACTGAAGCGAGAGCTCGGATACGGGCCATTACCACACCTGTCCCTCAACTTCGACTTCGCGAGAGCGAGTCCGGGGGCTCTAATGAAGAGAAGCAATCACTTAAGCCGGGCCCGTTATATATACCCGGTGCCCCGGGATACGATACGGTTTTATTTGCGCGCAGCATCCGATACGGTACTTTTACGGTTCATTCGGGGGAGAGTGTGTCCCCATGTCCGCCGATCCGAATCGCTCCTCCGGGAGCAGCTTCGATCATTTGTAACGCAAAAACGTTAACTGCTCGATGCTCCTGAACCAGGAAAAATCAAGCGGAAATTTCAGTGAATGGTTGATTAATCCATTAAAAGTCATAACTATAAAGGAAGATTTTAGTTTCTAAAAGCTCCGTTTTGAAGACAACTTTTCATTTCTAAAAATGTCAAATTTATACAATAGGATTGTTAAGTAATTTAAATTGTTGTATGTACAGACGTTAATTATTGTAATATCCACTTACCTCATTCGCAGCTGTAAGATCACGTCATTTGTATCGCAAGCGAGTCTCGCAGTACTCAAAACGGATTTACGATTATTATCGCGATATTGCGCGATACTACGTAACGGATAAATATATTACAGATATTAAATAAAAAACTGCAAAAATACGAAATTTATGAGAAATAATGACGGATGAACAACGTCAAGGTTATCGATCTCTGAAACAAAGATTATCAGAAATGAGGATGACATAGCCGACATCAAAATAAATCTAGGATAGACTTCATCGTAACGTTAAAAAAGACTCGCAGCGATGCTCGATATTCGTCAAGATTTATTTCGAATGAGATGTATTTATGTAGCGCACAAAGAACCAAGACAACGAGCGCAATACGGAGCAAGAATTGGAACCGATATAGCTTCGGTATCGTCAACTTCTGATGCCATAGGTATGGACAGATCGACCGCTGGAAATCAAATTTTGATACAATTCTCCTCCTCTCGATCGTATAGTTGGGCATAGTGCATATAGTTTTAGATTGTCTCTGTAGAAACATAACTATCATCGAGAAAGAGACATAACACACTATTTTAACTCTCTATTTTTTTCCCCCTCGCTTTCTTCCTCTTAATATACAATTGACTAATATGCAATATATTTATATAAGTATCCCTACAAGTTATAACATTACTCTAATAATTCACGATCACAACCCCCCTCCCTCCCATTTCGTACCAAATATTTCTAAAGTATCTCCGTTCGCGTCACTGTTACACCCCCAAGGATCGTCCTCCATGCCTGTAGCATAGAAATCTAGAGCCAAAGAGACACCGGTTTCAATTCCCTGATATATGGAACACCTGATTGTGCGCGTGTAAATGTACAGTGCGTCGTTTTAGCACGCAACTTGCATAGATAATTAACGGAAGAAGCTCGACGGCAGGAAGCGATTGAGTATCCTGGTGAACACGCGTTGTCGTAACAACAGGCGGTGAAATCTGAACTCTTCATCGGCGCTCTGCCGCCTGGACAAGCCAGATGGATCTATGATACTCCAAATTAATACTTGTATGCGTTTACGCGAGACGCTTCAAGACACGTAAAGCCGTCCAGCTTGATTACAATAACAAGGTCGCATTCAGAGGGAAAATCGATTCGAAAGTAACGTGATGAAAAAATTGCCGAGGCTATAAAATACAATACAGAGTGTGTACATTCAGCCTTAACTGGTGGATTTTACAGTGCCATGTTGACGTAAGACGGTATGATGCAGCGATTTAGCTATGCACAGGATGTCCCAGAATCTGAATGTGACGGATAGCTTACCTTACTGGGTGTCGATTTCTCTTTGAAACGGTTCGCAAGCGACTACCAGTTTGTTCCAAAACATTTTTATCTATTCAGATACATGCCCGAGCAACAATCATTTGTTCTTCCATTTGATTTCAAGACGCTCGTGACAATTTGAAGACAGCTTTATTTCATCCGAATATAACGGAGCGTTTTTCTGAGCCGAGACAAAGTCAACGTATTAATCTAAGAAAATCCAGGACGCCCTGTATACGACTAATCCGTCTATCATACGCTTTATGCTTTAAGATCAAAGTTATACAAAGATGTACATGTACGAAACTGTCTGTATCGCCCGTCTGAAATCGGCAGCACCTTTCGTTGCACTTTGACAGACGCAAACGTGGGTCGTGTCGTCAAAAAGAAGAAGAAGAACGTGGTCTTTCTTGGTTGTTTTCTTTCTTGCTGCCCGTGCGAAACTTACATACGATACGTTACTACTGAGCACTAGAAGAGATTACCCTTAAGTACTACGCAGTCAAGGTAATATGCAACAATAAAAAAAGAACACTGTGTATGTACTCTATTACCAAGTGTGAACACTGGACAGAGAAATTCGCCGGCGCTTGCGAGAAAAAGTGGAGCAGAAATAAAAAAAGAAAGAAAGAAATACACACACAGCTGATCAACCGCATTTTCGACAACATTGTGCTTTCGTGCCGCAAGGATAGGATAATCAGGTACTAGGAACAGCCCCATAGAGTTCCAATCCTTTGAGAGGGGAAATACGCGATCGTACACGATTAAAATCCGATCGAGAAATGTCTCGCTCGTCGGGGAAAGCCTTTCACAGGAAGAGGCTCTTTGATTTGTAACATCGAGTTTTCTTTCCTTCCTTTTTCAAAGAAATCCTTGTCTCGACTCGACTCGCCGCACTCGCTTCTCGATCAGTATAAGAGATGGCATGTATACGTTTAAAATGTATATATAACTATAATATATATACACATCTATGATATAGGTTTCTTTTTCACAATACGACATGTGGTAATCATAAGGTGGCTGTAAAGTCTACATCTAAGCCATGTTAGTCTAATGCAGCATCGGCGAGACCGTTGCTCGGTGATATCGATTGATTGTACCCCGTTCGTTTCGACTGCGATTACGTTTCTCTTGCAAGTATTCTCGATGTATTCGCATTCGCAGATACATGGGCATACCTAGTAATACGTACATCTCTAGTATAATGAGGATATTCTGGCTTGATAGAGAGAAGCGTCCCGGCTGAGAGCTCGGCCGGAAGGGCTATGCTACTATTGTGATCAGGAAATCAATCGATCGGCGATCCCAAAGGACAGGAACCCGCTCCGTACACTGCCCGCACGAGGATTCATTACGATTAAATATAATACACACCGTATAATAATTACAATAATTATAGTAGTAATTAAGAATTATTATGTTAATAGTTATTTAACCACGTGTATGGCTCAGTCTATTACGCTAGTCTCATGCAACAACAACAATAAAGATACAACAATATATTTACTTGTGAGTTTGTCGAGTTTCGATTTAATACGCGTCGCTTTATACCGTGATTCCGAAACTTTATCTCTGCTCTCGTTTACTCGTATTTTTATTTTTTTTTGTTGGTTTTTTTCTTTTTCCCTTTTCTCGTTTGCAATCATCCCGTTATTACATATCCCCATGCATACATCTCTGCATTCAATTTTTACTCACTGGTTTAATAGAAAAAAACTGGAAATTGCAAGTATCAATTAACATCAATCATTTTTCATCCCTCCCCTCCCTCCCTCTCCACATTGTAATATTTAATATAATAATTATGTATAAATAGATTGATCTCTCTTTCTCTCACTGTTATACTTTACGATCATTTATAAATTTCTTATTTCGATCTTATCTTGATTGAGTTTCTCGTGCATATTAATAAATAATCGCGAGCCACATGATCCCTCGACGCTCGGAGATGACAATGTATCGACAGAATGTATAGAATCACGTATCGAAAACTACATCCAAGTTAAAAGGAAAGAAAAAAAAATTGTATTTACAATCATGGGAGAACTCACGAATATACTATGGATTCTATTGCGATACGAAATTTCGCGCGGCGACCTGAGATCGACGATAACGAGCATTTATCATTTACCACCGACGAAACCTTTTGCCTAGCTTAGGAACTACGTAAGAGAGAGGTGAGAACTATGTAACTTCGTATAAATTGTCATTAACTACTATTTAAAGTTCTTAAATGTAATCTGGTAAGAGAAGTGAAGCGATAATGTCCATTCTAGTATGCAAATATTTACACACCTACACGTGTATATATGTATATACACGCCGTACACATAGGAAAAATTAAGATACATGATTATGAATTTTCGTCTGGACTTGCGTCGAGTTGACATGTGGCTCAAGACCAATCTTCTTTTTTTTTATTTTCCAAGCCCTTAAGTAATTATTAAAAAACAGTAATATCACATAAATGGCGCAGGCAGAGCAAGGAAAGGGACCAAAGTTTAGGGATAAAATTATCTGACAATATATATATGTATATACATGAGTATACATATATAATACCTATATTGCCAAGTTGACGAACAAGTGGATTAAGTCAAGGAGCGGTCACGAAATTCGACTGTTTTTTTTTTCGCGCAGAATCTCTTTTCGATTGCAATATAGTTGAAAAGAGATTGCACAGTAATAGTGTCGATTACGCATGCGGTAAAAACCAGTAGAAGAATGCAAAATTATCCTTACTTAGTAAACGACGATAGAAAAAAAAAAGTATCTTTATCGTCAAAAGTATCTTTATCACGTAGTCAATTTATGAAGAGTCTTCCTCCTTCTCATCTTACGGCTATAAAATTGAGTCTCGATGTGAATCATCCCCCTTTTCGAAAATGTCTGTCTCGCTTGCGCTAGTTTAATTCCCGCCAGCCACTGGATTTTTATTGATAAGCTTCAAAGATTTGATTGACAATAGCGACTTAATGATGGTCAGTTTTTCTTTTTTTCCAAATTGAGCTTGTGCTTCTTCGATTTTTTTCTTTCTCTCGCTTAATTTCAATGTGTGGAGAAAAATTAAAACGTAATTTCCTTCGACACCATAAAACTAGAAATCGCTTCTGAAAGATTTTGTAGTGTATCCAAAACACGTACATGCTCGACTATTTAATGATACATTATTATTCTTGTCAAAATATTAACGGTCTTTTTTTTTCAGTTGACAATGACCGAGATAAAAGCATCGCGCGTTAAAATAAAAATATTCGCTTTCAAACTGGCCTAAATTTGGGATTGGAATGACAGTCCGCGCACTACTTATCTCTCTTTCTCTCAAAAACGATTGTAAACGCAGGAGTTTCTGTTAATCCACGGTGAAACACCGAGATCATTACATCGCGCAAAATAAAAATCGACACTGCCATAGATTTCACGTCATAGATCCGCTCGCTCTGTTGATCGCATTTGCAAACTGTTCTTTAAAAGAACTACGATTGAACGACATCGACTCGAGAGACTTGGATAGATCAGCAATGATTTGAGACATCTATTATAATAATAACAAAATACCGTCCAGTCTAAAACGTATTTATCTATATTTACACTAATGCTAACGTGAGACTAATTTAATTATGTTTAACAAAAAAAGAGTAATCACAAAATGGTCTGCGAGTTAAAACATCGTATTATATATTGGATATACATATATACGTACATATATGTACAACGGTATGCGTATGTATATGTACGTATACGTTTGAAATATGTTTTTACACACACGTACGAAGTGCGTCATGACAAAGTTGTCGCGTAAACCTAATATCACAATTAGCAGGCGAGAGAATAAAATAAGCAGAAAAATTTTGGTTCGAAATGACGGAATGGCACTTTCTGCACATCATCTTCGTATGTTTTTTCTTCAACGTATAAAAATACAATATCCTCGAAAAACCCTCTGTACACTATGAAATTTCTAATTAACATACTCTCTATCTGGTATCGTTTATTATCAAATAAGTAGCTCTACCTTGCCTCTAAAACTCTATAAACACATTCGAGTAATCTCTCTCTCTCTCTCTCAATCTCTCGTAAAAAAAAAGAAAAAGAAAAATAAAGGGGAAGAAAGGATCGACGTCTAACGTAGAGATTTTCGATCACAGAGAGAGTGTCCGGCGATCTCTATAACGTGAGATCTATGTGTGTTCACTCTTACGTTCAACTGGTCTCCGTGAGTCTTGATAATTAATATACATATGTCTAGTTAATATTACGATGCTGGAGCCAGGGCTGACCATAGCTGGCCAGCATCAGTCACATCTCGATACATACGCGAAAATCAAATAACACTCTCGCAGTGTTACCTACACGTAGCGCTAATGGAAACGGAGTTGTGTACAGAATGTGTACATCGCTACATCAAGGTATCACCGTTGCTTCTGCTGCGTTGTGTCGTGTTATCACGATACCTTGTGTCTCTTGTCTCCCGAGCTCGTCTCCCGTGTGGTCGGTGATCTCCACAAAATTCCTCCCTCCCACCCCGAAATAAGTCCCTCCCATCCCCGCCCACCCAAGCTTTTTTTACTTTTGCGGCCAATACTTATCTCTTGTCGTTCTGTTTTCGCGCTGCAACTCTGTTCTCTCCCCTTCACTTGATCTACCTTTACGTTTTCCGCTGTGTCACACCGGATTTTCAGCCTTCGCTCTGCTGTCACTGCAGAGTCAAAGGCCCGGCGCGTATCATTGTTCTCTTCGAAAGTACGACGATGAAATACCAAGATGACACGGTAACGACAACGATGTTGGTGAGAAGAGGCCGTGGTTTCACCCACCCGTCCCGTCCCATCCGCCCATTGTTTCCCGCCCAACCCCATTCGGCCTGCCTCATTAAGCGGCCTTCTGGAAAGAAACGCAAAAGCGTGAGGCACTTGATTTACCACGGCAGACTGTTGTGTATACTAAGTATTTCACGAGTGGAGAATGGAAAAGGTAGCGGTGTGTCACCGATCGATTGTCATTTGTCTTACCGCTTTTAGGCGGAGCTGCTCAGACGCCATACATATTGTGCAGCCGCTCGCTGAGCTGTGGTGGAAATTGATCGGAGAATCGCCTCCAGTTATCCTCACCAACTTGATTCTTGAACGTAAACAGTATCTAAAAACGGAGAGAGACGCACAGTCGAGATCACGTTCATCGAGTACCCTCGATCGAGCTGCCGATCGAGACTGCTGTTTCTACGTACCTTTTGAAACATCTCTTTGAGGTCCTCCTTCGGTGCCGACCATGACGCCACAGCGTCGCAAAAGAAGATGAAGTCCGGGACGACGCCGGCTGGATTGACAGTGATCATTTGACACATACCTCTGAAGGCAGAGTCCTTCTCTTCGTTATCTCTTATGCTTCGCAACGAAGTGCACCTAATAATAAATTTACATCGACGAGTTTGATTAGAAGACGTTTGGCTCTCCTGTTCAAGCGGAAAATACTTCGATCGACGGAACCGTACGGATTTTGCCAACTTGAAAGTGCTTTTGTTTTCACAAAGACCCAGCCGTGACGATCGAAGTATTTTTCTCTTTGATTCGTAAGATTTACATAGAGATGTGTAATAATACGGCTCTGGCAAGAATCGGGCAACTAGCCATTTACTTTCATTCCCACAAGTTACACATAAATAGATTAAATAGTTTGTTTGTAACGTAGCATTCGACGAAACGATTGGCTTACTGTGAGGCCAGTCTAATGCGCGATTAGCAATATTCTTTTACTCATAATTTGACAAGTTATCAGAGTTTACACGAACAATAGTAGATATGCAAGTGATATCTGTCTAATTTTTCAAGTTAATAATTAAATTAGAGCCAATATTGATAAATGTACATTGATTTTGCAATACTGTGTACTGTTTAATATACAATAAACTATAGATTAGTGAGCATTGATCCCTGAACTATAATTCAAGAGCCTGTATAGCCTAGAGAGAAAGACAGAGAGAGATGTATGTAGGGTATTTATATATAATTATAATTATAATTATAATGTATAAATGATTATATATAATTACCACCGGGATGGTACATATATGACTGGCGTCATATTTCACTTACTGTCTCATTATGAGGCTGGGTTTACATTTGACATTTACAATACGGCACATCGTATATAATTAGACGGTTCGACACAAGTCATCATCATCAAACTGCCAAATTACCAGTAAACATGCAGAGTCAAATTTTGAAAAAGAAAAATGAAAGAGAGAAAAAAAAGAAAAGAAAAAGAAACGTGAAGGCTACCTATTATGTATGCGACACGCAAAATTATCATGTATTAGGCAAATGCACATTTGATCTGAACATTTGATCCCGTAGGCACCGAAATTCGCGGCGAGTGACAAATGTAAACCTATCCTGGTCTTGAGTCGGATAAACAGGATCCCATAACACACTCTTGCATGGTGGCAAAATAAAGTTAGAATTATATCATATAACGAATTGAAATATAAGATGTATACTGCGAGTAACACTGCGAAAAACCATTGAGCAAGTTTCATGCGTGGCAAAATTCCGCGAGAGCATTCCCGTTACGCGTTACAACTGATCGTTATGGCACGGGTCAATCAGGAATTCGTTCGTCTGCTTCGACCTAGGTGAGAGGAGCTTCGAAGAACGTGAGATTAGCGGCGGGGTAGCTCGAAATTATGTAATGTATGTATGTATATTCTTGCGCAAGAGTTCTTAGCAGCCCCTGAATGCAATTTTACTCAGGAATCGGGAATATAATAATGTATAATAATAAAGTGCTAATAAAAATATATAGAAAGGTAATATAATTAATAGAATATAATATAATAAAGAAATTTACACACCACTGTCGGACAAACTGCTGTAACATGGGGGCGACGTCGTGGGGACACACATAACCTAGGCGACCGATCGTTATGGCTACGGTTTCATTTTCGGTTTCGGTAAGTAGACAAGTGAAGTGTAGTGAAGTGACCGGAAACACAAACAATAAGACAAACTGATAGCGAACCAACGATCAACTCAGGCGAAGAAGAATATATATGCTCTGCTTGTATAAAACTTCCAATTAACTCTCAATTAATCAATTCAGTCAATTAAGAATCAAGTAACATTAACAATTAATTGAAGACGGTGAGAACACAGGTGAAACATATGAGATACCGACAATGAAACATAGGCAATACCGTGCTATTGTAGCTGCTGAAACAATAATCGAAATTAGATAGCAGCGTGCGAGCCCATGTGATTTGTAACAAGAGAACCGGTATGTCACGTACCAAATGATCTCTCTCTACTTGTATACATATATACCGACATATATACATATATGTATATGTGTTAGTATACAAATAAGAGAATAATAAACAGGAATACAGAACTAAATTTGCAATTATGATCTCTGAGAGGCCAATTCAAACAATTCAGTCGGAGCAATGTGATATCTGGGGCTTGGAGATATATGCAAGCGTACAGTATATGTATATACTGAATTGCAATGGCTTTCCGTGGCGGTATACAGCCGTATACGTATACACGTTCAAGCCTACAGGCAGTCGCACACCACTAAATCAAGGTTCAATATACAAGTACTAATTATTTAAACCTGTCAATATAAAACGTGCAATCGCGATTTATGTATATATATATATATATATATATATATACATACATATATATATATACACACACACATACATAAATCACGTCAAGTCACTCAACTGTGTGGTTAATCGTTGCTCAAATAATTACTCAAAGAAAAAGAAAGAGACAAGTATATATGCACCTAGACAGCTGAATGCTCAATCTAGCGTGAGCGATACTCTAACATTACTGGGGAGACTTTTCATTAAATCATTATCAGAGCTACTTCTTTTCACCCGTGTCAAAAAAGAAATATTGTGCATAAAATAATCAATTACATTGTACATGGCCAACGATTTAACGAGTGCGTATCAAATGACAATGTAACGTAATCTCTGCAAAAATGAGAAGTTTCCCAAAATGTGCACAAAGAGCACACAATCGTGACAAGAGTGTAATTCTTAAGTTCGGCACGGAAAAGATAGCGATGTATGCATATATATATGGGAATCGACAGATTCTGTTGTCGGATCGAGTCTCACTACACATTGCCTTCTATTAGTTTCAAAGTATGCTCGGTATATGTTCATGTACGATATCGTTCTAAGAGAGAACTGGATACCGTTAGAAATTGGACTGGCTACTCACCCGTGTTTTCTAACAGTGTTTTCGG
This sequence comes from Ooceraea biroi, assembly GCF_003672135.1. Classification (NCBI taxonomy): domain Eukaryota; kingdom Metazoa; phylum Arthropoda; class Insecta; order Hymenoptera; family Formicidae; genus Ooceraea; species Ooceraea biroi. Next base: position 388,494 of record NC_039512.1, read on the forward strand.
TGCGTCCGGTCGATTAATTATTTCGATAAGCTGTGTCAAAATTAATGGAATATACGCGCTTGTCTCATGCCCTGCAAAAGACAAATCAAACGTGAACGACAGGGTGCGCTTTGTTTTCTAATTGTTATTTTCTTTTGCCAAAGTGCTTACCAAGTTTTATCGAAATTTCGCCGATCGCCCATGTCGCGTTATTACAGACCGATATGAACTGCGGATGTAAGTTTTGACCAAGTATAGGCATAAACTCCGCTGCGTGAAGAAAGACAGCTCGTAAACAATACATACGTCAGATCGATTCTTACTCGACTCTACACTGTAAGTCGACTGTAAGTGTACTCACGTATACAGGGGAGCACGTGTTGGAAGCAAGCTTTCGTTAGGTCTCCCAATAAAGCGAAACTGCTTTGTCTCACTTCGGGCGAAGTGTCTTGCATACACTGGTACAGCAGTTGCATAACGTTACTGTTCACAACTAGGCGCTCCATGTGACCATCCAGCCCTTCCGCCAATCCGCTGAGAAGATCCAACGCCACTATCATGAAATCTTTATCGGGCGCCTCAAATTGATCTGGGCTTTGCGTACTCGCTATGTGCTGATTCAGTGTTTGCTCTACAAGGGACACACATCGTCTGCAAAGAAAACAAAATATATTGAACAAAATTATAACAATTATTATTTGAGTGAAAACCAGACTTGTTCCGTTTAAAGATTATAACATAAGAGAAAACTTGGAAAGGAAAGTCTTTATTATTAATTTACCCCGGCGATATAAACTTAGTAACTTGAACATAACATGTATATACCTGTAAACAGGTTCGCAATAAGGTAAGAAACCTGAACGAAGAGCGGTAGCCACGGAGGAGAGACACTCCAACAGCGGGAACAGATCTTTATCTTCATCTTTCAGCACGTTCCACTTGTTAATAAGAGGCGGCATCAAGAGATTGATATAATCCGGTCGGTTCAAATGATGCCCAACGGAATCGGCAAGCGTGCCGATTGCGTCGTACAATATCAAAAGATTCTTATGTTGATATTTGCCTGCGGATGGATAAGCGCACCAATCAATCACGTATCGTGTCGAATCGAGCCAAACCCGATAATCGCGTCGCGTCATCGTACTTACCAAAAGCGAAGACGAGTGTCTCGAGGATAAATCCGAGATATGGAACCAGTTCGGTGCACGCCTCTTCCTCCAAGGTCGCGAAGGCTGAACACGCCGCTTCTTGGACGCGCTTATTGCTATCGAGAACTCTCTTGAGCAGTTCCGTCATCAGCGGTTTCAGATGCGTCTCGTGTGGTTGCGCGCAGACCCAATGCGCATAACGACTCAGCGTCCAACAAGTTATGGCGCGCACAAGAGCTTTTTTGTCGCTCAGGCAGCTGATCAGATAAGGAATCAGCTCCGATAGATGCGGTATCATGCCGCTCATGCAACCTGTGACCAATCAGTCGTGCACACGAGTCAAGTTTTGCTCGACCAATTTGAGACTAGATGCTGCTAACTTGCCATTTATCATAAACGTTTTAAACAAATGCATACCTTCAGCGATAGCTCCCAATGCTAAAATGCCAGACTCCTTGATCTCCCAGGACTGATGGAACAGAGTTTCCTTCAAGATCGGCAACAATACTATCAAGAGATCTTCTCTAAAAACATTGGCTAGCATATCCAGTGCGGCGGCCGAACACTTTCTCAAGTTCCAGTCGCTTAGAGTCGAATCGTCGTCGCATCCGTCCTCAGCATCATTGTCTTCATCGTCGCATCCACCATTTATACCACCGTTCTCGTCGGTATGCTTGTTCATGCCGTTTGCGTGATGCGAGTGATGTGTCTTGGATTTGTGAAAGCGCGGTCGGATATCCTCTTCCCTGTCCGGTATCATTTCGTCCTCCTCGACGTCTCCTTTCAGAAGGATTATATCAATCTCTGAATATTTCATACCTCTAACCTGCAAAACGAAGAAAAGAAGATTAGAAATCAGGGAAAGGTGATGAATTGTTACGTCACTGAGCTGAAATTTCAGATAAAATCTCAAGGAAACTCACCAAGATCGGTACTAATCGCGTCAGATGTGGCGCGAGTGCTTCTTTACAGATCGGTTGTTCCGCTAGCGACAGCCAGAACTCGCAAGCTTCCAGTGCCACTCCTTCGTCAACATCCTGAGTTCTCATCAGCATATACTCTATTATATTGTGCATATGTGGTATAAGTCTGTCCATCCGTACCTCGAGTAGCATCACTAACGCCCTGCGCAGTCACGTGGAAGAGTAAAAATAAAATCTACATCCTGCATTAAGTAAATAGCAAAGAAATGCGTTAATCGTGCACTTATCAGCTACCTGCACACGTTCTTTCTGACTTCAGAGTCATCGTCTGAAGCCAAGTGGAAGAGATTCTCCAAGAAGCTGTCTATGTGTATCATAAGCGCTTGCGTGCGCTGGATAATAAACTGATTGACACATGCTATTGCATGGGACCTGATTTTGGGACTCGTATGTCTAAAGAAATGCAGGAATTTCGGGATCAGAACGTTCAATGGGCGATTCAGAGCATCTGAATCTAATATCTCCGCTGAATCCTCGCATATCTTCTGCAGAGCACCAAATGCGCCCTCGCAGACATTATAATCTTGCGAATCCAACATCTGGCATAGCGCCGGTAACAATTCTGGCCAAGTTGTCAATTCACCTGTTCGCGAAAATATTTTACACGTCAAAAAACCATGGAAACCATAAAAATAAAATAATATAAAATATAGATATCATCGACCTAATTAGAAAAGCTTCTAACTCACAAAATTACAATTTTACATAAACTTTTCTAAACGACGCAAAATCTTAAGATAAGTTGGCCGAAATAAATATCTAAATTTTGTCAAAAATTGAAATTAGGTTTTCTAATTCTAGGCCGATGATATATAAAATATAGAATAAAAGAAATATACACTATTTAGTTGAATACATTTACAACGTACCTTTCGACGCGACGGTGGTGATCAGGATACCAACGGTCGCGCGAATCAATGGTGACGGGTCCCCGACCGCCGACAGACATTCTTGCTTTATGAAATTTATGACGTCCGGCAGAAACTTGTGAAAATGGGTCTTCACGTTGTTTTTGAGTATCAACCCACTCAGAGACCTAGTAGGCTCATCTTAACAGAGACAATATCATTAGTCCACACAATAGATACAAAAGATCACAAAGGAAGGTTTCAAGGAAGAACCGTGAAACAAGCATACCTGTGACTGGAAACAGAAAATGCAGGACTTACCTTCGGACGTCAATTTGGTCAGCACGAAAATCAGATAGTTGTTAAAATCCGGGAATTTGTTCAACTCTTCCAATTTCTACACCACACATGGATAGTTAAGGAAAATTACTACAACAGAAAGCTGCATGGAACATCGTGCGGCCGCGCCTGCTCATCAAGAAAATTACCCGACAAATCGCGCGCGTAAACATTTAATTGAATTTAATTAAATATTTAATTGTGAACATTAAACAAGTGGATAAAATTTTTCAGATAAAACATTACCGTTGCCGATGCAAAGCACGATAACAGTTCGGATTATGAGGTAACTCGATACGATTATCGTGATCCAAGCGCTTTATTTACGCGCGCGTCCGCGCGGCCACTCGGGGCCCGGCGAGAGAGAGGACTCCCGCGAGGGTTATCGATCAGAGGGGCTCGCGCTGGGAAAACAAGCCGCGCGCGCTAGCGAGTGAGCCGGGATCGGCACGATCTCCGCGCGGGCACTCGCAAGTGGCCGGCGAGTGTGCATGTCGTTAGTAGCATATTTCCAGGTCGTACTCGGCACGCCGCGCGGCCGGAAATCTCCGAGCCTCGACGGCGACAATTCGATCGACGAGGGCGGCAGGAACGTGTGACAGGATGCGTGAGCGAGCCGAGCCAAACCGAGCGAGCGAGCGAGCGCACGCACGCACGCACGCACGATCGCGAATCCGCCGTCGCGCCAGCAGCTCGGCCGAGCGCGCGCGGAGGCTCGAACTCGCGCGTAATTAATATCCAGCGCCGGGAATCGGCGCGGATTCATCCCGTTCGGTTTCACGTCGCAAACATGACGCGCCGGAAAAACGAATGACGACGACGACGACGACGAGGACGAGAACGACGGCGGTGGCGGCGGCGAGAGCGTCCCTCTCGCTCGTTCGCGAGGGCCACGTATGTGCGAGAGCGACAACGACACGGCGACGGAAGCACGAGCACGAGCACTTGATAACGATGCTTCAAGGATACTTTTTGTACAGCCTGCTGAGTCGCCGTATCCGGGCTCTGCGACTCCTTCAGCAGCGTCAAGATTTGCCTGAGTCCTTCTTCCTGCGGTTGCCACGCCATTTTCATCGTGTTTTCCAACAGCACCACCAAAACGCACAGTCTGCCTTCTCTGACCTCGCAGATAAACGGAAGCTCCCCACGACTCTCCCTTCCTCTAGCCAGCTTACCCCACCCTCGAGCTAACCGCTGTCCAGGGCCGTGATTGGGCAGCGGACGTGATGGCTCCTTTTCTGCACTCGATATCTTCCTTTATCCGTACTCGCGTATTCTTCGGTGCAATGCTCATCGCAGTTGTGAAGCTGGGCTTTTCTCGCCTCGTTTCGACGAATTTGAAAACGGTGAAACGAAAACGGTGTGCCAATCAATCGATGAAATTGGATGCCGGCAGCAATTATACGTTCGAAGGTTTGTGCGTTGCACGAACGGTACTGGGAAGTGGGAACGACAATCGCAGCGGTGCGCAATTCGATAACGTACGCGCGGGAAATTTAAAAGTGGAATTTCGACGTTGGAAAATACGAGCCTCACGCTGCTCGAGATTTGAGTTTCATTTTCAATTTAAAATAATGACAAATGCGATATAAAAAATTATAAAATTACAAGGCGAATAAAATAAATGGGTAGACGCATATTGTGAATAAAACGCGGTTGCTTTTTTATTTGCAAATGTAAAAATCTATTAACACGTACGGTGATGATAAAAACGCAGACACGACTGCACGAGTGCATTTCGACGTGACGAAGGTCGAGAACGTTAAGGCAACTCGACCAGTGTCACTGTTACGATAAGTACCGCAAAGCAAAAGCATGTGCGTTCGCTTCGAAATTAGGCGTCGAGAATACACGCATCGCGACCTAAAACACCCGCAAATATTGATAAAATTTCGTTAAAACTAGACAAACTAGAACGGAAGAGAACGGACGCTGCAAACGTATTAAAAACTTTATATACACATGTGGTATTGAATGGCATGCTAGTGCCTAATGTGTATTATCAAATCTTTAGAAAAGCGTTCCTCCTCCTAGCGGAGAACATTGACTTGCTTAAACCTAGAAATTAATCAATTTTTTGTTACTTAACCATAATTATTCAACTAGTTAATCGTTATGTTTGTTTTTACAATTTGTACTGTAGCGTTATTACAAATATTATGATTCACACTCAGCTTTGGGGTAACTTTTGGAGTGTCAGTCTTACACGTAACGCTGCCGAATCAATGTTACGTTATCATTGATAATATAATATATAATTTAAAATATTTTATCCCTACGGCAATATTTACTGGACGCGTGACGGGGGAAGCCACCAATCGGCGTGATTTATTGTAGCATCGTAATTATATTGTGAATGTGAATAGATCGATTATTTAATGTTTTGCTAATAGTTCTATAATTAAGGAACAAGAATAGTTTTGTAAAGTTCTAAGTTTTAAAGATTAATCTTTAAAAAAATTAATCTTTTCGATGAACTTTACAAAACTATTCTTGTTCCTCAATCATAGAAAATCTATTAGCAAAACATTAAATAATCGATCTATTCACAATATATAATCACGGTGCTACAATAAATCATGCCGATTGGTGGCTTTCCCCATCACGCGTCCAGTAAATATTGCTGTAGGGATAAAATATTTTAAATTATATATTATATCAATTCACCGATTGGGCTTTCTATTAACAGCAGTTGCAGTTGAAGGCACATTTCAGAGAAGTGTGGCGCATTCATTATTGCTTGAATGACCACGTGAACATCTTGTAAAGAGGAACCTTTGATATTCGATTAATCCCTAAGCCGGTCTTCCATGAACGCGGAATCTGTATAAACACGTGTAGTCCAGCTGCCCATGATTGCTGTGTATCCTCAATTCCACGTACTCAAACGGTCTATTGATCTCTGTGTTCTACATGAGAAATACCATTCGTTACAACATGATAAATAATCAATAATAAATAAATTGATGAATTTATAAAAATATTGAAGCCTGCGAAATTATTAAAAACTTAAGCAAATACGTTGAATTACGTATTTGAGAGAAAGGACATGAATTATTAGAATACTCTGATACTAAAAGCTCTCTCTCTCTCTCTTTTTCAGTAGATCAAAAAAATTACCTGGACTGGAAAATACTGTAAGCTGTCATCAGAAATTACGAATTCGTACTCGCCAAGTATTAGTGGCTCCGGATCAGTCTCGTTTCTTAGTCCCTGCGAGGAAGAACACGAGTATGAAAAAGACCTATTGAAACAAAGATAGTGTATCATGAAACGAAGCATTTTACATACCCAGACGTTGAACTTCTTGGGCGCACTCGACATGTTCTCGTTTGGCAGGATCGATCTAGGGACGTGCTCCAGAGTGAAACCGGTTACATAAATAAAGCATCGTAATTGTATTACAAGGTAGCCAGGGAAATCTTGGAAGGCCCAGCAAGCGCCAGGTTGTATTGGATTCCTCTGTATTACAGTCCGCGGATTATTGCTTTCATAATACAACGTGAATCCAAACAGACTGAACGCTTTCGATTTTATGTCATATCTCTGAGTGCACCGCGTGTTAATAATCTGCCCGCCTGTGGACAGAATAATTTCGTTTATTTCAGTCATTATTTATCAATGATCATTAGTCGGTCAGTGTGACGTGATACCTGCTGATTCCAAAGCGTAATCTACTTGATTCGTTTTGTCTGCATCGTATACCCGCAGAATGTCTTTCACTATCTTGCGCATACGTTCATCCAGCGCTTCTATGTTGCCAACATCATTATTGAAGACTCCCTGATCTGCAAAAATATAAATCTCTGTTGTCACTTGAGAGATGCACGGTGAGAGTAGAGAATTTCAAATATTCTTATGCTTCGAACCTTCTTTGTTCTGAAGTGCAAGCAATTTCTGATTGATCTTCATTAGATCTGATTTCGAAATTCCAGGGAAATAACTTGATAAAATTTTTTCCACATGCTTTTCTATTGTCTGTTCCGTGAAAGCTTCCGCGTTAGACTTGCAGCAAGATTTTAATTCGGAATAGAGTTCGTGTAACTTCTCGAATTCGTGTTTGATAATCTTGAGCTCAGTGAATACTGTATTCTTTAGTTCATTATCATCCAATTTATTCTCCACGTTAGCAAGTTTATCCTGAAAATATCGTAAAACTCTCATGATTACTATTAATTCTTAAATAATTAAATCTATAATCTTACTTACATTGTATTCATTCTTGAATTCGATGTCGTTTTGCTTACGTTCTTCCAAAAGCTGAGTAATATTCATAAGATATTCCTAGAAGCATGGTTAATTGATTATCATAAAATATCATATGGGCTAATCGCAGAAAAATTGTAGATTTTTGTACCATTCGATATGTCCGTTCTTTCTCGAGCGCTTCTATCCTGCGGAGTAAATCATCTTTGTACCAAGCTTGTTCAGTCACTTTTTGTTCGACATTTTCAATCTCATTGTTGTTCCAATATATGTAAGGTAATCCTTGGTTCATGTCGTGTAACGCAGTTTTAACGTCAGGAAACAGGTGTCGTGCTGCGTACCAGCCGCCTGAAACGAATCCCGAAATTTTCATCAATACACGTTTGATAATTCGAGGACCGTTAACTCCTTCTCCGGTTACTCTATTGAACCACAGTGTTCCAACACGAAATTGGTGCCGCACGGATTGTCGAATTGTCCAATTTACAACGACATTCTAGATTTCGATGGCATTGCACACCAATTGCGCATGGCGTAATTGTTTGATGAAGTGGAACTATTATGCAATATGGTAACTGAGAGAAGGATAGAACGAAGGAACTCACCGTTTCGATGGTATCAATTGCAATCACGATTCCACACGTTTCTCAAGCTCAACTCACTCCGACATTTTTAACACCCAGTAGAGTAATCCTCCCTCTATCCTTCTCCCATTGTAAAATTTCATTTTTCGCTTTTTCGAAGTCAGAAGTCAGATTATAAAATCGTGACACTACGACGCTATATCACACTGATGGACTGTGTTTAAAGAACTACTAACATCGTACACATGAAAAATATTTTATTAAGTATGAACGTGCTTTTATACAATACGGACATATCACCTACGACGATGGTTATTACATGAAAACATTATTTGTAGTACATCTTTAGTATATTATATGAAGAAAAAAGAATAAAATGGCATATATGTGGTGGTTAACTGGAAAAAATGGTAAATTTTATATTACTCAATTATTCAACGGCTGTACCTGTTTATATATTATATTTTCTGTTTATATATATATGAATAAGAAACATATATTTATATATAAATATTAGAACATAAAATATCTAATAGAATGTACCTATAAAATATGTAACAAGAAAATGACTGATTAATGTGACTGAACTAGAGATGACCAGTTATGAGATACAATATAACACAAGTACATAAACATGTATGTAAAATATGGAAATAAAAATATATTTCTCTCCACACAATATATTAATCTATTAGTAAAACCAAAAGTGAACAAGCTAATGACAATCAGTACACATGTATTTCTTTGCAATCTGGAACACTCTTTACGTATAAAAATACGTGTATATAAAAATTAAAACTCTTATATGTACTGACTTTGTCATGGAGCAAACTAACAATTAGAGGATGGTTAGTCACAAAATTCACGCACAAAAATTAATTCAATGGATAAATGGAGAGATATGTTGTACATTTCTGTAAAAATAATGTACACATGTATATATTTATAAATCGTTTCCTATCAATCTAGTAGAAATTTCCTGTGTCTATCTATAGTAGACACATATTTTATTATTTTATATTTTTCCATAAATTTAGTAGAAATTTCACGTGCAGCAAAAGTGTACATCATTATTTAGATCACGTATTCCTTGCGATCATTATTTCGTGAAAGAATATAAAGATACCTCCTCTATCCATTTGAACTGAATTAAAATATATATTACGATTAGTGGTATCCTAAACCATTTCTCCAGTTAATCACCACTTTATGTTCCACCCAATGGGAGGCATTTCAGGTAAAGACACGTTCACACTGGGTAACAGATGCATGGAGTAATTTTTAAGCTCTGTAAAGTATTTCATGAGTAACTCATATTGAAAAGATGTTAGGTCGGTAATATTGTTAAAGATGTGATAAGTCGTCTCAGTGACACCATGTTGGACATTGCGCAAAGAGTCCACACAGGCAACGAAATGCTCCTGCGCGACGTAAGCCCCTGAAACAAAAAGAAGACGAAGGCCAGGATAGGTTTATGCGTCTTTCTGGCGCTGCGGTCCCGTGAAAGACATTGGACTGACTGTTGGATGATTGGTTTAGGTGTCATATGGATCTCAGCGAGAATGAAAGTATTTTATTTTCTGATTCTATGTTAATTCATTGAATAATGCAGACATGAAACTTACCAAGCACAAGAAGAAGCGGTAACACCGTGATCAAAAGAATCCTCGAATGTTTTCTCTCTGGCAGACGCTCCCTAACGCGGGTAAGTCGACTCAGCAAACAGTCGTCAAGTATCAGCACTCTAACGTAGAGAAAGTACAGGCTGTTCGACCAATGATCCAAAAATTGCAACATTGTTCTGCGTTTGGTTGCTAAATCAATCAATGAGAAGATATCATTAATCAGCAGTCAAATCTCTACGTGTAAACTACCATTTAATACTGAATTGTACCATTGTCAGATAATTGAACTGTTGTATCGTGATATTCCATTCTTCTTTCCGTCGTTTGTTTTCTCAACTTGAAGAACTCCACAATTTTCTTAAATGGAGCAACAACGAGGAAAACGATGAAATGTACAAAATACGTAAACCACTGCACGATTCTCCACCTTTGGTTAGTCTTGAGTTGTAACGTTTCAAATGTCTCATTCAACTCATTGTCAGATTCGTGTTGGGACAACCCATATCTCTCAGCATATGTTACAGGACCACCCGAGTACGGATACCTGCTGGGGTACGACATTAATCTAATTTATTAATTCCATTTCTCTATTAAAGTTTTCACTGTTTCAGCAAAAAAACCAAATGTTAAGTATAAGTATAAAGTAGTACCTTAACCACTCATCTACAGGATATTCATCGTCCGAATAGACCATTTTCGTCTGACTGGTGTGCTGTTCTACGTGCATTCTTTTGTATACCATCGTTTTTGCTGTAGAATACATTTGTGCACGTTGTGTATTATAATTATCCACAGGCTGTAAGATTCGAGAAAGGAATTATTTTATGTTGCGGATTTGCGAGGTCAATGTCAAGAGAAATGCATGAGAACAATGATTTAAGAGAGAAAAATACTTACTGTCCGAAATAACGAGCTTGTATCTGTAGTATCTATATCACTTATTCCACTTTCCGTTGCTCCTCGTGACATCTGACTCGAACTTGGCTGAATGTTTTGAGGTATTGTATTGTTGTCGTTACCATTCGCGCGTATTGACCGCCGTGACATGTTTGGCATTGCCAAAATGCCTGGCGCGATCTCATAACGACATCGTGATGCCTTTGAATACGTATAATCTGTCTTTGGGAAAACACTGAAACATTCAGATGATATTGGCGTCGCCACAAATAATATGTCTCTTTCTTAACAGTTCTAAATAATTATTTAAACAATTTTAATCTTGCTAACATCAATTTATCAGTGTGTTATGCTAATCTTTAAATTCGTATTATACTGTTGACCTCAATCTGTGTCATGTGACTGTGATGCTAAGTATAGCGATGTTTGTATACAGAAAAGTAAAATTTCCGAGCGACACGTCAGTTGGCCAAAGTCACAGGCAAGATACACACACGTGGAATAATAACGCAACATAGAATATCGCTACGTCGACAATGTTAATTAACATTCCGAGGTATGCAAGCTTCAAATTATCTTACGAGAACAATGAAAATATAAACAATAGGGCAGGATAAAATTCGAAATTGTTTATACATACTTCCACCATTCACCAGCCTGCTTGTAAATTTCATAAACTGATCTGCCTGAAGTATCCTTCCTTTCTCCCTCTTCAGATGAAGAGTAATCATTGCTAAGTATTCTGTGTGGTGTAACACTTTTGCGCTTTCGCTCGGCTTTCTGGTTAGTCACGTCTTCTTTGCTTTCACTCTGACCGTTGACAAATATTTGCCTCTTGGCTCTCTGACGCTCCGAGCGTCGTTCTGGCCGTTTTGTGGTCATTGTGGTAGAACTCTCGGATTTTGTACTCTGAGTATCTGTTAAACTCTCTGTCACCGAGCCCTCCTTACTTTCGTCTATCGTTTCCATATTCTTCTCATGCATTTTATTGCTACTTCCAGTTCTGCGGCGATTCAGTGAATGAAAGCATAGGCATTTTAGGAAGACAGCATTCAAAATACCATCAATATAAGTACTTTGAAGCCACAGCTACTTACAACGATCTAGAGCCAGATCTCCGGCTACTCGTTACTTCTCCAGGTGTGTGAGACCTCTCCCGGCTCCTGCTTCTGAGATCATAGTGATGCTCCGCTACCTCCGGCTCCGGTAACGGAGGACTGAGGATCATGGGGGTATGCGAGCGGGACCTGCTCCTGCTGCGCAGCTCATAGTGATGCTGCTCGTTCTCCATCCTCCTGCTGGACAACAGGATATTACAAAACGTCAGGAAATTCGAGTGGAGTGCCTCGTGGTGACCCTAAAGTCTAGTTGCGCTCTCGCAAGGAGTTACTGGCCGCCGAGGGTTATCGGTCGCTTTTGGAGAAAAGAGGTACGAGGACTGTCGGCGAACACATTCCCAACTACGGCTAAAAATAGTCCCCTCCCTGAAGGACAACTCCGCGATCCTTCCCGTTGGACTCCTATTTTCAGTCCTCCCTCATGCGCGCATTTACACGACCTCTCCGGGAACACTTATCTCTCTCTCTCTCTCTCTCGTTCGGGCTGGTTTCCACGCGCGAAGATAACACGCGGCCGTGGCTCGTCGACCGTTTTCGGCGACGTGGAGACCGCGTCTACGGCGTGCGCGCACTCCGACCGCAGTGATCTTGCTGATCACGCTGCTACTCTCCGACGCGGTTATCGCTCACGTGAAGATCGACCGAGCATCGTCGACCCGCCGTAGCCCGCCGCATCGACGTCACGACGTCTCGGAGAGGTAATATGCGCGCGTCCACCAGCGAGCGCACTGCTATTTATAGAGAAAAACTCACCGTTTCCACGCGCGCGAGGCTAACGGGACGCGCGAAGCTCTGTGTTGCGCAATATGCACCCAATTGCGCCGTGTTCAGACGCGTCTCAATTAAAAACCCTAACTTCCCCCGCCACGCGCCGCGCACTACCATCAACCGACGACGACTTCACGTTGTTACGGTTGCAGTACATTCCACTCCAAGTCCAACTGCCCATCAACGCGCAGAGGACGCGAGTACGTGCGCGCGCATTTTACGCGATGATTCATACGCTCGTAATCCTCCCCGTAACGGCGACCCCCTAGCTCAGCACCGTGGGGGAGAGAGAAAAGAAATTTGCGTTTTCGTGTGACCTTTGCTACCGCTCCTTGCTAAGAACAGTTAAGTAGGTCGAGATTAATCGTGATAAATTTCAGCGCGTTAAATACATGCGAGGCTCCGTGCACCGGTGCAACTAGATTTAAAAACCCTAACCACTTGGAAATATCTTTTTTGTCGCTCTGAAAAAATTAATGAGATGGATTGTATAATTTGCATGTAAAGTGCAACTGTAAATTGCATAGAATGTAATATAGGAATACCAAGTGAAGAAGGAAGACAGATTCGTAAAATGTCTGAGAAATGAGAAGTCTCGCATTTTGTCGTTCCAGAATGGATTTTCTAAAGTACGCTCTGAATATAGCAGAGAAACGCAAGAACTCTTGCGCGATTACAAGTATCGAGTTTACGTTCTTATAGAATGTAGATAAAGTAGATACCTGCTCCATGAGATTTACCAATGGCTCAGTTTATCATATCAACATGTCGGAAAACACAAGTCCAACCTCTGGAAAAAAATAAGAGGTTAGGAAAGCGCGTGGTTGATTTCATCCGAAAACAATAACTTCTACTTGATTTTTCGTATATCAGGTCTTCGCGTTCATCCAGTCTGTTACATCGGAGTTTTTATGAAGAAAATCCAGACTGGAAATACAACGAATGGATTTGTTAAATTAGAAAATCGTCATGTCCTTATACGACGATTTTGACAAGCATCGGACCTCGGAGAAGGTCGCAGGATGGTCTTCAGGCATCAAATTGCTACAATCGCAACTGCAACTGAAAAAAGCTGCAACGACACAGGTAAATTTGAAGGTCGTATGAACAATGCATCTTCAGTGAAATATAAATATAAAAAATATAAAAAATTGTAATAAACAAGTCTTAATGAATAGTTTCCAAATCTACAAGACGTCGAATTCGCAATGATTCGGTAAATCCTCACTCATGTTTCCTACCTATGAATTGCAGCCAAAACGTGAGCAGTACAGGAAGGCAACTGCAGTTTTAGCACCAGTGATAGACCTGAAATCGAAGAACAATCGTGATGTGGACAGAGAGGAAGAGAGTATTCATAGCAATCCATTGTCTGGTAGCAGTGTGAATACTCTAGGAGTGGGTAGTGAGTTCGATTGGAACGTGGTAAATGAGTATGATCCCATGTGGCCTAACGAGTATGAGAAAGTTGTAAAAGAACTACGCGATATGAGAGACAGAGAGCATGATCAGGAAACGGAAATGCGCAAACGCAGGAGGGATAATACTCGCTTTGAGGATACTCAGGTAATATGGAATGTACTTGTTTAGGTAACATTTAATGCATTAAACAAATTAGTGATATTGTCAAGTATCGAGCTTTATCTGCAAGTTTATGAATCAAAAAGATAATTGATTGCCGATTCATTCTGTTATTTGGTCCCATTTTATAGAAACAGAGAAACTACTAATAAAAACTTTGATTAAACTTTTTTAAATGTAATTTTGCACTGCAATTGCAGTAATTTAATGCCAAACGAAATTATACTTGATACCAAAATATTTAAATTTAGGCTGCTAGTAGCAATAGTACAATGATACCTCCTGAAAGGGACGAAGAGAGGACACCATCCTCGAGAGCAATAATTGGAGGTGCTGCCATAGCACCACCACCATCCTTGCAAGAATCTTCGGAATTGCCACCGCCACGTCAGTCACCTAATTTAGGCTACGGGACATCGTCTGTTGCGGCGAAGATAATGGCAAAGTACGGGTTCAAGGAAGGACAAGGTCTTGGTAAAAAGGAACAGGGTATGTCGGTCGCGTTGCAGGTGGAGAAGACGAGTAAACGTGGTGGTAGAATAGTCGGTGAGAGAGAACAGCTGATGCCTCCACCAGCACCTCTTACTGCTTCTCCGCCACAGATGCAATTGCAACAGCAGTTTCAGCTACCTCCAGAAGAGCCTAGCATCACCGAAATAATGAAGTGTCCGAGCAAGGTTCGTATAATTGTACAACAAAATTATTTTCTATTACAATTGATGAAATTATTACTTTTATGTCATATTTAAACTATGCATTTTTCGTTCCAGGTTGTGCTCTTGCGCAACATGGTTGGTCCTGGAGAAGTGGACGATGATCTCGAACCAGAGGTGAAGGACGAATGTAACACAAAGTACGGTGACGTCGCGCGCGTAATTATCCACGAAGTGATCGAAGCCGCACCGGAGGAAGCAGTGCGAATTTTCGTGGAATTTAAAAGGATAGAAAGCGCGATCAAGGCTGTGGTCGATTTAAATGGACGTTTTTTCGGTGGTAGACAGGTCAGAGCAGGATTTTACTCCAGTGAAAAGCTCGACAACTTACAACTGATGGACTAGTTTTACGTGTAATAAGAATTCTAAACGCTAATTCGAGTGCTCGTTTCTTCACGTCATTCTTCAATACTGTATGTTTCATTTCATATTTCCATAATATATACATTGTGCATATGCTTAGTAAATTACCTATATGTGGAAAATTGTAAAAATAAATTTTTCAATTACGATATCTAATATTTATTTTTTACAGTATCATTTACAATTTCTCCATGTTTCAACAATCTGTTGAGGAGGCAAACGCGCATTCTATTTCCTGTGACAGAAAAATGGTACAAACATTGCAAATTATTGATAAAAATATTGTGAGTAAAAACAATTTCCACGCATGTGAGAATGAGAACCTTTTATCCTTATTTATTACCAGTTTAACACGTTGATCGCCCATAAATCGGATGTGTTTCTCGGTAGATTGAGACGCTGCGGCTTATTTTGATTCTCGACAGTGATATTTGATTCGATTTGTAGAATGTCACTGATATTATAGATAATTATCTGGAATGGTATTATTTTCGCTTGCCACTCTGCTCCGCAGTTTTAAAGCGTCACCCAATTGTGGGTGACGGGGCCCCTGAAGAAACATCGTTGTCACCCAGATTTGGGTAACGTGGCGATCAATGTCTTAAGGAAAAATAAATTACGAAAAACTACAATTGATTTGAGTTTATACTCTTTCTTATTACATTCTTTATAGAATGTAATAACTTTAATTATAATATAACTTCAGAACATCTTATATATATACATATATTTAATATAATTTATATAATTATTTATATAAAAATTTACATACAGTGTAACAATCTTATTTCCACGTAGGAATAATTAAATAAGACGAACACGTTATAAATATTCAGTAGAAAATGTAACTTCTAACCATACATTTGATTAATATACATTATAAATATGCTCTCGGAAAGATGATACTTTCATTTATATATATCTCTCATATTGGAATATTATATTTATCTAAGAACCATTTTCCAGGATACGTTTGGTATCGCACAAGAGAGTGAAGAACATTACATACCCCAAACGACACCCATCGTACTAATTTATCTTCTTATTAATTAAATCATCTATCGCTTTGTTCAACTGCGCGCTGAACGCGGCAAAACTGAATGTTCTCAGAAATCTGTCTTTGCCGGATCTACCAAAGTCCTCGATGCGATCCGGATTCGTGATCAGAAAAGCGATTTTCGACGCAAACGCCTCGCCAGACAGATCGACCAGGAAACCAGTTTCCCTGGAGACTATCGATTCCATCGGACCGCCAGAATTATGAGCGATCACCGGCTTGCCCACGTACATTGCCTCCAACGGTACTATCCCAAAGTGCTCGTTCGGCGGTGTGTATATCACAATTTTACAGTGATGGAGGATGGAGACTTTGTCTATGTCAGAGGGTGAACGTAAGAACATGACTTTGTCCGTCACGTGTAACTCATCCGCAAGGCCTATTAGCTCCAAATGATACTCCACGTTCTCCTCGACCCTCTTGTCGTACCCACCAGCCATGATTAAGTACACCCTCCTGTACACTTCCATCGGTAAGAGTTTCTCCAACTCTGCGAGGGCCTCTATTGCGAGAGACAAATTTTTCTTGCGCTCGTATCTGTTAATGGACAACAGTACAATGCTGTCGTCTGGTAATTTCCTGTCGAGTACTCTCTCAATGGACACTATTCTCGTCTTGTCAAAGAAGTCGGTGTGGATGGAGGGATACAGAACCTCAGGCTTGATTTGTAGCCGCTTGAAGGTACTCTTGAATACGCTGCCTGTATAGATACTATTTACAAATACCTTATGTGCCATGCCGGTTGTCACTTCCTCCAGATAATCCAGTGGCATGCGATACAGCTGCTTGCTGTAGCCACCTGGCTGTGAGAGCAGTTGATCTGGATGATGACAGTAAAACACCACATATGGAATGCGCAGTCGAAGAAGGGGAACGCAGATGGACACCAGGTCACAGAAGACTACTTCCGGCCGCTGGTCGCAGAGTATTATGTAACTAGCCGCGTACAACTAGAAAAATAATTGCCCTGCAAGAGTTTGTTCTCACAAAAAAAAAATACAATTTTGCTTCACTGAAATTTTCAGTCAAGCAATCATGCTTCCTTCTTCTATTTATTTTGATAGAAAGTAGTTTATTACCATGCGTATGTAGGCGCAGAGCGCGTAGAACCTGCCCAGGATGTGCCTGGGCAGCCAGTTACCCACGACGGTGACGGGGATCGTGCCATCCTTGGTCTCCGAGAAGCAGTGCTCCGGGTCATGGTGGGTCGTGACGAAGTTCACGTCGTGGCCGTTCTTCCTCAGGGCGAGGGCCGCGTCGACGACGAGTCTCTCCGCGCCGCCGATGCCGAGGTCGGGATGCAAAAACGTGACGCGCGTCATCGCGTGTGTGCTCGCGGATGATCCGTTAAACGGGCGCTGCCGCCACGCGTTTATCGGAGACTGCGAGATTACCGTGACACAGATAACTGTATCGCATCTTACCGGTCATTGAGAGTTAAACTACGGTTAAAGTTAAACGACATTGGTAGAAACGGGCCTAAGGCCCAGTTTCACAAACATCGGTTAAAATTACGCTACCAGGCGCTACTTTATACATCTAGTGACTTTAATAGAGCTTATACTAAAGGCAGGAGCACAGACTTTTGCATAAGCGCATAAAGAGATGCATAAGGAATTTGATTGGTCCATTTCCTTATGCACATGCTTATAGACCAATCAAATTCCTTATGCATCTTTTTATGCGCTTATTGTAATACTCATATATGGCCAGTCTCGTAAGTGGAAGCAGAGAGGAACCTGAGAGCGGCCAGGCCGCCGTTTACGCCCATATTTTTGCATTGAGAAATTTGAGAAATACAACACCAAATGTGAACTTACATTCCATTTAACGAGAGAGAAAGGTAGTTTCATAATGTTCACATTCGGTGTTGTATTTCTCAATGCAAAAATATGGACGTAAACGGCGGCCTGGCCGCTCTCAGGTTCCTCTTTGATATTAGTATAAAGTATTACACATATGGCGCGAGTATAGACAGCACGTCACGCAGACAGGCAGGGAAATGTGGGATGCTGTCGGTGGTAGGACTGCGTGTTGATCGCGACGGTGGCGACTGCTGCTTGCGCGCGCGCGCGATCCGTGGCTGTGTATGCCTATGTTTTGTTGCTACTGCTGCTGTGATGCGTCTGCCAAATATTGAGTGGTCGTCATCGCCGCCGCCGTCGTCGTCGTCGTCGCGCTGTGCGTAAAGGAACGGGCTGCAGCGGCGCGGGGATCCCGTCAGCTGTTTGCGAGCGAACATCCCATCGGCGCGTAGCATAGCGCGACGTGAAGCGGAGCGTAAGAGCGAGGCGAGCGAAGAAACGGAGCAAGTGAGCGAGCGAGGTATCGCGCGGAAGCCGCTCAAGTTAGTCGCGGGACGACGTGGGGCGGATCGGTGGGTCACGGTGTGTGCGTCAGTCGGTGTGCGGCGGCGGTCGTGGAGTGTTCGCGTGCAAGCGCGATCTCGACGGGAGGAGAGTGATGGCGTAGACCTCGCCGCGCTCCGGAAGCGACGAACCGTGCGAGAGGAACGAGAGAAAGAGAGCGAGCTACGCGCGCTCTTCATACTCATCCGTGTCGCGGTTGGTGGTTGTGTTGAATACAGCCGATCACGTTGTAACGCGATATAACGCGCGTCGCCGTCGTTGTTGCCATCGCCCACGTTGATCACTGCCGTCGCCCGCGAACGAACGCAGCGCGACGCACGGAACGGACTCCTCGGTCATTGTCGTGATTCGGTGGTGATCGCGAGACGTCAAGCGGTGGTGTGTGCAGTGTTGCTTGGCAAGCAAGCAGAAAAACGAGTGAAGCGGAAGGTGGTGTGGTTGTAGCGCACGTTCTTCCATCGTCGTCGTCGCCGCGTCGTCGTCGTGTCGTGTTGTGTTGTTGTTGTCACGCTCTCGTCGACCCTGTTGCTGGCTACCGCGTCACGTATCGTCGCGTCGCGCCGTCCGTGTCTTGTGTTTTCTGTCGCGCGGTATTCGCGCGAGGTGGTGTCGAGCAACGCCAGGTAGCCGACGGCGTGTCCCGACTTCAGCGGGGAATATAGTATTACGATGATCAGTGACACGTACGGATACGTTCTCTTCTTGCTGCTGTTGTTGCTGGTGCCCGACATCGAGAGTGGTAAGTGTTGAGAAATAATAAGAAATAAAAAGTTGCCTCGTTGTTTCAACGCGTGCACGAATATTCCGTTATGCCTATTTTCATCGCGTTACGCGCCGTCGGCAAACTTCGGGCACACAGGATGCTACTTACATGTGTGCGTATGAATATATGCGTGAGTGATATATGTTATGCGTGAGTACGCGCGTTCACGAGTGTTCACGTACACAGACGTGAGACGTCCTCTTGTGTGCGTTTGTACGTCTCCCATGAATCATCATCCTTTCACGAAGAGCGATGCCCGTCGCGTGTCCCGCGTGCGTTTCTCGAAACACTCGAACGAGCGAGTGCGAGCTGCGAGATAGCGGCTAGAAAAATGCGCCAACGGAAACTGCGTTACATATCCCGCGGACATCGCGAAATCGCGGTTGAATTTTAATTTCCCCGTTGCGTAATGCGCTACGAGAAGATATCGGAGTCGTGTTCGAGTGACGTCATCATATTTTTGCTCCGGTTTTAATTTTGATTCCAACTCCATTTCCCTCGTGATAAATGTGCTATTCATATATTTTTGTTCGTATTCTACCTTTTTTTTGCGAATCTCTCCTATACGCGTTAATAATGAAATCTTGCTACGTAACTAAAAGTGAATTTAGATACATTAGATACATACAGAAATATGCATATTGTATTCATAGTTTAATTTGCAGATTGTAGAAAAAACAGTTGAATTTTATCGCAAAATGTTTCTTTCGTTGTGCGTTATAAAAATGTATATTGTATATATAGCTTATTTTATTTAAGAAATTACTATAAAGGTTAAGAATCAGAAGATAACGTAAAATCGCGCGCACAGTTTTAAAAGTTGATAGAATATAACATGTTCACGATTCTTAATATTAGTTTTATTTTATAAATGTACAAGTATTTGCACATATTTTCGATTAAATTCTTAAGCTGTTTTGGAAATAACGCGTGAAAACATACAATTGCAAACTTCATTACTAATCTGATAAATTATGTAAATATACAAATGCGAAATTTTAAGTACTAATGTATGCTATAAAAACTACATTACGGGAGAATGTACAATTTGTGTGTAGCACACAAATATTTAATTTTAAACAAGATTTGTTTCCGATATAATAATTTGATGATAATTATGTAAATTTTACAAGTCCTGTTATTGAAATTGATACATCATTCTTATTTTGTTTAAATTCTTCAATGAAAACAATGAAAATCTTCGTGCAGTAATATTTTGTATTTGTCATTTATTGCTTATAAATGTTTTCTCAGATTGAAGACAGTATCATACAAATGTAAAGCAATAAACTTTGATCACGAAAAGAAAACGAGTTATTAGTCGTTAATTTGTTTATTAGAAATTAGTGCTTAATTAGAAGAAAATGTGACTACCATCATTTCCACGAAATTTCTAGCTGTATAAAATTTGATGCCGCATGTGACCCTTGAACAAGTCATAGACGAAAGGCGTGAATCATCATGATCAAATAATTCGTCATGGATATTTCTCACAGTCTAACGGTCTTTTCCCTTATGGTCCAGTAAGTTCAAGCACATTGTTATGCGTCATCTGATCGTCAGATTGTAATGCTTAAAATTCGTAATCTTCATGCACTATTAACTCTCATTGTTTCATTTAGAATCAATCTAGATCTAGTCTGAAATCAAACAGTTTATATTGAGTGTTATTATATTGTCTTTGGATAACAGTTTAATTTAATACGATAAACTGTGCTTTATTTTGACGAATGTGGATATGCGTGACTAGTTTTATATTATGTATACAGTACACATTTAAGAAAATATGCATGTTGCACTTTTACTAAACATTATTGTGCAATAGACCCTCGAATAATGCAGGAAATATATCCCTCATTATATGAATCCGTGTAATACGAACGGCATAAGTTGTACAATACATATATAGATATATTATATATACCTATGGAAATATTCAAAAAAGTTTTTTTTATACGTACATAAGCCTACAAATTTAAAATACAAAATAAATAAAAATACAAAAGCCTTGTATTTTAATTGCATATTATAAGGATTAATGTGTTTCGTTGTATGAATCTAACGCGTTATGACTTCGATTTATCGCGTTATACGAGCATTATCGCAATTTTTTGTCGTGTTATATGAATCGGTACACGAAATCGCGTTATACGATTTACAATCTACTCTCTCTTTGTGTGTGTCATTCTATTGTCTTTACATCAGTAAAGACAATAGAATGATTTCCATTGCTTTCTCATATTGAAATAAATCATACGATGAAGAGTTAATTGCGGTTAATTAATTTGTGCTTGTATCTGAAACTGAACTTGGCACAGGATTTTACGATATACGAACAGTGAATGAAACAGCAGTAAACAGCGGAAAGAATTTCCTGCTAAGAGTTGGCACGGCAATTCAATTCTATGAAATCGTGCGATCATTGCAAGACGATCGCAAAAATTCTGTTCTTTCTTTCTCGTGCGTGTGTCATGATACGATGTGAATGGCCCTCGACGGAAGTCGCAATCAGCGATCACCGACGGGTTGAACGATAGTTAAAATACGTCGGTGCGCACGCGCATTATTGTACTATTTACGGTTACGAGGAAGAACAAGGAAGGCTCCTAACTGCACAAAGTTTCTGCGTAGGCCGACAATCGTGCCGGACGTTCGTGAAAGTAATTTATGGAGATGCTTATCCCGTTAACCGTTAACGATATGCGGACGAGGGTGAATTTATCGACGGTATCGTAAAATCGCCGATTAATGCGCGATTTCACGACTCGACGTCCAACATGCACGAATCTCGTCGCTCGCGCGAGAAATATCGCCATGCGCTTTGCACGTAGTTTCGTCGCGTAGTTTCGTCGCGAGCTTCTAACCAGACGATCATCCGGAAAGTGTTCGCACGTGCAAGAATCCCGCGTGTACGATGCTCTCGTATATTTCAAAGGATCTTCCTCCGGTGTGCAGGGACTTCCCGAGTGTGTTAAGGTTCTCTCACGTTTGCGAAGGACCTCGCGTGCGCGCAATGGTAGCAGCACTCGCAAAGAGCTCGCAAGTGCAATACGAAACCCCCGCATGTGTAAGCAGCTTTTGTACACAACAGCGACACGATAAGAACGGCGCGCTCGTGTTCACGGAGTATGGTTGCAGAATCGCCACTGAATCTACGAAACATCGGTGCGATACATCGTGCTACGAGACGCGATAGTTTTTTGTGCCACGACTTCCTTATCTTACTTTAATTATCGCCGATTTTCCGCTGCTTTTCGCGCGAGACACGAGTCCGAGCTTTCATAGACAACTGTCGGGCTCTTCGGTTAATGAAAATCTGGCGGGAAGAGGAAAAAAAGATATGTTACGTGCCGGGTCTTCTCGAAATGCTCATTTCGAGACCAGAGAGTGAAAAAGAGAACGGCGAAGAAAGGAAGAGAGTCGGAAGAGGGAGGGAGGGAGGGAGGGAGGGAGAGAGAGAGAGAGAGAGAGAGAGAAATCGCTGGTTCGAGCAAAAAGCCGCTTTGGGACATTGCATTGTGTCCGGAATATGAAGATGGAGTTAGAACGGATGGCCAGGTCATTTCATTGTCCCGCGAGCCGCGTATCTCAAGGACAAAAGGTCGGTTCTCTTTTACGGACTTTTCAATTCCTCGGTGAGCGCCTCCCTCGCGCGCCGCCTATTCAACCCCTGGTGAGCAAACTTACTCTCCGTGATATCTTCAAGCGGGGCACGTTGCTGCCATCTTCATCTCGGAACGTTATACCGCGCGAGCGAGACGTGCACTCCGTCCGTAACTCGAAAGAAGTCCGAAACATTGCCTTTTTCACGTGATGGGAATTATGTACCCATAATTGCGTGCGATAGACGATTTCGTTCTCGATAGAACTTTGCCTGGGTGAACTCAGAGTGTGCACGATATTAATTCGCCTTGACAATCTCGACACCTGCTTGCTCTTCGAAGATCGAGCTCTATTTAGTCCTAGTTTCTGATTTCCAGCGTAATCAAGCCGATATTGCATCCGCGGTCGCTATAACCGCACATCGTATTCGAGACCTCCATTAATCCCACCTCGCAGCCTGAACAGGTCCCCAGAGTTTCATCCAGCTGCATCTTGCGTTCAAGGTCCGCAAGGTGTTTAGTACAAGTGTTTCGCGTCCTACCATGCGAGACGAACCAAAATCCACAGATTCTGTGCGCGAGCAAAGTTACCATTCCGAACGAGAAACTCCCATCTATGCGACAAGCCTTAAAAGCTCTACGTCATCAAGAAGGATTATATGTTCGCATAACATTCAACAGCTACGTCACCAGTTGTTCATGTTCCATAAAGTACCGGAATGAGTAACAAATAGGCGAGTGCACGAAGGAAGAATGCGATCGGTAATAGCAAATATTTACAAAATTATAATAAAGAAACTGAAATACTTATTTAAAATACGGGAATGTATAAAATTATCTACAAATTCTCTCATGTAAGAAAATTATTATGGAGTCTCAAGTTTCCTGAGATTACATGTTATTAATAGGTCTTTTAACGCTATGGTCGCACAGTCATAATTGTACAATGTTATTTTTTATTGATCTATTAACAATATTTATTAATATCAACTATACTGCTTCAATTCAAGCAGATAATTTCCTTGCCGATTAATTGAGAAATTAGATTTGCTCTTGACGGTGCGTGTTTTGGGAGAGGAAGCTTTTATTGAAGCTGCGCTTGCTTAGCGCTAAGAGTACTTGCCTTGCGCGATGTTTAGCAAGATAAACTTTCGTGGGAATTTCGAGGGTGGGCGAGCGGGGTATCTTCGGGGAATTCGGAATTCCCGGAGATCAAGGGGGATCTTACCCTCGTGGTTATTCCGTATTCAAGGATATAGGTGGTCGCCGCAAAACTTCCCACTCGGCATTCCTGCCACAACCGCGCTATTCGACTTCGCTCGTAGGAGCAAAAGGGTTTACCCGTGGAACCTGTACGCGGAAACGTTCGCGATACTTCGTTGCTGGCCTTTTGCGGTTGCACATTACGTCCTTGCGTAAATCTCATGCTCTTTGGTCCTTGGTAAAACAGATCGAACAATCGTGGAATCAAACGATTGTTTCAAACATGTATATCGTTTTGCTTATTTGCTTGCCATAACTTGAAAGAATGATTGTATTGAAATAACAGAAATGTGTGGATCATATATTTGTTATTATTCTCAATTCTACATACAATCTACAATTCCAATCTTAATTATTATGTTATTTACAAAAATGTTGTTCAGAATTTTTTATTTAGAATTTTATATATATAATTATACATATACCTACTTTGCAACGTACTATAACAACGAGAAATATTTTTCTTATAAAAGATGAAGAGCTTCAATTTGATGAATGTGTTACTTTACCGAACAATCTAACAAAGCAACTTTATAACGGAAGTAATATAAAAAAATATTCTAATGCGGAAGAAAAATAGAAAAGTTATGTTTGTGTGATCCAAGCAGCATCCGCGAGGTAATTTAAGAGTTATATTTGAGTTTCCTCTAACATCTTCCGTTGGGAAATTGCGCGTTGGTCCAGGAAAAGACTAAAACCGGAGGAAAGTTGCAACGTGAAATATTTTTAAAATAACCTTTGCAGAATTGAAAATCTTATCTTTTATTTTCTTTGTCCGTGTTCCTGAACATTTAAAATAGTATAGACTGGTTTCAACAGCAATATGAAATCAGTAATAAAATAGCTAAAATTTCTGCAATGAAATTTAGATATAGGTTTTTATAGGTACGTTTTGAACATAGTTTATATAATAATAATAATAATAATAATAAGCTTTATTAACGGGCATCGCCCTTTAGTATACATATAATAGCATAGCGCAGAATAACACAAAATAAAGGAACAGAAAAAAATACACATAAAAAATAAATGACTATGAGAATATATATAATTGTGTTATTTTTGTTAAGTGATGAACTGTGACGTTTTACGTCACACATTGCTAAATTGGTCACTGTCGCGATATATAGGCTACATTGCTGTTTTATTTCTGAATTTCTGAATTTCGAGCAAGTCCAATTATATACAACGACGACGTCGAGAGATAAGAACAGAATAGCAAGAAATATCAAAGTCTAGGATGACGAGGTTACGTTGTTGCCGTGATGGATGATCGAGAGCAATCGTGAAGTCGCGAATCGCGCCGGCTAGGACGGATTACAGAGCTTCTGGAAGCGGGCCAAATGCCTACTTCGATTTGATTCAGGCGAGGCGACACGCAAAACTCGGAGGTTCCGTTTAATCAACAGCTGATTTACGCTTCGTTAGAGTGGACTTGTAAACTTCGCGTTCCAGAAAATTTGAACGATGATGAAGAGTGTCTTTCGATCTTGTGAATTGTCTGAACTCTCTCCGACGAGATCGAACAGTGAAGTAGGTTAGATATCTATTCATTAACAAAATATATGGTTTATTAAGATGAATGAGAAAAGTGAATCAAGCATTATGCATGTACATTAAGATTATATTTGCGGAATATCAGTTATGATATATGCACATATGAATGAATTATAAATAAGTTATAAATAAATTATCTCAATTATTTCTAATTACATTTTCTAACTTATTATATTTTGAAGAGAATAAAGAGAGTCTTTCCTGTCCAAATTACATATATTTGTGGATTATTATTTTCATAAAACTTTATTTTGGCTTTTGCGTTGAACGTACAATAGTTACCAGCATTTCATGTTCATGTCAATAATACGCTCGAGTTGAATTAAACAAGGTGGATTTGCGATTGCGTTTACATAATGCCTCGCAGGTATTAATCACCTTGCGACTTTTCCGTTCACGGCCATGAGAAATATGAGTGCCTGTATCACTCGGCACACGCGAGTCTTACCACACTTTTCCTCACGCATACCTGTACGTCTGCGTGATTACTTCTCTTGCATGCCAATTTAACCACGGATAACTACGCTACATTGCATTACGCACTATATAGAAGCTAGTTTTCTGATCTAACGCACGCGAATGTTAAAATCGTCGTATCTTCATTGTCTTGTCTGTTGAATTTGAATTTTGAAGAAGGGGGGCCAACTTCACAGAGGTGTTCGAATTGAAATTGTCAATACATATATACTATCACGCTATTATCTTTTTAAACTGTATTCTTAGGAAGTACATGCTATAAATAAATTAATTCGATTTTTGACGATTACACATGATGTCTATGATTCGTTCATGAAAAAGAAACTGGGTTCATAGAAAGAAAATAATGCGACATATATGGATGATGAAAATATATAATGTCTGTTAAGTTAGCACCCCACCACACAAAATCGAAATACTAAATATACAGGAATTAAGTGCTCTTTATGTGCTAATTATGTGCTCTATTCACGATTTTTGTGCTCAAGCGGTTTAGCGAGAAATTGCAATTAAAAATGGGGGTGCTGACTTAACATAAGTTAGCACCCCCACTCATTGAAAATGCATACCGAACCAAAAACTTGGTACGCCAGAATTATGTGCTTTTTATGTGCTTTTAAGAGCATTACACAAAATTATCCTATTTGAAATAGTTTAGGAGATGCATGTCAAAAAAGATCGATACATACATCACTGATACAAGAGTAAAGTGCCCGTTAAAATAGAGATAGCGAAATGATTCTGGACTCAAAATGTTGTTCGATTTATGTGCTTTCGGAATATGCACCATGAGATTTTTGTGCTCATCCCTCTCGATCGACCAACCGTCCCGAACGTTAGCACCACCATGCTTACAAGAGTAAAATGCCCGTTAAAATACAGATAGCGAAACGTTTCTGGTCTCAAAATGTTGCTCGATTTATGTGCTTTCGGAATATGCACCATGAGATTTTTGTGCTCATGCTTTATATACATATATTATATATATAAAACAACAAAAAAACGTAATACAAAACTACAATGTATGATTTCCACAACATTCCACGCGAAGCGAGTTCCAGTCCCACGCTACATCGAGGGGGGATGCGGGTGGGGGGCCGAAGGCCCCCCGCACCCCCCCTTCGGTGTGTGTGTGCGCGCGCGCGCGCGCCGCAATCGCTTGTCAACCGGATTGCGATTTTCTCCTCTTGATTAGGTTATTTTCTTCGAGGTGAGGTGCAGGGGGAGGGGATACGCCTAATTTGTACTATTCTATTGTACAAAATATGTTTAACCGATAGGAAGCATGCGAAAGTAAAAGTGTTAAAATTCAAGTTCTATTCAATTGCCGCAGCTAATATTTTATATTTAGTAGTTACATATGTAAAGGAGTGTATCACTAAAATTTCAGCTCGCTAGCTCATGGGGGCCTTTCGGAAGTATATCCCAAATTAGGCGTAGCCCCTCCCCCTGCACCTCACCTCGAAGAAAATAACCTAATCAAGAGGAGAAAATCGCAATCCGGTTGACAAGCGATTGCGGCGCGCGCGCGCGCGCACACACACACCGAAGGGGGGGTGCGGGGGGCCTTCGGCCCCCCACCCGCATCCCCCCTCGATGTAGCGTGGGACTGGAACTCGCTTCGCGTGGAATGTTGTGGAAATCATACATTGTATTTTTGTATTACGTTTTTTTGTTGTTTTATATATATAATATATGTATATAAAGCATGAGCACAAAAATCTCATGGTGCATATTCCGAAAGCACATAAATCGAGCAACATTTTGAGTCCAGAATCATTTCGCTATCTTTATTTTAACGGGCACTTTACTCTTGTATCAGTGATGTATTGGGTCGTCCGGAAAGTTCGTGCCGATTTTGAAGGAAAATTCAAAGGCAACGTTTTTTTATGTCGATAAATATTTATTGACTTATGTATGCACCGTTTTGTTTCACAACCTTTGTCCATCTTTCACGCAACTGGAAGATTCCATTCTCCCAGAACTTCTTAGGTTTCTCGGCGAAAAACTCCTCAAGGTGGTTTTTTATGTCGATCAAAGAGTTGAAGTTCTTGCCGCTAAGAGAATTTTGCAAAGACCTAAATAAGTGAAAGTCTGAAGGTGCAATGTCTGGTGAATACGGTGGGTGAGGTAGCACATCCCAGCCAAACTCCAACAATTTTTGTCGGGTAGTCAAAGAAACATGAGGTCTGGCATTGTCCTGATGGAACACGACGCCCTTCCTATTAGCTAATTCTGGACGTTTTTCCTGAATCGCTGTCTTTAATTCGTCCAGTTGCGAGCAGTACTTATCTGTATTTATCGTTTGGTTGTGTGGTAGGAGCTCATAATATAGGATTCCTTTCCAATCCCACCAGACACAGAGCATGACTTTTTTTGGATGAAGGCCGGCTTTCGGAGTGGTTAATGCTGGTTCATTTCGCTTACCCCAGGATCTTTTTCGTTCTACATTGTTGTAAATGATCCATTTTTCGTCACCCGTCACTAATTGCTTCAAAAATGGTACGTTTGCGTTGCGCTTGTACAGCGAGTCGCAGATGGAAATGCGATCCATTAAATTTTTTCGGTCAAATTATGCGGAACCCATACATCATAGCGACTTACGTAACCAAGCTTCACTACATGATCGTGGACAATGGTTTTCGATATTTTCAGTATCTCTGCTAATTCACGTGTCGTGTAGCGCGGATTATTCTCGATCAGTGTCTTGATTTGGTCATGATCAGTAGTAGAGGGTCTGCCCGAGCGTTCTTGGTCTTTAAGGTTAAAATCACCAGCTCTAAACTTAGCGAACCACTTACGTACGATTCTTTCAGCTAAAGCGCCTTCTCCGTAAACAGAACATATCGAATTTGTTGCTTGTGAGGCATTTTTGCCTTTCCGGTAATAGAAAAGCATCAAGTGTCTAAAATGTTCTTTGTTTTCTTCCATCTTCAAAAGAGTACAAAACTGACACGAATCAATTTATCTCAAACAACTTTTTTCCTAAAGATGCGTTGAAATGTCACCTTTAAGCATATGTATATAAATCATATGTTTTCAATAACATTGATATATTCAGACATGTTCTAACGCCATCTATTAAAAATCGGCACGAACTTTCCGGACGACCCAATATGTATCGATCTTTTTTGACATGCATCTCCTAAACTATTTCAAATAGGATAATTTTGTGTAATGCTCTTAAAAGCACATAAAAAGCACATAATTCTGGCGTACCAAGTTTTTGGTTCGGTATGCATTTTCAATGAGTGGGGGTGCTGACTTATGTTAAGTCAGCACCCCCATTTTTAATTGCGATTTCTCGCTAAACCGCTTGAGCACAAAAATCGTGAATAGAGCACATAATTAGCACATAAAGAGCACTTAATTCCTGTATATTTAGTATTTCGATTTTGTGTGGTGGGGGTGCTAACTTAACAGACATAAATATTTACAAAGAAAGAAATAATTGATCAAATATTTGTCAAAAATGTAATTTCTCAGAAAGTTTTCGTAAGAATTATATTAAATAATTCAAATTCGTGATTAACGTTTCTAAATTGCAATAGCTATCGTTCTGTCTAGTAAATTTGTTGGTATTTATTTTTGAAAGAACACACGGTAAATCCAGACACGAACTAGCATTTTCATTCATGTTGATTATATCGTCGCGATGTATCGTCGCCCTGGTTGGGGATACTTTTGAGTTCGTTCACTCGTCCGCTCGCGATCGAAATGGCAGTTCTTTCATTACGTCGGATGCCATTTCTGTTGAATGGTACGCTGTCGTTTAATTCGTTCGTGCGATCTTTAAATGGAGAAATTTCTTTTAGGACATTTTATTTATTATACTAACGGAACTGTATGAGAAGTGTTCACACATCGCACGAATAAATAAATATAAGCAAATATAATCTAAAACACTTCGGAAAATTAGAAAAATGCGATTTATTACTAGAATAAGAGACTAATACGTTAATTATGAGTGATATTTCAAAAATACTGACTAATATTGATTAATAGCTCAACTTTTTATGCATTTTTTTTATTAATCACTGTAAACTTTTGGAAAATTTGTGATATGCATCGCGGGAAATTCGTTATCAGTTTACTTCGTGCTTGTAACTGTTTAAATTTATCTTTGTTAAAATGAGTTATTAATATGGATATGTAAATAATATATTAATGAGTGAGAAATTTCGTTTCAAATGTTATCAGATAATCGAGTTTTAATTTATTGCATGCGACATAAATAAGTAATGATATCATATTTATCACATAAATAAGTAATGATACGTTGAGGAAGAATGTGGTTTATGCTCGTTCTGCTTAAGAGCTAATCACGTCGTTTCATTGGTTAATAAATTCTAACGAACGCAAGCAGTACGCGTTATAATCATGTTTGCGTTCTTGGAATTCTGCTTTGCCTTGAAGAACAAAGTTGTTATCCTTAGTCCACATATTTTTTATACTGACTGAACGAGATAGCGCGGTATTATACTATAATACACTCACTCCCAAAAAAAGCGGTACACTAAAATTTAGGGAAAAATTTACCAACCTTCAAATGATCATAACTTGGTAAATAATGAAGATAAAAATATGTTCAAAAATGCAAAATGAAGCTTCAAGTATCCACTTTAAGAATATTTGAATGGCAATTATGGTCGGCCATTTGATTCAAAATGGCGGATGACAAAATGAGAGGATGCAAAAGTGATAACCGAAAGTCCGAGTTTGTGACGGTGCATGACGTGAATTAGATATCGCAGCCTAATGGGACCAAATGCAAATGAAAATATAGAGTGTTATCTTTAAAATGCTTTTTACCGAGCTCGATGCGATCATTTTTCGCTGAGTTGTGCAACTTTAAAAAAGAAAACACTCTGTTAAGTAAATTTGGAGTATCTCAACAAAAAATGATCGCATCGAGCTTTGTAAAAAAGCGTTTTAAAGATAAAACTCTATACTTTTATATGCATTTAGTCCCATTGGGCTGCAATACCTACTTTACACCATGTGCCATCGCAAACTCGAATCTTCATTTATCAATTTCGCATGCTCTCCCTTTCCGCCATTTTAAAAAACTCGTCGTGCACAATTTCAATTTAAATTGCGAAAAGTAGGGTTTCAAAGCTTTAAAACCGTTTTTGAAATTTTGTGCTAGGATAGTTAGGTACCGAGATATTCAATTTCGAATTTGCAATATCGTCGATTCAGCAAGGCCTAAGGAATTAGAAAACCCTGCGGTTCGTTTAGTTCTTTTATAATTCCAACTGCTGCGTTCATTATTCTTTATACTCCAAATCCTTCTTATGTGGTGTGTGCGTGTGTGCGTGTGTGCGTGTGCGTGCGTGTGCGTGCGCGCGCGCGTGTGTGTGTGTATCACAAGGATGAGGACCCCGTGGTTCGTCAGTTCCACAGTAATTTAAGACTCCAAACCCTCCTTGTGCGCGCACACACACCCCACAAGGAGGGTTTGGAGTCTTAAATTACTGTGGAACTGACGAACCACGGGGTCCTCATCCTTGTGATACACACACACACGCGCGCGCGCACGCACACGCACGCACACGCACACACGCACACACGCACACACCACATAAGAAGGATTTGGAGTATAAAGAATAATGAACGCAGCAGTTGGAATTATAAAAGAACTAAACGAACCGCAGGGTTTTCTAATTCCTTAGGCCTTGCTGAATCGACGATATTGCAAATTCGAAATTGAATATCTCGGTACCTAACTATCCTAGCACAAAATTTCAAAAACGGTTTTAAAGCTTTGAAACCCTACTTTTCGCAATTTAAATTGAAATTGTGCACGACGAGTTTTTTAAAATGGCGGAAAGGGAGAGCATGCGAAATTGATAAATGAAGATTCGAGTTTGCGATGGCACATGGTGTAAAGTAGGTATTGCAGCCCAATGGGACTAAATGCATATAAAAGTATAGAGTTTTATCTTTAAAACGCTTTTTTACAAAGCTCGATGCGATCATTTTTTGTTGAGATACTCCAAATTTACTTAACAGAGTGTTTTCTTTTTTAAAGTTGCACAACTCAGCGAAAAATGATCGCATCGAGCTCGGTAAAAAGCATTTTAAAGATAACACTCTATATTTTCATTTGCATTTGGTCCCATTAGGCTGCGATATCTAATTCACGTCATGCACCGTCACAAACTCGGACTTTCGGTTATCACTTTTGCATCCTCTCATTTTGTCATCCGCCATTTTGAATCAAATGGCCGACCATAATTGCCATTCAAATATTCTTAAAGTGGATACTTGAAGCTTCATTTTGCATTTTTGAACATATTTTTATCTTCATTATTTACCAAGTTATGATCATTTGAAGGTTGGTAAATTTTTCCCTAAATTTTAGTGTACCGCTTTTTTTGGGAGTGAGTGTATATCGTGCGATAACTAATGATTCATCATTCTAGTTGCAACATCCTTCTGATAATTCAGTTTTAGATTGTCGTGAATTTGACGTCAGTTTCTCGTCGATATTACAGCAATCTCGCTTTTTACGACGATTGCTATTTTAATGGTCTCTGCGAAGAACGTGTTCTTTACTTTGCCGTATTTTTAACGGCTTCACTGTTGCAAGCGCAGTAACAGTGTACGTAATTGCTTGAATGTACTTGAAGTCACCAATCGTCGTGAAACTGGTATTGAGAAACAGCTTTTACTTGTCGAAAATATAAATCTGCGCAAATAGACCCAGCGACGCGATGTCAACAGTCAATATATTCAATACCGCACGGATTTCCTCCGATTTTGCCAGAATGTAATTAAAATATCGTTTATTCGCTGTTATAAATTCAAATAAATTTGATTTTCTGCAAATCCAATTATTATTTACTTGTGTGCAATTTTATAAGCAAAGTTTTATACACGCATTTTAGTCAGGAATATCAATATCCTGATATACACAGTATTGAATATGTCAATAATTTTAATGTTTCTACTGCGACTTTGTTTAATATATAAATACAACACATGCGCACGTGTACACAGACATCACACATGTTTTCCACAGGAAATATTATTTCAAAATAAGTTGTATTTAGCAAAAACAATGTAGCTGGATTTATGAAAGAGCTATATATACAATATATACATAATTCTTGATTGTAGAAATCGATAGTTAAACATCATCATATACTCATATTTGAGTGTTGATCTAAATCGTAAATATATTAGTGAGAACAAGTGCCATTGCGATTCACGAAATTTGCGAATTTATGTAGTAATTATATTTATGTAGTAATTATGTAGTAATTATGGAATTAACAGTGAAGCTACAGTATAGTAAATCTTTTCTGACGCCAAATTTTCGATTTTATAATCGAAATGAGCTTGTTACATGAAACCCTTTATTTTTATTGGAGAGGAAATGATACCGTCAGTATCGGCATTTGCATTAGCAATTCTAAGATCGCTCGAAATTGATCTTTCTTTTTTGTTGCTCTCTTGCGAAAATGCCTCGCGTTTTAACGTTATAACAATCACCTCCGGCGAGGTTTAATGGCCCGTGGATAATACCTAAAAGTTTTGCGAACCTTCGTAAGTTATCCAGCTGATGTAAATCCCGCCTATCTCGTAATCGAAATCCACGCCGGCGGCGGCGCACCCTTTCGGCGACAGGAATCCTTTGTTCTCGACTTAAATCCCTGAGTGTAACCGAGAACCCCCATAGTCTACGTAGCTTGTCCCGAAGGACCGAGACCGAGATAGAAAGCGAGAGAGAGAGAGAGAGAAGAGAGAGAGAGAGAGAGAGAGAGAGAGAGAGAGAGAGAGAGAGAGAGAGAGAGAGATGTTACTGACACTTTATATACCTATGTCTCGACGGTATCCCACGCGAAGGGACCAAGTCGTTAGGCCTTAGGGAGATAAAGGTTACTGTGTCTTATCCCGGAAGATTTTGCAGGATGTGTTCGGTTACTCGCGCATTTTGTCACGTCTTGAGCTTATTTATCCCTTTTTGACAATTATTTTTTATTATTTTTGTGCTATTAATAAGCTCTATTACATTCACGGAATATATGGAAGTTAATTTGTAACAGTAAGCGTGGCAATTTAAATGTAATTTAAACGTTAAAAGACAAATCTGCACAAAATGTATGAAACAACACTCTCATAATTTTTAATTTTGTTCTCGTTTTTTCTTGTTTATTCTTGTTTCTTGTTAAGCAAATTAGAAATAACCCTCATTAATAGTATTACGTTGTGTTCAGTGGCACTTAATTGATGTCGTATTACGTTATAGTATTATAGTATCGTAGCATATTAAATTTCACATCTATTATTACACAGGATATATTGATTAATTATCAAAGCAGGTAATACAACTATCTTTATGAAATGAATTAATAGCATTAATAGCAATTGGGAATTGGCTGTAACTTATGTTGCTGATCAGATGATCATTCATTTGATTCCTCATTAGGAATTGCAGTGTATCGATCGATCCCGTTGTTAAGCTGCTCCCATTCACGGCGCTCTCCGATGATCGAATTATCGAACTCATTTTGCTAATCGGACGCTCTTCTTGCGTCCATGCAAATCTCATAAACTGTGGTTTATCGAGCGCCGAGGGTTGATTGAAGCGAGTTAATTTTCGACATCTGTACACCGAATGCCGCATAAGCAACCGTCTCTGCGGGGTGTCGTGCGTACAAGAGGCGAAGGTGTTGTTCTACCAGCGGGCAGAGTCACTGGGGCATTGTAAATTTCCTGTACGTACTGTACCAAACGAAACGAGCCGCTCCTCTCAGCTCACCCTCGCCGATCTGGAAGGTACCTCTGATGTATCGCCGTATTGGTCGCACAAAATGATACCCGCAGTAGTTTCCCGAGTCACACATTGACCCTCCTTTTCTTTACGTTCTTGTTAACCCCTAGGACCTCGACTAGGATTAAATAACGTAAACGTTGCTCGATGGAATCGAGCTATTAGGATTATATAGGGTGTATTACTAAAGGTGTTACAAGCTTATATTTTTAAAACTAGATGAAGTATGAAATTTTTGTTTTCCAGCAAATATTTGGTATCGAAAATAACATCATATGATGAAGTTAGTTTTTTCCTAGGTGGAGTAGTTAAAGTCACATCAAGGATATTTTGATTTTTTAACTGTCGACATATATTTTTTGAATGGCGCTAATTTCGAACATTTGCTTTAAGGATTTATTACTTTGATATCAATAACCAAGTAATTATAACTTTATTACTTTGTTTTGTTATTTCTATTTGTTTTGTTATTATGACTATTTGTGGTCAATCTACTCGTCAGGAGACGGGCTACAATCGTACGCAATAAAAAATATATGTCGACAGTTAAAAAATCAAAATGTCCTTGATGTGACTTTAACCATTCCACCTAGGAAAAAACTAACTTCATCATATGATGTTATTTTCGATACCAAATATTTGCTGGAAAACAAAAATTTCATACTTCATCTAGTTTTAAAAATATAAGCTTGTAACACCTTTAATAATACACCCTGTATAGTATTTTTTACTTTTTTATAGTTCGCATCAGAAATATATAGCCTACTTTTTACTTGCGTCTGTAGTGAATAAATAAATTTAGTAAAATAAATTTAGTCGCACGTGAATTTCTAAAATTAAAAAGTAGTATTAAATTATTGTGAGAACTAACATTACAACCGACAGTAACTGATATTACATTTTTTAAGTGAGATCAAAAGTTGCATGTTAAATAGTCATTATCACATCAAATAGTATTTCATTGTTCACTTTAGATGTCATATTTAAGAGTTCTCGTCCAAATCACTCGGAATTGCTTATCCGACATAATCGTCAAGACTAAACAATGTAAATTTCTTTTCGCCCGCTTGGTCGTTCATCCCCCTATTCTCGCCTTACATCCCAGTTCCGGCAAAGACCGTGAAGCAGTAAATTGACCGTTCCTTCCTTCCTTCTTTCTGCTCGCTCGCTCTCTTAAGTCGCTTCGTCTTGACGGTCTTTATTACCGACTCGTTATAACTCATGCTTTCGTTAATGCTCGTGGAGAAAAAAGGCGGCGCGAACGGATGTTAGATGGGCTAGAAAGCGGAGGACGAGAAACCATTTAACCCCATGCTGTTGTGTCGACGTGCGCATAATTAAGTTGAAAAGTTTCGTCCGGATCGCGCGTAAGAGAGAGGAAAGGGCTCATCACGATGCGAAGGTGAGCGGATCACTCGAAAACGCCACAAAACGTTCGTTTAACGTGCCGTAGTCGCCGGTATATAATTCTGCAAGCTCTCTGCCAGCTATATGTATGCATGCACGTGAAGCAACCCACATAACGACGTACACACTCATATACCAGTTCAGCTTCGCTCCGACAAGTTTCTGATCGCGTTAACGTTACTCGTTGATGCCGTTGATGACAGTGAGTTTGCCGTTGATGACGACCGAGAGCGCGTTGCGTCGCGAGAAGTTCGATGCTCCTATTTTCTTTTTTTATTTTTTAATTTTCGACTGAGTCGTGTAACTTGATATGCAAATTTGAGAAATTCGAAATAACCGGAAGATAGGAGAAAGAAACGTCAAGTAAAATATACGCTTAATAAAGTGCATCTGCGTAAAGAGCAGATACAGTTGATATCAGTTGATATTGTAGTAATAATATCAATCGTTTAAAATTTACTTATGTTTAAAATGCATTATGTAGTATATGAGGGATGACAATTCACTATTATTTACGTGCGAATTTCTTGTGCGAGTCTGTAACGTTTTTAAAAAATAATTATTTTGAAATATGTGTAAGAGAGAAAGAGACGATCAATAAGTTGACGATACCACCAAGTGAAGACATCGGGATAGATACAGTGAAATAATTAAATACGAGAAGTACCACTTATCGATCTCTGCATCGCGGCGTCGCGTCGTGCAGACAGCTGCCCATAACGTAGCTATGTGACGTAACTGCACGGCTCATGGGATAGCCTATATCGCGATAAATGTCGCATAATATTTATCTAAGATTTATCGTTTCTCGCTAGACACGTGTGGCTTGATTTATTTTGTCGTCTCGTGATCGATTAGCATGCGTAAATATCGCGACATGCTTTTTCTACGATAACGACTTCCTTCACTTGAATTATACCATTCGGTTATCTAGGATAAGCATATTTTCCATGTGTTAATTATTTTGTATTGTACTATACAATATTTACATTTATTTCTTCTGTAAGTTGTTACAGCCGAGAAATAAAAGAGCGAAGATTAATATACATCAAATTTGGTACATCTAGAAAAATAGATTGATCATTTTCATTCACTGTATTTGCTTGGAGATTACCGCAAGAGTTGCTAATAACAGAAAGAACTGTTGATTAATTCGTATCAATTACGAAAAAGTTAGAAGCTAATCCTCTTCAATTATGTTAAACTTCTGCAGATGTTTCCGCTGAATATTTGTCTCCGTCTCCGGTTATTGCAAGTCTCTTCTAGTGCGAAACATATTAAGTTAACAAATCGGGATCTTCTGTTCTGGTGAGTTTAATATATTCATCCTTATATCATTCGCGTTTTAATCGATCGCTTGATGCAACGGGAGCTCATTTATCACAAGTTAATAAAGAGAACCGAGTAAAGATCGATTGCCAGAGTTCATCACAGTAATGTGAACTTCATGAGGGAGGAAACATTGATGTTTTACTTTTACATTTACATTTCATTAAAGATAGAAAGAGGCAATAATAGATGTTACGCTTCCAAGAATACCGCATTTTCCTAACACTTGCAGGCAGAGAGTTGGAAAAATTAGCTTAAATGCCTGATTATTATATTCCTCTTCGAGGTTAAAATGTACCAAATAGGTCACAACTCTTGTCTTAAATCTATTCTGATTTTTTTCATTATCTCTGATCATTTGTTTTAGTCTAGTATTACGTTTGAGATATAAAATAGTTATGTATTCCAAAATACATAATACATCTTTTCATTTTTGTGTTATTTATGAGATTACAGCATGAAATAACTTAATAATTATATATTATGCATCTATAGATGATTGTTATGTAATTTTAATCAAATTTTACAAGAATTTTCGGTTATGTATAATAGTCGGAAATGCCTGAAAAAATGATTTATATCGTGTCATAACAAATTTGAAAATTTAAATGATTAGTTGTGTCTGTAATGCGATTATATAATATTTAGGTACAACGCATAGGCACTGTGTCTTTGCACAATATGAACGAAATAACCGGTTACGCGCTGGTACGTTACGCATCAGAGAATATCATGAAATGATCTCAAAGCTGCCACTGCTATTGATGTATTACTTCACACACTAGATGCACCCGATATTCCTCAATAGCGCATATCCAGATTATTTATTGGCCAATATGAAAATGGAGGAAGCTAAAGCGATTTTATTTCATTTTATTTCATTTCTCCCGTTTGCTCTGTGCTTGTGTAAGTGCTTTATCATATATGATCGCGTCCGTCTCGTTTATCAATAAATTGTATTACACAATTGAATTTGATCATATAAAAAAAAGAAAGGATTACAGAATGTTGGCTTTCTACATATTCTATATGTAGTTCTTGTAAAGCAAAGCGCTTTTGCAGAGTTGCGGAGAAACCTTTTTTTAACTCTGCGATATATATTTTTATCTCGAATTTCTTTTTTCTCTCACGTTGTTTGATCATCGTACGGTGCAGTGATCCCGAATTCGATTTTTCCGATATGGGGACGTGGACCTACGAGGTAGCAACAAGAACCGACAGTTGTACAACAGGTACACACCAGGTGCCATAAAGTTCCGGCTTAACATCCGGTATTCGTTTTTCGTGCTGTCTAAGCAACGGCTACAGAAACATCAGTACAGGTAAAGATCAAAAATATGTTCGCGGATTTGTGCTGCTTGTATACTTTTCTCTATTATATCGTGCCTCTGTATTATTCCCGTTTAAGCGAATGAATCATATCGAAAAATAGAATGCTATGTCTACAAGAATATTCAGATCGACGACGGTCGATTAGTTTTTGCAGCAAGTCGCACTCGGACTACGTGCATCATAGCGTTGATTTGTCAGAGGCTGCATAGTGTGATACTGCATAGTGTGGCATTCACTGCACTCACTTGTGTGGCTAGACTAATTAACTTACTCTTCCATTATGAAGAAGAATAATGAAATTATCCACAATTATCTCGCTATGAATCTTAATCTCGATATAAATAAGAGATATAAAGAGATTTTGTCTCGTTTTTTTTCGTATTTCAGCCTAATACGTTCTGATAGCATCCATCCTTGATAAGATCGTAGAATTGGATCTGTATTTAACTGATTTGAGGTATCTACATCGGTCAAGACTCCAAGGGAACTTTAATACCGGTGAGGCTTTTAGTTCTGTCTCAAGCTGGGTAAAGCAGGCACTAGCTTGGAGACTCGATGATACGATTCGTGGACAAAGAACACGTGTCACCTTTATCCTCCTAATTGGGGTTCATCCTTCCATGCTTCCTTTACTACCTTTCTGACTCTCAGAGGTCTCGCCCTTGTCCCTACTTGTCACTCTTACCTCTCGCTGCTCTTGTCATGCTTACCTCAAAGTTCTTTGTAATAGCCAAGAAACTATGCAATTTCCACGGATGATCAAATAATGAAAAGAGAGTATCGCGTGTCGCGTGTCGCGATACTCTCTTGCGATACTCTTTTACGCATATGATACAACGCAATTTTTGATTTCGGTATCGACTTAATGAATTATACTCATCGTTACGCAGCATAACTGCAGCTTGCGTTACATCATGTGTCGTACAGCAAGAAGTACTATGATTTGATACAGATAATCCGGCATTTGGATAGATTTCGGGTTACCTTCATAGGATAACTTCTTTTAAGAAAAGTTATACGGTAGAGAGGAATAAAACAATTATTGGTTGTATAAATATATTTTTTATGTCCACTTATTGAAGTATTTTTATACATACATATATAGCTAAGTTTTTATCCTATATCAGAGTAAGCAGTTTGAATTACACGAATGATATAAGCCCAATATTGTATAATTTGCATTTGTTTAAAATACATATTTGGTTTAGTACGTTTTCTCTGCATATATACGACGCATAGGTTTATGCTTTTTCTTTTTCTCGTCTATAAAATTGAAATATACATGAAATATACGCAGAAATTCATATTTTAATTATAGCGCAATTTGATGCTGAATGCATTTGTTTTTTACGTTATGTGCTTTGTTGATTCAGGCAGCACCACACGTATCGATTTATGTATGACATGGAAACTCATTTCTAGAGTGATGCGCTCGAAATCGGTTGTATCGCGTTTGGTGTGCAACTCGGCGGATTGCTGTAAAACACTCTGGATGATGGCGGTCGATGGTGGGATGAGCGAGATCGATAGGTTATTCGATTTCAGAATACGAAGAAGGCTCATATGCCACGGGCAGGCTGCATTTAATTAAATCCTGGTTTTCCTCTCGCTTCTACAATTCGCCTTTTTTCCGTGCGAGCTTCAAATGGTCGATTCGTGCACCCTAGTATGCGGCTGCTCTGCATAAATTCGTGAAACGGCTCCAAGATTCGCCGTTCGTTTTTCGTTATATTCTCCTTTTCTTTCATCTGTTTTCTATTGAATTTTGCACATTGACTACGACGCAACTCATAAGATCTAAAAGTAATAAGATTTTAATTGTGTGTGCTCAATTATTGTATCATGACTTACTCGTGATTCATATGCAACTTCTAGAGCTTATATTATATTATTATACATCAATTATAATTAGATCTTTCTTTTATTTTAACATATAATCTATAGTTGCTAAAGAACTCACTGCAAAGAGATAAAGATAAAAAAAGAAATATACTTTATATATATGCCTTTTTTTTATTTTGTACGATGTACTTCGTTTCGGCAATTAAAAAGGAGACATCCTTTACTAGTATAACAATGATCTTTATTTAGTTTTGATAAATTGTATCTTACAATTTGAGAAATATGTTACTAGAATTCTAGATGCGAAGTGAAGCAGGCGAGAAAGAGAGAGAGAGAGAGAGAGAGAGAGAGAGAGAGAGAGAGAGAGAGAGCTAATATATTCTATTGTCTTATTAAGTTAAGAAAACATAAGCAACTTATATCATCAACATGTACTTATATCAAGAGTCAAGTAAAATCAAAAGTATTACCTATAATATACATATAAATATAAATTTAAGAATTTTACAATTAGTCTAACAATAAATAAAATTGATTATTAACTACATATAGTATATAATACCTTATAAAATACCTTTTTTTAATATTACATTTAACATGTTATTCTAAAGCGATGATGTTAATTTTAATTTCTCGTTTGATTACGTTAATAATTTATTTAACGTGGAGACTTAAATGTTTTAAACGACCTATTTATTGTGTATTTTTATCATATGAGTGGCTCTTGATTATCGCGTACGCGCACATTGAACAAACAAATATGAAACGATTTAAATATACAATTTGCATAGTCTCGTGTTTATCGCGCAAATTGTTTTTATTTGATATTGAATACCATGCGTCGCGCCCGTATGTCGTTATATGGGAGGAACCTTGTAATTACCGCAATTTATACGCGCATTACCAACGAGGCACAGGTTCTCCGCTCCCCAGCTGGGAATTTTCGCGTAACAAAGTTTGGCATTCCGCGTTGACGCTTCGCATATTCGGCGCGTATACAATTTTGGCGATTCATTCGGAATGCGGAATGTCGCGTAAATTCTCGGGCGCATGTTTTAGCTTGAGCCATCTAACGTGACTTAACGAGATCCTTTGTCCGACAACATTTATTTTGGCCTTTACGACTTTGTCAATCCTGATGTATTTCCAAGTTCGCTTCATGATACACATTTCGTCGTGCGAGATGAAAAATTTGCATGTTACGCATGTAAATTCTTCCGCTCGGATGCTCCAACGAAAACTTTTGCGGAAAATTGCATATATGTAAATTTACACGATTTATTCAACGTTATTTTGCGACATTCATTGATGGTCTTGTCCGATGGTATTTTATTTTCCATAATATATAGTATATTAGAACAATGCATTTTGTTTACTGCGCCAAATTATAGAATATATAATTGCATTGAAGAATAATTTGGATAAAAATTTTTCATCCAATGGAAAATATGACAAATGG
Source organism: Ooceraea biroi (assembly GCF_003672135.1). Lineage (NCBI taxonomy): Eukaryota > Metazoa > Arthropoda > Insecta > Hymenoptera > Formicidae > Ooceraea > Ooceraea biroi. The sequence goes on from NC_039512.1 coordinate 430,885, forward strand.
AAAATATGACAAATTATTGTAAGATTAATTATTTTGTATGCATCAATAGATTGCATAAGATTCGATCGATACAAAGCTGACTTAATTCATTTCATTTGCAAACATAAATAGTTTCAAATTCCAAACCCGATTCTATTCGCTCGTTGTTACTACAATTCGCCTGGAGGTGTGCTTACGGTGTGTGTTTCTGCAGCAAATATCTTTCATGTCGAAACGTAGGACAAAGGAACCGGGCACGTAGATTCTTTTCCATTTGTTTGTGCCGTCTTTGAAAGTGAGTCGGAAAACCAGCGAACGTGGAAAACCGCACGCGCCTACAGAAAATCAATAGTGTCGCGTGTAGCCTTCATGCGGCCCTGCATTACGTTTCGCGTCCTTCGCTCCGGAAAACCGTCCTTGGACTGACACGTTTTCGGGAAATTGCTCGCAATTCCGCCACTACACCCGACTGACTCCCGCAAATTCCGACTTGTCGTCGATAAGCGTCTCCTTCCGCGTTCCATAGAATTTTCGCGTCAACATATCTACAGTCCGTGTGAGTTTGAGGGGAAATTAGCTGATAAATCAGCGATTCCCAATTTGCTCGGTGATTTTTAAATGATATTTTTATTGCATATTATATAACAGTCAAATATATTAGAAAATTGCGCAACGTGCCACATTATTCACGGCGCGCAACGCCGCGTTGCCAACGCGTAACGTTCATTACACGCGCGCGGTTAATGCACGACGCAGACGCAACGCGGCAACGCGTTAACGCGATAAATATTTCCGCATTGAAATCCGATCGACGCGGAACGTGAAAAATTGAGCGGTAAATTCGCGGCGAACGCACGGCCACGACCGTGGCCGTTTCCCGAACAAACGCACGGAAAAATACAAGTTTGACGCGGCAAACGGAAACAAGGCATGATCTTTTATCTTTTTAACGAATCATACCCGGTGCAAATGGCGGACGTGTATGCGCGTTCGGCATTCCGGCCGCGTGTACATAAAGCACGGCGCATGGTCGTAACTCGATTTCGCGATCGTCCGCAAAATTGCGTTACCGCCCGTGCGGAGTTTTCATGATTTGTTGAAAAAAGGAGAAACGCGACTGGAAACGCGACGGCTCGCGCGGAAACAACCGAAAGAAAGACGATAGATTATAAGGCGATGGAATGGCACAAAACAGGAGAAAGAAGATTAATATAAGAGACAGTTGCGATCCGAAAAATAGGAGGAATACTCAACTAAAATGTTTCAGCGAAAATAGAGCAAGACTTAGAGTCGATGTCTTTTCGTCTAGTAAATGAAAAGCTGCTGTTAATTTCTTTTTAACAACAATGATATGCAACTTGTAAAATGTATTTCATGTTAAGACAAAATGGAAAGTAAATAAATTTAGTTTTAAAGGCGAATAATTATTTTTCGCAAAGAGAAATAAAATCTGGATGTAACATCTTACATGTAACAAACTAGATTAGACAATGGGCTCTAATGAAAATAGGAATAGAGTTTTCTAAAAAGAGGAATAAAAGCTTGTTTTTAACAAAAATGAGATGAGAGTTGAAGCGATTTTTTTAACGAGGATCGATCTATGAAGTGGAACTTTTTCCGAACGAGAATTAGAGGGAGTGGAAGGTAAAATAGACTCTTTTTTTTTAACGAAGGTGAAATAAACGCCAAAGTAAATTTTGTTTGAAAGTGAAACGGAAACCGGGATATTTGTCGAGAGTCAGGAAAAGTAGGAGCAGTATTGCGCGATGCTTTAAGCGCGACGATTCTGCCGGGATTAGAATTGAATTAGGCGAGAATCGGAAATTGAGGATAAGAGAAGTAGCAGCCGGTCGTGTGCGTGTGTGTGTGTGAACGGATAGTCCGGGTGCTAAATTAAGTCACGTCAAGCTACTGGAAACGTTCGTTCGCACTACTTTTCCGCTCATTTTGCAGCACTCTGCACTGCAACAATTAAGAGGAACGCATTCGTCTGCTCGTAGTAGCACGTATCTCGTTTTCCATTTCTGAAAATTAATTGATCTAATTCCATTACTGAACATTATTTTATTTTCATCTTACCTATTTCAAATTAGAAAAAGCATACTCTTATTTTTTATCAATTGGATCTTGAAATTTTAGAGAATTCTCTTACATTTGACACTTTTTGTAATATTACTGACATTAAATGCTATTTAAAGAAAATTTACAAAGATTATCGAATTGTTCAAAGTATACATGATATACTGAAAGAAAATATGACTTTTTTGATATCTTGTATTTAACGGTCTGCATACTTTTAATATAATCGTTACTTTGAAAATCATTATCATTGAGATTAAAAAGTGACTTTGCTCGTAACTGTAAGATGAGTATGAGTTTATGGCGGTTGGAATTACGAAATTTTCCAACGTACTAACGTCTCCGGTGATGATACGTGAGGATTCATCGATTATGCTAAACTGCGGGCTGGCTAAACTCGAAAACTCGACAATACCGGTGTACCATCCGTCGACAGTTAAAACGAGGTTTCACGGGGTGTGAGACGGGGCGGAGGCTTACCAGCTGAAATTGAATCAATAAATTCGTCCAACTAACGCCTCTATTTCATCCGCGTTCTCTTCAATTGCAACTTCAATCACGTACTAATCTAATCTCCCAATTCGTTCGGTATCGTGTATAAAGCTTTTTATCTATCTGCGTCCGTTTGCGTCGTTGCGCGTCTACCTTTGTAATTCCGTGCGAGCGGCATTCGTACACGAAAGAAAATGTGCAGCTCGTCTGAGATATTCGTAGCATATGCGCATATACATATTATATAAAAAATATATTGATCCCTTTGAATGTCTTTACTTGACAAATAACACAAATACCGGTAAACACATACGATACTTTCTTGAAAGCAAGACAAAATTATCGCATTTTTGATAAAAAAAAGAAAAGATATACTCTGCATTTAATTTGTTTAATATAGTTTTTTAATGTTGGAGTTTTGTATGTTTCCCGTAAACATATGTTACTTATTGATTTCTGTAAAGAAAGCAATACTTTAGAATTGTTTTAATAGTTGTAAGTTCAGTTTGATTTTTTTAAATTAAGGAATATACATTGACACATGCTATTTGATTAAGATAAATCTAGTTTTATCAAGTATTAATAATTAGATATCACGTACTAATAATAATTAATCTAATTTTAATATCAGTCTACAATGTTTTGAAAATATTATGTAATTATATGTAATTATAGTCTCAATATTTAAAACTTGCTTTCAGGAATTGATCTTTACACGTGACAAATATTTTGCTTTTATGTGAAGCATTTAAAGCATTTTCATTGTTTCTCACACGTTCATCACAAAGTGTCGTCGTCGACAGTTTGCTATATGTGGAGAGAATTCGGTGGACAATTCATTCCACATCGGCGAAATTTTGATCGCGACGTTCGACCGCAGCCTCGAGACAGGAGCGTTCCACAGTAATTAAAACATAGTGCATAATTGTCATGCCTCGAATCTAGTTTAATAAGAAGTTGCGTCGTTAGCATATCACGTTATCTAATGACCTTTTATCTCCCTGATACGCTGCGTTATTTCATCAAATACACGCAACAGCGGAACTTTTCCTTCTTTCTTCTCTCTCTCTCTCTCTCTCTCTTTCTTCTAAAAAGCTCTCATAAGAATGTCTTTAAAAGACATATGTCTGTTCGTTTTTGGAATACCTAGTACGCTCTTTGAGGCATCCTCTTTGTAATTCGAAACACGAAATGTTTGTAGTTGTTTAAAATAGCATGTATGCGGAACATTTCGAGGTTTATAGAGGTATGTTATAATTAACATCATGACTTTTACACTTGCGTTAAGGAACACAGTATTCGGTGCAACGTTTTCTGTTGAAACTTGTAAAATTATGCTATATTAGAATTGGAATTTTTAATGATTATAAGTTCGCGAGACATCCTGATTGCAACGAAATCATGACTTTTATTACGCTACAGATAGTTACGTAAAATTTTCGAAAATGTTATTAAACATAAATGTACATTTCGAATCTGACTGCGTCACGAATGTTGTAAGGAAATTGCAGTATAATAGTAAATTATAGTGCACTAGGAAATGTACATTGTTCTGTTAAGAACTCCCAATGTCATAACAATTTTCGACAAAGATTAGATCACAAAGAAAAAACTTCTCTCTCGAATAAGGATTTTAGGAATGTACAAATATATAAATAATAAAATCGCTGTCGTTGATTTGAAAATGTGGATTTAGCAAGTATTTCTGTGTCACAATATAAATGATGCACCAATACACATCAATAATCCTTTGCATTGATGTGCATTCTATCGTGTTGATAATAGATCAGTGCGCGCGATGCTGGAAGACCACAAATATAAATAGCATCTTAATTTTTTCAAGAATGGGCAAATGAATACTGCTAGTGTTTATCTAGTATTTATCTTACAATTATCTTCTTGCATAGTTTCACAAAACACTCTAGCGTAATCGTTTCTCGTTTTACTTTATTTTATCGAGACAGAAGAGACCTTCGGTTCCTGTAAGGGCAATTTTCACACTTATGCATGTAAAATACCGCATGGGCATCGTAATTATAAGCGCATGCATCCATGACGTAACTACGGAAAGATCAGTTCTTTTTTACTCACTTTTGTTCGATTCTATGGAACGTTATATTTTTTTCCGAGCATCGTAGGAAACTATTACTTTTTTCTCGTCACCTCATTCGTATCAAACGTATAATCTGCTCTTTCTCCTCGGAAGATTTCAGAGTATCGAGGAAAAACGCAGAAGAAGTCTCATTAAGAAGGAACATCCAAGAAACTCCGGAAATCCGGAAAGTAATGTTGTTTCCACTTGAGAGAAGGATACTCACCCATTTCTGTGAAATCGACGTTTCATCACAATGCACTCAAACAACGGCAGAATGATAGTTCAATAATTAGTCTATTAATATTTGAAGACAATCGTAAATATTTGATAGAGGTATAAGAGCGATGAACAAGAACAGGATCGTATTAGGGAAATATTTTAGCCTTACATTAAAAAATAGGTATTTCGATGCTGTGTTTGTAGTTTCGTGTCTCGCAGTAGGCAGTCTGCAAAGAATTTGATGGCGTTGACATGATTGATATGGTGAGAGAAGGTAATATAATAATATCACGAAATAAAAACAAATTTAATGCAACTCTGTTATGCCGGAGGAAGGATCTCATTGACATCGATTCCATTTTCGTTCTCTTTCCATTGCTCTTCTCTTCCCACCGAATGACCTCTCTCATCGCTCTGTTTCTCTCGAATCGTTCATTCATTCTCTACGGTCTACCAGCATCGGAGTTTCTCCCCGTGAGCGCATGTACGAGATGAGGAAGGTGAGGGAAATGCAATCTCGCGAAAGTGGCGAGCTCGGTACACAGGCAGGCGCGCCGCGCAATTTCGAATTTCTAACTGGCATCCGGAAAGTCCAGCGTTATGGAGCGACGAAAGTGCGGTTTGTCGCCGCGCGAACGTGCCGCGTGTATGTTTTGCACGTCCCCGTCATTACGAAGGTTCCTCAATAGTGCCATTTCCGACTCGCCTCATTAACGGGAATACATTTTTAAAGTGCCTGAAATATTTGTTAGAGACAATTTACGGCAATTTTTCCTGTAAATTGGATTGTTGTTCTCACATTCGCATTCTGTTGCTATCTATAACAGTTTTTCAGAGCAGTATCGTTTCAATTCAGTAAAACGAATTGTTTTCGCTTAGCTATTGTTTTCTTTAAGTTATAAAAATTTTATAATCTCAGAAATGCTTTCTTTTTGTACAAAAATGTCTGCTCTTTTTGTACTTTCATATATGATGATTTTTTTATTTTATATATTTTCTATATATTCTATTGCATTTTGGTTTATTTTGCAAAGAAAGGAAGCTTAATAATTCTTCTTATATTTGATAGCATTTAGGAATGTTTATGGCTATATTGTAATTCTTCACTTCTTCTAATATTATCTCTGTTTATGATGCAATATTAGTCTCGAGAATAAAAAATACGAGTACTTTATGATGTTTCTTAAAATTCTTTGCATAAGATATAAACATACTAAATGAGACTACATCTAGCAATGATATTAGAATTTTTAAGCTTATTCTGACTCTCATTTTATTGCGCCAAATTCTTTTTTATCACAAGTTTGCTTTATTTGTAATGCAATTTATAATGTTTTTTATTATAACATGGAAAGCCTTAAGTTTGACGTCATAAAGAATATCGAACATTTCGTAACTTTATTTCACGCGATCGAATCTCGTAGGTTTGTGACATTTTGGATTCTATCCAAAAGAGATATTGCGTTTGTTCTAAATCGCTTTGCTTCAAACACCGATGGTACAGCTTCCGTCAAAATATAGCAAATCTGCATTGTTTTCTTATTACAATACACGCACACCTTCACACACATACCTTCCCACACGCGTGGTTATATAAAAAGTTGAACGGTACGAATGTCCTATTAAAACTCCCTTAATCTATTCCATATTATCAGTTGCTTCTTTTAAGTTTAGTTTCGAGTTTCAACGTGATTAATTTCACGTTGCCTCGTTGTTTCTTTTATCGAGCTTAATTAAATCTCGATTCACAATGGATCTTTAAACGAAAATGTCACAAAATGTTCACAAAACGTCTGCTTGTTTAGGGCCGTTCAATTAAAATGTGTTTATAATTACTTACTGTTCAGATTAAACGTACATAGAACAAGATAGTTTCATGTAATTATCATTTATGCGTGAAATAATTCAGGCAATAAATTACTTTGTTTCGTTTTGCCCCGTACTTTTTGTGTCAATTATTATAATTTACACGTTCGTGAAATATACATCTCGTATGTTATTTAATGTATAAAATATTTAAAGAGTCATATAAGTAACAAACGCGATAAACATTTATACTATTTTATAACATTTTATATAAAATGTAAAAATTTGCGTTTGGATTATTATTTAATCCAAACGTCTCTGAAGCAGGCAGGACCAAATGGGCAGAATCAAAAAACGTCTGTTTGATTATTTAGTACCCATTTTGTACTAATTTGTACCACTAATAAAAATATTGTACCCCGTGCCATTTTGGAAAAAATCGTGGCGCTGCTAACTTTTGAATGAAGCTAGCAGGACCACAACTGAAAAAAATAAAAATACAAAATAAAGGGCAGAAATAGAAAGGGGAGAATTTGTACTAATTTGTACCATCAATTAAAAGTGAATATTTGCAATCAGTTCCGCGAAAACAATCCCCATTTAAATTCAGCTGTATATACAATGAAGAAATTACCGATAATTGTTTTCCGATGGAATGCCGCGGGTACAAAATCTCTAATTACAGATTTTAATGGTACAAATCATTGTATATCTATTGCAAGAATTGCCATTCGATTCTGCTGATTCAAAATAGTACTTTACTCTTGAACCTGGTAGGGTTCGAGGGTAGTTTACGACGGATTGCCTCGGGTACAAAATTTGTAATTATAAATTGTAATGGTAGATATTACATATCTATTGCAATTGTCGCCATTCGATTCCGCTGATAAGAAGTTGTAATTTGTTCTTCATTGTATATACAGCTGAATTTAAATGGGGGTTGTTTCCGCAGAACTGATTGCAAATATTCACTTTTAATTGATGGTACAAATTAGTACAAATTCTCCCCTTTCTATTTCTGCCCTTTATTTTGTATTTTTATTTTTTTCAGTTGTGGTCCTGCTAGCTTCATTCAAAAGTTAGCAGCGCCACGATTTTTTCCAAAATGGCACGGGGTACAATATTTTTATTAGTGGTACAAATTAGTACAAAATGGGTACTAAATAATCAAACAGACGTTTTTTGATTCTGCTCATTTGGTCCTGCCTGCTTCAGAGACGTTATTATTTATCCGTTCTGCTCGATTATACTTATTGTTTTTTTATCATATCACGAATCTGTGTTTTTGCGTTGGCTTTACAAGTATTGAAAAAACATAACTAAAATAATATACCATATATTTGAAAGTTTTCTGTTTGTGTTAGTTTTGACCTAGTTTCGATTGTCCATTTCATACAAATATTTTTGAAAACTATGAAGGATAATATTGTCTATAACACACAGATGAGGTTTGTAAAATGCATCCAACGGAAAGGCGAAAGCATATATACCCACTTAGACTCCGGTTGCACCAACATCGCTTAACTTTAACCGTAGCTTAACTCACTCTTCGTCTCTTTTTAATATGCCGCTTAGAAAGAGACAAAAAATGAACTACGGTTAAAGTTAAGCGATGTTGGTGCTTCAGCATAACAAAAGTCACTTGATATTCTGTTATACTTTTGATATTCTGTTATTCTGCATGAAATACCTAATATTTGGGTAATATTTAGGGCCGGTTTTTGACAGATTTTAAAGTCGAACTTTTATTCTGTATTTGTTATATAAAAGTTTATTAATAAAAACGTAATTTAAATAATACTACAATTAATCACATATCTTTACCGTGCATTAAGGATTCAATATTGAAAATACGAATTTTAAACAGAAAAATATTGTTCAACTATTATTGAAAAATTACAATGAATTGTGTTAAACAGCGTTTAACAGCGTAGATAAAAAAGAATAAATAACTTTTAGTTGAAGTTTATTAAACATTGGAATATAGTAATAATTTATTAATACACGTATATTTATGAGCCTCACGTTATATATTTATGCACAATTTATCAAATATGTTTCATACATTCGGTTTCAAGCTACATTGAGAAAAATATCATGGTCTATCTAATCGGATAATCCAATTAAATAGTAATAAACGGATATATCCGATTAAATTGTATAAAAGACAAAGAAAATGATCGGACATATCCATCATTTAATCGGAAAACAAGAGTAACAATCGGATACACCATTTACTCTGTTTATCCGATGGAAATTTTTCTCAGTGTATTATTCACGAATAACGATTATGTACTGAATTACACTGACAACTGGTACGCATGTAGATATTAAATAACGTAAAGCAGTTAAGAGTTACGCGAGGTTTTAAGCGCGCCGAAATCGAAGACATTGTTCCGAGATGTATCGTTCTCCGATACCCTCAGGGGACAAAGTCGGCAATTGGGTAGCGGTATTAGATGGAAGTATGCAACGAGTCTAGGCGGAGGCAAGCAGCGGTTCTCCCGTGGGACGATTGCGTCGGCATCCAATCTCAGCCAGCAGGCCGGGCGCTTCTTTCGCGTCTCGCAGCAACTCCCTCCGAGTCCCGTTCGGAAACCCAATTTACCGAATAGCAGCCATCCGAGTCTCCCCGTTTTCCTTCCTCCCCGTTCCGTAAGATTGCAGTCAATACGAGACAAATCTAATCGCTCATCATCGAGAATTGTGACGATGAGAGAGGAATTACGCGTGTCGGAGAGGCGATTAAGTTAACTCTAATTTCGGATTCCATTGGCTCGCGTTGGATACTAATATTAAGGGAATGTTATCTTGCGCGAGATAACCTTTGCTGAAAGAGTATAGATCTTATTTTGCAGGCTATACAGACAGCTCTTTTTTTGTCTATATTATTCATGTCTAAATATCCAACGTATTCTCATTTGTTTATCTCTAGCTTGCAAGATGTGAATATTGAAGAATGTTTATTTTATCGTTTGTGCTTAATTGCCAGGGAACCTGTCAAATATAATAATGATGATGACGATGAACATAGATCATAATTCTTTTAAAAATTCGTTGATACTGTTACTGTTGATAATGTTACGTAAAACTTGATGAATACATATATTTCTTTTTGACACGTGCAAACGGTTAGAAATAGTGTTTCCCTCTGTCCTGCTGTTTGAAGCTTTCAGAGGGTTACCATAAATCAGAGCTCAAGAAGCACTGTCAAAGCATGTGAATAATCGTCTCCTCTATCTAGTGCTTCTTGAGTTCCACCCCATATTAGATTGCACTCGTATTTTGTTCTTTTTGGTTGGCAACTGGCCTGCGTCGACATCAACAGATTGGCGTCGATTAATACGTACCTAAGAGGTACGCGACCTTTTTCTAAGTGTTACACATGTCACATTATTTGGAATAGAGCAAAAAAGTAACTAAAATAGAGAGAAAAAGATGTTAATGTTATAGTATCTCATATAACAATATAAAAGTATTATAAATTAATATGCACGAATTTCCACAAGATGCATTATTTGACCAGTTGACGATTTTACTCATTTTTTCCAAAAATACAAGAGAATATTTGTTGTTACTTTGGTATAATGACGCAAAATCTTCACAGAATCGCATATTTACTGTAGTCTATTTCTTCGTGCACGTGCACCATATGATGGAAAAACAGTAGAGAAAAAATAACTTCCGATACACAGCGTCGTGGTGAGATTCGGCCCATTGTTCGCCGGATGAGAAGGGAATTTTTGTTGCAACACGGCGGGACTTTTTATGACGTACCACATGATGCACAAAGCGCGGCGACTTTGGTACGCGCGTTTTTCTCAGGGCTCGACCTGCGAGGGTCGTTTCTACCTTGCACAAAGGCTCGTCCGAGAGCACCGGTAAAAGTGGGGACTCTGTCAAGGAACTCCATCCGAGGGCTTTGCCCGGCGAAAAGTTATATGAGATAGAAAACTCCAAGTTACATACGACGCGTACAGGTTTCCACGTCGTCTCCACTAGCAATTGCGGCTGTTATCGCCGTGTTCAATCTTGAGTGAGTAATGAAACGCACGAGATCAGTTCTTCTGACTAGAATGTTGTTTCATATCGTCTGACTGGTAGCAGAGACTATGTAATCAGAGTCATATAGTAATATTTATCGATTCCGATCCGAACTCCGCGATGCTTTGACGAAGCTGATTTTGTTCTTGATAAAATTTCGATGTAAAAATCTGTCAAAAAAAAGAGAAAGTATAATTTTCTGATTGTTTCTTTACAGCGATACGAGAATAGAAGGTATTTAATAAGATAAGATATGAAAGCCGTTTTATCGTCGTTTTCAACGAATTACTTTGCTAATATTTACTATCACGTTGATTCGTTCTTAATTTACATTGTCTCCTTTAATACTGCCAATCGGATGAATCCTCGTTATTTTGTTCTGTCAAGCGGCAAAGGAAAGGATGAATTGTGAGAGCGAACTAAGCACCGTTTGAAAAATATTAATCGCGACGAGGTCGTGATCATCCTGGGGAAGAGATTATCCACGGAACGTCGGAGACGGAGGCATCCGTTCTTAATATTCCTCATAATCGCGTTTCATCTCATTTTCAGGATTCCTCCTTACGAGAGCGGAAAGCTCTTTGTGAATTTTTAATATTAATGGCTCGTTACCGTGATAACTCGCCGACCTGATTGGCTGCCTTCGGCGATGGTGATTTATTATAATATTCGTCGTCATCCTCCCTAGCTCTCTCGGGACAATGCCCGAACTGTATGATAAAAAATTAAATAGAGCGGAGAACATGCTCTTAATGTCGAATGGAAAATTTTTAGCCTAGAACGTTAACATTGAATGATTAGCAACTATTCTGATATCTACGATATTATCTATATTAGAAGAGATCCAAATGTATCTACAACGGACATGACTGAATTGTTATTTCGTTGACGAATCGTTATTTCTGTCGTAACTAAAATATCCAGTAGTGACAAAAATTAATATTTATTTAAACTGCTATAGCGTGTCTATGTTACATTTTGATGATACAATGTTATCTTTTATTTTGTTTCTTAATTTTTAGTCAAATTTAGTCTCATTGTGACTCGTTGCATGAAAATTGCGAATCACAAAAGACTAAAGTAAAACAAACGAAAATTATTGGTTTTATTGAAAAAATGAAAAGTGAAAGTTACATTACAGCTTATGCTATATTGATATGGAGAACTTTTAGAGATCTCAAACTAATACCCATTAACTTACCGTTAAAGACCGTAGACTTTTGGCGCATTTGAAGTCCGATTTTAAGATCGTTCGTTCGGAATTCGTTTCGCTGGGTAAGCGAGTTTCTCGTGAATTACGATCACGAAAGAATCGTCTACGAAATTCCCACTTGCATCAGCCATATCGCTCGAAGATCGGAGGATAATCCAACAATCTCCGTGGCGATGGGACTACGAAAAATTTGCGGGTGTGGGAAGGGCTTGTGGTAATTCTCTAAAGAAAGAGGGGAGGAAGAGAGAAAACGGATATGCAGAGCAGAGGTTTTGTAGAGGCAATTTGCAAGGTTTGCTTCTTAGCCAACCCCAGAAGAGCAGCGGGATGGGTCATGTTGGCGTATCGTGATCCGCGATCTTGATCGTAGCATCCGTAACCGTACTTTCCATTCTCCTCGTCGACCACGTCGTTTCCATTTCCTTCCGCGCAACCTTAACCCATATGCGCGTTTGCGCGATATATACGTACATCAGCGCGAGATTACTCGTATCTAGCATGTGTTTCTTCCCGCAGCTCGAATGGAGAGTCTGCCGCCCTAGGCAAATCACTGTAACTATACTAACACATTCAACATATATGTTGGAATTGTTAACGTAAAATAAATATATCTCAGCTGTTTCACACAGTTGTATAAAACGCTTGTTTGCAGAGTATCCAACGCACAATTTGAGAAAGAAATAAAACGCATTTTATTATCTCATAATTTATGAAGATCAGTACTTTTTGGTTACTTTCTTGATTGAATATAATATGAGATCGTGTTAATATCTATTATCGAAAAAGATTGAGTACTGCCAAAGTTAATTCCAACGTATGGTTCTTTAACGCAGCTGTTGTTTATTCGGATAATTTGGAAAACCATGCGTATGATGGAAAGAACAACGTTTATAATTATAAGTAGTTATTAGGTCATTAAGTAATCCGATCTATATGACGATATAAATATTGTAGCGATGTTTTGGACAATTTTGTTTTCTGTTTTTTAAAGGTTGTTTATCCTGCTATAAAATTAATATACGATAAGCTATATTGTGCTGTCATATGTGTTTAGTAGATACACTAATGAGAGGCTGGCCAACACCGCTATTCCGACATATTTCAATCCTACGAGAGAGAAAGAAATATACACTCTTTCACTATCTCACTCTAATTTATAATAACATGTGACTAACGTACAATAATGTGTGATGACCTATTGATGTGATACTTTTTTAAATTCACTCGTGCACGTGATTAAAAAATTGTAAAGTGACAGGATATTCAGCACCATCTCGCAACAATTCTAAAAGGTTACGTAATGAAAATTTTCTCGAGAAATGCAGAACGTTGAGCTATATGGATTCAAAATGTCGGTCGCGAAAATTGAGTACCAATGGAAATTGTTGAAAAATAATGGACCAATCAAAAATGCCCTTTCCGAAGCCAATCTCTCATTAGAATGTCTCTAGTGTTTAGTAATTTAGTTTATTTATCGCCATCTAAACGCAATCTGAATTACTTAGTTAACGACCTAATATTTATAACTCAATAATTGGTATACCGCTAGTACTTTGAATACAATGAATTCCTTTATTGTTGACCAAACTAGCAATCCAACAATTAAATCACAACGTTTCAGCCAATATCCGGCCCTTCTCAAGTGATTGGTTCATATAAAGATACAAGATAGGTTACAAGTCGCTTTCTAAAACAAATCCGCGATGTAAAAAATGTTTTCCTCAAACAGTATTATTTAATACAATCTTGTTACCTACTTGCAGAAAACGACTTTCCGTTAAATGTGTGAACAATAATCCACCACATCGCAGGCACAAAATAGACATCCACCGATAACAAGCGGCAGCCAACGACTAAGAAATATCTTTATAAATATCTTTATATGAACCAATCACTTGAGAAGGGCCGGATATTGGCTGAAACGTTGTGATTTAATTATTGGATTGCTAGTTTGGCTAATATTTATAAGCATACACCATTTTTGCGATAATAATGCTCATTTCGTTTCACTATGCTATGGTGCTTAATGAGACAGGTTGCGTTTACTGAGCTCAACTATGTTAAATCTTATTTAAATCGGCTTTGGAGGTATCTCCAGTAGTGGCGGATAAGCTGTATGTCATTTTCATAATCCGTTTTTCCACTTGATGCGAGCAAAAACAACATCGAGGACTTTTATTCTATGCGAAATAAAATTCGTTTTATGAACATTTAACGACGAAAAACTGGTATATTTGAAATCAACGAACAAAGTGCTCTTAACCGTAAAAAATTCTTAGTAGCTCTGTTATACTATTTATACTGTAAGAATAGCGTTTTACGTCGCATGAATTAGAGCATGTCGATCGCTACTGTTCCTTGATTCCATACTCTCGTCTTGTATTTTTTTTTCGTGATTTATAACTGAACTTGTTCAGATAGCGTAAAAATCGATCGTACTTAACAGCAAAGTAAACAATACATTTTACTTACTGTCAGTTAACTTCTCAGAAAAGGCTATACTTCGTTAAAAGCAACGTTTGAAGTTTAGCTAAACTAAGTTTCCCTGACTTGGCCACGCCTGAGTGCCGTACCGAAAGATTGAAAATTAGCGCAAAGTGCGCGGCAGTCATTTCCTATAATGCAAACTAGCGCGAAACAGAATCGTACTTTGCGAAATTGGAAAATAAAATGTTATTAGGATATTTCCAATTGTTTTGAAAAGCAAAAAATAATATTGCTGTTTTGGCTCCTGAATCTTTTTATATTTATTTAATTTTAGATCTGACTACGATATTACTACGTTTTACAACAATCGTAACAACATTGATAACATAAGAGTTCTGAGGCTGTCGAAGAAAATTGCTTCTCTCTCTCTCTCCCTTTCCCTCTTCCTCCCCCCCTCTCTCTCTCTCTCAAGTCTGTAGATTTCTTGACCAAGATGTAAGTGTTTAAATCCTGAAACTGAGCTCCTTATATATAAATTTATTTAAATTATCCGTTATATACAAGAAAGTTATCTTAAGAGCGTCTCTTATTACGTCCCTTATTTATAAACTTTTTTACTATTGTTATACATTTACTATTGTTGCAACATATAATACATTGATGTAATTAATGTTAGATATTTTTGCTTAAGAAATTATCAGAGATCAAGATTGTTTGCTTATTTATTATAGAGATTAAAAATTGTCATTATTATTATGGAAAAATCGGAAAAAAATCATTACTTATTACGTAATATAATATAAAAATTAAATTCATGAAATAATTTTTTAATTTTAATAGGGATTATATTTTAAATTATATTTTATATTTTAAATTCGAAGTAATATCAGTTTCATAATAGATTTAATTAATAATTGAAGTTCATTTCACATCAGAAAACTTTTAGTTTTGCTTTACAAGATATAATGCAAAGTCCAAATATGAAAACATTGTATCATATGTATTAAATGCGCAAATTAATTCGGTGCTTCTTTTGAAAAATATTGAACCTTTATTTACAAAAAGATAATAAACATGTCAATCTTTGAAATATTCGCCATTATTTTTTAATATTTTTCTCCATCTATCGAGCAGCTGACGAACAGCATCTACTATCGGTACAATATGCTGAAACATTTGACGTAGAGAGCCGTGAATATTCAAGAGCCTTCTGGCCGGAGTTCGTCATCAACTTCATTGAATTTGTTCGCCGCATCTCCTTGCTTTGATCGCTAGCTGGAAACGTTGCGGGAAAAGCGGTTTCGTTCGGGCCGATAATGAGCGAAGATAAATGAAGAAAAATACTATCGCTCCTTATGCTCACCACATTGCAGTATCGAACAACTCTTTGAAGTCATTATTATAAGATACGTCGTTATCCGCGACGGCGTATCGACTACCAATTTGTTCCTCGGAAATTCCACGAAACCAATCACCTCTTCTCTACGGTATGAACAATTTAGTGGAAATTTACGTATAAGAATAATAACAACTAACTTTTTTCATTTCTCTCTTTCTCCTTGCGAAAATTAAAGTCGCAATCATTCTCTTTTTATTGTACTTTTTTGTAATATTAGATTTATAAGATTTAAATAATAAATATTAAAAAGATTTAGAGATTTTATTGTTTACAAATTGCAACAACTAATTATCACGTTATTATATGGAGAACAGTCATAATCAACAATTTGTTTCTGTTAATTGTTTTTTTGTAAATTGGAAAGATAAGTTAACGTTATTCTTATTGTTCATTCGAGTTATAGTATGTGTCCTCGAATTTGTACAATTTTGTTAATTGGTGATACGCACGCACAGCAACTAGTACTGTTTGAACATTCCTATTTTTTTTTCGTTCGTACTCTTCACTGATGTATGAGCACGACGAATCAGAATGCTGTGAAATCTTGTTTGTAATGCTATTTGATATTTTTGTCTCTATTGTTTTACGTATTCAATTTGTGCGATACGGTGGAAGTCGGAATATCTGAGTATCGTTGAATAAAAATTCCGAGTATCATGTTGTTATCGAAACATTATTACGCATAAAAGAAAAGTAGAATAAAAAAATGGAGAGACATATGCCATTTATATATATAAAACACCTTTTACAACAAAAAATGGAGAAATTTGTCGCTTCTCTATCTATACTTAATCTTTTTGTTTTAATTATTTACTTTGTGTAATAATAATAATGAGTAATTTATTTTTGTATTAAATTATAATCGTTTATTTGTGAACATTAGTATCTTGTATCTTGTGAAATATTGTTTTTCCATTTCTAATAATCCAAGTTCTATTTATAATGATAAATTGATAAGTGGGATACCTCGATAAATGAAATAAACAATGGAATATTGTGATAATGTTCATCTACGTTTCGTACTAATATTCGTGTTGTACCACGTCATGATACACGCGAGTAGATTATATAGTTACGCGCGCCAAGCAAATTTGTTCAATCTAGACATCGCACGTTGTTTGTTTCCGTGAGCGACCTAATTTCCATTTGAAAAATCACGGTTGCGTATATATTCGCCTCATTCAGATTTTTAGCCGTCCCTTCTAATAGTTATTTCGTCGCTTTTACTAGTAACACTCTTTCGTGTCATTTCCCATATAGGTATATCGATGAGCATCGTTAGTGATCCTCGAATTTGCTTCTACTATTATTAGCTCTGCAAATTAATTCGATGCTCTTTTTTTTGAAGAAATTAAGTCTTTACTTACTTTCTTTTTTTTCGAGAAGAGACTCGTCAGTCAATGTGGTCAATAGTGGAAAATGGAAAAAAAGTATTAGAAAATGATGGCGAGAAAATGTTTCGAAGATTAACTTCTTTATTATGTTTTTGTAATAAAAGTTCAATTTCTTCAAAAAAAGAGCATCGAATTAATTTGCACATCCAATATATTTATATATTTATGATGTGCATCATTATCAAATCTTCTTTGTACGATTAACTTTTAGTCAAATATTATTATATGTAATTTAATTTTTGGACGTGATTGATATTAGTGAGCTGAATAATAATATTAATATGCTACTGCTATTACTAAATTAGTATTTATCAGTATACAGAAATGAATCAATTTATTAATTAATCCATGGTTCAGCGATGATAATTCCTATAATATACGAGCGATTAGTTTATTGAACATATGTTTATCCAATATGGTACAGCTATTGCAAATTATTTAATCATTCTTAAATGCATACATATTCACGTTGTCAAATCAAACGCAAATTTCATAATGACTCCAGGGCAGAGAGAAAAAGGTTTCGGCATTTTTTACAATGCATATCTCCTATATGGATGTCACAGTATTAACAAACTGAACGTTTATCAAATATAAAATAGTGTGCATTTAAGGATCGGGTTTGAACGAAAACGCTTCGAGGGCACTCTCGATGCCATAGACTTCATCGTAGTCCTGTCGTTCTGCTTCACTCCTCCACGACACGGGCACACTACGCGTGGATACACCTGTACCTACCTATATAAACATTTTATATAACGGGAACATCTATGGAGGAGCCGTACGTATACGTGTTCTAGCTGCCAATAATTCCTCTCCCCGCGCTGCCATAACAATATTTCGAACACGACGGCTGAAGTTCCTGAATGGCACATTCAAATCGAGCCGCAATCGTCGACAAAGTCGCGTCGCATTTGCAACACAATGCGTCTCGCGTCGTCGTCCTTTTCCCGGTCCTTCATTTTGGCACATGGCAACTCCCCCCCCCCCCCTCTCTCTCTCTCTAGTCGCGTTTTATGCACGATTAGTGCTTGAAATGGCGTACAAATAAATCTATCGCTTCTCGCAGCCGCTTCTCACATGCACAGTTGGAATTTTCACAACGCGTCACACAACGCATACTCACACATATGTATCATCATCATCATCTATTCTAACGTGTGTCATCAAGAGTTACGTGAAACTATTATTATTCCTTGCACACATCTATACTATCTTGTTTATAATTAATACAGAAAGAATGTTATTTAAGTTCTAGTGAAAATGAAGTATGTTAACATATTCCCTGTTATAGTAATCATTGGTGACTGACATATAATAAACATAGACGTATAATATTGTATATAGACCGCGCGTTTTCCATGTTTTCTATAGTTCGACGCGTTAGAAAGTAGAAAGAGATAGCATGCTTTTAAATGTCATTCTGTCATTTTTCTAATGACATCATTAGAAAAAGACAGAACAACTTAATATTTTTATTTATTAAAAGTTTGCAGATTATTATATGGACATGTTAAGTTAAGTTAATCTTAATCCAATTAGTGTAAACTGGGTGAAATTGGTGGAAAATCAGCCAAGTTGCACTTGAATTGAAATTGGCGGTGAATATGTTAACTTAAGTTGAGCTGTTTTTGTCAGAAATTAAATTAATTTCTATATATATTATGAAAGATATATTTCTTCATTAGTTTAACGTTTATGTAGACTTTATACGCGAGGAACTCAATCATATTTCTTGACGATACAGAATGTAATTGATAGCGTTCTGTAATGGCAAAATATGGCACAAAGGACGACCGCCGAATAGTTACGCTTATTAGGTCGAACGTATTTGTGAGTTACCCAGTATAGCATCCCGTCGCGTTTTAACGAGAATCATTAAGCGTCCAGCTCCCTCTTTCCATGAGATGTCTCTCGCACATCCGGGCGGACGATACGTTGCCGGATCGTCGTGGTTAATGCCAGGCTCTTGTTGACGGAACGTGACTTTTCCTTAATCGAGATACCTTTTCTTCCTTAATCCGTGTACGAGATAGAAAATTCACTTATCTCACAAAGATTTCAGGATAAACAAAGATCGCCAGCTGAGAAAGGAAAATTGTTCGTCAAAGGCGAAATATCTTGTGTGTCAGGCGCTTTACGTCGAGTAAAATATTCCGCAGCAAAATTACAACATCCCCGTGCTTCGTTTCCGAATTGTATCATTCCGAATTGAATACAATAACAACACGCGTAGAAAGATAAATGCGTTCTTTGCGCGGAACAGGTTGTAGCAGTTGGATGGTTATAGTAGTTTTCATGCGGTATGAACGAACTAGATATGCAGTATATGCAATGGAATTCGTTTATTTTAAATAGCGGTGGTTGTGCGAGCAGAATTAGGTATTAAAATTATTGCCGACAATGCTGACAAGCCAGTTCCAGTTTAGCTCTGTAAACCGCATTTCTACAACACTATATTAATTCGCGATAAATTGTCCACTCAGTGGCTAAACCTTCGTATTTGCCTTGATTAGAATCACTGATAACACAACGTTAAAGCGAACAGCGTATTTTAGCAACGGAAATACAATTTTGCCTTACGTTAAGAATTTTTAACATCCAGAGTCATTTTTATCGCAAAGATTTCCAAGTATTAAGAGAGGAATACTTCAACTGTGAATCTCCGTGTTTTGAATCATAGCGCCGTGCACTACGCGG
Organism: Ooceraea biroi; assembly: GCF_003672135.1. Classification (NCBI taxonomy): domain Eukaryota; kingdom Metazoa; phylum Arthropoda; class Insecta; order Hymenoptera; family Formicidae; genus Ooceraea; species Ooceraea biroi. The sequence continues at coordinate 450,732 of NC_039512.1, forward strand.
GCATTTGTTTTCTAAATAGGCAATACATAATAGTTGACATCCGAAATAATATTTATCCGGATCGAGAAATAGGTTTGCACAGAGATTAATGTTATCGTGTGGCACGCTACAACAATAATTCTACCAGAGCGAATGCGATAAAGTGATGCGTTTGAATGAAAGGACTAAAAGCACCTTTAATACGAATTAATTATCGTATCGCTATTGGCGATCTGTGCGTACAGTACTTGCATTATCGCATACTGCTCAATCAAGTGTTCATCAAATTACTGCACGACGTGCCGTGCGCATAGCCGATACGTCATGGAGGGATTTCTAAATTCGCTAAAACCGTGATAACTCGTCTATTTTATTCGAACACGAGTGACAAGTGTCAAGTGAGAGGTGAATAAAATTGACGAGCCCTAAAATTGCCAGAAACCTGGATATCCAGACAAGTGTCATCATCAAAAAGAACTCGATAACGGAATTTCTTTCTCAAAATGCCCGTCCATATTCACGATTAAATCTCGTATGATCGTTTTGTCAGTTTTGTTTTGGCGTAATTATATTGACGATTCTCTTGACAAGATCGATCGAACGCGGCGCGATTTTGCGGCATCCGGAGTTACAAAATGCCGCGCGAAAACGGAAATGAGAATAATCAATGGTAATTGATGTGAAGGGAGACAGGGAATCTGCGGGAGGCTAGAAGATGAGAATAAAGTGGAACAAGCGAAAAGGGGAAGAATTAGTAGATGAAACTGAAAAGCTGACCTTTAATCCACGCTTGTGCTCCAAAAAACTTATTTGGATTTGGTTCCACCTAATTATGTCATTTTGCATTTGCTAACCAGTGCCCGTCAGAGTCGCCATTGTTCTTTTTCAGTTTCTAACGTATTCTTTTGTATGCTATTTACGAAAGTTTCGGTTGGTAGAAATTAAATTGCAAAACTTTCTTGTTCCGTAATAATATATCGTAGAATTCGACGCATGCGCGTAATGAGAATAAATCATATCATATCATATCATATATATGTGTGTGTGTGTGTGTGTATGTGCTCATTGTTGCAATAAAACATATTATCGCTTAAATTATTACAAATTCTCATTAACTAAATGCTGTATCCGCTGTTATTGTTATTATTTGAAATTATCTTTTATAATTTTATAACTCTTGGATAATTGTGTGTGTGTGTGTGTAATTGCTCTGAATATCGCATTATATACATTATTAATCACCCGCTATCATTATTAATATATTCTATATCTGTCTCATTTGTCTCGATTTTAAATAATAAACTGATTGAAAGTAATGAAATTGATTTTGAATTTCTTTGCGCAGTTAAAATGATTTTTTATATATTTCTGTATATTTAAATCTTTCATATATTTCTGTACGAATGTAATGTCAATTGAAATAAATTAAAATATTAAATTTAAAGATAACAGTCTAAATTAGTTCAAAAAATAGCATTTCTAAATATTTTTCAAACATATTATTTATTGACATTTAGAGATAGTAAATAATTTCTTTGACATTTTTTATCTGTCTATTCTTTTCTTGAAATAAGATTAATTGACTGATTGACTTCGGGAAATTTGCTCATATATCCTAACTTTTGCGCACATTAGAATGTGAAATATCAAACGTGATATTGAATCACGAAATCGTTTTCATTTCTTTCAAAACGTTCGTGCCACGTTTCTATTATGCGATGTTTAGTATGAGGAATAAAATAGAATATTGTCGCGTGAGGGAGAAAACGCGACTTCCCGTTCGCTATTTGTACAGATCCGTGAAAAAAAAGCGGAAGAGAAGGAAGTGGAAGAGATATGTGGATGAAGGTGGGCGAGAGTAAAACCGCAGTCAGAATACGAGAGGTCGCGTCTTCAAAGGGAAGTGAAAATATGCATCTTGCGTACGGCGGAACGAATATGAGTCAGCCAAGCTGCAAAAGCATGTGCGAATGTCGTGTCGTTCCGACAGAAAGATACGCGCGAACGCAGAGCAGTTATTCCTGTTACCAGGCCGGCTCGATAGTCTCGTGGTAGTCATGTATCTATGCCAGAAAGTGTTAAACCTTTAGACCCGGGTTTAGGATCTCGACGTGAACGACATACAAATAGCCAGACATAAATTTAAATGGATCTTCTTCATAGGCAGATTAATCTCCCGGTTGAGAAGGGAGCATAAACTCGCACATGGAAAATGGAAATTTCGTTATATTTCTCGATTTAAAGAAGAAATAGGGCTTGCTCTCTCTTCTTTTAGATTATCCTCTACATTCAGCTATGATCGTTTTTCAAAATGGATCATTATTGTACGAGAAAACTACTTACATTATTTTCTATGAAGGAACTTTTTGTTTTAATGTTAGATTTTCTTTTTTATAAACAATGGGAAATATTATTTACATAAAAAATATCTGAAAAGTCTGTACAATTTATACAATTTGTGTGTTGAATTCTGTGATTTCGACTTTTGTATAATTAATTCAGCCGAGAATATCAAAAGAGAATATCAATATTGAGAATATCAAAGGGACATTTAATAAATTTTATAGGAAACCTAACACAAACCTAATAAAAAGGAGCGTAAAGAATTTTTTATTCTATTTCACAGTATGCGTTTATTGTAATATTAAAAATAACGAATTAGTATACATATAAAAAAATAATAAAAAATGACTGCACTATAAGAATATATTTTTAATATCAAACATGTACAAAAGAAGCTCGTATGCTTCGCAATACTCCGCAATGTAATAACAAATTAGGGACAGTAGAAGATTTAAGCAAGCCGAAATACGTTTAATCCGTCGGTTTCAACGAGATTCCAGAGATTTCCTCTATTCCGCGTCTAGCAAGTGCTTCTCACGAAAACTCCAGGTTCGTTTTAATTTCGTATGCCGCCGCGGTCTCGTTGGACTTAATTTATCTGGCGTCCACGAATTTGCATCGCGAAAAATCCCTGGTAATTCGGACCGTAGCCACGCGCATGTATTCGCGTCGTTAGTAGTCTTCGTTGCCGAACGATCGCAGCGTTCGCTAATTCCTGCGCTTACTTCAGAATCAGGTGTGTCCGTCCTTTATCTCGTCTATTTTTCCTGATCCCTCCAGATTCGATGCTAGGGTGTGATGCTGCGAATACGCCACAGCAGTAATATGCAAATGCGGTTTCGTGCTTTAAATTACAAATCAAACTCAACCTCGTAAAGAACATTGCGTGCGGCGTCGCGTTGCAGATAAACGTTGTAGTATGCGTGCGATCGCCTGGTGTGCTGATTATACATGTAGATTAATATTCAAATTTGGCTATTGGCAGGCGATGCGTTTCGGCTACCGACTGCATTATAAAACCAGCAATCTGTAGCTCAAGGGCGACATTAACAATTCATCTTCCATCGCTAGACTTTCGCACACGTTATTAGTTTTAAATTTCCATGTCACATTTTTATATAATCTAATGTAAGAATTCTTTATTATAAATTTTAGTAGCTTGTAACACACTTTGAATTTTTATATGTACTATGATTTTCTGTACTAATGGTATTATTTTATAATGAGATTTTTTAAAACATTTATAAGTATTCCCGTATGTTTTATAGTATTCATTATCTTCGTGCACTATATCTCACTTACCATTGCGCTCCTCATTTCTCACATATAGATTACATCTCATTTCTCATATATAGATAATTAAATAATTACAAAAATAATGACGTAAAATTTTTACGTGAATGCGTTACAATAAGTGAAACATGCTATTTTATTAAATTTTCTTATAATGTATATGTAATTAAAAATTGGAATTGAAATGTAATATCGCAAATACTGCTATCTCTTTAAGAAACTTTAAAGCGATATGTAAACCGATAAAGAGCAAAATTAATTGGACATTTACCAAATTATATATTGCATCCAAGGTGCATTAGATGTAAACTTGTTGCGTGTTCGAATGCAGCATTGAAAATTGAATTGCTAGCAGCTATAACAATGCGACCTACCGAACACCTTGATTCACCTAACTTCTCATTCGGTTCTTTTTCTTTTTTCCAACATAATTAATGTTGTCTCATTAGTATATCTTCGCATTCGATTTCCACCGTTGATGGTCTTGAGCTTGGTTGAATTCAAATTACAGCCGCTGAATGCAACATAAAACAGTTTGCAAGATTAAGCGATTTCAGAGAATATACTCGTGAACGCGAATCTTTCAAACGCAGTCGTGAAATTGCTATTATGTTAAAGTTGTTATTGTTTTCGTGCAATCGTCACTAACAAAAAATTGTCATTAAATTTATTAAAAAAAGAAAAAATAAAATGTTAGATATTAAGTTTGCAAATACATTCTTCTTTTTTGTAGAAATTAAGCCTTTGTTTACAAAAAAATAATAAACATTAATCTTCAAAATATTCGCCATCATTTTTTTCATATTTTTCTCCATTGAGCAGCTAACGAAAAAAAGAAGTAAATGAAAGCTCAATTTCTTCAAAAGAAAACGAAAACCACCGAATTAATTTGCACATTTAATAGATATCTAGACCTCTGTGAAGTTGGCCCCCCTTCTTCAAAATTTGAAAAAAATAAGCACAGTTCTGATTGCCCCCCGAAGAGTTCTAGAGTTCTCAGTCCTTTTTAGAAAGAGTTCTGCCATTTAAAGTAACGAAAACACCATTTGAAACACCGGGGGAGCTAACTTCACGAAACTGAAAATTCAAACGGCTATAACTTTTTTATTTTTAATTTTAGCGCTTTGAACCTTAAGAATAATTTGTAGAACTCTTTGGGGGGCCATCAGGACTCTCAACAAAACTCCGGATTTAAAAAAAAAATTTCGGACCCAGAACTTTCAAAGTGCCAGAACTTTTTTGTTTTCGATTTCAGAGCATTGGTTCTTAGGGATAATCGGTAGAACTCTTTGGGGGGCCATCAGGACTCTCAACAGAACTCCGGATTTCCAAAAAAAATTTCGGACCCAGAATTTTCAAAGTGCCAGAACTTTTTTGTTTTCGATTTCAGAGCATTGGTTCTTAGGGATAATCGGTAGAACTCTTTGGGGGGCCATCAGAACTCTCAACAGAACTCCGGATTTCCAAAAAAAAAACTTTCGGACCCAGAAAAAATTCAAAGTGCCAGAACTTTTTTGTTTTCGACTTGAGCGCATCGAGTATTAAGGATATTCGTTAGAACTCTTCGGGGGGCTACCAGAATTCTCAACAGAACTGCGGAATTATTTAAAAAATTTTCGACCTGCGGGACTTAGAAATTTTCGGTCGAAACTTTTTTAATAATTCCGCAGTTCTGTTGACAGTTCTGTTAGCCCCCCGAAGAGTTCTAACGAATATCCTTAATACTCGATGCGCTCAAGTCGAAAACAAAAAAGTTCTGGCACTTTGAATTTTTTCTGGGTCCGAAAGTTTTTTTTTTGGAAATCCGGAGTTCTGTTGAGAGTTCTGATGGCCCCCCAAAGAGTTCTACCGATTATCCCTAAGAACCAATGCTCTGAAATCGAAAACAAAAAAGTTCTGGCACTTTGAAAATTCTGGGTCCGAAATTTTTTTTGGAAATCCGGAGTTCTGTTGAGAGTCCTGATGGCCCCCCAAAGAGTTCTACCGATTATCCCTAAGAACCAATGCTCTGAAATCGAAAACAAAAAAGTTCTGGCACTTTGAAAGTTCTGGGTCCGAAATTTTTTTTTTAAATCCGGAGTTTTGTTGAGAGTCCTGATGGCCCCCCAAAGAGTTCTACAAATTATTCTTAAGGTTCAAAGCGCTAAAATTAAAAATAAAAAAGTTATAGCCGTTTGAATTTTCAGTTTCGTGAAGTTAGCCCCCCCGGTGTTTCAAATGGTGTTTTCGTTACTTTAAATGGCAGAACTCTTTCTAAAAAGGACTGAGAACTCTAGAACTCTTCGGGGGGCAATCAGAACTGTGCTTATTTTTTTCAAATTTTGAAGAAGGGGGGCCAACTTCACAGAGGTGATATCTAGAAATGCCATTCTAATTAAAACTTAAAGTAGAAATTTCAATGTAAAAAACTCAAGTTTTTTCTATAGCAATCAACAAAATTATTATAAAAATGTAATATATAAAAATTTTTAGAAAAGGGCAAGTCTTTATTAAAGAGTTAATTCGCCCATAATTTTATATAATTTAAATATAGCAGGTTTAGCATCATGTTCAGTAAAGTAAAACAATTTATCGGACGTAAATCTATGTGTAGCCGATAATTCCACGCACGATACTATTTATACTTTAATGTTATATTTAGTTTTCCATGGGGTTGTGTGATGTCAGCGAGACGATAAAGCAGCGTTTTATTTAGACGTGTGAGTACATTGACGCTTTCGCCTTTCTTGACGCCATCTTTGCTAATCTCGATTTCTTGACAAACCTCGCTGAAGTAACCGGATATAAGACGCGACCGAGCATATGTTTCTGGTTTCGGGTGCCACCCTATCTGTCTCGAATTTGTATACCTGTCGTATTTGTCCATTACTAAAATCTGGGCACGTACTAATTAGCGTAGCTCAGGTTTATACAATTAACAACCACGTAATGTCAACAACGTCTCACTTTACCAGCCTAATGACGCATCCCTTTGACATGCCATAGCTGCACGAGTGTTCCATATAAGCATTCTGCATCAATGCACATTGTTTTACGTACGTACTATTTATTTGAAAAATAACATTAGCTAATATATACCTAATGGTGTAGAATTTGTAACTGGTTGAACATAGGTATATCGATACATAGGTATGCATTAAACCTCTCAAGAATATATAAAGCAACATATATTATTTTCAACACTGTACCTTCTCTATAATGAAATCTTTATTTCATTCTATAACTAAAAAAATTATTTAAAATTTTATTACTGGTAATAAAGTGCTTTGCATTGCACGTTAAATCTGATGTATTATGGATTTGATGAATAAATAAAAATTAATTTAATCTTTTGTTTAGAATAAAATAAAATGTTTTCCTGAGAAAATTACCATAACTGAATTCGTTATAACATTTTTTGCAGTTTTTAATCACCGCGTTTTAATTACTCTTTACTCAGCATTTTTGTTTCAACGTTTACTCTGTGACCAGGACTTTTTGTTTTCAATTTTCCATTAATTTTACGCGATTTACGATTCTTCCTTGTATTTTTGAACCCACTGTCCGACGAGCCTATATGTATGCATATTTATACGTAATCCTTTCTACTTATTTGAATTGTGCGAAGATATGATATAATTATTTAAACGTATGCCATGTGATTAATTCGCTCGAGATATGCAAGATGTTATTTTTTACTTAACCGATGGAACAGAGATTGATGTGGCCGATCGAAATTGTTCATCTTCCAATATCATGTTGGGCACGCATTCATGATTGTGTTGACGCGTATATATAGAATTCTAGATAGATTTGCTATTAAAATTTCAACCCCGGTCATACGCCGACCTCCCGCCTGTTTCCTCTTAACGTTATAACATCCCTGTTGTGCAGTGGTGCGTCGAATTAACATTTCAACGAGGATGGTCGCACACGCTCCACTGTCATGATAAAACGGACGCGTTATTGCTTTACTGAATAAACATCGCGCCATCCCGAAATTTGTGTAGCGGCTGCGAAAGTATGGTACATATGCAAAGTACCCTTAGATATTGTTATTTTAATTTTGATAGCTTCTCAAGTCTGCGAGATCTCTTTAAATAGCTATAAAATATCGAGACAATACTGATTTTTTTAGATTAGCAGATCTTCTTTCTGAAAATCATCTGAAAAAGTGATCTTTAAATGTCCACACCATTGTCTTCTGCTCAAAATGATTAATGTTACTAAAAATAGAAGCATAAAAAAGCTTAGAATAAATCTCGGTGTTTCTTATCTATTCGCATTACATACATTTGGCATATAAACTTTTCTAATCACGAAAACTAAATATAATTTTCTTAATACGACATGGAAATGAACTCAAATAGAATTAGAAAGAGAAAACGGTTTCGTGGACTGTGTAACTTGCAACTGCACAATCAATAATTGTACCATTAATTAAATTCCACTGTCGGAGAAAAGACATACATTAATTATCTAGATTCATCCGCATTTAGCATATAACAAATCCAATACAGCAATCTTTGTTATAATGCATTTGCACATGCCTATATTATTATAATACGCAAAGTATTACACGTATGTACTAAGATATTTTATATATATATATATATAAAAAATATATATATATATATCAATGTATACATATATGGGAAAAAGAAAAGTTTGTGCGTATGTTGTGAATGTTATACTTTTCTAAATCAAGACATTTCTATCTTATTTATCTATCTTATATATGCACCTGTGTAAGTTTCATTTGTATGCAACAATTAATACGAGCTCTCACTCATAATTTAATATATGCGGAAAAGTTTGATAGTAATCATTAGCGCGGAATGCAAATGTGCCACGAATCCAACATTTTACATGCGTATTGTTGCGTAACTCTAATGTAATCTTTTTGTTGCAGGTAAGTGTCAGAAGCGAAATCCTGGCCGCGAAATAATAACCGGAAACAGAGAGTGAGTTCGATTTCTGTTTATATACGCTGCATAGATGATTAGTTGAATGCGATAAATATTGTTTCTATAATTCTTTAATATATTATATTTAATATATGTTTTCAACATTTACAGAAATTTACACATTTATAAAATATTGATAGACACAAATTTCAAAACCTTTACTTTTTGAGTAATATAAGCGATTATACCTAAGAAATTAATTATTTACAAATGTTTGATAATTAAAACCAAAAAGCAAAAATATTTAAACATATTAGATGTGCAAATAAATTCTTTGCTTTTTTGTAGAAAATAAGCCTTTTTTTGCAAAAAATAATTTATTAATAATTAAACATATATAAATAAACACAATGAAACATTAATCTTCGAAATATTCATCATCATTTTCTAATAGTTTTCTCCATCTATCGGACAGCTGACAAATCCTCTTTCGAAAAAAAGATGGCAGCTTTGAGTCTATAAAATCATCATTGTCTTTGCAAATCTCTTTCACGCTTTTAAATTGTCTATCAAGCAATTATTGTTGGAGCGATTAAAATAGATAGATGGTAATCCGAAGGGACTAACAATAAGTCAGGTGAATAAGCTGTGCATGAGGCAAAACTTCTCACCAGTAAACGGTCTTTTCTCTTCTATTTTCGTCGCTCAAACGAAGTTACTGGTAATACTTACCATTAATTGTTTGACCAGCAACTCATAATATATTACACCCTTTATATCCCACCAAAGAGATAATAAAACTTTTTTGCATGAATATTATATTTCGCAATCGATATCAATGAATGTTCAGGATCAACCCACGATGTTCTTTAGGATTGTCGTACAAAATCAATTTGTCATCGTCAGTAATAATTTTGTAGAAATCCTTTATTTTGTATCTCGTTAGCAAGGACATTGTTATGTTGAACCTCTCCTGTTTGCTCTCCAGATTGAACTCGTGCGGCATCCATCAGCCTAGTTTTTGAATTTTCTCAACTTATTTAACAAAATTGATTAAGGGTTACTCCTAGTTGTAAGCTCATCTTGAATCTTGAGCGTGATTTTTATTCAACAATTGTTTAAGCTCCTCGTCCTGAAATTTTTTCAGCAATTGGTATTCTACAGATAACAACATATTATATATTATATATTTTCGTATTAAACAATTGTAAAGATATGATTGTGCAACACTCATGTTACAGTGAGGATATAATCCAGGATATAATGGCTGAATGCTAAAGCGCGTCACTGAAAATTAGTTATCGGGAAGTCTTCAGACATTGTGCGGACCGGTGATCGGACGTAGCGACAGCTGAGCCGCTTATAGCCGCTCGTAATGTTAACTTTATCGTCGTTCGTAGTTCCTTAGCGTAGGGTAATGAATTTCGCATTACCGGGGCTCTGCGTTAGCTCGGGTACGACGGCTGAGACAGAACTTTATTAACGGTTACGCAGATTTACGGCCGGCGGGGAAGAGCTATCATGTCGCCTGAAAACGCTTGCCTGCTTAAAACGAGCAGGTACGAGCGTTGATTTCGAAGACAAAACATACACGGTGTCTTGAACAGAGACAAACAAATCGAGATTAAATGTTTGCCAGAGTAGTAAATCTTTTGATCAATCATTTTGTCTCTAAACAATTAAATATTTTTGCTGAAAAAGAACATATGTTTAAAAATTTTCGAAGCACCATTTCTTATTGCAGCCTTACATATCTAGTATAAATTGTATTGTATCTATAGTAAAGCAAGATTCATATCCCATTTTGATGCAAGCAACTCGTATGTGAACGAAACACAGATAAAACTTTAAATGTAACGCTATGATATATTGAACAGATGAGATTTCCTTGTACAGTGAATAAAGTAAAAGGATACATAACAATCTTCCGTTATTACTATGGATAATATATAATTTTTTTATCCCCGATATATAGATAACTCAAGAAAATAAGAAAAGCAGTACAATCCATTGTCTCAAATAACAGCGTTGGCGAAAATGGGAAAAAGGCAAAAAACGGAAAAGGATTAAATTATTAATAATCCGCTAGTGATGCAACATTAGACTTAAATACACGAACGTCCTCTTTCCTGTCGTGTCCTCCTTCGGAAACGAAATCAACCAGCGAACAAGGGTTAATAACTCCTTCTCACGCACGTGCTGTTCCATAATTGCACGCTCCCGGTGGTGGAACCGCCTCCACCGTCGTCCTATTGAATTTAATTCCGCGATGTGTGTCGATGACGCGTAATTTTGGATGAATTAAAAAGGAAGTTGCCCCATTTTCCGCACTAGTCATCCGGATAAAGATAATCGCTCATGATTAATAATATTTTTTTCGTTTGGTTAACGGATATTATTAACGCTTTTTTCTCATTTAAGAAATAATTAAGATATATATTATAGTCCTCATTTAGTTTTAAATTTGATAGTGCATCTTACAAAGCTTTTGTTGTTATATAGGTAGGTAATTTCTTATTTAAAATTATGATTTTTCGAATTCTGTAATTTAACTTTTGAAATTAATATTGTAAATTTCGTTAGAATGTTCTATTTTATTTGGAATTACCACATAAATTCATTCTTCCGGGATTGAAACATTTAGCAAACTAGATCCAATCGAGCACATTGACTTGCATTCATGGCACGCAATGCGAATTTCTTTCTCGTTGGGATAACGGTTTACGATGCGTTTTTACGACAAGATATAACACGGATTACAAGCCGTAAACGGAAAATAGTGGGCTTCTTCCATTCCACGTGCTGCCTGAGAATCGTGCACGTCTATTACGTACCCGATAAAAAGCATAGACAAATGAAAAAAAATAGACCGAGCATAAGCTGGTACTTTAGGCAAGAGGAGGTCTGATTTTCGGGGCGAGAAAGGCATCGTCCGACATCGGTTCATTTCGGCAAGCCTCGATAACATTCGGCTCACATGTATGTTGTAATGTATTTTCATTTGTCTATGATAAAAAAAGCAAGGAACGTAAAGTATGCTATTAACACTTGAAGTTGTCCTAATCTCGATCTATTTACTATTTTATTTCTTGAGTTTTCAACAGGTTTAAATATGATTTATCTTTAGAAATTATCAAAAATAATTTTAGATAAAATTATTGTAGAAGTAATGACACGTTGAAGATCTTAAGAATCATCTATCGTATCAAATGGTGAAACGTTTCTGTACTTGAAAGCAATGTAATAAGTTTGAGAAAGCACTTTACAACGGATCAATAGAATCGAGTCAGTTGGAGTCTTAAAAACTATAGTTACCCGATCACTTAAGTTCACCGACGTGCCACGATCGCCAGTACGACGGTTCGTAAAAGCGCAATGTTGGTACACAGCACAGTACGTACGGTGGTTTAATTTAGATTCAAGCGTGAAGATGACTATTCTTCGGATATATTTTAAAATAAGAATTCGTAAAATGGAAACACACACACATTAGAATGAGCGTTGATTATCAATTATTTACCATTCATATGCTTCAAGAAACAAATTAGAGAAATTTCTGTAGCTATCTATGTACAATAGTTTTGTCAAATGTTTTTTACTAATTTTATTTATTTATTATTATATCTGAAAATGTAGAATATTTATTTATATCTCCAAATGTAGAATTATTATATCTGAAAATGTTGTTTTGATATTTTTTTCTTCAATTGCATTGAATAAAATGCAATTAAATAAATGCAATGCGCATTTCAGCTATTAAAACAGTTTATTAGAATTTATAGCAAATATTTTTATAGTTTTCTTGATAGTAACAAAGACCATATTTTTAAGATTGATAAAAAAGCTAAAACTTACAAAAAGCTTATCATTTCGACCACACACGATTGCTACGTGCTAATTCAGATTTGCGACGCAAAGACGAGGTTTACCTTTGAACGGAGGACCTTAGATTAAAGCTGCCAAATCGTCTTAATTCGATCGACAGAAGTGAAACAGCGACACTTTGCATGGTGTGAGGTTCCGTTTGAGCTTCTCGGTCACTTTGATCCTTTGCGAGATCCGTCTGGTACATAAATCGTTCTCTTTTCGCCTTCGTACATTGCTATTGAATCGTTCCGCTTTCCCGCTTCCTCTCTTTCCTGTTTCCATTGTCATTCCCATGATGATATCAAGTACAATATTAAATTGATGCAGTCTATAAGGAAACGGGTGTTGAACTGGAAACGATTATTCACGCCACGTTATTGACGGTAATGACCCGATATTATCGCAATATCGCGAAAACATCTTTCATGAGACAATGCTTTAACTTAATATTTTTTTGCTTGACTAAACTTCCGAAGATAACCACTTTTCGTTTCAAATATTAAGGGATATTAAGTTGGTATTTTTAATAAAATTCAAACACAAAACTTTGTATTAATATAAATTAATACAAAGTTTTGCATTTGAATTTTGCTAAAAAGAATTGACACGAGATTTGTTCTTTTTCGCTGCATTTCTGAACTAGTGCAATAAGTTAGAGTGAAAGAAAGTAATATTTGTTTCATTCTAACTTATTGCACTAGTGGCACTAGTTCAGAAGTGCAGCGAAAAAGAACAAACCTACGGATTTTCCAGTCAACTCAATATTTTTATAAGGACAAGAAATAGTGAAAATATTTTTAACAATTAGATCTAGATGTGGTATTTAATTGAGGTAAAAAAATCAAGATATATTGCTTATATGTTATATAACATAGCATAGTCTATTGTTTATAAACGTTGGTTTAAAAGTTGGTATAAACATTTATACCGAAGCAAAGAATAGACCAAGCTGAATATAATTTTAATTCAATTTTAACTTTTGATATATTTTATTATCAAATTTATCAAACACTTTTTCTGAAATACCATTTTTTTATAATAAAAATAAATCTATATATATTAAATTTGAAATGTCAAATGCAAGCAAGCGCCGCGTTCAGAATTACCTACAGCTCTTAGCTTGCAATCGCAAGTAATAAATGCATTATATAGTAATACGTATGGTAGATGTAGATGTAATGCATAAATATATTTTATTTTTACAACTAATATATTGTTGTAAAATAAAGATAAAAATATTCTTTTGTTATAATCGGATTATTAACGGGATGTGCGTGAGCTAGCTATTTGCCAATAGGAAATCATCGTAAGTATAATAGCAGGAGTAATATAATAGACTCAAACGTCGCTAATTCTGTAATCTCGTTTTCGAACGTTATCGAAAACGAGTTCGAGATGAGAGGAGGTTTAGTAGTTCATGGGAGTTAAGTAGATTTGACAGAATGTAACGGTACGATTGAGTCATTTTGCTTTAATTATACACGATTGGAGCAGATATTTGTATAATTAATTTTGTGTAATTACTATTGTCAAGCAATCCCGACTTAAGAGTCTGAAAAAAGTCTAGAGAAGAGAAGCAGTTTACATGCAGCGACAACATATATGTAAACAATAAATGCCTTTCTAAAAAGTTCGGGAATGGAGAAAAGATGTTGGATAAGTTTACGCAGGAGATTTATCGCGGTTTTATGAATCTGCATTCAAAATGTCGGGTGCAAAGCGAGAGCGTCAACATCTACACATTCAAGCGGAAATTACTGCTCCCTTACTTTACCTTGGGTCTACCGCATCCTGTACTTCCTCATGAATCTGCTGGTTCTTCGTATTTGTTTTATTCCTAGACCAAACTTACGCCGCGAATTTCGATTACATCATGAGCGGAACGAGATTTATTACTTTTTGATGTGAGAATGTGAAATATAGTTTGAGCCTTATAAAAATCCAAAACTATATTTTAAATTGCATTTACTATGCAATAAAGAATGATTTATAATCATTGTATTATCAGTATCATTTTACATATAATCAGTGAAACAAAACTTGTATGTATTTCATGTAAATATTTAATCAATATGATAAAAGATTTCTGGATTTATTAATTACAAAATATCATATGTAACTTTGAAATTATAAATTAGAATATTTAGAAGAAAAATGAATTCATAATGTTGTCCGTTACGATGTAGCAAGTCTTAAATCTTGATAACTTTTGAGTCAATATAAAGAATGGATGATTATTGGCCTATTTAAAATCGAGGATCGATTAAAACACAGGTAGACAATCGAACATAGGATCAAACGTTGTCGAACATGACCATCAAGGATCAACAAATCCTTTCGCGGTTTACCATAGCTTACGACTTTAGACCATCGTATTAATCTCAAACAACCGTCCCTAGTGCGCCTCAGAGGCGGCATGAATATGTATGCGCGCCGCATAACCACCGGTCGGGGCTTCCGTCGAGTGGCAAATCGCGAGTGGCTCTCACTTCCAAACCAGAGCAGTAGGATCAACCTGCGAAATTGCAGACATCGACTGCGCTGATTAGGTGGAATCTGGTCGAAGTGACCAACTCCGCGTTCCCCGCAAATGTTGATCACGTTAGAACCAGTTTGATTGTCTCGTCGCTCGGCTGCCGTCCAAGTATGCCAAACTTTAGACGATCCGAAATTGGTCCTAATCTCGGTCATTTGAATCAATACCGGTATAACAAGTCGAGTTTTGTAAAGCGCATTGCGTGCCGCCATGTAGATATCAAGCGGAAATATCAACACAATAACGTAGGAAATGAAAGAAGCGTTTATATATAGAAATATATATATATGGAAATTATTATTAGAATTAAAGAATTTTAAGCTCTTTTATTTTAACGTCAACATATATCTAAATAAAAAAGTTGTAAAAATGAAATTTGTTAATGTCTACACCAAGTGCTGTTCCGCTCGGCAACGAAGTCACTTAGTTGTCTACACTACAATTTGCTGAAACGAGTTTCACTATCATGATGGTTCTTTCTGAAACTCGGTCACCAACGAACATGGTAACGACAATTTCACCTTCTGTCATCTAGCTCTTTTTTGGTAGCTCTCGCATTACAGGAATGTCCTCGACATATTTTCTTCGTGTCGTTGTCGATATTTTGCACCGTCGTTGCAAAATATACACTCTTTGATGTTCCTCACAGTTTACTAAAATCATTTGCTACGAAAAGATAGAACGACATTTGTAAGTTATCAAACTTGAACGGGAAATTTTATTAAAAATTTACGATAATTGTATCATTAAAATTTTCATTAAAATTATCAATAATACAACGATTTTTTTATAAGGCGATGAGTTTTCGTGTACCTATTACTTAAAATTATAAAACAGCAAAAGCGTAAAACATGTACAAAAACGCACTGATATTCACATTACAATAAAACACCCTTTCATCGCGTTCCTCCTGCGACGGAGAACATTATGCCCTAATAAGAAAGTTGGCAGTTGTATACTTTGGACGCTCGGCAGTCACGCTACGCTACTAAACAATTCTATTTCGTTGAATCACAGAGCAGTAAATTCTGAAGCAGCTTTCCCACCAGGTTGCATAATTCAAGATCGATTTGCTGTCGTGAGATGACTGGCATTAGCTACGGGACATAATTCACGGGTACTCTACTAGAATCACCACTAATCAGGCAATTCAGCTTAAACTTCTGTCTACATCTATCGGCCCTCTAATAATCACATGCGTAGTAGATGTCGATCATTGTTTCGAGTCAAGTTCATTGTATGTCCGTAAAAATATTCGTGATCTGCGCCTCGCCTATCTGGTTATCGCACATTCACATCTAACTATCATATTAGATTTAAATGATTATATCGATAATTATATTAATATTCTATACTTTGTCATGATTTTATGAATATTAATATAATCAATATTAAAAGAGCTTTATCTTTTCATCAAGGAAAAGAAATAAATATGCAGATTATTTTTTATAATAATTATTTTAACATTATTTATATTCGAGTTTATTTATGCGTAATTAATACTCATATTTTACTTTCGTATTTTATATACTTAATATATACTTAATTATATACTTATATATATACTTGCGTCATTGTTTTTTAAATGAACCTTCTTTTGGAGAAAAATTGTCAAATGTTTGCTTATAAATTGCTGATATGTAAAGTAGCTCGGTTTTCGCTCGCGGTTTGAAGATTACATATTACATATTACATATTACTATCAGCGCATGTCCATATCACCACATCAGGAATGAAGAGAAAAAGAAAAAAGAAGAAGCGCTATACAATTTCGAAAAATCACTTTAGCATATAGAGTGCGAGAACAACACAAGAGGGTGGAAAGGACTCCATATTTTCCGCTCGATTTCTCCGCGGCTTATCGATTTTGTCTTCTCTCGCGGAAGAAACACAGTGCGCATTTGGTCGGGTTTTAAGAGTTCGTACAACATCGTTTTAATAAGTCTTCTAAACGCCTCGATTATAACTGGAGGAACTATGGTGGTTTGCGTTTGGCAAGGGTTCAAGACGTGGACCGTGCCGTTAATGGCACAAACACCGCGCTAGTGCTATGAATAATGGGCCTGAGCCAACTTGCCCGGTACATCTCGGAACAAACGTAAATGCAAAAAGACGCATACGTTGCTACACTAGGATGCTTCTGTCGGTGTCGGAAAAGATATGTTGCGTATTTGTGTACTTGAGAGCGAGCTTGTTTCACGCCTGCTCACGATAGGACTGACTCGTTAGTGACATGGTTGTGCTTCTCTACTTTAACAATCTTTATTTCATATTTTTGTGTTTTTTATTTTTACTTAATGCGTGAATGAGAAGTTTTTAATTCAGATATCCTTATCTTGTGCATCTTGTGCAATAATATAATCAAATTCATAATAGAGATCAGATATTATATCGGATTTAATTAATTACGACATCTTGTTAGCTTTCGTTTATCGTAAAACATTTTTTAAATAAAGTAAACTTTCATATATATGATGTGTGCGCAATAAACGTATAAGTTCTCCATGACGTGTCGCTTTTACATAATAATTTACGACGTAACTGTGATTTGTTTTTCTGCACAGATTAATTTTTTTCAGTCGGTTGAATGTTGCAATTATTCTCACAGCACTTTGTTACAAACGTTACTATTATCTTTGATGTCTCCCTTCTTCCTTTTCTTCTCTTCTCTTTTTTTTCGATAAGAACATGCTTTGCAGTATTAGCATGCTTTGCTTTGCAAAGCCAACTAACATGCAACTAATATTATTCTGAAATTTACTTAGCAATAAAATTTTCTTTCTTATACGTTGATTTTCATGCAAAGTCTAGCAGAATCTTATCATCTGCATCAGATTTCACTGAAATTTTTCAGCTTTCCATCTCTTCTGGTTCATCATCATCATTCTTCTCGTTGATATTTCGTCTCGTTTTCTTCACGAAGTGACTCTCAAAACATTCCTTCGACCCTGCGCATCTGTCCACTCTCCTTGCTGCTTCGTTATCTAGCTCGATTCGATAGGCGTTCGAGCGAGCGCTTTGACCGCCTCTGGAATTCCTTCTCGTTCGCTAGCTCTTTACCCTGCTAACGGTGTCTGTCGGTCAGCTACCGTTCTCCCCTTTCCGCATCGACTCTTAATACATTCCAGCCGGAAAAGCGCCCCGCTTCGCCTTGATCTTCCTCACGGCATTACACGCTAGATTTATCCAGGGCGTTTCGACTTTATGTATAGCTGGCAGCAAGCCAACTGGATGCACTTTCGATCCCAAATGCTATCGGGTGCTATCGTCTGAAAAACAAAGGCTCTCGCCTCGGGAAGCGCTTCGAAATGGCAGAAACTCGCGTCACCCGAGTAAATCTTAAGGTCTAAATTGTCCCTGTCATGAACCGTCTCGCCAAACAGAATTCATCTTTGCTTTCATCGTGCTTGGTATTCAAGTTTCCCAGCATGCGTGATATTTCTCTTGCGCGCAGTCGCACGGCCGCCGAGCCGCGACCTGATTCCGCGCTCGCATCTGGGTCGTGCACTTTAACCCACTTGACGAAATGGATTACATCGTGAGCCGTACGCGGCACACCGATCCTCTAGCGACGATTGCATCATCGCAGTAAACGTAGATAACGTTTTTTTCCAGCGCAGATAACGGTTCTTGCACTACGATTTCAACATGTAAAAATAAGAGACGGTGTTACTTCTTTTCATGGTTGTCTAACGTAATCGTAGTAAAGCATTTGATCATATCAAGTGAAAAAGGAAGTAAAAAGCATTCAAAAAAAAGATTCTATACTGAAAAGCACCATTCTGGAATCGCAGTCTCAAAGTGATGGTCGGTGTGATCGCTACCAACATCGAAGTTTCAGTGTACGATAATAATCGCGCTGTCTGAGAATTACTTCGCATAAAGTAATACAGGCTATTTCGAGATCTGATCCTCGTCTGATTGCGAGCACTTTGTGAGACATGAACAGACTAGTTTGAACCATACGACTCGCACAAGATCTAGGCATGATCTGTACGGAAGTTGGTATTACAAGTCTCTTGGTATCGCCCAGCTTCTGACGTATGTATCTTGATGGATTCACCCTTTGCGCTGAAACCAGGTGATTGAGGTTGCGTATGCGCAAAAGCCCTTACGCGAATTGGGTGACCATCTCGTATGTAGGTGGTGAGGGCTTCCTAAATCATGAGCGTTCCGTGCATGACGTCAACGACCAGCCACGATGTCCGGAATTCCAATGTGTTTTATGCAGCTGAAGACCGCAGGCGTGAAACTTTCCAAGTTACCTTATTTCAAGATATATTCTAATTTATTATCTTAAGATATGTGAACCTAGCACCCGACTTTAAAAAAAACTTTCATATATGCATTCGATTAAGCTTCGTTTATACCCGTTTGTACCGTTTTTCTTTTCGTTTGTACCTCAAAGGAATGGAAGTTGCTAGAGGTTGAAAAATGACCAGCACCCCATTTTGAGATACAGCAATCTTCCAAATACTATTCGATTAAGTATCGTTTATACAGTTTTTCATTTCGTTTGTACCCTCACGGGGGTGGAAATACGGAATTTGAAAAATCGTGTTATAATTTGGTCATTTTTAAAGATATTTGAATTCTGAAAGCGGGTGCTGTTTCCTTTTCGTTTGTACTCGTTTGTACCGCTTTTCATTTCGTTTGTACCCTCACGGGGATGGAATTGTGGAGTTTTGAAAAATTGTGTAAGGGGTAAGTTTGTCATTTTTAAAGATATTCAAATTCTGAAAGTGGGTGCTGTTTCCTAATTGTTTGTACCTTTACGGGGGTGGAGATTACAGACTTTTGAAAAATCGCGTAAGGAGTAAGTTTGTCATTTTTGAAGATATTTGAAATCTGAAAAGGGGTGCTCTTTCCTAATCGTTTGTATCCGTTTGTACCGCTTTTCGTTTCGTTTGTACCCTTATGGAGGTGGAAATACGGAATTTTGAATATTCGTGGAAAGGATAATTCGAAATTCGTTATTAAAGAATTATTGACATTTGGGCCATATATAAAAATATATAATAGAAGGAGTTACAATATACAGGGTGTTCCAGACCTAACGTAACACCGGTTAATGGTAGATACCTGAGGTGATTCTGAGACGAATTTTCCTCTTGCAAAATGTCGAGGGTGGCGTAGTTTCGGCGCTATAATGGATTGAAGATGTTCTATCCATGTAGAGAATTTTCCCGCATTCAGTGACGATGGGTCGAAGGGGTCCCGCGCATCGCGCACACTTCAATTTGAACAGCCGCGAAAAATTAAGATCAAATTGAAGTGTGCGCGATGCGCGGGACCCCTTCGACCCATCGTCACTGAATGCGGGAAAATTCTCTACATGGATAGAACATCTTCAATCCATTATAGCGCCGAAACTACGCCACCCTCGACATTTTGCAAGAGGAAAATTCGTCTCAGAATCACCTCAGGTATCTACCATTAACCGGTGTTACGTTAGGTCTGGGACACCCTGTATAAGTTTATTATTGCGGTACGTGATTAAATTTATTCCACATAGGATTGTAAAATGTCGATGGTGTTTATGTGCAAGCGCAAAATCGCCTAATGCGATTTGTAGGGATTTGAAACATATAGAAAGTAATAATAATGTAACTATTAAATTAGTTGCTAGGTACCGAAATATGAAACTCAGTTAATTTATTATTACAGATAAAGAGGATTTTTCAAAATTCCGTATTTCCACCCCCGTGAGAGTACAAACAAAATGAAAAGCGGTACAAACGGGTACAAACGATTAGGAAACAGCACCCGCTTTCAGAATTTGAATATCTTTAAAAATGGCAAACTTATCCCTTACGCGATTTTTCAAAACTCCGTAATTCCACCCCGGTGAGAGTACAAACGAAATGAAAAGCGATACAAACGAGTACCTTTACAACAGGTACAAACGAAAAGAAAAACGGTACAAATGGGTATAATAAAAGAAGCTTAATCGAATGCGTATATGAAAGGTATTTTTTTTTTAAAGTCGGGTGCTAGGTTCATAGCTATTATCTTAACATAATTACATTATTATCTTAACACAATAATAATTGTTAGAACATCGTTCTTACTTGGCACGTGATGCGAGTCTCGGTCCGTGGCGTCACCGCGGAATGGGCCATTCGTAGCGAGGCCTAGTCCCTTCTCTATACTCTGTATTCAATGCGATCTCGCTCTCGCTAATGCGACGGTTCAAAGATTTCTCGTGTATTTATACGAATAAATCCCGTTTGTCAGTTTCACTAATCGCGTGTGCTTATTTCTGCGGCCTCCCAACAATAATGCTTATGTGGGTTTATGCACATGTCATTTTCCATGTAATCGCCAAAATATGAAAATTAATTTATTAAAGCAAAGTGGCTTTGAATAATTTTAATTTATCGTCTTTTTTATTTATTTTTCTTCTTTTTTTCTTCTTTTTATCTTTGCATAATACTATCGATAATTCAATACTTTATTATTACTTTGAAATATGGAGCTTCGATTTAATATGCTTGTTTAAATTTGTTTTGCGACCGATTTCTATCAATGAATGGCTATATTATCATCGAATAATATCATCCATATATTTATTCAATGACTTTTTAACAAGTTTAATTAAACAAAGCATGATCTCTATTTTTTCGTATCCTATGAAAGTTTGTAGATACGAATTTAGTACTTTCATATCTAACGGCCGAATAAACGATGGATGTACATGTTCCTCGATAAGCAAGTCGGAAACGGACGGTAGCGGCTCAACGGCTGTCTGCTGGTATCGATACGAGCCAGGATTTAACGTCGGACCCGAACGACCAAAATTCGTCCTCCTGGACCTGGTGTCGGTTAGGATTTCCGCGTGCAATATATCAACCTTTATTATGTCGGCGCCGAATGTCTATCGGTTATGTCCGCGGCTGACGCGATGAAAAGTTTTTACCTCCGTACGCTTTTTCCCGCATTTTACTTGGTCGAAAACCAGAAGTCGGCGTTCCCTTTTGTCAGATTGCAGATTTCTATGTCCGCATTGGACATTCGCGTGGGACATCCTAGATTTCACCGCAACGCGTTGCTTCATTTCAAGGAAAAAATTCTATATCCAGATCGACCGCACTCATGAGACGTCAGTGTCGTCTACAAATCATGGGCTGTCTTCTCTTCGAAGCGAATCCACTGTACGTTACCACGGAAGAGACACGATGTCTGCGAAATGCATTACGGTGGAAGTGAGGCTGCAATCGCGATCGTACAGGCAGTCGGTAGTCGTGCATTAACTCAGGAAATTAAACGGGTTACCTGAGGAACGACAGCGAAAGGTGAACGCCGCGAGCGAAGCGAACCAGCGCTTCTGTGTGCTCACGATCGCTCGTGCACGACTAATGCGAGGAAGAGTGACAACTTTACAGCAAAAGTCTTAATTCACTTTTAAAAATTCTTAACATTTTCAACATTCTTGATATTGCAGCATTGTAGTAAAGTAATTAAATTTCATGTATCCGCTTTCACATGTTCATTCCGTTATAAGGAGATGCAGAAACACGATATAAATTTTTCACCGTTAGTTTCGCGAGATAAAACCGCAAGACTTGTTTCCTTGATATAAACCGCGTTTATACACACTTAAAAATCGTTTTCGTTCTTGTTTCTTGATCTGGACACAAACTTACGGAAGTTTGCATGTATAACTTTTACGCTGTATATACGTAATTAGATGCTCGCTCGGTAAAAGCCCCCGTTGTTTCTGGTAATGCTAAAGACTGAGATAATTAGTACAATACATGTAACGAGCCGCACGATGAATGGTGTCTTACTTGCCGGTTACGTTGGCTCGAGTTGGCCGCCGGCCAAACTTAAATGAGGGAAGAAACAAGCTTCTGTGTCACCCACGGCCTTAGAACTCTTCCTTTTACGATATCTGCACGTTTCTCTTTTCGCCCCCAGAGACCTAACACGCGGCAGACTATTGTATCTACATCATCTTTCTTTCTCTATCCCTGGAAGCACACTAGATGAAGAAAAAGTGTAAAAATAAACATAGGTTCGACAGAGAGCGATTGAATTGAGCAGAAGACTGTGACATATTTTACGCGATTAATTTTGGATAATATAATATCTATTAAATTACAATAATAAATTTAACAAATAAATAAAAAAATGTGAGTAAGCAAGAACATATTTTGTGGGAATATGTAAAGTATGTCAGTTACGAGAAACTCTGAGAAGCACTGCTGCTCCAACAGTTTCGACGAAATGGCTGCTCACTGAAAATCGCGCGTATCAGTAACTCTCGCGATGCGTTTCGATTTTCTGGGATTGCCGAACAAGAAGGGAAGACGGAAGCTTCACCATCAATTAGTCAGACGTCGGTGCGGTGTTTGTGCGCCTATCTACCAACGGCCTCGTTGGGATTTGCACTTGAATGCCCATGAATAATCATACGAGGCCATGATCGATCGCCCGTGAATCAGACACGACGACGGCTTCCGTCGTCGTTCCGATTCATCGCCGATTTGACATGACGGCGTCTCTGTTCACGATGGTACATCGATCCGCCACGCCGTGATGTGCGCTTTTACAGGGCGGAACGCACATGATTTTCCCTGTTTTCCCAGTTTCGCCCAGTTACATCCGCAATCCGCGCGATTGACGTAACGTCTATGATTCATTTCAGTTTCCTTAATTGAAGCGTCCGCTTGAAATTACGTCGGAATAAATTTAATTAGTAGTTTCCTACAATGGAGCAATTAAGACCATAGAGATGTTACAATGCTTAGCTAATGACAAAATTAATAGCTGTTGTAAGTTCATTATAAAATGGTGATTGTTTTGTGTTTATCAATTACGAGAAAGTACTTAAAAAAATAACATTTGTTAATTACTATCTGATTTGGTTTCCGAGTTGAAGTTGCGTTTTTTATCACTTCGATTCCGACGTTTCGCGATTTCAATCCACTTTATCAGGGGGAGAGAAGTAACCTGATACTTCTCTGCTTTGATGAAATGGACTGAAATGTTCACGAAATTTCGCAATCAAAGTAACAAAGTATATGACTCCCATCCAGAATCCAAATTAGATGATAATAATCAACAGTACACCAAAGCCTTAAATGTTTTTATTAGTTTTTAACATTCGGAAATACATCATTTTTTTATTGTTTTATTCGATAGTCTTCCTTGCTTTTTAATCTTAGACTGATTTTATCGTGTACTCGAGTACTGTATATAACACCAGTTTTACTGAAGTGTCAGTTAAAGCAGCTTTTATATTATATATTGCACTGACAATGAGAACCTCGTTACGTGACGAGGTTGCTAGCCGGAATTGTTCTTTTAGTTATTTTATAGCCTGCCACGCATTCCATTCTTTCTCTTGTCGCACGGAAAGTCGGCAGCAAATTGAATTACTTCGCGTTTACTCAGGCATCTCAGCAAACTTTTCGAGGAGGATGTGAAAGTCTTTTCTTCGTTCTACGTGAGTTATTTCGTTCATCTGTCCGTTTTATAGTATCCAACGTCATGGCATTTCTAATGACCACGCGGCAGGAGGAAAGTATAATGTACGGGCCGTATGAATTGTGCGTACAACGCGTCTTCATAAATTATCGAGCGTTATTACTCCCTTTCGTTCGTGTTTCACGACGCGGTGTAGGCGAACGCGATGTTGACCCCGTGTTTAATTTCAGACATTCGCGTGCGCATTCGTTTAATGAGCGATCAGAATTAACCGGCGTTTGAATGTCCGGTCACATTGAAATTAATTGAAGGGTCGTTGCTCTGCCGTGATAACAAAAGGCTGTGTGTTTTGTTGGCTGGAAATTGAAAACTCCCGTTGCATGATAACGTGATCCACAAAATACAAAACATTGTAATTTTGCAATTTTTTGTGCATTCATGCTACATTTGTGAAACCGTATACATTGTGCTTCTCGAGGTTTCTTAAAATCGTTAAACATAACTTAACAAACTTTCTTTTTGAAAAAATTGAAAAATTTAATTAAGAGGTAATTTTTGTCCGATTTCCAAGAAGCAGATTATAAGTCAACTTTTCTTATAAGTGTAAATTCTGTTGAATATTTAACAACAGCGGCCTAGGTTTGAATATTCTTTATTGAAATTGTAAATTTAACATTAAGTTCCATAAAATTTGTGAAGTTCGGTCACTGATTTGGAAAATCGGTAATATACATATATACGAGCGTCGAACAACAGGAGAAATATTCGACTTCCGTCAGAGTTTTTAAAAAATGTATCACGCAAAATACACTCACTCCCAAAAAAAGCGGTACACTAAAATTTAGGGAAAAATTTACCAACCTTCAAATGATCATAACTTGGTAAATAATGAAGATAAAAATATGTTCAAAAATGCAAAATGAAGCTTCAAGTATCCACTTTAAGAATATTTGAATGGCAATTATGGTCGGCCATTTGATTCAAAATGGCGGATGACAAAATGAGAGGATGCAAAAGTGATAACCGAAAGTCCGAGTTTGTGACGGTGCATGGCGTGAATTAGATATCGCAGCCTAATGGGACCAAATGCAAATGAAAATATAGAGTGTTATCTTTAAAATGCTTTTTACCGAGCTCGATGCGATCATTTTTCGCTGAGTTGTGCAACTTTAAAAAAGAAAACACTCTGTTAAGTAAATTTGGAGTATCTCAACAAAAAATGATCGCATCGAGCTTTGTAAAAAAGCGTTTTAAAGATAAAACTCTATACTTTTATATGCATTTAGTCCCATTGGGCTGCAATACCTACTTTACACCATGTGCCATCGCAAACTCGAATCTTCATTTATCAATTTCGCATGCTCTCCCTTTCCGCCATTTTAAAAAACTCGTCGTGCACAATTTCGATTTAAATTGCGAAAAGTAGGGTTTCAAAGCTTTAAAACCGTTTTTGAAATTTTGTGCTAGGATAGTTAGGTACCGAGATATTCAATTTCGAATTTGCAATATCGTCGATTCAGCAAGGCCTAAGGAATTAGAAAACCCTGCGGTTCGTTTAGTTCTTTTATAATTCCAACTGCTGCGTTCATTATTCTTTATACTCCAAATCCTTCTTATGTGGTGTGTGCGTGCGTGCGTGCGTGCGTGCGTGCGTGCGTGCGTGCGTGTGTGCGTGTGTGTGTGTGTGTGTGTGTGTGTGTGTGTGTCACAAGGATGAGGACCCCGTGGTTCGTCAGTTCCACAGTAATTTAAGACTCCAAACCCTCCTTGTGGGGTGTGTGTATGTGTGCGCGCGCACACTGGTCACATGTCGAGATACTAGACTATGCGAAACTTCTCCGTATTTACTATATCATGGGTATTAAATATCATGGATACTATGCAGCTGACAGGGTGTCCGATAATGTAAGGTACCAACACTCGTGAGTTGACAGAACAGGGTGAGTTGAGTAAAAAAGTCCCCTATCATTTTCCAAACAACCACGTAAAATTTTAAGATATTAATTAAAAAAAGGATTGGCAAATAAGCGCGTATCTTACGCGCCTAGGCCAGTGATGGTGAACCTATGGCACGCATGCCAGAAGGGGCACGTACGAAAATTTTGCTAGCACGTCAACGATTTACAGGTGATATCATTTTTTTTTAAATTATTACAATATGTACAAGTTAAATTTTGGTAAATACCTAGAAAACTAGTACTATTTCCGAATGAATTCATTATCATATTAATATATGTTGTTAAACTAGAGATTCTGAATGACCTTCAGAAGGTTGTAGCCGGCGGTTATTGTTTATTAAAAAGTTACTAACAAAAGAAGTTTAATGGTTTTGCATGTGATTTCAACTCTCCACGCGAAGCGATACACATGAAAAACTTTCTAAGAAAGGTTGTTGGACATCTCCTCAAACAACTGATCAGATAATAGAATTCGTTATTGGTGAACACGAGGCTAATAAGTAAATAAAAGTCAAAACGAAACGAAACGAGAGTTAATTAAGAAAAAAAAGAACTATGGACATGTGAAGAAGTGAGAATAAAAGGAACAAATCCATAAACCTTGTGCTAAAAAGGAAAGCAGAAGATATTGTGGTGGCCTGGGGATGCCAAGTTGGTCGAACGGGAATATTTTACGAGCTGCATGGCGATGATACCGCTCCTCCATCATTGTTACAGCTTAATTAAGGAGCTTCGTGATCCTTGGAAATTCCGAATTACTGGAAGATTGCAGGAGTATTTTCTCAATTAGCCAGCATGTAGAGGGACATGCCAGAAAAGAATTATCTTTTTGATGAAGCACTATCTCGTTGGCAAAATTTCGCACAAAATAGCCGGCTATTTTCAATTGCCTGACAGACAGTCAATACAATACTGTCAAGTTCCAGTTGCTCTTGAATTAGTACATTCTACCCAGGGAATTGTTTGACGAATCAAGAAAGTTCAGAGCGGAATTAGCGAAATACACCGGCAAGGCGGTTCGCGCGAAATCTCCATTTCTAATTAAAACTTTTGCTATTGTCCAAGTTGTCATATCGAAAACAATTATTGGCATTATTGCTGACAAGAACTCGTGGTTAATTCGACACAAAAATGATACAACAAACGAAGAAAGAAAATACAGAAGGGAAGTAATATTTCAGAGAAAAATCTGTGAACGTTTAAGATCATCAATTATTCCAATATAAGAAAATTTGAATACTTGTTTGTGAAAATTTTGGATTCTTTTATATTCTAGTAATGTAATGAGAAATATATTTGAACGAATAGTAAATAATTCTATGGATAATTTCATTCGTATAAAATAGTGAATATCGATATTCATGGCGGCTGATACTTCTGAAAAAAAAAACCGCGGAAAAATGGATTAGCCCTCAGACAGGAGTTCCAATATTGAACATCTGATATTATCGGCGTTACTTTCCGTCTGTTCCTACATATTTTACATTATTAACTGCATACTTTCAACGTTAATGAAAATTGTGTATTTTTAATAAAGCTAAATTATTAAATTTAAATAAATCATAGTAAAGAAAGAAATATATTTGTCAAATTGGAACGATAATAATATAGTGAATATGTTTATATACTTATATTAAATGAGAAACAATATATAACACTATAAAGAGCACTATAGAAAGTAGTAGAAGTCAATTTCATAAACAAAGCGTTTGCAAATATAAATTGCTCAAGTATAATTATATAATCACGCATCTTTTTGCATATGTAACGTAATAATGTAAGAAGCTTGTCTGAGAAGTTTTAAGTTCAGCGCGTATTCACAAGTGGCTCAACGTAAAACAAGCAGAACTAAACGAGAGTCCTATTGTAAGGATTAAAGAGCCGGAGCTTCGTAGCAGCTTAGAGAATTCGTTGTCTAAGGCTACTAAGACAACTATTTTACAGTCTGTAAAGCTATTCTTTTGAAGTTTTATTGGACAAATACGCTGTTGCCTACACAGCAAAAAAATTTATGTTATATTAAAATTTTATGTTATGTAACACATTTCACATGTCTCAAATGGTCCGCTCAAATTTTTGTGTTAATTTAACATAATGCGCATAACGTCAAACATCAATGTTATATAGCTAATTTAATATAAAATTAGCAGGAAAATTATTAACATTAACAATGTTTAGAAAGAAATGTTTTGCAAAATAAACATATTTATAATATAAAATTCTACTTAAGAAAAATATTATTTGTACAGTTCGCACAGTTTACACTGCGCGTCTTCGCGCTAATGTTCGAAAAAAATTGAATTAATATATAGTATTAATATATGGTAACTATTGTAGAGTGAAATTCTTACTATTATAATATGTATAAAATATGTAATTTTAATATATAGATTAATTAGTTATAAACACATAAAGTTTAATTAACACAACGACGATTTATTAAATTTATACATGGATATGTTGCATTTAAACATTATTTAACCTAAAAATTTTAACAAGGATACAATTTTTTTAACAGAAATACAAAATGGTTTTCGCTGTGTAAAACCTAACTTTGTGACATTGCTATATACGAGCAGCTCCGAAAGCTGGTCTGAAGCAAAACGGTTCTAACTACTGGCCAACTATTGTTGCGATACTAATATCATTAGCGTATGCACGTGTCCCTAGTGCAGCAACCTGTTGTTTTCGAGCTCGTCGATCTTTATAATGGTAGCATGTTTCTCGTATGCTTTTGCGTAAATGTTCGACACGGGATTAGATTCGAGTTTAAAATGTATGTGCTTATAAAAGAGACAGAACATTGGTTAGATAGTTATGTAAATGAGAAGTCTCATAACCATCACAGTAAGTTCTAACATATACGCGGGTCAAAACTGTCATGTTCTAGACCTCCTAATATAAATAGTAATAATTTCTTCTAACTCTTTTGTGAAATCCTAATTCGAAAAAAAAATATTAATTTTGTTGTACATAACTATATTGTGTGCACGTTGTCATTTTAATTTAAAAATCTTTAATCATTATGTGTACTTGGCGTCGCGACGCTACCGCGTCGCTTGATACACATATATGTATACATAGATACATTAAATCATATTTTATATGAGACAATTTGCCATACTATCGCGTCCTCATTATTATAATATGTGCTTTTTAAAGATATAATCCTTTTTAATTCATGATAATTGATCATACACAAACGCGCATGCAAATTCTATATAAATCCATGTTTCAAGATTTCAAATTGCGCATACTACTCTACTGAGTAGTTTAGACGTGCGCTTGGTCCGACGTAAGAGGAATCTTACAGCTGCCGTGTCTAACTAATTCAGCGGAGAGTGATTCTCGAATAGTACTAAAGTGAATGACAATTAACAAGCCAGGTGCGCCGAGCGAGTTGTGCGACTTCTATTTGCAGATTGTACGAAGATACGTTTAGCTCATGCCATTCCATGTGACGCCCTACATTTCCATGTACAAATAATATTTCGAGCCAATTTTCACTTCGATTTCTATATCTGCGCATCCATTTTACTATAAAAAAAAAGAGGAAACTTCACGCACGATCGATCGTTGCGCAATTATTTTATTCTTTCGCTTCGCGTCAATTTACATCCCGTTTCTATGAGAACTCTCACCGCGAACAACTTGTCTAAGCTGGTTGTTCCAATGTAAGTATATAATGCGATCTGGTAAACAAAGCAGTCATAATGTCCACTAGATGCACACACAGCCGAAACTGAATCGCTCCATGTCTCCACGGCGATTGGATCCTTTCCCGGCAACTTCGACTGCTGCATTCGAAGCGGCGCAATTCGAAGCAAACATTGCTTATAAAACACAGAATTATGTTAATTCCAGACGCTCCGTCCCAATATATACCAAACATTACGATTTTCTTACTTTGCACCCCTCGCTTTCCGTGCGAGAAGAGCTTCGGTCAAGAATGAACGCGAAGGTAATCCCGGGGGAGTCTCTGCGACGATATCTACGGAATATAATTTTAAGTAATATCATCTCACGCAATTGGATTCTTTTAAATGGACCAGCCGATACCCTGAGGGAGGTCCAAGCTTTCGGACTCCCTTCGAACCTTCGCAAGCGTCTTATATGAATCACTTTCCTTTTCTTTCTTTTCGTGTCAATAAGAGTGTAAGTAGGATTACGGACAGTGTGGCAAGCAGGGGTGAGTGAAAGGATATGTGAAACCCATAATCAAACCTCCTCACGAATTGTATAGCGACGACTGCATTTTCGAGCCGAATTTGGTGAGGTTATTTGCCCTTTGAAACTCACCAGAGCGAATATCATTGTACGTACAACTTCTAGAGCGAACAAACTGCACAAGTAGAACTTTATGCACGTTATCTCGAGAAATATTAGAGCGTCTTCTTGCAAAAGGCTGTGTACTTGATTCTTACTTCTCGAGTAAGAATACATCTCGAAAATTAAAATGAGAATCTCTAATATTTTATAGTATGTATGATTATTGTAAAACAATTTCATCTTTTACTTCAACTGATATAAATAGTTATATACATAAAATTCTAATTTAATTAAAAAGTTTATAGAAAATTATTAGGTTAGAATTGTTTATTGTTTATTGTTACATGCTCAAATTATCATCAAATTACTTACTAAGTTAAGTTTTTGAAATAATTTACTGTCTCTCATATACAATAATCACGATGATTATGCAATTCTGTTCACAGACAAACTTGCGATATTGCATCTATTATTGCAAAGCTATTGTTGGAGAAATCTTTTGCGCATTTTCTTTGAAACTTTCCTGTCTTGCTTTTCCGATTCTTTGTTGCACGTGCCGGTAAACTTGCTTCCAAGTTCTCCCGTTGAGTAATAAGCAGAACGTCAGAACGACCCATTTGCGAAATATTCAGAGTTGGTATTCGGTGATAATGTATTGCAAAATTGAAGCATAATTTCGAATTCATTAATATTGTACCGAAATTATTAACAACATAATTTTTTGTTGCAGGTAAGTTTCTACACATGTTCTTTGGAACTATGAGAGCTAGAGAACTATACGGTCAAGGTAGGTCCTAGCTACACAATATTCTCTTACTTTTTCGCATTGATTCGTTTAAGTTGCCTCAGTTGAACTTAAATTAAAAGTGAAGGGAACACAGAAAATAAGAATAAATGAATAAATAAAGATATCAAAATATAATTAAGAATTTGAAGCAAGAACGTTAGTTTAGTAAACATGTTTTTTCGAAAATAGTTGAATCATATTTCATAAAATAGCGTGAAAAATCATGATTAAATGATTTAATATGAATGTTTAATGTGTTTCACACAGCTTATTTGTCAAGATCAAATAACAATCTACAAAAATAAATTAGTTTAAGTTATGCATTTCACAAATCAGGAAATGTTTCTCATGAAGACGTAACATCAAGAAAAGTAGATACATATTATACATGTAAAGTTTAACATACATTGTCTAATAATTCATTGAAAATCAGACGAAATTTTATTCAAGACCTCGGACGAGAAAATTACGCGACGACGAGATTTCCAATATTTTACCGTTGTGGTTTCAGAAACACTCGTAACTGTGTCCTAACACTCATAAATGTGATTGAGCGGATGCATTTCCACATATGCCCGTCTACTTCTAAACATAAACGTGATAGTCCTATGTGATTGTGCAAACTTACTGAGACACTCGCTTGGTAAAATGGGTGGAGTAGCTTAGTGGACACATAGTAACGGTAATCAAACGAAATGACTCACTCGAAAGTTTAAAATGGATAGTCTTTTTGCAGGAAACTGTATTTTTGTGTAATTATCATGTTACACCTACAAAAACGCATGTTGTACAAGTACAAATTGTAAAGATAAACAAAATTAGCAACTTTGTGCAATGACACATGAAAACTAATCTCAATCCAGTAAATTTTATTCCGCATTAATGAGAACCATAATTTAATAATCAGTACTAGCACTTCTTTACATAACTTTTAAATTTAATGATTAATTTAATCGTCCAAATAATTCCAACATTTTTCTTGATGTTATACCCAGATAATAAATTTTCATTTGCTTTTGCATTAGTTGAGTTCGTTTTTCATATTCGTTTCTTTAAATTTTAAATAATAGTTGCGCTGCAATTGATATATCTTTTATAAAAGAAAAAATAAGAAATCAATTTTAATCATGAAATTAATTCTCTCGTATCGAAGTATTATTACTTGTAACACGATGTACTTGCATATACATGCATATGTATAAATACATGCATACATATATATATATATATATATATATAAAGTATCATATAAAGATGAAGAGTATTACAGGTGACATATCGTGGATAATGCTGCAACAAAAAGGATTGCCACTCAAAGTGCTTGGCAAATCAATCAGTTCAAGTCAGTATACATGTATTAGAATACAAATACAAATACGATACCGACTCTTAGATACGTATACATACACGCTCGACATCTTCGATACACTATTGATATTCAGATTCCACGAAGGGTATCGGGAAGCTGCTTCGCGAAGGTAAGCCGATCGGCAGCGAACCGTCAAGCATCCGTATCGTCTGCCAATCAGCTTATGTTGAAGCATCGTACAACTACATGTAAGACATATACGCACATACACACATGTATTCAGCTCTCATGTCCGGGATCGTCCTGACGCTTCGTGTATCTCGCACAAGTAAAGGCGGCTTAAGGAAACCAGGCAGGATATTTGTAGCCCGCAGCACGTGCTTTAAAGGTGTCGACTAAGTTCGCGACGGCTTGACTCGATAAGCCAATAAACCGCAGACTCAAAGGATCGAACTCTCGCTCGTGCGGCAGGGGAGGAGTCTAAAAGGGAACGAACGCGATAAATAAGGTTGCGGGGAAACAACAAAACTGGCACGTGAAGTTTTAACGGTGCGCCGGCAAGTCATTGGCCGTTAGTGAACGAAGCATGTGTCGGAAAATGGCAGGCGGGCTGCATTATTCTCAAGCAGCGAACTTTCGGCGGGTCTGGAACCATTAGCAACGCTAATTTTCCCTATATTTACTCGTAGCCATCGTAAAGAGTGAAGTTACCCTTTGTACGTACGATACGAGTTGCAACATTTGCTCAGGTGCTATTAACGTGTTCGTGAGAGACGATGCGTATACGGGGAAAAGAAATTTGCTCTTCGCGCACAATACCGTAATATTTTCGTATTGAATATGCATCTTCCTTTTAAGAAGTTTTAATTATTTTTTATGCTGCTTGATTTCAATAAATTTTATAGCGAGCGAAACACACAGATAATACAGCTCAATAAGCAGTAAGTTGAAGTGACGATTATAATAATGCAGAAGATATCGCTGAGTTTGGAGAACGCTACACGTTCTCGATCTTTCATGCTGTTATATGTGATCGAGATACAGTATCTACTATACTTGAGATGCTGTGCGTTTTACTGGAATATTTTTTCCGTGATATTTGTGGTGTTTCATGAAGAATTCTCGAAACTAGCTCTATTATTTTTCGAGTAATCGCGCGCACATGAAACGAGACGACGGAAACACGAATATGTGCAATACGCACGCTACTCTTCTACCATTCGATGGCATGCAGGTTTGCATAATGGATCTGCAAAGATGTAAAAGTGGAGCAGATAGGTATACATGCACGCTTAACGTAAATACTGCTTGCCTACCTAATATATGTGCGCGAAAGCGCAGAGTCCTCGTTCGTGATGTTGTGCGCGGCTGTACGAACGTTTGGCTCTTATCGCTGAGCTCCTTAGCACATCCCAAGAGAATGTAATTACGGAGTCGGGGGACAGAGAGAGCCCGAGCGGAAAGAGGAGAGAGAGAGAGAGAGAGAGAAAATCTGCCTCGCCAATAGCCGAAACTCTGTTCGTACGCCCTGGTGATGTCGGATCAACATTGTGTTCTCAACGAGAAGTGCTTCGACTGTGCTTTCTTCTATTCGTCTCGCCACGATGATAGAGGAACGTCCGAACAGACGAAGCGGATCCGTATTGCACGCCGCCAGGACTATTCAGGACTTTTCTTTTCCCTGCCTTTCTTTCTGCGCCATCCTGTCTGCCTTTCGGTGCCATTCAGATATGAAGCAGTATTGCGGGTGGAAAGCCGATAGACGATTTAATTAACGCGACTGCGTTCCGGTATTTACTTTACGCGAAACCGTCGCGTTGCACTCGCAGGCTGAACGCCGCTCCATTGAGCGCTTGATTCCTCATCCCTCCAGCTGTGCGGATCATATTTCTTTTAAATGCTCGGTACTTACCGCGGGCGCGTTGCGCCGATGAAAGATTTATGCGATCGCGACCGATCCCGCTCTTACTTTTTCTTTCTTTCTCTCTCTCTCTCCCTCTCTCTTTTACACTCGACTCTTTCTGCACCGGCAATTACTACTGAGCCAACTAAGAGAATGTCCTGGTAAAAATCCCTTGCCCTTGTCAGACTTACTTCGAAACCAGCAATAGTGGTTCGCCTCGTGGAGGAAATGGACTGGCAAGTCGTATTTCCTGAGCAAACGGCACCCAACTACTTACTTTTCAGGGTTTTGTTTGCGAAAATACTCGAACAATCGATATACTATCGGTAATTACAGAGGGAATGCAATGTCGATTTGATAAGAAATTAATAGATGCAATAGCGAAACATAATTTTGTATTAAATTTATACTAAATTTCTCGAAATTAATTTTTATATTAAACTTACGAAAAATGCTTACGAAAAATGTTTTCATTAACAGAATTTTGAAGAGACCGAAACAAATGATAATTCGATGGTGCAAGGTCCAGGGAATATGATGCGCCTGGTAAGACATCCCAACCAATAAGCTGCACCAATTTTGCCTAGTCGCCAAAGAGACATGTGATCTTGCGTTATCATGATAGAAGACGACATTCTTACGAGTGATCAATTCCGGACCAATTTCTGTTCAATTGCTGCTTTCAATCGGTCTAATTGTGTGCAGTACACATTTGAATTAACCGTTTGGTCGCTAAGAGCTCATGATATAAGATTCTTCTCCAATCTCACCAGATGCAAAGCATCACCTTCTTCGGATGAAATCTTACTTTCGGTGTCGATAATAACTGTCGATAAAGGCTTCACCCTGCTTACCGCACGATCTCTTGCACCCTACATTGTTGTAAAAAATCCACTTTTCATTGTTTGCGATATTTTCAGTATTTCTGCTTTCACTCGTATCGTGTAACGTGGGTCATTTTCGATCAGCGTCTTTATCTGATCATCATCAACTTCGACCGTCCTGAGTGTGGTGCATCGTCGAAGTCATCAGCTTGACACCAGAAACTTTGCAAATCACTTTTGACACATTTGTTTGTTTACCGTATCCTTTTCATACACTACATAAATCTTTTTTTGGGGGTGAACAGATTCCACGGAACGCTTCCATTCAATATAATATTGAATGAAGTTTCTTAAGTAAGCTACAGTTAAACATTTTTCAGAAATTATTAGATGATTCTAAAGATATGAAATATTTATTGATTAACGAGGTATTATTATTATCCATTACGTGATATTTAATGACATATTGTAGTTTTAATCATATTAATTCTCTCACACTCTTTCTCTCTGTAACATTTATTTTAATGTTCATGTATCCCTGTCGCAGGAAAAAACGAGCACAGGGCACGTGTGACGTGGAAATTTTCTAAAAATTGATGTCCCGAGAATATAGCGTGGCTATACAAAACCCATTGCAGCTCGAACAACGCGGTAACGTCGTTTGCATAGCACCGTCGCGCACCTGACACGGTAATGTGCAGCATCTTGGAGCGCAATCGTCGGAGTCACTCTCTCTTTCTCTCTCTATCGTCTCGTCCGAGAAAGAGTCGCATGCTCTCCGCTTTCGGCTCCACCCTCCTGTGATAACATCCCTCATTTATCAGGACAACGCTGTGTCGTGCAACGACCACGTCTTAACGTGGTTCTCTGCGCCTTCCTTCTCTTCTCTCTCTTCCTGACTTCCAAGCGTCATCTTCGTCTTACTCGGAATCAGGGATGGGATTCGACGGAGGAAGGGGTACTTTTGCTTCAGCTTCGCAAAATGCACGGAGAAGACAGATTCTCTCCTCGGAGAACGAGTGCGCGCCCGAACTCGCGAACACACTTGCGCGAAATTGCTGTGATTTAAAGCGCCACGCCAAGTGGCGCGCTGCGTCGAATACCTACTTGGAAAGGCGTTAATTATTTGCTTTCCGTTTGCTGAAATAAACAGCGATTAGCGAGTAATAACCGAGTCCCTCGAAAGTAAAGCGTAAGTGAGTTTCTTCATTTCACGGAGTTCAGAGAACTTCAGTAGTTTCACTTGAAATAAAATAGGTCACCGACGTGTAACTCGAACGAAAAAGTTAACTGTATTTAATAATGTGAAATGTAAAATTCAATTACTTTTCTCGAAACTGTTTAATTAATTCAATTTTTTAGTGCAACGTCTATCATAATACTTATATAATATTATATCGAAATATGTAATATTATATAAGTAATGTTATATCGAAATAAACGCACTCGTCGTTCTCTCGCGAGTATTACATTAATTAAATATCTTATGCAGCGGATATTTTCCAGGTTAGATAATTCCCTCAAAGAAAAAATATAAGATTACCGAATCATTAGTTTTAGATTTAATAAATGAATTTCGGAGCATCTTTAGAATTATGAATTAGTGAAACAATAATTTTGTGCGAATAACGTACACTTTTGCGCATAATGCGTATGTTATCAGAAACATGATATAATCGATGCAAGACACGTAACATGAATCGATAGAGCTGGGAAATGGAGAATATCGGCCTATCAGAAGAAATGTATACATCTACATACACGATATATGTATCATAAGGATTCTAAACTACGTCAAAAGTAGTATTGCAGTTACAGCGGGCTGCATGGTCTGTTGACAAAAGGGAATGCGAATGGTGAAAATTTCTGGAAGAAGTAGGTCACTTCGTCGCTTCGTCGAGGAACAGCCGAGAAAGAGATGAGCCAAAAGTTGTCCCGACAGAAATGAAATCCGTTAAACAAGTCTACGTAAATAAACCTATTGAAATACGTATTCTGCTCATTAAGTTTGTGCTCGCCTCGAAGATTTCCAGTTTTAATATCGATATTTTCACATTGTTTCGCATTAAAGAAATAATTTACATGACTATTGTAAGACACTTCCGAAATTTGATATATTTGAATTGACTCCTCATGCACTTTTATCGCGCAGTTTATATCAGAGATTTTCGGCCAAATCACGTCACATTTATATCTGTAATATATCTTATTTTCCATATGAGACATATGGAACACATAGACCATATTTTCTTTTCACAGATGGTAATATGTAGTTTTAGATTCTGCGATTTAAAATAAGCTTTACATCTCACTTGACCGTCATACGGCTTATTGTTTTGTCATTTTAATCTAAATATTTTTAACGTTTAACTTACACTTTTCAGCTGCGAATCTCACGCACAAATGTAGGCCAACATTAAACACATGATAATTCACATTCTCCATAATTTAACAACTAAAATATTATATTGCAGCCGTTTGCATTAATTTGCATAGTGTTAAAAAGATTTATGTTGTGTCCGATATTTACATTCGCGTGAGAAATGAATGCAAGTAGCTGTCAACCTGTCGCATATACAAATGTGCTGCGGCGTGAAGGGTTAATGAACTGACATAATCAAATTCAACACACGCCACACTATTACTAATCAGCAAGCGAGTTTCACATCCTCGTGCGATATACATGTAACTATTGAGATTCTTCGAATCGATCGAGAGATGCAGTTGCCTCTAAGGCATAAATTGCTCCAGCTGTCTCATATATAGGGTTTGTTACATGTTCTTATTTTTTTGTTCTCTCTTCCTCTCCGTCTCTCTTTCTCCATCTTCGTTATCCTCCTTTTCTCACGTCCTCATCCTCCGTTTCCTGCTTTTTTCGTCGAAAAGTCGAACGCGACCCTGCACGTGACGTGCTTTCGTAGCCGCGATAAATTCCTTTACGAGCTTGCCCGGCCGTTGCCGCCATTAACTCCCTCGTCTACGTTCGATTACGTCGACATTCCGCGCGGGATAAAAATCCACGTGCGAGAAGGAAGGAGGGCTTTTAACTCCGTCAGGAGAAACGAAATTAAATGGAATTTCTCTCGAGCACGATATAAAGAAAAAAAGAATTTAATGTCGATAACCGGGTAATGTCGATGAGAGATTTTACGGCGTCAGCCACGCACACGTCGAATCCAACGAGAAGCTCGGGTCTCCTTTGACCACCTCGTTTATTAGAGCTGTCATATTACGGGTTTAGACTCGGCGAACACAAAGACTATTTCACTTTACGGTGAATCAAAAAAGTATTTAGGGGTGATTTCCTTGCGCACCACAATTTTAATTCAGTGATTAACTTAATAATCTCTTCTTCTTTTTATCGTTTATAATTTTGATACAGAGAACGAAATGACCATGAGTACTAATAATCAATTGCACGATTAATTATATGATTATACGAATAGTTGAAGAAACGAAAAGCTCGAGGTAAGATTGCCACAGTCAAAACTACATGTTAAGTAGGTATGTATGTTACAAAACATTGGCATAATGAACAATTAATCTTGTCATCTGTCAATTTTCTATTGATACATTAATCAGCATATCATCCATTTTCTTGGAATCAGAAAGATTCGTTATTTCGTTACTTGTTAGAAATTACAAATTTTTGCTTTTGCAAATGCCTCATTTTTTAATGAGAGCAAAGTTCAACTAGTGATTATCGATTCGTGAGAGCGTGGTTATTCATCACACAATGTTCATCATATAATAAATATCAGCTTTATCATGATTACACCGTCTCGCATAACAGAGACGCAATATACAGACGAAATATCCTCGCAACTCTAACTCCGATAACGTGTAATTTCAAGTTAGCTACATTCTGCGACAAGTATCGCCGACGACTTGTTATTTTCCATGCCATTTAATTCCGTGTATAAAAGTCATTTGTATCTCCTGGACTTCCCAGAGATACAATCCACACCGTGCATTCATATGAACAAATAACCGTGTTACATCGTCGCTAAATTACATTCGATTGCTCTTGAGGATGATAGTCTTTTTTGTCTGCGCTTTCTTTCCTGATGCATATATCGAGCAATCCCGATTGTACAATGTCGACTGTTATCTCGTATCCAGAGCGACTGTCCTTCATCGTAGACCAACGTGGAATCAAAGCAACCCGGATATTGGAGCCGAGGTCGCCACTAGAATTCTCGGTTGACGGCCTCTGCGTTGCATTCGGAATCCCTTGATCGAGTGCGTATCTCAGGAAAGTGGATTCCCGAAACGTGCTACTATAGTCCCTGTATGTTGAGAGTCCTTTAACTGGACAGACATCTGATCGACATTAACGAAACAACGCGATGCTCGGGGCTCTATCTTGTTCTCTGGTTCTCCCGTGCGCGCGTTCTCTCTCTCTCTCTCTCTCTCCTTCCCGCTCTCGCATCCTCTCGTGTGTATGCGCGCGCGCGCGCGCGCGCACGTTATCGATTACTCGCAGAGGGGTTATCACCCCTGTCGGGCGCGTTTGCTTGCACAGACCGGTGCATACGCCTGTGCGATCGCGCGCGCCAGCGTGTCCGTGAAATTACAATGGCCGACATCGTGCCTACGGCTATATGACGGTGTACCGTGCCGAAGAACGGCGTCCTACCGAAAAATGCTCCTGTCGATAACGATGCCGAATTAAATGATGCGCATGAAACCATTCGATTATTTAATCTTCCACGTGAGTTGCGTGGGTAGCGCGTTAATTATACGATACTTGGCTTTCGACGCCAGATTTTAACGCACACGCATGACTCTCTTCTACAGTCCTCGAGATTAAATTCGCGCGAGTAGACATCCTGTTGTGATCTGATTTTATTACAATTTTGATATCTTTTGCACATACGTAACGAATGATGACAGTTTGAGTTTTATTACCCGCTCGATACGCGCGTGCATATCTTGGTCCATGACAGTGCGACTACATCTAGTAGATTGACGTGCACGTAAATGTAAGTGAAAAGTTGACATGCTTCCCTGGACGACTTCTTATTACAGATTTTTATGTTAAAATGACATGAGTAACATGATAGAATAATATCAATTTTAGAGAATGGTAAATTCACATAAGATTCGACTATAAATTTTGACACAAGAAATCACCATTTCAGCGAAAGCCTCATTGCGCGATTTACCTCGAATGATTCATGCAGATGCCTATTATCGTGATATAAATAAAATCCCTCATTATATTTTTATTTTAATGAAGCGACATTAAGCGCGGATATCGGGTTATCTTCTATTACAATCAATATGTTTAATTTGCCTCACGGATCTTTAACACCCTATACAAGGTGGCGTGCATAACTGGACACTCTGTTCAGCCGATTCATCAAGTTATGCGTATATGTGTTTCTCAATAATGTATTGTATGTAATGTATGTATTGTAATAATGCATTATATTAGACGACGCATAGCAGAGCACATTATACACGGAAATTTATGTTTCACACTTAATCATTAATAACTCTTCAATGATTTATTTGAGCATTTTCAAAATTGCGTATTGAGATGTTACGCCATAATTATTCTATGACGACTCTATTTATTATATTTCGAACAATATCGAAGAGGTGTTTCGATTATTAACAACGTCAACTTTTCACTTCTTCATGAAACATATGTTATTATTGTAGAATTAAACTATGTATAGAGATGCACTATTGTATACACATATGCAGATAAATGTTAGTAACTAAAGTAAATATAATTATTGTAATATTTCTCTTTGTCGATTATGATTATTTTGCGAAATAAGGTGCATATTCATTGCAATTTTGAAACATGTATGTAACATGTTGCAAAATTGCAGAATAATATATCCTGCTCGATTATAATTATTATAGAAATTATTATAGAAATTCATATATCCCTATAAATAATGGAGAAAATTATCTCAACGTATTATGAAATTCGTTAAGAGCTACTTTGACGCAAATTTTATAAAGTACATTAGAGCATGCACCAGGCATTATTGTAAATTACATGCCACGCGATACTTAGCAATATCATGTAACTCATTCATGTAATTCATATACGACCCAATATTTTGGGCTGGACGATATAAATATTTTAATCACGTTACGTGTTCTGCAACATTTCGCGCAATTATCCGACATCAGTATTTTGCATCAGCATGTTCTCTGCAAAAATACAGCTCGGAAAATACGAAATATCTCATTCCCGTCGGGTATGTTTGCCGAACCCCTCGTCATATTGCCATAATGTACAGCGTAAAATCGAATGGTGTCGAAGTTAAACAAATATTTGCAGTTCAACGTAAATTCGTGATAAATTTGAAACGACTTGATCAACTTTACGTTGGACAGTTATCGGCGAGTGTATATTGGCGAGAAATGCCAACAAAGCTAATATAGGAGAAATTAAATGAGGATATTAGGTAAAAAATTTGAAATTTGTTCTCATTAAAATTTCTCGTTTTATGATGATATTATGATACATACGATATAAATGCTGTAAATTGTATTAAGTCTCAAAGTCTCATCTACGTTTAATTAATTCTAATTAAATTATTAATATAATTAATATAAATCTAATTAAAAAATTAATATTTTTTATTAGAGTGCAAAACTGATAAAGTTCCGCCTGTTATTATTTATTATTTGTTATATAAAATACAACAGGGAATAAAAATATCGTTGAAAACTTCCTCTTTGTGATTCTGACTCAGTAGCACCAGAATATTTGTCCAAACGCCATGTCTAAAATTCCTGAAAACTTTATTACTGTGTTATTGATTAGAGAATTCATCAATGAGATAACAAATAAAATCTCTCTCCGTCCGATGTTGTCGCGCTCTGTGCAGATTGTGTTTATGAATTACTAGATGCTCGTCCTATTTATGCAAACAGCGGAACACTGCCCTTTTTTTCTCTCTTCTCTTCATCTCACGGCGCACACAGGTATGCAAGGAATGCATCTGCATAAATGAGGATGGGTGGTATACGTCCACGGCTCGACTCGTTGTGAACGTGCTTTAATGGTGCAACCCCGACACGTCCGCGAGTTTACTTCGGCCTTATATCTATCGCTTTTGTAACATTCCCGTACGCGTCTTTCATCCACCGATTACACCATGAACCACCCTTTCGCTCGCTACTCTCTCCGTCTGTTCGCGTTTCTCGGACAACGTTCAGCCCTTTCGCCAGAGCGAAACCCTGCCGGCGCTCCGCTACGCGTTCTTCGTACCTCCATTCCCACGATCATTACGCTATAAATAATTTGACCCATAACTCTTATACAGCAGAAACGCTTCTGGACTAGCGAGACTCTAAGTCTCTGATGGTGCACCGTGAGTCTCGTGTATGTGTGTTAAGTCGTCATTCACGATGTGTGAACTCATCGTCACACCTATGGCGAAACAGTTGCACGTACACGATATTTTAAACATTTACTAGATCGAGCGGGAAAGATAGAAGGATAAATGTCATGTCTCACTGAGAAACGGTATTTGCAAATGCAGTTATCTTTTTCTGTGATTTTCATGATAAAAAGCTATTTTTGCGTTAGAAATAACAGTATAAACTATTACTAAATATAGGAAACACAAACAGTTTTTCCATTAATTTGAAACCGAGAATTGATCTTATCACAGATATCATACGTTTATCTCGATAATGAAACACATTGCCTGAGCGACAATAATCTGATGCCTTATTTTCAGCTGAAAGAAAAATGTTACAAAACTGTAACGTATTAAATGAATGAAATGTGTGACAGAGATTATTTATTACTTATTTACAGTAATATTGTATACAGTAGTAATATTGTAACTAGAAGATCGACATGTTATAATCTAATGAAAGCGACAAGTAGATGTATTCTTCGGATATTTGTATTCAAAGAACTGTATTCTTCGCAATAGAGAGATATATTTGTATTTCAACTATTGGCACATCAGATATACAAAGAATACTTCTCTGCAATTTAGCAGGAGTGAATTTGCTCCGATTGTTGCACAACTGGAACACAGATTTATCCAATGTTTCTGCAAAAGTATATTTTTTAACGTTCTGTGTGCCGCAGGTTTTTCTAATGAAACACGCCGCTTTATGGTAAATGTGTCTTTTTCCAGTCCATGGAGAATGGTTGAGGTTTCTGTATAGTCAGCGGTAAGCGATAGATCTCAGAGGCCACGAGAAGATGTAATCGTGTTTTGCTACCCATGCAACCGCCCCTACCTCTCTTTCCATCCCTTGTCCCGGAAATCTCCCTCTACTCGCATTTATATAATATTCTCGCGCGCGCGCATCCACCTCGTCTCGTCCTTAACGTGAATGCATTACAGAGGCGCTCAAATTATCGTCCCGCTTTCTAGCACTTAGTCTCTCTCGCTCGCCTCGTTCTTTTTCCGACGCAACCCATATCATCTTGCGCTTAAATCCTCTTTCTAGCTTTTTCTTCTGCTTCTCGTTCGACGTCTAAGAACGAACAGTGATAAGCGACTGATTTTTTTAGCGTGTTTCTCTGGTTCAAGGTACAAGTGGAAACCGACTTTAGACTGAAGAAACAATTTGTCTAAATCGGTCTTTTAAAGAAAAAGAGTGCGCACATTTATTCGAGCATCATTCAATATCATTCAATAAATAAAGAAAAAACTGAAGAGAAGAAAGAAAGAGAGACAAGTAGATGTGATGCTTTATAGATATCCATTTAAAATTGCCGTTACTAAAATGACAGTCGATATCCTTCTTCGA
Source organism: Ooceraea biroi (assembly GCF_003672135.1). Classification (NCBI taxonomy): domain Eukaryota; kingdom Metazoa; phylum Arthropoda; class Insecta; order Hymenoptera; family Formicidae; genus Ooceraea; species Ooceraea biroi. The sequence goes on from NC_039512.1 coordinate 494,869, forward strand.
AATATCTATCCAATTTCCCCAGACATTGCTCAATACTTGCAGCGATTTAACTTGTGCGCATCTTCTGTATCATTCTGAATTGCCATATAAGCTCCCATAAATTGGACTCCCTATAAATCGTGAGTATACGTGGCGGTAACGCGCCGTGACGGCGTAAACATGTCTGATAGTTCAGCATCTCATGTTTCAACGTCGTTACGTTATAGTGACGTGAGTACGCGCCCCGTAGTCAGATTTCACGTGACTAAGGGGATCGGGAAGCTTCGCACCGTCAATCTCCACTGTGCATGGGATGAACCTTACCGGGAGTGGAATTTGACAATGAGTCGTGCGGTGATTCGCGAAACGCAACGTAATGACGCGCGAGATGCAGCTCGTGGTCGCGTCAAGACGTTTCGCTCGCCAAAATGGGACGGATATCGATCTGCCGCGGGCGCGTTTCTTGCTCCACGAATGCTGCGAGAGTAGTCGACGTCGTATGCATCGATCGAGAAACACGCCGCATCTCGGATGCGACGGGGGATATTTCTGCAGATAAATTTTGTGTGTGTGTGTGTGTGTGTGTGCGCGCGCACGCGCGTGTGTGTGTATGTGTGCATCGTGTCTAGATATGTGTTCGGCGCCATTACCTATCACGAGACTCCAACTTCATTACTGATTGTGAGAGACGAACGGTCGAATCCCATAAACGTGGTGCCTTGCAATCGGACGAATTGTCAATTTATCAAAAGGTGAGAAACAGAGAAAAAGAGAGAAAGATGAGAGAGGGGGAGAAAGAGAGAAAAAGAGAGAGAAGTGAGAATGGAAAGTACAGAGAAATGGCCGGTGCCGAAATTAAAATTCGCTTCTAGTAACCCTTGGCAACGAGTGTGCGCGAATAGATTCCATCTCTACTGTATTTTGTCCTCTCTCATCCTCTTGCGCAGCCGTTTATATCTGCTGTCTCCGACATCTAAAAGCTGAAAATTGACTTGGTAGTTGCCGGGCGCAATAAATCGATTCTCCTCCTCGATTCCCTCCGTGACTATTCTGATTTCTTGCCACAAATTCCTCCCGAATATATCCCGGATATAATAATATTGCATCTCAGTCATCTAAAAGGAGCGATAATAGTGCAATTAGAGACAGGTGATTCCTCTCATTCCAAGCGTAGTTCTCTCTTCTGCCCGTCGAAACACGTCTAAATCGCGAGCATATAGGACGTTGAAGATATCGAGCGCGACAGCTTCAGGCATTTTTTAATTTGTCATCGGCCAATATATGCGACATGTCCTGGAATTTATTCTCTTTATGTCGTTGGCGGAATTCCGATCCCATTGCCGTGCCGTGTCGCGCTCCAGTAAATCTTAATCCTTAATTGCGTTAATAAGATGAGATTAAACTCGTGCAAAAATTTAATTATTGAACTTGTAATGATTTTTAAATGTTTTAATAATTTTTAAATGTCTCTATAAAGAAACGTACCACTAAAAAGACAATGTGTTTGTCCGTTTAGATCTTAATGATTTTACTTTAGAAAAACGTATGCAATTCAGATCTGTGAAGATAATATCGCGAAATACGAATTTTTATAAAACTTATATGGCATTCTCTCGATTATGCATCATCTGTCCACATTTCTTCGCCAATATAATATTATTGGCAATAAAAGATTATTATCTTTGTCTGTTTCCGCAACAAAAGGTTATTGCATTGCAAATTAAGATAGAGATGCAAATTTAGTTTTAACTGTTTCAAATGGCTTAGAAATTATCATTGAAAAGAGATATATTGAATACATCTAGATATTAGAAGCTATTATTTTTTAAAGTAATAATTGCAACGTACTTGGACAGTGCAGATCTGTTTTGTCAAAAAATAATCAATAGTATTAGAAACTTTTATGTATGTGAGGAAAAATAGAAGAAAGAAAACATGTATATAAAAATAGTCTTATTGCCATGGAAAACGTGATTGCAAATAGTTACTCGTGAACAAAATAAAAATAATGATTAAAAGAAAAACGTTTTTGTTGATGATAAATAATTTAAATTTTAATACAGACATCTGCCAATGAAAATAATTTTATATCGTTCAAGGAATAACATTACTTGTCCATTTTTCGCTAATTCTGGAATACGTCATATGCATCGCTTTTAATTAAACGCAACTGAAGCTTTACTGACGAAATTATTAGTTTTTCTGTGTTTTGGAATCTATTGATAGTATGAACAAAGTTCAGTGGGTTTATTTTTGTTCTTTTTCCTTATTCCATCTTTCTATGTTGGAGAGCATAATTTAAATCATAGAATACGCTTGATCGGTGTGAGTTAAAAGGCCAGTTAATTCGAATACTAGAAGTTAGAAGCAGACTGAGAGTACCTTGGTGCAATAAACGAGAACAGTATAAACTTAGAAGTAATTTTCTTTGATGTAAATTTCGTCTCTTTCCTTTAGAAGCAAAAGACAGCGTTCCTCAACTCTTGTCATGAAATGTCAAGTAATCAAGCTCACTGATCGAAGCTCATCTAAAGTAACTAGTCATAAAAGCACAAAAATGCAATCGCACTCACCGAAATTTTACGTGACAGTGGATCCGCTAAACTTCGTCTGCTACATTCGGTGAGATTTTTTACGAGCATTACTTGAAGTAAAATTTTATTATTTCGAATTTTATGTCGCGTTCGCTTGCTCTTGTTGTCTAGGATAGGAAATATGATGTGATGATTTACATCTATCGTGAGCGAACTAACGCAGAAAGTCATGAAAAGAAATCGAGAACTTGTTGTTTGCTACCTTTTTCATCGTTTTTCCGGTTTCTCATGAAACCGGAAATTTCATCGCCTACTATTTCAACTTTTCTCGTGTTTCCATCGTATTTGACAGAAGAATTATAAAAATCCGTCTGCTATATTTAAATAGAACTTGAAAATAGAATGAGAATAGAACATCGCATGAACTGTACTAACCATTATTTATCTGTCTCTTAACATTGCACAAGTATATAGCTGTAGTTTTAGCAAATAAGATAACATGAAAATATTATTCTCTAGGTATGAGAATAAAAGCTCGCCGTTCCTGGGTGAAAAATTAATCAACGCAGCTTAAAAAGTGAGGCATTAAAAAATTGCGAGGGTGTTTTATCAGCGTTGCGGTTTCTTTTATGCTCATAATGTTATGATTAAAAAAGCCATGTAGTTAGCTGATAAATACTGCATTTGCGAGCTTTCAAGAAGGGATATCGTGCACTTGTTATTATATATTCGGATCTATAAGGCTTAGTAGCGAAAATTCAATTGGATAATAAGCAGGATAAATTTTCAAGAAATTAATTGTTTTACACGTAACTTAATACATTGATATATGATAAATTTTTAAGAATCGGAATTATTAATTGATCAATCTGTTTTGTTTATAAAGACTACTCTTTGCCAATCAGCGATTGATATTTACAAATGTATCATGACTCTTTAAATACAATTTATTTGTATATGTTTTTAAGACTTTAAGATTTTTTCCGATTACATCAGTATTATCCCGAATATCTTCCTCATCAGTGTTATACCTTAGTGTCCATTTCGAGATCGGAAAACTTGCAAGCAGCAGCTTTAATCAATTTAATCGAGGCGAGTTTCCATCGCTTTCACGGACTAGGAGTAGGCTATACTTTTCGGCTGCGACTCCTCTTCGCCATTCTCGCACTTACACCAGTAATCCAGACTAAGTGCGCCACCGTCGACAATGTAGTCCTCGAAAAGCATTCCCTGGTATTAGCAGATCGCGCTCACAAACGCAAGCACGTACGTCGTACACGCTCAGGTGCTCGAAGGCTAAGGAGTGCTTCGTGAGAGAACGAACGCGTGGTGCAGTCCCTTAATTCTCGACGGTAACGAGGGAGGTATGCGATTTCTACCCCGGCGTCGTCGCCACGAATTAACGATCCTTTGCGTTTAAGTAACCGTTAATCCGTCAAGGCGCGAAACCGCAACGCTCGCCGTTCTCTCGCGGATTTTCCGCTTGCACAGTGGGCTTACGCCAAGTCGCACAAAGTGTGAAAGGATTCAAGATACGCTTTGAAATATGCCAAGTCGATATTATATCGAAAAGTCTCGCGCAATGTATTCTCCTTTATTAGAAACAGCAGTAATAAATTTCGTACTTGCCCGAGAGAAAGAGAGAAACAGAAAGATTCACGTCTCGTTCTTCGAATTTAATAACACAAAGTTTTTCAAAACTAATTATGCATTAATGATCAATACTTTTCACACAGATGCGAAATAAATCCGAGATTCCTTTGGAACCAACTGCAGGCCGGTTGCGGTCAATACTGATTTTTTTTAACCGTGTCAAGCAAATGGCAAATGAAAATGTAAAGTGCTTCTTCCAAGTACTCCTGTAACTTTACTCAAGCTACATTACTGTTTTACTGTGAGCAACGAGCAGCAAGAAACGTGATTATTTTTGAAATCGAAAGGGCGAGGTGGCGCATTTGCGAGTCTCGGAAGCGTACTCATCCACTTACGCACTTATCCCGGACTCGTCTTACAGATGGAATTACGCATGAGCATGCGTCTATGCATAATCGGTCGGATTTAACTACTGGCTACTAGCTAATAGATCCTGTTTCGTGCGTATTGTCCGTAATCGACTAATGAATTTACATTCCTCCTGCCTCGCATAAAATCTCACGCGAGACCGTAATGCAATCATCGACCGTCTACGCTCCACGCTAATGGTGCGAGTTCAAAGTACATCCGCACCCCATGCCTCTGCCGATGGCGGTATAATTACATTTCCTCTCCGGAAAGCTGCTTCTGCAGGTAACGAATAAGTCGTTAAAGCATGTCAGTGCGGGCAAGGGCGCAGATGGGGATTCAAGCCTGGACGACACAAATAATAAAGTATTATATCTATTCGTACACAGGTGAACTTTGACAAGTTTAAAATTGGCTTTTCTCGACACATATCTTTCCATAACTTTTTATATCATTATAATTAATTTAGTTTAAAATATCTTTGGAATAAAGTTTCATTATCTCTTTCTTTTAGATAACTTAATTTTTGTCAATGTCATTGAAACCATTGATGTTGTTTTTCGTTTCTTCTTTACTCTTATTCATCAGTCTAAAGATATGCGTGATATCTGATAAGTCCAATATACGTATCGCGACGATATATACGTTGTGAAGGAAAGCAATGTCCGTTGGATTAACGCCCGGGCCGACCGGGCTGCAGAATAAATATCGTTTGTTGAACGGCATGTGTACACGAGGCTAATCGATGTTATTCGCGTATCGAGCATACGGGTGCATCGGTTCCTCGTGATGAATGCGACGCCGCAGATGGCCGGATACCTAGCATCCACGTTTGCTGGACAGATTTAATCGTTGCACGTACGTCGTGCGACGCGCGCGTCATACGCGATGGCGAAATATTTTCGTAATAAAAGTTTGACTTTTAGTCACGCGCGCGCGATAAACTGCACTGTTACGCGGAACGACTGGAAGCGATGTTGTTCTGAGATTTGTTCATCCGATGCGCGGCCGAACATAAACTTTCATAAACCATGTATAAACCATGTAATTTCCACGACGAAATCCTTTTAACGAATTTGAAGACTCTTAAAGAAAATTTAAAGAAAGATCTTTCTTTAAGCACATTCCTCAAATCTTATATATTTTTACTTGTATATTCTTGAGTTTTCGTTAAAGTATTATATATTTCTTTAATTTTACAAATTTTACATATATAGTTATACATATAGTTATAGGATACATATAGTTTTAGTGAATTCTTTTCTAAGTGTTTCTAAAATAATTTCTAGTTTTTTAGCTTAACCAAAATTATTTCGACATGCATACTTTTATGGAATAAACAGAATCACATTTTGGATTCGCTTACTTCATTTACGAATTCTTTTATATCATATTTTAAAAGGAATATTTTTATATTTTTCTTTCGCAGCTCCTATAAATATTTGTGCATGCTATCTTTATGTCATGTAACTGTCTTTTTGCTTTCACGATATCGTGACTATCCCTCGTCTCTACTCACGTTATCACATCACGATTCTTGCTTGTTTACTGTTCTGTATCGATTAATCGATGAAGTCCGAGGCGGTCCTTCGGGGTTGCCAGTGAGGCAAAAGTGATGTTCCGCAAATCGTGTTCGAAATGCAGTTTCCGCTCGGGTTTCTCGTTCGCATGGTAATTTACATCGACTTACATCGGCTTCCGGTGATCTTCGCTTAAGAACGTGAGTCGACGGTCGCGTTTACTCCCAAGGAGTAGAAAGATGTGCGAATAATGCTCACACCTTCAGCAGCGTGATTAAAGGATTAAGTCCTCGAAGCTTCGTAAGAAGAATGACGCTAATCTTCTCGACGGCGTCGAGCAAGCCCGCCGCAACCGAGCAAACCGTAAATTCCTTCACAGCGTACCTTCCTCCTCCCGGCTACACGATCGTCTGGCGCAGATTTTGTCGGCTACGATGCAATCCTTCACGAGTGGTTTAGTTATTTCAATAAAATTATACGCTATATATTCGTCGGTTTCGTCGCGTTATAAACAGAGACGGGTCTCAGTTATGTTCATTTACGCGATGTAGAACTAATTGCTCTATCACGTAATTGTAAACTCAAAAATCGAGAGAGAGAGAGAACAATTCTATTTCCAGATTATAAATGTGATTCAAATATATTACATAATATCATATACATAATATTACAATATAAATAAAATATATTTGATTATATATTAAACCGCAATGATATCTTGATCTAATTAAATTTGAGGGATATATATGTACATGTTAGTATGAAGATTATTTTCTCTTTTTTTCATTTCCTTTCTTCAGTCTTCACGTAGAATGACGTTTGTGGGACAACAGACAGGTCCGCGTCCGAAATTCACGAGCAATATTAAAATAATGTCACGAGCCTTTCGCCAATGATTTATGTCGGTAGCAAGGAGTCGAAGAGATCTCTCTCTCTTTTTCTTTCTTACGCGTTATCACTCATTGTCATTTCTAGAGAGGTAAGGGTGGGTGAAGGACGATAAATCTTGTGTACGTCCCTCATCATGGTGCTTCTGCCAGAGCAACACGCATATTATTTCGCGTTTTTGTGAAATGAAGCAAGGATTATCAGTGGTAACGATGTATGGTCTAAAGTTACACTAGACGAAATGCGTTACTTATCGTCAAGCGGATAAGCGCGACACATCTTGTGGCGTTTAATGATTCGACAAACAATGTATAGATAATATATAAAAATAATGTATAGTGTCGTAGCTGCGATTAATACTTAATCGCATGATGACGATATAGCTTGATGGAGATACATACCTCGAAAGACATTATATATTATATTTTGCTAGACAACATCTATCGCGAATAAATAAAACACAAAGTGCAATGAAAAATAAATTTATTTATATAATTTTATTCCTTTTGCCTAAGATGCAATGTACGTTTGTTATATTCCTGAGAAATTTATTTAGTCTATATTTTTAATTAATTAACTCTTGCTCATGGAGAAAGATATTAGAGAGAGTTAATGATAAATCTTTCGAATGAGTTATTAACGAATCGAGCTTTTACTCCATCAACGAAATGATTAATGTTTATTATGTGTCCCATACTTATCCGGTATTTTACATAATATGGATAGCTTTTATCTGTCAAACGTGAGACATGAATAAATTACATTGGCGGTGTATTTCAAAATTTTGATACAGGTAGCGCATAGCGTGTTATTACGTATTGGAAAATGTGGATTATGTATCAAACCAGCGTATTTGGAAATTCCAAAAGGGTAATATCATCGAAAGGCAATTCCGTCGGCATGCCATCCCGTTTCGTTAAATCACATTTGTCTAGTCAGACATTAATGGCAGTAACGGTAATGAGAAGAGACTATCTTTGCTTTATTTCGTTAATAAGCCGGTGAACTGGATTTTCTTCGGGGTTTCGCTTCAAGAGAAAATTTTATTCCAATTGTATTGTATCCATGTCCGTGTAAGTACGTGCGTGTGCAACACGTGTTGATGACACGAAGGAATCGGCACGTCGCAGGAACTACATCGGTAACTTCGGATCTCGTTTTATGTACATCACCGGTTGCACGCGCAGGAAAATTGAACGCACTTTCGAAACACCCGGCGTCACTTGTATGTCACATATACGTCTCTCTTTTGTCTTTCCCTCCATGCAGCTTTTACGAGGGACATTTCAAGTTTGTACAACACGTGGCTTGTGAGCCACTAGGACCTACTATATTGCGAAACATGCTCGCGAATGGCGTCGTATGTTTTGCCGTAAATTTTTCGAGTTTTAATTACAACGATGCTAATGGTCGTCATGTATTTGTGAGCTTTTTATCCCGCGCATTGTGAATGTTATTTTTCATATTTTTAATTTTAATGTTTACACTTCTTATTTTTGTTTTTTTTAATTTTAAATAATTTAATTAATGTTTTACAAAGTTTTTAATGTCGATACAGTTAAATGTATACATAAATTGCCATTGAATCCATTCGTAAAATTGCTAGTGCACAGCTGGTGCGAAGTGAGATATGTCTGACTTATGTGAGGTGAGGCTCAGTTTCGCGCTTCTTGCTACGTTGTACGCTTCAACAGCAATTAATGAGAGAAAAAGGGAAATTTCCTGTAATTATCCGACCGTAACATTAATTAGCGGACTAATGTTAGACTGCTGTTTCTAAACTAATTCAATTAAAGCTCTCGTCTACAGCCATACTTTGCGCTCCTTGCCAAACAGCGAGTAGAGTTTGGGATAAGCATAACTCGCGTTACTCTCTCGGAAACTTGCGAGATCTGTGCTATGTACAATATTTTATGTATTTTAGAAGAGCAATATTGCTGAAAAACTGAAAAATTAAACATTTGTTTTTAAAGCGATACAATGTATTATATATAACAATATCTTTGCACTAAATCACGCCAGTTTATGCAATCTGCAATTGACATTTAATTTTATATTTTTACATTTTACATTCTCTATACAAGCTTATGACACTTCTATTTCATAATTGAACATCGATCTCTCATTGCACATGACAATAATAATATTTATTTGATATTTTTTTAGAAGAGCTGTTATATGGTGCGAACATATGCATATGACGATATGCATACTAGATGCTTTATTCTCAGCCGCAGTTATCTAAATCATTGGCGCGAGCAAGAGAGCCAGTATTAATCGGTTCTCGAGTTTCGCCCGCGCGAAAGTATTACTCTCTGAAGCCTTGTCGAGGGAGTGCGCGAACAGTCGGCTAAATAGTTAAATTAGATAATGGAGGTAGGACAGGGCCGGCACGTGAAATTGGGTCAATTGATTCCTCCTCCAACGTCGTTGCCATCTCTCGGCTAACACCTACTGGTTCTACCAAATTCACTGTCCGTTGATGATCGTTCGTTTCGCATGATACTAGGATCACTCCTCTCAACGGTAAAATAAACGAATTTAACGTGAATGAGTCTATTATTGTCAATTTTCCAGTGTCTATATCTCAGTATATATAGAAATGCGATTAAAAAATCAATGATTCCTTTTTGGAGATTGTGATCGATGCAAGAATGCTCATTGGTGTTAAACAGTTTCAGTTTTCAGTGATTGGCAATTGAAATTGAATACGCCGTTCACTTTCAATTGCCGTTACACGTTCGAGTGCATTTAGTACGTATATAGCGGGAACTTATAAACTATCGTAACGCCGTTAATCATAGTGCGCTTTGTCTGTAATTCTAATTACGTATCGATTAAAACGAGTATCTATGCGTGTTCCATCGAACCAGGAATAATTGTATCAACTAACACCAATAAAACGAGGTAGCTTTGTTAATTAAAACAAATTCAACGCAATAAAATCGCCATCGTTAATGAATAGACTTGAATAGACAATTTATAAGTGGAGTTGTCATAAAAACAGGAATTACGCTTTCAGTTTTGTTGATTGTTTTCCAAGTATCTCGTATTAATTGTCGAACATTTCTTTCATTCGACTGTCGCACTCCTTGCAACGACGAATATAATAATGACAAATACTGTCGTCTGTCCTACTTCTCGCGTTTCCGTAAATTCCTGCTTCGTGCGCCTGGGGTAAATCCTTTCCTTATCCCGGCGCGACGGCGTTAAATTCTTGACGATGCGAATTTCAAGAAAGCGCGGGCGAAGGGATACGTCTTCCATTTTACTTACACGAGATCCTCTTACGATGAGAATCAACACGTAGATCGGAGAATGCGCGCGAGCGCGCGCGACGATGCCGGTTGCAAGGAGGAAAGACATTCCATGGGTTTCCCTCGTGGGGCTGATCGAACGTGTACCGAGTCAACCCCATTTTCACCTCTCGAGTCACGAGGTGGTAAATCCTCGGTCCCCCGGGCGAACTTCGGTAAACATCGACGTTAACTTGGAGGAGAGGAAAGGGAGAGCCTGCGTCGGAGAGAAAGAGCGAGTATATAAGCGAGCGAGAGATAACACAGGGCTAACATAGGGAGGCGAAAACCTTATCCGTGGCGGATCCGATGGGGATTAACATGGTCGAATGTGGGAGGGGATATCGATACTGTGCTACATCACTTTGTTTTTGTAAAAACGTCTCGTCGTCGTTTTTACGACCGTCGTCTGGAGTGGTCTTGAATCACGGATGTCGATTGGATCACGGAAATCGAGAATGACGATAACGAGCTTTTTCGAACCAAGTGTTTTTAGTCCGTTCACAAGATTGCAGAGCCCAAAGACAAAATAAAAAACGTATTTTAACTGTACATCTTCAAGAAGAGACAAAATGACATGATTGGAGAAATCGTGTAAAATAATTTACGCCTTACACAGTGCTTCTTTTAAGAAAAATCAATCTATTGCCAAATTTAATGTTATTTCTTAAGATTTGTATTATTTCAGAAGATGATTTATACAAAGCATTTATACATACGTTCAAAAAAACGTTTATTAAAAATGTTTTCCAGATTTTTTTTCGTCTCACGTTTGTGTCATCAAGATGCGTTCATTTTCATGCAAAGTAATAAATTTCCTCTTTCCACACAGCGATAGTAAGTGCAAGTCAAGATCCATCGCAAGTTTATGATACAGACGATGGAGAAACTAGTTCCATTAATTATGTAGGTCTCGAACTTTTTATAAGCTTGTTATATTCGATCGATAAGTGTTTACCAAGATGTTAAAGTGACCCGGAGTGGTCTCCAGAATCGTTCGGTTAGTTTTTTGAGAAAATTGCGGCTGCGATGTGTTTTCTCACCGTTTAACATTAAAAATGTTTGTCAATCTACGTATATCCATCTGTGTACAAAAAGTACATACAAGAATTTTGAAACTCAAATTTCAGTGTAAAAACATTTTATTGCGTAAAACTTTTGTTTTATTAATTTTCCATGAAATTTTTCATGAAATCAGCAAAACTATTTTAAATAATTAATAAACATATCATATGTATTTCAAGCGACTGGTATGTCATGGAAATTTATTATGGATATATATTTTACAGTCCGTTCTGTTGCTTCGAGAGGAGCGATTACGTGATTGTTATATTTAAATGTGAACAAACCGGTGGAGCTTGCAGGCAGTAAAAGTTATAGAGCACTGAAGTCCAGAAGCTTAGAAGTTAGTTAATTCCGCTCCACGGCTTCGTTCGTTCTCTCCACATTGTTTGGAACTATTTCGGGAATAATACTAATTACGCAAACAACCGTTCTGTCGCGTTAGGTCACGTGCGGTATCTGTTAGTAATTCTGGCTTTTCTCTTTCGTCTACCGTGGAGACTAAAGAGCCTTAACTGTAAGCTCTATTTCGGTTTGGGGACTACCGTCCTAAAAGTAGCCACTTCTGGCATTGTAAATCACGGATTCCTTGCATACGCGCGCGCGCGCGCGCGCGTGTGTGGTGTGTGTGTGTGGATTAGTCAGTACAACGTATATATGTACAAATTAGATTTTGCATAGCACATCTATGGTGTATTTCTCGTCGTTAAATAAATTTATATAATTTAGTCTAAACTTCACGAATTCGTTGCATTCACACGTGTGTTTTACACATTAATTTATATCAGAAAATCATTTCTGTTTTAGATGTTAATTAAGATTAATATTCAGTTACGAAGGATTGCATCTCGACTCGCCGAATGAACGATTCCTAAATAATAATGTTCGTTTAATTTGATAACGCGCGTGCAATTTAATTAAATTCAATTCAGTGACATAGATGATAACTTAATTAAAATCAATTTGATAGCTCGGTTCCTCTGTTCTTAATGCACGCAATTTCATTAAAATTAAAATCGTCTCTCGCACTATTGCACAATGATGCTTTCGGCGATCGCTCGCAAACTGATAGAGCTCGCGATTGATGCTCTTGTTTCATTGTATCGTCGCAGGATATCGTCACCGTCATTGCGCTGCTTCGTCTGTCCTTCGGAAGGCTGTAATCACGTTGTTTTTTTCGTTTCCTACAAACGTGACGCGCATGCGTGCATGTGAGATTGATCGCGGACGGGCCATGTGTCCATCGTGTGTGCTCATAAAGCATGCAACGAGAGGTCCGTCCGTCCGTGACGAGTTACGTCCCTCCCGAGCGCGTTGTTTCCTGTGGACGGTATATACAGCAACGACTAACCGGAAACCGGTTCCTCTTCGCGATACTACGCAACGTCAATAGATGGATGCCAGACACGATTTGGCAGGAAGTATACTGAAGACGCATAAATTCGAATTCGTTGGCTTTCATTCGGTTTTTACGGCGTTTTCCCCGCTGGAGGATGGAAATTGAATTTTTCGTGCTCTCCGTTCAACCTCGTCGATGAAATACCGATGTCATCCGTCACTTCCGACTGGCATCCGAGATTGGTATAAACCGGCGGTGCCAGGACTTTGATGTGTTCGAAACGATGAACTCGAGACAATGGGGCACTAATGAAGAGCTGGAAAGCAATTTATTAATTCAAAATTATTCATGCAACGTTTACTTATACATTTCATAATTGGAATTTGATTTTATGCGTGGATAATAGTTGTAATATGATAAAGGAATATCAAGATTGAGATGATTGTAGATTACTGATGCTAATTATGGATGCGTTGGATAAATTATGATACAATTAGACTCATTCATTCGAGAGAGATTCGAGGAGAAGAAGAAAAAGAAGAACGAGAGAGAGAGAGAGAGAGAGAGAGAGAGAGAGAGAGAGAGAGAGATGCACAGTACTATTCTAACTATTTTGGACGTAAAAATTAGATAGTGAAACGGTTTTGCCACGGGCAGACAATAGCGATAACAATCATGGTGCGGTTTTACCGATGCGAAGAGTCAGGATTGAACGAGCTTAGAAATATCCTCCAAGACACGGTGATAAAAGGTGGAAATTGAATTTCACGCGCTCTCTCCCTCTTGACTTAATTTCATTGTCGGCATCGCGTGGACGCCGTTCAACACTTAGAGCCGGTTATTTTAATTACCGCGTTACAAGCGCAGAGTCGGACAAAAGATAACGGCGAGAAAGAGGTAGACGGAAAGTAAACGGCCAACGGTGGATGATAGTAGTGCGCGACTATTTCGCGGTAATACTACCTACTGCACCGAGACGCCAAAGCAATTTCACTTGAAGGTTTCTCAAATCGCAGGGACTCTTCCTGCCTGAGACGTCCTATACCGCGCGCAGAGAGCGGACCGAGCGCAATGTCGCATCCGGAAATGAAATCCTTCCGAAACTGGTTGGAACAGCGGATCAAGCGGATCTGACCAGCTTGGAAACTGCCGTCCTCGCTACTCTCGTGAAAAGCAAACTCGACCGCGAAAGTATCGTTCTCCGCCGCATCCGGTGTGTCGTGATTGCTATTTCGTCGAGAAATAGCCGAGAAATCCGTCGTCGCGTAATGTTCATTAACGAGATTGAGATTAGCGAGAAGGTATTGCACTCGGAGCCCGTTGACGAAATCTCTGATTTTCCTATCAAACGTCGCATCAAACGTCATGATTGATAACGTGAATAATCGAGTCTAAATGATTCGGTTTCCCTTCATTGTATGCGGTGCACGTGCGATGCACAAGTGCACACTTGCATTTAAATGGAGGGACGTCCGATTGTGCTCCACTTCATCTTAATAGCAGCAATGTAGAGAGAGACTACACCATCCCCGAATCGCGCGATAATATAAAGGCAGCGCGGGGCAACTGGATATTTACGCCCATGGAACGTCAAAGAGCACAATGGCACGTGCACTGACCCGTTTGCCTCAATAGCCACATCTGATACGCGTTACCTTGGGATTTAATTTCGCTTCAGCGGAGACGTGACAATCTGATGACCACTCTCTTGCGGCCGCGTTAGATTTTGTACTTGATGCAATTGTGCTACATGCAGTATAGCTACATACAGCCACATAAGTAAAAAACACTCGACGCTGTAGGAAGAATCACAATATAAAAGTCTACAAAGTCAAGGATTATACTACTAAATTAAATTCTGTCGAATAGTCAAGTTTTACTTTTACAAAGAAATTTCGCCAATTAGAACATTTTTTTCTTTTAAGAGAAAGAATTTTATTTTTCCAAGAAAGAATTGTATTTACGTTTACTAATTTATAACGAAAACACACATGCACACGCATAACGTTTTAGTATTATATAGAATAAAAGAAAAGTTTTAGTAAAATAATACATATAAAATCGCATAATATAAGTACAAAATTGGTACAAAAATATTTGCCGTTTTTGCTATTAAGTTGAACCGAAATTATTTTTACAGCAACCTAATAAACATTTATATGCAGTGCATAAAAGCTATTTTGTCCTTCGAAAAATACATTACAGGCTTGAAGTAACTTTTGTCGCGCTACAACACCGACAACGAGAGGATTGATGGTTCCCGCCGGTATCACTGGATAGACGCACAATTTGCATTTTTGTTCCTGGCCTCACGGCTCCTTTATCGTCGTATCCAAATATCATGGCGCTCGGAGGAGCGTTTTCGATGCAATTCGCGCAAAAGAATACCGGCACAACCGAAGACACAGCTCGGAAAATTGGAAAGCGGGAGAAGGGGGAATGCCGCCGTTCCTCATTTTCCGATATCATCCTTCTGCGTTTCTCCAGAATATTGCTTCTCGTTCTTTCTGCTCGGCGCCCAGCCTTAAAACAGTTGCAAAACCGGCAGTCCCACTGGGACTGTTTTGTGATTCTCCCATAGCCCAAGTTATTTTTTCATAGTCTGGATATTGGAAACGTTCGTTAAAGCGTAATTAAAACTTGGGTGAGAGACGTTAAATATTACTTAAGCAGAAAGTTGCTCGCGTAATTATCTTGGTGGCTATTATTCAGAGGCCGGACTCATTCCGCTTTCACGACCGTTTTTAACGATAAAACGTGGATTTTGAAATAAAGCGGCATTTTGGTGATTCCAATTTTTTTGTCGTGAATATAATTTAGGATATTGATTATTTTATATATATTGAGTTATCAAAACTTATATGTACTATTTTATATTTATTTATCAAACACGCGCTTAAATCATTTATTATTACATCCTCTCAGAAATGAAATCATAACGACGAATGATATTACCACGAAAGAGCATGATAAGATGCTCTTTTAATTTCCTAGTATCTCTCTCTTTTTGTTTCTGGCACAGAATTATGGAAAACTTTATATTTTTTATTTCGCCTACTACGATACTTATTACGATATATTTATGAAAAAAGTAACTTCACTTTGTTCGCATTGTCCGTCAAATATTTGATCGTTGGAGTGAAGCAAAGAATGAAAAAATGTGTTTCGAATATGTCAGAGAATGCATTTTGTAAACGCATCATTCTCCTATACATTGTTCCCTAATCTTTGTTTTATTGTAGAGAAATATAAAGATGTTCTACAATTTAATTAGAAATACACAACTGCATGGAAAATTTAAGTCTATTGTGTGCATGGCATAAATTAATTTTTTCAAGATTTCGTATATTTGAAATGTTTCTCATTCGTTAGATGTTATAGCCATAATTTCTTGCATCATAAAAGATGCAGATGATTAATTTTTTTACTCTATATCCAGTGGAATTTTCACGCTCTGAGATAAACTAGAAACGCTATATGTGAACATATATCGATCCACCTCCCGCTACAATGCATAAAAAGGTACGTCGTTGCAGTCTGCCTCATGCATCATATGCGTCCCTGCAGCTTTAGATGTCGATACGTTTTCATGTTTCGTTTCGAATCCTTCTATTCATTCGAGAACGGATGGAAACGTAGAAACGAGTTGCATCTCGTTTCCCGCGTTTTTATTTGATATAGGGTGTTCGTCGAAATACGGGCTTCAGTTGTAAGATAGTATCCCTCAACAAATATTAGAATGATTTTATTTAGAATAATCATAGAATTACCTATATATAGTATAATATGTAGTATAACGTGGAATGATAAAACGATTGACGTTGGCACGATTTAAAATAAAATCATAAACAAATTCTAAAATTTCGATTCTTATAATTCATTTCAGATTTATTTTAACGAAACTTTGATAAAAAGAGGATTTTGATTTGTGGAAGTAATCATATTAATTTTACCACAAAACTTTATTATTATCTTAGGATCGTTTTGTCAATATTATCTAATATTACCTGACATTAATAAAATATCGCGTTCATTTGACTTTGATTTGATATCAAAATTTGGCAAACGAAAAATGATAGTGTTCAATTGTAGAGTTTTATCAAGTATAAAACCAATTAGCTTAGTTTTAATTTTATTACCTATAAAAACTGTAATAAAAACTGTACATAATATTAATAATAAATATAATCGACGGAGGTTATTTTTTTCTGAAAATGTATTGAGCATTAAAAGTGATCGTGGCACTTTATTGATTGCATGACGGGCTGACACCATCTCGTTATTATGTAATAAGTGAGCGATAAAACGTTTCTATTAACGTAAATGGATGTTGACTAATTAAGCCTTCTGTGTTCAGTTTCATGCCTTTTCCGACGACTTGACCAACGGACGAGAACGAGCGTTCTGAGTGAGAGTGGACAATCAGCTTATGTCGAGCTTACCGTGCGGAATTCCTCCTTGTTCTGATACCACGGTCTGAGAATAAAATCCAGAGAGCTTTAACATTTTCTCGTCCTTTCAATCTCCTTGTGCTCAAACTTAAATGAAGTATACATTTTCAGCGCGTTCATGAAAATCAATTTTTCCAATATCATTTTTACAATATCATGTAGTAGTGAAGCGCCTAAAAATGTAATTCAGCTACATTATCACTCAGTATCAGAATCCCTTTTAATGTGTATAAATTGTAGCGCTAAATATCTTCAAAAGATCTTACTGCATATAAAAATATAATAGATAAAAGGTAGGGAAAAATAGTGTTCAGTTCGCCTTTAATAGGACGTTAATTACAATTCTCAAATGCATAACGCTTTCGCGAGTACCTCCATGATTTCTCGGTACCAGGTGCAGTATTACATAATTCTTTCGCATAATGAAATTAAATTCGTCCGGCGTCAAGATAAATATTTCCGTCGTAAGACACGGTTCCATTTTCTTGTACCTTTCTTTCAGGACGCGCAAATTACGTTTCTCAGCTCTTCATAAATTCTTCGCAATATTTATTAAACGATTTCTTCACGGATGAGAGTTACGTCAGACATGCACAAGATATCAAGTTTTACGGAGTGATCGAAAATTTCTCGTTTTATAATACTATGTCATATATACCTAAATATTCAAACGAACAAAAAGTACTTACTCTTTGAACAATTGAAATCTCACGTCGCTCGCAATATGAAATAAATTGCGCATAGTTAGACATCTTCACATAATGCAATTTGTCATTGTTCAGTTCAACAATCTTGAAAAAGTATCCTGAAAACTCGAAGAATTTACGCATCTCAACCATAAAAATGACAATGACGCGGTATCGACCGACTTACTTTGCACAATTGCACTACTCGTGAGAGTGCGAAGAAGCGTCGCGTCTCGTTGAACACAATGCGTAATGCTCGCGAGGTGCTCTTTTGAAGTCGGCTAAATGACGCGACGAGGAAAATGCATTTTTGCCCTCTATAATATTCATATTACAGCGATGTCACATCGAGAGAGTTCTCGCTGAGAGTAAGGTGTACGTCTCGCGGGAAGCGTTTTGGATTTCTGGTTGCAAGGGCAAGGGTCGCGCACTTTCGCGCCGCCTGGTAGATATGTGAACCCCTGCGAGAGAGGGAGAATTATGACAGGGCACTCTGTGCGCGTGGCCGTCGCCACTTTCTGCTCAACGCACGCCTGCCTCGGATTCGCAAGGAAAAAGTTACCTAATATAAATTCATGCTGCGCCCTCGGAAATTACGTGCGATATCAACTCGCCGTGGAACTGCTGCCAGGTCACCCTCCGCGGAGCACTTCGTCTCGTTAACGTAGTCGAGAATGAGCCACTGAGCAACACAATCGCACGGCGGATCTCCGGAGAGCTGCCCCGTTCGATTCTCTCGGTCTGCAACACGTCGATCAGAGATGAGCTCCGCATTTTTATGCCGCAATACGAGACGGCCGAGCTGGGAGCTGTTAGGCGGAAAGAAATCTCCCTGGCGTCGCTGACGAACGAGCTCCCCGACGAGGACGCACAAAAATACGCCAAATACCAAAGACACTGAATTATTCGATCGACCTGATTACGCGAGTATCCCGACGAAGCTCCTGGCGTTTCGTACGCTCCAGTTCGACCGACCATTATTTATCGGATGCGCTTTGAGCTCCGCGGAATGAAATATGACGCCCCGTCGTTTGTAGTTTGCAGGGCGTACTCAACATTCGCGACACTTCGCAACATCTCTATTCACAATATTCTGTCTTTCTTTCTGGATTTATCAACATTCTATTTTTACACAGTGAGCCGTAAATCGGAGAATTAGCACAAGACTTTAATATTTGCGATACGTATATGTATATGTAAAAAAACAAGTTGTGGAATTTAATTTAAAAATTAGCTGACTAAAGTTAAAACTTGAAATAAAAGAGAATAATATATCTCGGCTATATACACTCTTGTTTCCAATGTTACCTATGCATAATTCAATAATAATTAATCAAGATTAATCAAGATGACTTAAAGTACTTATTGTCATGTTACAGCTCGCCGGTTGAACGAGTACATTCGTCACTACGAAACACTATCATATCCTGTCGAGGAGGTCCATCGGAGTCACCTGAGGACGAAGAGATCGATCAGCCGCGATAGTACCGTGACGTTGAAGTTCCGTGCGCACGGCAAGGACTTCCACATCCGATTAAAGCGGGACTTGACCACCTTTAGCAACAATCTAGTTATTGAGGGACCTACGGGGGACAGACGGGACGACGTCGACATCTCCCATATTTATCAGGGCAACCTAATCGGTGAGTTACGAGATAGATGCTTACAAAGCTATTTCAAGTGTAAACGAAATATCTTCAGCCAACTACAATCTCTAATTTTTTTATTTATTCTTTGCACTCCAATTTCTTTCTGAAAATATGCATTCGCGTAAGTAAAACAAAAGTTAAATTTAGTCATTTTTAAGCGCTTTACAAATCTTGATAGATTAAATATTTAAAGAATAAAAACTATCTCATAAAATTGCAAATGCCCTTTTTGTTATTTATGTTTATCGCATTTAGAATACATTTTATATAAAATATGAGCTTTATGTGAAATTTTCATAGAAACTCATATATCTAATGGATCTGGGGGTAGTTAACTGAACAGAAAGTTGATAAATACTGCGTTAGTAACTAGGATGCGTTTCGCTGAGCGTGTTTAATTTACCGTTACTTTAATGGCTACAGGAATAAAATAAAATACTCAGGATTTTTACTTTAATAAATTGTATGATTTCCTGCAATACATAATGTATGTGAGATCGACAATGCAATATATTTATCGCGCTGAAATCTTGCTAAAATTATATAGGTCGCTTATGATTAATTTTGTTTATCTTTAGTTTGTGATGTCTTGTGATTTTAATGCTTTCCAACAGAACTTTTCCTAGCTACTTTCGCAATATTTTCTTTAGAAGAAACAGCAGCTGTTCAAAGGCATTCTACATGCGCTATAGAGCATCAGAGGTCTGTGACTTGGTATTTCGCTTCGATGCACTTTTCCAAATATAGAATCATGATATTATGACATCAACTTAGCAATCTTCTCAGTGTCCTACATATTCACGTAAATGACGCCAGCATAAAGTTGAACGTAGAATTGATCGGCAGCGATCGTTCAGACTTCCTACGCGTGTAACAGACTTATTCAGACCATCAGACATCGGCATAAAATCGTGTGTACTTCTGTTTGTCCTGTTCCAAAAATACTCGCTACAAAAGAAATAGCAGTATATCCTTGTTCGTGCAAAGATA
This sequence comes from Ooceraea biroi, assembly GCF_003672135.1. Taxonomy (NCBI): domain Eukaryota; kingdom Metazoa; phylum Arthropoda; class Insecta; order Hymenoptera; family Formicidae; genus Ooceraea; species Ooceraea biroi. The sequence continues at coordinate 515,264 of NC_039512.1, forward strand.
GTAGAATGACTGTATGTGACCCAGAAGAAAACAGGTTCACAGTTTCACAAAGAATTCAAAGTCAAAAATAACTAAGAGCTGATTTTTCGATACTGCAAATCACATTCTGCTTCTGAAAATATTGAATTTCAAAATATTGAATTTATTAGACCGTTCTTGGTATTATTAACCTTATGATAGCACAGAAATGGAGACAGTGCTTTTCTTAGTCGAAAATTTCAATTTATTGATATAATTACGTGATTTTATGTATCGATATCATCTGATTTTGATAAATTAAGAAATATCATTACTTCTCAGTTATAGTGTCAGGTGATGGCACCATTAACAGAATACGTTAAATTTAGTTGCCGAGATATGTCTTATTTTAAAGTTACAACGAAACATGGAATCTAATCAAATCTTGAAAGAGAGTCGTCCACAGATTTGCTGCAAAGGGTCCCGCTCATGTTTAATGCTTACGAGATATCTTCCATATTCAAAGAACTTCCAAAATAAACTAAATTTAACGGAAGTAGAAGGAAGTGCTCTCTCAACTGTACAAACAAAGAACCATGCTTAAATATATAACCGCAGCACTCAGTCTGATCTCCAGACGCTGGAACGTTACTTTTGTCGTCTATGTGCGTTTTCCTCCTGTTCTATGTTGTGTGGTCCTGGCAAGGCGATATCGTCTTCCCATGCCAAGTAGGTATCGCAATGTCCTCCGGTAGTCAGATATGACACGCAAAACTGTGTATCAACATGGAAATCGAGTGGAAAACCTTTGTTTTCAGTCTAATTAATAATTTATAAGAATCCACAATGAACGAGAGAACATTTGAAATTTAAAATTCCTATAGATTAGGGAGAGACAAGATGTGGAAGTTGTCGGTGTGCCTTTCGTTCCGGAAAACGATTGCTTATCTATAATCCCATATTCGCGCCACGACTCCCTCGCAACTCGGTCGCAGCCCCAGTCTTCGTCGAATAATATCGTGAAAAGGCGTTTGATCTGCGGATCAAAATATCTTCTTCTCCCTCCCCCTTTCCTCTGTGCCCTCTCTCATCCCTCTGTCCATTCTCCTTTCTCCTTCTTCCTTTCCCACTCTCAATATCGTAGTCTGAAATCGTAAAGAGGAATTCCGATGTGACATTGGAGGCTGACTGACGTTTTTACTTCCGGAAGAGAAGATTTCCTTTGTTGTCGCGTCAAAAGGAATTTTGAATTATGATAAGCTGCGCTACGCGCGCGCAATTCCGCTTTCCCGCAATGTATTATTTAAAGAGAAAAATGATATATGCGCGAAACACATTTACCGAATATTCTCTCCATTATTATCGTTTATCTATCTGCAATGCGTTTAGATTCTATTCGATGCTTTTAATGATTCAATACTGTCCTTTCACATACGACACATTGGTCGCGAAAACGTGTCGCAAAATATTTTCCATGCATAACACACGGCAGAGATATACGATTCCACCATTGCCTTTAGAACTGAATGTATATACATTTTTGTCGACAACCGTGGTTCTCTTGCGCAGAGGGAAATAAAATATTCGTTGCACGTTTGATCGAAGCAATTTTCATATCGAATGATATAGCTGTGGAATCTGAATTCTTGAATTTCCAAAAAAAGAAGGCATTTTATTCTGTCTTATTCATTGTGTTTCATTTTTGTTCTATTCGAGAACTCCTTTATCATTATTAAATAACGAATTGTAAAATCAATATACATATATATTCATGAAAGAATGTATATACATTCCATATATATATATATATATAGATTTTACAATTCGTTATTTAATAATGATAAAGGAGTTCTCGAATTTATATTTGTAGTTATAAATTCTTTAAAGCCATAATTACGTCACATTTCCATTTTGAGCATTGTGCTTTTGAATTTACAGTCTTGCGTCTTATAAATCATAATTAAAAATTAATGCATTATATAACTCTCTTTACATGCATTTCGATCAGATGAGTAAATTATATGGCGAGAGCACGCTGCTGCGTAAGCTAACAATTTCTGCCATAGAAAGTTTTATCTAGCGACTAAGTTCTATCATTGTCGATACAATTGTCGATACTTTTCGAAACAAAAGTTCACAATCGTGGTTATTTGCATGTACATGTCTATTCAAATATTTATATTACTTACTTTCATGATTTTCCTTACTTTTACTTGTACAGAAAAAGAACAAAAGTATGAACAAAACAATAAATAACAGTAGCATCTTATTTTAATGTGTCTTTTATTTGTGTTCCTATGAAATCTTGATCTAATATTATTTTTCGAGAGATATTGACAAGAGAGATATTAGAAATATTAACACGTAATACAATTCTTATAAATTTTATTAGATTATGCTTTGAGCAAAATGTAATGTAATGAATTCTGTGTCAAGATTTATCACCATAATAAAATTATACATTAATATTAGAAAAGATATGGTTTCTATAAACAAAATTATGTTCTATTATCATTGAATATACTAAAACTTATGAAATCCAGATTATTTATTATATAAAATATATTATATGTAGCGAATGCCACCCGAACACAACAATATTATTATAGAATAAAGTATGCGATAAATCTTTTAAAAATCTACATCTATAGAGACTTTCAATGTCTGATCACGGATATATTTCCTTCTTTTAGATGACCCTGGTAGCCATGTGTTCGGAAGTGTCAGCGATGGAGTCTTCCACGGGAAGATAGTATCACCGAGAAGTGGTGCATGGTATGTGGAAAGGGCGCATTACTACTTTCCGCCGCACGAGATAAACGAGACGCTGCATTCTGTAATCTATCACGAGGATGATGTCGATGATCCATATACGGACGTTCGACAAGGTAAAATTTAATATAATAATACAAAGTAACAGAGAATTCTTAGCGTTATTAATATCAGTTCTTGAATCATATTGTTCACAAGTTATTGTTCACAAGCTCGCAAACATTCCCGTTCAGGAAAAGAATGACCTCTCGCTCTCTAATCCATGTGTTATAAATTTTTAATATTGGAACATTTGACGCTAGCCAATCTATTACTCTTCTTTAGCATTGATATATTTAACGATATTCTTAATCGGTTACAATAAAGCGATGTGAAAATGGAGATTAATTGAGTATAGAGCAACGTAGAACCGGTCATTTAATTTGAAATTTCATCTAATTTTCTAATGTTTTTTAATTAAAAGAAATTGTGTGGAGGGAAATAATAAATGAATAATACTTTTAAGAGTTACATTATTGCATTATGATTTTCCAATACTGGAGTGGCAAATAAATGTTCTTTCGTTACTTTCAGAGTTTGCGATTCTTTCGATTCATTTATATTCATGAACCTGTGGATGAAAGCATAAAGTGAGCATCGGACTTAAACTCGAAAGTTTGTTTAATATCTGATCGAAACAACAGCAGTTGTGTAATGACTTCGAGCAGAATTGCGAAGCTCATTATGCAAACGGGAAAATACGCGTTCGAGGAAAAGGATGAATTCAGACTGGCAACGATTTATTTAACTACCAGTTGTGGTAATAATTGTTCACGTTCGCCCCATATGAAAGACTTACTCTAATTATAAGGCGGCGCGGGCCGTAGGCTCGAGAGAACATTTTTAAACGATCCAATCGCCTGGATACTTTGTTCAATGTCGGCGAGCTCGAAGTGGCGCCTCACGCATCACGGCCTCCACTTTTCGTCGCACACCTCTTTGTCACGCGATGTGCATCTTTTGTGCTCTTCTCGAGTCCTAGGACGATCTCCTAGCAATCATCCTTAAACACGTATTCATCTGTGCATCAATGTTGAGCGGCTTGTTTTAATTCGGACAGTCGACTAATAAGGATGAATAATTGTACGTGAAAAAGATTCTTGTATGTGCTAATTATCTTCTTTTGAAGACTGAAGTGAATCCAGACACCGTATAATTTTCTCTCGTCATATTATTCATGTCTATCCATCAAGAAATGTACATTATTTAATATATTATATTTTTATAACTTTTAATTTCAGCAAAATTAAGAAATATTTTTATGATTATTATGTATAGTTTTTTAGCTTATTGATTGTCTCAATTGTATTGACGATTTATTAGATTACAAAATAATTATGCCAAATATCTTTATATTTTATAATAGCGTGGGCGCAGTGGACTATTACAGTACCATTGACTCGATCAAAAATTCATGATCGATTATTACGGAATTGTTTTGTTGTACACATAAAACTTGATACCAAGTTTGTCAAGGAATTAGCCGTTCGATCGAAGAAGCTCGATGCTTTATGCTGCTTAACGTCCGCGTTATCGGGAAAAGGAAGCAGCTTAGCGATCGGTACGAGATTGCATCGTTTAAGTGAGGATATGGATATCGGAAAGTCGCAGGCGGTACGAATTTCACGCATCATTTACGGAATCGTTAAGGAAGAAAGTAGTTCACTCAGATAGGGGATTGCGAAAGATGCAGTCTCATCGTAGAACAGGCGTTGCTAACGCGCAGTCGGGGTGACTGTATGGACAGCAGCGGATTTCACCCCGCTCAATCCACCGTCGTCGCCGGCGCATTTATGGCAGTATAGCATAAATGGCCACCGTTGAAATAAACAGGCGACGTATCGCGTGCAATATTTATCGCGTTGCACGCCCATCCGCATGCTGCGTGGACCGAATCGCACCATCTCGTCGTATTTGCTCTCTGGAAACACGTTCGACGTTATGAGTTTGCTACATTTATTGAGGTACTATACAAGGCACTATGATACGAAGGAGAGTAGAGGCGGAATGCACCTCATGTTTTCTAGGACTAAATTCTCTCGTAATACCACATGCAATATCGACGTAATATCGAGTTAAAGGTAGAGAGTATTAAAAGATAATGAAAAAATATCGGGACAAGATATGTACTGTAAGGAAACGTAACTCTAAATTAATTTCAGATTTAATTCATTTTTGCGGATTCGAGATCTGTCATAAATCAAACGAAAAACTTTCTCGATACGTAGAGACGTATTGATTTTTTTTTCGCGTGTAAATTATGGATTGTAAATTACAAAATAGTGTAAAAATACGCTTCACGAATGACTTTAATAATGAGATAACGAGATGACACCAAAATAAAATGACTGAAAAGACGAGAGATGATCATCTCTTTGATGTGTCTTTTATTTGTGTCCTATGAAATGATAATCCCTATTAACACTGGCACGTAGACAGCGGTGGTAATAGGCGGCAGTATTGCAGACAGCCAATATCGTCACGCCTGAAACGTCGAGTCATTAAAGCTCGCGGTTCATGGTTAACCCACCAATAAAGCCGACGGCAACCGCGATTATCTCGGCTCTATCAACGGCGCCGTTATTGGTTCGTACTTATGCGAAACGATTTCTCCGTTAGGAGATGGATCGGCAGAATACCTATAGAAGGATGCGACATTGATCGTAGACTGTCAATGTCGTCGCAATATCGCTACATATAACTTAAAATACGATGCCATGCCTGTATCTCTCTGCTCGAATGATAATGATGAAAATATACGACTTCCGGGAATACGAGAGAAATCAATGATGCATGGCGTAACGCGACGCGAGTCATGTTTATCACAGAATTAAAAGCTTTATCTTGCCATTAAGAATAGATGTCTGTATTTGTCAGACATTGTCTGTATTATTTACGATTTAAGCTTTTGCATAAAGCCGTAAAATAAAATGATATCGAATGTGAAGCATGAAGAAGAAATTTATATTTCTCAAATTAAATATTTATGTAATAAATAGGAAATAATTTACAATGAGACTGAAAGAGAGAGAGAGAGAGAAAAATATCGATTTTCCTAAGTTTTTTCGTAAAAGTTAAAAAAGCAATGACGGAAACTGAGAAGATCGCAAAATAAAGAACTGCTCGATATGTCAGTAATATCCGCATATTGAATGTGAAAACGTTTCCTTTATAGGATTGCCGATTCAATCGTTGCAAGTTGCAAGTCCCAACGAGGCAGAGCATAGAGTTCTCGGGCGCACGTACATATGTGTAGACATTTCCGCGCGTAACGACATCGTGCACCGCGATACGATACTCCGGGAACCGCGACAAGGTCGCTATTAGTCGCTGTATTATGTCCATGTATTCGCTTCACGCAGATAGCTCGAGCGTATTTGCGGAATTACGCCAATGATTAAGCCCGCACACTCCCCTGTTTCGGTGACAACGGCTCGCAATGCAGATTGCACGCTACGTGACTTGGCGGCTTCCGCATCGTTATTATCCCGTACTCCTGTGCCCGAAGACCCCCCGAATAGACTCTTGCCTACCTGCGGGATTCGAATTCGAAGCCCAATGTATTACAGCTCCATCGATGATGTAAGGCTCCCACGTGGCTCGTAGATGTTTCGAGTACCACGACCGAATTCAGAATTAATGGCAATGAACTTTGCCATTAATTAGGAACCTTGCGGTGCTCGGCGCTCGCTCGGAATGGCTTACGAGAGTCGCGCTCCCAGATTTTCATCTACCACAGTTCAGGAAGTAGAAGCACCGATGGTCTCTATTATTCTGCTATTTCGCCAGGATTAATTTGCGTTACGAGCGTTACAAATGGTGTTCTAATTTATGGCGGCACGTTCAACGGCAGCGTTAATGATATCTTTCATTATCTCGTCTTTGTAATGAATAAAGAACAGCCACGCGTGAAACAAAAATATGAGAATAACGTTAAGTTGATAATTGCGTATTCTATGACTTCTATGACTTTACATCAGAAAATACCGCATTTTATAATAATTCACAAATATGAGATCACTTATTCCGAGTTGTCTCTTAAGGAGGTACATCACTGTGGCGGCCGGAAAAATAGACTATTTTCATGAATTGTTTGCGCGAGACATAATACATATAATAAAATTTTATTTTGCTGCCTTTGAAGTACATATCGTAGACATATTGTAAAAAAATCAGTTAAAAATATTCATATTTGCGCCCATAGTGTGCGGTGTCGCGTTTTTGTACCTCCGCACAAAAATCGGGAATGCATGGTCGACAGTGCTCCGTATGAACAGGATCTTTAAAATAAAAAATTTTGGTGTCATTTTAAACTATATGAATGTAGTTGCAGTTAAGCGTAAGGACTTTTTGAAACATGAATTTGCAACAAAATGATACAGTTTAGAAGATAAAAGTTCGAAATTTAGCCATAATTAATTGTGTTTCAAAAACGAAATTGAATTATCTAGTGAATTCTGACAGCGGACGGTAATCGGATCCTCTAATCATAGTGGTAGAATGTTTGTAAGTTGGAGCTTATATGCGGCTCTTTTGCTTTATTGATATCAGATTAGCGAGTCGGCTTATTAGATGAAAGACCAATGTCACTTGGACAAAGTTTTGGTCTCTTAGTATGATACTGTTTGTACTCCACAAAAGATAGGCGTACTCACTGAATACTCCCCTTTTTTTCGATTAGATGGATCGATTACAAATCCCTTTACTCAGTTATTATTGAATTTTACAATAAATTCTAAAAAACAAGCACATTTATAAGATGTTACACGGCCGGATAGCATCAACCTCGTGCTACTCTACGAAAACTGGAACTCTGTTACTATTGCGAATTTTAATATACTCTTTTAGGGACATATTTTTAAGATCCCAAGCATTAAGAAAATGAAAAAATCGATTTTTTGAAACCGTCACAGTGGTATCCTTCTTAATAAATCGATGATAGACGCACTCAGTATTAAACGCACTCCTTCTTCATCAATTTTTTTGGATATTCCGACCAAGATAAATGTTTGGATTTCCGACGTGATATATTCCCATGCAGGGTAAATATTTTCAAGCATCCTCTTACGCGCGAGCTTACATCGATGACTCTATATATGACGGAGAAAGCTTTTTAAGGACTCCGATGCTTCTCTTATCCGCTAAGTTTGCACAACGGAGTACTCATAAAGCTCTTCAGTATATCACGCTTACACAGTGGCATTTCTCATTTACTTTTCTAGCCGTTATACTGAAATACACAAATGCACATGTCCACATTCGGATTGATTTATAAGATAATACGGTACGGTATCTTATAACAAATAACGGTATCGTAAAAATGATGAAATATAATAAAAAGACTCTTATAAGAGAGAAAGAGAGAGAGAGAAATAAACTATTTTTTATATTAATAACAATTTTCTGCTATTTAGAAACAGAACCTCTTAATTGTAAACAGAAACTCTTTATCTTTCATTAAAGATAAAGTTATTAAAGATATTTTTATTGTCTTCTGTGAATTTTACATAGAGAACCTTTAGAACAAAATTCTAAGTACGATGTCAAAAATAAAATTGTGAATTTGAAAAAACGATAGATGTTTGGCTACAAAAGTAATATTGAATCAATTAAATGAAATTCTCAGGTGAAAGTGGAGGATGTGGCATTACTGATGAGGTGATAGAATGGATGGAGAAAATCCAGAATTCCGCCGAACCGGAAGTACCTCCTAAAACAGTCTCGTCGGTGAATCAAAAGGAACCGAAACCAAATGTCGCACCCTGGAATGGCGATCAGGAAAGTCCTGGTCACAAATACAGTAGAGAAGCTAATGAACCTAGTCATCGTAGGCCACGAAGAGCCACCAGGTCGAAGGAGAACAATACCTGCTCGCTTTTCATACAAACGGATCCTCTTATATGGAGGCATATCTCCGAACAGGTACGCATGACTTCGTTTAAACGCATAGTTTGTGAATATCGTCAACTTGTTGGAAAAGTATATCCGTTAAATTATTTTTTTAACAATAAGTTTATCTCTTATAAATTAAATTTACATAGGATTTAAATATATCAGATATCTTTTTTATCTGATCTGCGTTTCATCCTTTAATTTATCATCAAGCACTTGGAAATGATATTCATGATTATACAAAAGACTTAAAGTCGGGATCGTTAGATTGTTGTAATGATAGAAGAACCCAATTTTCGCCAACAATTTGCAACTGGAGAATGCCAGTATTTCCTTGCACAATAGAGAAATACCGTGAATGCCAGCCGTTCTCTTCCTATGGTCACATTCATGTGCGTTTTCGTCGGCAGCACGGTCAGTGCAATTCCCCTTTGCATTTTCTCAACAAGCCAGACACCGTCCGCATTCCGGCATGCTTCACAGAAAGAATATTCCTATTCTCATGTTCCGACGAGCCTTTGATATCTCCAAGGTATACGTTGCATAAGCGCGTTTCACCGGAAGCAACTTTAATGACAGATCTTTAAAAAATGCAATTTTCCAATATATTCTCCGCAAGAAAGAAAAGATTTTCAAGTTCTAATTATGGTGTTATTTACGAAAAAACTTTTGGGATTTAAAAACACTGAAATGTGATAAAATTCGCGTAGATGAATTCATTAATTTTCATCGATTAATGCTGAAATGAACTTACTTTCAGAAATTGAAAACTGAATTATTAGTTGTTTAATATAACGCAAATTTCGTCAAATATAAATATATAAATAAAAATATATATCTTACGACGTCATGTAAAGAAAATAGTCTAATTTCGTGGTTCGTTGTCGCGGATATTGAGTTCGTGTTTGTCTTCGCAGTTGCATCACGACGCGGAGAAAACCAGAGAGGAGATACTGTCTCTAATCGCTCACCACGTCACCGCCGTGAACTACATCTACAGAGACACGAGATTCGATGGCAGAATAGAGCACAGAAATATCAAGTTTGAGGTTCAACGAATAAAGGTAACGATGTTGCAAACTAGTACCTACCTAGCAAAATGCGATCGGTATTGATGTAAGCATAATCAGCTCGTGACTGACGACTGCTTGAATCTCCCTGATCTCAGATTGACGACGACACGGCATGCACGCAGCAACAGACGTACAGCGAACCGAACCCCTTCTGCATGGAGAACATCGACGTCAGCAACTTCCTGAATTTGCACTCTCTCGGGAACCACGAGGACTTCTGTCTCGCCTACGTTTTCACGTACAGGTGAGCGAGCGACGAGGAACGCCAAGCTGCTAATTGTTGCTTGTTCTCAGTTCGTAAATGCCGTTTCACGCTTTGTCGACAGGGATTTTACTGGAGGCACCCTCGGACTCGCCTGGGTCGCGTCCGCGTCCGGCGCGTCTGGCGGTATCTGCGAGAAATATAAGACTTATACTGAAACAGTGGCCGGCATGTATCAGTCCACTAAGAGATCCCTGAACACTGGCATCATAACTTTTGTGAATTACAACAGTCGAGTGCCGCCCAAGGTATCGCAACTGACTCTGGCGCACGAGATAGGTCATAACTTCGGATCACCGGTAAGCCATTGTTGCGGAAAATGTAGTTTTTCCGCTACGCGCGCGCGCGCACCACGTACATGTACATGTTTGTTGCGTTCGGGAATGACTGAGCGTAGAGATAACAATGTAACGATCATCGTTTTTCTTCTTTCTCCAGCACGATTTTCCGCCAGAATGCAGACCGGGCGGCTTGGACGGTAATTACATTATGTTTGCCTCAGCGACGAGCGGAAATCGACCGAACAACAGCAAGTTCTCAAAGTGCAGCATTGGCAATATCAGCAATGTCCTAGATGCCATCGAGGATAATAAGAAGAGGAATTGTTTCACTGGTATTTTTACATCCAATTTCTCTTACGCTAATAATAATCAGAACAGACAAAAGCGCGCGCGTTACAACATCGTTAACGATACTTTAATGTCGCCTACTGGAATTGATGATACTTATCTGATGATACAGGAGCGTTTTGCGGAAACAAAATCGTCGAAGCAGGCGAGGAGTGCGATTGCGGATACGATGACAACGAATGCGTGGACAAGTGCTGTTACCCCAGGCAAGTGTCCGAGCTGGATAAGATCAAGAATGATTCAGCGAAAGGTTGCAACAGAAAATACGGGACGCAATGCAGGTATGTAATGGAGTGAAACTCGATGATTTTGGTCTTGGTGTCTCTGCAAATCACATTTCTCATAATTAATTACGTGGTCGCAGTCCTAGTCAAGGACCTTGCTGTTCGAGCGAGACGTGCCAATTCGTGCCGCTCTCACATAAAGTCCAATGTAGAGCTGAATCTGACTGTAGCTACAATTCTACTTGTAACGGACGATCCTCCGAGTGTCCAGCGCCGCTACCGAGAGCGAATAAGACCAGATGCAACGAGGGCACTCAGGTAATCGCGCTCTGTTATTCTGTGTGTTGTATGATTTAACGACGGCCTCGTCGCGGTGCTCGTTTCAATAACGTATTATTTGCAGCTGTGTATCAACGGCGAGTGCACCGGGTCCATTTGCCTAGAGTGGAATCTGACAGAGTGCTTTTTAACGAGCAGCATCATACCGAACATCGACAAGCGGAAGCTCTGCGAGCTCGCCTGTCAAAATGGTACCGATGCGTCAACGTGCCGCGGTACGAGCGAGTTTGCGCACATGGTGGGATTGCCCGAGGGCGGAATGAGCCTCAGACCTGGTTCGCCATGCGATAATTTTCAGGTAAATCATTCAACTGAAATTCGCATGCGAATGTATGGGTAAACATTTCTGGAAAATGTAAAATCATACGTGTCATCATCATTTTTTGATTTGTTTCTTTTAGGGATACTGTGACGTTTTCCTGAAATGTCGAGCCGTCGATACGGAAGGGCCGCTTGCAAGGTTGAAAAATCTATTGTTTAATAAAGAAACTCTATCAACGGTAGCGCAATGGATAACTGTGAGTAGTATACATTGACACTTTATTTGGCTATTATCCGTTGATCGTAACCGTTACTCGTTATCTGTTTTAGGAGTTTTGGTGGGCGGTACTGTTGATGGGTATAGCTTTCATCATATTTATGGGATTATTTATCAAGTGTTGTGCCGTGCACATTCCTTCCACTAATCCTAAAAAGCCGCCTGCGAGGCGCATCAGTGATACGTTAACAAGACCGATGAATACTCTTAGGAGAATGGTAAAAATACATCTATTATATCTACACAAAAGTCTCTCGAATATCTTTAAAATGGAAAAACATATTTTTAACTTTACGATATATTGCAAAAAAGTCTTAAAAAAATGTATCGTTTGTTATACAGCGACATCCGCACGGTGGAGGCGGGGCTGGGCCAAGAAGTATACCTCCAAGGCCGAGTCAAGGCGGACACGGAACGCGTGGACCCTCTCATGGTTACGGAGAGGGTAGAGGTGCTCAGTATTATCCAAAGGGTAAGCTCGCACATAAAGTTGTCCGTTTCGTGTTGCTTGAGTTTAATTTTCGTGTAATAATAATAATACACATACATTGAAACTGAATAACACGGAAGGTAAAGAATCGCAGATACGAATTAAACTCAAGTTAACGGTTGTCGCGTTTCTTCGTTCTTGTGTGACCCGCAACTACATCAATGTCTTTTCCTGTTTGCATCTCCCTCGCATTGACGCGCATCACTACCTGATACTATCGTTCTATGACCTGCAGAGGTGAGCTGGGGCCTATATTCTATACGCTTGGTGGGAGCAAATTCATGAATACGAGTGTTATATTGTCGCGTGTGTGTATATATAATACGTAAAACTCGGATCCATCATGATTCATAGTAGAGCATAGTAGTGCTAATTAAAATGAATGAAATTTCGTGCATTTGCTCTCAATTCATTGTTCATAGCATTGCACTGGATGCTAGCTGAGATTTTTCTTCTTCCCCATCCCATATAGGCGGCCGAATCGTTTCCTTCTGATTTCGCGTCACTGATTGCGTTGATTCCGATTTACGATTATCCGGAATCCGGCGTTGTAGCTAAACGGTAGAACGAGGGAGGTAACAGCGCGCGAGCGAGAACACGCGGCAAGCGTCAATCGCAGCGACTGTCTCTCTCTCTACTGCCGTGCTTTTATTTGCCAGTTATCCAGTACATGTCGGCAGCAACCCTGTCCCGCATAATCCGAGCATATCCACGTTACGTTTGGTTACGTGCGTTTCTTTTCATTGTCGAACATTTTTCTAAACTTTAAGCAGGCTATCGCTCGGTTCCCACAGCTAGTGCGCCACCAAGCAGCGGCTCAGCAGCAGACAACTACGGCCGTTCCAACCACCCAGAACTGCACCCCGGCACCTATTCGGGCTCCGGGGGAGGGGGGAGGGGCACAGCCTATGAGATGAGGCATCACAACAAGGTGTGACAATCTTAGGACGTCGTCACGGACGAGGACCACCAATCGCGGCGTTGCACCACGAGTCGTTGTGTAAAACGATTGCCAAACGAAGCGAAGGGAACCGATCCACTCCTCCACATAAGGAACGCGATGATGTCTCGTAACTGAGGTCGAAGCAATAACGACGAGGTACAGCGTGACGACGATACAGTACAGGATGGTTCAGCAGACTGAGAGAGGTCCGGCTTCATCTGAGTTACGTTGAATTCGCGTAAAGCGGAAGAGTTGCACGTTAGACTCATAGACACGAAAGAAAGTACGCATCAGCGATCAGATCGATCTCTCATTTTGTATCGGTTCGGTAGATGTGATTTCGCTTGTTAGATAAACGCTGCGAACGGAGCGACTCGGAGGATCGAGCTGACACGGAATCACAGACCGTAAAAGACAATGCATCGTACGTCGGAGAAGTCGGATCAACACTCTCGGAGAATTTTATATATTATATTTAATCTTTTTTATGTAGAGCCACCGATGACGCGCGATCCTCCGTGTGTCTTGCCGTGTTCGAAAGACTCGTCGCATGATCAAATTTTAGAACGCTTCCCAAATTTTAGAAGCCTTCGACCGCGAAGGTGATATTGTTATATGATCAAAGTAATTTAAATTGATCCAATGTGTGATTCATTTCGCTTTAGCGTTCGACGCTACATTCGCGCAGCGACGACTAGACCATATATAGGGCACGTCGTATATTCGCTCTTTGACGTTACGAGCATTTCACGAGGCCAAGATCACGATTACGGTCTTTGTGTCTGACTGCGTCCTTCGAGGTGTCGATACCGTGCATGTCGCTCTCGAAAGTTAGATTCAGAAATCCCGAATCTCTGAGTCTGAATTTGTTGGAGATTAAGTACGAGTTTAGTGAGAAATTGGCAATAAGACAATACAACCTGTAATTGGTACGTTGGTAAGCGGCATAAACGAGTGTAAACGAGTTTTCCATCGACAGACACGTAATGAAAGATCGCTTCTTTTCTCTTTTAATCAAATTGAGAGTTTATCGTATACACGATAAACAATCGAACAAAACTGAATTTGAGACGGAAAATTAGTATTGATGGATAAAGTATCGCCGTGATGCGCGTGATGTTATTTATTATTCTTGATATTTTAATGACTGAAATATATTTCGCGAACAACTTTCTGGAGCGAAATAGCACCCTACCATTACCAAACCATCGCAGGTCATTCGCTTGATCTCTGTACCATTGTAGTATAATTAACGATATGTATTATTCTTATACATACTCATTTGTATTAGCCAATTGAAGTGAGTGAAGCTATGCGGGACTGCGAAAGAGTTTACGAGCAGCAACAACAAAATAATGCGTTTCTATAGCGATATTCCATTAACTATTACATATGGATAAAGATTATATTGATTATTATTAAGCTACGCTGATTATTAATATTATTATTATTATTATTATAAATTAGTTATATCTTGCAGATGATAATTTATCTCCGCCTATTGCGAATGTTATAAGTTATATTTAATTAAATATGAATTTTAACATGCTATATTAAGTCGGGGGCTGCACCGTAAACGCGCGACTATGCGTATAGCGGACCAAAGACGAGCCCTCTTATCGAAACGCGTGTTATATATATATATATATATATATATACATGGGCTCACACGTATACACAGCTGCATACTCGTAAGCGAGAGAAACGAGATCGAGATCGGTTCTCATCCTCGAGGTGAATCGTATCTGGTGCTAACGACCGTTGTCGATACGATTAATGCACTTCCGTTCTCCGAAACGCCAACTTTTACAAATAAATGACTAAGTTTCTTTCCACTCGTCCCTTTATCGGCGCGCTTATTTATGCAAGCGGAAAAGCGCGCTATTGTCGAGATTCGTGTTCGATTTCCATCCAGTTTTACATCACCAGTTTCAAGTGGATAAACATCAAACTTATGCGAGAAGCATATTTAAATTAATGTTAAAACGTTAAATCGATACTCGTATCAAAGATAAGCTGATTGAACACGTACTATTTTAAATGAGATTTATTCTTTTTTTTTATTCAATCGATTTTTATATTATTTTTTATTACTTTTATTATTATTATAGTATTATATAGGTTTTGATATTTCGTAATAACCAGGCGAATGTCATTCTCAAAATTCAGGAAAATTAAAACGATTCATCTCGTGATAGGTTTAAAGCAACTTCGTTACGTATTAATTGAATAATTGATGTAGCAAAACACTCATATTTTAAAGTTCAGCGCAGATAAAACAATAATGAGCTACGTATGTTTTTTTTTTCGTTATTTTATAGATTTTATAAGTATCTGAGATATCTATAAAATTATATGTGTATATATATATATATATATACATATACATATAATATATTATATTCAGAAGTGATACATTTTGATCTTACGTTTATCAGCTATATAAAAATTTTGGATATATAATTATATAAAATTAGAATATAAAAAGAAGAATTTCACAATCGCGTTTAATGTTATTCCTCGATGTGATTCACATGTCTATGTCCGCAATTGAATTACCTTCTGCGTTGTAACTTTAAGACTGTGTTTTGTCTAGGCGGAAGGATGGACATAGGGATGCAGGACGAGGAAAACGAGGAGGTGCCAGCAAAGACGCTACAATACGAGTTTGCGGATCGTGTGGAAATGTACAATAGACGCAATGTGATTATTAGATGGATCATACGAAGTCTTGTGAGACAAAAAGTAAGCGAAAGGAGAGCGAGACGAGAAAATGGGACGGAAAGTAAAAAGTCCTTCGGGCGTGCGAGAAAATATTACGAGTGAGCGAATTATTGCGAGAAAGAGAGACCGCGAGAGTGTGTATATCCGTGTAAATATACTGATATTATAAAATGATTATATAACCATAACAAATGGTAAAGCGAATACAAAAAAATACTTGTTTTTATATCAGATCTGTATTATAGTGAAATATTATTCTGTATTTTGTAATCAGGACGGAAGTTAAGGATGACGAGCGAGTGTCTGTACGTGCGTGTAATCGAGCCTCTAGGTTTTAAGTATAAGAGTTTCCGTGACGATCCATCGTGGACCGGAGAAATCGTACGATCAACGTTATTTAGGAAATTTTGAGATTTCTTGCGTGTAGGTGCAAAGGAACCTTGCGTGACCCCATTCGCAGTCGCTCGTCACACCACCGGATCGATTCCGTTTGTTCGACACAAGCGACAATCCGTGACAGTCTACGGATGTGATTTACTGCCAATAAACGTAACGGGGCGCATTCGAGTCTTCGATTAATTTTAATATGTTATAGCATATCGCTAGAAACTTTCCCGCAAATCAGTGTTAATTGTCGTCTCTTAAACGTGCGATAACGGCATTAACGAATATTGTTGAATATTTTAGACAAACAAAACTTTTCAGGTAAAACAAAACTTTTTATACGTCCATTTTTAAATTTCCTTTTACGCGTAAGAGAGAGAAAGAAATTTTCCCATGTTGAAGGAAGTGCGCAAAAAAGTCGGAACAACGTCGTTTCGAAGAGGGTCACCGAGACTCTCTGGGCGATCACTTCGTTCCGAGCCACTGCCATTTGATGAGCAATCTCGAGGTAGTTAGAATACGCTTTTGGAACGAGCTGACGTCCCGGTGTGTGTTTTGCGAACGGTGCGCACCGATTAACTTTTGCTTCCATCTCACTGCCATTACCACTTCGAGCGACTGAACACGCGGTCAAAGATCACAAAAGTACGAGTTCGCACATGAATATCAAACGAAGACAACGTAGATAATGATGCCTCGTTGCGTTTCGAAAAAAAAAGAAGCCTAAAGAACGGGCGTGGAATGGGGTAGTCAAGTAGTAGTACTAGTTGACAATTGAAGTCGCTTGCGCGTACGAAAGGACTATAAGATAAGAATAAATTTCCCTTCATCATTTATCCCGGACCTCTACTACATATGCTTAAGCTTATTCATTTCCGCAGTGTCTGGACTAAGATCTGATCTATTTTGATCCCTCACACTCCGTGTGGCGAACGAACTTATACGATCCTCGTTGCGGTAGCACGATGTATCGAGCCACCGCCGAGTGTGTCACGACGATAATAAGGCCCATCGCGCGATTAGTGCCGGTTGTACCTATCTTAATCCAGAGCCGCATTACTGTGACGCGATGCACATACACACACACATACATACATACATACATACACAGAACTCTATCACTTGTACATAATGTTAGAGAGGAAAAAACAAAAAGAAAAGAACAAATCGAAGATTATATTTTTTCTATCGATCCAAAAACGTGGTGACCTATCAACATCGTGCATTTGGGATTATTTAAGCGTGATTTGTGCCCCCCTTCCTCTTTGTACCGATCACTTTGCGGACCTATATGAACGATTGTTTCTCCGGGAGAAAGCGTGCGTTTTTATTTCGAGAGTTACTTGAATATCACGAAACATCCTCTGCAAGTGGCTCTTACGTTCGTGCCGTACCTATACTATTTTAGTCGATGCAACTTGGAATGTTGCGTTTTCATTTCCTCGTTGACGTCTGTCTATCTCTTTATTGTAAATTATATAAGTGAGCATGATACTGACCAATCGCCTGAACGTAGTTTCAGACCACCACTCTCTCTTTTCCCAAAATATCTAGAATGCGGCGAGTGTTTTAAGGATATTATAAATAAAAGGATTATGATTGTCAATATCCCTTGTGTTACGTTAATGTGATTAAGAGAGACAAAAGAACATTGTAAAGAACTAAATAAAGCATACATTTTACATTTACCTACGTGTGATCTTTCAGGATAAGGAGACTGCGAATCAAACGAGCCATCTTACACATAATTTTATTTATTATATAAACTATTGTAAAAGTTACAATTGTACATTAAAAAGTTGTTAGTGGGTAAGTGATGATATCTACTGTGTGATACATGAATATCGCGATCTTCAGTTTGAACTCGTGGGAGCTTACGTCTCCATGCAAAATAGAAAATCTTTCGACGTAAAGTATAATATAACGTTCATTTTGGAATTCAAAGTATACAATTATACGTACTAAAGAATATTTCGAGCCAAATGTCAAAAAGCAAATTAGAGAATACTGTACATTACAAAGTACATCGTTTCGAAAATCCGCGGATTATCGTCAATTGACGAATTGTCTGTCAATTGATTTTCCTCGATATACAATCTTTCGAGACAAAGGTAGAATTTGAGGAGGAGCGTTTGAGAAAAATATAGATCTTAATTACGTACGGTGTACGTGACAATCTGCCACAGGCAACACAGGAAAATTGCAAAGACAAATGTCGCGAGCCTTTCTTCTGTTAAAATGTCACACAATGAGGACCTTATCGGTCCATCCTCAAACAATTGAATGAGTTCACTACTTTTCCATGCTTCCTGACGTGTACTTGTACTTTTTTATACGACGTCGCGTAGCCGGAAGCTAGCTCCATCCAGAAAGTTGTCGCCCGAGCGGGCGATATGTAGTAACAAATTCTTTTTGATTACCTCCGATGTAAATGTAAAAACGTGGCCCTGAGTGGCGAGTTAGAAATGCAGCGCCCCGTCTGGCTCGCAGTTGCGTAATTGTTTAAGCTCACGGTTGCGAGTGTTCAAGCTTATACACGTCATGATATGCATTGCGTATCAGTGCATACGGAAAGCAGCTTTCCAGTAAATCCATCGTCAAGAACGGCGATTCCTGGACTATCTGATCCAACAAAAGGTAGACGGATTCTCTGTTCCGTATCGCGTCCTTGTCCGCTTCCTGGCCTAATCTCAGTAAGCTAGACGAAGCCAAGGCGAGAAATTCCTTCATCCTGTCCTCGATATCGTTCTGCCCGCAAATCGTGAACAACGCGCCGAATATATTGTTTATTGCCGTGGCCATGCAGTGTATATTGTTGGAATGACCTTCGAGCGATGCTCTATAGAAAGAGTTCTCGTTCCGCGCCAACTTTGGTATGGAAACCGCCACGAAGACCATTAGCAGGCAGACGAGCAGATGTTCGTCCTCGTCGATTTCCGCTTTTTGGTTACGCAGCGCGGTTGTTAACGTGGGATCGACCTTGCACGTCAAGCCCGCAGCTGACGTCATCTCGGAAACAACACGCATGGGATCGCCAGACGGCAGATGATGTCTGAAATCTAGTATGGAACTCAGCAAGAACGGTATGCGTTCCTCCAATACATCCACCAACGCCGACTGTGCTAACTGCCGGAAGCTCAAAATCACGCCTATTATGGTAACACGTTGGAGAACGTTGTCCACCTGCTGTAGCTTCTTAAACTGCTCCTTCATTACCTCTGGCTTATCGAAATTTGTCCTCAAGGAGATCAGCACGTCCTTGTTGCCTGCCACCAATTTTTTCAGCTGCTGTACCTGGCTGGCAATGTGCCACATCAAATTCTCGTTCAGCATCTTCATGCCGTACGGCCCTATCAGTTCCGCCAACGCTCTCAACTCGTTGATATCGGAAAACTCTTCGGCGTTGAACGGAATGGCGCCCTCGACCGACAGGCTAACGAACGCTCTTTGATTCGCGGAGTAGCAGATATTGCCGGCGCTAACCCGCCTCAACAGAACGTCCGAGTACCATTGCGTGTAAAGTGCGGCTATAGTTTTGTCGCCGTGACTGTCCAGTTCTTGCGTCTGCTGGAGTAGAGCGTTGTTGAAGACGCGCGTGATATCTATGTGCACGTAATTCTCGATAGTCTGAAGAACGTTCATGTAGGATCGAACGCTGACGAAGAGCTCGGACGGTTTCGCTATCTCGCTGGTATCCGGATTGTACATGACCATCCCTACCAGCGCTCTGGCGAACCGTGATTCCAGATGTTGATGTAGATACTCCCTCGGCGCAAACGTGTACTCCCACACGTTGATGGTGGGACAGTAATTGATGGCGTAACACAACTCGGTGAGAGCCATATGCAGCTTATCCATCGTCGTCAATTCCTCCCGGGTCTTGCGGTAGCTCTCTATACCAGGTTTATGAATTTCGTACATGTTCTTCTTGTTCTTGTCCTTTTTTTTACGATTAACGACCTGCGAGATCAACAAGGCGCAGTGCTTCGGCAGCAGCTTGTCGCTCATGTTGCATTGCTCGTCGCAAATAGTCGTGATAATGTTCTTAGCTTCCTTCGCCATCTCGTCCAGAAACATATTGACGACGGAGAGACTCCTTTCACGTATGTGATGACGCTCCTCCGGGCAGAGTTCGTGGGTGCAACTCTGGAAGTGGCTGCATATGAGCGGAAAGGCGACGATATAACGATTCTGAGCGGGAAACTCGAGACACATGTGAAACTGATCCTCGAATATCTTGCTGTAGAAACAGAAGATGGATAAATCGGACGTCTCGACTAACATTTCGTCCAAGTTGTCGACCATTTTCGTGTGGAAGATCACTGTATCCATGAAGGAAGCCAATTCTCTGTTATCAGCCAGATTCATGTTGCATTTCGCGATAGACATATAGGCCTGCAGCCTAACCCAATCCAGTCGGAAGGCACGGAAATCAAACAATTCATTGTCCTCGACTTGTTTTACAGTCAGACTAGCTATAGTTGAACACATATCACTAAGGATAGCCCCCTCATCCTCAGGACAAACCGGAAGATTTTGTATCATCTGATGCAGGGCGGGGGCGTCGAATCCCGAAAGAAATTGGACGTAATACCTCTGAAGCACCTGGGAATATTTCTTTACCAACGCTCTCAATTCCTCGCAGTGGAAGAGCAATTCTGGCAATTGACGATCTACTAGATCGTCGCCACTACGTCCTTTACTTTTGCCTTGAATAGGAGGATTGTCTCCGTGTCTCAGTACCCACAGTACTTCATCTCTTGCGTGAGAGAGTCCCATTAATACCAAGAGCGCTTTCGGTCCTAGAAGGCCAGGCTGGTCAGTTAAAATTAAACCTAGTTCTTTCAGAGCAGTCCTCAAAAATTTTCTTCTCTCTCTATGCCTGAGGATAGCTTTCTGTACCGCTTGATTGTAGCATTCTTTCACCTCCGACACTCTTTTGCTGTATCCTTTCATACCTTCAAAAAATGTCTGGATATACTGATGAATATAAATTACTTCGTCTCTAAATAACGCCAATACCCAACCAGATTCTAGAGCGGTGATCCAAAGTTTGTTCGGTTGCTCCTGACTCAAGAACGTGTGGCAGAGCGTGAATCCAAGAATTATCCACCTTTCGATTCTATCCAAGCTCAGTGTCTCGCAAGACATGGTGTCTGTCGCGGCTGCTTTGAGTATCTGACCGGGACTACCGACGAGACTCAGCTTCTGATCGGCTCTCCATGTATCAGCAGACAAATTTCTACCAGGATAAATTGGCCACAGAGAGGTCAAGGCGTTTTTTAGTAACTTGGAGTGTGGCACAAATTCCTCCGAGAGTTTCTTCAATGGCGCATCATAATCCATGATCATCTGTCCTAAACGAGGGAAGCTAGGGTCCGACTGACTGTGCACCATCTCGTGGGCCGCGTTGAAGAGCCCTAGCACCGCCTTCCGATCCTCGACTCGAGACAGAAGAATCATCAGACTGACATACGTCACTACAAGATCTAAATATCCTTTGGCCAGATCAAAATTAATCGTAATATCCATATGGACACCGCATGCGTCCATGGTGGTCAGAAGCTCGCACACGTTATCTTTGAAATCTAGCAGATCGACAAACGTGTAATAATACAGTGATAAAGACTTAATGATCTCGTTGCGAATGTTCGTGATGGTTTGCAGCCCCTTTATGTCGATGTTGGGGAACTTCCTGACGATCGCCTTGATGGAAGACTCCAACGCCTTGTCGGAGAGGAAGGCAGGCTTGGATTTAGCATCGCCGCAGGCTTTCTTGATGTTGTAAATGCGCGTTAACATACCGATACCTCTGTCGTTCAAGATGGTCATCTTCTCCGCCAGCTTCTGCTGGCTCGGCACTATAGGTCGAGCCATCGCCACGTAGTTTGATTACCCTTTCTCTCTCGTTCCCTCTGTTTCACGCAATTGACATCACTCGGCACTTGCTCGTAATAAGTGACAGCGATGCAACCGACCCCACCCCTGAGGGGGGTAATCTATCCGACCGGAAGCGCCGAGTATTTTCTCCGTGTTCACCTGCAAGGAACAGACACTTATCTCACGCGTTTCCACACATTTTCAGTGTTTCCATGATTCCGCGTACTTACCCGTCGCCGTAGTTACATGTTGGAAAAATGCAGATCAATGCGCAACGATACCATAGGCCGAATTGTCCCTGTATGTACGCTGTATATCGGAGCGCGGCGCATACCGCGTGAAGTGCGCTGCTATCGAGAACGCGGTGCTGCTAACGATGCGAGAACGCCTGCCACATCGAGCGGACGCTCCAGGAATCAAGTAGTGGAGCGGGCAATTCAAAATTACGAAATGGCTCATTCGTAGTGCGACGTGTTCCGAAAGACGACGTTGACAACGAATCAAAATAATCGTTGCAGATTACGTGAGCTTCTTATTCTTTTACTTACGTGTAATCAATTGCCTTAAAGCACGTTCAAACTTGTAAATTCAATGTCGTTCTTAACCGTCCGCGCGCGTGCGCGTGGTGTATTAATAATTATATATTATAAGATTTTGTATCGAGAGTCTTAAGAAAAAATAGAACAAAAAATCAATGCATTCTCCCTCGTAACATAACAGAAAATTAAGGAGAACTGAAAAAGTATTTATCTCTAAGTTGTAAATTAATAAAAAAGCGATAGAGAAATAATCTGATAGTTCGAGCTATGAGATAATCATTATCACGTTTTATTCATTAATATTACGTTAGTCATATCTGTTCTGTGACCGACATGCTTTTATTTATGTATCTATATTGACAAACTTTCGTTCCAATTAACGGTTTAGCAATTACATTAATAATAATCGCCGTGAGATATAAATAGGATTTATGTAAATTGGAAGTACAAAAATGGCATTTGATACATTTTTCGTAACGGAAATAATTTCGCACTTCCTCAGTAACCGCTAATGCCATCTATCAAAATGATATTGCATGTTGTATCGAATACCATCAGAGATAATTTACCAACATTGATATAGCCTCATTCATGGTAAAGGTCTTCTGGTGATAATGCAAATTATAATAAAATTTATAACTAATAAAGATTTGTTCCTACGCATATATTTCATTATTTAGAAAACTAGTATTAAATGTTCCAAAACATTTATGCAGATTGTAATAAAATTATAAGAACAAAGATAAAAATCAAAATATTAAAAAATATATTTTATTAACACTCATTTTATCTTGTAAGAAATGCGTAGATAAATTTAACAATAAATAGTTTAAATCATAAAAGGCTAAGAATATAATTTTTGATGTAATACAATAGATATATTATTCAAAATTGTGCGAATATAAACACGTTAAACATCTTTATGTCTAACATAAATTAAAAAATGATAATCATGAATAAAGAAATTTTTTTATGCTTTCATCGTGATATAAATTCATGTCATAAAAGAAGCATAACGACAGTGTTTCTGTATTAAGAATCTAAAGTGGAAAGTAAAGTTAAAGAGCACTTTTTTTTACTATGTATTTTACTACATTCACGAAATGATTGATAGTCTCGACTAGCGTACATAACTTAGTATTTGCGGGCGATACATCATTCGTCTGCGAAATAGAATCTCGCGTACAATATCGGTGAAAGAGTAACTCGGGACTGTGATATCCGTCATACGTCAGAAAAACGACGCGTAATCGCGATCGCCGGGCAAAAAGCTTCCACAGCGTCCAGACATATGATAATCGATATAATCCCTCGATATCTCATCCTTTATGAGTGTTATTCGTTTATGAGCACTTTTGGATGCCGTTCAATTCTGGTCTTGCCGTTCCTACCCGCGTTCACGACGCCCGAACCCTCCTCGACGGAGGTGGACGCGCCTCCCTCGATTGGCTCGGTTTTACTACTTTCCCATTTTTCATTAGCACAATCAAACCGGCAGTACGCGGAGAAACAATGGCTTCTTGTTGGTCTTCGATGTGGGCGTTCCTCCGCAGGGAAAAAAAGCGTATAGATTATCGACCGATGGAGAGGGGCTTGGCCGCTGTGTTTGCCCTCTCGTTCGCTTCTCTCGGACGCGAATCGAGAGAGGAAGAGAGAAAGTTGGGAAGAGAGAACGATTCCTAGCTGGTCCCCCCCCCCCCTCTCTCTCGGTTCGGTTCTGTTGACTACGAATCCGTAATTGTTTCCTGCTTGGAGGAGGCCAGGTGGAATGACTAACGACCAATTTCCTTCGGCAGGCGAGTCATTCCCCGGTATGATCGATCCGATTATCGCTCGGCGTGCTCGTCCTCGCAATTTCGAGCCGCGTACATCATGATTCCCCTGGGTCCTCACAAAATCATTCGTCGCAAGTTCGACGGCGATTCTCGATTTGTCTTTGGACAAATGTACGCACAGTTTGTAGCATTTTACATTCTTCTCTCTTCGCAGTAAATCGGAATTACTTCGTTAAACGGCCATAGGGCCGTTTTCTTCATTCACTATTTAATCCATTAGCTAACATCATATGAATAATGCTTTGGCTATTGTACGGATGCTATTTAAGTGTCATAGCTTTGAAGGGATGTGCTGCAATCGTCTGGTACGGAAAAAATAAATCAACAAAAGCTTGCAAAAGCTTTCTCGTAAATATCAAAGCAAGAGCTAATGAGACTGTAGACTATTATAGAACAGGTCTGCCTTATGTAGACCTTACATGTAAACACAAAGATGTCCAATAGTGGCGTATCCTAACGACGTATCTGGGGTAACAGTGGGTGAGAGGGGTGGGCAATTGGGGGGGCGGCTTTAATTATCTCGCGGCCTCCTAACGTGCAATTAATTCCAAATGCGGTTTAGTTTAGCGAACGAAGAGCAAACAATGTATTACCCCCTAGGCCGTCTAAACGTAGATGGTTACCACGAAATCGAGGTTGGAGGGGACGGATAGGAGGCAATAGGGATAGGGTTAGGCCACTTTACGCAAATAGCACGGATCCTGCAGATAGCGCATACTTCCTGTAACGTTACCACTGTACGTATCCCTCTGCCCGTTTGCTCGTCTTTCCACCACTTCGCGCGCCCTTCGCGCGTACTCCTCTGTACGCTATCACCCTCGCGAACGCGAGGTTAATGCTCTGTGAATTTGTGATTGCCTTTAATGTAAACCCGCGGTTTTAGTAGAAGCATACTCGGCGACTCTAGAGAGAACGGCTCGAGCTTGCGAGCTTCCCTTTAACACTCGCCATTCGTATCATATTCGTATACGCGAAACTTATCATTCACTTCGGTACAACGTAATTGGAATCTAATTAGAGGTAGAAAAAAACTGCATTTCATGGATGGCTTAGCAAAAAGAAAATGACAGTATTGCACGAAAATGCATGGAGTATAGAGTTTTTATGACAACTTTACGACCAATTTATCGCGATTATCGAAGTTTATTCGTGCAACAGCGAAATTGGAGATTTCTCCGCGAGATTTTGCACGTACACGTTGCAAAAATTTGATTTTCGTTGCTCTGGGTAGTTAGTCTTTCTTTTTTTTAATGGGATCGCGGTTGCTGTGGTGGAAGGGTACCAGATGTAATTAACTCCGCCAATGTATTACAAATCAATAGCGCATGTGTATATTGGATATATTGCACGCTATTATGTATCACCCGATATCAATCGGGACATATCAATTGATATATACAATATGTGTGTGTGTGTGTGTGTGTGTGTGTGTGTATAAAACATGTATGTTAACACAATCAAGATTGAAAGCGTTACGTATTCCAATTGATATTTAAAAATGTACAATCAGCGTATTAAACTATATTTTCTCGGAATATTAATTGTAACATTTGAACGTGTACAATATTAATAACAAAGTAAAGTGTGGATATAGTAAATACAAGTATCGTTTAGAAAGACCTATAAAATTGAACTAAAAATGTACATATGCTCACAGAATAGAAATAGAAAATTTGACAAGTCGAATGAGAAAAAGCAGACACACGTGTAGCACCAATCGATATATGCGAGATAGCAGCTAGACCCAAAATGCAAAGTTGCAAAGGAAGATCACCCTTACGGGGTAAAACGCAGGAGTGCGCGATCGAAAAGAGGATAGATACATTCACTAGGCACAATCGAGAGAAAGAGGGGGAGAGAGAAAAGGACAAAAAGGATGAAGAGAGACGGGGAGAGGAATAGTTCGCGCGAAGCGAATGACTGTGATTCGTCCAATTATCGGTTGGCACCAAAAGTGCTGGGTCTGGCTCGCCTGCCAAATGGGAAATAGCCGGCGAACTGCAGAGGCAAGCTATAGCCGTAGCCATGGACTCACGGACTCTGTACGCGGACTGTATGGATCCTCTTTCCGCGTGCCTGTCCCTCCCCTCCTTACTGTCGACCTATCTCGGCGTGATATGGACCTGCCCGGTAGCGAAAGCTGCTGGACGATGTAAACGACAATCACCGAAAGATAATTTTGTCCTATAGAGTTCGGCAATTTTCTCGACTGGGATAACTTCGTGAGGGCTCGCGGCGCTCGCTCCCTGGCGAACGGAAATTCAAAGGAATTGTAAAAGTTCAATCGGAATTAGAACGTTGCGTTGGACGAGCCTCTCCAACTGCGATTCAACATTCGTGGCAACGCGGTCAGTAAAAAATCAGAAAGCCGTATCGATAAACGATACGTAAAGTTAATAAATTCTACCTGACCCGATATTGCTTCTATAACTCAGAACAGTGTAAATGGATGATAACAGAGATCGGTCGTTGGATCATGTCACTCGTAAGAAAATCATATGCGCGGACCGTGTAGCAAAGCAATGTCGAAATAGGACATTTAATATTTTACGTAAGCGGGCACTCTCCGAGTCGAAATTGAATACCGATCTGACAGTTTCATCATGTGCGAGGCAAGGTAATCGGAGTTTTAATTTTGGACTTAATTATACATGAATTAAACCGCATACACTGACGTTTTCCACCTATTTGAAATACATAATTCGCAAAAGCGACGCTTTAAATTTTAAATATTGTCAAGCTGAAACCGGCCGTTTTACCATTTTAATTCCGTATTCATAACGTCATATAACGTGTGTGTCGTATCGACCTGGGGCCGCGTTAATATTCAACGGGTGTCGTAGAAAATATCATCATGGATGGTGCGCCGGTCCCTCGATACAGTGTGTTCGCGAAATCGCGAGGCGCCGGATTTCAACGGTCAATCGCCCGTTCCTTCTTTCGCTGCGCGTTCACGCTCGGCTTAGTGCGCCCCGAGACTGGTAAATGACGTCATTAACGAGGGCTAAAGTGCTGACGCGTCGAGACTAACCCCAACCTTTGACCCACAATTTACCCCCGTCCAGTTTCTCTCCGCCCTGCGAGATCGATGCGTCGATTTCCGATGCCCCGCACTATCGCCGTAAAGTTGGATAGAACCTTGCCGAGCGTTCTACACGCGGCGAGCGGGTCAAAGGGACCTCGATCGCATAATATATCTCCATCCCCGGGATAAGTACGCGTTTTATCAACCTCACGTATCTCACTCTTCATACTCTATACAAAAACAGTTAATATATCGGGAATATGGCCGGGAGACCGTCGACGTCGTTGCGCCTGACATTAACGCGCCGGATATATCGGCGGAAAAGGAGAAAGAGGAGATGAGAAAAATTCGCATCAAGCGGAAAGTATTTACGAGCTTATGCTAATATTGAGATATCTGGCGTAGCAATATCAGGGGATATATATTTCGGACGTATATCACGCATCGCTCTTCTTTATGCTAATCCATCAATTTATCCTCGATGGATATATCGCAGTTTCATTTTTGGAACATTGCGGATTATCATGATTCGCTCGTCGTATATCACGCGTATACTTTTATACATGTATATATATATACTGTGTATCGATTGGCGACCTACTTTTTTTCGAATCCTATTGCGAATATTTTTCGGTGATATTCGGTGGTACATTGGGCGCTTTCGCGATTTTCAGTAGCGAAACTAAAGCGGATTAAGATGGACTCGAAGACTCGAAAGGGTCTCACGATGATGCGAGCACGCGAGCTGTGTTTTCTCCGTAATGAGCGTTTACGAGTAAGACTCTTCCCAGATAAGTCTGTCCGCGTGTGTTTATACAGAATTACGTATTCCGTTACACATGTGCGCGCAACGGGTTCGTTAGAATTTCATACGCTTCGAAAGATTCCCCGGGATTATACGCGAATTCGATGTTCGCGCGGGCGGAGATGGGTCGGAACGCGCCCGCCGGATCTCGGCGGCTAGCGAGCGAGCGAGCGCGCGCGCACGCGGTGGAAAATTACGCTCTGAATTATAAATACCGACAAGGGGATTAAGGGAAACGGATTATACAGCCGGTATGCAGTCGCCGGTTTTTATGCCGCGCGATCTTTCATTTCGTTGCCACGTGGTTGGCCTGGGACTTCCGATTCGCCGCGAACGAACGTGTCCGTGTCCGCACGCAAATCTAAGAGTGTACAACCCCCGCCCGCGTGTGCGTGTCCCGTGTAATGGGTCTTTAAACGCGCATGCACAATAAACCATTTCGCTTTCTAGAGAATCCGCGGGCGGACGAAAGAGAGCTCCCATAGTCCTGTATAATTTAACGGACCCAATATGATCCGCGCGCAGCGTGAAACGTTTCGCCGGTCCTGTACAGATACTGGGAATGGTAATTGGTGAGGTAGGTATGCAGATACGCGCCACATGTATTCTGCATGCGACGGGATGCAGCAATAGGGAGGAGAGGGTAGGAGGAGGCCGGGAGAGCAGCACTAATATACTCACACGTGTTAGCGATCGTGTCCCCAGAATTTGATTGTCCGTGTTGCCTGGAGAATTATCGAGCCCGCCGGATTCCGCCGCGGCATTTGCAAGCGGAAGTGCGCGCGCTACGATTCAGAAACATTGCCGCGTTGTCGGATCAGCAGGATGTGCCGTGTGTGATTGCTTCCCAGTTGCCAAGTTACATACGCGTTAACTATAAAAGGACACTGCACACGCTGCTGGCATGACGGGCGTATTGCAATGGCCGACTATGACTGTCAGGGTCGTTACGCGCTGCGCATTGCACAGTCAACGGCAGGACGTATTCGATATTCGCGGACAATAATACACGACAAAATATTTTGCTGCAATTTGCGGTTATAATATATGTTATTATACATAAAGATTCAAGTTTCTATGCGGCGTTTAATTTTTTCATTACATTTGCAACTTTAAGAATAGTGATTAATGTAATCAACGCGCTATTTTATGGTTTCAGATGGTTTTATCATGCTACCTCGCAATCCACATTTTAGTCATGGCAAAATTCACAGTGTTTACAGCAGACGAAAAGTAAATCATTAAGTAACTATCAATGACGTGTACATCAAATACGTATGTAACAAGATGTACCAAACATGTATATAAAGTTGTCAAGTGCTATATACGTATATGAATGATTATTGTACAAATGTAGTAATATTTACTTAAAATATTTTATATAAACGCATTTTGATAATTCATGTTTCGACATTTTGTACATAGAGTGAGAAGCTCTGCAGCGACTCAACTTTTGATACCTTCTTCCTGCTATAGTAGTGACATACGAATGCTTGGTCTGGATATACACGTTGATAACTATTTCCTATATTATATTTAGTCATTTGAACGAGAAGAATCGAAAACGAGAAAAATCATTCGCGAAAATCCTGTACTTACAAACAGTGTAAATTCGTGACGGTGTTTTTAGTCCGAGCGTTTAGACGAGCGGTTCGAGTAAAACGTCGTTGATCATAGCGGCGCCGTCTCCGGCATTAAAGTCCGCTGCCCACGTTGAGAGTCGTATTCGGTTTTACGAATGGGTGCTATTCGTCGCGCAGCCTGCCTTACTAGTAAAAATACTTTTAAGGAAATGAAATTGATATAAAAGACGGATTGTAATGGGGGCACCTATAAAACACCATCTCTCCGTCCTGTGCCCGTACGCGATGCAACACCGCGGCTCTCGGCGGCCGGGGTTGCCGGGCGGGATATCGCTTGTTGCCGTGCCGGACGTGTTCGCGATATCACTCTCGTAAATGTACATGCATGGAACTTTGTACTCGCGAGTAGATTGCAACCTAATACGAAACTTTTCTCGTTAATCTTAAAGGATAAGTTGATAAATGATGAATACGAATAAATTTGAAATGAATAAATTTCAGTTAGTTAAAGTTACCGGAGTGTATTTAACAGTAGGAAAGAGGTGTACAAACCATTGCTCATGCAACTGCAATTCGTTTCTCTATTGGGCTTTTTGTATCTATATAACGTCTTCTACCTATAGAATTATTATATAGTATAATAAGTGCATGTAATATAAGTACATATATACAACTGCATACATTGGGTTGCTGAGTAAACCTACTCCAGTAGACAACGGAAAATTTCTTTCTACACTGCCTAATATATTTTACCTGTTTATATCTCATTACTTAAAACAGAGAGAGAGAGAGAAAGAAAAATTATACGCGACAATTTTATCATTTAAATAATATTAGGCGCGAATGAAACTTAATGCTTTTTTCTAAGAAAGTGAGTCTTTATTTACTTTCTCTTTTTCGAGAAGCGATCCATCAACTGCCTGATAGATGGAGAAAAGAATTATTAGAAAATAATGAGGAATATTTCGCAAATATTTGACATATTTATTATTTTTTTCTAATAAAAGTTCAATTTCTTCAACAAAAGCACCGAACTAATTTGCACACCTAATAGATTACGGGAGGACTGCTAACTGAAGGGTCGATGGGAAATTCCCTAGGCTGTCTTTACGCTATTCACCCTCTCATGGTATCGCCTATGGGCCCAAGGCGGAGAAATATACGCGCGTGCGCTTATGTGGCCATTCGTCGCATACTGCACGTGGCCGCTGGCTGTGTTTGAGGGTGTGTGAGCGTCGGTCACGTATTTATGAGCTTTCTCTACGCCGTCTGACTTTAAATTAAGTCTTGAACCTCGAGACGCTGTAGGTTAATTCTATGACGCATGAATACTTCAGCGGTGCGTCCTCATTGGGGCGGCTGTCGGAGGTTTAGTCGCGGTCTTTCTCGCCGACTATGACTGTGGATAGAATAACGAAAAAGGAAAGAGGGACAGCTCAATTCACATTTGAATGAGGGCGCGGTATTTTTACGGAATTGGCGATGCATTCTGCAGGAATGAAATTAATATCCTTCCACCCGTCTTGATCAAAGCGATCTTATCCCCTATTCAAAATTGATAGAAGAGCGTCAATTTTTTCCTTCATTGATTTTTAACGTGATCACTCTGGATTTTAATTGGTAACTAGAATTGATTCTGAATTTTAACTGGGAGTTTGATCCTTGAAATTTTCAGATCTCAGTCAGACGGATGTGTCTGATAGATGTAGAGACAATGTAATACTTATATTCTCGTATACACATATACACGTGTGACGCTTAAACGAGTTTTAATTAATACAGTGACTGGTTTATCGCTTGGTTGTATCTATCACGCAAATAGATTTCCTCGGCGATTTACCGAACACGGCATGCGTTCAATTACGACGATAGTGATATCAATACTGTAACGTGGATGCATTCGTGACAACATGCGGGAGATATATTTCGGCTTCCGAAATCGTCGAATGTACATTCAGCGATATCCTTGCTCGTACAATTCCACGCGAAGGGGATGAGCTATCAGTGCTCCAGCGATCATGTAATTATTTCGACCGAGCACTTGGAATAATTAATGTAATTTCTACTATTACCGCGAGCGGTACTTAATGCAATTATAATCATCAATTAATCATTACCCTACTAATGTTCGATCAATAACTACGGCGGCGTTCCGCGGAACGCGTCCGCCGCGCGGTCGCGTTCACGCAAAATTAATCTCCGAAGAGTGCTATCGTTGCAATTGGCGTGATATTACACGCGCGCTACCATAAAACGTCGGTTGCTCATCGTAAATCACCGGTTAATGAAAACTCGCGTTAAATACTCCCGCGGTTGTATCGATTATTAACCGGTGGACCGTGCGCGTCTAAATCAGCGACGACGATGACGACCTCGACGACTTTAGTCTGCGAACACGGTGCTACGTGCACCGATTACCGCACGGATTTCCTTGACGGCTCCTTTCGCGAGAGGTGGAATTATCGCGGGCTTCGAGAACACGAGATCGAATGAGCGAGTTCATCGGCGCAATCCACGAGAAAGCAATGGCCCGAGGAGAGCGCGCGATCCACGAGGATAGCGGCACCGAGTTCCACGAATGATGTATTGGAAGTAACTGCGGCCAATAAAAATCAAGCTCCTTCTCTAGCCCGCGTGATTTGTGGCCGATAAATCAGAGAGCTCCGCGCTTCTTATACGCGCCGTTCAGGCGAAAACGCATCCCCGTTCTTATTCTTAATTCGAGCGCAAAGACTACGCGAAACTTACTATCTGCGGTATTAGCTCGGTCCAAGTTGCTTCGATTAATTTTCCTTACTTTCGCTTATCTGAGATTTTCAGATCAAATAACAAGAATATATTCGCTTGTATATAAAGGAAAAGAGATTAAAGACTTTTGTCTATTATATTATTCCAAGTATTGCTAAGCAAGTTTGAATTCGAAATTTTTAATTCAATTAAATTTAGGTCTAAATTTCTCGAGGCACGCGAGAAAGCTTGCTGTATTAGCAGCGGTTCAACGCTAATTAGATCAGTTCGAATATATATTTTCGATATATTCTTGTAAGTCGGAAATTTTCGGTTTTTCAATCTTATACTAATACCCGATGAGAAGAGCTTCATTTGCTGCTAGCGGGACATGATAATTCGCATTGGCAAGTTCCGCAATCGAGGTGTCTCACTGCGCTGCGACAACGTCGTCGCTAGTCCGTCTGGCAGCGCTGCGCGATGAATCATTTGATTACCGGAAAACTTATGATTTCTACTCTCAGCGGAAGGCAATTTACAAGATTGGTGGCCCAGCGCTATAATGCGATAGCGTCGCTACCGCTTCGGGGGAAACGGCGGCCGGTATATGGCCGAAGCTCGTGGCCGAAGAGGGAGAGAGAGAGAGAAAGTGCAAGAGTAGGAACGCGACCCCAACGAAGGGTGAGAGGTCGGACGAGATGGGCCGAGGGGGGCGCGCTCCCACTCGCTGTTTGTGTTTTTAATTTTCCCGGGCCGTTTTGTATGCAGATATCTAGCGTAATTTATCCAGGGCTGGCAGCGAGGAAGGGGGAACAGGAACGGTGTGACGAAAGAGTGTACGTGTGGCGAGTAGCCAGCCTCAACCGTGTACCGGCCGCCTGTGCGACGAAGTTTTCGCCGCTACCACTGCAGTTGAAAACTTGATGGAATCTTCCGCCGCCGCGATATAAAGCGCGAAGCGTTTTCGGCAGTGCCACGTCCAAATGATCGATGTGGAAAATTCACGGCACGAGTAACAGGTAATTTCGCTGCCGTGTTCGAGAGTTTTTAATCAGTGTTTCTGTTATCTTCGTAATGATTAATAAAACTCGTTCACACTTTTTGCGATATTGGTTTTACATGGAACGCTCATGGCAATTTAATTTACAAAGGGAACGATATTTCTTATCAGAAATTATATTAGTCTTCTCAGCTAAAATAAGACGGATATTCATCATTATTGCAATTTTGCAACATTTCTCAGACCTATTTTATCGATAGGATCATTTTTGTTTGCTAAAATATGCAAGTCAGCTATTGTTGGATCTTTTTCAAATATCTTGTTTTTCAGACAAAATAGACTTCGTTGTGGAAATTAACATTTGCATTAAACATCTCGTCACTTGACTGTCATTTGGATTCTTTTGAAATATTTAGTCATATTGTAATGTTTATTTTCGTTTGAAAAAAATTGACCAAATGGGATAATCTATATGTGCGCCGAGACGTATTAACAGGTAAAAAACTAGCGCCAGAAATAACGTAATATGTTGGAAGTCAAATAAGTATTTCGACTGGATTCATTAAGGATTGTTCGGTTAGAAGCAACGTCGAGATAAGTGGCTGACTTTCTTGTTAAATCGATGCTCATTATGCATTTTTTTTTCTCGTTCCTTCCTCGATGCTGGTGGTTGAACTTAGCTCTTTCGTAATGGATCTTTCCCGGTAGTAATCACATTTGCATCCCTCCTACAATCGACAAACGGATTAAGGTCCCAATCCGAAACATCAAAAAGCCAGTCTGATTTGCGATGCCGGCGAGGTAACGAGGACGTTTCACCGATAAAGCTTTCATAAGTCGCTGCATAAAGAAACGTTTGGCTCACGGTTTCGCTCGCAAATCAACAGCAGCAACGGGCCGAGCGCGACAGAATCGATATCCGGTATATACACAGTTTCACCGTGCGTTACTATAATTCCCGCGGAGAGAAGCTGCGATCGTATTTGCGAGGATCAGGAGCACCAAATACTTACCTATGAATGTGTCTGGTTCGCTCGCGCGAACGAGGACGATAGCCCGCAATGGTTTTTCTCCAGATTGCCAAAGACGCCAACGTAGCAGGCAGAAACACGCTGAGCCCAACGCGCGCTTCAAGAGCAAGAACTTAATTATCTGCGAAACAATGGCCGGCAAATTATGATTATTACCCTCCGGGACGGCCTTGCAAACGAGTGAATCCGCAACGAAGACGGATTGGCGCGTTCTCGATTCGCACAAATGTGCACAAATAAATAGGCCAAGAACGTAAACAGAAATAGCGTTCTCTTGAGGTCTTCGTGAGCAAAATCTCAATGTGCGCCATCGATTAATTATTCTCGCCCTTTCGTCGATCCCTTCGTCCCACCAGCCTCTTTTCTTACCCGACTGCAAGACACACTTTGGACCAGAAGGTATCCCCTTTTAAATCTAATCTATATATATTTGTCCTCAGCTGCAATCTTATTGCGAAATAGATTTCCGTCTCGGTGAATTATTAATTGTTTCTTATTGTGTTGAGTGCTCAATGTATGTTGCATCGATCTATTCAATGCACCAATATTAATTTTCTTGTACCATCCCATCGAAATCTTCAATGTTTCGTCACATCGACATCCATCAACGTCGACGTGATCTTTGGGAATTTTTAAGATGAAAACCGACTACCGTGAAGAAGCCCATGTTAAGATGTTCTCAATGCACGTTCCTCGATTTCTCGCTGTAACTTGGCAAGTTTAAAATGACGCAATTAACAAATCGCATGATCGCGCTGTTGAGTTGTTTACCGATCGCGAGGATGGTCCCGCGATAATAACGAGAACGATAATCGATATCGAGTACGGATCTATTAATCCACAAGGGGTCCGGAAATTGGGGTAAGGTGTTTCGCGCACGACGTTATCTTAATCGGGCGCTGTGGTAACTTTTAACGAGTTTGCTGTGTGCAGCGCGTTGCGTCGGATAAGAAGCAGCACGAGACTTGTTTACGTGGAATCGCACGGCATTGGATCCGCTGTCGAAGCAAATGCAACTCTTCGCTCCGAAATCGGTTCCGAGGAGATCTTATCCGGTTAAACGGCGTCGTCGCTCGTGCGTGAGATATCGCCCAGTGCGGATTAGCATCAGGCCTCATGAAATTACCATGTATTTTTTATTATCCTTGTTTGCAGTACCTCTAAATTACCATGGAGTTTACAGAAATTAAAATCCAATATGGTGCCTTATCCTCATCTGATTCATAAACACAACATATATACATGCGTATAATATAGTATAACCAATATAAATTCTATTACAATTTTTGTATATTTCGAAATAATAACATTGTTAAACTTTCTATTCTTTTTATTATAAAAAATTAATAAATGAAATATCTCAGAAAATAGACAATAAAACTTATTTTGTGTGAATATTCGGTCGATGTCGATGGTTGGTCAGGATCAATCCAGGAAAAAGACAATTTTTTTCTTTTAGGGTTAAAATCTACTTTCTGCCAGTATTTATTTTGTACAAAAAGTCCTTCATTTACATGTTACATTGTTAGGAAGGACATTGCCGTGTCGATCTCCTCTGCTTGCTTCCCGAGCTGAGCTCATGTAGAATCCATCGATCTACTTTTTGAATCTTTCCCAGTTCATTTAAGTGAACGGAAATTGA
The DNA here is from genome assembly GCF_003672135.1 of Ooceraea biroi. Lineage (NCBI taxonomy): Eukaryota > Metazoa > Arthropoda > Insecta > Hymenoptera > Formicidae > Ooceraea > Ooceraea biroi. Next base: position 551,598 of record NC_039512.1, read on the forward strand.
TTTGCGGCTTATTCCTAGTTGTAACGCAAGCTTATCTTGGAGTATAAGCGGGATTTTCATTTAACAATTGCTCAAGTTCAAATCGTCTTCAAATTTTTTCGGCGCGCCGCCGCCGGGACGTTCTTTACTGGTAAGACAGAAATCACTCCGAAACTTTTGGTTCACTTTTACAGATTTTATGCGTTGCAGTACTTTCAACCCAGGCTGAGCATTTATATTTGTTCAACTCGGTAGCATTTTTTGCAATGGAAAAGCAAAACGAAGAGATATTTGATATAAATTATAAAAATATAAATATTAATCTCTCATCAACAAAGTTAATCTTATTTTAAAAACAAAAGATTTTTAGACGATACGACAATGAACAAAAGCAAAGTTGCATATTTTAGTAGTTTAACGGCTTATCGCGATCATATCGTGCGCTTGTATCCTTCGCCGCGCGGATTGGTCGGCTCTTGCGGCTTAAGCAAGAATCTTCCGAAGGATCCGCGAGTTTTCGCGGCGTATCAGCGCGGACCGACTCGTATTTCATTCCTTGGTGGCTGTCTGCTTCCCTTTTTCTGTCTGTTGACTGCAGCAACTTCTCTTGCCGAGTGTTCGAGAAGCGATAATTCTCAGGAGAGAGCGGAACAAACGCGCTGAAGAAGCTCCCATTCCTCGACGAGAACGCGAATTGATGAACGGATGCGATCGACGGGCTCGCTCGAATTTCGCCGCGTTTGCGCGAATAGAATTATTTTTGTTTGCGACGGAATGTCCGGTGATGCGGTGATCGATGGAATCTCGGGAGATCACGGCGGAACGCGCCGGGTTTTTAAACGTCGCGTCATCAGCGAACGTCAAGTCGCTCGAAATATATTGTTACACGCATCAACAGAACTTTTGCACCGCATTATTATCTTACATTCCCGTACGCGGCAGGATGGGCGGCATCATCAATTTTCTCCGTTAGACAACTTTTCTGACAAGTTGCTGAAGCAAACATCTCATCGCTTAGGTTCATCATTCTTCCATCGTTTAGTAGGATTGCTATAAGTTTTCGTTTTCGACAAGAAACGGGTTAAGCGTGATCAGCGGCGCATTAATATCATTATATTTTATTAATATCATTATAAGCGTGAAACACAAGAACGGCATTCTATAACTAAAGCGAGACATCAGATTTTCTTTCATAATTCTTATTTTAGCTGATCCGCATGATTCTGATATTTCCTACCGACTTCCTTCAATATTGCATTCCTGCATTTCAGTAATTGTTTTGCTGCACTTGGCAGAGATAAAAAAAATATTAAATCTATCTATATGCGTGTGCATAATTTGCTTGTAAAATTTCTAAGATTATCTCTGGTAGCTTGAACGAGTAGGTGCGATCGGTTATCGTTGCCTAATTGGCGACCTCGGTTGCAAGACCAACGAGACGGACGATAGGCGATAACCTGGCTAAGCTACAGTTAATCGATATTGTGAACTCTAAATCAGTCTTATTTCACGGTATACGCGCGCGGTTCGCCAAAAGTTCCGATTCTGCAGTATACACGGGGAGAGTGACGCGGTTTGCGGGGTGTGTACGCCCCCGTGTAGCTCCCAAAGTTTCGTACACCACGGGAGTCTCTGCGAATCGCTGACCCGACGGCGTCGTCGCGGGATTTCAATTAATCCCCTGTCCCTTTCCCCTCGCGGAAAGCAATCGTGCTATCCCCGTGCCCTCATTGATCCGTCCTTAACCTCCCATTCATTCCGTCCGTGCGCTCCACCCAGTCGCGAAGTTACAACTCGGTTATCCGAGTCGTCCGCGCGGTCTTAATTTGCGCCTTTGAGCCGCCGCTGGCTGGCTGCCGTCTAATTAAGAAAATCTGACGCGTCCCTCAAACGCAACGCAATTATCACGTGCGGTTCGGCCGAGGGACCGACCGACCGACCGACCGACCGTCGTGCAGCGCAATAAACCGTTTTCTCCGCGTAAACAGCTGAGAGATATTTACGCGGCGAAGTGCCGTCTTTCCTTATTACCGGGGAATCGGATAATACGAGTAAATTGATTATATACGGGGAGACCCTTTTTATATCGGTCGTTCGACGGCACCAACAGCGCTATTCGCGCGCGTTCTACTTCTATGTTCTACGTTCTACCGCGTATTTTCTCTTTTCCTCTTTCTCCCATGCGAAAATGCGTCTTCATTTACGCCGCCGTAACTTTTTTAATGGCCGAGCGGCAAGCGGTAACGCGTTATTCGGCGCGCACGGACGCTGCATCGCCGCGCGGTGCCGAGATACCGCGAATATATGCATTCGCGCAATAGAACTGAATGCGAGATATTACTGGCGAATCGGGGTTAATGGGTGACCTGGACGGGAATACTTCAACGGGGATTAGCCAATGACATAACGCCGTCCGATGATCGAATCGGACGATTATGTCGTTCGTCGATAATGGACGACCTGCAAAGCGGACACGTGAATCTCTCTTTACGCGTCTCAAGACACCTTAGATATGCATCTCGTCATGGCGATTGCAATTTTTTCCGAAACATCATGTTTAATTTAGGAAGAACGGTATTTCTTCTATTGCCTAACGTTCGATGTTAAACAGTCAATTATAACTCCTTCGATTAATTTCAAGTAGATTTTCATCAAAAACTAGCTTAATTAACTTAACCAGTAACTTTGTAACGTGAGAATATTTTATGATCTTTACGAACTCTTATTCAGAAAGATACAAGAAAAAGATTTAGCCAGTTATGCTTCTTTAAAAGTAGAAATGTACTTTTATGCAGCTGTGGTAAATTTAGCACGACGGCTAGATCGTACATTGTGCTTTTTTGCAAGAGCAATTGTCGTAAACTTTCTTAACATTAATGAGCACGATATACTCGGTGAAAAACCAAGCGCCATAGCAAATACGAAATATAGCTGGATAAAACTAGAAATAATTAACATCCTCGGTAAAGTAAAAGGGAGAAAGAGAACAAAACTCTTGTATCATGAATTGAAACTTGCATGCAACTGAAAACGTGCGCGCGTCCTAACCGGATTTTTCATTAATGCGATTTGCGACAACACGCATGTACATCCATCGCCATCCTACGATCGACGCGACGCATGCTAGTACCCGACGAGGTGATTCGACGTCCGCTTGCTAGAACGACGTAGAGTATGTTTGGCATCGATTATTGATTTTATCATGCGACCGGTAATGACAAGCGCCGGACAGACGCGACGCCTTGTTGCGAATGGTCCTCTAGCGCGCAAACGACCGCGAATGCTCGACGATCCGCGTATAACGGGCGCATAATGCGCGTACCCATTCGTCGCACTCGTCGCATCTATCTTCGACCGGGTCGGATTTAGAGGAGAGCGCGTCGCGGTCTCGCCGATGGTTCCGAGCGCGCACGTCGACGTCGTCCTCGCAGTATAAATGACGAGCGCGCGTAACCGTCGAATTATGGTCGTTCAGCGAGGACGAATACGCGCGATAAAACAACGCGCGCTCCTCCCACCTATTTAAACGCGACACGAGCTACGCGGAAGTTAATTAATCGCTCGACGAGGAATTTTCCGAGCGAGGACGATCCTTTCGCGCGGATCATCGAGAGACCGACGAAGACACGAATGCTGCGGGAACGAGAGGGAGGAAGAGGGAAAGATAGACGGGAATAAATAACACGATCGGGACGGGGAGGAGCACGTCATTATATTCATTAGAGCTCGTCCAAGCAGATAAAAGTTACCGGATATAATGGTGCTCGGCGTTATTAATGATCCCCGGTAATCTCTCCGCCTCTTTTCTATCCTTCTCTTCTACCTCGGTCTCGTGGGTACGTACACCCATGGCCGAACTTCCTCCTGCACATTCGCAACCCCGAATTTGTTTGAAACCCTATCCCGCGCCGGCATTAAGGTCCGCTCGATTCATTCGGGCCATTATCCTTAACTACATTCCAGCGGCCACACGAGCCACCGTTTCCCAGGATTGTTTCAATCCTGATATTTTGCAGATATCTCTCGACGCACGAAAGGGAGAAAAAAATAATTTACTTTTACATTTATTCGACAAAGTACGAACCTCTACTGTGTCGAGTTCCCTTAGCGAGGAGCATCATCGGTACATCTTACAATCTTAACAATAGCTTGCCATAATGCAATTTATTTAACGATTATTTATGATAAAATAACAAGATCATTTTGACACGACACTGTTTCTCAATTAGAGTGCATATGCAAAATTATGTTAATCGATATTTCTGATCTTAATTCGGAATATCTGGGTCCATTTGACGAATAAGCCTGAGTTTTTTTTACTGCAAAAAGGATAGAAGCTATCAGAATTTGAGAAAATATTATATTGAAAGTATATCTACATTTTAATGTAATTTAATGTCTTTCTATAAATAATGTAATTCTCTCAAGATGAAAAATTTTAGGAAACAATGATTAATAGCGCGCACACGTTGTATTCTAATAATTTATCAAAGAGACAAGAGCCAGGGTCTTTTCTTTTTCTTGAATTTCTGATTCTTATTCATGGTCTTATTCGTGTCGCTCGATAACTCGTCTCGTTCTTGTATCACTGGAAGGACATGGGCCATGGACATGGGCATGGAAGCGGGCGAAGAGTGAGAGAGGGAGGAAACAGTCGCGATAGGATAACGCGATGCTAATTAAGAAACATAGCAACGGGCCGCGTATTCTTGATCGACCTCATTTCGCATCTGCCTCACGTTTCGTATTGCTCCTAGAGAGTTCTGAATATCTTCGTTATTCAGACACTTCGCTCTCGTCCCATCCGGCGGCGGCAGTCGAAGACGAATGATTTTCGTCCTTATTCCGGGAGCCGATCGCGCCGCCGCGTGCGCATCATTAGCATAATCACGCATCTTTGTGAAGTTCGCAAGGATCTCCCAGGTAACGGTCGACAGCTGTAGATAAATGGCCCTTCCTGAGATCTTCGGGACCGTTCGTTCGTTCGTTCGAACGGCCTATATACCAGCGAGCAGCGCCATTGTAGCGACGAATGGGCGTCGTAAAGAGTTTAACAACGCCGCGTCGAGAACAGAAAGTTTTCCTTAAGACCCTTACGGAATCGTTAACTGCGCGTATTTTAGAGCAGTTGTAAAGACGCTGGAGAGAAGCAGGGATGACCGGCAGAATTGGAATCAACCTTTATTCGCGATGGCGTTTCAAAAACACATTCGTAGTTTGCACGCATTGACATGCATTAACTTTGTAATTAACATTTAGTAGGTAATTGCTGCAATATATATATATATATATATATATATATATATATAAATGACCGTAATAAATATTCTCGGTTTCTCTGTTAAATCCTGTGCAAGAATTGAACATTCCGATATGATTGTGTCGTTTTCAAAGAGAATATAAAGCAGAAGAAGTATATTATAAAATTTTCAGATTCACACATACATTTTTAAATCAAACGATAAAATAGCGTTTATTAATAAGTTTCTTTGACTCGCAATAACCAAAACGTACACTTTTTTCTCGACTTTTACTCGATCTACCACGACACGATCTCTCGCGACGCAAAACTCGCTCACCACGCTACGACGCTTGTTCCAACAGTGTCCTCGCTCGTTTGACAAAAAATATTTGCTCGGTCGCTATACAACACGCTTCGTCCTTTTTTATTCACGCAGGTGTATGTAATTATAAAGTCTCTTCGCTCGCTCATATATCCTTATACTATAATATACTTAAATTATACTGAAACATATTAAAAAGGAGAGAGATACTTTCTTTTTTCAATATCTCGTAATACTCTCTCAGATACTAAATGATAATTTCGTTCAAGTCTTTCACTAATGATATATGTGCATATAAATCACGATAAAACATAATAGAAAACTAAAGCATATAACAATAAAAAGCTTAAGAGATTTTTTGGCGTAAAACGCGCGGAATCGTGGGCGATATCGTTTCCAATACTTGGCGCGGATCACGGCTGAAATCCGTTTAGAGTTAGAAAACTTTGTCCGCCTTCTCGTGTCGTCCGGAAGTGTTGGCGCGTTGACCGGCGAAAGAACACAGGCTTTCCGGGGAAACGAATATTTATCCGAATGGATGGACGCGCACGAGGATCGTAACTACTGCCGGGCTGTCTCCCGTAGATAATTTCGAGACTAGGCACCCACCAGCAGTCGCGGGCACAGACACATTCGTATTACTTAGCTCGGCGATAAACTCACCCCCGAGACCTGTAAACCTCTAACTCCCTCTCGATGGCTCAGCCTGCATTTTCGCCAGTATTAAACTGCTTGATTTGTCGACTCGCGTACAGACTTCCGGAGTTGCCCCCCATTATCCTCCGGGTCCATCGAGATCGAAGAAGATAGTTACGTGTGTATAATGATGCACGAGTGGCCCTTTCAATGTACACCTTTAAATAATTCCTCTTTTAAAATCTCTAGCGGATAAGAAACTGCCACTTTGAGAAACTATTAGTCGCAGGTAAGTATTAGTAGCAGCTTTCAATAATTGTTCGTGAAACGCGAGATCGAAGATCGTGATTTAACGATTTTATCATCAGGCTCACCGAACGTGTCGACTCTCTTTAATATTACAAATCATTAATCGTTATGGCACGGAACACATATTTAGTATCCTTGGCGAAGCGTCCAGGTGGTCGGTTCATTAGCGACCCTTCGCGAAGCGTCGAATGTTCACTATTGAATGGACCACGCGCGCGCGCACGCGTTCATTTCACGACTTAATTGGACCAACGCGGGGGATCCGTGGACTTTTCCGCCGTGCTGTTCCCGCGTGCGGTCGTTATTCCCGCGCGCGCGCCGCTCTCTTTCTTTTTTAATAACGAAACGTACATACGGCTGCTCATGGCAAAAAAAAGAACATACGCGCTCCGGTCCTCGGAGTTGGTCGCGTTGAAAGCGTTCCTGAGCGAGGAGCGCAGGTCGATGGTTGTCGGACGTTGTAGCGAATTACGAGCCGGCATTTTATCAATTTACGAGAAAAATCCGATTTGCGTCACGCGTGACGCGATGCTGAACACCAATGGAGAGAACGAGAAAGAAAGAGAGGGTACCGGAAAAGGAGAGAATCGGAGAAAGATAGAGTAGGCCGAGTACACGACTAACGAGTGCTCGATTGTAAATAACTGCTGCAGATTGCCAGCCATCGTCGAAATACTGACCGATCGATGTTGCGTATCTTTTGCGAAAGTTTACGCACATCTGACCGTGAAATTACCAGATGCGTGCGAAACCACCGCGTAGAATAAAATTAGAGTAAAATCAAAATTTACGATCAGCCATTCTCAGATTAAATGATCAATTAATGGAATAAAATTGATGGAAACAGCGCGAGTTGCTATAAACTTTCCATCTTTATGATATTATACGGCAAAACAAGAGACAGAGTGGAAGACAAACGCGCCATATATTGGTTAAATCCTGATTTAAGTATCTTTATTATGCACTTAGCAAACTATCGCATAACAAATAATTGTAAAGTTTACTCAACTGTGAATTAATAACCGTTATTCGATAGTTCCCCGCCAGTTGTACACCGTATTATACAATATACATGCAACGTACATGAAGCGCAAGAGGCACTGCAAATTAAGCAGCGTTATTGCAAAGTGCGCCGTATCGTACTAATAATTAATTAGCACGATAAATGATAATAAATAAACGATAATGATAAATTGATCTAGTATTATCGTAATCACTTCTGACTTTAATTTATAGATTGTAACTTTATTATTCACGCGCTAATTAGGTTCATCTGCTAATATTGCTATTATTGCTAATTGTCGATTTTATTAATCAGCGGCGGTTCGGCAAACTCACCGCTGATTCGTAGGTACGATGAAAAATATGGCTCAACTATTTCTATACGAATTTCTACTGTACACGATCGTCGTCGTTTGACTTTGATGGTCTAGGATGTCAGTTCCGGATGGCAGCTCGACCGATCTTAAGGTTCGAGCTCACACGTGGGAAGTGGATGTCGCTGCGACGGACGGAGACGGAGGTGAGATACCTCCTCGTGGCCGCGTGATGTACGAGACATCCGTTAGGCGGACGCATGCACGCAGGATTCCGGGCGATATACGTCGGTTCATTACAGGAACGGTGTGCGCGACGCTAATGTGACATCAATTATGCGCCAATAACATAACAATACATAACACGTCGCATTGCTTGCATAACAATGCACCGTGACCTCCCTCCCCCTCCCGCTCTCCCGCTCTCCCTCCATCGGCCGCGGTCCTGTCGCCCTACGATTGGTACACGCATATCCTTCTATTGTGCATCGTGTACGGCCGATTGCCGCGCGTAATACGCCGTGTAATTCTGTCGTCGTGATATTACATTAACGTCGGGCCCACGGCGACGAGTTTTCGATTACGATGACGACGGTACCGCCTGCCGGTTTGTGCAACGCGCAACCGATCGCAAGGTCGCGCATTATTCCGCGTTAAATGTGCCCCTTTTGCTCGACCGCCCGAAACGGGCAATTCGTTAGTCGCATTCAAGAGCAGAGATGCATAGATAGATAGATAGATAGATAGATAGGTAGATGTATTATTTAATCTGCGCTCTGCGATCAAAGGAGAAAGGACGGAGAAGGAGAGTGGACAATTATTAAAGTAACGTACAATACTTTCAACTGACGCAATAAACGGATAGTTAAATGAGTGGAAAGAGGCATTTATCTGCGTCAACGACTCAAAGGCGCGGCTCGTCACGTTATTTATTGTTTTATTCGGCTTTTTTTTGAAAATAATTGTTTCTGGGCGACTCTCAGAAATGGAAAAAGCAAACTCCAAGGCTGATTGAAAGCCATCATCGAAATGCAATTTTCGATCGTGCGCGCGGCGATCGCGCCGCGACAAGTGCCCCCGAGATAGCGATCAATAGAAAATTGTTTTTCCGTGTTTGCTATCGGCCGATCAGTGCGCGGGTGATTAAATTAAAACGTTTAATCCGATAGCGACAATAAAGCGGTGGGTATCGAGGTATAACATGCGCGATCGCGCGATTCTGTGTCATTAATACCATATTTGTTGCCGTCGTAGCGAACAGTGTGTTCACTGAAGAAGATCGCGATTATTTAGCTACTTTAAACTTTGCGTAAAATTGTCGATAAATGATTCGTTGTTTCATCATATCTCACTGATTGATTATTATTTGAGATTATTTATCACATTAACTCCCATCTTCGTTAACAGATATCAAAATATTAATGAAGTTGGAACAATAATTGGAAATGTAATTTTTAATTAAAGGATTATGGTTTATTAACCAGAAGCGAGTATAATGGCGAGTATAATGGCTTTCCTATACGCAATTTAAAACTGAGTGATCCAACACTCTTAACATTTATAGTATTAATTCAATAACCATAGCATTAATGAAACACTCGTGTCAAAACACGTGAATATTTTGTTCAGTCAATTTAAGCTGCATTGACAAGGAATTTACTGTCTGTTACCCTAAAATCATCAAGTTTAAAAGTTGCCTGCATGATTCGCTACTTTTGATCGATTATCGATCAGTTGTGGGGATCGTCAGCTTAGTTTTCCGCGAATGTGATGCGTCTGTGATCTGGTAATCCGCTCACAGCTGGTATGCGCACGCGGGACCATTCATTATGTACGACCTGTCAAATGGCCTCGACCGCGAAGCTGCTAAAAGGACCCCTGGTATGAGGCGCAGGCCGTACTCGTTCCTGTCGAGTTTGCGTTACGCTCGCGTTTGCGGTGGTTCGGCGTTGCGGTCGCGATTCGATGCCCATTCAGCCGCCTGGTTTCGGTTTGCTTTGGAAATGACCCAAGCACTCCAAACGAAATCCCTCGAACCGGAAAGGCAAACCGTCTCCCGCCACGTCGCGAGTGGCCGCGGTGCGTCGCGTATTTTTTGGCGCCGCTCATTACATGCGGAAGGAAACTGAAATGGAACGTTCTCGCTCGCGATCGTATTAGCGAGGGTGGAAATTCTTGTTTCTCAACGTCACACGCAAGCGAGCATTCATGTTGCACGTTAAGTGGCTTGCGTGGCTTGGACGAAAGCATCTCGCGATGCTTGGCGAGAAATAATTCTGAGCATCTCCCTATAATTTGTTCGTGAACACGATCGAATCATTACGCGATCGAGAAGTTTGTAGTGCAGCTGAGAGCGCATCATTGAATTGTTTAGGATTAAAGTTAAAATATTATATTTGCGTTGTAGTGGAAAACCACTTGTCGTAAAATTATTTCCTTTCCATAATATTGAGGTTTCATTTTCAAACATGTTCGTAAGATGGTTTCCAACAAATCCCTTGTAATAAATTCCGATGCCATTTTATGATACGCGACAGGCAAGCGTATTCTGAAAAAAAGCGTACACTCAAGTTACAGACCGCAGCTTTCACATAGATGAGGGCGTACAGAAGTCGAGCGTATCAGGGATTCGGTGGTAGCGTTTAGCGCGTGTACACACGAGCGAGCGAGCGAGCCTTTATGGCGAGTGAAGAATCGGAGTAGATGGCAGGAAAAGAGCGAATTCGAGAGATGGCATAGGAAAACGGGGGGTGGTAGCCGCGCGAAGAGGAAAGGGGTGAGCAGGTTGTACAGAACGAGGGTTGTTATTGCAGATTGCGTGGGGCGAGGGCCGAGTGCACTACTCGGCAAAGGCAAACCGAACGAGAACCAGAACGAGCCCGAACCCGTGCGTCGCTCCTCCCGCTGTGATGCAGGTCTCTCAATAACGAAAATCTATACTAGGTTTCATTTGTCTGCTAGGCACGACTTTATTTGCCGAATCGCCGAGGAGCTCGGTAACCGAGGGCGCGGCCGGAACACACTGTGGGGCGAGATCGGTAATCCGTGGACGGACAAAAGCCCGAAAATAAAATTTCACGCCGCGATGAAAAATTCCCGACCAACCTTGCCTGCGTCCGCGTCGAGGCCATGCCGAAATACCTAGAGTTTTATGATGCGCCCCAATCAATAGGATAAAATGGCGTAGATAAATTCTCATTGGTGGAAACTGTATTTTCCTCTCGCGTGCACGCATACTAGCGCAGCGCGTAGCTCCAAATGTTTTTTTGTTACAACAAATTGCTATATGCTGTAGTATAGATTTCGATGACTGTTACAGAAACATGATAACACTCGTGTTAAATACATGTTCAGATAAAAAGGAGGATTTATGGGAAAATATGGCCTGTCTAAAAAAAAACAATATATTGCGATAAAACGTGTAGCATAAAACGTATTTCTTTTTTCCCTTTTTTTTAAATTGGATATTTCGAGAGTTCATAGGAATCCTTTGCTTTTTTTTACGAACGTATGGACACGAGAGCAAATCATTGAATAACTACCTCTCGATGATTTTTAATAATGGAGAGTTCTTTCTTTGGCGAGCGCGCGTGATCGAGTTAAACGCGCAATCGTGCTACAATCGAATCGTTAGCCCGACCGTTAATGAACACCAACTGACGTCGCTCGTATTTTATTTAATAGCCGAAATGGCAGGTGCTGCAGGCAATCGAATTGTGTTTTGTAACAAACAACAATGGGCGACGCATGGCTCGAAACGACGCATACGGACGATAGGTAGGTAATGTAGGCTCGGATTATATTGGATTCTGTGTGTGCACAGCCGCTGTCGCCGTATAATATAAAACGCGCGCCCGTGTCTGTAATTAATTAAATAACTAACGGTTTGCTGCAGACTTGATGAACGTCACGATCCTAAATTGGGATCTGAATGAGGCTCGTTCTCTCAAGAAAAAAAGAGATTAACTCAATTAATCGAGGGAAGATTCATAAATACATGTAAATTGCTTACAGCGTGATGTGATACACTTTTCGCGGCGTTTAATCATTTACATTTACAAGTTACGTTACATCATCACACACACACACACACACACGCACACGCATAACAAACAAGATATCGTGTCGAACGAGTATTGGATGTTCAATGATATAATTCTAATCCCGCGTCCTGCGGGAGGGCATTGCAGGCGCTCCGGCAAAGAAGCGAAGAACATAGATCGAAGAGCGGGGGGATCGATAAATTTCGATTCACGTGCCGATACCGCAATTTCTAAGTATACGAAGCGCACGTGCCGTTGTATGTAACCGATACACGGTATCGCGTGTACGCACACGTAACATTCCCGTTTGTACACGTAGCAGTCGCACCACCGCGACGGGCGTAATCGCGCACATACGCACACGTTACTTCCCTTTACTCCACTCTATTCGGTTCTATTCGGTGTTTACGGCTGAAAGCATTAACGGAGAAAGAGTGAGGGTGCGCGGTCGTGCGATATAGAGAGATAGAGACAGGGAGAGGCATGGAGAATCGCATTATTGCAACTCGCTCGACCGAGCCCCGCCGCGCTGCCACTACCCCAGCTGCCGCTGCTGTACCGGGGTGTAACAGACCCCCCCGAGCCTGGTTCAAGCTCCGAACCAATAAGGTCATTTTTCTCCTGTATAATCCAGCCAACCGGCAAACCGGGTATCCCGTTTGCGCCGAGTTAACGCAGAGTTAATAGCCGGCCCATAATGTATCGAAGCCCAGGAATATTAAGGGATTACGGCACAACGTGTGCGCGCGTGCGCGCGGCTGTGCCGTCAAGTCGAAAAGACGAGACCGAGGGACTTTTCGGCTACCGCGTTTCGTCCTACTTTCTGGTTTTATGTTGTCGACTTAAAAGTTTCAGGGAAAAACGATAACGTGAAAGCCAGGTGGACGGTCCTGACTGCCGATCGCGATCGGTGCCGAGCTCAGGCATAATGGCGGTTTTTCTCGCGAAACGTGCAGGACGGCGAAACGTCTTTTTTAAGGATATCGAGGTCCCCGAGCTGTGGCTGGGCTAAAGATAACTGTGATTGTGGCAGCCGACCGCGTAGACTCCATTTTTTATCTGACGTCTTTTTAACAGAAAATATAAAATATGGCTTGATAATTTTACGAGCAATGATTCAAAATGGAAGGAGGAATAATTTTATAATTTTTATTCTTTTTTTAAATAGAGTAGTGATATTGAGGTAGCGACATTGAAATAATGATATTGAGGGAAGAAATATGTTTTTGTCTGTCGCAACTCATTAGATTCTTTACTTTTGTAATTCATTTTTTCATATTATTTTATAACAGAAATATTGTTTTTAGAAATAATAATTTTTATTACTAAAAAGAAGATATATTACATGTCGTGCATTTTTCGTTTTAAAATTTCGCGCTATCAGTGCTTTTGAGAGATTTTATATTATAAAATTATTAAATTGGTTTTGTCTGAAAAGAAGAAGGGGAAATATATATGCCGCAATGTCATTTGCTAAAACTCGTCTGCGACGAAAGCACGGGCCACGACGAAACGAAGGCGGTCTAACCCAGAAGAGAGAAGTGGTCCGCCGGTACTTGTGGTCTGGTAATGTTGTTTTAAGCGCGGCACTTACCGCAGCGACAAATAATCATTAGGCAGAGTTCAGCGGCTCGCTGGGGGTTTTGAGAGTGGCACGGGTGAGGTGGTAGCTCGCGACCACTAAATATCTTTGCTACGTTTCCGTCGTCGCTCGCAGGACCCTTACCGCCTACGGGTGAGCAGCCTATTCGCATCCCTGAGCCAGATTATCCCTTGAGAGATCGCTGAAATATATTTTCATCTGTACGCATATCTCGGTTCTGCTCTCGGATATATCGGTCGAGTTTGCGCTGCGCCGAATGAATATCATGAGTATACCGTCTCGCGGATACTGTTAAGCGCGATGAAAATAGGAGAACGACATTCGGCACTTTGTAAAGTCATTTCGGTATTTCGGAATACTTATTCGAATCGTTTATCTTGGAAGCAGTATAAGTCAAATTTGGAGAACGGTACGTCTCTGAGTAAGACGTCAATATTGGCGACGTGCCAATTCTAAATGAATTTCCAAAATTTGTTTCATACGATTTTTCCATGGAGGGGGGGAGGATGAGTTCTTCCCGTGTGCCAAGAATCTGTATGCAAGATTACCATTTTGCAATTTTCTGCGCATTCTGATTTGTCCAATTTGATTAAATTTAACTACCATACTTGTTTATGGATTTGCATCATAAATGTGATGTAAATATAACACAATTACAAGGAATTATTTGTTTTTTATAAAAAAAGTTCTGGCCAATCGTGAATGTAGTTAAATGCGAATAATAGGCGTCGCGATAGAAAAGTTCGTTGTTGATCGGCGCTCGTCTAAGCGCGCGAATCGACTCAGTTTGACGAGAAAGAAGCGTCGCGTTTGACGACGACGCACGGAATAAATAATTATGCTTAATCTCTCGGAAGCGTCGTTTTCCCGTTTATTATTCCCCGGCTACACCCGGCCCGGAGAATCGCGTCAGCGATTTAGTATCATACGTGTTAACGCCAGTCCCCGCCGCCGACATCGTCCGCCGCTGCATTCGGTAGTGCGAGGGGTGACGAGGGACGCAGAGAGCGAGCTGATGCACGAGGGGCGCGAGTTTTATAAACTGGAATGAATGCGCGGGCTCGAATGCAAACTGCGGGCTCGGGCGAGGTCGCGGGGTCAAGGGTTGGAGGTTTATCTTCCCGCAGTTGCGAAGCGATACGCCCGCCATTGAAGTTGCGGCGGCATGCGGGCTGGCGGATGGCGACGGCAATAGGGGTGCATGCAGTGCAGCGCAGCGCAGGGCTTGCAGTACTCGCGGGGTGTTACAAGTCGGGATTCGGAGCAGATTACGTCACTCAACGGATGTGATACAGACTGCCGCCGCGCGCGCGTCGCGACGCGCCGCAATAGTCGCGTTCGTGCGGCGCAATTTCTATAGCGAGTCGCGCGAAAACTGCACACGTCGCCCTCGCACAGTTACAACAGATATTAATGGAACGACAATGCGTCCGCGGGGGTTCACGCGAACTTTCACGACGGCAAAGTTGAAATTTCGTTGCGGGATACGTATTCCGCGGGATCTTTATCCGGGAAGCATAATTGAAACGAGTGCACGGCGTTGTAAGAGGAGGAATCCTCTTCCGTGGTTCCGTGTACCCGCGCCCCCGCTCATTAATTAGTATTCAGGCAATAATCGTATCGATACGCTCAAATGAGCAGGACATGGACTTCGGTAATGCGAGATCGGTGTAGGAATGAAAAACTCCGCGTATATAATTAGAATCCGCGTGCTCACTCCTTGCACACACCCGGGAGGGAAATTGGCGTTTCTTTTTGCCATTATCCACGCTATCTGGAATTAATGTTCGCTACGGGGCGCAATTTACAATTTGCATATTACATCGGATATTATGTGACCACTGCGACTTTTCAAGGCGCGTGTGCTCGCAATTATCGAACTAATATGCGGTTAAACAATATCGTGATCTATATAACACACCGCGTGGTACCGCGTTACGCCCTATGCTCGATATAATTACATTGGATTTAATTAAATATACGTAGCGTGTGCTTCTTCGTTAGGAGAATGCGCGTGCACATCGGAAGTTGCGCGATAATAACGAAAGCATAAATAAATACGGCTCGTATTGTTAATCTAGATGAAAAACACTCTCAAATAATATGTTTAACATAATTTATGTTATTTAAAACATGTTATAATAACACACATATTGTCATCTAAAAAGATGTTTCCAAATGAGTCTTATGACAAAATAATTGATACCATTCTTCAATATAAATATCTTGCTAATATTGTCTTACTGAAATGTGATATATGTATATCACATTTCAGTTATTTCATATATACTATGTACCAATATTGTAATAAACTGGATAAAGTAACGTGAAATATCATGAGTTTGAAATAATTTGAACACTATCGTTATAGGACGTTGTGATGAAAATTGCTTGTTAAATGTATGCAGCTACATTATTACTGCTATATTGGATCTTCCTATTGGGTTCACGGTACGTTGATTATCGATGTGCTTTATATTAACACCTCGTAAAGCGCGCAAGAGCGTGTACGGGTGTTTAAGAGACGCAACGAGCCCCGCTAAACTTCGCAAGGAAATTAAACCGATAGTCCGACGCGGACGCTCGGGCTCATTTGCATCAATTACTGACCCCCGAAGTTTCTTCAACGGCGAATTAGCCGCCGGGGAGCGCGTCGAATGCGAGATAAAAGGAAGAAGAGGAGGCGGCGGGACCTATTAAAACAAAGGAGAAAAACAAGTTTCGAGATAGTTGCGTTACGAGCGACGGGGGACGCATAACGATCCGTGCTCGGCGGCCGGCTGAGTTACGTCGCCCGCCGGGAAGTTATGCTCTCTGCTTATCTTTGCGAATTCCGCGCTTGTCCTGCAGGACGTATCCCTCGGTACTTTCAACTCGGCGGACACGAGGAACGGATTACGCGGAGCGTCGACGTTGATAATCCTCGATAGCCTCGTGAGTTCTGGCTATAAAGGGTGGGTGGTCTCTTTTTTTTCTCTTAACGTATCGTAAGTCAGATAAGTAAATTTGGAGAAGCTTTTTATAGGCTTGATTATTATTTGGAGATTATCTCGTTTCGCTTCGAAACTCAATTTTATCTCAGGAATCTTAACAGGCCGATATTGAGTTGATTTTCTGAAAAATCAAAATCAAACGTGTTATTAGATACGTATCGCATTTGACAAAGAATTTGCGCGACTTAACGATTGACACAAGAATCGCAGCTTGAGGGCAGATTTCGAGAGCGTATTTGCGTCTCGGCATTTAACGCCAAGTTCATTGATACGATCAACGCTCGGGCGAGCGATTAATGAAAGAGGCTGGCCTATAGTACCTGTATAGTCGTCTGGTCGAAACGCGCTCAGTGTACAATGGAAATGTGGATCGGCGAAACGGGGACCGTGAAGAGAGGCCCGCGTCCGATGGTCATGAGGGTGAGTATGCGCGCGCGCGCGCGTGGACTGCTATAACATGTCACGGAGGGTGCACGACGGCGGCGGGTGGAGGAAAAAAAACGTGAAACGAGAGGCTGAATTCCGCGCTGCAGCCTCGTCGTCGGTGACCGTAGCCGCGCGGATATTGTTGGACATTCCTCGGGTCGTGCGAATGCGGTCATCTGAATGCCGCGCGTAAACCACGCCGAATGGCCCCGCGAGTCTGGGTCGTGCGGAAAGGGCAGGGACCGCGGGGGTGATGGAGGAGGAGGACGAGGGCGTCGAGCAGGGCGGTTTAACTATGGGATACGGAGGAACGAACGAGAAGAGAGACAAAGAGAGAAAACGAAGAGGGAGAGAGACAGTCGGTCGTACCGTGGAAAATCTACCCACCGCTGCCGCAGCTATGCCGCCAAATCGCGTTCGCGCTATTTTAATTAATCGCTACCGTCCGGTACGCTGATTCGCGCGAGCGAGTGAGCGAATAGCGGTGAATGTTTTCCAACGAGCCAAAGTGATCGAGCGGAGGCATCATCCATCGCTGGAACACCGTCAACGTGATGTTGATTAAATTAGTGGAATTTAGCTCAGCCTCAAAAGGATTTCTTTTAACATTTTAAATAAATGGTGGTGGAAGGTAGCATGCTTGTAATCTGCTCAATTTCAACAGAACTGCTGTTGCATTATCAAACGTTCCGCTCTGTGGAACCTTATTTCATTGTTTGTCAGAAACAAAAAACGAAACGGAACATTCGAAACAATCGTGTCCCATTTTTGCGCGCAAATATACGCGTATTGCAACGGCCGGCAATCGAATCTTTTATATCCATTCACATAAAAGATCCGGGTGCACGATAATCATCCTTGGCGCGGCGACTGCCTGCCCTCCTATAATTCAAGCGTTATCCTGCAGCGAAGGCACACCATGTACACGGATATCACTGAAGCGCATGGAACGCTACATAACGAGACACGTCCGACATTTAACGGATCCAAGATATCCCCGTCGAATGCTTCAATCAGGGTTCAACGATGGCAGCGACGAGGAGAGCGGGCTGAGGGCTTTATACGTCATTCAGAGAGTATACATCGGCGTGTACCGGTGCCTGCAGCCCGCTAGGTTTAATCAAACACAAGCGCAGCCGGTGCAGTACGGCTGCGACGCGAAAGGGTGTGCAGGTAGTTGAACTATTGAAACAGGCGCCGCTGCTGCTGCCGCCGTCGTCATCGTCGTCGTTGTCGTGGTGGTCGTCGTTGTCGTCATCGTCGTCGTCGGGACTATTTCGTTAGCGCGCCAATTGAAAAATATGAGGCAACGAGGAGCGTAAAGTCGCGTCTGCACCACCAGTTCGCCGGACGTAAAGGGGATTTAACCGCTAGTGCACGGGCCTCCGCACATGGCTCCTGTGTACTTCCGCAAGAAATCGAGAATAGATTAATACGCGTCAAACAACTGTTTCATTTCGCGCGATATTTTGCCGATTAACGTTTCGCTTCTCGGACATTGATTGAATGTGTTGGACTCTCGTCAATTTCAAATATATTTTTTAAATATTCGAGTAACATAGAAATTTAGAATTCTATATTTTGTATGTATTATGTTAGATACTATGGCATGGTAAATGTTGATTATTTAGTTATTCTTAAATAAAGGATTTTAAAGAATTTCTTGAAAGAAAAGAAAAGTGTTTATATCAAAGTTTAATCGAGCTTTATATTGAAATTGGTTTTGTTTAAATTCTTGTTTAGTTGCATCATATCAAGAAATGCAAAAAATTAATTGAAAATCCAGACATATGGACTTTTTTTTGAATTACTAAGTTACTAAGTTCATCATTGAGCAGTTATTGCTTTAACGTGCAATGAAAAAAGCAAATAGATTTACTATGTAGCAATTTCGATTGCAAGCAATCGAATTAAACTCAATATATACTTAGTTTCTGCAATGTAAAACCAATCCTAAATATCACAAAAAATGCAGCATTTTTATTTATCACCATTGTAACGAAACGCAAGAAGATAAAATGTGTGATATAAAATTGCTTTCAACAACTATACATCTCATAAATTTGAAAAAATAACACGGTCCTTGCTTTCCAGGCTCCGTGTGTATCATTCATTTTCCGATTGGATTGAAATTTAAATTTAAATAAGTGATAAATGTAAAACAGATTATTGACATTGTGCAAAATTATTCGCAAACCGTTATCGTTCCGATTATCAGCAATTGTTATTATCTCTCGCTGCGAACGAGAGTCGTAAATTTCTCCGCCGTAAATATCGCCGGAATGATTTCTGGTCCCTTCACTGGTAGTGAGTGCATCGATTTCTCGATTCCTACGATGCTGGCCGATGCTCCTCGGCTTAATTACGAGCTCATGGTTTATGGCGCGGAACAGGCGGGTCAACGTTTCTGACGTGTTACGACGCTTCGATAAACGTTTTGGCGTCTCGACCACGGTGCATTACATGCGACCCTCATTAGACGAGGCAATACGCAAATCCGTACGTTTCAGTTCCGTCTTCTTTCGATTTTCGCGGCATGGCTGTAAAGATCGTTGTACAAACACAAAGTTGCCTGTATCGATACAAGTTAATAGAAAGAGATTTGCTTGCGTGAACGCGAGTAATAAATAGTTTTGTGAATTTGAAAATTAAAATACTCTTTCACCGTTTTACATGGTTGGTATTCAAAGTTCCATAGATCTACTTAAGCGTTTCGCAAGTCGTTGAATCATTCAGTCGGCCGAGATTATGCAGCCTCTCGTAGCGAGAGAGTGGAGGTTCCTTAATCCCGCGTCATGCGAAATTTAATGTAGCCTGCAAAATTTAAGGATTATCGGCGTACTCATAGCCAAAACGATATGGACGGGTACGAGGATACCCAGAATTCCGTGGATATGTGTCCGGCGCTTTATCGCGATATAACCGCGTGGGCGTGTATGATATCAGGCGGGGGCATCTGACACCATTCGTGATTACTGTCGTAAAAATTTATACGCGTCGTCCATCGGACATCGGCGACGGTGTACGATACTCGTGTAATAAAGTGAAAACGACCGTCCGAGATTCGCGAAGGAAATAAATCGGCGACGGGCAAGGACTTCGGAGACGATCGCTCTTTTCGTACTTCTCAGTCACCCGTTGAGCCCACCCGGGGGCTACGTATATCGCGAAAGTCTTCTGGAAACGATCCCGCAAGTCGTAAACAACCCCGGAGCTCGTCTGGCCTTCCAGATATATGACGTAATATTTTTGTGCGTGACAGATCCCGCGGGCATTTCCATGGCCATCGATCGGCTCTATACGCATCACGCTTGCACGCAACGCTTCTCTTGTATTCCTTCTCGGGTATTCCTGGGGCAGAAACCAAGAAAAGATTATTTCTGTCGCGCAATGGAAATAATGCAGAAGTGGTATCTGAATTGCAATGATATGTATCCAAGCTTTTCAGTTTTCAATATATTTTTCGCCATAGAGAGAAACAATTAGGTACATTTTGTTGATGGATTTCTGGCGTTGGAAAGTTCAGTCTTTAACATTATTAGAATTATTCCTAACAAGCTTTCATGTTTTGTAAGACTCTTATTGTCTTGATAGCATTAGTGTTAAACAATCATATTAGTATTGTTATTTTGAAGTGATAATTAAGTTCTTCTTTTCCTTTCTCTTACTCTAGAACTTTGTTCCGTTTTTCAACATCGGTCCTTCTATCGATCCGTTACTTTTTTTAGGAAATTAAAATGTCCAGCTCTCTCACTATCATAGTGATATCTTTAAGTGGTTTTCCTGATGGAGTAATTTTGATGTTTCCGTTTTGGCTCATTTGATGATCCTTACATGGCAGAGTTGATAATTAAGTTGCCGACAAGAATAGTAAGCATCAAGCAAGTGCGAGAATACCAACCCGAGGAACGGTTTGGTCGTAGAAAAGTAAACAGGAAACGGCTGCCGTCGCGGCAGTATATACCGGTAACAAGATATTGACACTGGCCGATAATGGCTGTTGAGTTAGCTGACGGGAGCAACTTGGCCGAAAAGCCGAACGGCGACTTGAGAAAATGGGGTTGAAATTGGTGAGAGGCCTCGGGACGGCGCGGGTGGGCACCCGCCGTGCGCCGGTGCACTCCTTCGAGATACTTTTCCGCTCCAGAAATCGTCCCCATCGATCGGTTCTCGGTATCGCAATGTCGACTAACTGTCGACGCGTTCCTACAAGAAGATTGGAGGATCCAATTGTATATGTTACCGCAACAAAAAAATCGATTGTGTAATAACGATAGGCCTTTCGTGAAACGCTCGAAAGATCGAGATGCATGTTGTGCGCATTTCTACAAATTCATACAACGAATGTGTGTGTGCGAATTTGTTTTATTAGGAAATACCGATAAATTGAAGAAAACCGAAATTTTGATACAAGGTGAGATTGGCAAGATTGCATTGGTATCTGTACGATCCGAGGATTTTAATCTGAAACAGAGTACTTATTGTTAACATTTGCTTTTAACATTTCTGCAAGAAATATTGGATGCGATAAAACTGCTAGAGTTCTCTGATTTAAGCAGTGGAAGGTGAAGGAAATGACAAGTTTATTCTTGAATCTGACTACGTTATGTTATAAAGTGTGATCGACAACAAAAAGTCTGAGTTGAATGTAGCGTAATTGAAAGCTTAACACGCAAGAAACGGACGAAGCTTGCCCGATATGTGACACTCATATTCGAATGGAACGTGTTGCACTTCGTGGAACACGATCTTTTCTGGGAATATCGAATAATCCGGGGACACATCTGTCGGTTGAGCTGATATCCGTCTTTGTCTCCGCAATAGTCGCAGTGTGATTTATACGCTAGGATATTGGCTCCAAGATGGCGTTACATCCACGGTGATGGATCGGTACGTCTTCTGGTACAATCGCTGCGCGAAATCGCATGACTACCAGGTTGTTTCGCTTATTTCCAATGTACTGCAGCGTGAATTATTCAGCGACCCCCGTAGCTCTCTCCTATCATCTCGGAGTTTCTCTAAAAAATACATTCACGTAGACATTCACGGAGACAATTTTCAAACGACTTTCACGATGAGATTACGAGATTACGTCGCGGAAATTACGGAGCTGTCCTTTGAGAAAACCGGAATAGTCCGGTTCTTTCCCCGCTCGCTTCTTGCCGAAGGAATGGATAGGTCGCCGTCGTCGTCGTGCCCCACTCGAACGAGACAATATTGATGTGCGATGAGTTCAAGAGGTCCGGAGCAGGCACCATGGAACAACTTGCTCGTCGCTGGTACGACGAGTGTCCTCTCGTTTTTCGAGTGGAGATAAATGCGGCTGGGGTTAGTTCCGGTTTTAAGATCGATTTCATCAACGGGAACTGCCGGTAACATCTTAATGGAAATGTCGGACGGTAATCTCGAGGATCCCGACAGTCGCATTTGGATTCCTTTTTGCATATAGCTACGTCGTCTTCCTCGAAACAGATAGAGCTGATAAACTGATAAACTTATCTCATGCCATCCATATCAGTCGCGTTATACGTTCGCAAGTTATCGTGATCGAGAAGCCACATCTATCAGGACACATCGCGCTTATCTTATTGTTATTCCCAGGCGTTGTCTCGCGGCTTGAAGCTTACACAAATATACGGTGTTACATAGTTGGAGTTTCATACATGTTTCATCTTTAATACATAACCGTGCCTGTGGAGGTGGCGCATGCCTCGTCAAGTAGGCTCCCGTGCGAAAATAATGCCACTATGCGCCCAGCAGCCACTATGCAGCAGCAGCAGCAGCAACAGCAGCAAGTAACAACGGGTGCAACTTTGTGCTCGTGGCTGCCAGCGGCGGCGCGAGATATGTCCGGAGCGCACGCCTTTCGTGAGAGCGCCGCATTTGCAAGACGAAACGGTTTCATTTCCTGGAATCCATTTTAGCGCCTCGCCTTCTGACAGAGTATTAGTAGTGCATAGCTAACCGAGAACGAGCCGATTATACGCGCGTGAGCACCAGTGTCTCGTTTGTCGTCTTCATACTCAGCTGCTACTTTTCCTGCCACTTATAATGATGCTTTGTGCTGCAATTTCAATGATCGTTAATCGGCTCTGTCTGTACGTATCCCGCAGCAGCATGACGATACTTCACAATTTTGTTTTCATTATTATTATTATATCATCTCCATCGTAAAATGTACTGTCTACATTCTTCTTCATCTTTTTCTCCTTCCATTTCGCTTTTAACACAAAGAAATAATTGAATTATTTAACAAGAAATAATATACGCAAAACTTAGTTTATTTTCTTCTAATAATATATAAAATTAATTAATAAATATATAAAATGAAATATAAAACAATGTCTTTAGTTCTGACTCTAATTCTCTTTCGTTCTGACAAACTCATTCTCGTAAATGCGACGTTAACGAATATAATAAATGTAACCACATGTAAATATTGTAACGAAGAATTTTTTATTTCTACATGTAACCAAACACGACATAAAACCTCATGTAAATATCAGCTCATGATAATTTTAAAGAATTAAATTCTTGACATCAGATGTGTCATTCAGACTCACTAAAATTTGCAGAAACCTGTTTCCCGAAATACACGTCGCTAATGTCTCGCCGGTTTTTTCCCCATAGCAATTGTACCCCACTGACAGAAAGATCTGCGTTTTTTTTCAGCAAGCAAAACGTTCGCGGTTACGGTACCGCCCTGACGCCGCGGGACACGCAGCGAGTCCTCGTATTTTATGCAGTTCACCGCGAAAGCGACTGGCGCGCGGCTATAAACCGTAATGTATTAGCAGGGAAATGCAAATTGAGCGCAAAACCACGGTTCGAAACAATGCTTTTAGTCATGGACAGGGTAGGGGTGTCGGTCGGCTGGTCGGAGAGAGGGTCTCCGCGTGCGCGCGCGATGCCGGCTACTTCGTAAATTAACATTAACCCATTATAAATAAAACGGTAACTCAAATTAATGCTAATGCTGTGTCCACGTTAAAACCGATATCGCTCGATGCTGCTAGGTTGGCACGCTCGCCGAAACACAGTTGTATCACGCAGCGCGCTGGTCAGTAAAGAGAGAACTCGTCGTGCAGCTTCCGCTTACACTCGATTAAATATCGTAAATGTCACAATTTTCTCTGGACTCAAGATATTAAAAGACTAAAAATGGTGTTGTTTCATACAAATGTATTATGAAAAACATTTACAAATTAGAATCTTATCGTGATACTTAAAATATCGAGAATTTCAAAATCAAAGAAAGACAGTGCATGAAATAAATATTTTTGTTGAACTGTTAGCTGTAGACTTTTCAAAAAATTTATTGCTAAGAGACAAGTATATGACTGACATATATTTTTACATTTTGGCCTCTTCAATTACACACGGATGAATATTCGATAAAAGTGACAAAAAGGAATCGTGTGCATACGAGACGCGCGGTAATAAACGGGAGACCGAAGCGTGTGATATCGAATTTCGATACTAAGATGATTCGGGTGTCGTCATCGTCGGCAACGCTTTCGTATCTGACACGTTGCCTCGGTTCATTATACGGCGATGCTGGCGGCAGGGCGAGAAATGAGGAAAAAGGATGAGAGGAGAGAAGGGAGAGAAAGCTGCAAAAGGACAGATACGCGGCAGGAAGCGAAGATGAAACCGAGGAAAAGGGCGAGGGGCAAGGATAGCGAAGAAAGGAGTGAGCAAGAGAGAGAGACAGACAGATCGAAGGCACCAGATACGTTATCTGAATTCAAAGCAGGCGCTGTAACAATGTTTCGCTTTTGCTACTGTGTGCATAATGCAAGGTATCGAATTCGGAACATACAAGTATGGATACCGCCGTTAGATCGCTGGTGGCATCGGTTTGCCGTGATATTAAGAACCGCGCTTAAAAGAGGGAGGATGCAACATGTGGCCCTTTTTCGAGTGTCTGATATTATCTTCCGCAGTATTCTCCCATTTCTCCCATTGAATTACGTATTCTCGTACATCTTCCTTCTGCTTCAGCATCATACCTATCGTTAGAAGTTATCTTACACAGATTGATATTGTGGAAAGCTCGCTTTACGCTAAGATCTGCGTAAATTTCATAACTTGGCGATGCACTAATACGGCTAACAGGTATAAGAAGCAACAAATCTGGGCGAACGCTAAACGAGAAAGCTGTAGAGTTTTACGTTAACATTAGTTTCTAATTGTATAAGAATTCACTCGAACGAAGATCACTTATCCCACGTTTTATTCCTTTGTTTTTTCTCTTTGCATGTGAATCCGTCTGCCTATGTGACTTAGGTTCGCATCTTCTGGCGTTAATCCAGCTTCCACTCGTGGCAAACGCAGCCTCGCACCGTCGCTATACACGAGCGAGTTTGTCAGTGAAACGGGGCACTATTAAATCCTAACTGCATTCGTGAGAGCGTGCAGGGTGGCAATGCACAGTGAATGCACACATTGAATAAATTAGAGAGCTGGATAAACACGCGAGGATCAGCATCAACGTTCCGCCCGCTGGAGAGTATGGTGCGCTCTACCACCCGTTTTCCTTGCCTCCTGCAACCCCTCCGCAGTGGCCTCTTCGTTTAGTCGTCTGCAGTGACGTGCCGTTTTCGTCACTGTTGCCGGTTGAAAGAGGCTAACGCGCGTTCCTTGTCTACTTCCGGACGGGATGGCGCGTCATAAACGCGCGGAATTGCTTATCCGCGTTAGACGCGCATCTCTCACAAATTTGCCGCGTTCCATGCCATTTTTGAGGAGTAACAATATCATTCGTCGCACGTGACGCGTTCGAACGGTATAAGCATGGGATGCCCTTCGAGGGATGAGTTATAAACGCAACGCGTAAAGTTACATACCCGGAGATTTACAGCACATGCAGAATCGGGCGTTTTGATTAACGACGAAAACAACGACGCGTCAGTCGGGCGTGCACGGTAATTTCTCAAAGCGATTATCCAGCCGCAGGTCGCGATGCCGCTGCTGATGAGACTGTACCTCACGACGGTCCATAGTATTTAGACCGTGGCCTAACCCGCTGCAGGTCCCGGCACAGGGAGACCAAGGTGGGGTGGAGGAACGGCGGCGCAATGTAATTAATAGGGAACACAATGGCTGTCTTGCGGAGACCGGGACGGATAGGGGTGGTTTTGGCGGCGGGCGGCTGCGGAGGCCGCTAAGTAACGCGCGGGGTGGTCGTAATGCGTCCTGACGGATGCCGGCTGAGGGAGGCGACGTCTCCACCGGCACGGCGTGGCGGCTAGGACTTCTAGGTCACAATGGGATCCTTCTCTTTCGTGCATTGTGCATGGCAATGTGCAAGCGTGGAGTCCTTGTGCACGTACATCAGGCATCCCAACGCGTGGCGTCCTCCCTGCCGGCTCATCCACGAAGAAAACGGACCTGCAGTCTCTCACCATCGTCCTCTCTCATTTGCGCTTGTCCCGTCGTCGTCTCTCACGCTATCTCGCGATTTACCTTCACGGAGAGTTTTCTTTTTCTTTCGGGAAGAAGAAACACCGACTTTCCTTCTATTGAAATTGCATGCGCTGAAATCTGTATTGAAAACGGCACAAAGAATTCCCAATCGTCCAGAAATGTCTGAATTAATTCGTGCTAATTGCCATTCACTAATTTATTCGATCACTATTGATCTATCTTTGAAACTAGCGTTTTGAAAATTGTTCTGAAAATTCTCACGTTACTTAGAATTACGCGAGTAAGCAAAATTTATGGAGATTGAGAGTATTCCTATTTACGCTTCGAAAGACTTGTACGCGTCACATCCGTGCGAAATCCTCACACGTCGCATACAGATTATCACATTGCCATGTACTAAAGACGGGAAGCTCGCGCACGCGACTTGCATCTTCGCTTTCCCGAGACGCGCTTACGGATTCAGGCATCGCGCCTGTGCCTTATCGGAGCGCCGCGTTTCGGTTCTCAGTACTTATCGCGGTCGCTGGTACATGGTCCGTGAGCGTTATCTGCGAGCGGAATTAACCAGACGGTGCCGATGTAACCTGTTCGTGCCGAAACAGCCTGGACGGCACGGCTGATGCCCCCTAATGGTAATTCTAAGCACGGGCCGACCTTCCCGCACGCAGTACCTCAAAGTCTAGGGTAGTTCTATGCCTCGTACCAAGACGAATATGCCCGGTGCGCGCACGAATCCGGTGATTGTTGCATCCCTCCGCGTCCTCCATTCTGAGGAGGATTGGCCAGACCGCGTTGCTGGCAGACGTGAGCGCGCAGAGGGTCTAGAATGGTTAAGCATGCACGGCTGAGCACGGATAAATGATTCAGAGTTTTGGAAATATGGAAAGTGGAGTGGCTTAGATAGATAGGCGGCTAGAGGCAGAACGCGTGACTTCAGAGCAGAACACAGGGGTCGGAGTAGGCGTCTGCCTATTCGGGGTAGGCGCAATTGCCACAAGAGTGCTCTCTTCTAGGATAGGACCCTCGAGTAACGTGTATACGCCTCGCCCACGGCAGTGGTGGCCATTTTCTGCGACTCGTGTCCCTTTCCGCCTGATGCGAGATCAGCTGACGTACACCGCTCGTGAAATATACACGGCCGCGCTCGTATGATCGCGCAGATATCGCGCGATTCACGGCCGGTCGGATCTATTTTCGATTTGCGATACCGGTCGACGCGCGCTCAGTACTGCGAGCACTCTCGGAACTCTCGGGATTGTGTGACCCGATGTATCTCGCCATCGTCGAATATAACGAAATTTTACGACGCACGAACGATTTTGACTAATGGGCAGGAAATTGCTGGATACTCTTCATAAATCAGAGGGCGTAGACTTCGATTATGCGGTGAAATGTCGAGTACGAGTCCCTTATTGATCATGCTCGCATCGATCGACATCGTAGTCGTTATCGTCGCGCTATAAACAGCCGGCGTAATCGGAACGTGACAATACACCCACACTCGATCTGTGATTGAAAACGTGTACAATCTAAATATCATTGCCGTAAAATGTTGCTGACATATTATTGATAAGGAGAAAAATATCATGCATTATAGATGGATAAATTATTAATATTTCAAACTAATTAATGTCATCGTACATGTATAATATAGTAGTACAATTTATAGCAAATTATCTTTTGAACGTGCGTGAATAATGACTGAAAAAATCACGCCAAGAAAAGCTTTACTCTCGTTACTATGTTAATTACGTTTTTTTCTAAAAGAATATCTTCTTTCACAATTTTATGTAAACGCTACTCTCTCGTCCTGGCCCGGTTATGATCGACCTAGTTTACTGCCGTAGGATGATATCCCGGCGCACGTTGAGCGCCTTCGCCTGATCCAAGGCTTACCAAACTTGCTCATATCACGCTTTCTATCCAGCCCTCGTATGTACTTACATACGGAGTTGCGCCTATACCGGACAAGCATTTACCGAATTCGATGCAAGAGTGGGCGTGGAAGCGCGATCGGAAATTAGGAACCGTATGGCGAACCTTCCAAGTGCCGGAATTTCAAAACGTTCTGACAACTCAGCTGGCTCTGAAAAGAATCTGAAACTCGTTCAAACTTTACATGTACGAGTAACGTGCGTGCAGGTGTGCGCTTATATGCACACAAGCGCATAAAAATGTAAGGTACAGGGCGATGTACAACGGAAAATCTGTACTCGATACGATTCGAGAACTGATGCACCCATATATTTTATGTATTGGCAAATAAAAAAGATAAAAGGCCGAACGCAGTTTGAGAAAAAGATTATTTTAATTTTTATAAAAATGGATAGATAGCAGCTGCATCCTGCATTTATAAGATATTTATCATGTCTAGTAGGTTGTCGAGTATCGCTCAGGAAAGATGTGATAATGCCCGCGTAAGATAAACGCCCAGTGTGATTTATTATTCATAATTCAATGCATAATTCAGTGTATGCCCGAAAAACAATGTCGGCACCCTGTATTTAGCCAGTGTAGGGAGGCGGTCAACAACGTCGCGTTTCCATTATGGAAATATCCGGTCTAGCCCAATTTCGCTTTTGGTAAGCAGTGCCCGATATTTAATCAGTTTTGGCCAAATGTTGTACCGTACAGCCACAATGCAGGCAACGAAATTCTATTAATACCCGCGGGAGCACTTTTATACACATGTATTTTATATATACACATTTCCAGTTTATATTATCGAAATAGAAAATCAATTTATAACGCCGATAGCGGTTCTGGACCGCGTATACGCTTTCCTGCACAATTATCACGTTACGCTAATTTTACTATAGCTTGTAATTAATAGGTTATTGCAAATTTAATCAATCATTGTATCATAAACTAGCCGGACTTCCCCCACCCGTTCGGTTTGTTACGAATGGAAACGATAAGAATGGTCTCGCCGTTCGGTGAAAACAACGGAAGCGCGCGGATGCGTATTTTAATGATAGAGAATTTATATTAATGGTTCGTATGCCGTAATTGGTATATTTCATAATTCGCCAGTAACGCCGACGATGCGGTCGGGTGCGGTATGACGCGAGAGGACTGCGAGTCTCTCTCTCTCCTCTCTCTCTCTCTCTCTTCCCTTTCTCTCTCCGAAAATCAAAACGGCTCTACCGTCACTCCGCTCGCTGGGCGGTTGCCCTTTTTTGGGAAAATAACGTTAATTGATTGGTAATCGCTCGCGCGTGGGTCGCTACGTCATCAAGAATGCATAAATATTTGTTGTTCGGGCGCGGCGGGCAAGAGCGCCGTTAAATGCTGCCGTCATATTGTGGCTATACGGTTATTAAAGCGCGCACGAATGCCGCGCGAATTCGTGGCAGCTTTATTCGAATAATTTTCAAGTGGCATGCTATATACGTATCGGTCGCGGCGCGACCAGTTGCGGCGGAAATTTAAATCCGGATGCGTAAGAGCGGTGTGCGTTAAAATGTCGTCGGGCTTTTGTAAAAAATTTGTCGACCGTCCATTGTTTTAATTCTTGGAACACGCGAGAGCGCAATCTGCGCGCTGTATGGATAAATCGCGCGCGCGTATAGCGTGAAGTTTATTTAATTTAATTCTATGCGAGAGAAATACCGTAATCGCGCGCGAAAGTCCCGTCAGTCATGATTTTCCCGTATATTTTTCGGTGAATCTCCCCCTGTCCCTCCCCACCCCCGCCACACCGCTCAACGATGGAATCGCGCGGCTGTAACGTGAAATTCTACGGTTCAGTAAATTGGGGTCTCGGGTTTACAACGGGATTCTTGCGACTCGTGAATCGAAAGAATTACTTATGCGCGATACACGTGTACGTATCTCCGCGAGGAGGGAAAGGATGCGTCGCTGCGCTCGAATTGTCGCGCGCTGGCGTTGGCTCCGTCACGATTGTTTTCGTATCGGATGCCAAGACTGCGAGTCGCGTTCGGGCGCCTCTCTCTCTCTCTCTCACTTCCTCTCTTTTTCTCTTCTCTTCCTGCTCCTTGCTTCCGTATTCCTCCTTTTTTTCTCATCGTTGATTTACCGTCGGTAATTTCGTTAAGAGGCCACCGTCGCCGATTTACGACTCGTCGAATGTTCTAATTCACTTTTCCATCCCCACGCGCGACCGCTATCCATCCCGTCGCGTTCGCGATCTTCCGCAAGCGATGCGTGTTTCGCCAATATATGCACTTTGCCATTACTCGCGAGCGCGCGCGTTCCGTATAGACGCCGAAAACACACTCATCGCGCGTGTCCCGCGGCGCACGATCGTTTCCGTCTTTCCGTCGGCCTCCGTGTGCACGTGCAGATGCACGTACAAACGTACGTACGTATCCCTGAGCGCGTGTGCGGAGCGAGAATGGCGAAAGGAGAGCGCGCCCTCGGTAATTGATTGGCTCTAATCCCAAACTCTCGTGCGCATCGGCAGTTCCGGTGTAATGTGGCTTTACGACTTTCGCGATACGCCATCGTTGAACCGGTTTCCAGGTGCTCTTAGAGAAGCGGGGGAGAAGTAAACACGACGGGATCGGCAATACGAGAGAGCGAGACGAATTTACGTCGCATTAATTAATTATTAAGCTCGTCGGAAGAAACGGTCGCTCGGCCGCTCATCCGAGAGTCCCGATGGAGCTACCCACCAGGCGTTAAAGCCGCCGTCGTGTTTATTTCGCCGCCATCGGCGCAACGAAACGACTCGCTCGCCCGGCCTCGTAAAACCACGGGCTTAAGTGGATGAGATCGACTTGCAAATGTCGCGAGCGGCAAACGACTATGACGGTAACGACGACGACGCTTTACGCGGGCTTCGTACACCACGCCTGTACGTGGCCGGTTGGGGAAGTGCAGTTGGGCGACTTGCGGAAGCCTCGACGACGCAAAGCTACATTTAAGTGGCAATATAAACGGTGAGCATTACCTTTCGCCTTGTAAACTCGCGCGCGCGGATGCTCTAGTCAGGGTCAAGCTACATTATAATGATAACGAGAGAGCTACCGCGGTGCGGAAGACCCGGCGGAAGCACTCTCGGGTTAGATCTCCTGAAACCTAGAACCGGCTATGCGCAAAACATTAAGTTGCATCATAATATACTGAAGATTTCCTACTTAGAGAACCGTTCTCCCTCGGGGCCGTAGCAAATAAGCTTGATCAAATCTGCATTAACCAAACCTTTCCAACGAGATAAATCAATCTTTCACGGTTTATATGGCAACTACTACTCAATTTTGTGAATTTTACTCGTAAAACGTTTTAAGAAAGATTTGTTACGAAAGTAGAATTGAATACGTCGAGATGCTCTGCTAAATAACTTTCCAATGTATATTTCCATGTATTTTTCATCTTTACGCAATATCGTAAATCATGAAAAAATTGATTATATTATATATATTATGTTTGATAAATGAAAATGAAGAAATAATATTTTCTGGGTTGAAACACATCTTTTCAATTATCTTGACTCTCCAAGGGAG
This sequence comes from Ooceraea biroi, assembly GCF_003672135.1. Classification (NCBI taxonomy): domain Eukaryota; kingdom Metazoa; phylum Arthropoda; class Insecta; order Hymenoptera; family Formicidae; genus Ooceraea; species Ooceraea biroi. The sequence continues at coordinate 583,364 of NC_039512.1, forward strand.
TCAATTTCCACGCTTCCATTTAGACGCGCGGAAGCTGAGAAGAAAGCGGCGAAGCGACAAATAATTTTCGGAACGTCGCTGGCGGGTAGCATCTTGCTGCGTCTGTTTGCTAATGCTCGGCGCTAATCCGGCAAATCCCGTGGCACCCTCGCGCATTAAAGTCGGCCTTAGATGAGCCCCGAGATGGCGCAGGAAGAGACGAACGAAGGGTTACGAGTGCGCGGTAGTTTCAACGGAAAAGAGAGAGAGAGTCGCCGCGCGATAGAGGTAAAAGCGAAGAGGGATGGAGAATGAGTTTACGGAAGCGGCGGAAAGGAAGGGCGGAAAGGGCGTTAGACGAAGGAACGGTACGAGGTACGGGTGCGAGAGGAGGTTGTGTGGTAACGCTACTTGTGGCGATGAGGCTAATATGCATGCGCTCGACCCGGCCAAAGTTCACTTAGATCGCATTGCATTGCATTACGCGGTATTACAATGGTGCTCCATCTCTCTATGCGGAGCGACCGGCTGGCGCACCAGGGGAGGAAGGTCAGGTGAGAGAGGCAGGAAACGGGACCTCCGGTTACCGCTACCGTGCGTCCCCTCGTCACCCGCCTCTGTCTCACCTTGCTCCTCCTCCTTCGTCCACCGGACCCTGTGACCTTTACGCTCTCCCGATGCGGCCAGCCCCATCGTCCCGTTCCTCGAAAAGCGAAGGGGGCGACGCACGCTTAATAATTTACGTGGCACAAGTGGCCTGGAACTTTACCGTGAGTTATGTCACACTTGCCCATGCATTCCCGCGCGCGTGGACACGAGACCGTGCCTCACACAGCTACACGGATTCGCCACGTACACCATGTCCGTGTTCGTGCATGTGCGCGCGACGCGGTCGGAGGATGGCGTCCAGGGTAACGGCGTTTCTACGTGCGTGAATTATTGCACGTAGGTTTTCTAGGGCATGCGCGTCTGATATCGCAGGGTTATATTTTTCGGGTGTCTTTCCCGGGCGCGTACATGGCGGAAAGAGACGGAAAGCCGCCGTCGGGACGCGTCGTGAGGCTGCCTGGCATAAACCTGGTACACACCATGTAACACCGTGACGACGGGAGTAGGCCCCGCGGAGTATGCTGGAGTATAAATCATGCGTGACTTAACTCGCTTTTGGCGTATATCGGGCGGCGAAGGAAAAAAACGGACCGCGCGAGCTAAGCCCGGTAAAATTTCGCTGTACCGAGCCACCGAGAACGTTGCAGTCTCTTTGACGGTCCGAGAACGTCATATATACATACTCCCAATAGGAAGAGAAAGCCGTGATTAATTTCCCGACGAGAGTACTTTTCTCTGAAAAACGGCTGCGTTCCATCTCCCAGCTCTGGAAACTGTAGTTCTCTTTCGCATTGCCTGATTCGTGTGTGCACCGGTTTGCGTAAAACCAATAAAACGCTCTTCTGTGTACACGGTGTCTAACTTTCGAACGTTGCTTTTATATATTCTTATTGCGCACTTTGTAGTTAACTTTTAACAAAAAACGTCGATGCATCGTCAGTCTTTGAACTATGAAACATTACAAATTTAATACCGTTTCCAAATGAGTTTTTAGAGATAAATAGACAATAAAATATTACTTTTTATTGCGGTTTTTCAATAATAATTCAACAGAATTGTTTTTTAACAGAATAATATTGAATTGACTGGACAGTGCGACTTGTTTTAGCAAAATTTTCAGGGACTTTCACGGACTAACGCAAAACTTTATATTAAGAATTAATATATATATGTACTCAAGTTAAACAATGATATTCAAAATTCAAGGCATGCGAAAAACTGTGAAACAAGATGATGGCTAATCTAATTTTTAGCGAAGATTGCGAATTTGTATTAAGATACAAGTTTATAAAAGCAAAGTTTGGTGAGAGACACCCCATATAGAGGTACTGATGATTCCACTAACACTTTTTGTCCTAATCGTAACATTATCTACGGATCATAGCGCACTTTTTGCAGATCGCATTTCGCATCTCCGCCGTTCGGTGAGAAATTCGTACACTTTCGGGCAATTTCCTCCCTACTATAAATCAACGTCGACGTCGTCGAGTTTATCGCGTGTACGTTGAGCGTTGTCGATGTCGAACATTCCTCGCGCCTTTTTCGCCATGGTTTCATTATAGTGAAAAATATAAATCAATAAGATTTACAGGCGAAGCCGCTGCATGTTACGTCGAGCGACGCGTCATTGATCCCCCAATATTTCGAGATTGACGTTGCAGCAAGCTCTTGTCCCGATGTCAGCGAAATCTCGGAAAGCTTTCGAAACTGCGTCAAATTTTTCACGAAAATATAGTGCATTGCGCAGTGGAATTACATAGCGCATTATTAATGTACAGCATCGTGAAGTACTATGAAAAATTGAAGCACTTTGTATGAATGATGCGAAACGATTAATAAAAAATCATCCTACTATTAAATTGAATTAGCAGAATATTCTCTCTTGGAAAAAAATTTATTAAATATTTCTGTCGCCAAAGAACATTGCTTAGTATATCAAAATTGAATTTTCTGGGAGTCTGCTCATAAAATCTGACACTATAATATATAACGCCAAAAATAACCCAAGGATCTACCACAATGTTATTGCAGCGACGAGCAAGTTTGCGCAAGTTTTATCCAGGAAATGGAACGAACGTTTCTTTGCTTGAATTGTAAAATTTTTAAGGTATATTCCCTTTGTAGCTCGAATTTATATTATTCTCTGCGCCTCAATTGAATGCTAAGGGGATGAAAATCGCTCGCGTAAAAGTGTTTGTCTTGCGGCTCCTCGTTCCGATTCAGTTTAAGCGTATAATCGCGGCGATGTTTCAGCTTGGACGAACGAGCGGGGTAGCTTTCAGACAGAAACAAAGAGCTACTTCACAGATCGGGTGAACGTTGCGAGTGTAATACTTGGCCAAACCATTATGCCGATCGCGGTTTTTTTCCGAGATGGAAAACGGTGTTTTCTTTTCGCACTGTTTCTTCTTCCTTCTCTCGCCTCTCAACCTGCATTAACCTCGCCTACCCTCGTTTCCTCCTTAGAGAGGAGCAGGATCGATAAGCGTGAAGCCTGGCACATATGTTCTAACTAAATTTGGAGATACGTGCACCCGATGTTGCTTCTCATGCGTATACATGCAGGCACGAGCTCCTGGCAACAATGCCGCACAGACCGTGATGTTTAAATGCAGGCGTTCTGCATCGCGCGGATATTCGCGTTTACAGATATTAGCCTGGCTGGGCGGCTAGTCGTCGTTTCAACGAGGCTGAATATTGTAACGTAGAAAATGGAACGAAAAAGCTCGTCACACGAGCTTGTGTGCGCGCGCGCTAACAGCCGATCCGCCGCAGCGTGATGTCGCGGACTCGGATAAATAGACCCGGATAACTGGCTAGTTCACGTACACGTCGGCGATCAAATGTTTTCGAAGCTGTTGTTTTTACGCGATGCGAATAAAATCGCAGATTTTGTTTTCGACGTAAGGCACTCGCGTGCAGAAATGGAGGGTCATCCACACACGCGCGACTTGCCATTAAAGAGGTGTGCATGTTCACACGCATTCGCTTCGAGTGTGCGTGCTTACCGGAGGGTCCGTATATAGCGCGATGCGATCGAGTATCGCACGAGGCGATGACTCAGCTCGCCAACCCCCGTAAGTAAGACGGGGGACCATTATGCCAGGTACCCTTTTCAGCGCTGCTATAGCAAAAGCAGCACCCATAAAAGCGGCGTAACGTCGATTGCTGTGATATATTTTTATCGAACGTGAGACGTTACGAAAGATTGAGTTTGCGCAAATGCGATTAATTCTGACGTTTAATTGCTCAGCGTACGATGTTTCGAATTAATATATAAGTGTGTTATTTCTTCTAAAATTAAGTTAATATACGATACAATTATATCAAGAAGATTACGTGCATATGCGTAATAACTTTCTCATACACCTATATAAATGTTTTATCTATTTCAATTTTTTATGATTTTTATACATGAGAGATTATATATTTATATTTACCTACTATATTATTATTCAGTTTACATCTTCGTTGAAGTAATTTCATTTCGAGAGTTTACACCTTTTTCTCCTCGAAATGTTTTGCAATCTATAATATAATGCAATTGCAGCTACTCCTTAGATTATATATCCTCGTTACCTTTTCACAGATATTTTCTATTCTTCGTTTCTAACGCTATCTTGCTCGATGATCGTCAGCTCGGCATGATTCGAAAATCCGCTCCGCCAGAATCCAATTTCGATGCGAATTCGGGTGAATGGGGCATCAGAGATTAAGGGCGCTTCGTGGAAATGGATGGTGCACATACTGCAAGGGATGGTGGGTAGGCTAATAAGAGGGAGCAAAGACGCCCTCGCGTTGCTCCGCAAGGTCTCAGCACAAGGGGAAATGCGTCCCCTCGTGCATCGAGATGGGGCGAAGTCGTCGTAGGGGTGGTTCCGCAGGACAAGAGGGGTGAGTTGTATGTGTGTATGTGTGTAATTTCCCCGTGGACGGTGGCGTCAGGGCGCGCGATGCCGATCGGGCCGAGGGTCGTTCAACCATCAGTGTTGTCTCGTGTCTCGTGCAGCGTGTCGTGGTTTCTGTTTTCTCTCGTGCTCGTGAACGTGCTGTACTCGTGATCGTTTAGTGTAGGATAACGTCTAAGGTCGACGTCTAAGGTAGAGCGATCGGATCACGTCACAGATCGGTCAACAACGTGCATCGACATTCGATCGCGCTGCTAGAAGTAATCTGCGCAACTGTCACTGCTGCGGATACTCAACGTGACAAACTGGGTCTCGGAAACTGGAGCGGCTCTCTGTGTACATGAAATTAAGAATTAAAGGGGAAGATCCCGAGTCGGTTTCGGACAGCCGACCGTGCGTGGTAGTCGCGCTACAACAAGCGTGCTTAGAATTCACGATAAAATTATCCGCGTTTGGAGCTGGTAGCGCTAAATTTTACAAAGGATAACGAAATACATCGTATTCAAACACATAAAAGTGCTTGTGCTGTGATAGTGCGGTATCGTGATCGGATCTGTGTTTATTAGTTGTGGTCGTTAGCATTTCTTGTTATCGAATATATTTGTGAGTTGAAGAGGTCAGGAATCTCGGGGTGTTCCGTTACTATCGTAAGGGAACGCATCCAGTGATATTGACACCGTTTCCACCGGATGATCTTCCGCGCAACTGGTGCTCGTGCACATGCGCGTACATCATATTGTCTGTACTGTAAACCCCGATCAGCTGTAGACAAATGCGTGGATGTTAACGTCAAGTATATCGCCGCTATTAGTGATGATTTAAACGACGATAAACGACAATAAATAGCATTGATCGCACGTATTAGCATTTTCATCTCGTATGGATTCCACGTATCGTTACGTATTTAATTTCCACAAATACAACTTTGACAGTTGTTGACTGTTTGACGTTGTAATTTTAATTAATCGTTGTGTGCGCGGGTCTCCTGCTTTTTCCTCCTGTTCTCTATCTCTCTACTTTCCTCTCCCTTGTTAAGCACTTGCTTTCCCTCGCGCTCGTCGCATTAGCCGCCTTCCACTATCCTCACGGTCGTCTTATCTTGCTTCTTCGGCCAGCCCCTTCATCCTCATCCCTACACTACGCTCTGTTTTCCGTTCCTGCGAAGATTACGCTATCGTGTATTTTTTATCGGGTTCCTGATTAAAACCAGACCACCCTACCGACCGCCTGTTCGCTCCTTGCTTCGTGACTGCCATTTTAGGCGAACAACGCCTCGGTTTCACGACACCCTCCACTTTTTCGAAGACCGGAGTTAACGAGTACCTCCGTGACGGTCGATCTCCTCCTCCCTTCCACCCTCACATGTCAAGTACTTGCCGACTCCGTCACGGTCGTGCTTTATATGCGTGGCGATAAGTAATTAACGAACTACACCGCCGCTCGAAGCCACGTGCTGACCAATGTCCGTCTAGCGCTGAGAATTAAAAGAATAAAACGAGTAGTTCGAGTGCACTAGAAAGTGAAGTTTGCGAAACGGTGCAGCGGGTGTAGCGTGTGTGCAGTACCGTGAGATCTCACTTTAAACTAAGAAATGCTGATACCCGTGTCGACATCCCCCTCGTCCAGCAATGGTGAGGGCGCTATCAAGCTCTTCGTTGGACAGATATCGCGTCATCTCGAGGAAGACGCTCTCCGCCCAATGTTCGAGGAGTTTGGCAAGATTTACGAATTCACCGTTCTCAAAGACAAGTACACTGGCGTGCACAAGGGTAAGGCTAGAAATGTAGGGTATGATACATTCCAAACTTTCAAAAAGATGGAAATCCCTCACGAAAATAAATCAGCGAAGACGACACATACATATTTTCGGAAATTTATAATATAATGTAATATAATATAATATAATGTAAAATATAATGTAATATAATATAAAATGTCTAGAGAGAGATAAATATCCGAAATAAATGTTACGCAGCCAACTTTGACCTCGCAAAAACTTGAAAAAAACTCTCCGAGAGAAATGGTAGGAATAAAATTTCACGTCAGTGGCGTATTAAAATTTTTAATCTGGTTTTTTCTTGCGCGCACAGCCAGCCAAATGTTAGAGAGGGAAGCTATTAGGAAACGTCCCTGTCTCTCGGCAAAATGTCGTTTAGTAGAGGCACGACGCCGCGCGCTAACGTTACGAAATTATTTTTACGAAGCACCGCAGTCGCCCGCCACTATATCCAAGCGGTCGTGTGCTCATTAATTTTTCAGCCGCGCGAGGACACGTAGAACTCGTTGCGCCGAGTGAAGCGTAATTCCACCGGTAACGATGAAGCGAGAGCATGAGCTCGCGCGCGCACGTGAGCGGACGAGCGCACCCTCGGTGGCTTTCGAAGTACAACCCTCTTCCTCTCCCTCACTCTAGGAGATTAATCAGGATTTATTCTTTTGTCCCCCGCGACGTGGTGTATGGCGTCCGGAGCCGCGGTCAGGGTCGCGCGAAGAGGAAAGAGAGAGAGAGAGAGAGAGAGAGAGTGTGTGTGAGACAGTGGGTAGAAAGTCAGGGAAGGGATCGTGTGTGGATGCGCGAGAGCGTGCTAAGCCGCGGTGAAACAATAAATTTCGCGGGCATTCACGTCGATCGCCGAGAGGATGAGCCGACGTCGACGATCGACGGCCTTTGTTGGCCGACCGTAAGCCACCACCTCCTACCTACCAATGCAACACCCTACTGTGTGCGTCGTTTCCTCTCTCCCCCCTCGTCAATCCCCTCGCTGCGCTGCGGCCATCCTCCCCCTCACTCCGCGTAACGCAGCATCTAGACGCCGACGAACCTGATACAATGAGACAGCGCTCGCGAACGCGTTTCGGGCTGTTTCCGCGGCGGAAACTTGTCCCGGAAACGGGGACTTTAACACCGACGTGCACGGTTACCTCCCACTCCGCTTCGAGTCGCAGCCTCTTCTTGACAACGGGCCATCCAACGCCACCATTCGATCCATGGTGCTCGAATTACGACGACGGGAGCGTGTTACGTGATATCCTCGATGCGGTGCCGGAAGGGGATGAAGACGAGACGAGAGTGATACGCGCAAAAGAGCGGGAGTTTCGAGAGGAAAGCTTCAGAGGCGTCGCGCAGCATCGCCGGCATGGCCGGGATTTTCAGAGGGGTATTCGGAAAAATGAGACAATGGCTGCGAGACCGGCCGGATCGTCTTCATGAATTGTGCATCAGTCGGAAAGCCGAGTATCGTACGATCCCGCGCGGAAATTCGGTCCCGACGGTCGCTTCGTTATTCCGAAGCCGATTTTGTAATGGAGAAGTCATGTTATTCGATACTTATCAATAATGGAGGACGCGCGCGATATGGCGGCGAAAATTTCAAACGTCGGCTGTCCACCGTAGCCGTATAAAGCTTAGCGTGCAAAGCGCGCAGTAACAGCGTGAAATCCGCGGTCAGAAATTCACCGGCTCTGAAAATAACGGACTTTCCTGGGCTCTACGATGAGCGCCGACGTTACCCTTCGGCGGCCTCCGTTTATTTAATTTGCAGGAAAAATGGCCGCAATCCGCCCGCCTGACCGTGGCCGAGCCGTGGGCTCGCATGGGAAAAACGTGGGTATTTTACAATAAATATCCGGCCGATAAGCTGCACACAATCCCGGCGCACCGTGGGAGGCAAGCGCATTTTTATTTTTGTAGGCACGCGGAATTTATGGTTGACGAATGGTCGTTCGAGTTTTTGCCTGGAAATAGCTCGTTAATCTTTCGAATTATCCTCCCTTCCAACTTCGCCGCGTTGCACGGTTCGCGGCGTCCGCGACTCAACGATTTTCCGTTTCACGACTGAGATATCGAGGAAAATTTTGTACCTATGTATTCGAATATTCTAACAACGTATTCGTATATGCATGCAATGTTTAGAATGTTGTATGTAAACTGACAATGTGCAATTTATGCATTGAACAAATGCAATGGTTTTGTTAGACTGAAAAAAGCACGTCTATTATTTTAAATTTAGTTTACTTAATGTTACAGAGTACTTTCTAATGTTAATTAAATTGTAATACATATTCAGAAATTTTTAATATCTTTTAATTGACACTAAAGAATTTAGGTCCGGAAGATAACCGTTATCGTATATCGATCTGGCTCGCATTCAGTGAAATAAACGGCAGACGAGGGAAATGATTTTGTCAACGTTGAATCAAATGCATTCACTTGCATTGACGCACGTCCACTAAATGAAATAATCCGTGCCTATATATATATATATATATATATATATATATATATATTTATATATTTATATTTATATATATCATAGCGCATCGGACTTAAATCTATACCCGATATGAATCAATTGCAGTGCAGTCTCAGTAATTCCGAGAATATGCTGCTAAAATAGTATATATTAAGTGCTATATGCACCGATATGCATCTCGATTTTAAATAATCTACTTATCCGCAATTTATTAAAACTCAATATAGTGCTAAAATTGCACAATCTTTCACTAGGCTATAAATAAAGAAAATTTCATTTCTCTTTCTGATTCAGGTGCAACGCATCTACAATACAATATCTGACAAATCTCATATGATAAATCTCGACAAAATGTACAATCGCAAAAATTATTGAATTGCGCTGCATAGTTTTTTCTTAGCAGCAACCTTCTGCAAGCGACGCGTAAAAGTTCCTTTTTGTTTTGTCCTTTCACACGGGGCGCAGCACGAAGATAGGAGAACGAAGGGATGAGAGGTGGGCCCGCGAGTTAGGGAAAGGTAATGCTCGACGGTGACGAGGCTGCAACCGACACGGCAGTCTCGTAGTTTCGAAACAGCTCTCCAATTTTAATGAGACCCGTCTATTTCCCCGCGATTCTGTCTCCGTGTTACGGCTTACCTTTGTGTAATTATATTTTGATTCCCCCAGCTGCGCGCGTCTCTTCTTGTTCGCCTCATTTTCTCTTCGCCTCTTACCGTCCGCGCCTCATCTGTGTCTGCGGATCTAGCTCCCTCCTCTTGTTATCTTTATCAATTTACATGTCTCTCTCTCTCTCCCTCGTTGTTTTTTTCATTATGTTATCTTCTAATATCTCTAACATTGGCAGGCAAGCGTTACGTTCGCCTCATTGTAGCATCAGACTCCGTTCACTTCGTCTGAGGACATAGTGACCTACCCTCGTCTAGTTGCCCTCTTCTACTTCGCTTTCCTCGTGGCACGCTCGTCCCACGGATTGAATTACGACTCGGGGTAAATAAAAAAGCTCGCGCTCCACCCCCAACGGCGGGAATTCGTTTTGCATCTTCTTTATTCCGGCGCCCGCTCCATTGGCCGCTACTTCGGCATCCGTACTTAATTACTGGGTAGTTACGATACTTCGATGACCTCCCGTCGTCGTTATTCGAGAAGCGTTCCCTCTTCTTTGTTCTCTCCATTGTTTCACTGCCAACATTACTATATTACGTACTAATGAGCATGCTGAAATAGCTGCGATGGTGAGTAAGGAAATAATTCAGTTGTTTCACCGCAATCACTGACATTCACTCAATCCGGATTACGATTCATGATTTATTAATTAAGTCGCCTGTTTCTGTGAATAGCTTCGTTCGGGTTGAAAGCTTTAAGAGTAATTTTTCCGCGATCCACCGAATCCTTCAACAAAGCTGCAGCCTTCGTCTCGACCTCAAACGGTCAATAATGAACGGTCTCGGTGTTACCGCCACTGATCCGACCAGGACCGAACAAAACGGGCGCATTTTCTTTCAATTTGCGAGCGTTTGCTCGTCCACGAGGGAGGATTTAAAGAGGACGCGTTTGATTCGCTGCTATATATATATAGTATACATCGATTCGAGTGATAACTGCGAGTGATTCGAGTTTAACTCTCGTGAACGGTTTGCTCGTTTCAACGTATTTAACAGCGGAGCGTACCAGAGGGCTCAGCTGCCGGGGGTGGTTGGCACATGGGGACCATGGCACACGCCATTACAATGGCAACCAACCCCACTACCTTTCCGCAATCTCCCTTCTCTTTTTCTCTTTCTACCTTTTGTCTTTTCTCTTTCTCGTCTCTTTCTCTCTCTCTCTCTCTCTCTCTCTCTCTCTCTCTCTCGTTCTCTCGGCGCGAGGTGCACGAGGGCTGTCCGTCCGTCCGTTCGTCCGTCCATCCGTACGTACGTCGGTCTCCCCCGTCGCGTGCATGGACGTATGTTATCCTACTTTTTTGCCGCAGGCTCTCTACATCCGTCTCTCTTTCCGTCCCGTCCGACGGATCGATCGGGAGTGCATACATCGCACTCTCTCTTTCTCTCTCATTGGGAATTGGTGGGATCACACGACAATGTTAGCGTTCATGATGGAATGTTGTACTCGCCTATCTCGCGAAAATCTGTCGTTGATATCCTTTGCGTGATCAAACGATTCTTATCGCTGCGAGAGTTAATGTATTAATCTGACATGTAGCATGAGTCTTCAAGTAGGATGGGATTTTATTACGCGTATTCTGCATTCAAACGCAAAGTATGTCGTAATATGAAAAATTAGACATAACTATTTACTAAATAATTTCATTCATTGTATTATTCGATAATCTTTATTCGATGGTTGTGCAACGAGTGACACGTCCGGGGGAAAGAGAAAAATCCAATGCTTACGCTGTTTTATCATCGTCTGGTTCCGTTATCTGTACATATCAAAGGCTTCATCCCGCGCGGGCGCATGAAGAATGAGAAATCCATTGAGAATATAATACGTGAATAAGTTGTTCCAGCGTAAACATCAGGTGAGAGAAAGGCGAGAGTTAGAGCAAGAGGAGAATAAAGAGCGAGAAAGACGAGTACGCAATGGTGGAATGGGCGAACACTCGCGTAAGAAAGATTTGCACGATAGAAGGGGAAAGACGCTGGGGAAATAAGGTAATACCTGCGGCTTTGTCTCAATCGGGGGCAAGGAGAGTCGCTGTAAAGGAAAATACGGAGGGGGATAAGTAATGCTGCTTTTTCCTCCTCTTTTCTCTCCCTCTCTCTCTTCGTCTCCGGCCCTCCGTTATTACGTCGAAAGGAGAGCAGACGGGCCGCGCGGCTATTGCCGGCTGGTATCAAACTAAAATTACACTCTCGCACGGCACAGGGATAGAGAGGGAGGGGGAAGAAGTTCGGTGCGCCCGTCGAAGCCGCCTGCCGGAAAATTCCGGGCCGTCGAACGCGAAGAATGGGAATTCCCATCGAGGCAGCAACGGAAGGTAGGATCTCGAGATGGGAAGCGTAACCTGCCGCTGCATTTCCCGTCGTTCGTTGTTCCGACGCGGACGCGAAATCCTCGCAGTGCGGTTGCCGTCAGGATTCGTTCACGGGAGAGTGGGAATTTTTTGGATATTATATTGAGGATGCTATTGTTTTTATATGTCCGTATGTAGGTATACGGTATCAATCTTTTTTAGTCGTGAAACATCTAACGGTACACACTAATTAGTATTTACATGATTATGTTATATATGTGATAATATTCGTGGAACATAAATGAGAAAGACAAATTTATAATCCTTCTATAACGGCTGAAAATTATTACCTATAAAATGAATTAATTAGCAAAAAAGAGAAAAATATGAGGACAAGCACTAGTTATCTCTGTATTTCTGCACAAACTTGTACGTGTAAAGTATAATATACGTGTTGAAAAGCTATGTGAACAGTACAATATAGTTTTGTAAAAGTTAAAACTAAAGCGCATCTCTCTGTAAAGGCTCAAGAATTCATTGGCGATGTTGTATTATATAATGCTACCGCAAACGCGCGATACGCACGATTACAAGTCAAATGTGAAATGTTTTATGTACAACTTAGCTTAAAACATCAAAAGAAACTTTTTCGTGGTTATCATTGTAACATACAGCGCATGGTAACAAGGTAACGCTTATACGTAGATCAAAAGATTCGTGGTGAACTTTTACGTGCACCGCATGTACACACGCTTCTTTTAAGTACCGAATGGTGTTTGCCGTAATTTGTATTTCGAAAGTACGATGCCATCGCGTTTCAACACAAGCAACAAATATTATCCTCGCTGCCCGATGACTATATTTGTGCAAAGCTATAGACTTTAAGCATGATAACGTACAACTGAAATTATTTTATACAGCGCACGCAAATGGTCAATTGTGATGTGCATCTTAAATGTTAGCATCACTTTCATCCACAATTTTCATCACAAAATTATTGTCATCAAACGATTAATCGCAATAATAATTTTGTTAATTCTAACACAGGTACCTATATACATACAAATCATGGAACGTGTATGGTGTATGATTTAAGCAATATAATATCTTCACAATATATGTCAAAGCCAGAATCATTCTGAGATGTTCGTCCAAAGGGAAATATTTATCGCGTCGTCATTTTAGGTTCGCACACACAAGCGATTTATAGCTCAAGACATGAGATAATTGAGACCGTAGGAGGAACATCGGTGTACTTTCCCTCGTGGTGAAGCTCCTCTTTTACTCCCTCGTCGTCGTCCATATTCGCTCTCTAGTTTAGAGCGTGCTTTTCTCCCCTGCTCACCCCTACGCCTCCTAGTTTAATGTCTTAATCCTCCGTGTGTGAAGAATTGGGCCGGGCCAAATGAAATTTGCATAGTCGTTACCAGCCCGCCTTTACTGAGGGATAGTTCCGTAGATCCGCCACGAGCTCTTTTGGCACTTTGAGAAAAGAAGACGACTGGTACTGTGATCTGTTTGATTGCTTAAGATAACATTCATCTTACCGATCTGAATCCTTAATAAGAGGAACTTGAAAAAGCGTTTCCGCGACTTGTGCATTTTATGAGAAGTATAATTATAATGAATAAAGCTATAATGTTTTTATCAAGCTACTGCATCTTTGAGAAATTTAATGTCTAGGAAACACCGATTTTCCTGTATAAATATTTGATAAATGTCTATCATTCAATTAAAATAATTTAATTTAAATCGTAAATAAACCATAAAAGCAATACGTCATTTTTGCCACGATGGACGTCATACGCGCGCTATTTTCAAAGCTTATAAATTACGCATGTGACGAATATGTCAAACATTTCTAACTTTGCTTGAAATATCAAATGCGATAATGTAAGTACGGATATTCTCGATCGATCTTTAATAAGCACACTGTTCTGCGAATAAGAATTCAAGATGGTATACGCATTAAGGCCATCCTTCACGCAACAGAGGAGAACGTAGGAATAACGTAGAACGCATTGGCTAGGTCAGGAAGTTCACGGGACTACAGAGCCGATAAGCGCTCGCCAGGCATGTCCGTTAACGACTATGTAAATTGACGAGTCTATTTATCCTAACCGTTGGTATCGAGAGCGCTAGATGAAGAAATCAGAAGCCAGGAGTGCGGACCGTTGCTTCCTGGCGTTGTAATCAATTACGCCGATATATTGCGTCAAATTACAAATTACACCAATAAACATTTATCATCCGCGATTCACGAAAGAATGTTGAATTAATTCTCATACTGGCTCACTCCCCGTATTTGTCGTTAGTATTTATTCCCGTCGTAGATCTTGATAATACACATGTCTCACGTGCTGGACGGAATCGCAAATAAATTTAGTATCGGCAAAATAACCTTTTCAATAGATATTTGGTAAGAGAGGAAGGGAAAGAGAGAAAAGGAGAAGCAGAGAGCGAGAGAGAGAGAGAGAGAGAGAGAGAGAAAGCGTGCGCAGGCTATCATAACGCTCTGTCCAACCATTTTATTGCAATGCTAAAGTAGGTATTGATCCGAATCCAGGAGAATCACGAACTAAGGTGCTCGACGACCATCGATCCGTCGATGGGAGGACGAGATGATGGCGGGTAGAGGAGGAGGGTAATCATTTTCCGTGTCCTCTTGCTCCTCTTCCTCCTCCTCCTCATTCTCCTCCTGCTCTTCCGTCGGTTATCCGAATTGGGTTCGAGGGGGTCTCGTAGCAAAGTTGGAGACTAGGAGAGGACACAAACACCTCCGTTCGGGCAACGAGGAGGAGAAGGGTTCAGTAGGGCCTCGGTGGCGAGGAGAAACGGAGAAGATTGAAGGAGGAAGAAGCGAGAGAAAGAGGGGAAGCGACGCACCACCCCCGCGATCCTCTCACTTTCTCGCCCTCTTTCTCTCTCACTCTCTCTTTCGAATGAGAGGATGCATGAGAGACTGCTCCAGACCGTGGAGAGCGGAGAGAGGGTGCTGCCTTGGGGTTCATTATTCAGGGCTATTGATTTCCATCCACCCCCTACCATCAGCCCACCCAACGCCACCGGCGACCGTGAGTGAGGGAGAAGGAGGCGCCGAGAGATGGAGATGGAACGAGAGCACGAGATTGACGGGTGGCTGTTCTCTCTCGCGAGCTTCCTATCTCTCTTTCTTTCTCTTCCTTAGACCCTCGACCATTTCTGCTCCCAGCATGCTGCGTCAACCTACATACTGACTGACATCTGTTTAAACCGAACTGCTCGCGACTCACGACGAGCCCGCGTCTTATAACACTGATAGTTGCTTATGGCGTCCCGATTTAACCCGTTTATCGACTGGACGTTACCACACCAGTTCCGTGTCTACGGAACAGCCTATCGAAAATTTTCAACAGGCGAGGATCGACATTGCCCCATAAATATCCGTGTCAAAGTACACGTGCAACAATGCTCGGCAACCGGATTTCTCGTTTCTGTCCCTCCCCCTTCTTTGAAACTGTCTACCTTTGCAAATTCTCGTGAAGTAGCGTCATTCTTGCCGATCCTTCATCTCAGATTCGGATTTCTCCATCGTTTCCTATGGAGTTGACGGAGTTAGGAAGAAACTTGTACCGAAACTTTCTACCCATAACGGCGGTCCGATAGGGCTTCCTAGCTTTCTCTTCGGAATTTCGTGCCCTGGGTTTCCTGTTTGTGGAAGATCAGCTTGAGGATCATGGATAATACCACAAGACCAACGGCCAATCGGTTTTATCCCTTTGTTTTCAAATCAGTTTAGATAAAATATTGCATTGTCCGCTCAACAAAATTCCCGTTTTATCGTTCCAATAATGTACGTTATTAAATCTTTTTGTTAAACATATTTCATTCGCAACATGTATTCATTTGTGCGATGACAGATAGTACATTTACAATAAATGCATATTAATTGAAGCGTATATAACAAAAATAATTGCATAATATACGAAATAATTCAGTGTTAATACATGGACTCTTTCATAAATAATTGTATGAAATTGTGATTGAAAACATAACTCTTATCGGAGAGTAAATTACAAGTGCTCTCTCCTTCGTTTTTATTTGAAAATTATATTTATTAATAATTCAACATGTATTCATCAATCATATTTTAATGGCAATTTAAAGTCATTAGAATGATTCCAGTGATATACTCGCTGCTTTATGCTCTTCTGAATATATTTCGTTTTTACTACTTACGCATATCAGACGGTAAATTGAAAATTAGCAATTGATAATCATCAGTCAATAATAATCAAAGAGAAACTTGTTATATTTTCATGACTCTTTGTGTCATGTAAAACAACACATTTTATTTTATAGTATTTTTTTATTGAATGAGTTTCTAACGTTCCGTCATGTTGTATTAATAAAGCTCGTTATTCCGCAACACTGCACAATGCTATTGTCCCGTTATTACCTACTTCCACCATAGAAACTAATCCTGAATCATTTCGATCGTGATACACGTTAACGAGCTGTACCGCGTAGTGCATCTCTTCTTCTTCCATCAAAATCCTCGTAGCATTCATATCTGCCTGACAATCAGGCAGGCCGTAAATCATTTCGTTCTCAGACACATTCGGTAGCCGATCAGGCGCATTCAGGATATAACGTGTCCAGCGCGTTACAATCAATTGCTCGTCACGGGTGCCCGTTTTTCCGTCTCGAGATCGATCGTATGCGGAAGCGGCAAGCGGGTTTGCTCTCTTTGACCGTGCCCAACGTGACGTAACGTAAAACCCCATTAGGTGTTAGCTCCTCCGTCGACGGTTAAACCGTTACTCGGCTGCCGCTCGTAGATGGAACGGAGTCGTGCCAGTGGTATTGGTGGGTGGGATATATATAGTTTTCGGAGAGCCGGCAGAGCCGGAGAGAGAACACACCGGCGCGCAGGGTTGTTCTGGCACTGTGTGTGCCTATAGGGATTGCTGCGCCGCGGGCGCCGGCGCGAAACGTTCGTTCGCGAGACCACCTCCGCGTGGTGGGCTCGTGACGTCAGCTATCCTCAGTGTGCGGAGAGCGACCGCAGTGTACACCGTCTCCACGTTTTGGCAAAGGAGGCAGCGTCGTCGTCGTTGCCGGAGTGCACGAGGATTTTCATTTACGCCGTTTAACGACGCACGACAATCAGTCAGCTGGGGACGCGACTCCGTCGTGCTCCCTTCTCCCCCCGTCCCCCCCGCCGACTCGTCGCCCACTCTGTCGTCGGCCCGTGATCCGGAAGGGCCTGCGATACGAAGCGGGATACGTCGTATCAAGGATCTCGAAGGGATTCTCGACAGTGGGAGAAGGACGCGTCGTCGTCGTCGCTGTCGATCGACCGCGCGCTGGCGAGATTTTCATCCCGCGTTTCTGAGCCCGAAGGGGGGCCATCCGCTCGTCAAAGTGACGCCGCTCTTTCTCCTTGATGTGTACGACGACGACGACGTGGCGGAGGACGGTCGTCACGGGTAGTCACGCGGTCGACGCTCTCGCCGTCGGTGCTAGCGCATCAGAGTCGAGTGACACCTAGCACGAGGAGCGCTCGCTCGGACGCAGCGGACGCTACGGGGATTGGCGAGTCACGGAACGACGATCCTCCCCCAAGTGTCGGTGGTGGTGTTTCTAAATGTTGCTTTCGCTCGTGGCCGCGTTGGTGCTTCGACGTGACAACCTGTACTGACCACGCACGCGCCAAGTAGTTGGATTAAACCCGACGTGGACCGTCCACGGTGCCAGTTTCTTCCTCGTTCTTCGTAGGACACGAGATTCGCTTCTTCTCCGTCGTGCCTCGCGAGTTAATCCGACACACACGTCGCTCGTTCGACCGGATCGGTCGGCTGATCCTCTCTGCGAGATCGACGACACGTGGACTCGGATCACACAGATCGCTCTTAGCTCACGTGGTCGTCTGACGCGTACCGGCGGCGCTCGTGGCCGCGCAATCGCGACTCTCGCGTGTACTGTGCGTTCAGTTTACTCGTCGCGGGTGGTTTCGTGCGTCAGACGGTGGATTCTCCCACACGCTCGCGAGTAAAGCACTCGGTGTTCATGGTGCCTCTGAGCACGCTCGGTGTAATCCGCGCACGGACGTGAACTGTACTCGGTGAGTAGTGATTCTCTTGCGTGGACAGGCATTGTTTACGCGAGGCGACGACGTCGTACTTGACTCCGTTGGTGGATCACGTTCCCGCGAGCGAACGTTCATGTCGCGAACGGAAGGAGAGGGATGACGGCGTATCACCGTCGCGATTCCGTTCAAGCGGACGACGAGGACTCTTGAAGAACGACGACTCGCGAGCGCAACCGTGACTGCGGGACACGAGACACGGGGGCTCATTTGTGGCTTGCGATTCTTCGTAGGACTTCCGGGATCCGCAAGCACGCGGAATCAAGCAGGCAGCGTGGAGCGCTCGGCGATTGTGTGGCCGCGCGCCGCGGACCTTTATCTCTATCAGCCAGGTAACTTATCATCAAAAATCGCTGTTAAGGATTTAAGATCGTAAAATGTGATTCACTTGATGATTTATCGCACATCCATTGTTCTACATGCGCCGTACGTACTATTTTCGCGTCTGACGTGAAAGTTCTTTGCTGTAGGAACACCATTGCCAAAAAGTATGACGCGCGAAATTCCTTATCATCGCGCTCAACTATTTGGTAATGGGATTACCGCATGAATGACGCGTGAAGATTGATGAAAGAAGTCACACGTTAGCAAATGTTTTAATTTATGGTGTGATAAAATATTTTGTCAAATATTGGTTAAACATTTTGCTGCTATTTTTTTCCTTGGCAAAATCCACCGAGTCTGGATGGCTTTACTTAAAATGTCAGAGAGAGAGAGACGTTAGTTTCTCGCGCGGGAAGGCTACTTTGCATCGCTCGCTGTATATCTATTTATGAAGGGTGCGAAGGATGGAAATGAAAAGAGATAAGTTATTGCGTAGATACTTGACACGATTTATGCCTCGTAGGCTATCCTCGTTTTAATATCCGCCGGCTCGCACGAATTTTACATTTTCTACCTCCACAATTTTACATGACGGCGCGAGCCTCGAAAAAAGATGGCGAAGAACTTCTCGCGGTATGTCGGCCCATTCTTCAGTGACTGCAGCTGCGAGCTTTTGCCGCTTCGCGGGTGCATTCTTGCACCGCCGTCTGTAGAAGCATATTCCAAGTATGCCCAATAAGATTCATATCCGTTGACAAAGGATGTGCTATTTTTCCATGACATCGCATGCTTTGGGCGTTTCTGAGCGAAACGATCAATTTTTCACGAGTCAGGGTATCGCGCCGATATATCTTTTACGTGACAATAATGAGACCTATCAATAGCGATTTAATTTAAAGCAAACATATGCACGACGATAAATGTTCTGCTAATGGAAATGCAGGATTTACTGCACGGTACTGAGCAAATGAATTCTGACAGCTCATTTGCTAATATTTGCGATATACCAATCGCAAAGTATCCACACTTCATAACTCTCCGGGCATGAAATTCGTGCACCGAAAGATAAGTGGCTGGCGGACGAGCCGAGAAAAGTTTAAAGGTTACTGGTTTTCGGTTAGATCGAACGACGACGACGTGGCCGATCTATCTCTTCCGGTTTCGTAACGGTAAGTCCGAGGATTCTCCGATGAGTTGTACACGCGGTGGAAGAGACTGCAAGATGGCACGTGGGAATCGCGGTAAAAGTCGATTAAATTTCCGCGTTTTTCGTCGCGCCGCGCACTCTACGCTCCATGCCACTCGAGTTTTGGTTTTGGCAGAGCCAAGGATGTTTCCCTCCTGTATTTGCAATCGAGGCAGGTTACAGCCTGACCCGAATCCTTAAGCCAGACCACGGTCACGGGATGCCTCGGCGAGCAGGCACGTAGTAACCTACACGCCAGGCTGTGCCAGGAGAAGCGTCCTTTCTTTCTTCCTCCTTTTCCTCCGCACCGCTTCCTCCCTTCCTTCTCATAGTCCCTGATCTGAAACTTTGCCTTCGGCCGGCTCGCTTTGCGCTTCGCAAGGATCCACTCGATATAAAAGCAGTCGAATCTAGATATTATATGAGCCAAAGGAAAGTTTCTCGAGCAAGTATGGAATAAATGTATCGAATGAAATTCCACGCCGGAATTGTCTCTCTGTATTAAAGCTCCTCCTACTTTCTCAGAATATATTCTTGAGACAGAACGAACTTGGCCCAAATGAAACAGAACGTATTAACTTGCCATACGTGTACGGCCGATCTCGCGTGTTGTTCGTTAATTTTACGAAATGAAAAGACCAACGTTATAACGTTGTACCACATAGATCGCGAAATATAAAATAATACGCTTCACATTGACGGGACAAATCCAACTTGATTCGTGCTATCTTTATTCTCTCTCTCTCTCTCTTTCTCTCTCTGCATCGAGCCAGTTAAACTAAATTCCTTTTTTCGGTGTAACGTATCCGGCCGAAATACTTGGCGGGGTTCTCAGTATTCCGGACGCATTTCCGACGCGATGTTGGTAAAGAGTCGCACTTGTTGGCGTCCAGGGACACGGGGACATTGGACGTGGAACACCGAAGAGTCGACGGAAGGAAGGTAGTAGTGGTAGAGGGCGAGGATCGCACTCGGAGGGACACTGGAAAGCGAAGCGAGTGCGCGGTGGTCAGCCCGGAGGGTCTCTTGGGAGATTTCTTGACCGCAGTCCTAAATCAGGTTTCATTCCCCCGGCGAGTCTCCGGCACCTCGATCTCCCCTCGTTCTTTCTCTCTCGCGCTCTCACTCTCTCTCTTTCCCATTGAACCTTTGCTTGCAATATACCATACAAAGCGGACGAGCGACTCGCTACTGTTCTTTCTTTTTTCTACGCCCGGCAATTTTCGTCTACGTGCCGAGTACCATCAAGCGAGAAAAACGGAATATAACCCGAAATGAAAAAATACTCAAACGCCATGAGGTACGGTTGATGATCAGCTCTACACTGTTCCGTTTCAATGTTTCCGAATAGTTCGAGAGGAATGTCAGTTTTGTGACATCGACCTTTGTCACGTGTGAATATGTACATAAAATCAAAAATAATGAGAACCTGTAGGGCAGGATGTGATCGTTCGACCGGCGGATCTGTATCACGCGCATACATTATCGCAAATGATATATGCTTTAGTCTAGGCCTGGGTATTACACACAACGACACGGTGTATGTACAAAGATACATGCGCGTAAGATATAAGCAAAGACGCTCGGCTACGAGACATTGCATGAGTGAAGGGAGGTAATGTCAAAATGAAAAGAGGAAATAATCTTGTACGAATAACTTCTCCGATCTTTCTGAATCTTATCGCCAGTTTTCCAAAGGCATTAATCTTTCGCACACATTTCGATAAATTTAATTGCATCAGTTCGGATATCCAATCTCTTTTATTGAGTAACATATACATGTTTGCGTTCATTTACATGCAATTAGTTTAAATAAATTGATGAAAAAAAGAAGATACGACAGATTAGTTAATTACATTTTTCCGTGAGCTTAAGATGGATTTGAAGCACTGGCACCTGCAACATGAAAAGAAAGAGACAGTTATTTTTGGTACTCGCGGAACAATCCACGGCATGCGTGTGTCAAAGTGTTCCACGTATGCTCGCAAAATGCTATATATCCGCGGGCGCGAGCAGGAACCGAGGACCGCCTTTGTACTATTACGGCCGGGACATTACAGAAAGAGATACTCTCGCGCTTTTTGCGCGCCATTGCTCTGTATGCAACGTGATGGCGACCTACGCCGTTACGCCCATAAACATAGATCAAGCTCAACAATGGTCCGCCGGTAAACGTATTGACATTTTATACTTCCCACCAGCACTGACTGGTTGCCTCCGTGGACGTCGCGCGTCGGTGTGTTACTCAACTGCGACACCGCGACAAACTGCAGGATACACTGTTCTCGCCGCGATTCTACGCACGACGAGATGCTAATGGACGAGAACGATATGGCGCATAGATTTATGTACAATTGCGATCGAAGACGCATATTCGAAATCGTCGTTAATTTAGGAAACCGTTGTCGCGGAAACAACGATAGGACAGACTAAATAAAATCATAACTTGAAGAAGAAAATAAGTTGATGTACATCGCTGCTGAATACGTTTCTGTCTTATTCAACACTTAGAAAGCTTTTTAACGTTACGTTTGTTAAAAAATATTATCTTAAGATATGATATAAAAAGCTTGTAAAATATTTTTTTATGATTTTACATTTTTAATATATCGTATATTATTGTGACATTTACTTACATGATTTACTTACAAAGGCGATGATCTATATATGTACATAATCAATTAAACACTCTTCGCTGCTATTTGCATAAATGACATGAAATCAGATTGATTGGCCGATAATCCTCGTAGAGCCAGGGAAGATATGTATCTCGCACTGAACGGTTGTTAACCTGATTCTAAACCATATGGCTGATATTGGGTTAATATGGTGAAAGTTCTCAGAGGGAAGTTCTCATAGAAGTGTGTTACGGGAACAGCGACGTCTGAACGTAACGCCGCGTTCTACTTAGGGAGCGTGATATTAAAGCGAGTAGATAAGGACGGTACATAGTCAGACATGACACACGTTTCACAGTGTGTCGCTTCATTTTTACGCTTTTTCTTGCAAACTTTTTTGTTTACACCATATTGTCTTTGTAGAATTTTCATCTCCGGTATTACACGAAGTTATCCTATTTCTAAAGCGCCCTTACGACAATGTGTTTCCATGGATTTTGAGGCCTTTGAGACATGAAGATCCGAAATTTGATCGCTTTTTTCTTTTTTTTTTTACTTATAAAATAGCTTTATTTCGGAGAATGAGTATCTATCACGAATATCATTTTACATAATTTTAAATTACCACGCGAATTTAATAAACGTCAATATGTCGCAAATGTTAGCGCAAGATTACGTCGTTATAAATCCTTTTAGTCCCGCACGGAAGAAAAGGTAATCTGCACTCTCTCTCTCTCTCTTTCTTTTCAGTGGAGCTAAATATTTATCACAGTCACGCGCACCACATAATTCACGCTAGATCTTTGAGTATAGTGTTATTTCTTGGGTAGTCTTAATTTAAAAATAACAGGATTAAAAGAATGTTTAGGAAGTTGTTGATCGATTATTTTATTCGCGAATTACAAGCTGTATTTTTTATTATTGCATGTGGCGTTTATTTCTTATTTAATAGATAAAGTATTTTTTTATGAAGATTATTCGCTCGATTTTTTTCGAGATTTCAAGTGTCATGCGCATTCTTGCGATAGCGTTATGGAAAGTACGCGGAGATAGGAAAGCGGATGAACGAATCTCTCTTATTGGCGCAGCGTGGATGCAAGCGCTCTCACACATCAAAAGCAATTTATACGATTATATGCATGACGCCTTGAATGCACCTTAATCAAATAAGCCGCATATTACGTCGCCTCTACGGCGCAAAATGACGAGAAACACTGAAGATGCTGTGAATCGATCTCGCTTCTTCAAACGCACCGGCTGAAAAATTTTCTCTCGTCTGATCCACCGTGATGTATACGCTACGTGACAAACATTTTACGTCGTTTTTTTTTACGTTACAGAGATGAGAAAAATAGCATCTTTCATATATATATTTGCATTCCATCATTAGTTCTTAAGAAATGCAAAATACTTATTAGACAAACTGACGTCAGGGCAGACAGAATATCTACAGGTATATAAAAATATACATCTACAAAATGCCTGGATTTTGGTCCTAATTATACATAATATTTTTTTACCTATATTCTTTCCTCCCTTCCACATGTAACATATTTGTAACAAAATCACATACACATACACACCAAGCGAAATGCGAAAGAACTTATTAAGGGAGAGTAAGAGAAAAGCAACCAATTTTTATTAATCTTTCACTTGCCGCAACGAATAAGACCGTTTTACGCGGTAAGTTCAGTTCAGCGTAGTAGGAATATAGCCAATGGATTGGAGGTGGCGTAGGATAAATTAACGTCTCTTGAATTTTTGGGGCTAACGTATCGCGTATTATATGGGAACCGGTCGTAAAACTATGACAACGGCAGGCGACGGAGGAAAGTTTTCTTCACGCCGTGCGGGCCTTCAGCTGTTCACGTCGGATCCGTTTACGCCGGCCGGGGAAAATGTTTTCGAATACCGCAAGTTGGAATAGGCTGCCGTCGACGCTGGAAACGGTGCCAAAATCTCAAGAGAAACGCGTCCGTGCGCTCTCCCTGCCTTTTGGCTCGACGTATCCTCCCTTTCCGACTATCTCTCTCTTTCTCTTTTCCCCTCTCTCTCTTTCTCTCGTTTTCTCTTTCTTTCTCTTCCCCCTCGGCACCATGCTTTGTTATGTTAATTGTTTCAAACTCGGGGCATCATCGCTACGTTTATTTTCCATTCTCGTCGCCTTCCTTCCTCCTTTTCGCGTAGCACATACTCATCGGCTTCTGCCAGTACGAGTCTCGTTTTCATCCTCGGCTATTGAGCCGCAAAGAATATGCCCTTTGTTGGGCGTGACATCCTCCTTTCGAATATCACTTCTGATAGTCGCCTAATAATATTTTATTTTTTGCGAGGAAAATACCGTGATTTGCATTTTTATTGAAATATATCGTGAAATGTATCGTATCGTGCACTCGCGTGCAATTGTGCGAAGTACAATGCGTGAGCCCACGGAATCTGTTCGATGTATCTGCGATACGGACGTTTCATACACGAAGGAGAACAAGGTCGCATGAAGCGTGTTCACGCAAGCACATTCCGATCCGATACATCCCTCTGCTCAGCTACGTACCTACAATTCATCCTTTTTTTTCCGTGTCACTCTTTCGCCTGGAATTGCGACGTCGATATAGCCATACGATGCTCCATATATAATTTAATGCCCGCGCTGCGGAATGTGGATGAAACAATTATTGCAGTTTTAATTAAACGAAAATCATATCATTCCGTACATACTTGATGGTAGTCCGACTGCCGTGGGACATGCTGATGCATTCAACGTAGCTACATGACCAGGACGTGCAACATCCCCGACGGTTTTCTGCTGCGAATGTGTACGCCGACTATCCTCTGGGAATCTCCTCTGCTAACTTTCGTAGCGCCTCGACGAGGCTGGTTGGTGGCATTTTTGTTTCCTTTTTAACGTCGGGAACAGTCAGTTTAAATGGACGTACGAAAAGCGCGTTACCCGTTTATCGCATAAATATGAGAGTATCAAGCATTGCGCATTATATATGTATGTATTATGTACAAGATATATATCTTAATTACATACATGATACCGCGCATCGGAATTTGTGAAGTAATATATTCACGGTAGCCCACAGATATTAAAGGAATTCTGTGTGCGGCATACTAGAATACTTTATGTACGCAAAATATGCCGGTAATGGGTCTTTCATCTTTGAATAGGCATACCTCGATATCTTTACGTATAGGAAGACCTCGGCCGCGGTATGTGGAGTACGAGAGGTATTTACGTTGCGGCCATAAATTCAAACGACGTCTCAAAACGAGGTTAGAAATACGCGAGACCGTTTTTCCTCTCGCATGGAGAAACCGCCCGATTATTTCTTTCATTCTGAAAGTCGCTACTTCAAGCGAGCACTACATCTCGAAAAACGTTATAATACGATCGTGACAACGTTCTAAAATCAGAAGTTTAGTCTTCTGAGACGTACTATCGACATGAATCTTAGAGTAATAGCTAAAGAAATCTTATTATGAGAACGTTAAATTTAATAGCATTGCGGGCAGATATGACGAGACTCGCGGAGTATTCTCGTATTGTAGCTGGGCTCGGTGGCCGCATCGTTTAGTAAAATACACCAAGCCCAGGTGCGCTCGTTCCTGTTGCTCGTCTCGTTAATTCAAATTCTGGCTTCTTGGATGGAACTGTGCCGTAATTTGAAAGCTTCGTAACGGGCTTGCGAAGCCTCGCTAAGGTTTCGTAGTATTCGGTCAGTCAGCTTCCCTAGCCTCTGGCAAGGTCACGCTGTCTCTCTTAGGCTCCTCTTCCTTCGGCTCGCTTGGCTGTCTCTCTCCCCCCCCCCTCTTCCACCCTCTAGCTTCCTAGCTTTCGATGAGCGAGAAGGATGGGCAGCGCAAGCGACTCCTTTGGTCTTACCAGGGTAAGGGGTGACCGCAGGATCTCGGGCGAGCTATCGACTTGGCTTGAGCTCCGCCTGTACGGGAGAAGGGTAAAGGAAGGCCCAGGGTTTGGTTGGTAGTCTGATGTTGTGTAACGGACGGCCCGGCTAGCACCAAAGATGTCAGCACAGCATAATATTATCCTAGATGCCTTGCACAGTTCGGAATTTACTCCGAGATACACAAGCCCGTGGTTAGCTAATACCGGGGTGCCGCCTCGACCTTTACATCCTGAAAGTTACCCGCTCGTATTCACCCCCCTCGATGTTCCGACCATCCGCATCGCATAATCGATCTCCCGACGTTAGCTGAGCGAGAACAGCACGACGGGTCTTTCGTGACCGGTCGCGGCGTTACGTGTCGTATGGGATTTAGTGCGTATCGCGAAGGGCGTAATATCGATCCCGGTGAGCACGAGCAGAATTGCCGTTCCGCCGCAGGAGATGTAATGGGTCCTGCACGCGCCCTAGGCAGGTCAACGGAGGTGTTAGGATAAAACTGCGAATTATTGGAAAGCGAGAATGCGGACTTGTTTCGAAGCGACGTGTCGGGCGCAAGGGTGCGCAAGACGTATTATCTCGCCCGCAGTTCAATAGAACGGACCGAAACAAAGGGGGCTACCGAGCAAAATAATGCCAACGTTCAGGGGACCAGGAACTAACTGAGAAAAGGGATCTTGGTTCCATTGTGCACGAGCGCGTAGATATTTATAGAAAGCAACGTGGTGGCGTGTGTTAGTGAACGCGTGAGTCCGTGTGAGTGGAAAATGAGGAGGAGGACTACGTGAGGGTGGTACTCACGCGGAGTGGAAACAATGGAGGAAATAAAATAAAGCTTAGGACCGGGATAGGGTGCAATCGTGACAGGGGGAAAGAGAAAAGGAGAAAGAGCGAGAGAGCTCGAAGGTCGAAACATGGTGCTCTTATTTAAGATAAAGAGTTTTAAATGAAAAGGGGATGAAAGCTAGAGCCTCTCCCAGAAAGCTATAGGAGAAGTGCGCAGCTTGACCCTTTCTCTTGATTTTTCTCTCTTATCGCGAAACTAAATATTACCTTAAGTCGGGGGAGGCGAATAACGGCGAATAACGGCGCGTTATATATGTCCTCTTCTAATTCGCTAAATCAGGTACACAACGAACAATGTGCTGCCTACCGTACCAACGCGCATCGATTGCACGAATTGAATCGTTACCCTCAAACATTACTTACGAATCGAGGTGTGCGGCTGCAAGTGGCGAACACGGTTTACGTGCCGTGGCGCTTTGCTTTCAATTCCACTTTCAAACTTTTCCACCCACCGCACGCCGCTCTCAAACAAACGGTACCAAACCGCCTATTTGTTTCTCGACGGGGCACGACATTCGTGCGGCACGTTTTAATGCGGCAAGAAGATATTCTCGGACACGCACGCGGCTCGATTTTCTTCATTGTTAACGCGTAGTACTTCCATGCAGTCATCGAAGTATTGATAACAGCTTGGCATCATATTACAAAAGATTCCAGAGAAAAGATCTGTACATTATATTATATTTGTCGTCGTTTCATCTATTGTGTATATTCTTAAAGAAAGTAGGTAATCATGAAAAACTCAGATTGATGTTCAGCAACTTATCTACAAGAATAAAGATTTATTTTAACGTAATCAAGTCTGGAGGATTACATGATAAGCGCGTATGGATACGAGGAGACGGACTAAATGCGAAGGACACATGCAGTAAAGCCGGGCGACGACCCCGGTCACCCCATAAGCTCTCCTCTTTCCCCCTTACTCACGTTACTGACATAACTACCCTTGGCTCCGATCAATCTGGCGTCCGTTCCGCGATCGTCGCCTTTAGTCGCCGCTGTGCACTATTCTGTGTAGGCAAGGACACATCGTACATCAATGTGTCTCGAATCTACTACGATGATCAACTGTCAAAATCGGTGATCTGCGAGCGTCGTTCCCGTCTGTCCACGAAATCGATGACGGATGGTTAAGACCGATCAAAGATATTGCCAAGGATATCTGTAAACGACCGAGATATATAGATAGGTCGTTGTAGAACTGGTGACATCAACTTAATCATCTTCGACAGTACTTTATCGATAGTTAGAGACGTGTTGTGTAACGTGTTGTGCCTAACGTGTAATCAACGTTATGCACACCGTATGATTTACTTTTGTGTATAGAGAACAGTGCTAATTCGAAATTCGAAATTTTATATCTTTTAGTCGGCTGTAGAATTTCTGATTATGCTTCTAAAATTTAATGACTGTCTCGCAAACGTGGCACGCGACAACAATTCTCACCGTTCCTCCGCGATGCTTCCTGATTTATCAGATAAACGAGTTCATAATCAAGACCGCAGAATATCATACATTTCCACTAGGATCCTCTATCGTCCGCAATTCTTCGGTAATGTCTTCGAAGTGCGATCGTTCGTTTTTCCGGAGGAGTAGGAAGAGGGCGGGCTAGATACCCGATAAAAATTTGTCCGGTCCCGTGACCGCTGCCACGCATTCCCCGCTAGCACGATAGTGCGATTTCATACGCGTTTGAAGTTGGTGCGAGGCCAGACCAACGTCGGGGAAAGGTTGGCTGGCCAGCCAGCCCGGCCTGCCGCAGTTGGCCGTCCGTGAACGGACGGCAGTTCGCTTTTTGGCCGGCGCGACCGGACAGAAATGTTGTTTAGCTTGATTGAACTTTCGCGGTGCGCCGGGGATCGACTCACGGTGCAACGCGCGCAATGCTGTCTGCACTGCCACCCATTCACCTGCACAAACCTCTGACCTCTCCATCCCATTGCCGGGTGCTGTGCATTCAATCTCGCCTCCTTAGTCTTTCTGTCGCGCGCGCATTGTCGGAACCCACTCCAGCAGTAACCGCGCAATTCTCTCGACGTCCTTGCAGCATCGATTACACCAGTGTCTCCCACTCTTTTGTTTCATGCCGTCTTTTAGTCTACAAAAATAGTTTGGAAATTTTTCTCTCAAACTTTATGAAATTATTTTTACGTCACTAAATGTTTTTATCTCCTTTTTTTTAATTGAGCAGTTTCTTTACAATTTGCAGGAAGATAACGTATGAAATACTGACAGAATTAAATACGTATAATGATCTAGAAATATCTATACGCATTTATGCACATGGTACAGTGCAATTTTAGAGAAGTTAAATAAATGGTGCATTTTCTATTGAAGTATTTTTTCTGAAAGATTCCAATTAAGAAAATTCACTTGATACAATACTTTTCCTCGGTATTTTGGACGTAACAAAATATTACAAAATCCATTTCTCTTCTTCTACTCCTCTTCGCAACCCCGTTGCATCCTACTGAAATAAAATCTGGAATTGCAAAGCGCCCTTTCACGGACACGTAGCATCCACCAGACTTCCTCCCGATCCTTCATACGTGAATCGCATAACGCGCGATAAGATCGGGATGAAGTTCGCCGAAAGCATCGGGGAGATAGATTCTTCGGGAGGCGCGATATTACTTCCACACTTCACGCATGCGAAGTAATCCGTACGCGTACAAGAAGCATATTGAGCGAGCATCAATCTCCTCTCCTCTCGCTCGAGAGATCCATCTCATAGAAACTCGCCTGCCGAGTGCTGGTCGACCGAGAGCAGAGCGAAGCCACGGAAACCTTCATTATTAACGCCATTTATTCGGGAACCAGACCATGCGACCGGGTCGGCCTCTTGGCGGTTGTGCGTTAACGCAAGCGGCACGGAGACGCGGCTCGCCAAGATCAACGGCATTCATATTGAACGAGACGCAAGTTCTGAATATTCATGCCACCATGTAGGGGCGAACGTCGTCGGCGTCAGGCTGCAAGGTGGTGACGACCGTGGGGCGGACGCGGACTTAGACGCCGCGCCGTACAGAGGGGTAAAACGTGCCTTAATACCTCGATGATGCGAGCAAAACACGTCGCGCGGTTGCTATCTATGCGATGCAAAGGATTCGCGTTCTATAATGTGGTGTACAGACCGGCCGATACGATGATAACCTTTGGCACTTGTTCCGTTCTGGCTGAGAAGGAAATGAATGCCATCTGATTTAATTGATAATTATTTCCTCTGGTATATCTGACACTTGTTGTGCGTTTTCTTTAATTCTTATAAAGCTTGTTGACACATCAATGAAAGGCGTTGCACCAATTTTCGACAATTTCATCGTGAGTGTATTATTAACTGCTAAAAGCGATGTTCGCATCTGCATGGAATTGTCATTGCCACATTATTGCGGTGTAATGAATGATGGTCGCAAACACTGCTGCTCGATCTCAAAGAACGAGACTTGGGCGTTATTGGATACCACCCTCTTCGCGTGTACGTCACTTTGCATGTACGCCCCATTGTAGAGGGGCCGAAATTATCTATTGATTTTGAATGGGTGGCCACTATGGCGGATTAGGCTGACCAGCAGGTTGCGGTGATTGAGGCTGTGTCTGGCCTTCTGCCCCGGCCGTCCGCCAGCTTTATCATGCGCTCCTACCATTGGCGCGGAACACATGTAATCAGCCGCCGATCAGCTAAACATGAGGGCCGGAGCCGGCCGCATATTATTTTGCGCGGTCAAACCACGGCTTACGAGTAGATGCGAGAAAAATTTATCGTCCCGGAGAGAAGAAGGAAACGGAGGAGGAGAAGGAGGAGGAGGAAGAATCTGCTGGAAGAGAACAGCGGGCGCGATCAAATATCCCGCAAAACTTCAAGCTTTCCTGGGGTCGAGTTAGATTAAGTTGGAAACATATGGATACTCTATATGGAACTTTGTTACACGCGAGCACTTTAATCAGGAACTTTATCGAGCGAAACGTGCCTCCTCGCGAAATTGATCGTGCCAGAGATCAAGTCATCGTCGCGATCTGTCAAGTATTAATCAAGATCGAAACGCAGCGCGTTAAAAATGGACTCTGCTGTCGGTCATCACGGGGTGCTAACTAATGAGCGTATGTGCGGAATTTTCTAGGACTAATCACGTGAGAAACTGAAGGGTTATTTGTCAGAGACCATCAGCGCAAGAGACGGTTTCACCGCAATTATGACTTCTACTTCAATTAAATTTGCTCGGCTGCGAAAAAACAGAAGGATACGGAACGGAAGGAACGTAGCGAGACGTAGCCGCGAAATCATCCCATGAAATCGCGATTGGAGTCGCGCGAACGAACCGCACGTGAGATAAACGTTATCCCACCGTGTGCCAGGGAACTGTCCGCTGATTTATCGGGCAAATTAAAGAACTTTCCAGTCGGCATTCCTAACCCTTCCTCGTTCTACAAAGTGGCTCTAATTAAAAGACTATAAAGAGTCAGCCGCCACGTAACAGTGGCGGAAGTTCACGTACGTCCCAGACGTGGAACGGTTCGGCTGACAGAGAGGTGTGTTGGAAAGAGTGGAGTGTCTGCGAAAGAACGAGCGCTCCTTTCATGTCTGACCATCGCTGCAACACGCTCTGGCTGGAGGGGTTGTTTAAGGATAAAACGGATGGCGCTGATTTCCAGCTCGCGGGCACTATATACAGCGGGGAATATAGGGGAGAAGAGGAGAGTTAGACCGCGAACAGACGGTGCGCGCATTAACCAGTCTCTCCAATTATTTTTACGTCGCTTTACGAGCAACGACTGTATAGCCGAGTTCTACTGTTTAACTGTTAATTTCTGCAACGTGCAACCGTTGCGAGCGTCGAGCAATGACACGCGAAGCATGCCGACAGCTTGAAACGCTTTCTGCTTTCTGAATTTCTTTCACAATGACGCCAGTTGCAGAATGTTCGCGTTTTTCGTACGTATTTGCATGATCTCGCTCGCAAACGTATCTTGGCTCTTTTGCAAACTCATTCGATATAGCGGCACACATCTTTCACGCGGAAACACGTCAGCGAAAAAAAGGTTTCATAATTCCTGTTCTCTCTCTAATTCAGTTATTGGAGATCGATATGGGAAAGTGCCATATCTTGTAGTACGTCAGCGCGGGGAACAGGTGGAGGTTGCCTCGTGCAGTTTCATTCGCGTGCCTGTAATCTCCATAGTCCAGGATGAACGTTCGTACACAAAGGTCTGGTTGATACAGTGTTCAAGATACAGCATACGCGCAAGAAGGATGAATTTATGGCTTACAGGTGTTCACCTATACAATTACTGTTATAACAATCGTGCTATTGTCTTCAAAATAGGCAAATATCCTCTTTGCTGTTATAATTTCCTCATATATTATGAAAATAACTTTAATTACTTTTCGTAGTACAAGAAGTGTTTAACTCAAGGACACAAAAATTAATTAATTTATTTAAATATCTTGGATCCCTTAACGAGTGTTAGGTATATACGTGATGTAATTGACGTAGCGACCCAAAATTTGCAGACGTGTTCTTGCATCAATTTGAAGCTGATGTCTTCTTAGAGAAAATGTCAAGAGACCTCAACTCCGAACTCGTCTTTCGCGAACTAAGTTTCAAGGCGCAAATATATGTCATAAATTTCGCTTGACATTTAATTTCGAATAAATTTTAGTTTACTATATTTTCACGTAAATTCCGTGCCAAGATACTTGACAGTGAAATTTAATAAATTGCAAGGAACGGTAGAGGCCAAGTCATATCCTCCCTAAGGAAGGATCGACTTCGAATTGGTCAAAGGGCTGAAAATCTTGGCTCATGTAATTCAGTTACATCCTATAGGCGACATTATGTACCGGCATGATCGAAAATGTCGTTGTACCTCCTAGATGTGCGCCAGCGTTACGATGCTTTTAAGGACGGCGATCCGACGCCTTCCTCTTTAATGAGACGAGCGACAGGAAAGCGCTGCGCGCGGAAGAGAGGGAGGAAGATGTTCTCTCGGTCGCCCATGTCCCGTGGGGTAGGTTGATGCTGCGTATACCTACTATCTCCTTTCGGGAGCGTCGGGGGAGATGGAACGAGATGGAACAGTCACGACGAGATGGGGACGGGACGCGCGAGGTGTGTTGGTTCGAATAAGAGACAGATCTATAGCGCGGAGCTTCGCCGGGAACGCGGGAGGAAAGCAAGCAAGCAAGCAAGCACGGGCAAGGAAGCAAGGCAGGCAGGCAGGCAGGCAGGCAGACTTGCGAAACGTTACCTATAGCAGTAGGCCGTGGCTGTATTGATCAAGACGAGGCGGGACGGCGGAGCCTCCCTACGCCTCTATTTCCGTTGTTGGCCCTGTTCTTGCCTCTCCTCGCGCCTACGAGGCGGAAGAGAAGAAAGGGGAGGGTCTCGTACCTTCGATCCCCTGTTCCCTTGCCCTTCTTTTCTTTGGTACTGACCGCAACCTCCGTGCTGCCAGTGCCGAAGGCGAAACGCCGCCATCGCCAACACCAACAGCACTGTAGGCAATCTCCCGTGACCAACATCAGCATCAGTGGTCTTTGCGAAATCTATCTGTTTTCGGATGTCCATTTCCCGAATGCCTGCGGAAGAAAATGCGCCACTCGGGCGCTCCATTTTTTCCCCTTATCGATTTTTTTCGCCCTCGCATTGTATTCATGTCGTGAATAATTTACCGCGGATAATTTTGTACCGATTTTTCCTCGGGTTCGCACTTTCCGTTTGATTGCTTAGGTCCTTGAGTCAAGTTTGATGTTTCCGCATCATTGCGCCGTTTCAAGAGCCTATTATTTATAGATGACCTCTTCAGATAAAAGATTCTCGGTTCGATGCATTTTAGGCAGAGAGTGAAGGTTTTCAATTTGTCACATGAAAGACAGGAGAATCGGTTTTATGAATTACATTTATAGCGTTTATATGTCGTGTAAGACAACAGATTTCCCAAAGGATATCGGTAAATTCTTCCGTATATAAATTCAGTATACTTATACGTATGCAGATACCAAAGGAATAGTTGCGTATGGAGAAACGCATATAGAACGAGCAGCTGATGCGAGCTCAATTTTCCTGACCGAGAACTATTTCACGCTCAGTTCTCCGCACAGTCGTATCTCATTTTTCCCTAGGCTTTCCCAGGACTTCGTAACCGCGAAAGATTCGACTGTCGCTCGCTATCTCAGCTCGCACATAGTCAACTTTCAACATGATCCAAGGAAACAATTATTTCACGATATTCTACGTTCTAGCTGACGATTACAATTTGTAAATATTTTCGTAAAGTACAATATACGATTCTGTTCTATGCGGTATACAATTCTGTTCTATGACACGATATCGTCAAAGTTGCTTGTGCGAACTATACGATTAGAATATGCGCATTGACATTTCGCATATCCATTTCTGGCGACAGTTTAGTTGTCCGCTCTGTGGACGGATATGGATATGCGCGCAGTTTTAGCCGGACTTTTCCACGGAAACACCAGAAAATTTTATTTCGCTCGGTGTCGTGGCAGGCATAAACGGCGAGGGGGAGAGCAAAAAAAAGATGCACGGACATCGCGTCCGAGTACCGTCCGGGTGCGAACGAACGAGTTTACGTTTCAGCCGATGCAGATCGAGTAAATGTAGGGAAAGATGAGGGATTGCGGTTTTCGGGTTGAATCGTGCTGGAGAGAGGCAGACGACCGAAAGAGACGAGGTCGGGTTTCCACCGCAATGACGGTTCGTCCGAGGGAGATGGAAAAAATTTCTCACCCTCCACGTGTCCGTCCGTGAGTGCACGCGCGCGCGCATACGCGGTTCGGCTATATTTATGCGATACATTACGTATTCGGGTAAATGACACGTGACTTGATTTACCGACGTCGGCTGTGGCGGAATAAAATCGTGCGAGTGGACGATTTCCGCGCGATTCCTGAGTGATGCGCCTCGCGCAGTGTCGGCGCACACGCGCACGTTTACGCTATCTGCATTTTAATCGCCTACTTCCGTCGCGCTAATTAATCACGTCGAGCGGCGGTATATGCATTCGCGGTATATTTTTCGTTGCCATTTATTCACTCGCGAACAAATTACGATCCACCTTATGATGTCAATGGCTCGCTGTTTCCTCGCTTACTGCGCATTGTTGCCGATTTCTAAGTCACCGAAATTGCAATGTGCATGACCGGTAAAACATTGCATGCGTATAATCAACCGTACTGTATTTTACAAGATTTGATAATTTGCAATATATATTTTTATTTTATGTATCTTATTACATTGCTCTCTATGACACTATTTATTTGAATAAATACATTCTGTAGCAATATTACTTTCCGCAGTGACGATTAAATAACTTCCTAATCAAAAAATAACAAAACTTGATAAACAAAAGTCGCAAAATGTAATATTAATGTTACGTTACGTTATTACATCACGGTACGAGCAAAGTAGAAATCTTTTTCAGTTTCACTGAATAATGTGGTAACCGAGGAGTATTGTGTCTGCATAACCACAACATTAGTGGTTACTATGAATCGTCCTGTTTTGCGGCAGACGTAATCCGTAACAGACAGATAATAGTAATTTGCAGAATACACTGTTAGTTATCCATATCGCAGAAATTAATGAATAACATCGTAATTTCAAACGGTAATTAACTAGGCAAATTGAAACACCACAAATGCTATGTACAACATATATTTTGTATTTTCATATGCATGCATGCGAAATATTTTACATATTAGACACAATGCGCAATTAATTCATTACAATTATACAGCGACAATCAAACAATGCGTTTAAGGTTTAGTGGATATTTCATCATTTTCTATAGTATAGCTGTCTCTTTAACAATGCAATCTCGATAGCTCAAGAGCGTGACGTCGTGTCACAAGATTGTGAAAGTTCACTTTGACCACGGCACGGTGCAACAAACCAGCTTCGAAAGAACGACGGTGTTTAAGCGTCGAAAGTTTCAGGCAGAACACGCACCCGGCTTAATTCCCTCCCGCCTTTCAGTCCTTAAACTCGCGTACCAACGGCCACGTCTAATTGATGTAGTTTTTATCGACTTACGCACGCCTCGAGCCGCGGCGTTATTCATTCAACGGTTTTCGCCCAGCTGAGAGTTGAAAGGAACCGCATCGTTTACCGCTTTCCACAGCTTGCATTTTCGCATCACCGTTCTATTTCTCACCTTCTTTGAATACTTTCTACTTAACAGAATCAATTATACGTTGCACTAAAGTGAACCAAAAAAATAACATTTGCTCAAACTGTTAGTTCCTCAAGATTATTACTTACACGCATACACGTGTAATCATTTTTTTAATAAAAAATACTATTAGAATCAATTGGAAAAATACAGAATGTAACTAATGTAAAAATATATTTGCTTACATTTGTAACGTATTATAAATTGTCATAAGCATCCTGACATATTATTAATGCAGTTCTTCAAAGTTTGCACATTGAATTTCACGTACCGCAAGGAGTGACTATCAATTTACACACATGGAACATAATTGGTCTAGTCACGATGAGTTAAGAGAGTTAGAAATATTCGTGTGTCATAGAAGGAACTCTACGTGGTCGACGAGGATGCGAGTAGTCGTCATAGGTCTGTTGCTCCATGAGACCACAGCAGAGGCCAGAGATAGCGAGATAGAAGGAACTCCTTAGGAAGAGTAGTCTGCTCCCCGGCACAGTCCAGACAAATGCACTCTGGTTGTTTTTCTCGGTTCGTTCCGTTCGGTCTTTATCAAATCTCCTCTCCCGTAGCCGAGTCGGGGCTCTTCGCAGTCTGGGAGAAGCGACCGATAAGGTCCTACCCTCGCAGCATCCCCTCGTCCGCCCATCCGCGGATCGTGCTTGACGAAAAAAGGACAAATCGTGCGAAGAGAGTGGGCCGAGTCGGAGGGGAGGGGAAGCCACGATAAATACTTTCCACCATGTCGCAAAACAGACTGGTAGGAACGATGAGGGCGAAGATGACGGCAGTTCATGGTAGCAGAGTGTGAGAGGACAGAAGAAGGCAGAGAAAGAGAGAGAGAGAGAGAGAACGCGTGCGCTTTTCGCATCTTTCCGCTCGTCGCTCGCAACGGAGTCGAAAGTTTCCACTTTGAAGGAAGCTCGAGTAGTTTCACCGATCGAGAGGCACTCCACTTGTGCGTTCGCCCTCTCTCTCCCTGCGCCAGAAACGCTCTCGTTAAAATCGAACTTTCTTTCTAACGCGGCCGAATATTTGATTATGTATCTTGCGCCATGCTTGAGAGTATCTTGACCCGTACATTTTTAAGATAAGATATATCTCATACATTATATTTGTCAATTATTTATGATATAATATCGGTGAACATTTATAATATAAAATATCGAATTGTGCTATTTTTAATCTGTAAGTAATTATAAGTATAAACTGCAGGTGCGAGCTAATGTCGAAATGTCGAAATTAAAAATTCTGATGGATAATTTGTTTGGGCGATTAAATTGAAAATCTTGCGCCAAACAGCACAAATGCTGATATAGGATATCCTTGTCTATTTAGAATAGGAACTTACAAAAGTTTAGTGAACATTAATCACAAAACAGAAATGCTGTATGAAGGCAGGAAATTCATTATATCGTGACTTTAATTTCTACGAATCGGTCTGGATCTTTACATCCGCTTTAAGTATGAATTATACATGCGCTGCAATGCTTCATACATTAAGGCCACATTAAGGAACGAAAGGGAAGGTTGTTGATTTACGGATTTCTCGCGACGTGCACATTATTTCATAGCTGCGCACTCGCACAGAGAAACTGGCTACGGAGTGAAGTGTAGACTCTGAGAAGGGGAAGTAAGAAGAGGAAAGAACCGGGAGTAGCTCCTAGCAGACTGGCGCAAGGATGGAGCTGTCCCAACGGAACGGGGGTGTGGAATATCGTCTCGGCTCCTAGTCCTCTCTCGCTGCCGCGAGCGCAGCTGCCGTACTTTTAATATTGTTCTACCAGACTTAAAATATGAGACTGCGCCACAACTCCAGCCTCGTTGCAGGCTTCGAGGTCCGTTTCGTCCTCCGGTCCAATCCTCCTTATGAAGGGGGAGGCGTCGACCCCGGTAATCTACTTGCGTAATAGCTTCGAAAAATCTCTTTCTCTTCCTCTCTTCTGCCCGTGACTCGCAACTCCGAGAAATTACGCAGCAGCAATAATCACTAATTACTGGAGAACTTTCTCCGGAAGTCTCCTTATTAAACAGCGAGTTCCATTTATCTTCCGGGAAGCTAGTGCCAGATTCGAATCGCCTGCGCGCACACACACACACACACACCGACTGGATACAAGCTATTTCTTTTCTGCCATAACGTCGCGTCAGTCTGACGATAACAACTATAGCTCGCGCGTTGTTTGTAGCCGTCGTGAATCCGTGAGAAGTACCGCTCTCGATATTGAACGCAAACGCTGACCACCGCTCGACACTGGACTCGCGAAACTCGGGAGTGTCAACGTCCAAGTGTGTTTCCACGTCAATACATTTATCAAGGATATTTTCGCAACTGGCCACAATTTTCAACGTCGGTGCGGGTATTTTTTCCTGATAAAAAAAAGAGAGAGAAAAAGAGGAAAAAATAGAAGAGGGAACGCGAGGAAAGGGAGCCAGTAGGACGTATTTGTGGCACGCCGAGTGCTACGGGCTATGAAGTACAACCTGTTTGTTTCGATACGTCCAAACTGCCGTTTGTCTTAATTGTTTATCAAATTTGCTTTAGAGACCACGGCATCGCTCTGTCACTCGCTGCGAACGTACTCGTTCAGTTCCGTGTATCGACTACTCGATCCACGCGCGTTTGCAGGCCCGTGGATTTGTTTGCTCGCAAAGTTCCCGTACATTACATCAGAGGGATCCGCCACGGTTGTGCGATTTCACGAGCTGCGGAACCTTTCGTCCGCAACTTCGTAGACGACCCTTCGTAGTCCGCACGTTATATACATGTATGCACTTCTCGCGGAGATCCCGCCGAGGGCGACCAGTCGCCCGACAAGATGCATCGCCTTTCTTTCCGTCCGCCACCCCGCAGATACCGACGCGGATGGTTTCCGCTCTATATTTTATCGGTATTTTGAAATTCAAGAAGCCGCATCGTCCCCTCTTTCCGAAATTCGATCCGCGTGGATCTCAACCCGCGTCTTGAAATTTTAATACGCCCTCGACAAGATGTACTGCTCGTCCTCCTGATTAGAATGGACAGTGTCCCCTTTTGCTCCACTTTAAATTGTATTTTTGCGCAGGTAACAGATGCGGTTCGATATTTTATTGTAATATTTATGCTTTTGAAGTTTCTTATCACAGATTTTATTGCGATAATATTCCATAGTTTCTGGAATACATCGTATGGGATATGTAATGACGATTTTGCGCTCGTAATACTGAGGAATTAATACGATGCACGAAATAGCCTACATAAACTGCTATTGACTAGGCACAAAACATAGCCCGTTGGAACTCCAAAGCCGTAATTCTGGATGATACTCTGAGAGTATTACGTATTTCATATTACATCTAATACGAAATTAATAGTACATGTACCATATGTAGGATTCACATCTAGCAGACTAGTAAATGGAGTTACAAAGCACAATAGATTATTTGGAAAATCGATTTCAGAGAGACGTCATCAATTATTTGTTCTACACGCTTGATTTACTTTTTTATAAAATTTTATTTATGAAACATTGTATGCATGTATACATATCAATCATTATTTTATTGTGTAATACTTGAATCCTTAAACAACCGCACAAAGTTTATGAAAGTATACTGTAAACATTCGTGTTCAAAATAAGTAGCCATCGAATATTAACGCCATGTCGAAGACTCTCGACACAGAGGCAACGAAGATCGATGTCGTAGGTTTGCTGCGCAAACAAGGCCGGCGCCTGCCTCTGCTTCTGCGACAAGAAGACCGAAAACCCGCCGATAAAACGCGTTTGCAAAATATTCCGTGTCGCGGCACAAACGAAATGCAAATGGCTAAGCTACGCGTCGCACAGACGTTTGGCAAGTGTTTGGGCTTCGTCGGAGGGGTGGTTCTGGCAGTTGGTAGGTGAAACGTAGGGGGTGTACACAAGACAGATAGAACCAGGAACGATATATATATATATATATATATATATATATACAGGGTGTCCCGGGTTTTAACCGACAAACTGCGGGAGCATATTCTACTAGTGGAAATAAGAAAAAATTCTTATATCGAGTTTGCTTAGAAATGCTTTATTACAAAGTTATAAACCAATATTGAAAAGAAATATGAGATAAGTAACAACGGAACATAGTGTAGAATTTGGAAGGTCGAAGATGTTTATGTTATGTGTATTCATGTTCACTAGCAATTACTATCAGAATGCCAAAAGTGTTTTCAAATGAGGAATACACTGATATTCATTTCGTGTACGGATTCTGTGACGGAAATGCACGAGCTGCCGTACGAGAGTATCAACGTAGATTTCCTAACAGGAGAGTACCAGATAGATTTAAAGCAACGAATTACTAATTCAGTTACTGAGATGCAACAAAATTTTCAGGAATGTCGTACTGTAACAAATTCTGTACTACGTCGATGTCTAGCTTGTATCGATGTGCAAGGACAACATTTTGAAATGCGTCACTAAATCATTGCGTAGATAATTTTTATTTTTGTGAAAAAATCCGTTATTACTTATCTCATATTTCTTTTCAATATTGGTTTATAACTTTGTAATAAAGCATTTCTAAGTAAACTCGATATAAGAATTTTTTCTTATTTCCACTAGTAGAATATGCTCCCGCAGTTTGTCGGTTAAAACCCGGGACACCCTGTATATTGTGTGTGTGTGTGTGTGTGTTTTTCTAAAGAGAAAGAGAGACAGAGAAGTTGAGAGGAAGGGACGGACCGATAAATGAGAGGGTGAGAAAAGAGAGAACGAGTGAAAGGGAGATGGGGGATGAGTAAGGGGGGGGGGAGCGGAAGGGAACGAGATGAGAGGCAGGCTACGTTGGGTCGTTGTACCACGTCCCGTCCGTCAACACCTCGCCGCCCTCGGTCGAGTGAAACTATAAAATACACGTGACATCACCCACACCGCCATCGCCTTTTGGATACACGAACACCATTTATACCTGAGCCAGTTGTGCCAGCCGACGACTGCGCTGCCGATGTTTCTCGAGCCTCGCGTTCGATTTTGCCGTTCCCCCGAAATCCTCTGTACTTTGGATACCCGGCTACCGGACTCGGCGATCCACTATACTCGGCGTATTCTCGGCGCGCTTCACGTCCGCACGATAACACTATCCGACTAACTGCCGGATAGCGAATTTATGATGAGTTCCAGATGATTATCTTCGGCCGGCGACGCGCGGCCGGAATCGTCCACCGTTTCGCATTCGCACGCTAATTGAAACGATCTCCGGACCCGCGTTCGAGCAATTTCCGCGGCCGCGTTATTTCGCGCCAAGTGAGATGGAGGTCGTGACGACAGCTCAAGTAAGTTTCGCCGAGGGGCGGCTGTCGTCGCCAATTTCGGGGAGTAATTATAAGTTGGACGACAAGCGAAGAGAGGCGAACGCGGATACGTGAAACGCGCGTGATCAGCGTACATAGATTGTTTTAATATTTCAAGATATTTCCGATGCGCACACATCTATGTAAATTGCGGTCTCGCATAGCGCTCGGCTTCTATAGGGTCACAGCGATGAAAGGGTGGGCACACTGAGAAACATCGTCAGACCAGCAGAATGGGGAATGCGTATTTTACGACCCATGTAAATCCTCGTGTCTTCGTATATTTGTTGTTTAATTTAGACATTTTCTACCGTCGGAGAATATATATTCAGCATGTGTCCGGCAACATTTCTACCTTTGCGCAAACTCATCGAGTACAGACGGTTCTAATTAGTCTATTCACAAACACGATGCATTTATTATGTACCATGAAAGTTTTATATGTCATTACTAATACATGGAATAATTCAAACTATTTCTCAAGTCTTGGATTATTCAATATAATATCATATTGATTGACCGCAAAGTAGCAAACGAAATATTGGGATGTAATTGTCTTTTGGCAGTGACACGTAATTTCCCTCTCTCTCTCTGAAACTAAGACGAATAAAGATATTAAGCTGCTGCCAAATGGAAGAAAGTCAGAATTGCAGAAAATGTCCGAGTGATAATACATCGGTCGGATGTAACGGCGCAGTATTGGACATTTGTGATTTCCGCGGAGACCGGTGGACCGGTAGTCTATCGTTGTTGACAAACGAAGAAGGCTAGGTCGAGACGTCGAATAGGATTTAGACGATCTGAGGATGGAATGGTGTAGGGGTTGGGTTTTCACCGAGGAAATAACGTCGGCAGCCCACCGAATGGCAAACGGTACATAGGAGCGAGCGTGGTAGCACAATCAGGCTTGATGCCAAACAGTTCTAGCCACTCCCAACCGGTTCCACCCGTGGGATTGGTTGGCAATTACAAGATGCGCGATAATCCGCAGACTTGGCAGCGGGCGCCACTTGCGTTAACCCACCAAGATTAACACTTACCTACACGTAACTCTTGGCTCCCCCATTGGCTGCTGCTCTCGCTTCCGCCTCTTGCTTCTTCGTCACCAACGCGCCGTGCTGTTTCGCCTCTTATGGATATTAATAACGTATCTTCCTGCACCTCCAAGAGTGTTATACTGCCTGTAAGACCGGCACGAACCAAGTTCTTCGTGCTACGAAGAAACACTTGTCTGTTGTAATTTTCTACGCAATGGAAGGCGTTCCAGAGGAAATTGCGTGAGTTTCTTCAGCGTTGTAAAATTAAATGCTAATTGCTATATTTCTTTCATTAATGTGATGTTTCCGACAATCTTAACAGAAAGAAATTCTCGATACCTCACAAGAAATATATATATTCTAATATAGAAATTACTGCATCTGACCCGGCCTGTTTCGCAGATGCGAAATTGATTAAGCTGTCGCAGTTTACATAGCTTCATGCAACGTTTAAAGCGTCCAGGATCGATTTCGGCCGTTATCAGGTTCTATGTTGGTGGAGTTGGAGGCTTTCGCGGAGGAGCTCTGCGTAACTCAACCAGGGGAGAACTACCGGGGGGATTAAAGTTGCTCTGGCAAAAGTCCCTGAATCTTGCGGGCTATGTCGGCCGACCCTCAGCCGCAGAACTTAGATTTATGCCGCGAAACCCTTGGAATTACCGAATCGAGGATTTATTTCTCTTTTCGCTCCCGTTCGCTTTCCTCACCTTCGCGTACCTTCGCGTATAGGTGGGACGCATCTAATCCCTCGAGTACAGAAATGCAGGAGGCAACGCGGTATAAGTTAATATCTCTTCCCCTCGCCTCTCTCCTTCTTTCTAAATTACCAGTAACACGATGGTAATAATTCTTAACTGAAGTCAGGTTGCCTCGGCGTGGCTATTGTTGTCTTTCCTGATACACGAAGCTATTTTCACTGGAATACGGTAGGTAGCATGCAATTCTACTATTACATCAGCGTGGAGCCAATGAGGGTCATAATCGTTATCGCCATTTCCTGGCATATCGAGGATAGCTAAAGAACTTTTAAAGCCTCAAGTCTGGACGGTAGCTGTTTCGTGGGAAAAGATAACTAGTTTCTAATTGTGAATTTCCAGTCAGTTTCATTTAGTTATCGATTCCCCGCGTTAAGCTCAATGGAAGGCATTATATCCTAACCGCATTTGGTGATGTTACATTAGTTCCGTAACAGACAGACCGTGGTTAAATGTCTACTCGACCGGAAGTCAGATAGCAGATTGTCACGTGTAGCGCTATAAGCCATGATTAATTTTCATTCGAGACGCAGTAAGAAACTAAGCATTTACGTTAAGTGTCACGTTAACTACATGCTCTGTATTGTTCTTTCATCTTCTTGCAATTTTAGATCACGTAATGATCTAATAAGTGTTCATGCAAGAAATTGTACGCAAAAAATATGCAGTTCTTCCTTGGATCTCAAAGTTTCTCCAAACTTCGTTCGCTCAATTTTATCAAGTGAACGTAACTCATTCAAGACGAGATAAATTTGTTACTCCCGCCCACAGAAAGTGCCTACACACTTAGTTTTAATCATAATCATAAATTATTCATACACGTGCGCGCTGTTGTATCTCGAAGCGCTAAGTGCACACTCCTAAGTCCTAAAATAAACGGACGTGACGGCCTAAAAAGAAAACGGGCAAGTAACGAGCGGGGAGGGTCCGACGATACTCTTTTTACACTCGTCGCACACATCGGGCGCAGTGTGCCGCGCGAGCGACTGCAGGAAACGTTTACGACTAATGCAGACGACCGCGCGTTAGACACCTTAAGGGTTAGCATGCACGTGAGCTATTCGTCGAAGCGTGGTTAACAGGGTGTACCTGCGGCGCGACACTCGTAAATGGCGACTTAAATGGTGCCGTCGCGACGCCTGGAACGCATTTAAATTCCATTCGGTCGGAACGCGGAGGCGCAGCGAAATATTCGCTAAACCCTCGCTCGCTAAACGCGCGAGCGTGAGAATCGGAGAGAACAGGGGGGGGGGGGAGAGATGAGTAGGTACGTGTCGCGAGCCTCCTTCCTACCGTTTCCCGTTAATTTATGCACATGCACACCTAATTAAAACGAGGGCACGAATGGTACTCGCTTTCGCGCACCTGCGTTATCATAACCGGTCCGCGCGCACCAGTTTTCCGCCGTTTTGCTCGGTCGCGAGTTTGCTCACAGATCTCCGCCGACTATCCTATCTCTCGTCCTCCCATCCTCGGCGTCGCGACAGTTGGAGGACCGCGGCGGGAACCTACAGTCGCGAATTAAAGACCGTCGCGACGAGCGAAGCGCGAGGTGCTGGTTCGCGGCGAGAAATTTTACGCCACCCACCGGGCGTTCTTTATTCTATTTAAAAATTTCATTCGAAAATTTCCCTGCTATTTTTGTTATTTAAATTCATTTGTTTTTCATTTAAAAGTTTCTTGCCCATATCGCTGCATCTACCTATATATCTCTTTCGTTGTGTGTACACTCGTTGAATATTTACTGTCCTAATTGGTTCGTCCTATAAATTAAACTAGGTTTTTTGAAGTATAAAGTATTAATTAACATTGGTAGAGCTTATATTAGGCGAGCTTGGTTTTATCCTCACGCTGTTATTGTTTTGAAGGTATTGATTACGTTAAATCATTGTGGCATTTGGAATTGAT
This sequence comes from Ooceraea biroi, assembly GCF_003672135.1. NCBI lineage: Eukaryota > Metazoa > Arthropoda > Insecta > Hymenoptera > Formicidae > Ooceraea > Ooceraea biroi. The sequence goes on from NC_039512.1 coordinate 628,284, forward strand.
GATGTAATTCTTATCTAAATCGATCACGTACATAATGCACAATAGGATCTGTCATATGCTGCGTCTAAATCTGAAATTTCGATAATATGTATCAATCTCACCAGTAGTTTGTACAACAACATAGATTGATATTTCCGCATTCTGATTATCGCGCAACAGTACACAATAATCGCATTGGCATTCTAGATACCAGATTGCAGCGGGCATTCGGTTATTGTACGCGTTTTGGAACTGTTCCCTTATTTCCCCCTATTTTCCCCGCGATATGATTTATAAAATTGCCTGCGATACGCTCGGTGTTCTTTCATCGCGGGCAGTGGGACGCGATCACGATGTCGAAAAATTATCGTTACTTGCGCAGCCGCGGGCATTCATTATTATGGAAATGAATCGCCATCGCGAAAGAAGGAAGGAAACCCGTCACCCTCGGTTCTATCAACAGAAGATGGGAGCTCTAACGTCGTCGCCATCGTCGTTGTCGACGACGACCGAAAGATAGAGCACGCGCGATGCACTAACGAGATACAGTCATTAGACGTATTTACTTTACGAGCGTAGCGGGGCTTCGGGAGGGTCCTGATGGGCAAAAATTCAATAGACCTCCACGCGATAGAACACGGTTCGCTGGCACTGTTAAACGGTCCTCCACTCACGTAATGCTTCACCACTTATAGCGGTCGGAAGACGAAGGAGAGAAGAAGGAGATTGGACAGCCAGATATTATATAAGTTTTATAACCGAGCCGAGAGCACCCCTCATGAACACCCTTCTATCTTCGCATTGTCGAGGGTGTTGTTATTTCCCATTTGAGGTGAGACATTTATTACCATCAATAACTGTTTCCGACTCGGAAAATTTGAAAAACGTGCGGTGGCATCGTAAATCACGTCAATGATCTTTGATCGCAAGTTAATCTTTCTATACAAGTCACACAAGTGTATATTGTACCCTTGAGCTTTTTCATCCTTTTTTTATTAGAAATATCGCAAAAGAAAATATCGAGATTAAATCCGAATTTCTAATTTTACATATTAAGATGTAGAAGAGATAACAAGAGAGATCAATGAAATGAAGCACGTGAAACGCCATCACCTATACGGCCGAATATACTTCTATATCTCAGGAAACTTCGGCGTTAGCGGAATCGTTCTGCTGACTGGTACCTAGATGAAATAATATCGTCGACCCTCGCACGCACAAACTTTTCGCACAATGTCATTTCGGTTGATCCTGCGCACCCTCGGCACACACACGGGAAGGGACTCACGTAACTCCCAACAACGCTTGTCCGTATACATATATGTATATCACTTTACTTTTCTTTTTCTGTTCGATTTTGCTCTCGCTCCACTTTCGCAGCTGGTGAGCGTGCACGTAACCACGGGCCGGTAATTTGCGAAAGTACGAACGTCTGCTCAGGCGGAGGGACGACTCGCGGAATATAAGAGCGCGGGACTTGTTGCTGGTTCCAAGCGGCACACACAGCTCGGAGTCTCCCGCAATATACCGGAGGAATTCGATGGTTTATTGGCTTTCCTTGGACGTGGTAGAACAACGGGCGGAAGAAGAAGAAAGAAAAACGGCGGTGAGCGGAAGGAGGAAGAGAAATGGCAGCGAGAGAAACAGGAAGAACGAATTGAAAGGGAAGAGGAAAAGAAAGAGAAAAAGAGGGAGAGATGGAAGGAGAGCGACAGAGAGGGAGAGAAAAGGACAGACCGGGAAGGAACGAAGAAACGAGGTTGGTGACTATAGACCACGGCGTCGGCTTGTTTATGGGAGTGCCGATGCGCACCATCTGCTCAAAAAGACTTGTTGTTCTAAATGTGTACACTTCGCGTGCACCCCGATGTGCACAGACCAGTTGGCACAACGAAATCGCCGATCGTATCTCACTCCGCTCCCACGTCTCGGTCAGGTAGAGCGCGCAGTCCCCGCTCTCTCATTTTTCGACAAACGTCGGTCGACGGGCAAACCACGTCTCGCAACGACGATTAACTTGTCGCCGCGACTATTCTGGGACTACAAATTTTACTTTGGACGCAGCGATTGCGCGCCGGAAATTCGCGTGGCTGTTTCCATGTAAAATACTTATTCGTCTCTCGCGAACGAATCACGTGGCCTAAGTATATTTGCGACGACGGAACGACGAGGCGGACACGTAATTGCCTTCATGGAAGCCCTAAAAGTAATTAAGCGCGTTAGGCTGACAAGCGATGATATTGCGCTTTTGTCGGGATCTCTCCCCGCTTCATCGCTTCGTGCGAGGGGAGGGCTCGACGATGTCGTCACCGTCGTCGTTGCCGTTGTTGTGACGGTCTCGGACACGCGTCGAGGTACGAGAAAGTCCATTCGCGTGGGCGAAGCGATGGTTGACGACAACTGCTGTGATGCCACGCGCGCCTCCGATACGGAGGCGCGTTCACCCTCCGAGGAAACAAAGAAGGCTCGAAACAGCAGGCCCGACCAGAAAGGAGTTTCCAGCGAGCGCCTCGTGCACAATGGCACAGTTAGGGTTACAAGCTTCTTGACGAGTTGCCAAGTCGCGTCGTTGACGGTGGCGGCCCGGGCCCTCTCCTTTGTCGCTGTCGCCAGTTAGACGTTGCGCGACGGTGACGATCGTTCCTGCAAGCGACGACGACGACGACGGCGGCGTGGCGCGGCACGGCGGTGGCGACGCTGGCGGCGTCGACGTCGGGCATCGTCGTCGCCACCGCCTTCGACGGCACAAAGCAACCACCGCCGCCTCGCTTCTGCCCGCTTGGCGAGCCAGCCACCCGACGACCGCATGTCGGCGTTTGATCCGCTGGCCGGAATTGAAACGGAGCCAATGAATCTGCCGGGCGGGATTGCGACCCGGAGAAATCAAACCCGAGGGATATCGCCTCGTCCGAGGCGCTTATTCCTTTTTTGTCCCACCCTCTGGAGAGAAAAGTTTGCGATAGAAGGATGTGCCTCGTGCCGCGGCCGATTTAAGCATCGTTATTTTCTTTGCCTCCGCGGTGGTTCCTGGTCAGCGTTCCTAATTCCGCGGTCACGCAGTCTCTACTCACTCAGTTGTATATTTCCTACGGGGTAATCGGAAGAAACACACTAGTCACGGAAACTACCACTTTTCGAGATTACTTTAGAACCGTTTAATAAATGCGACCTACTTGGATGAGGTACAATACGATACGTTTGACCTTATCGAACATTCCGCGATTATTTTTGCATTTGCTACCTTGCTGCCTTCTTTTCCTCCCGCTGCTGATCTCGTTGGAACAAACTCAAATCCAATCACACGATAATTGACTTCTTACGCGAAGGATGCTCGAAATCGCTCGAGTATATTGTCGAGGAGCCGCGTTATCGAACGCGCGAAGGCGCATCGAGCAGGCCGCCGCATGACTTGAGATTCCGCGGCGGTATTTCATCCGTGAATTATCGAAATTGGACCTTAAGTCGAATCTGATTTCATGGTAAGCCGAAGCCCGAACCGATTCCGGGGAACGTGTCCGCTTACCTTGTTGAGATCTCGCACCGGCCGCCGCAAAAAGAGAATCCGCCGGTTTATACCTACACGGAGATGCGCCGCAACACACAATAGCTATACGTACATACGCTCGATGCGGACGTATATATACGTATATATTATACTTACACGCGCGGCGCCTACGTGAAGGTACCTGCGGACAGATGCCGGAATGGAAGCCGAGCTTTGGGAAAGCCGTGCACGTAGCCGCGAGGGATAGAGGCGGCCGTAGGTTGACTTGGCAATGATCGCCACCCGGTGACTGTGCCAGCCATTAACGGACACGTGTCTCTATCTGGTCCTTGCGTTAGAACCGCGAGATTTATCGTCCGAAACGACGCGTCGCGCCGCCCTGGACTCGAGTGTATTTTTATCACGCGTCATCGATCGCTCGTACGTTAGTTTCCCGTCGACAAGCTCATACGTACGGGAGCTCCTTAATCGTTCTCAGACTCACACTTGAAGCGCTGGACCGGAGCTCGTATCGCTGAATGTGCGACGGCAATGCGCGTTTATGACCCGCGCCTTTCTCTAAAAGATCGGCTTGCGCGGTACTTCTCTTGAATCTTCGAGTTGCTCTCGAACGGATCGAGATTATCTCTAATGATCGTTAAGCGATTCTTCAAGGTTCAAAGTATAATAGGCATATCTGCGTACACTCAGTCAGTTCAATTCTGGCACAAAATATACGGGGAAGCAGCAAATGTGGCAATCGGGCAATCTGAAACTGCTTCCGTGTATCAATATATCATCCACGTACAATTTCTCAGTATATTATATAAAAAGCGAGGAAACATTTTATTGCATGTATCTTTGAAACGTTATTTCGGATATGTCAAATTGAAACGCGAATTGAGCTGCATTTTCGCGATGCGAACGAAGATAACGAGATTTGCAGTGGCAGATATGTCCTTTTAAACGGCTGCTGGCATTAGTACCGCTGCATTGCCAAATCGCCGTCAATCATATAAGTCTTCTGGAATCGCCTGGTCGCAATCAATACCGCTGCCAATATTGGTTTCAAAGGATACAATCGTATCGGTAAACTTATTGTTATCGCGATAACGGCGTTGCGCTCTTGGTTGCGCGGCCGTTTTAATGTTATGCGTTCGCAAATAACGGCGCGATTCATTTTAGCAACAGAAACCCGCAGTGGTTTGTCAATGGCTCGATAGCAGCGTCGGCATTCGGCTGTTCCGGTCATTAAAACTTGATCCATCGAACTATTTGTCCGTCCGTACACGCTGCAATCCCGAAAGTCCCGTTTTTCACGATATCGCCTCTCCGACGTGGCTCTCTCGTTCACATTTTTTATGCGGCCGCCTATACATCATCGTAACGGTGAAAGCGAAGCGCGACAGATAATTCACGTGCGCCCGGACAGCGCTCGTAAAGTTGATAAAAGTGGCAGGATGACTTATTTTAATCGAAACGTGTCCGTAATCATATCGCGATTGATCTATATATACGAGCGCGAATCCATGTCGCGTTTGTTCCAACAAATGACCAGAACGTTGCGTATAATAATAAATAGCTCCGCAGAAATATCCAAATCTTAAATTGAATAATATCTAACTCGATTTTGTTTGGTTATTAATGTCTAGATTAATACGATAAAGCAACAGTGATCAAAAGCTATATTGGTATCCGCCAAATCATTAAATAACGTCGCAAATAGTCGCAGATGTCATTTGGTTTAAATATGTTCTGAAATTGCATTTGCAATTTCTAATTTCAAGTTTCGATATGCTGTCATAACAATTTCTCTCTCTCTCTCTCTCTCTCTCTCTCTCTCTCTCTCTCTCTCTTTACAGTACAATAAAATAAATATCTATCTATCTATCTATCTTTATGCGAGTTTTCGTCAGCGATACAAGAGAGAATGCTCGAACATGTTCGATACTATTGTGGCTTTTATTGTCATGCAAAAGTTCGAGCTTATGCTCGATGTGGAGCAATTCGGCAGTCGGTTGGACACAATAGACCGGACAGTCGGCTCGGTACAAAATATGCAAATTCGGCCGACGTCGGAGCCGGCCCGACAAAAACAATAAACGCGAACGATTGCATGTGTTCATACATCGATGGATTCATAAAAATATCCATGCGAACACGAGCGATGGATAGAGGGACGGGGAGTGTTGAGGTCGGGATGGGCCAAAAAGGAAAGAGAAAACGCCACACGATGTGAGTGGAAGCATTATTTAGCTGCTGTGTGAAACTGTCCGCCCGTTACATTTTGTACGGATTGACCGTTAACGAATTTACGAGAGGTCGTGGCGTTTTCCAGATTACGGAATAGCAACGGGGATTCTGCAACGCTGATCTGTGCACTTTGTGTCAGAGCTGAAGAATTCTTCAACAGAGAAGACACGTATACGACTATTTATTTAACGAGTATTTAAGTATATATTTATTGATCAAAGGAATATACATAAATAAGTAAATAGTGTGAATAAACTTTCTCGTTTTCGTATTTTTTTCTAATTTTTAAGTAAAATTATTTTTTGTAACATTGTTTCTACTTTAACGGCGCTATTTTCACTCTTCAAACGGTTTTCATGTTGTCGGCTGACGTTTCATTCAGGCCACGCTTTTCCAAAAGTGTCTGCCTAAGGCACACTTGTTCCAATTTTCCTTCTACTGACATGGTCCAACCGTTTTCTGTGAACTTCTGACATGCCAGAATTCTAAAGTCTCTTTTTTCCAGTACGATTTATCGTTTGAAGGTGTTTTAATGTTTGAAATGATGAAATGAAATAAATAAGTAAGTTGATAGATTTAATTGCAGGATTATTCTTGATGTGATTATCTCACATCAAGAATAATCAATTTTAACTTTAATTTAAAATTCAGTTTTAGATTTCGTATATTGGAGACCAAAATGCCACGAGCAAATTTGGCATTTAATTGAATCGTTCCTGAAAAAGTATCGATTTCAAATTCGTCGGGAAACTCGAGTAACCGCGCGACTTTCGATACACAATATGTATCAACGTCGAGCGGGAGATGGATGCCTCGATGGATCCTGTTAGAAGCATTTGACCATTTGTTCCGTCAAGTGCGCCGAACCTCTATCTCCACCTTATCTCGTCAAAAATCACCGCTGCTACAAATCGCGTGACGAGCGAAAAACGTTCGATGAGAACACCCGAGTGAATTCCGAGGATGCAACCGCCCCTAGAGCGCGGGCAGGGCGGGTGAGAATAAAAATGGCGCAGATTGGGGAGCGGATAGAGAGAAGCGAATCGTTGCCGGGTCCCACAGGCCGATTTGACGGGTTCGTTCCCTTGATGTTTCACCCGACCGCTCCCGCCACCCCCGCCGTCCCTCATTCTCACGCCGTTTCGACCATTTGCTACCGTCGCTTGTAAATATGAGCGGTCCTTCATTCGGACAGAGAGCAATAGTCCTAACAACGTCTTTCTACCACCGTGCCCGAGCGCCCGTTCAGCGCGATGGCGGTTTTCCACCGTTAGGGAATGTACTATCATTCCTTTCCTCCATGGTGGTGGAGCGCGGAGAGAGCAGTGCAACCGCGAGAGGATAAAGAAAGGGACGCGACGAGAGTACGCGAGGGAGGAGAGTCCCCCGACAATCAACGTCTATGGCGCCGCGCCATCGTTCTTCCCATTTTACGTGGTGTCGTAAAAGATGCTTGTTACGAGCGGCGAACGGACAAAATGACGGATCGTAATAAGTTCTCGTTCAGCCGACGGCGGCATTATAGACAGGTACCGTTAGGTCCGGGGCGACGACGGTCATAAACGAAACCGGGGATAACCAAAAATGATGAACGAATTTGCGAATCATTTGGCCGGCCTTGTATCAGCAGCCGAATTATTGCAACATAAGTAAATAATATGTAGAGCGTGTATAAAATTTTCGTCGAAGGAATAAGACATGTAATATTCCGGATGTGTTCAATTGAATTCTCGCAATTTCAGCAGTGAGACAGTAATCACAGAAGTGATTTATTCTCTGTCCATCACTGCGGTCGAACAAATCGCAGCATAATCAAGTTTTATAGCGCGTCTCGGTCGCATGTGTGTACCTGACGCTACTTTTTTTATGTATGTATGTGCATGTTATATATGCATGTATAGAGACACGCACGCGTCCGCCTGTATATCCGTGTATAAATTGCCGAGCTCTCTCACTTAGCTGGTCAAATTTATTCCAATCCCGTAATCCGCGCCTATTCATATAGATGCAAATCGGAGAAACGTGTGCCAAATTCGTACGCATCCTTCTGGAAACAAGATATCTCGTGGGGGAAGGATGGCCTACGTAGTTCACCGTGCGAGGTATGCCGAGAATGAATTAACTCTTGCCGGGAGGACGGAGAAAGAGGAGATCGGAGAGACGCGCGACCTGAGTAGGAACCGGTGTAATACAACGCATTGTCATGGTCCCACTGGAAACCGACACTCGGGCTTTCGAACGTCGTGTGCATGCGAGCATTACGATATGCGACGTACGGGCTCGTCCTGGCCGTCGTGAATTATTAAATGTTCGAATTAAATGCCGCGCTGGTCATTAAACTCGCATAAGTCATACTTGCGTTCTAGCGGTCGCCGATGAAATATTAAGCCGGAATTCTATAGCGAACAGAATACATCGCGAATGACTGTTATATCCGCAACCGTTCATACGATCTTTCGCGCTATTTTACACTGTGCAAGTGTGTAAAACGCTTCTGACACGACTGTGAAAATTTAATACTCGATTAATTATGTTTAATTATCAACGAGAATTATATTTAATTTTATTTCTTACTTGATTATGTGTTATATATAATAGTATTAATATATGTATAGCATAAATCAATCAAAGTATTTTCCATCGTTTTCTACCATTTTTTCCTATCCTTCCGGCAACATGCGAATACACGTGGAAAGGAGTCATCTTTTGAAATGATCTATTCATCGACCCATCAGCAAGAACTTATACACTGACCTAATATTTATGGCTTAGTCACGATAACATTGATGCTACTTGTCACGTCGTACATATTATCTTCTAAAAGTGTGAATAAATGAGTATCATCTAAAAAAAAGAAACATTACTCTTTTCTAGTTTCTCATTTCATCTTCAACATTCTTTGCGCATAGTCTTAAAATTATCGCCGTGTTCGAAGGTCTATGAAATGTCTTAATTCTGCTCTGGCATTTACATCTGATGTCGACACTGGAAAGACCAATGAGTTGCCTGTGAGGCATATTTCCATCGACACGCGGTAGGCGCAACCCAAGATGTCTGGAGAAATGAAGCTATGCGGGTCAGACCCGTTTCATCTTTCTGCAAATAATTTAATCCTGGCTAAGTACATATTTATGTCTGCACATAGGTAACGCGTAGGTAGCGAAGGGCCGTAGATATATACATATAAGCGAAGTATCTAAAGCTTAAGACTATATGCTCGCTGCGTTCTACACGCGTCACACAGCCGGTATTATCAAAATTAATAAATGCAATCTGAACACTGAGCTTGATTGAAGATTTTTGACCTGTCGTAAGATATTTTTTTCATCGAAAAAAGTATTCTTTTTATTTCGGAATTATTTGTGATATTGAAAATCTTCTCTTTACCTCTTCTTCATTTTATGCATCTCGTCTCTCGCCGTCTCGTCCGTGGTATCGTCTCCTTCCTCTTCGTCTATAGCGGTATAGCATACAGGCCAAGCAGTTGAAATTGGACGTGGCAGTGCATCCAAGACGCTTCTGAATATCCGAGGAGCAGCTTCTCAGAGATTTTCCGGTGCAGTATTTAATTTCGTTGTAAGAAGGGGTAGCAGGACGGATATGTGAAGAGGAAGGAAAACGGGGGAGATGTGCAAAGGAAAGAGAAAGGAAAGAGAGAAAGGGAGAATAAACCTAGAGGAAAAGGGATTGAGATAAGAGGAAGGTGGAAGAAGGGCGAATCTTACTCACGCACGATGAAAATGCTTCGGCAAAGTAGCCCTTACGGAGACTTAATAACTTTGCGTGTGTGAACTATTTTTACATTTCTCCTATCCGCGACTTTCAAAACCCAGATTTAAAGTAAGCGTCACAGTGCTGCCTGAGTGTCGCGCTTTGAATAAAAATTGCCTTGAATGAAGCATTTTACGTTAATGCTGCGCTTCGAAACGTATTTATAAGGAAGAAAATGGGACGAAGGAAACGAGCGAAAATGCTGCGGAAGGAGAAGGCCAGAGTCTATTAATAATTGCAATAAGGTCAATTAGATGGAACCACCATTCGAAGTACCGCGGAAAATACTTGAATAAACCTTTTGATTCATGGAACGTAAAGAATACTAATAACTATGCATTAATCGCGCGAATAACATTCATTTTACGTTATTTTTCAAGCCATTTCGTTCACATTCTACTAATATAATCGAACAGGAAAAAGAAATTGCTTCACAAAATGACAGTTATTATTTGTGGCATCGTTAATAATCGCTCTGACATGATTCAGTGGACTCGTCGATTTGGTTATTGATTGAGTGAACTGACCGGTTCTATTTCTGTCCAGTGTGGGTCAAAAGCGTTTCTCAAAGGCCGACAATCTTTGATCGAGTTCCGCCTTTGATCGGATCCGGAACAGAGGTTTGCCGACGAGAACGATTTCACAGGTCATATGACACTGCATCATATAGGGCCGATGTAACCATACCAATAGTTGCGGTTAGGACAGGTAAAGCTAGCGCGTTTCATGCACAATCTTCCTAAGAAATGGAAAAGCGAATTGAATAGAAAAATACTCCCATTTATTATTTATAATTATAGGAGATCGCACGTGCTTCTTTCAAGTTAAGCACGCGAAAACTTTAATTACAATTTCAATTGTTGCACTTCTCCTTAAAATATGCGCGCGAATATTTTTCTTCGCCATGTGATCCAGCTTCTGTTGGCACATTTCTTTGCGAGCACTGCAAGCGATTGTCGCGAAAGTCGATGGTGCAGAATACCAAAGAGTGGGTTTATCGTTCCGTTTCGTGCGACCACTTCACTTATGCGCACTCGCCGCTTTATGGACCGAGACTTGGTGGTTGCGGTGGCGTGAGGATCTTTTTCTCTCTTGCTTTCCTTGCTCCCTCCTCTCTCTTTCTCTTTCTCTCTGTCTCTCTGAGAGAACTTCAAATTCACATTGTTTCGATGTCACGAGGCTAACTTTTACAAAGTGTACCGTGGAGAATGGAATTAACGTAACGTCCGATAATAGCGCGGTTGCTAATCGCCGGGAACAACCGGCAAAGACGAAACAGGAACGGATGAATATTCATTCGCACTCAACGACGCGGAAGTCTGAGCGTGTGGCCTCGTAATGTATGCATCTGCGACGTACGTTCCTCGCTCCGAATAACGGCTCGACATGGAACGCAATCCATAAGTCCTCCGCGAATTGGACGAGCGATCGCCTTCTTAAAATAGTAACGGCGCTCGCTATTGTTGGCGCTCGACGGACACAGCTGGCAATCAGGATTCACACAGTGTGGTGGAAGCGATCATGAAGGTGTTGGGAGTAAAATTCGCTCTGTTATCAATATTCAAAAAGCACGTTTTCGATGCGGAGTGTCCAGTATGCGTCAACGATACGCCGATACTCCGAGGATGCCAACATCAACCTTCGCAGAATCGGAGCCACCTAGCTGTGCTGTGGTTATTTGCATATTTCAATTTCCTCTGCGCAACACCGAGGGTGCCGTCGACGTGCGGCTGAGAGAGGCACACAAACGCGGGCGTCAGCGCACCCTCCACCTTCCCATTTCACGCTCGTGTGCGTGTATCATCGTCCGTGTATACGCGAGGATCTCCAACGGAGAAAATTCCGTTGTCATGGACAACCATTACCACGCCGGGCTATCGCAAGCGTGGGTGCGCAACACCGGCACGGAGATCTCTTCCGAGATGTGTCGGTGTGATGCGTCTACGTGTACAGAGCTGCAACGTGCGCGCGCGCACGTATACACGTAAACTTTGGTGACAATGTGTAAGGGGTATGTACCATCAGTTGAAAACGCTTCTCGTCCCGTCACGGCTATATTACCTGCGTCCCTATTATAAAAGTCATTTCGCAGGACACTCTTCCCTGTCCATTGTACCGGTGCATTTCAATTTTCGCCCAAGATGCAAATTTCACCTCTGTATGGTCTCCGGCAAGCCGCTCGACGACGACTTCCATATACTATAACGGGTGATGTGTGGGTGCGACCAGTGAGTCTGCCGGAGGCTCATTTCGTTTCAATTCATTAAGAGGACCGTAAAATCCTCATCCCGGACCTCCTAGTACCTGGTTAAGAGCAATTTGGTTGGGGTGACGCACCTCTTTCTTCGACCCCGCGGTCAGGAAACTTTCTATTCTTGTTCCCCGTGTCACTTGTGAACTTTTACTTTCTGATTTTCGACATGCAATACTAAGATGACTCAAGCGTTAGGAGAATCATCCTGAATATCATCAAGTTTTACTTTTTTAACTGAAATGTCTTGCCTTAGATTATTTAAGTGCCATTAATTGTTATTCGTAAACTACTTTTTTACTTATCCCCTGTGATAGAGAGAAGAAAGTTTCAGTGATAGATATCAATCTAAATTTTATCTGTTCGTCTCAAAAGATGAATCCTTCGCAATGTGGTGTATGCTCGAATGAAAACGAGGTGGACTTGTAAAGAATCATCTCTCCCGAAAGGTATACGGACCGACATAGGCATCACGGCAGGCATATCCGACAGAAGAGCAGGAGAGAGGAACGGCAACTGTCGGAGAAAGAGAAAGAGAGAGACAGAGAGATCTCGTTGTATCGATCGGCGTCATAAAATCCATTTTATGACTTGGACGCTGTCCAGTGACTGGTGTATTAGCCGTCGCATTGCCTCGCAAATAAAACGCTCTTCTACTCTTGAACCCCCTTTAACCACCTCGCCTGGCCCTCGTCGACATTGGACGGTGCCATCAACTCTCGTTTGTATCTCCTATCCCTCTCTTTCTCTCTCGTTCTCCTTGCTCTCTCTTTATCTATATGTCTCTCCCTCCCCTTCGCGATACACGTCGGCAGGTTTATAGGCAAAACCTCACAAGCCAGTCTCCTTCACGGTCTCGTACCTCCTGGGGTTTCCGTCGATCTCTTCGCGTACGGTCCAACTATGAGCAAAGAGCCACTTGATTATCTACCTTCGCAGTCCATGCCTGCCTGAGAGACACATTTCCTCTTACTTGAATCAGCGTAAAACAGTCTATAACCCGCTTCACTAGATTTGCGTACATGTCTTTGATTTCATGACAAGGCAATCGAAAGGTCGTAGCAAGTCTGTAAGTCTTCTCGTGCAATATAATAATAATATAATATATGTAATACATACTCCTTTTCTCCGTGTTGCAATGACCAGAAATATAGTTACGCAAAAGTGTAAGTCTAGAAAATTTATGGCATACATTAAAGCAAAAAAGATCATATATGTAAATCAAAAAGTCTTTTTTGCATTTTATAATCTGTATTCATATCGATTCAATATGTAATTTGCATGTCGCATATACTTTACTTAAATGCTCAGCCATCGGAGATTACATTCTACTACATTCTACGCGGTGCATCGTGGCAGACTCGCATCAATGTAACAACACGAGAAACGCGGCGCGTATCGCCACGATGGTCGTTCTAGCAAATTGGTCTCGCACATTGAGGATCAGCGGGCCCGTACGGACCAGCTCGTGGTCGAGGATAATTAATCCCAATTGAATTAATTAGATTTGCTCGTTGAAAATTCAGCGCCTACGACATCGCAGCGAATACGCGCGCGCTTCGCTTCGATGTACTTTGTCATGTTCCTGTCACGTTTCCTTGCCATGGAAACGCGGCGTCGAGACGAATCTCTCTCTACACTGCTGATTTGCTTTATCTGTATCATCATTCGCGCCTCGTGCATTCCTATGCGTAAAGTTGAATGCGAAACTTTGCCGTCGCACGCAGGTGACTGTGCGCATACCCGATGACAAGCTGTTTCATTATCTGGAATCAGCGAATTGTTTCTACACCACCGATGCGACGAACGTATAGCTGCTTCATCTGCAATTTGCACGAGGCTGCGCCACTCGACGCTTCGCTGTCAAGCTAATCGTAAGCCTTATCATAATTGCAGATGCGGGCCTGCTAACGCGGCGTGACTGCGTCGAGGGCGAGATGTGCCGGAGTTGTAGCATAATCGTTACCTCGCGTTAATTACCCTACGTAGCGAAACCGAAATTCGCCTGAAAAAGGAGAGTTTTACAATGTCGATGCACTGTCAACACTCTCCTGTGTTTTTACATTTTTTATTCCATTTTTCTTTTTATATATACCTACATCTCTCACATTTCTTAAAAAATTGAATGTCTTGAATAAATGCGTTATAAAAAAATGTTGAATCGATGGGTTGGGATGTCACGCAATAGAAATACAAACAAAACGTACACGTGCATTAATCGAGAGTTTGCTCGTGAATCTTGATAATTGACAAGATGATTTTGACCGACGATAGCCACCATGAGACTTTGGTCTTTGGAAACGTGGTCGAATAGGGGTAACAGCATCAGACTTGTGTTTGCAGCCGAGAGAGAGAGAGAGAGAGAGAGAGAGAGAGAGAGAGAGATCCCTGGTGTCTCATTGAGAACGATCGTGAGCGCGAACATCTCGTGTACCAATCGTAAGAGGCACACGAGATTCTGCAGCTTTCTGTCCTTAGGATCATTATAAAAAATTTCTCATTTCCTATGATAATTTTGTGCCAAAAATTCTTTTCTTATTTGATGATCAAAGGAAGCCCGGCATTCATCTATCTGTTTATCGATGATTATTCATCTATTGAGTTTTATCGATGGTAAGTTTTGCTGGAATTTGCAATTTTCCAAATTTTTTGCATTTTAAGTAAACAAAGTGATTTTTTGATCAACTTCAAATTGTTTTGTAAGCCTTTTCTTAATTTGCGTTATGCTTTCAGATCCATCAATAAACACCAATGTATAATGGGTTTAATAATCGAAATCTGCTTCGCAAATTATGGATCAATGCCATTACCATGCTTTGTCTTTTGTCGCGTTATGAAACGTGGACATGATAATTAAAATTTTGCAAAGCTTTGAATACTAACAGATATTTGAATAACATAATTAATCCAATTAAATCACAGTGATAATGCATCGCTCCACTCGCGTATACTCGCAGTAGAAATAGATGATACAGAGTATCACACGAAGCGATTTCTCTGTGTCCATCTTCATCGCTTTTTGCAGGTCATGCATGAAAAATGAGGTTTAATTACACGCTGCGTTACATTACATATTGCATCAGTACTATGTAATATAGAGAACTTGAATGTTTTTTAATTTTGTGTAAAACGAGAATATGAATGTGTACAATATTTATATACTTTAGGGCTAAAAAATAAATAGAGTGGAAAAACGCGAAGAGCCCCTTGGGCGTTCTCTCTGTGTATACATCGTACAAAAAATCAATATTCCAATAAAAATATAGTTAGGTACATGCTCCAACGAATATTGGAGTGGCAGAATTTGATTATAAATAAAAGTGCAATTATATATCTGAAAAGAGACTGCCTCAAAATTAATCGTTTGTGTTCAGTAGGACAGTATCCGGGCTGTCCTAGTTCGGAAATAGCCGCCTCGGAAGCAACCCTGTAACGGAATAAACAGCAGATTCCAAAGTCAAACGTACACGTCAAATTATCGTTTGCTTACTACTGTTTACCGCGCTACGAGTGGCTACTTCCTCGTAGTTGAAGCAGCGTCTTATTTCCCCGGTCTCGAGGGTCGACTATATCGCGCCGCTCGCAGATTGAATTTAACTAAAAAACCGACAGGGATTCACGGCCGTAGCGCCGTGAGGGAACGATCGTCCCCGTTCTTGCTCGCGTCGCTGGGAGCCAATTCATCCCCGGGTGGCCCGCGGGGCGTGCGATTTGCCGGCGCGGCGAAGTTTTCTATTCCCGCCGGTACCGGGACGACGGCAAATCCGGAGAGCCGCTTGTCCCAACGCAATTAAGATAAGCGCGCGCTGCGATGTTTATAAATATTTTTGGCTGTTTCCCCGAAATAGTGGCCGGAAGTTTTACGGTTGCGGTTACCGTATCTGACGTCGAGCACTCGCACGCGCGGCGTGACCAGCCGCAGGCTACAACCCCTCGCGAACTCGCGCGAATCGGCTCAGCATGCTCCACGTTGCGCTTCTCCATCGACCGAGCTTTTACATGGACTTCCTCAGGGTTGGGTGGCACCCCTTACGTGCGAATGAGACATATCACGGCGATAACCAAGCGAGTTCTGATGAACGCGTGCGATGTGCCATATGAAAAATTACAAGCGAACGCAACGGGCGTCTCTTATTCTCTCTCTGTGTTTCTCTTTCCCTCGTTCCCTCGTCTGTGTGATGCGACTCCTCAGGGCGAGAAACCGCTGTCGCGTGCTCGGTGCACTCTTCGCACCCACCCGCTGTCGTCATAAAACTGCGTCACTCCTCGCTCGAGATTAAAACGTCTCGGGTATTGCGCCGTAAAACAGTACCCAAGAAGTCAAGTTCTTATCTGTGCGAAATATTTATAGAGAAACTTAAGTATTGACGCTTTCAAAGGTATTCTACTCGATTAACACACTTGGCATCTTTTAATCTATTAACAGTAATCAACCATAATAAAATTCAAAAAATTCAAAACAGTACGAAATTCTAAAATTATTATAATTATTCTTATGATGAGATTAATATATTATTATACGACTGCGAGAAAGGTAAACCAAGTTTTCGATCCGCAAGACAAGTGGTGAGAAATAATAGTTTGTCATTGCAATCGGCATTAAGTTTCGGCGCTGAAACTGCAAGTACTAGCTAGTGAATTATATCTGCACGTGTGGGCGTACGAATTTAATGAATTTCGTAAGTGACAGAGTCGCACTGATAGAGCCGTGTCATAAATACGCGCGCAATTTCGTTCGTCCGGTACGTCCACGGCTCTTGCCGCGCGTGCTTGCTTACATTCATCTCGCTGTGTTGAGATAGTCAAATGGTGATCAGATAGGACCGAGAGGCCCTTTGAATAAATCCTCAGACCGATAGGAAGGCGGTCCCAAGGGGTTTGCTCGACAGTGCGATAGCCGATAATGGTCTGGTTCAGGCACCGTCCAATTCTCGGGTTAATTACCATCGTTTTAACCCGCCACGATATCGGCCATTTCTTAAACCGAATGTAGTCCTCCGCACGGAATTGATTCTGCCAGATATCTACTTTCCGATATCTTTATTTTGCGCGATATACGTGAGATTCTACTCAATAACTGATATTGTTACGAATATTAATCATTATCTTGTACTCGCGCATGCAATCGTTTTGTGTTCTTTGCACGGTTGCATTACATACGTTGACCTTCTGCGAAGCATTCTGCGAGGTAAAATATACTATTTAGCAGCGGTAATTTTCACCAAAGTTAATTATTGGAGCGATACAGGTCCTTCTTATAAATTACAAACCTGTATACAATTTTATGGTCGCGGATAAGGAACATATGAACTTTTGAAGTGCGACTAATACAAGGCTATTTATATCAACCACGAGATAACGGCCCTGGTTCTAGCGTTGCGCGGGGCTTGCGTGTGCACGACGTTCGAGGGTGCGGGCGGGTTGTTTCCGTCGCTACATCGATATTACTATCTGACGAAGATGATAGCGTAGCGAACTCGCATAACGTGTTCCGTGAGGCGCGATTAAGCGGCGGTGTTTTATGGGTGACGGTGTATCGCGCGACGAAATCGAGATGCGTCGCGAGTGATGAATTCCCGGGGATATCCGTGCAGAAATTATTCTTCCGTTGTTGACAAAATCAATGGCCGAAATCTCGGTCGATGGCGGACGGTGACCGCGAGGCGGAGCGAGTCGGCGTCGTGCCGGGAGTGCGAAACGTCACGTTTATTTTCGCGCGACGACACGCGCTCGCGGCTTCGGGGAACACGGTCGATGCGAAACCGCGTGAGGCCCGCGCATTTCCGCTCCCGGTCTCCGCGCGCACGGTCTCCACGTGCGTCATAAAGATTGCGGCGTGAAAGTTTCGGCGAATGTATGCCGCGCCGGTAATTACGCAGCGAGAACTTTCCGCAGCGGCCCACTGCTAATTACGGTAACACATTGACTCGCGTCACGTAAGCTACAACGCGAGAGATCGCGTATCCGTGCGATCGACCGCTCCAGCACGGCGCGTTCCGCGCCAGTTGATGCGAGAGCGCTGTAAAACTTTTATTTCGACGGATCTCAACTTTTCCAGCTTTGCAGAAAGGCTTTCCGTTTTACTCGTGGCGACCGCCGATAAGCCTCGCGCTCGCCGTTATATTCCTCTAAGTGATTACCCCGGCCGAATTCGCGTGCCTGCGCGTCGCCGACGTCCGATGCTTTTATGATAAAGGGGTACGTAAGGGCCCCCAGATGCTATACCGCAAAGACGTAGGAGTTAATCCTTGCCAGATAAGAACCCTGTTTTTCTTCGTTACAGGCTGTGCGTTCCTCACCTACTACAGCCGTGACAGCGCAATCAGCGCCCAGAACGCTCTGCATGAGAAGCGGACTTTACCAGGGGTGAGTGTTTACAACATTTACTACGGCAGTTTACCTACTTTTCAGCCAATTATACTCCAGTAATACCACCTCATTTCATGTCGTGCCCGCCCCTGCCGCCGCTGAAAATCTTATCTCGGTCTCGCTTAATAAGCCTTCGCTCTCTCATTAGTCGCCATATTGCGAACGTGTGCTCGCTGGGTCCGACGTAGTGACCAAACTCCAAAAAAGACGACACATTTCTCATAATCGCGGAGCGCCATCGACGTGCGGCGTATGTGTGTATTATATTTCGACGACCGCCGTCGTAAAGTAGAAGTCGCTCGGCATTATGAATATTCGAATACGCGGAAATTAGCTGCCGAGACCGGCGCGCGGCGCTTCGCTCCGGTCCGTTTCGCACCGAGACGTTGGAGATGCTCCAAGTCCGCGAACAGAGCTTCAAAACATCGATTTATTTAGTCTCAATTTCCCACCGCATACCTCATCGAACAATCGGCCATTGGGTATACACGTGCGCGACGACCACCGCGCAACCACCCTTAATCAAGAATCTCGCGCGGAAAGCGCCGAGTGCGCGACGACAGTAACGGATACTTATCGCCGGTCCGGAGCCGTATCGTCGTTTCCTCGACTAATTTCGGCGGTTCCCCGTTCGCGAACTCGAGATATTAAAATGGCTCGACGTGACGAGTTAATCTCTTAACGCCCACTCGCGAGGGAAGGAGACGGACGGCTAAGGGAAGGAGCGTGCTATTCGGGGGTGGCTGCACTGACGCGGCGAATTCGCGATGTATCATCAGACTTTCCGCGCCAAACCCTTGGCAAATACCAGGGCCGGTTGGACGCGTTTTTACGCGCCCCCCGTAACACGAAAATCTCGCATTTCTCTTCTATGGGATCTGGGGGCGAGCGCGCGTCCTCGTGCATTTACATTCACCTAAGTCGCGCGTGCGGTGAATGGAGACGGCCGTCTCAAGGGCGGAAAGTAAGGCTGAAGAAACGGTGCGTCATAATCGTACTGTCCGCATGGGCAGCATGGATGGCTCCTCCATATTTATGGCGAGTAATGTCATAAATAAACGCCGGACGTCTCCGCCGTTCAACTTGCTAACTCGATGTAACTCTCTCGTGCGATATTAGGGGGATACAATATTATCGGTACGTTCGAGAGGTTTTTGGCTGGACATTCATGGCGTTCATAACGCGCGATATTCCAGCTCTCGAATAACACGTGAAGCATATGCAGTTAATCTTGAAGGTATATTCTTTCGATATATTTTTTTGTATCTTTATATTAATATTTATTTTATGTAATCTTCGCGTGATTTGAACGAGCTTTTGCAAAGAGCAAGATTTGCCGAAACTCCTGAAATTTTCCATCGATCGTGGCCCCGAGCCGCGACGTTGCCGGCACTGAACCTTGCTTAACTGCCAGAGTGGTGCCAACACGCCCCTTCCCATTATCTGAGCTATCCCTTGGAAGTCCGTAGCGAGTACTGGCGTTATGTTTCGTTAATCTATCCCCGAAACAACGCCGCTACGGTCTTGGCACGGCTGCCAGCGGAAATCGTTTTAAATGTTATGCCGAGGGATGTGTGCGCCCGGGGTACGGTTGAGTTATGACTTTATGAAGAGGCAGACGCACATACGCGCGTACGAGCCGGCATTCTTTTTTTTTGTTTTTGGTTTCGCATGCACGCGCGGTTTCCGCGTGTTGGCCGCCTGCGAGATATATCTGAAAAAAATCTGCACGTCCGATTCCAGTGATATATGCGTCGCGGCAAAACCGCTCCGTCCGAAATTGCGCGTTTAGCCCCGCATGCAATTCGACGACGGAAATATATATTCGTTCTTGTTGCACTGACTTACAAAAATTCTCGCTAAAGTACGATCAATAGCGTGTCTTTCAATTAGAACATAACGCTACCGGAAGGACGAGACTTCCGCGAATCTTGTGATATGTTCATCTTCATCTCTTTCCTGTCCAATGCAAGAATATGCATACATTTATGACAAAGTAAAATTTAAGGCCTAAGAAGGTCGCTTTTGTGATATTCGATTACACAAAGTAGCGCATATGTGAACAGTTGACCGCTTTTCAATGCTGTCAAGCCATCGACACGTTTACCTTCTATCACGTTCACCGTATCCTGATAAGATAAGATGGCTAGAATGATATTTAAACAGATGCTCGTCAGACTTTCACGGTTTTCACATCGGACAACTCGTCCGACAGCGCAAGACCTTGCAGTAAGCGAATACACGTTACATCAACTTGGTTTCGCTGTTATTGCCAGCTTTCGATTAGCGCGCGCGAATCCAGACTGTGAATCTTGGTACATAAAGCTGCATTATGTAACGAGCTATATATGCATTAGCCCGATGACATTAAAACACTTCGAGCGGTGGATGGCAACGGTTATGCAAATCTTAATCTAAGCGCTTACATCCACCGAGGTGGTTTTACGAGCCGCTCCGGGAGCGTCCGGAGCTTCCTTCGGGACGTCGATCTCATTCATGGCTGCTTCTAAGACGCTTTCTGCAGGCGCGTCTGAACGCTCGCGTCGCGACTGTACGCGCGCGCATTTACGAGGGTGGCCGTTTGTCGATTACTCGAGTAATCGTAATACTCGAATACACCTGAGGCCATAACTCGGCCGGGCAAACGGACCCTTCATAAACACGGATCCCAAAGTCGAACACACTCCGCTCCGCTGCACAAGCAATAACAATGCCGGCGGCCAACGCGTCGGCTATACTTAGCTCGTGCGTACTGTGCGCGGAAGCGATCGTTGCACGTGCGCGCACGAGAAACAGCGACGGAAAAGTATTCGGCCGGCCCGCTTCCGGTCGTTTCCGTAATACTTCTCGCGCGGCTTGGCGTGCCTAGCGTGTCAAAAGCTTGTTGCTATACATATGTCCGATGATTCACACGTCGTTCCTTTCTTGAACGCTATATTTAATGGCACGTACTCGCTTTTTCGAGAGCGCGAAGCTCATCGTCCAAGCTTACAAGTTGTCAACATTGTGAGCGAATCGTATGAAACAAGAATTACGTCACTCGGTAGCGTTGAAATGAAAGATCGAAATGATGAGACGTCTCCCACGGAGAGAGAAAGATCATCACCTTGTAGTGTGGTTCATCCGGTGAATCCAAAGCGTGTCATTCGTCGCTCTACATTTATTACCCTATTTATCTCTTTTTATCTCCTATATTTTTTCGTCGACCTCATTCGCTGCACCAAATCCACATAGAAATCCTCGGACGTTCCGCTGCGATAAAGCCTTCCAGATTTAATTCCTGTTTATTTTCTTTACCTCGTAAGCCGCGCCTGAATCTTGGCCGTCGTGTTGGTGTAGGCAGCCCCAACGTTAACAAATTGCCAGATGTTCGCCGGTATCGTGCGAACGACAGAAAAATTTCTACACGAGTCTATGCTTGTAGAGAGGAATTCCATTCGTGCGTGTTAATTTCAAGATCGCGATAGTATTCACGGAACGGATGTGACTGAATCTTCGAGGACTATAAAAATCGATCGGAACGGGGTAAATTGGCACCATAGAATTCAAATAAATTGGAATGAAAGCATAATTTTGGGGCATCGTGAGTCGCATGCTATACACGGGAAGTAATGTTCCGCCTTGCGCGTAATCACTTGGCAATGGTTCCGCGGCGAAAATTGAAAAAATGCATTAAAGCTCGCGTCCGTTTTCCACTCGAGACCTCCGTTTTCCGTGTCGAAATCATAAGAGAGAAAAGGAACAAGAGAGAGAAAGAGAGAGAGTTTAAGTGGCGAGGACGTCGGAGTGACGCGATAAGGCACGCTGAAATTCAGACAGACGAATTGCGGGTGACAAATTGGCGGGCCGATTTACGAGGGTGTAATTGGCGGTGTCGCGCCATGGAGGTTTGTGCCGGCACAGAAGGAAAGAAACGTGAGCGCAGCGAGAGAACGGAAGGGGACGGACGAAAGAGGGAAGAGGGACAGACTTCGTGCGAATTTGCATAAGGCGAGCGATACTTGCGCGTGCAAAGCTCGACGTGGAGCTCTGAAAAAAGGAGGAGGACGGGCGATCGGGGCCGCTCGTGAACACGAGGGTCCAAAGAAAAGAACGGAGCTGTCCGTAGCCGAGCATTGTTTGCGCTCCCTTCTAACGAAGTTTTTGCGACCGCGACGTGCACCTGCGCCACTCTTGAATTCAATGACATTTCAACGATTTCAGTCACTCCGTCTGTCCACTATGCATAATTCACATCGCACGCCTGCAAGCGGTGTAACAATAAAAATGGCCAACTTTTTCGTGGGCTTATCGCTACTTTGGTTTTTCCTGGGCTAAAAATAATACACCGTTACGTTAAATTGCTCGCTCCCTACACGCGCACGTACATTTTTCTCGTAAGACACTAAATATCTTCCATGACGTAATGGACCTATTTTATTTTCGTAACGACGCGTTCAGCTATTCAAGCAGGAATTTATTACCCGTTAACGAGATATATCGAAAGTAGCGTCTTTGCGATTCCAATGCATAGCGTAAAATGTCATCAGATCGTTACATAATTATCGTGCGACGATTGGGTCCCGAGATGACGTTGGAACGAGGTTTGAGTCGCGACCATCCAACAATTACGAGGAGTCTGGCTGTGCGTTACGGTGAGGGGGGTCGTTTTCGTAGGGAAACGATATCAAGACGAGCGAAGAGACAAGCAGGAAGCAGAAGAAGACGGAGCACACCGAGGAGGGATGGAATGGAAATGGTAGGGGATCGGAACCCAAGGGGGGAGTTACTCCCGAGGAGAAGCACAAGCGGAGTGGCGACGCCTCAGTGACCGAGCTTACTCTCCCTTGTGCTTTCGTTCGCAAGCGCGGCCCGCCAGATCCTCGTTTCCTCTGTATTATACACACAGACATTTACAGTTGCGGGACCGACATTTACACGTGCGCGTACCTATACAGACGTACCTATACGTATATTGCGCGCGAGTTACCCTCCGTTCTCTGGCTGCGTGGGGCGCACACAGAGATCGTGCGCTTTCCACCCTCGTGGGCGCCTCGTGGACCTTCCCTTTCGACTTCCGCGATACAGCCCTGGGAGCAGTTACACGCGCCCTTCGGTGCCGTACTTTCTTCCCTCATGTTCTTTTTCTCCCTTGGTCTCGCGTTAGATTGCTACATATCCAACGTATCAGAAAATTCTGCGACGAACGACTATTCCTTTCGTCTGCTTCGAAGAAAAGAATTCGGCTGATTTCGTGCGCATCTGATGGGCTTTGTGGCTCGCCATCGTGAATCTGAAGGATAATGATTCTGATAAATTCGACACGTCACGTACTTACTGATAAGAAAAAACGCGAGTGTAAACAGTTTAAGTTGTAAACGAATAGTTCTGTGCACGTGTATCTTTTTTATGGCAGTGAGAGAATAGTTTTATATTTCATATCTCGTATGATTGACATTTTATCAAAAAGATAATAATTCGATTTTCAAGTGAAATTACATGTTATAGTACTGTAGTGATTAAAATCTGAAGAGGAAGCTCGCGAAAGTTACGCATATTGAGCTGTAGTGAGAGTTTTGTCTGTCAAGTTCAATCTTTAGGTGTGATCTGAAATAGTGTCGTGTTACTTACCATTCGCACGTTTGAAACGTGTTGACGGTGATCAGTTTAACATCTGCGTCAACATGGTCGACTTCATCGCTTACCCGGAAATTTCCTATCTGTACGATGAATTTATGATGGTATGATAAGTTTCTTTTGCAATTTTAAGCGTAAAAAGAGATGGGGATATAATAATTACGTAGTCGTAAAATATAGCACTAGTTCCGTTTAATAATATATTTGAAATGATATTATTATTAATGATCAGGGAATTACATCAGCCGCTAATTATTCACATTCCTCTTCTCTGCGTAACAGCTGCAAGTCGTTGCTTTCTATGGCTCATTCGGAGGCTATTAATCGTGCAAAAGCGCCAGTTTTGTTTTCGCTCTAATATGAAACTATCAGGCTAATATATTACTAACTAAACAGAACTATGACATGTCTAGAGATGTATATATGTTAATAATTTTTTAATCAAGATAGAACAAATCATTTCTACTTATTGTTAAAATCATACAATATTGTCAACACTTCATATCTGCTACTTGGAAGAAACGTGGACTGAATTCTTTCAATTTTTAATGTTGTCAAGCGTATGACCATACTTAATACTAATACTAACAACAGATAATAGTCTATGTAAATTTAAGGATTATTTTTCCTTTGTATTATATTGTATTTTATCGCGAGAATGTCGTACGTTTTAGTTATTCGAATATTTTGTTGCGCTTCACATTAGTGCACTTATTTGAGCAAGATTCAGTGCGAGATCAGTTTGAACAAAAAGCAGAAAAATACTTTTCTTTCGAGAGAATTAGGGTTACGCGATACGCGTATCGCACACGGTAATCTAAGAATTCGCGTGACGGTCGAGATTTCTACGTGGAGCACGAAGCCGGGTCTCTTCCGTTGTTCTTTATTCTCACTCGTGGGACAATATCTTACAACGACTTGGTCGGGTAATTAATCGCTCGTACGACGGCGGCATAAAAGATTCACCTACAACTCCAGAGGAAAGTCACGATGTTCTCCCACCCCCGTGTGACGGTAGCGAGCGTGGAACGTGTCGAGGGAGGCCCGGGTGGTAGGTAGGGTGAACCCTCACCACCAAGTGGAACTACTTTACGGGAATATCACTTTGATCCGACGCTTAATGAACGATGGACCGAGCTCGGTAAGAGTACCCAGACTGAATTTAATTAGGGCTCTTAACTTGCCGGGTCGAGAGCATGACGGAATCCCGTGCAGGTCTCGCGCGTGCGACAGAGACGACTCGCTGTCGCGGTAACGGCGGGGTTCCGGCGAGGAGGAGAAGACGAGGACTGGAGCGAGAGGTCGGTAAAAGCTCGGATGGAACGGCGGTGCGTACGCGCTTACGGGAAGGGAAAGGCTTTTTGCTTTGAGAACGACGGAGCAGATCCGTCACGCTGATGACGACGTCGACGATTCGAGTCGGGCCGATTGTCATGCAAATCACGGAACGGAGCGGCCCGTTATTGACTCGCGCGGCCAGCCTCGTCGCTGCGAGCGATTCGCGCTCGTATCTGCCGAGCGGGGAGAAAACCGTCCGTCGAGCCACTACCGCTTTTCCTGCCGGCGCGGTGGTGCGCGAGCATAGCGGGTAATTAGACCGGACTGAGCTAGTAATTAGAAAGGAGGGAACGACTGCCTCTCGGATAGGAAAATTGAAACAACTCAACGTGACGGCGAAGAACCAGGCCGGATTACGTTGACCGGATCGGTCGCGGCTGTGCGATTTCACGAATCGCTTTGATCCTGTCCGCTTACACCCGCGCCGTCTGGAATATGCCGTAGCGGCGCCTTTTAATTCCGCAGGAAAACAAAGCCGTTCAAACAGCGCGATATTTTCCGCCAAGAATTCTCGTGCTAATGCGATTTCCGCTTTTTATGCTGAAATAATTACGCTTGATGGAAACTGCCGCTGCGTAAGAGAATTACCATTACTGTTCCATACTAACTAGTTACTTCATTTATTTTAAATGAATGCATATTAGTGCAAATGAGAGTACATTATGTTTATTTTCGTGGGTTCGCATGGGTAATTTTACGAGGTGTGCTTGTTTTCTGGTTTTTGGCATTAATGATGAAAGGACTGAAACAAAAATTGCCATAAAATTAAAGGGTCGTTGTAGAAATACTTTTCTCTGTCCCGTTGCGTGATTAGACATATGCGTGCTTTTCGCTTTCCTTTCTTTCAAGTTATCGCCGCGATTTTCTAATATCGCTGGCGATATTCCTGACGGAGTTTCGAGAGACAGGACGCGAACGAGCGCGAAACGGAAATTGAATGCGTCCCTCCGGCGGAAAAATAATGTCCCACTTTTAGGAATTTGATCAGGCGGAGAGAGCTCGTTTCGTCGAGAGCGTGATCGTGACGACACTCGGCCACGTCGTAGACGTGGTAGCTCGTTCACCACGGATCGACCTTTCGTCGGTGAACGTCGCGACGCCATAGAAGCGCATTTCCACGCCGTGCGCTCGCGTGCGCGCGGCGGCTCGATCTCCCGTGGAAATTGAGAAAACTTTATTTGCCCCGCCGCGATCGTGGAAAACATCGGGGAAACGCGGGAAATAGGAATTGCGCGAGTAAACCCCTTACCGTTTGCCGAGGCGAACAAGGACGCGCCCCTTGTGGCCAGTCCTGGTGCCGAACTTATTTCCACGTCGCGATGCCGAATGCCGCCCGAAGGGTAGTAAACCGTTCCGTGGAAAGTAAGGAAAACTCCAATGCAAGAAAAGCAAAAAGAAACTAAACACGAAGGCAAAATCGTAAGTTTCTCGTCGCTATAAGGATTACCTGAAACGAAGGGTATTGGATTAAATGAAATTAAATTGAACAGAGAAATAACTCTTTGCTCCAATAAACGAAAACAAAGATTCACATTCATAGATATTCTTATGGATTTGGTGATCATTAGTCGACATAAATCTCAGCAAAAGGATCGCGTGAAACGTTGCAGTGTTCTTTCTCGGTATTCTACGCGTTTAAAGAAGAAAACCTGCATATATTAGGCAGTACGTGGTGTACACGATGTTGGATGTAGATGTATAGGCAGCTACGAAATTCACGCTGCGAATACCTAAAAATAGTCGATGATCGTGCAAACACTCGAGGCACCATTAGCCGTTACTATTTCCAGACAGCTGCTCTTTAAACAGCAAAAGTATTGGAGGAAATATCGGCGAGATTTATCAGCCGGGTTAACTTTCTTTGCTCGCCGGCGTTACCATATTTCCGACCGATTTCCCCGCGCCACCATCCGTACCGTCCATTTACTTAAATCATTTCGCGATTGCCCCGTCGGCACGTGTCTAATATAAATATTTACGCGACCCAGCCAGCCAAAGGCTGACATCACGTTCATTTTAGGTTTTCCGACAAAGATC
The DNA here is from genome assembly GCF_003672135.1 of Ooceraea biroi. Taxonomy (NCBI): domain Eukaryota; kingdom Metazoa; phylum Arthropoda; class Insecta; order Hymenoptera; family Formicidae; genus Ooceraea; species Ooceraea biroi. The sequence continues at coordinate 655,382 of NC_039512.1, forward strand.
GACTCGCTCTCAATTTCTGTAGGCTTACTTGGCTAAAATTACCTCGGGAGTGTAAACGTCATCGTGTAGATAAAGATACGATCGTCAGTTATGAGTGTATTGTCTCAAATCTGCATGGCGGAAATTTGACCTTCGTTCCGTCTTCTATATGAGGATGACTTCGGCATAGTTCTCAATTTCGTTTAATGGATTTTCGCGTATCACGCTGCGCAACTGTCAAGCTAATCCAAACCGGGCCAACGTAACCACGTAATCGTAACGTGTACGAGTCGATATTGGATCAACTTTTCCCGTTACGTAATTTACACGTGGGCTAATTGGATTTTATGCAGCGTTCGCTGTGCTTGTCCACTCGTAGAACGGCCGCGCGAGACGAGTTCGACCAAGAACGCTCCGGGAAAATGTTCCGGAGCTTTTTCAGCGAGACTTGCATCAGTGATAGATTAGTGTGCTTCTCTACGTGCAAGGGCATGGAAAGAGTATCCTTTCTCCAGTGCGTTTAGGGTATTGTCGGCGGTATCTCGACCGGGCAGCAAGCAGGCTTTGTGTTTCTGCCCCAGTTTCCGTGCTGGCCAGTCGCGCGCTGGTTTGGTGGCAGTACATTACGTGCGAGAGGAGAAGGGCTGGCATGGCGTCAGCGATAAAACATTCACGCGTTTTCCGTGCGCGCCCTGTGCGTACGAGCCGTGGGCGCGCGCGCGCGTACGTCGTGTCAGGCACGTGGGAGAGAGCATGTCCCCACCTTGAGTTAAAAATACCCGGTACATATCGTGCACGCCGCGTTAACGCGCTTGTATACGACTGATTTTCCGTTGGTACGTCGACCACCACGCGCGCGCACGCGGCGGTTTTGTGCTTTTACGAGATTTTCAGCATCCGCCTCGCGCGCGAGCTGCTCCGCTGCGTGCCGCGATCGATCGTCCTGCGCGTACGCCGAAACGTTGCACGAAACATTCTTCTCATGAGCCTGCTCGGCCATGATACGCCTCGGCGTGGGAGAGTCATTAAATTGAGATATATGACTAAAGAGTTCTTTTTCTCTCTTGATTCTTCTTCCACCTCAAAGTAGCGAAGAATTCTGTCTTGAGAATCAGGAGTTAAATATCTTATGACAAAAAATTAATTATAGCTAATTAATAATTGTTAATTGCTAAGAGAGAAATTTCAGTTTAATGCATAGTTAAAATCGCACATTGTACTCGGAATAGTAAAAAAGATATATTAGCAATGTATCTTTAAGTATCTAACTTTTATCATAAGGATTAATTAAAAGAATGAGAGCAGTAGAATACGTTTGACAATCATTTGCACACGAAATTGCACCAAGATATCAATCAGTAAAAATTAAACGAGTACAAGAGTGTGTGTCGGCGGTGAACATTATTTCAGTAATGGGTGATTGTACGCACACACGGGTAATCCACGGCTGGAACTGCTCATTTCTAACGTCTTTTCCCGGTAGCTTCTAGAAGTTCGTTCATTTATATCTAGCCAGTGCAGAAAGCGCTGTCGGTCCAGTCAGTTTTGTGCATCGAAGCCCCAAAGGGAAAGAGAAAGAGAACAGAAGAGAAGGTTTCCTTCACTCGCATTCAGCCGATATTAGCGTCACGCAGCTCAGTAGCAAAGGAGATGGAAGTAAGAACACAAGAAAAAGAGAGAGAGAGAGAAAAAGACAGGACAGTGTGGAAGGGAAAGAAGACCTTTCTATCTCTGGTAGGAGGGCCGAAGTTTGTAACTCCATTCGGGTGAAAGGGTCGCGAGGGGCATAATTCTGGTGGAGAGGCTATGACGAGCCAGCCAAGTTGGCCACCTCCAGGAGACGTTCTCAAAGACTCTTTCGCTAATTTGATGATCCTCCAAAGACCTGGGCTGCATCTGCCGCCTGGCTCGTGCTGCTCCAGACATGGACTTCAGCCGATCTCGCTACGTCACTCTAGCCCGGAGGGAACCGTTCCCAAAGAGTTAAGCGTCGAGCCTCTTCACTTTTCTCGCCTATCTACCCCTTAGTCTGTTTTTTCTTCGCCGCAGTTAAAAAGGCAGCACGCCTTGTGCCGGTCTATATCAAAACCAGCTATACGTAGCAATGTGAAAATTATGGAAAAAGTAGATTTACATTTCGTTTTATCAAAGAGTTGTGAGCAACAAAAGGCTGCAATCTGCTAGATTTGACTGCTAAAACTTTTATTTTATTAAATATAAAAAAGAAATTTATACAAATGATTGATAAGATAAGACAGCTTAGATAGAAGAACAGACATGAAATGGTGATGGAAAATTAGGAGATCAAGTATTGCCTTGATACGTCGAAAATTAAAAAAAATCTTGCTAGCTATTAAGTTACTTGACGGTAAAGCAATAATCAGACAATAATTATGCGATATCGAAGTTTTCCTGCAATGCAAGTAGTAAGTTTTCCTTTTTTCACTTTTTGACGAAATTGTTCGCGCAACATTTCGCGGTAGCGTACGATAGCGGCTATGTGCTTTCCGAAGATCCTCTCGTGTGCAGCTCGTACGGTCTTACATGTATTGAATGTCTCTTGCGAGCTGCTTAATTCCGTGGGCAATTCGTTCGGGTCTCGTAGCACGGGGATTACGGGAGATCTGATGAGTTCCTCGGGTAGGGTTTCGGCGCGACTCGCCGTAGAAGAGCCGGGACGAACCTTCTGGATTCCAGAGAAGAAAGGGAGGAGTAGCGAGGGTGAAGTAGGCGGCACAGAGGACTGGAAGAGAAGCTGGGTCAGCGTCACCGGAGTGTATAATTGGCTTGATTGTCGGGTTCTAATCTGGTTCTGCTCCTGCCCCCTGTCGTGGTGGGACGTGTCCAGCCTGCCGCTAGTGGCGTAGAAGGGTCCAGGAAATACGAGCAATGTGGCCCCCGCTTTTCTGGTCCGTTTCCTTATTTGTAATACGTCCTCTCCTTCGGGTTAACACCGAGTTAATCTACGACATGTCACGCTACCGTCCACTTGGCTAATGGATCAAGGAAAAGTCTCTTCTCGAGAACTGGAGACTGCGCCTCGCACAAAGAAATTCGAGTGGCGAGTCTCATTATACGTAAAACAAAAAATTAGAAGAACTAACTGAAAGTCTTTGCTGGCTGCGTCAAACAACGCTATCGCGGTAATGAATCGTGACAAGTCATAAAATTGAATTACGGCACCGCTCGCAATTAGGCAACGGAACATAAACAAGTCTCTGTGACGCTGAAAGCAGCTTTAGATCATGCAATCGCTCTATGTGCGTTTTATAATTTCTCTGATTCTATCGTCTTTTTACAGCCATGTTGTACGATCGCGTTAAGACCGATGAATATTATTGAAAAATCGAAACCATGTTTCGTGACTTTGATAAATAACGGTCATATTTCTGCTGCGCAAAAAGTGCGAATGGTTACAATCAATACTTGCTTCAGAGAGTTCACATTGTTATCGTTGACTTAAAATGATTATTGGTTTTTACTCTGAAAAATAGTATGATGATGATGTCAACATTTATACTACGCCAAGAAACACATTTGCCTTTATTTAGACTGTAATATACTTCGTAAATAAATTTCATTAATAAGCAGAGATAATCGTGACGATAACAACGTAAAATGCTGTTAAACTCTTGGAATGACTGGATTAGATTTCGTCAAAAAGTGAAAAAAGGAAAACTTACTACTTGCATTGCAGGAAAACTTCGATATCGCATAATTATTGTCTGATTATTGCTTTACCGTCAAGTAACTTAATAGCTAGCAAGATTTTTTTTAATTTTTAACGTATCAAGGCAATACTTGATCTCCTAATTTTCCATCACCATTTCATGTCTGTTCTTCTATCTAAGCTGTCTTATCTTATCAATCATCCATTTTATTTCATTATTTTTGAAAAGCTACATCCACAGTACTTCGTCACTCAAATATAGCACCAAAAGCCCAGTTCGATTTATTAAGGTCAACGAACGTTATCTGTGAATATATATATGTGTCTTGCGATTTCCCAGTATCTTGTAACATTGAGTTTACTTTGCACGAACTTGGAGAGTTTTCGCGGATGAGCCCCGATGAGGCCATTACACTGTATAAAGTAGAGATTGGTATCGAGGATAATGAAGCAGAGAGCATCGATGGATAAGATAAATAGTGAGCTAAGACACGCCCCGGGGTACTATCTCCTCAAGGTATGTATCTTCTCGCCGACTGGTTACGCGATAATGAGGAAAGTGGCCAAGGGTGGTGGAGTTTTGGTCGACGCTGGTGCCGCATAGAAGAGGAAATATTTTCGGAGACGACCCGGAAATTGCCTGTCCAATTGAATCGCAAACAATATGAAAATTTGTTCGAGAGTTTTGATTATACAAAGGAGGCTACGGTAGACGCTGGCAAAGCGGAAGAGCGGGAGGACAAAGAGGACGCGAACACATCCCACAACGGCGGAGTGAGACAGAGTCTTAGAAACGCGGGGAAACAATGGGCCACCATCAGACTTGCAAAACGGATCGCATTTTTACTTTCAAATTAAATTATTTTCCCCGTTTCGTGTACGATTAATGCTCTTCAGGTCCCCGAGTGCTTTTAATCAGCGAGTTTTTTCATTGATATTGGACTATAGGTTGTTAAGTTTATCGACAATAAATTATCTTGCTCTCAAAGCTCATTTAATGTTTATTTTATATCAAGTCCTATTTATGCTGATTTAGATGTAATGAAAAATAACAAAAGATTGATATATCTAAAATAAATGTATGCATTATATCATTTGTTATATCACTTATGCAAGAAATAGAGTGTAAATAAATTGGAATAAAATTTATATCGATTGATGAAGTTTCATACAATCAAGTAATCACGCGAATGGTCAACAAATAATTTCATTATTTATGCAATTTAAATATCAATGCATAAATTACTTATTAACGTTTAATTACTTCTGCTAGATAAAAACATTGCATAATTGGTACATGTTTATAATGCTGGTATGTATTGTTGTTGAATATAAATGTATCTGTAATAAAAGCATTTCTTTGTACTAAATTAAAACCGTTATTTAATTTATGTTTTAATATTAATTGCTTACTACATAATAATTAAAAATAATGGTGAATACGTTTAAGGTTTTGATAGACAGCTTTCTCATCACAAATAATATAAGTAATATGTTGCAGTAATATCAGTTCGCTTTAATTAACATTATATCGCGAGATAATAATTTTGTTTAAATTAATCGGCACACTTTTTTCACACGAATCATGAGGTAGCTGCGAGTAATTCCATTTCAAAGTCGCAAGAGGTGACGTAATCGCGCAATTTTGATCAAAATGGCATAAAGTCGATGGCACGTTCAGAAGGCAAGAATGACGTGCGAAGATACCGGTGAGTATATCTCTCCGCACGTGGCACAATTCACGGACGCGCGAGTGTATGGCGACCGCGTTATTATGGCGTATTGAGAATAGCGGTACATGAAATGTAAAAGGGCTTTCGGAATGCGCGCGGCAGGCAGTCTGTCGCGCGCCTCTAGAAACTGGGTCGCGTATATTTCGAGAATTGTCCCTTATCTCTCACAGCGCGTAACCACGAATTCCTTTCCCCATGAATTTCAATCGAGTCAATCGCGCCGCATCGACGCCCATTGACGCCACTGTTACGTACGTATGTCGTCGCGGAGTTGACTTTAAATTCCCCGTCATCGTTCCTGCAACGATCGACCGCGCGACAGCACGGCTCCTTTGTGACGCAGATCAGCTAGGAAATGAGAAACGTCGAGAAGAAAGAGAATAGCCGTATTGTTTTTTAAAGAACCATTGGTTTTTAAAAGGACGATGCGAGAGCGCAGCGAGGTAATGCGACGCTTACGAGCAAGTAAGTGCCGGTATTAATATTGAAACTCAAAACGCACTGCTGCGCGCGATGCACGAGGCCCCACTAAAAGGAGAGCTTTGTACCTCGATATAAGGTTTTTCTTTATGCATGCCGAAGTCAATATTGCATACGCTAAATACGGCCGTAAGTCCACTTTATCCTGCGATACGGTCCGCGTTAGAATTAGAATAAATCGTCGTCAAATATTTATTACGATTAACGTAAAATGGTTGTTTAATCATTTCTCGAAATCTTTATTTTTATCACAAAACTTATTGCCAAGGTCTCTTCTTTTAAATCGTAATTTCTGTACAAATATTTTTTTTTTTGTTTCCTTACGAGTCCATGTCTGATTTAGTTTGCAGTATCTACGGAAGGTGTGAGAAATACTGTCGAAAACAATAGTTATTTTGCTATAATTATATAACATGCTGACGAATCGAATACTCGCGGAGGAATCGCTCATGCCACGCGCGACTTTTCAAACGATTTTGACGGGCACACTTTTTATTCGGATTGAGCCGCGCGTGTCACGATAAAGTGACGTGCGTATTAAAAAATCAAAACACGAGGTACGATGAAACGTCAAGATGCAAAAAAGCGATACAGAGGATCACGGGTTCATCCGGATGCGCGACGCGAATCGATGACGACTTTGTGCCGGTGGACATATATTCGGGTTTTTCCCGTTCCTCCCAGCGCAGGGAGGGCAGGGAAGAGAGGTGCGTGCTCGTGTGCACGCGTCCGCGACGTGGAGATACGGCCGCTCTCACGCGTGCTGAACGCGTGCATCGTGCGCGTTGCGTGCGAACGTGTGCGTAAACAGCTCTGTGAAAAGTCAGCATGTAGTTGAGTGCATAGGTGATGGAAAAGAGAGAGAGAGAAAGAGAGGAATGCGAGAGCAAAATTCATTTAGAATGAGACAGACAAAGAAGGAGAGAGAAAGAGGGAAAGTGAGTGAGTGAGATTTGGAGAAACGAAGGGGTGGACAAGAGAGGGTGGATTTAAACGCGTCAGGACGAGACGGGAGAGGCAGCATAATGCGCGCGGTATACCGCGGCACTTCCGAATTACTCCTGCAAAATCTCCCCGCGTATTTGCATTCCCCCGCGGCGAGCGCAGACAGAAATTAATTGCGTACTTGCGCGGGCGACAATGAAACGTTGTTGAACGGGCGATTTCGCCGGCTGCGCCGGAAATCAAAGACGCTCTTGAACGATCGCGCGGAAGTGCTGGCACGCCGAAATCTCATTCTGATTTCGATTCGATTAGAGCATTAAATACACGTAGAATCTCGCCGTCGAGCGAGATACAGTTACGAGCCGCATAAAGTTGTGCACTTGTAACAAAGAGATGAGTTTAGAGAGACGGTCACATCAGCAACGTCACACGCGCGCGCGTTGCTGACTCTCCTCTAACTTTGCCTAAGTAAATTTCCTTTCTCTAGTTATATCATAGGTGGAACTATAATTTTGGAAGGAAGAGGAAATCCTTAAGCCAGGCTCGCTTAATCTAGACTGTTCATGCAACCGGAGCTTAGTACAATAGTTCTACCAATAGCTTCTACCTACTTCTGTAACCACTGTCCAAATAGTATAGCAATAGCGCAATGAGCAAGTCAGTCCAAGTTATTTACCAGTATTACAGAATTTCCCAAATTCTGCTTTGTTCTTCTCCAAATTGCTCTTCCCTAAATGCTGACTATTTACGGGTTAACGTTGTCCCCGGTATATGCAATATGTAATAAACGCCCGTCGAATTAAAAATAAAGGAAGGTTCATGCATACAGTTTCCGCTTTCGTTTTCATAACTAATAAAATCCGGCATTTTAATTCAATCATTTGCGTTGATAATTGGCAAATTAATCACTCCGAAATGGATTTACGCGGTTGCTGCACTGCCGTGCATAATTAGTTCCGATCGTTAACCGTCCTTTTTGCCGCGGATGCTAAAATTGGCGAGTGTTATATTCCGCAATAAGGCGCGAATGCCTAACGCGAGCTCGCCACTACGAAATATAGCGGCAGGTCGTTAATATCGTGAATAAGCGTTATCTCGCGCGACACAATGTGACAAATCGTGCCCGGTTTTGTCGTTGTAGTGGCGTCGAATCACAACGACACAATGCGGAGTAGTTCTCGCGTAGAGCGCGCGCGGCCTCAGCATATTCCGCTTCAACTCCTGACGAAGTTCTCGCTCCTGGGTAATTACTTGTCCTTGCGGAGGAGTTACACACCAGCCGTCAGATGTACAAGCATCGTTACAATGATCGTTCAATCGGCTTAATCGCGCTCGCATAGCTGCAATAACGTAAATGCTAAGCTCAAATAAATGTCTGCACACATTACGTCTTTTTCCGATTCTTCCTGAGATAATCAGAAAATAATTGGAAAATTCATGTATCCGTGACTCTCGTAGATGCGCAAGATTTTACATTTTTGCATTGCACGTTTATCAACATAGAGCGCGTAGGAAAGTTTCTTGCGCAATATTCTGACGTAAGATGTGGAAGCAGCAACGATTATCCCGAATCGGTGATCGCGATCTGTGACGCAATCGCTAGGGTTCCACTTGGAACGTTTGACTTTAACGCGACGTTCCAACGATATTTCCTTACTCGCGTTTTATCGCATTGCCGCGCTCGGCACCAGTACCAAAATGCCAGAGACGAGCCAAAGGATATCCCCTTCGGCGACTTGTTTCGCGTAATTAAATCCGGGCAACCCGACGAGATGTCGGAGCTTGATAAATGAAGTGTTTCGTCAGGATAGGGTAGATTTCCTCTTCGTCGGAGTCGAGGCAGTGGCGAGCATAGAGCTCGACGAGAAGCAAGGGGTCATGTGAATATTGCAGGATCTCGCACCTCTCATCGCTCGTCGTCGGACTCGTCGACACATTATTTAACGTACAGACACAGCGTAGTTTCTGCTTTAGATTGTGCGGCTTTGTGGAGCAGGTTCATACGATCGCAGATTCATAATTTAATGTATTTACTCGACGTTACAATCAAATGCAAATCTTTAAAAGTTGAGACTGCAGAGGGAAAAAAGTAAAAATGTATCAGAGCTTATTATGTTTTTAATTCGTAAGATAAGAGTAAAATTCTTTTATATGGATTCCTCATTTGCCGTTAGATTGCATCGGAGAAAAATATTGCAACGATGTACGCTCTATCTGATATACGCTCGATACCGTGCACATTACACAACACGTCTACCACGCGTATGCATCTCTAGCCAGTTCGCGAAGACAAATTTCAGCAGTAAACACGTCTGGATCACTGCCAGGCGTGCTTTTTTTGGGCAGCTTTATCGCACTTCGGCTTATTCAGCCAACCTCAATTTTCAGAACAGGATTAATGACTCTCTTTATCCGTTACTTCCGCGATAAATAACGCGCGTCGCCGGTAAAACAATGCGAGCGCGCGCACTTCTGAAATTATGGTAATTTTTTGCAGTACGTAATTTACACGGCGAAAGGTTAATTAAGTAATATCTCATTAGCGCGGGCTCTGTAATGTTTTTCTCGTAAATAACCCCGACTACACACCAGCCGTCAGCCGCGACGTTGCGATCGATACCCCTCGCCGATCATTATATTCAGAGACGCTCGTGTACGTAATTCAAAGGGCCGCCATATCTCTCGCGCGCGGACATATTTCAGCGTCGGTCCTCGACCGTGCGGCCTATAATCCCGAAGGATTTGTCGTACACATGTTTCCGCGCAAACTGTCCTCGAAATGCTCGATATCTGCCTCCCCCGTATGTATCCATGGTGGCGGGAAGATCAATGTCGCGCGTTTGGTTACGAGTGTCGGATGATTTCTGGTTGCACCTGAGGCCATCCGTGAAGTTCGCGCTTGTCACCGCCGCACCCCGTCACGCGTATGCGCCCGCACCTGATGCGGAATTTTGCCATTTATATTCGATCGATATTCGCCTGATAACCGTGGACAGATTACGCGTTCCGCGATTCGGCCACCGAACCACCGGTGGTCCTCCTTCTCTCTTTCTCTCTCTCTCTCTCTCTGTTTCGTTCTTTCGCTCCATCCCTCTTTCTCCCTTCTTTCTCTCTCTCCCCTTTTTTTACTAAACTCACCGTTATATCGGAAATATCGATCTCGTCTCTCGCGCGAAGCGTGTGTTGGAGCTGCGGGCCTACACGTACGCCGTCGCATCGCAAATCCAGACGTCACCGATGCTCTCATCCCGCGCCACCTACCCTCCCCCGACCTCGTCTCCTCCCTCTTCTTTCAACCAGTCCTCAGGGTTTTTGCGCGCCACCACGAAACGTAATATTTCCACCGGCCGCGTCCTGCCGGCTACCAATCTTCGCAGAAGCAATAATAGCGCGCCGTTCGTCCGACTGTCCATTCGGACCATCCTCTGTGCCCGTCGTCGTCTCTCTCTCTCTCTCTTCCCCTCTCTTCCACCCCCGACCTACCCCTCCGTTATTCCTCGCCACAGACCGGCGGTCTCTCGTTCTTCACTCGCTTGATCACTGCGATGGTCGGAGATGGAATGGGGTGAAGGAGGTGAAGAAACAGGACGCGAACGGAAAGAGGAGCAGTGGAAGTCCCGTCATACCCCCATTTGCCTTCTCCTTTACCTCTCTCGCTCCTGTGTTTAGCATCGATATTTGCCTTGACAAAACGGAATCGCCTCTGCATGTCAGCGAGTGGCGGCGACGCTCCGTGTGTTTGAACTATAGTAATTTGAGGCAGGCTAATGAAAGTGCTGCGCAAACAGCGTCGCGACGCCTCTCCCCGACGTCAAAGCCCAAAACCTCCGACCATCGCATCGGCGTGTTTCCCGTGTGACCCTCTCCACCGTCTCCCTTTTTTGATCCTGCCGCCCCTCGCAGATCAAAACTTTCTCGTGGTGGTCGGCGACGTATCTGGCCTTATGATGGAATATCGCGTCGTACATGGAAAATACCGAGCGAATAATTTATAATTTTTATTGTACGACATGCCCATGCCCTGTACCTGTGTATAATGTAAAATGAAGTGTAGGCGGTTTATTAAACACGTATACACATATACGTACACGTTCCATTCCAGCGTTTCATTATAATACGTATGAGCTAGCTGAGGTAGGTAGGTATTAATACATCGCTGCCGGTATTATGCACGGTAGAATGCCTGTATAATGCATAAAACACCATGCAATTCATGCCCGATCGACCATTATGCGACCATGTTTTGACACTGCGTTACATGAGGTATATATCTTTTTTTGCAAAGCAAATTGTTTTTTATGTATATGGTATATGATACTGTAACATATAAAGTTAGTTTGAAACATCATAAAATGTTATATGATGTAAATTAGATAAGTTATCCAACTTTATGAAAACCGATTGCACGTATGCAAAGACGTATAATTTTTGGCAATAAACGGATGTAAGATGATAATTAAGTCTACACTAATAAATAGAAACAAATGTAATTTTTTAAATTGTTAATTTTGTATTTTATTAGACGACTTGCGAGCAAATCTTTTTGCTAGTTTTGTATGCTCTATTTTACAGTGATAAACAATTAATGCTTTGTTATCTTTCCATTGTGCAATTTGCAGTTGACGATTCACATTTTCTCGCGAAGAGATCGGAAAAGAAATGAATTTTAACGGAACACTTTATACATATGTATGTACGTATGTATACATCAGACAAAGACTTGCGAGTTTTCTCATGGATTCCAGAAGAAATCGTCAGACAGAGCATTGTTTATTGGACGTTCGATTTTAAGGCGGAGCCCAATGGAGACGCCGGATAAAGTGAAGCCGTACATTTCTTTCCAAGATTTAGCCATTGTACGCACGATTTGCCTCCCCGACGTTGCGCGAAGCCAGATAATCCGCGAATAGCGTGCTAATGCAAGTTTTGGCATCAACGCAAACACTTCTTCTTCATTTTTGTCGGTGCTTTGCGACTTATTCCGCTGGCATATACCGGATTACGGTGGCACTCGGGAGGGGCGTTAATCTCGAGGAATATCTCGCGCGCGTCCTCCTTTGCTAGCTTCTACGTTCGCGTCCTTACTTCGTAACTGTAACCTAATAAAGCCGCCAGTGCGCAACCCTCTGCTTTAGCTCGTTTGGATCCGCCGCGACGAATCCAGCGCAGTTTCCCAGCAGTTTTGCAGTTGCCAAATGATAATTTCAACTAATGGCGCGCCCGTTCAACCGCGTTTCTTTCAAAATGAACTAGTAACGAGACGAGAGAGCGCGCGCGCGCGCGAGCGAATTTATCATTCGCCCCGCATCTGCGAAGATTAAATTGCCGTCGCGTTATAGCGCGCGGCTGCGAAACCACGCTTCCGTGCTACCGTGTCTTGTACCCGGGATACGTTTGACTTTTGACTCGGAGGTGACCCAGACTGAAGTTTACGGCGCTCAAGGGGGCCGAAAATATCTTCGCCTTCCGGATAACTCGATGGCAGCTGCGGTCAAACGCGTGCGTCGGCGCCATGTGGCTTCTGGTTTGCGGAGCGGATATAACGCCGCATGATATGAGAGGGCCAGGCTTCGCGTTATCTTTTCGTACTCTTGAACCAAGGCTCCGACTCGCAGTTGCGCTTTGCAGCAGCATTCTCTCGGATATCCCTGATATCGCGATGGCTTCCGCGACGTTGGGGACGCATTTCAGTTCACAATTTGGATCTTTCGCTCCGTTAATATGCAGAAATAGAAAGTTTCGTGAAAATTTTCAAAGTTGTTGCGAAACATAGTTTAACGCTGGTGTGCCGCAATATGGTAGTTAATAATTGTCGATAAGAACCAGCGATGCGCTTTTTAACTTTTCTCTTTTCCACCGCGGTCGTAGCGTGAGTCACGAGAACCAAAGCAGAAAACGCGTTTCATTACACGCCAACGATGTAGTTACAACGGAATTGTTAAAATGTCGTTAAGCGTCGTTATGGTCGTGGTGATAATTATCATACGTCGACGAACAAAAAAAAAAGCGCGCGAGGAAATTCGGGATGACCGGAGCTGGTCAGCGGTCTACGTATACGTTGTAAAAGATCTCTTCTCTCTCTCCTTTTCTTCTTTCTCTCTCCCACTCTGTTCTATTCCTCATTGCCTTCCGCCGTAATTTCGAGACTTCCTACGGACGGCAGTCGCGGCAGATACCCCGCCGCATTAATTCGAGGCGAGCTTTCAAGTCGTTTTAAGCTTTACGATCCGGCCATAAAGATTGTCTTGGCCGATAATTATATAGACGAACGAAATTGTAAACCATTATCGCGCGACGTTCTTGGGAACACCTTCCCCCGCGCGGAAGCTTCAGTATCTACGATCTTGAGAACGGTGCGGCTATCGTGATTTGATCCACCACGATATATCCTTGATTAGTTTTTTATGCAAGCTGGATCCTATCGGAAACTTACAAATTGAAGCACATATCACTCGCTATCTGAAACATTGCTCTTGTTGGATTTCTAAAGCAAAAATTAATTACACGAAAATCTTGCTATTATAAATATTAATACAAGTATTCTTACTTCTAACTGATGATGAATATCATATTACAGTAAATCCTTAATGATTGATCTATCATTAGTCTTATGGGGGAGAGTAGGGAGGAGAAAGCCTCAATGAATTCGCGAGCGGCGAATACCAAACATCATTATCGAAATTGGTGGAGATTCTGAAAGTTATGCAGGACATTCGCCGAATTCCTGCGCGTTGCGTAAAAGGCGAATCGCCGCGCAGCGCGATCGTGGATTAATACATTTGCCACGGCGGCTGAAATTCGGTCGATTATCAGGAATAACCGGCCGAACCATCGCGTTTCGAGCTCCAGAAATATCAGGAATGCTTTAGTCTCCCCCGCCCGCGCTTCTATCTCATTCCAATCTACCACTTCCATTAGCTGGAAATGTAATGTAGCCTATGTACAACTCTCCACGCGGATGCTCCAAAGCGTGGCATATATGTACACACACACACACACACACACACACACACACACACATGCGTATACATGTGTATACAAGTGCTCGCATAGTCGCGATAATTGTGCGTAAATTTGTTTTCACGTCGATTCTGGCCTTGTATCCCGTACACAAGCGTCGAATACTTACTTTCTGTTCCGGTTTCCGATGCACGGTGCCGGAGATATTCATCTGTACTTATTGTACTTGAGAAAGCTTTTAACTTCTCAGTGTCGAAAAACTGAGGGTCGTGAGCGAAAGTGGCGAGAAAGCTGATTGTCATTGCGCAATCGTAAACTCCGTTTCAATCCTGAACGAAGCAATAAAACTTGCCAGCGAGCAGTTTCGTAGAATGTTTGAACGGCCATGAAACGCGGCGAAAGTTGCCACAACTCAAAGGGAGAACTACAACATAGCTGAAGACCGTACATAACGTAATTGCCGTTAATTCGCCTCGTCGAGCACACAAAGATTCTGTCTATAATTTTATTTCTCTCTTTTTTTTCATTGGAATGCTCGGTCAAGCGATCGGTCAAGCGATTGAATGATTAATTATTTTCGCGAATGGTTCGCTCGCGTCATCGGGATTGGTGGGAGAGAGGACACGGTATTCGCGCGGAGGATCGATCAGATCGATCCGCTAAAAATACGATTGCGAGCTACAAGGTTCCCTTCTTCCAGTTACAAATTGATTTCTGCTGACTCCGAGCGACCGCCGCGCGCCGTTACGAATGCATTTTCGCGTGTATCTGCATACGTAAATTACTTAGGCGTGACGTAAACTCGGCGTATAACCGACGGAGAACGGGCAAATCTCTTTTTTACGTTTTATCGGATCGCCGTTGGGTTAATGGAGTTTCCATGATCCTCCGAAAAGCAATGAAAGACGAAGGACTGACGTTGCTGACACGGGTTACGCTTCTTTATCTCCTCTTTATCCGTTTTGACCCAGGGCAAGTGCCTCGGAGCGACGTAAGGTTAGACAGGTCCTCGAAAATGATGGATGTCTCCCTTTCCTTCTCTCGTTTTGCAACCGGCCGTCTATAAGAGACTCCGCCTAGCTGCAGCTAGCGCGAATTGATAGTTATTGATAGCACGCTAGCCTGACTCCGCTGGGAGCTTGATCGATGTCATGCGCAGTAGCGCGTTCTAATTATGGTCAGGGGTGCCTGCAATTACGGTGATCATCCTAAGCCCTTCGTCCCTCTCCGACGATTATCCGCTAAGTGATGCCGTCGCCGGAGATTAGGGTTCTCCATTGACAGGGGAATAGAATCGTCTCGGCGCACGTCGCAACCGAGATTCATATCCGTCTGTCGCAAGGTACTACACGTCGCTTGCGATTAACGCGTCATCCTAAGAACCAGCCGAGATTCAGATCGAAATCGATTCGGGAAACTCCTGAGCGAGACAGATACTCTTTTATCGAGGCCGAAAATGTCAGACAACGATGAACAGCGAAGGTCACGTCTGCCGGAACGGAATCGAGAGTTGCATAAAGCGATTGACACTTTAGGAATTAATCCGGTATTGATCGACGAGCGACAACGAAGAGAGCGGATTAACCGGGGAGAAGAAGAGAAACGTGGAAACGGACGGAAGAAGAATGGCAGTCGCTGCCAGTCGGATGGGAATGGGACCCCGGTAGTGTGTTTGCCGGCCAAATTACATCTGCATAATAGCTACGCGGCGGGTTATCGATCCGTGAGCAGCGTCCCTTCGTCACATCAGCGTCGTGCATCTCGTGCACGCCCGCATGCCCGTGGGCACGGGCGCATGCACAAGAATTAAATTTCATCCCGCGGTAGCGCGCCAAAATGGTTTTCGTAGATTAGAGGACCTCGGCTCTCTCTCCGCGTTCGCTCGGCCGTGCACTCGCCCGCGGAATCCGCGACACAATAGATTGGTAAACAGATTTACGTGAACGTAACTGTTAAGTTCTCGTATCTATCGGCCGGAAATTGCTAGTCCCGTAACAGAATTGACCGTTGCCGCGCGCGCGGAATAAAAGGTTCGCCCGTATGTTTTTTTCCACCCCTTTCCAAACCTCCCGCGTCTCTGGCAAACTGTTATTCCTTTCGCCTCCTCTTTTTTTCACGATTGCCGTAAAGGTGGCTATTTTTGCTGCATATTACCATCGGCTTTGTACTGCGGGCTGTATCGAGGATTTAAAGCACGAGCGTTGCCGGCGCAAATTAAATCTCGCGCGGCCACGATGTCCTCCGAAAATGATTTTCGTCCCCCGGAAGGACATTGCACCGTCCTACGCCGCGACATCAAAGGCAGCGTAATCCAACGAGCGCGCGACCAGCGGCGCAACGCGGCGCGACGCGACTGAACTCTCAAAATCACCGCGGAAAATGATGACGGCGCGCGATGGACGCGCGCTAATCTAATTATATGACCACCATCCCCCGTGGCACCTGCCCGGTCACTGTCCCCGACGCTAATAAAGGACGGCCTGCTTGCCGATCGTCCATCATGCCGCGATTGTTGTATTCATCGGTGATTAGGCGTGACTCGCCGGCGAAACAACCGTACGGCTAACGACCCGTGCGCGGGCGTCACGTTGCCATCATCACGCATGCACCTGTATGCATATTACGCGACTATATGCGTATTATGCGGCTCGCCTCAATTTTCCGAGCGTCGCGACGTGCGCCGCACCGAGCCACCGAACCGGTCTGCGAAGGTTCCGATCGGTCGTTGCGATGACAGATTCGTCGCGCGATTCGAATGATCGCCACGTTCGCCACTGTGGCCACGCGCCGGGACGTTTCGCGATACGTGTCACGGATTAGGATATCCGTCGAACGATGGATCGTTCGCGAATCGCTGCGTCGCGTCACGCCGCAGGCTGTCGTTGAAGCTAGATTAAGAGAGCATATTTCTGCGTTCGTTGTGATATTGCCGACGTAATCTCGGAAATTGCCCTCGCGAATCGAGATAAAGGCACGGACAAGCAATTTGCCGTACAAATAACCTTCTCTCTTTGCTCTTGAAGTTTCTTCGTATCGTTAGCAGTAATGGTCGGCCAGCGCTATCGGGCAATAATGCAACGTCGTCGTGGAAGTAACACGCACTCGTCGCAGGAGAAAGGTCGTAGACTCACCGTATACGCAACCGGCGAAAATTCCTTTTCTCCGGTCCTTTGCATAACATGACAAACGGTAAACAAAGCGTAAAACACGCTTCTCCGAGCTGGCAAGAATATACTCTATTTGTCACTGTCCAACCAGGGAAACTCCACGATCATTCTTCACATTGTCGACACGAGAGGCAGGGTGAGGAAGTGTGGCGAGAGGGTGAGAGAGGGATGGAGCATCGGGATGGGTATCAGGGTCGTTCGAGTGGAGAAACGCGCGCCTACAACTGCCGCCGGATAAGGCGTTCCGCGGAGTAGCCGGATTTGCAATAAACAACCATGTTCGTAATTACGCGTACGACCGCGGCACGCAGCGGCCGGACACGCATGCCGAGCCGGCACTGTTGAATAATACATGTCGCATTAAAGTCGCATTACCTACACGTATGCGCGTGATCGGTACTTACTTGCATGACCCGTGGAATTTTATATTCCAACACCGTTTGCCTTACACGACGTTCTAAAGTGTCGCCCCATCGTAACGACGCTTTTCGCTAATTTATCAACCGCACTCTTGAATTCATCTGTGATGATCAATGTATTACATCGTTATGTCTGACTTTTTCTTTCTCTTTCTCTTATTACTGCACTAGTTTGAGATGATATCGCAGTAAGGACATGACGATGTGTAAGCGGCAGACAAAGGAAATGTTATAACGGGCGAGTTAAGATGAAGCCGAGTTAGCTGGCAACAGGCCTTGATAAAATCTCCATAATGACTGCATTCGCAGTGGAATTACCGCCGCTCCTGTTTCCCGAAAGCTAGGGTCGGAGGGACAGAAGGGTTGAGAAACGGGCGGCGACTGCCCGTTACGTGATTGTTCCAAAATCTAGCTCGATTGGGGCCGAACAAGTCTTGATATGACTTCTCAAGAAACAGTAAAAAACGCAAGTGTCAAATAGTCATGTTTGTTGTTTCAAATTCACATGACTTCTTTTAGTCAAGATATAAAATTTAATTTTATAATTTTGTATGAAATGACGGACAATGGATTTAAGAAACGAAGGATCGAGTAGAAAAATCTACTCTTTCTCACTGTCATCGGATAAGTACTGCGAAACTTATCATGAAACTTCCTCTCTCTTCCAGTGACCACGTGCGCAACACGTTTGTCATAGTCGGAAAAGCAATCGCCGAGTAATTCGCAATGGATGCGATTAATTTCTCCGAACAATAATAGGCGAGAGCTCGTGTTGCTATCTCGACTGGCGCAGACGATGGCCATTCATGCTAATCCTCGAGCGAAGCGAAGTCGGCAGTAGGTACTCGGCATGCGAAAGTCCCCGCGTCCGCCATCCACCTATCGTCCCAACCCCTCCATCTACCACTACCTTCAACTCGTCTGCATCAACCGTTGGAACCCAATGATGCCAGACTATCGATCCTTACTTTTGGAGGAGGGTAGAGGCTTGAACTCGTATTAGGGCTGTCGAGCATCAAGGGGAAGTGTCACTCGTACGATGTTCTCCAAATCCGTTGGTTCGGAAGAGCGGCTATCTATGACGATTCTCTTGAAAAATTCATGAAATTTACTATTTCTTATCCTTTAAAATATTACACGAATGTTATAAGTGTATTAATATTTAGACATATACAGGACATCTGTAACTCTTACATATTTCGTGTATAATTTATTTGTGTTAGTTTGTACAGTCATATAAGGAACATCATGTAAAAATATGTCCGGTCTTGTTCTTTCGAAGGCTTTTTGAAATTTCTACGTGTTAATTTCCTTTTAAAATTATGTGAAATTGAACATTTATTATTCACATATTTGAGATCATTTTTTCAATTTGTCTTGAGATGTATACAATAATTGTTTTACAGAATTTGATTCCTTGTAATTGTTCACAGCAAATGACTTAAGATTTTATATTGAAAGTTGATACACTTGATAAGGGCCGAATCGTTGGCCGAAACGTTGTGTACGTAACATCAATAAAATTTGCCAGATTGGTCGGAAGGAAGGATTGTTATTATTATATTTTGCCTGGCGATATAAAAGCTCCTTAATAGAATTTGATTAATCTAAAAAAAAGGAAATTTATATTTCCAATAAAATAAATTCGATAATTAGCTTAAAGCCAATGCTTTTCTCATGGAATTATCTACGCGATCTGGGATTTCCTTAACCTCCGTTCCCGCACGTCTTAGCATCCGGCCAACGCTCGAATGCTCGTGATCGTTCACACGTTATGAATACCCTCGTCGGATCAATCGCGCGTGCGTTTCCTTCCGCGTGCTTTGGTGTTTGAACGTTTCCGCCTCGAAATCCAGCCCATTATTCTACAGATCAAAGCGATTCTTCTCTTGTCAAACTACAAGATATAATCACGTTACCTTCAGCTGGGACACAACTGTAAAATCTCTTGGAGTACTTTTATTTAATAATACAACGTAATGCGCAAATTATTAAATTTCCTTGTTTTATTCAACGAAATTCAGCGCAATAATGCTGGTTTCAATTCCTGAAAATATCACGCGGAAGAAAGCGTAAGTTACTCCGTTGGGCACTTTGCGAAGTGCCGCGCGAGGGAGGAGCACGAGCGAGGATAACGCGTAAGCAGCAAGAAGAAGACGGCAGACGAAAATCAGGATCAGAAGTAGAGGATAGCGGGTACCGGGCAGGTTCTTGGCACGGCCTCCCTTTTCGGGATAAGGGTAAGGGAACAGCCGCCATCCATTACGGGCGGCTCATGACACCTCGAGAGATATATCGACTCACCGCATCCTCGAATTGAATCGAATGCCGCCGGCAAAAACACCAATGAGCAAAATAGAACATTGTGATCGATGCTTCGCCCGCCGAAATTTATCGGTGAATGAGTTACAGCGGCGAGGGCTTGTATACTGCAGCAGCATTCTCGGCGATTCCGCCGATCCATTTTCCCTTCTGGCTACAAAAGTACCGACGATCCGCCAACGTTACAGTAAATAGCTGTTCGAGACTGCGGATTCAGAGTCCCGGTGAATGGAGGGCGCAACCCTGATCTTTGGGACGTTCGTTTCTCGATTCACGATTATTGGGGAATTTTCCCCGGACACGTCGGTGGTTGCTGCGACACGAAGGAAAAAGAATGTCGTTAGCGAACGAGGGAGCTTCCTAGCTCCCTCGTACAATTCGAAACGTACGAATCAAACCTGTCGAGATTTCTCTCGTAGGGCATGGCGCACTTGGCTAAGCACGAGAAGATTGGCTGCTGCCTGATACAAACGTGTTCGCAAGATGCACGCGTTTCGCTTCGCTCGGCTGTTGGCGCGGAGCGGTTCGCCTTTGTGAAAACTTGTTCGTCTCGCTTGAAGGCGCCGACTACCTCTCTTGCGGAGCGTTCGACTGCGCCTTCGTTCTGCCGGCGGCGGATCCGCCAGCGTAATATTTGGGATTAACCGGAACTAACGCACAAACAGAAGTTTCACTTTCAAACAGCGGAGCACTGCGCCAGTCGAGCAGTCGCGATGCGGTGTGGGGTTGTTGTCGGAAAGCCGTATTAGCAGCCTTGCGCGGAGTGTAAACATCGCATAAATCCGCCGTGCGCCTACCGCCGTCGCCCTATGCCGCGCCGTAGTAACTGTAAATACCTGCTACGGCTTTGTAGATTACCGCGATGCCATTAACGAAAGAGAGATAATACTTCCACGCGCCCGTTGCTTTGTGTGCGCGCGTGTTGTGTGCCTCTTCCGCGAACTGATCCACCTTCTCGAGGGGACCATATAATTTCTCCACTGTTGACTGCGATCGTTATTAGTTCGCGAGACGTAGGAGAGCGGCGTTGCGCAGTTGTCAGAATAATTCATCGCGAATTTTCCAACGAACACAATAATCCGATTAAGATTGGCAAAGGGGTAATGGTCGATAGTCCGGACCTCATTTACTGATGTACTAAGCTGCCCCAATGGCAGCCGACCGCTACATCCGCGTAATTGAAAATTAAACTGTCTTATCTGCCGTCGTCCACCGGCCGTATCCTTTCGCTCATATTCTCCGTAACGTAGTCGCGACTACCTTTCCGGCCTTCCAAATAACCATTTCCAGGGAGTGAATAGTTAATTTCCTAAAGTTTCAGCACGGCCGCCTGAATGCCGCATTGATTGGTACTCCAATCAGTTAGGGGTGAGCGTTAGCGAAGGTTGAGCAGGAGGAGGTCGTTCAGAATAGTCGCGGGGCGTGGGGATAGAGCGATTGGGGCGGCAGCAGAGGGCGATGGGATAGATGGTAGGCGGCAGAGGGCAGGGGAGGCGACGAAGGGAGTGAAGGATGCAGTTCGCGCCGCAGCGTTGAACCTTCCGGGGCAACGAGGATAGAAGCGGGTAGGAGAGGACAGGGCGAAATTGAGTCTCCTAGAGGTGATTATCATTCGAAGTGGATCAGCCAAAGGTAGTGGCCCCCATCCCCTTTGGCTTCGGCTTTCGCCTCTTTTTTTTCCTACAACGATCGTCTGGCAAGATTGCCTTTATAAAATCCATTTTTAATGGAGTAGCCATAATCGCTACGCGACGACGTTGCGATGAAATTGTGCGATAGGTGCGTCCTCTACGTCAGCGGAAGATAAGATATAATATCGCCGTACAAAACTGGAAAGTTTCTACGCGGTCCGTTTAGAAAGGGCGTTCTTATGAAAGTTTTTCCTTTTTACGTCGTTTATCGTAAAAATTAAGACAGCAACAATTTCGGAATCTTTCGGAACAATCAGCTGACGTGGCTGCACATAATTGCCAGTGCAGCATATCTACAATAGATCGCCCAAGTTGATATCCGGCTTCCGAAGAAATGCGACCGAAATTGAGGTGGACGCTTTCTCGCGAGAAGGATGACCATCATCTGTTGTCGGTCCGTTAAATCTCCTCCGAGACGCTCGGGAAAAAAGCTTCAACGCGGACCTGAAAGCGTCCGATCCGACGGTAACGTCGTTCGCGTCGTTTCTTCGGGCATCTTGACCGATGATCATCGTGACGATTTGGTACCAGGTCCGCTCGAGGAATTCTCGCGGCGAGGGATAAAGGATAGATGGACAAACGGGCGGACGGATGAACGGACGACACGGAGAACGAACCCGTAAGAAGCGACTAGGTTCGAGGCGCTGCCGGAGGAAATGGGCTGAGGAGGGAAATCCATCCGAAGCTCCCCAAGAATGTTAGAGCGATAAACTCCTGTCGGGAGCTGGCGGTATCTCTTGCCGGCAGTACCTGCTGCAAGGGAGGCGCAGGGCATCGCGCCAAACCAGTTTTAAATGCGCTCTTAAATTTCACCAACTTGCGACGAGCCGTAAACCATCTCGGCGGCTCTGGCCGGGTTAGGCTGCTGCTCTTGTCGTATTTGGCTGGGCGAAGTACCCGCAGAGAGTTCCTCCCTGCGATGGGATCTGCCAGTCTCCTACCGCCCATCGTCCTGCGGCTTACGTACCGCCCTAATCCTGATACTCGGATTTGATCTCTTTCCGTCTCGCTTCGTCGTTACCTCTCCTCCTCGTTGAACCCGCTCCGTCTTCTGTATCTTCTTCTTTCTCCCGCGAAGACTGGTCCTCAAAATGTCTTAGCTCGGTGAGATCAACGAACGCGTTACATCGATTCTGCCTTAAGAAGTCGTTCGTATGTTTAGGACCGACGATCCGATCGCCGATCCTCGTCCAGCTCGATGTTACGGCGCCGCGATGTTAAATAAAATATTTACGGCGAATCGTTCCTCGCGTAACAGCCGTGTAATAAACGGCGCGATGTTTACGCCATGGAGGCCATTCAATCGCGTGGATTAACTCGTCTCGTCGACTTCGTCGGGTGATACGAGGAAGGGAAGTGGGGGCAGATTTAACAAGGAGGACAATCCCGATTTATCGTGGCCGTGAAGACTGTCGGTTATGAAGCGGCGTAATGGAATCCTCCCCGTGTAAGTATATACGCGCGTCATATATACGGGGCGAGGGTCCCGTATGAGAGTGCGGTGTACATCTTAATGCCGCAGGCCCATAACAATAACCACCATGAAACGGGCGAGTAGCCTCACCGGCAATAACACCGTCTGGGTTCTCCGTGCAACATCAGGCAGTGTAACGTACGCCGAGGCTCTCCTGGATATCTCGAAGCAATTACCGACTAAGAGACTGGGGCCTCGTTAAGGTAATAGTGTCCATTATCTCCGGACATAAGGGAAGAAGTAAACCAGACCTCGAGCCTGCGGAGTCCAAATAATCAGCGACTTCCCCTCCACGAATTCGGCATTTGTGCTGCAGCTATAATTTCTGCATTATCGAATCAGATATGCTATAATATATATCTTACCGTGTTTATAGTACAAGCTTACGTTCATAGTACAAGTATATATCGCACGTAATATCTTTCAACACTTTAGAAATATCATCGCTAAGAACAATACAATAGGACATAAAAGCATGTGAACATGAAATGCATTTAAAAAGCAATGTTGTTCACTTTTATTAAATTAATATATTTCTATTAAAATTTATATACGATTGTAAAGAGAGAGAGAGCTTTTAATCAATTTCTCAAAGTGTTAAAACATCGCATGTCATACTAAATCGCTCACAATTTCGTCGTTGCGCTTTTTTATGTCGAAACATCCTCGTTGTCTGTAGCTCAAGTCTAAGGCGATCGTTTACGCATTATCATAATCGCAATTGAACGGAATTCAATGAGGTGGATCGGACCCGAGATTTCGTTAATGGTGCGAGCCGTGCCGTTTAGCTCCGGGCGATAGTAAATGGGCTTGCATCGTGCTGCGGTTGGATTTGGAGACGCCATTTGGAGCACCGACTCGCTCCACTCGTCGTCACCGTCGTCCTCGTTGCCGTCGCATTTTACGGTGCAATCAAGCAACTAATGTCGAATAGATTACGCGCGGCGTCTGAAAGTAGGACTGACTGACACGACGGTGCCGATCAGAGAGGAGCAAGTCATGATTCGACGAAGACTGTCCCATGCTCTGTCGTCAGTTGCCAATTGCAATTGTCTGTTACGCGAACTCTGATCACGCATCTGCTCGAGAATAGGGATAGAATGACGGCACGGCCATTTCAGCTTTAGCTGGTTTAAGCTCCCCAAGGATCGAGTAATTAAATAAGAACCATATTACCGTACGAAGTCTCGCCGTGAGAAGTTGTCAGCGCAGATTATACTATTCGAGTCGTTACTTTGTAAAGAACAAAGTCAATTTTTTTATGGACATTTGCAATAAATATAATATATAATATTCTTTTTAGAAAAAGTAATTACTTAGTAATTATAATTACGCAATCTACATTAAAAGGAGATTTTTTCGAGTGTGTTTTATGATATATAAAATAAAATTATTTTACTTTAGTTTTCTGATGGAAAAGGAAAATCTGCTCTTGCAAGTTTTAAACTTTTTAGTCTAGTGTATTTCAGTGTGAAATATATTCATTTTCTACACAAGCACATTCCTGCGTAAAACAGAAATCGTTTATGACATTGAAACGGTCTTCGGGGAATCAGATAGCTGAAAAAATTTAGATACAAAAGAGCTACCAAAATTGCAAGCTCTTCCTTGTTATCGTTACTTCTACGTTCGTCATGGGAGTATTTTCGCTAGATACGAAGGAGGCGAGGATAAGCGAGAGACCAGAAAATACAATACGCATTCTTCCGTAGTATTATAGCGTCGGAGAAACCGGAAGCGCTCCGTGAAGTCTCACGAAGCGCGAATCCCGGTACCTCGTTATGAAAAAGCTGAGAGCAGATGTCGCCTAATAGAGATATACATGCTCGCGCATGCACACGAAAAGCAAGCACGAATCGGTGAAAAAAGTTCGTCGGCAAGTTGCATTCGATGCACTTGTTAGCGACTGTTCGTGATAGGAGCTGCACAAGGAAAAGATCGGGTCGTCTCGAGGGTGTGAGAGGAGACAACGTTGGGAAAGAAAAAGAGCGGCGGTGAACGAGAAAGTGAGAACACGGCACGTTCTCCCGAGGCGAATGGACGAGGGATGATGCAAGCGAGAGAAGGAGAGAGCGAGAAGAGAGAAAAGAAGGGAAAACGACATAGAGAGGACAGGAAGAGAAAGTGTGTGCTTAAGGAGAAGAGAGAATCCGTGGGTGAAGAAGGGAGTTTAACGCTCTCCCTTTTTCCTCTAACTGGTCCAAGAAAGGAGATGAAGCACGAGTGAAAAGGGAAAGAAAGAGACAGAGAACGAACGCGAAGAGTAGAGAACGGAAAGAGCGAGCGAGCGCACGAGCAAAGGGGGTTGGCTGTTGCTGTTGCGGCCGCGGCATTACCTCCGCACCATTAACTCGCAAAACTTTCCGCTTGAATCTTGTTCTCGACTCGGCTCGTCTCCTCTCCACCCACCCTAACCGGCCCGCCTTCTCTGCACGACCAAAAAGATCCGCGCGAATCCACTCCCTCTCCTTCTCTCTCTCTCCCCCGTCCTTCTCCTCTTCTATCCTCTCATACTTTGCAAGTGCTACCAGACCGCTGCCGGACCACCGCCGAACCGCCGGCACTCGCGTATCTGACTCCATTTCGAAGTTATCAACATAAATAGTGGCACTGTAAACGACCGTGGTCGAGCGTGCAGGCGCGGGGATGCTTTATGCCCGCCGCCATTAACGCCACGATACAACCACGCACGCGGATGTTCTCTTTTCGTTCTCTCTCTCACTCTCTCTCGCACTTTCGTTCTCTCTTCTGCTCTCTTCTTACAGCCATGCTGCGCATGCCAGCGAGCCAGAACGGACCAGAGACCACGGTGCACGCAGCTGGCCGAACTTTTCCAAGTTTTCGAGTGCCGCTTCCTTCGAGACAGGAAGAAATAACGTTTGCCAAAGTACTTTCTATAGCGGCTGTGGCAGTCGATTCGCGTTCTAATTTATCGCGCCACGGATGCACCGTCGCCGGGACCTTTAATAATCGTTAGCCGAAGCAGACCGTATTCGCGTCACTATTGCGTCGAAAAGCATTATTGATCCTTATTACTCGCATACTTGATACGATGATGTTTTGTTAATCCAGCGTCTCTCCGAATTTTCTGTCTTTGATTCGATGCGTTTAATTGGCTTTCTCTGTTTTAATATACACGATAATCGTCGTTTTTGTCGATTTAGAAAACTCAGTTATATATTTTATTTATAATTGCCAATTGCGAAATCAATATTTTGATCTAGATAGTTTTTGTCTTTTTTTTCTTCTTTTTTTCCACTGTCTTCGTCTTATCGGAAAAATCCTGAATATTATAATTACCATTGCACGTTTTTAAACGCCCCTACCAGTGGCAACGCAAAGCGTGGATATACGATGGCGGAAGTAATCGCCGTCAATCGAAGTGGTGGAAGATAATCCAGCCGTGCGATCGATACGTGCTACTTTCATGGTACAGACAGTCGGCTGGCTCGAAGATCGTCGTCGTGCCTCGAATAATCCAGGACCCTGGTATAGCCCTGGTTTTCCTCGGGATACGAATCCTGAGCCGCCTATTTCGTCTCTCTTCCTCCTTTTCTCTCTTCTCTTCTCTTTTCTTCTTTGTCTCCCTCGTTCTCCCTCGTTGCCACGGTCTATCCTCTTCCTTGTTCGATCGGGAAGACTGCAACTTGTTTATTCTCTGTTTAGCTTTCTTGCTCTGGCAATCCACCCCATTTTCCGCCAGCGGGAGATGATCTTCCTTCTTTGTCAGTTCACTGGAGATTAATCGACCATGTGGAGCGTGATTACATTAGCTGGGCCTTGTCAGGTTTTCTTCGTAACAGTATTATCGGTGTCCTCTTCGGAACGTCATCTTCGCAACGATTATCGATCGACAACAGAAAAGTCCTATCGCCGAATTTTCCCGAATTCACGACACTCGTACGCGGCATGCACCGCGGGGGCGGGCAACTTCTTCAGTATCCGCATGAAAAGGACGGTTCCGCGTTTCGCGATATTACCTCGCGCGAGCACTGTCGCCGCGAAAGTAGTATTGCATATTCCGGTTTACGGCGCATAACGGACTCCTCGTACTTCGTACGAGGCGGCCTCGCATTGTGCATCGCACGATCCGCCTCTGCCACGCTTTCATCCACCAACGAGGGAGATCGATCTACGTCGAAAATGGCACCGTTGCGCCGTGGTGTACTCAGTGGAAGGGAAAGAACGGGACGATCTCCGAGTAGAGAGACGGACTTCTTCTTTTTCTGCTTCTTCTTCCTCCACGTCAAGCCAAAACGACGACGGTGGAACCACGGAATTGAAAAATAAGTTTACGCCGGACCGTATACGTGTTCCTCCACGTTTAGGAGTCATCAACCTTTATTGTGCCTCGTAGTGCCATAAAGTCGGACCCTTGTGTACTTTTGCTCGGGCAGAGACCAGGGGGAGGATGAACATTTGGAAGGGAAGTGTATCGCGCGATTCCTTCTTCGCTCTATCGGGACTCTGATACAAGGTCTACTCGATCTCGGACAGAATGACGGACGATACGAGCAGCAAGATGAATCCAATCATACCCGAGGAAGCTCACCATTTCTACGTTACAATCGGAAAAACGTTTCGCTGAGAAGTGAAGTTTAGAACAAGTCTCACGTTTCCTTCAGATGCAGATTCGTAGATTTCACATGACCTTCCTTGTGCTATTGAGAAGTTTACTGCCGCATCACTTAGCATATTACCTGAAATAATACTTTTGAATTTTCATTAACAATAGGGATTTTTCCAAGGATAGATTTGTCTCTCTCTCTCTCTCTCTCTCTCTCTCTCTCTCTCTCTGGAAACTATCAAAATGAAAAAGAAACTTGCAAAACAAAGAAATGATAGAAATCTTTGAATCTTTTCGATTAATGTTCATTTCCAAGATAAACAGACATGTAAGCTTTCTCAAAATATATGTATACTGCAAAACTATATACAGAAATATAAGAATTCGTCGCTCACACGCGCGAAGAGAGCAGAGAAGAGTAGAAGGCACTTGCATACCACCTTATGTACTTTGTCGAAGGCAATTGGACGACAGATAACTTCCGCGCAAAACCCCACTATGTGTCCGTACTTTGAGTCCATTCGTACGGTCGTTAATACCTCGGGGGATCGCAAACGGACATTCAGGTGCCCCGTGCAAGGGCGACACGAGGCGCGCCGTGTAGTTGCCGGGGCCGTGGCCGCGCGAACTGCGAGGGCACACGGAAACCGCAACGCGGCCCACGAAGACGAGCCTCACCGCCGGCCATTCCCGGCTATTATGCTGTCTCTAATTAATTTACGGGTCCACGATGTTACCGCTCTCTCACTGTTCGACCGTTCCAACCCCTCGCGCGCTTCTTCTCCCACGATAATTCAACTTCTCCGTGCGTTCGTGTCGTTTCGTTTCGCGTTGCGGCGCGAAGTAGCGCAACGGGAAACGAAATGACTGGCCAATTAACAATGCGAACACGACAACGTGGCACCGGCCGGCCGCCGCTCGCCCCTTACCGCCCCAGCCCTGTAAGCCGTTTTCGCTCAACGCGCGGGGATCTGTTTCGCGTATATTTAAATTCCATTATTCATAATGCATGAGCGCGGCGCGAGGAGGAGCCTCGCCGGCCCCGGCACTTTTTTTCCCCTCCCCGAGCAGAGCCTCGAATTAAACAGCCGCGTCGCGGATCTCTGCAGGCGCTGTTTTTTGCCCGGGGTTTCCTACCATCCCATCAGCCTAGCCCCTTGCTATCCGCGCCAGCCCAAAATGGCAGGCGTTGCCGTCACGGTGTTTTGCCGGCGCAAGAGCCTCCGCGAGATTCGCCGTGAAAGTTCTCCGTTTTTCTCGTCGGCAATGCAGGCGATTTGCAAGCGTCGTACGCGAACGGAATGCGCGAGAGCACTGAAAGGTGATGGGAGGATTTTTGTCGAGGACACGCAATTACATGAGGAGAGCGAGAGCATCTCTTCGAATAAACGAACACGGGAAAAAAGAAATAGGAACGGTCTCATTTCGCGTTTCACGGTTTTACGGTTCTTAGGGGAATGACATGGCACGCGCGCGCGCGTGCTCGTCCTCCCTTGTTCCACTCTGATCTCGGCCACGTAAAACTTGGGATTTATGAGGTTTTGCGGAGAGTAAAAGTTCCCACCGTGCCACCGGTAAGCAATGCTCTCCACCGCTTATCTCCGCACGGAATGTTATCAGTCGTTGCCCGCCAAGTTGCACGGCGATCGCTATTAGGATAACGTATTTATACCGGGACGCAATTATGCGCTCGTCGCGGGCCACGCAAACGCGGGCCGAACCCCTTACGTCGTAAGGGTCGTATCTTTACGTTAGTTAGTAACGCGTGCAACGTACCTACCCGCTCATAAAGCTCATAATCGTTTCGTAAGGATTATCGCGCGTCGAATAAGTTCGACGCAAGATGCAGTTCGGTATCAGGCACACGGCGCAATGGCGTGTGCAGCACGGATGCATGGAAATAAGGTCGTTTCGACAATGGTGCCCGACGATGTGCCGCAGGAAACGGGCTGCCATTACGAGGCCGATTATCGGCCAGTTATCTTGAATTCTTCAGGAGTCCCTGGTCGCCTCGCACTATCGAGCGTTCGTACCCCTTGTCCGAGAACCACTGAAATAACAATATACCGATCCGAGCATAATGAGAAACCGATAGTATCGCGATGTGCCGTGCGCAAGGGATCACGCTAAACCCCATGGGGTTACCGCTACGCCGTTCGCGGGGACGGTCCTTTATCGCGAGCTCGTCATTTTCGCGTTTCGAAGAACCTCGTCGCCTGGTGTGTAACTATTCGCCTTCCTTTTTATCGCTCTTATTTCCGGCAATATCTTACGAGCGTCACGTGTGCCTTTATCTAGGTACGAGCGAAAGATGGAGGTACGGCGCTCTCAAAAGCATCTGTCGCTCCTATTATTTTCCATTTTGGTGGCGATGCGTTAGTGATTTTATTTAAATACAATCAATGCGAACTCTGATCTCGAGACTACTCGCGTCATTAAACATGTATCGATAACTACAATTTATTAAGTTCCTTTTTGTCCATCTCTCGAAAAATTATGTCATTTAATTTAATGCCATTTCTTGTAATGGCTTTTCTTTCTC
Organism: Ooceraea biroi; assembly: GCF_003672135.1. NCBI lineage: Eukaryota > Metazoa > Arthropoda > Insecta > Hymenoptera > Formicidae > Ooceraea > Ooceraea biroi. The sequence continues at coordinate 685,331 of NC_039512.1, forward strand.
GCTGCTAATTTTAATTTCAAGTACTTCAGCCGCTAGTTAGAGGGTATTACGTCACGTAACTAAGAAAGCCTGAGAATATTGCAACGAATGAAGTGACCTCTCCCAAGACGCTTGGGACTCGCTTGAATTCCAGTATGGGGAAGTCCGCCGGGAAATGAGCCTCGACTCGCCCTCTTTCTCCTCCCCCCACTACTTCCAATTAAAAGTTACGCTGCTGTTGAATCAGAGTTAATGAAGGAAATAGAGAAACTACAGCACGGCCAAGCCTGTCCCCCATCCTGGCCCTTCGCCCATCGTATCACGTTTCCGCTCATTGATTTCTTTTTTCTCCCCTCTCCTGCACAGTCTACTCTTTCTCACTTCATCTCGACAGTCCCTTTTTTCTTTCTTTCTCTCAGCAGGAGAAATAAGAAATAAAGGAAAGCATCTAGGAAGCATCCGTGCGCTGCGTCAACATCGCGCGACAATCGAGCCGTCTGCCATCAGATAAATAACGCAGTGCGACTCTCGCTTTTCACGAAAATCCTTCCTTTTACAGTTGGAGTCTCCGTTATCCGACGGGGAAAAAAACTTTTATTACCGAGTGTACCGACTGGCTACCTTCGCGACTGTCTAACTTCCAGCACTCCTCCATGGGACTTAATAGAGCGACGATAAAGCTATTAGTCTTTATTAATTTCTAATTAGAGCGTAAAAGTTTAACGCGGTGAAAGTGGTCTTAAACTTTCCGTTGTGAACTGTACGCGCCGTCAGTGGTTTAGCATACGGGAGGTCATTCTCTCAAAATTACTCATATCCGCACGAAACGGTTAATATGCAGAAAGAAAAGGGTTTTTACGTGTGGTCGGGTGTGTGCGCGCGCGCGCGTGCATGTACGTGTGTATGTTGCGTCGTATGGTAGATCGTCGTGGACGAATATATTTTTAAAGTACATTTTCGCGGGTACGGGTAATAGCGTCGATGGGTAATCTCAAATATTAGTTCGATCTTTCTGATATTTCTTCGGCGCGCAGCCGACTTTTGTTCTCCAGGCAGGACGCGCTCTCGACGTTCTCCCGTGCTCGGCTTCGACCTCTTCCACTTTCAAGGAGTACGATTCTTTCCTCCTACATTGTCGAAAGCCTCGGCGATTCTCTATTTATTTAATACAGCTGTGCTATCTACTAGGATTCGTCCGACTCCTTACTCCGTTCTCTCCGACGAACTTAGGAGATACGGCAGCAGACAACGCCCAAGGGTACGACTAACATCCACACAGAGGCAACTCTTTTGTCGTTGCTGCTTTCTTATTTACCTCAGTCCAATTGTACTGGTAGCCGTGCATCAAATAACGCCACGGATATATCAGGACTCGTCTGCCTTTTGACCGACGCTAAAAAACCAAATCTCGTCGAGTCTCGGGTTAAATTTTCACGCTACGCTGGCGCTTGCTCCTTTGTGTTGGGTCGAATCCTTGTTTGACTAGGTCAAAGATACGTATGAATATACAGTAACAGCGAGAGATATCCTGCGCGAGCGATGTCTCCCTCGTGGCCAGAGGGAAAGAATCTTCCTGACGATGTTTGTAGACGGCGGACTGTTCGCAGCTTCTGCACGAGATGCGCCGTGATTTTTTTCTCTTCTGCGATACATCCTGGCTAGAGAAGGACACAAAATGCAAAAATATTAAGAGTGCATCACTATTAAATCTGTATCATTCACAAAGGAAAATTAATTGTGTGCAGCTTCCATTGTGCGGTAACAATAGGGTATTTTTGTATAAATTTTTATATAAAGGTTTATATAAATCTTTATAAATCTTTTTTACATAGTCACAACGAAATGTCTGTATAGAAAGATATTTATTCCTCCGAAAAACCTGTTTTTTTTTTTCAATTAATGCTTTTCCCTGCATCACTAACATACAATTATTCATATAGGTACGTTGAATATAAATTTTTACTTTTTTATATGGATATATCATGAATATGTAAAAGTCAGGATTTTAATAAATGATCCGTTTCTATGGTTTTCACTAAATTCATTCCATATTAATACGTTTTTATAAAAACAAATAATTAAATCTTTAGAATTCGTAATTAAACCGATAAATCGTTACTACGAATTTTTCGGTTGATCTCACGAAAAGATGATCAGGGTCACCGAGTAAACCGAGCGAATTTCACGTTTAAAAGATGGAATTTGTACCGAAGAATTCCCAATGTACAAGTAATCCAGATGGAAAGAAAGATTGAAGCTTCTCGTGCGGTACCAGCGAGAGCGCTCGAAGAGAAAAAGAGATGGAAACGAGGAATACAGGAGTGGTAGAGTAAAAGAGGCGAAGGATATTGGTAAACACCGTGCACTCCTGCCTTTCCTTCCCTTTTCGGCGTCTATGCGAAGGAATTATTCCATAATCCAAATACTATAAATACCAGACCAGTTCCACTGCGCTTCCCTGCACAACTTATCCCCCTCGATAAGACTCTTGAATAAATAGAACGCGAATGTTGTTTGCGAGCGGAAAAGTCTTATCTACGGAGTTTTAATGCGCTACGCGTTGACACGAGCGGAAAAATGTAACGCGAGAACTCCTAGCAAAGGTTAATTATTGCTTTAAGTACGAAATGGAACGAGCAACTAGAACCGTCCACGAATATAATCGTGAAATCAGGAAAATTTAGAAGATCGTTTCTGGTGGACGGATTTCTCCGTAAACCGCGCGCATCGCGGTCAATTTCGATGCTGACGAAGACGGACGATATATCTGCGCGTAACTCGATATCAGCTGTCGAATTCGCTTTTCGTTTCGTCCATTATCCGATACCGTTTCGCCGCCGCTCAAGCCGAGTCGAGTGTTCGTTTTCGTTACTTCGTGTTAGCACGGTTTCCTTGCGGTCGTACGTTTCAATCGCGCTTGTTATTTCTTTGATCAGCGTTGCTATTTTAGCCGTGCATTTAATGCGCGTCTCAGATATTTTCCGATATTATTAGGAAGAAATCGCATTAACTTACGAGACGTTGCAGATAAGTGACGAAGAAATTTAATGGATTATCGTTAATTCAAGGATCGATTGTGATATTTAAAACAAATTTTTATTACTTTCTCAGATGTGGGAAATATATGTATGCGTCACGAAATGTATACGCAGCAGTACAGATTCGGTCTGCTTTTATGCTGACGCTTTTTATAAGGCTACTTCTCCAACTGAGACACGCGAGTAACAATTTTATGTCGTACGGACGCTAAGTAATGTTTATGGGTCAGCGTGCTTCTCCCATAAACGTATACAACCGTTTCTCCTGACGCGAGCGGGTTGCCTCGACCGAAAAAACGTTCTCGGGGCAGTAAATATCCGTAAAGTATGGTCTCATATTTTGAAAGGCGGAAGAAGCCACGACTCTGGCGTCACGCCCTCTCTTCCTCGCCCTTACCGTTCATCCTTTCGTCCCCTCCCCCCCTCTCCCGGCGCCCTTCTCCCACCCTCGGAAGGGAGGGCTAAGCAACACCCCGGCGTAGAAGCGTACCGCGTTGAGAAAGTAGCCTTTGGCTCTGAACTGGATAATGTAGGTCCCGCTCGTGTGTAATATACTCACAGCCCGGCCACTCTGGCGCACGGTCCCCATAAAGACATCGTATTATTTAAAGCTCTCACCCCTATTCTTCGCTCACGACATTTCCTATTCCCCGACCGCACCCCAGGGCTTATCGCTAATAATATATAGCGCAGGCAAACAATAGCCATCAACGCGCGTACTCGCCGTGCTCGCTATCGAATCGGTCACCCGACACGAGGTGTTCTTCTACGTACCAAAAACGCTCGTCCTCCTCTTCGTTCTCCTCCTTCTCTTGCTTGTAGCGCTGCTGCGACGAGGACTTGGAAACCAGCCGCAACGTGCACGTGGAAGCATGAGGAAATTGCAATAAATTTCGACATCAGCCGCGCGTGTTGCACCGAGATATCACGTGTTCTTGCGAACACGGTCGGTGGACATTTGTAGCCACGACGGATAGTATTGCCCGTTCGATTTTGCCGATCATCTCTGTGTATCGAGTCGACTTGTAGCCGGAGTCACCAATACCGAAACAGGGGCATCTCTGGTCAGTATCCGCAGTCAGCTGTAATTCGCCCAAGCTGCTGAGTACTCTCGATAATTCTGGAACGTGCGATGCATCGGATCCGTATGCGCGCACTATCAGGCATCTCTCTATGCAACTAGATGAACCTAGTTACATGGCCGGAATCCGCGGAATGCACAAATGCGAGCCGCGCTCGATGCTCGTGAATCGAAGCCGTTCTGAGATAGGTGATTCTTGTCTCGTGACGAGCGGTTGGTAGCGCCAGTCGAGACGATAGTCACGATAGGAAATCGTGAAAAATGTATCGTCCACCGGCAAACATCGCGATTCGCGGCCAAAGAGTTACCGCTTCCGCACGTACGCGAACGTTTGCCGTACAAGAAGCCTGCTTGAGCAGTCGCGTCCTTCGCGTGTCTGCAATCTCGCTGCTATCGCTCGAGTGGAGGAGATCTCCGCCGCAGACATGGAGCCTCGTCTGGTTTACCTTGTGCCCGGCTTTGTAAACCGTGGGTAGCGCGTGTGTACACATATCATTGAGTGTGACTCGAAATCGAAGCAGCCCCGCTCGGAACTGCGGACGTGACGCAGCGACGTAACGAACCGACGAATATTTTCGGGACACCTCCGCGATGCGCGTCCGTCCCCTGCTCCTCCGCTATCTAAATATATTATTAAGGTTTATCTCGGCGGATTATCTTCGGCCGACGCTGCCGCCCGCAATCCCCCGCCATCAATTTTTCCAACTGGAGATAGTGCGCGCGGATCCGCGCGCTGATCGTACGATGCATATGCGATGTACCTGATAAAAAGCGGGATACCTTCGAAACCCGTTTGCTTTTATTGAGACAGACTGCGCTGCACCGCGGGCGTGTTTCGGATTTTCGAGCGCGTCGCTCGTTCCGCACGGACGGGAAAAAAGGCAGCGACGTTCGTTGACGTACACGAATGAATTCCGCCGAGTACCAAAAATTCGTGCTCTTGAAGCGGCGCGCACGGCTACCTCGAAATAATGGAAACATTTATACGTGCGCACGGAACGCGTTGCGATAATATTTTCTAACTGTAAAAATATACCGTAAAACTCGGCGCGCTGTGAACGAATACATATTACATTTTTTTCCGCACAGACGTGAATAGCACCGTTGTTGTATCATAATCTTATGGCCCGCCAACGTACACACGTACATATAATTTCGGCCGCATTTATTTCGCAGCAAACATACGGATCAGCGAGTTTCCTGTTTCGTTTGGATTAACGGATAATCGCCTGCGTGCGCTGTGTACTTCCGGCGTGTATTTAAATCGCGTTTGATCGTGATGCTTTCGTGTGCCAACTGGCATCATATTATGCTATTGACAATTGTGCCATGCCCGTGACAGCTATCAAAGTAATCATATATCCGGTAAAGTTTCATGTGACTGATACGTCCGAATGACAATTAAATCTTGACGACCAATAGCGATAGAATATTTTTTCACGCGACTTTTCACACATAATCATCGTCATCGTCTCCCATTTGTAGGATGAATGTCTTATCTTTCGCAATACTTAAAACATTTTCACAAATACGCACATGCGAAATTGTAAGCAATAGAAAAAGGCAGAAACGATTCGTTGACATTATTGAAATTAAATATGTTCTTTATTTTCGAGTCCCCTGTGCTTAGCGATTGAAGATGAAACGAGCTTCCATCTTTGCAGTGTCACGTAAAAAGTTTGATCGTGAGGTGCCACGTGACTTTTACGGTCAATCCTCGTGAGAATCGCCTTATTTTACGAGTCACGGAGATATCGTTTCGCGACTGAAAAAAGTGGCCACGACCCTTCTCTCCCGCGCAGCGTAACCACGTTCATCTTATTTGATACTGCACTAAGGCGAAATTTGTTGGAGCCACTTCGATCGCCGCGCTTCGTCCGGACGGGCAGTGCATGACTGATATACGGGTTAATGTACCGAATAAATTCAGCCGCAGTCACCGGTAATATTACTTGCCCCCGACGAAAGTATTTTCTCGTTCGCGTATTCCGTCGGTCCGCGTGTCGCTCTTCCATCTTAATCAGACGTGATGAATATTCATGCATGATGGCGCACAGTGACACGAAACGAAATACGCTGTATTTCACATCGATTTCATTGCAAGAGGAAGAGAGAAAGGGAGAGAGTGAGAGAGAAAGAGAGAGAGAAGGGGAAGAGAAAAGTCTCTAGCGGGGGGTTTCTGAGATTTTCGCGAAATTCGGCCTCCTCAGGCGTGACGCGCGGTGATCGCGAAGGAGGTAAAACCGAATTCGTCGAAGCCGATGGGATTTCACGGACTTTCTGCCGACGCTATGATAACCGTGTTGGTTACCTTCTGCACCATCTAACGGTACATCCCGAGCTCCGGGAACGGCGGGCAGGCGGAGAAAATCCAATTGGCAAATTCCTGAGCGTCACTGGACCGCGAAATGGGGTGGCGGGCGCGGCTGCTGCTACTTCCATCTCTCGGGGTAGCGATTGTGACGATGGCAGTAGTGGTGATGGTGGTGGTGATGGTAGTGGTGGTGCGAGAAGGGCTTATAAATTGCATACGATAGCGCTAACCTCCGCTATCCTGAAACTCCGCCGTTCACGTGTCCGGCCAAGATTACGCCTCGACCCTTCCCCAATTGATTTATTTAATGCCCCGCCGAGGAGAAAGGGGGAAAAAAAGGAAAATGACCGATGGATCGGGGAAAGATCCTTTTGAACGAAAGAGCCTCGTGAGAACGATACGCGATTGTGCGTACACTCGATAAAATGATACATGGGGTATTACAGATAAGGCACTGATATTAAAAAAGATTGATATATCCGTTGGATGGTTGATAGTACGCGAAAGTGATATCTTTATTGATATTAGCACAGAAACATAGTTACATGCTCGCATTCCTAAATGAATAACATCACCGGCGGCACGCGATTCTCCGTGCAAAAATTCCGCTTGCTTCTAGCATGTCGCGTTTTATTTGTAACACGGTAACGGTTTCCGGAACCATTGTATCTTGCCGCGAGATGAAATTTGGCACGCGCTACGAATCCCCGCCTCAAGTCGGCTGGGTGTCGACGGTGCCTGTGTCGGTTCCGAAGGAAATATCAAGTGGCAGCAAGATGGCGAGGGAGAAACAGCCCCGCCGTGAATTGGGCTGGAGGGCTTGCGCGCCCCCGCGTCGGGTCCATCTGGGAACGGGCTTAAGAGTAACCTGCCGGACAGATTGGAGTTTCTTGGCCCCTTACCAAGGAAGAAAAGCGGAGAGCGGCGGCGGGAACGTAGCAGTTGCCACCGATGTCGGTGATGCTGCGGGATGGTGCTGGCGTAGAAGATGGCGGGGGTGGAAAGGAAGCGAACGGAACGGAAAGTGGCGGTGGGGCGGGGAAACCGGTAGCACATGGCCCGGTGCCTACGTGCACGCCGGTATCGCTTGGCCCTTGCGGCGACCGGGATCCGCGTATTTACCTACATTGAATCTCTGCCAACCTACAATTACCGGTTACCCATCCTTCCTCGAACCCGTGCTCGCTTGCCTGCTCGTTCGGCGATGCCTCTATGCCAAATTCACGAGGTTTGCGTGATGGTAGGTAGATCTGCATAAAGTGTTCATTCGTGGAGTGAGCGCGCGGCTCGGCGAGAACGATGGAACAATCCGGCGATTTCCCGGCTGTCCGCTCGTGAAAATCGACGCGCGCGCCCGCACGCCAATTTTCCAAGGAGAACGAACACACGGAAAAGAGGGCATGGCTGAGCGAAAAGCGTGCACGCTACTGAAAATGTGAACCATCCCTGATAACCGAATTAAATCCACTCGGCTATCCGATGTAGGTTATCGGAGAAAAATATCGGAACTAAAAGTATAAAAACTTTTAATCTCGGATGAGAAGTGCATGACGAAAGTATGGTTATTACACGCGTTTCGCTACGCTTCGCATTACGGAGAAGCGTTCGTGACCAGGTCTTCTCGCTCTTGGGCGAAAATCTGGTTCGAGGAGGACTGCGAATGCCTTCGCCGGCGCATCCTACCGATACCGACTTTTCCGGTGGGCGGAAGAGTCGCAAAGAATCGGATTTGCACCGTTGCGGAACGGGAACGCCAAACGGCGAACGCGTTAGCTACGCATCGTCGATTTATCTGCGCCAACGGCGCCGCGGAATTTCAACGCCTCGTTTTCGGTTTTATCGACGACCCGGTTATTCGACGTGCGGGACGAGCGGGAGACTATGCTTAACAACTCATAAAGTCGTCGACGGTCGGTGCCCGTGTCCCGTATCGTCGTGTCCCTCGCAATGCTAACGCGCTATTTCGAGTTGACCTAGGTCACCCTCGGCTACAGTCGGGCTTCGCTATCCGGCGAATGTGCAGCGATGGTGGTGGTTGCGGCCGCGGCGACGTCGCCGCTTGGAAATTGAAACAAATATTTTACGAGGGCTCCAGAGTTACGGCGATAATAATTAAAAGGCGGTCCTGGCACGCTGTCCTCGACCGGTGCTCGTTGGCTGTAAAGTCGGACGCCAGATATTACCGTCCTTCCGACGACGGCAGTCTCGAGAGGCTTTGATGTCCGCGGCCTTCTTTCCAAGTCCTTGGTGCTTCAATTATAGAACGACGACTTCGGGAAAGTTCCAAGTCGGAACGCGGCAGAGTGAGCTACGGCTTAAATAAATATGCTTCAAATTTTGCTGCTCGACGCAGATGCTTTTTATAAATTTCTCATACGCTACGGAATAATTTAGCAGACAGGTATCCTTAATGAATTCGCGCATTATTAACGGAAATATATATCAGAAGTAGCAAGGATATCTTCTTATTGTAGAGAAAATTATGAAAGTATTTACTAACGAATTTACATGCAATCAATACTCTTTCTCTCTCTTAAGATGAGAGAGAAACAAATTAATTTTTTCATTTACATTTAAAAATTTAATCTCTCTCTTTCTCATCTTATGTCCGCGTAAATTCATTTAATGACGTCATTTAATAACATATTAATATTTAATAATGCAATGAAGAACAATAGAATGGAAATTAAAATTGTAATGTAGATCCCCGTCAAAATTAATGAAAAGATCATATAAAAGATTATAACTGAAAAGAATGTTAATTTAAGACAATATATGTCAATTTACTATGCTGTATGTATATAACAATTTACCATGTTCCTCAACATGATGACATACTAGAAGTTACATACAGTCACCGGAGACTGACACAAGTTTCTGTATGGAATGTACTATCACTTGTGTTAAAGACATGATATATAATAGTTATTAAGATGTCTCTGTCATTCTGGCAACAATGTCTATGCTCGCGATTGCAGGCCTAGCAAAGCGATTCATCGTGCGTTTTCCATCACGTCTTAAACCTTGCAGCACGTCCTTAAAGTCTCGCTCAAACGACCTCACGGGCTTTACCCGCGACGTATCGTACCGGTTCCAGTTATCGGGGATCATTTTCAGCCCCCGAGGGGATCAGGCGAGACCGGGGCTTAAAGCGAAACGAATCGCCGTCGATACACCCCTCTTCCGCCATACGTGCACGAAGAGTAGAATCCTTTTTGTCCGCGATACAGCGGATACGATCGCTGCGCCGGCCGGCAAGTTGCGAAATTGCCGCAGAGACGGATTATTTCTCTTTGTTCCGCGCACGTTTCCGCGATAGCGTCGTTATCTCGCGCCGCGGAATAATTAAGAGGGTAATACGTACGTGTATTAGCCGCAAATAGCCTCTCTCCGCGCGCGCGTGTTTATCGCGCCTCTGTGTTTCCCCGCTAATTCTTTTAGCCGTTCCATTCGCACGCCTTTGGATATATTACATCTTCATTTATTCCCATAAAATGGATTATTTCCTTTACAAACTAAATTCAGCAGGAATATACAGCGGGATAAATCCTTCGCAAATTAAAGCGGCAGTCAGGAAACGCGCTCACTAGCTTTCCCTCTTTCTCTTTCTTTCTCTCTTTCTTTCGCTCTGGCCGCTTTTCTCGGATAGAATATTTTTCATTTTACTTCTACGTCTTTCAGTATGAAAACTTGTATCCGCGTGATCTAGTTTTCAGTTACGAGTTCTTTTTTCTTATTGCTTATTGCTTGACTAACGATTATAACATTGTCAGTTAAAATATGAACCAACTAATTTATTAGAACGTTTGTGGATTACGCAACGTACGTATATATCATTGTCAGAATATGGAGAAAATGCGCAAGACTAAATCTGAAAGGCGAAAATATCTGTTCGTTCGGTGTGAATAAATTTGACAGCCTCCTCCTCTCTTAGCAGTACGCACGATCTGCACCCATGCCCCCGTGTGTACGTGTGTTATGTGTGTTATATGTGCACGTATTCCGCCGAAAGCCCCGTTTCTATACAGTCTGGAATACGTTAGTCGCGAAACAGATTGTCGTACTGTCGTGTAGTTGCGCCGCCGACGTACGGAATTGTTCGTATTTGTCAGGAACCGACGACACGGTAGTTGCAGGGGGGGACTCGTTTCGAATTGAAGCCAGCTTTGCCTTAAGGAACACGAATGGAGCCGCGATTCGTGCGGAATTTTAAATCGTCGGACCATGGAGGCGGTGACGAAAAATAGTCACAACGACTGCGCGTAAAGAAAAGAGGTAAAAGAGGAGAAGAAGAAGAAGAAAAGAAGTCCCATCGACGTTTCATGAGGGAACGTTAAATACGATTATCGACGCGTGCGGTAATTTTACCTTGCGGCGTTTGGTACTGCCACTTTATTTCCAGCGAAGACGTGTTGCGCCGTACGTGCTTGTAGAATCCACTCGTAAAACATTCTCGCGAAGAAGTATGTACAGAAGTCATTTCCCCCGGGAATCCTGTTTATGATCACTCCCAAGTTATATACGTCGTATAAAGCGTGCCACGTACTTTTTCAGTGGCGCGGCAGCGAGACAGTCGAGACATACGAGGTAGACGCAGGTTGCGCTCTCGCCTAGCGTATACCCAGTTTATAATCGCACCGAGACGCGTGCGAGTGACTCGCTGCCACGAGAGGAGCAAGCATGGAATCCCTCGCACTCTGAAATTTATCGACGGGTTTATTAAGTCGTCACCAGTGCACGTAGGAAGCCCGATCGCGAAAATCCGTCACTTTTACGACCACTGGTGTCTCTTATCGATAAGTAGCTCGTACGGGCATACGTGCCTCCCTGCCGTGCATTATACTTCACTCTGTGGCAATATGAAGATGTGTTCTTGGAGCTGAGAACAAGAAGGCGTTACGCGAGAAAAGGCGGCTGTATCCAACAGGGTTCGTGTCTATACATAGCGGGATGGTACGCGTGCTCGTGATTATTTAAACGGTTACGGGCCTTTCGGGCGATATAATTTCTTCAATATTTCAACCCCCATTGGAGTGGGATGCCGGCCGCTAAAAGACCACCCCATCCATGAAGGTTGGCAGACTTCCACGTCGTCACCGCAAAACTCCTTCATCCGGGAGCGGCGCGGCACCAGTGATTTCGAGGAAACCGCGCCATTTCGCATGCATAATACATTCTAATAGCCTCGGTATCCCCCGCTCCGTCCAGCGTCGAATCAGCCACCGCGACCGAAAAGAAGCAACGTAGAACGCGATCATTTCGCTCCCTTGTTCTCTGCCGGCGCGGGCGGACGGACTCCAGTCGAAGTCGCCTCTGCCAATGTCGCCATCGAAATATTCTCGGTCCGCGACTATTCTTCGACGTTCATGAGAGAAGCACCGTTGACGATATACCGTGAGCTTCCACGAGCTTGGTTCACGTTGATGCTCGCTCTAATCTATTATCGTGCTGACGTCTGTCGGGAAGCTGTTTTATATGCTCACGTCATTGTATTATGCATCTTCCGGAATGCAAGATTCCCTGCTTTCTTTGCTATCCGCACCTATTACTTTTATTCAAGACAGCAAGTCGGAATATCAGTGATAGAATCGACAAACTGTACGTTCGATGTTCGCGAGCGCTTCGATGCTGCATTCGTCGCGACGCGAATGTATATGGCAACGAATCCTCCCTTCGAATTCCTTAATAGCGTTATTCTTTTTTCTCTATCGTTTCCCTCGGCGATAAACTGTAGGGGAGTAGGCCGTAAATAGTGGGCGGTTTGTCGCTGTCGCGACTCGAGCTCCGTCGTGCTTCAGTCCAAGATCCCTTACACGAGATAGGGCTCTATGTGCACGTCATTGAGGATTTCCCTCAGATGCGCTCTTTACATAGCCGCCGTTGGCATCGACATTACGCAAGCAAGAGAAATGTCGCGCTTACGATTTTCTTGCACAGACTCTTACGCTACACTAACTTTCGTCCGAGGAAATTTTCGTTAATTGAAACTCTAGAGTAGTAACTGCAACATATCGTCCGAGCAGACCGACTAATGTACACGAGAGAGAAGTCTCGCATGGCAAGAAAACGAAGGTTCTCTTTCAAGAAAGTCGAATTTCACATCTGGCTTTAGTCTTTTCTTAGGTCTGCGTTCTCCGCATCGTAGAAGCCTTAGCTTAGGTTACAGCGAACTTCTGCAAGGATCGATTCACCGTTTGCGACAGCGAGAAAATCCCTTCTTTAAACTTTTAATTGCAAAAAGGCGGCGAGGGAACGAATGATTCGCAGCACCAGGAGAGAAGCGGCATAACAAGGAAAATCATACTAAAGTTTCTTTCCTCGAGTAGTCGGCTTTAAGCCCAGCTCTTATTATTTGAAATTAAAATCTACGTGGAGCCTCGATGTTGCCGACCCTCGAAATTCGGTCGGTGCACTGATGAGGACGTTGGATGAAAGAGGTTACTTGGTCGCCTGGAGACTTGGCTTTTTATTATAAAAAAAATATAGCTCGAGGAAGAAACCTTTTTGATGCAGCCCTTTTGTGGTACTCAACACCTACCAAGGGAGAGACGGAGAAGGACTGTGCAAATCTCTTTCTTGCTCTCTCTTTCTTCTCTCTCTCCATCTTTCTACGATTGTTGCCTCTGACAGCAGCGGGAGGGAAAGCCTAGTGTGAGAAAACGCGAACGATGTGGTGTAGCGCAGGTGGGGGAGATGGAAACTTTTAATTGAATAGTAGGATGCCACGTCTCCCGCGATGTTGGAGCATACCAGCTGGAAAATCAATTGGATATCGGAGATTACGACGTGAGAGCTTTGCTGATTCGACCTCGAGAGACCGAGGAAGAGAGCGAGAGAGAGGGAAAGTGGACGAGAAAGAAAAAAAAGTGAGAGAGACAGTAAGGAGAGGAGAGAGAAGAAGGGAGAAGCTCTCGAGAGCCTTTCAGTTACCCGAAGGCTTCGGTCATTGATCCGCACGTAAGGTACATGGCTGATACCCACTTTATTGACACTACAAACTTCTCCACCTCAGTAGAGAGAACGATGGTCGCATGTCTATACTTTGGACGCGCTTCTTTCTCGCACGAATGATGATCGATATTTCTTTGCCGCGGTCTCGACAAACGCGCCCGATAATACGCCAGGAATCCGGCGCGAGAAATAATACGAGGCGAAGCAATTTTCCGCTCGAGCAGAAAACAGTGACCCGATCCTAAGGATAAGCTTTTGCAATTAGTGGTTTAGCCTTTAACCAGCTGTACCTTTGCTGGTTAGACGTCGAGATGTTGTATACGGTCCGGCAAAATCGGCCGTTTCTCTTAGGATGGACACGATTTAACATACTAAAGACACGCATTTGTTATCCATAAAGGTGCGTTATCCGTAAAAGTCACGACCAATCATTGGTTATAGAGGGTGTAAAAACATGGCACGTCGTATAGTGCTCGCGCTAAAAGTGACTCAACATGTGCTCTTCTCCCTGAGGAGAAGAGTCGAAAGGATGCGACGAGCTACTATCGAGGAAGGAACCGAGCGAGGACGAAGAAAGACGGCGATGGCGCTCGTAGCGACTAAGGTGGAGGGTGCTCCCGCGGGAATCCTCTAAATTTAATATAGAGTCAATTGGAGGGAACCTAATAAAATTGCTACCGCCCGAAGCTACGAGGTGGCCGGGTTTTCGTGTCCCCGACGCCGTCCCAAACGGTTGAAAAATCGTCGGAGATGCAGCGTTAAACATCGTCGCTGCAAATCGATTGAAAAACACACTGACGACGCGACTGGGGCTGTTTTTTATTAATTTTATTTTTTAGTGTGCGAGAAACAATCGCGTGCATTGCTGTTTCATATATGTAACGAACAGCATGAAAATATCAGGATTTTTGCCGAACGACGTATATCTAACAAGGTTGTAATTCGAGAAAAACAAAAATTTATATTTTTCAAGTTTATATGAATTATATATTAAATATTTAATTAATTCTGTGCCAATCTTATGTCTAGCTTGTTATACACAGCGATTGCGAGTCCCATCGGATATTCGTTTTGCTAACATTGCGTCACGATGGCCACTGTTACGCAAAGCGCAATAATCGTTAACTCTCATTAATTATTCGATGATATAAGCGTATTAAATAAATTTGATCTGTCTGCGTAATACGATATGTATTATGCCAATGACAGTGTAAACGGTTGTACGAATTGTATTTTCGGAATTGTTCCTGTCTCTCTCCTTCTTGTTATGTCTCTTTCTCTCTTTCTCCCAATGGAACGGTCACGATTATTGTTATTGCGGACAACAGAGCGCCCGATTAAAAAGCGCGCTACATCATGTCCTCACGAATAGACGGCCCGCCTAGTTTTGCATGTACTCGCGACGTTTTCATATCGCGCATAATTATTTCCGCGTAATCATCGTAATATCGTGCATGACTACATGCAATTATTGCGCCGCACGCGGACGCGATGTTAACAAATTTCAATTAGTGGACCCGTCACGAGCCGCACGGGAACAATAACATTATGCATTTTAAAAGCTTCCCTATTATTTCGGAAGGGATTCGGCTGCGTCTTGCTTAAAAATCTCGCGCGTTAGCTGCGCCCGCTCATTTACATTCCGTCCACGGTGGATAATGAAACCGGGAGAAAAACCGACGGCGGTTTAACGGGAATCAGCCAGCGAATAATGAAACTGCTTGGTATTCTTAGCGCCCGGGGGCGGAGATGAAATAATTAAAACGAAACGGAAGATCGAAAATTATGGGGCCAGCAAAGGGTGCTTTCTCTTTAAGCAAACTTCTACGTCATCCTCTCTGTGCAGCGTGACCCGGAGACCTTCTCTCTCTGAAACGTTTTTTCAATTATGGATTAAAGTGAAGCTTCTTTCAAAATGTGTGATGTCATTTATTGATACTCCTGCGTGTCAATATCCTTTCCTTTTTTTTTAAATGATTTGATAGTACGATATATATGTTAACATATATCATATATAATATTTGCAATATCGCAGTATCTTCGGACTCGGTAGTTAGAAGCACGCTGTGTATCTCTACTCTTGTGAATTATTTTTCTCGATAAAAGCAGTTGCCGCGGGAGCTCCAGCGAAAATACAAACTTTTCTCGGTATATGTATTCAAATTATTTAAAATTTACAAATAAATACGGTCCGCGCGGCGCGATGTACGGACTCCGCTTTTGCGCGCGGAATATTTATGTTACAACGGTTCCGCGAGCGCGCTTTGACGCTGCCCGCAGCTCGCCCGAAATGGATGAAAATATTTGCTCGGGGTGGCATGACCCCAATGATGGCTACGTATTTTATTATACACGTAACGGCTTCTTCCCCCTACCGACGCGCACGGTTCCTCGGGATTATTTATTCGGCAGATTTCCGCGGGGCTCGCGATTCCGGCGAAACCGGATACCGCCTACGGTAATGCACCCGAGCCGACGGGCCGTGCACGGGCGGGGGGGGGGGAGAGAAGTGAGGGGTGGAGAGGAAGGGCACAGATGAAATAGAGCAAAAAAAGAACTGGATAAAACACGAAATGGCAGTTAGCGAAGAAAAATACGTTGCTCCGCGTCAGGTACGTTGAGTTATTCTCTCTGTCGCGAGTTCAAAGCTGCCGGAATGCCCGGCAGAACCCTTTGTGTTCGGCATCGAGAGAGTTTTTCCGCCGCGCGCGCGTCCCATATACTTCTACCTTTTTTCACGATCGAGGATTCCTCACTGTCGCGGGTAACAAAGTTGCACCAGGTACGTCGTAGTAGTTACTGCTAGCAGCGCGCGCCGCCACGTTTGTATAGCACGGTATCACGAAAAGTGCTTTGTGCCCGATACTTATTCAAGCATTATAACGTCTCTCCGGGACGAAATACGGCTTTCGGCTTCCTCTTTATAGAAAGCAACCGGTCATTCTGCAGCTATGCAATTTATTTGTAAATAAGACTCGTTTCTGCATTGATAGAAAGTAGTCTCCTCTTTGCCTATACCAATAGTTCAATCTTGGATTAATATGAGTAAATCTTATTTAAATTGCCATTTCGCACAAAAGTGAAGTGCAAACTTGTTTCGCGTTTCACAATTCTTAATTCTATGAGTTGCGATTTAAATGCGCATTATGAACCGTAGCCTGAAATTCCTACGGAGTTTTGCAGTGAGACGTTATTTCTATTCGCATTGGGCGCGGTTATTTTTCCCCGTGGATCCCACGAGGACGAGGATAGCGCGTGTCCTATCTGGACGCTGGCCTAGCGCATTATTACGCGCTGATCGATCAGGGTGCGTGTAGAATAGTCTGCGTGTTTCTCCGTTCGTTCGTTTACGGGAACGCTTGCATTCTCGACGCATTGCGTGCCTGACCATACTAATCCACACCGTTACAACCCCTTCCTCGATGATAAGCACACTGACGTTCGCAATTCGTGCAGCGCTCCTTGTCCATACGCCTCGATACGTCTTATCGTCATGGGACATTACGTATTCTCATTCTCAGATTCGTGCTATCAGAGCTGTACGTGCTTTTTCGTTATACGTCGCAGACAACTCTAATTATCCACCGCGAATTGTCTGAAACGTTAAGGAAGTCCGTGTCTTGTAATCGTAATTGTGCTCGGGTGCAATTGAATGCAATCAGCTGCAGACATATTTCGATAACTGATGAATCTGTCTCAGTAAAAACGGTAATATCCGTACACTTATTAACGCATAATGAGAAAAACGTGTCGGTGATAAAAACAGCACGGATCACTTACTGCACGTAAATGATTGTAGAATGAATTTTAGAACACATTAGACACGCTATATAAACCAACACGTTTCGTATACGTACCTGTATACGTTATAAGCACTTATACTATACTTGATAATAACATGCGTGGAGTTCTATGCGCATGCACGCCCGCCGTAGGCGTTTCGTTTCTACGGTAACGAGCAACTTTTTCCCAATTATTATTACGCCGTGTGATAAGGATATCTCCATTGACTTGGCTATTAGGCCATTACCGTTCCAGATTACATACATATACGTTATAACAGCTATGTTGTCTGTACATTAGGTCTACACAAAAGCGTCGCTGGTATGGATAACGGTAATCATTTCAATGATAAAGTCTCCAGAGAAAATAGCAATTTTCCATTTTCATACGCGCTTGTTGTTGAATATTTTTGACGTGCACGAGTTTATCGAGCAGAAAGATATCGCTGTTCGGTACCCGTCGATGTCGATGATACGTTATTTACAGATTTGCATTTTTTTTACTCGGATCAATAAAATATTCTGGCTTTTTCTCCAATCCAAAACACGTATTCGTGCTGTTTCCATTAGTTGGACCCTATTATGAGGAAACTATATACCAAGTATACATTTTTTGTTTATCATCGTTGTATAACGCTGCATGTGTAATAGACGCGTACAAATATTATATTATGAGGAAACTATATACGAAGTATACATTTTTTGTTTATCATCGTTGTATAACGCTGCATGTGTAATAGAAGCGTACAAATATACTTTGAAAAGAGCTTCGTGCCGTATCGTGTGTCGAAAGCGACAATAGCATTAAAAGAACCATAAATTTAAATTAGCGGCCAGTTCTACTCAATTTTCGCGAGAAACCTGTTATATAACTTTTTGTTAACCGACATGCACACCCCTCGCTGCGCTCGATGTTTGTGCACCCCCCAGGTTCGTTCGCCCTTCCGATCACATTGCATTGGCCGTCCCCGGTTTAATTGCACATTATTAGGCGTCGGCCATACCTTGTTGCCAGCACAAATACGCGGATAAATATTCATAAATATCCGCGAGCCCTTGTATCGGGAAAGCATTTCGCGTTTGCTGGCTGAAACGCCGTGAAATTATCAAGTTTGCGTCAACGGCAAAGTTAATATTCCAGCTTCTAATCTGAAATTCAATGGTTTAAAATTATTCGCGTTTGCAATGATCGCGCAGACACGGTGTTTTTGTGTAATCTTGCCGATACTGCCGCGAACCGTGTGATTTACTTATCGAGAGGTAATTGACAAATGGGTAACCGGTTTAAGGATCTAGCGTCACGATATATAATTTAACACCGTCGCGAGATATCAAATCGATTATCAGCACTCGGTGCAGCGAGTTTGCTCCTTAATGCAATCAAAAGTTTGCACCGACTCGAAATGAATCGTATTAAGAATATCAATGTCTTCCGATATTGGTAGAGGACGGTTGTTTATGGACCCGCTCAGAGTGGCGTCTCGAGCGGTAAAAATTCACGATTATTCGGATTCACGTTCATGATCGATCCGCAGCTATCCAAGCGACGATTAAAGATATCACCGATTCATATCGCCACTTGAATACGAAAGCAGCGGTTACGGTATTTCTAATTTATGACGTTGCCTTTGCAATGGTAATGCACGTGTAAATCGCGGGAACACGTACCAGTATCGCGTACCGGTTCATCCGAGTTGTTCGGGAGCCAGGATATGGCTTAAATTCAGGGTTTACGGTTTCTCGTACGTAAATGATCACCGAGGACTCTGGCTGGGGCTCCCTTCGTCCTGCACGTACGCGACTGACTCACCGCGAAAACCAAAGGGCGTCATACATTTTTGAATGCACTTACCTGAGTGCTCTTAAGTACCGTGCTAGGTATGCGCGCTGGTTTTATGCCATATGAAATATGCCGGAGCTGAAATGACATTTCCAATATTCTCCGCGCAACGAAGGCACGCAGCACTGCGAAAATTTAAGCTAAGAATACTGCCTTAGACTTGGAAGAATGTGGCCGTCCGTTTCTCCGTAAGAATATTATATTATTCAAAATGCAATTATATGAATAATTTGAATTAAAGTTAATTTAACATCACTCTGAAATTTGAAAGGTTAGAATTGAACTAAATCTTTTTATAGTGTATTTAATTTAACTCATAATTAAATAATTCAAAATATTTTCGAAATATTAATAGGATTGCACAAATACTGATTCTTTTTATCGTTGTCGAAAACAGAGTTAAAAGTTGTAGAGATAGATGTGGCAATAAAACGAATCGCACGTAACACAGAAAAATCTAACACAATAAAATGTCTGTATATACATAAGTATATGGCTTAATTAAACGCAAACCCAAATTTTATATTTTATGATTTAATAATTATAAGTACTCCCTATATTTATTTCAATTAAATAACTTCAAATATTTATTCTGCATACGAGTTATTCTATTATTGAGATCTTAACGCATAAATTTTAAAGACTTTCATGTAAAGAATATTTTTTCTTTCTTAGAAAAAATTCTAAGAATACTTTCTAAGAATTATTTTCATTTGTACAATATAGCACAATAAACGATCCTTCTCAAAGACATACATATTCATCGTTCTTTTGATTTGAGGAACTGGTAATATCATTGATGTCGTGTAACGACAATGCATTCATGCTTGTCGGAAATTTCGCACCAGAAACAACAAATCCGATTGACCAATGCGGAACGGAAATTTTAGTATGTCACGACTGGTCGCGAGCGATATTTCTTTTAGTATACGTTTCGAGCCATATCTTGTTGCGCGGGTCGGTGTTATTGGGAAATGATTTGCAGTTCGGAACACAGTACTTTCGCGTTACACGTCCGTAATTTGGCGGGGCCGTGATGATTGTAACGTAGGTGGTACGTGCCACGCCGGTGTTGTTTACCGTCCGAATCGACGTGTGCAGCACGCAGTTACACCTGTGCACTGTTGTTGATAGGAACACGAGTCGTCGCGTCGCGCCGCACCGCGCCGCGAGTCGGACGCCGTGCGTCGCGTTGCGTTTTCGTGCTCGCGTGCATTTCATGCACGTATTACCAGCGACGCAACGCGCGGCAGGACAATAAGTATAATTATTATAAACCCGTCGCGGAGCGGGGCAACCGCAAAATGCACCCATACGAGGTCACACTGGGAGAACAGTGGCACGCACGCGGGATAACGCGCGTCGTGTTATAATCAATGGGCGTGGCAGGAAACTATATACATCAAAGATTATTATACGTTATCGATATTGCGTTGAAGGTGGTCCATTATGGAAACTTATAAAACTCCTCATAAAGAAATCCTTATAAAACTGCGAAATAATTAATTAGCCGAAAAGCGAGATATCTTTGTCTCGTCATCGTACGCGATATATATATAAGTCAAACAAATCTGTGAAATAAAAATAGATACTGCCAAAACAGTGGCAAATAAGGGTATTTTAGTTATAAAATACTTCGATTACGATCTATAAACACTAGTGTTAATGACACTGCAACAAAAAAGGAAGATGTTATAAAATAATTTATGAGTGCATTTCGCATCAGAAATAGTACATCTGCAAACGGGCGCGGCTGACGTCATAACTTTAGATTTATTAGGCAAGTTATAAATCTACTATCTTCGTAGAAGCGTTGGTATCCATCATGGCCAGTCAGGCCGAAGAAAGCGTCGTTACATTGTAATAAATCCTTGTAAAATAAAAGTGTTCTTTGAAGATGCCATCAATCTTGGTAATGTCAGTCCTTAAACAGGAAAACGAATCAAAAGAGAGGAAGATATATAGGACATTCTTATTATAATTCTCGTAATGCTTTAGAGAAAAGTTTAGTTAAATATCGCGAAGTATAAAGTTTTCATCGCGAAACATGTACTTTACTTTGGCAAATATAGTTTTAATTAATACGAACTAACTATAACATAACAACATCCTCTCTCAAAATTACTCACCGTAGCATGAAAACATCGTTGAAAATGTCTGCATAGTTGTCATATCAAGGTGTGAATTTGCAATCAAATATTGAAAAATAGCATTTTTTTATTTACGTCTATGAATAAAAAGTTCTTGTATTTTATTTAAAAAGTCAGCTTTAATTTTATTACATAGACCAAATCCAAATAAAATATTCAGACAGTTATGACTAGAACGTAAATGTTTAATATATTTGCAAATTACATTTTACTAATTTAGATGCATCGTAGGAAATCTCTTGCTCGTAATCTTAGATTTTGTTCCCTCTCTAAGACGGTACAACAATCATTTCTGCAATAAAATTATTCGGTAATATTTCTGCGATGGCTGACATCAGACGAAAAGTTTGAAGATTTCTCTTGAGACTTAGCGAGACTCATTCCTTCTATTGCACTCGTATTACTAGGTCCCTGGCGCAATATTCCGTTTCGTGGTATGTGCTCGGTCCTTTTCGCCCTTCATTTTCGCCACGCCCGACCTGCTTTCCATTTTGTTCCGCTTGATCTTGGATGTTATCCTGACGTCACTGCGGAAAATAAAGCCTCGTCCCTCACGATCTTCGAGTTTCTGATTAAAAGTTTGCCAATATTACACCATGACGTAACTCGAAACTAAATTTACCCGCTCTTCCTGGAAGGTGGAGCAGTTGATATCGCTTGAGTGGAAAGTCTGGCTTAAATTGCGCCTGGCTTAATTTTCGTTTAGTTCGAGTAGCACAACCTGTGTTTCTGAAATTTCTTTTCTTTACAATGCAATATATTCCTATTACTCGTAAAATATCGGATCTATCAGAAACATTGAGTTAACGATAATATTTATACATGTCTAATTAAAATGAACCATCAAATTGAGAAGAATTTAATAACTATAAATTTATCACTTGTGTTATATGAACGTGCATTTAAATATCATAAAAAAATATACTTAGAAATTCTTATCTATTTTCTGTTTCAGGTAAGCACGAACATGCCACACACACGCCGCGTTGGTACCAAAGTTTCGATCCTCGTAACACTGTAAGCTTTACACGAATCAGGCATGATCCACGATCTACGATTGCTATCGCAAAATGTAACAGAGGCCGATTATGTAACGCTTAGTTCGTGATGAAACGCAATATATCCCACTTGTTCAAATCCGATATGAGACATTTGAAATAGAATATTTCGTCTCGAGATACAAACGCCACGTTAATGCTACGCGCCGCGCGAAAGGAACAAAACGGCGGTACCTAACGTACGATTTCAGTGCGAAGGGGGTAGGGCGAGCAGCCCTTATCCGGTGACTCTCTCACGCGACAGCCAGCCAGTTCGCCGGCTGCCGGCGCCGTTCGTAAAGGTGGGTGCACACGACTATGACAAAGTAAAGTATATTAAGCTCATCGGCATGCAGAGTTCGCTCGGGCCGGCTTAATACGCGAACCCAAGAGCTCGGGTACATCCACCCTCCCCTACGTATCCACCACCCTTCTTGCCATCCGCTCGCCGTAGCAGCCCACCACCGAACTCACCCGCTGATGCCACCGACCTACGGTTCGCTGAAGTATCTGCCGCGGTGTCTGCAGAGTGCGTGCCTCTCGCGCTATCCACCTTCTCCACCTTCGTCTCCGTTCTCCGTTCTCAGCCCTCGAAGCTCCCCGGCGACCCGTCGCCCCCGCCATTTACCCTCTCACCGACCCTTCTCTCTCTTTCTTTCTCTTCCCTCGCGTACACCTCCGAACGCCTTCCTGCCGAGTCGCACTATTCTACTCTACGGTCTGCACACTTACGGCGAACTACGACGTGCCGCGGGAATACAATAATTCCCGTGGGCGGCCGTATCTTTTTCCCCGTAACACAACGCCGCGAAAAAGCGGCCGTGTCGCGCCGTGAATATTAACGAGCCCTGCGGGGGTGCACTGCGGCGATGTATAAAGGAATAGGACCTGCTTAGCTTGTCGGTGAAGCTTTCTCCAAGGTTTCAATGGAGAAACAGAGGCGAGGATGGATCTCACAGGACGGATTAGTTCCGCGCGTTTTGCGTGCGACGCGCGGTTGCTGCCTTATTAGGTTTTTATCGTAAGGGTGATTTATTTTTCTTTCATAATTTGGCTTCCACACTACCGAAGAAGAATTATGTCTACATATATGTACAATATGATAATTCAACTTTCTCCCTTAATTTAATCTCTTTCGATTTTCCGTTAGTATTTTCTGAGTGTCTCATGCTTGATGTAAAGGCACGATTCGGAGCGCGCAAGATGCAATCAAATTTCTTGAATAGAATCCCCGGGTATTTTGATTTAAACCCGGGATTCGACGGCCTCAACGAATGCCGGTTCGTCGGAGTCGCTCATCATCACGCCCGTCGAATCTTTTCTACAGTTTTAATGAGTTATCCATTGACACGAATTGAAAGGTCTCTTCGAACAATTACAGGCAAGTCGAGAGATAGTGTTAGTTGGAAGGGATGAGAGTCGAGATTAAGGAGTGGATGATGTTGGTAGGGCGTTGAATAGGTGAATACGGCAGGATGGACACGTAGACGCTGCTGTGCCGCGTCGCATCGAAAAATACGCGGACAATGGCAACGGACATATCTTATAATGGGACATGGAACGAAGTTTTCCCACGGATTGCCGCATGGATCGCGAAGACACGGCAGAATCTCGCGGCATCGCGCTGCCGCTGCTATGTGTGATGTGTTGCCCGTCAATCGGTGAGGCATGGCGGAAGAAAAGTTTCGGCTCACCCTCTTCTCCACCCCATCACAGCACGGCGCCCCTCGGCCGTCCGCGTTCTCGCGGTACTGCAGTCGTAGAAGTTTTAAGAGAAATGCGAAAGTTGGATAGAGAATGGATAGGGTAAAGTTATCTATCGATAGCACGAGATATCTCTATCACCCCTTTCTGCCTACCCTCTTGCCTGCCAACCTCGCGCAGCCGTCTTTCTCTCCTCGATGCATCCGTAATTTCTCGATCGACCTGCATCCCTCCATGAAGCTGGTTCCATATTTATGAATGTATGCGACACGTTCGCTTTCGCGTAATCACTTCCACGAAGCTAGGATCGCAATGGAGAAATGAGGAGGACGCGCGCGGATGACGCAGCCGCAATCGCAAGACGCGTTATTTTTTTAACGGAAAATGCGAAACCCCTCATAAATGCGCGTGGCGTTCTCATCCCTTTTCTTCTCTCTCTTTTACACGGAGGTTTTGCCGCATTTCCCGAGAGAGCGCAGCCTCGATTGCTGCTTCCTCCCCTCTCCGTTTTCCCGTACGTCACATCGTTCTTCCCGTCGTAGAAGCCCGGCGACGAGTTCCTCTTCATAATGTCCTGGACGTCCTCGAGCGCGTAGGCGCCTCGAGCTGAGACGACATTTTCCCTTCACGGCTGCTGTCCGAAATTAATTGCCACTCCATTTTTATCGTCGTCTATTTATCCCGCCAGTTGCCGCCTCGTCCCTTGTCCCTCGACAACCGTCTCATTAATCAAGCCTTCTTCGTCGCCGCGGTGACGGTCTTCCGCTTCTCTTCCTTCCTTCGAAAGGATTCGTCAGAGCGAGGCGGAGCACCATGAGTTTGATTGATTATCGCCATGAATCGATTGATCCCGCATCGAGTATGATGAGCATTACAAGGAACTTTGTCAAAAAGGAAGAGTCGCAAATATTTCAATCATGTCATTCAAGTACATTACATTCCACGTCTAATTACGAATAATCGAATCACGCGCACATTCATGAGCGAAGCGTAGCCCGAATTAAATTAATTGCGGTCCGCGTGAATAAACGATCATATTAATACATCGTTGTAAATTTACGTGATGCAATGTCGACAATGATGTCCGCGAAATTAACTTTTTGCCCAATGTCCCCGCGCGCATTCGCAGCGCGAATCAAATATTGAACAGCGTTAACGGTCTGTGACGATCGCAATTATCAGTTATTCGGCAACGATCATGCGCTACCCCGCGTGCCGGCGTACGACGTATAAAACGCGCGTGGGTTCGTAGCGTAAAATATTCCTCTTCTGCTGGCGGCAACGAGATGCCGTGCAACAGCAGCAGGGGGATGCGAAGCAGTCCGGTGATTTTACGCACGGGAAATAAAAAAGAAAATTGCGGGAAGGCCGAGAACACGTCCCGGCGCTCACCCCACGCACGTCCGTCCCGACGGGAGTCGTGCGGTGGCACACGTATCGTCGCTATTTTCACGACACCATTAAAGCTGTAACCTCGTCGCGTCCAGCCCGGCCGAGTTGCTCCCATAACGCGTTATGATCCCCCGCCGCCAAGGGCTTGATGCGTTTCCTGGGGTTGCGATGTCTTTGTTCCTGATATTCGCGCCGCTCGCTCGGCGCGAGATTGCGAGGAAAAACCGGCGTAGTGGTAGTAGTATGGCATCAGTAGCGGTCGGCTTGTCCA
Source organism: Ooceraea biroi (assembly GCF_003672135.1). Taxonomy (NCBI): domain Eukaryota; kingdom Metazoa; phylum Arthropoda; class Insecta; order Hymenoptera; family Formicidae; genus Ooceraea; species Ooceraea biroi. The sequence continues at coordinate 710,870 of NC_039512.1, forward strand.
GTACTGAGCTGGCATAATCACGCATACGTTTTCCGTTACTCCACCACGTCCGCTTCTTGCTGCGACCACCATTACCACCGTCGCCGTTGCAGTCACCCCATGGACGGGGGTGTCCAGCAGCGCGAACTTTACTTTACACCGCGTGCATTAATTATAATGTCGCGTTACACGCTCGTGTGGCACGCGCGAAGGAAATTGGCTGTCCAAGGCGCATTGTAAAAAGGAATCATGCCTGGCATCCCCTGAAAACGTCACGATCGATTACGCGACGCGACGGGTTCTACTCTAGCTATGAATTAGAAAGATTAGCGATTATAGAAACGGTTAAGAATTTCCAAATCTCTTAGAAATTACATTTAGGATATTGACTGATTACGCAGCATACAAGGAACAAAAAAGACTTGACAACTGATCATGTTGTTAGATGAGTTTTACTCTTAAAAGATTATAACTATACAATAGAGGATAGATCGGGAATACGCATAAAACATTGACGTTCTAAGAAAGGAGAATTTACTTAATTTGAAATAATACTAAAGCGCTCAACAAAATTTACTCGAATTTGAAATAATAATACCAGAGCGCTAAATTAAAATTTTGCATACATCTAATAGTTTTTATAAGATAGTGTGTAATTTATTATGTTAGCTTTTTTTTAAATTAGAAGCATATGAATGTACAAGATGACCAAATGGCGATATATTTTCTATGTTTATTCCCCTTTCTCGATCAATCGAAGAGTGATCGTTGCTGGGTAAGCTTCAAAAAGAATTTTATTGCACTGTGTTGTATCTTTATTAGCAATAAAACTTCTGCATGGATTACCAGATCCTACATGTGTCGCGATACTTGATTTATATTTCCAACAAGTAAGACGATCTGGAGCAGCATAAAAAATTTCGAGGAGGCAACAAAGACTGCGATGTTTCTGTCGTTTCCGGCAGCAAGTAGGAGGAAAGTGAAGGACGCCGTAAGATGGATCGAGACAAAGGACGAAATGGATATGGACAAAGGACGTAATAAGAGGAAACTGTGGTGGAGAACGCCACGGAAATGCCGCCGCGCACCATCCTGAGATGCGACTTTGTTGGATTTATGGATTATAAAGAGAAGCAGGACGGCGGAGGTCTGCTTGTGACAACACGACAATGAGAGGACGGGAAAGAAGTGAGCGATAAAGCTGTCGTGAAAATGCATAATTTATACACCAGCCCCGTCCTGCCCCGTCCAGCCCTTTTCACCCGCCGCCGATCCTTTGCCTCGCAATAAATAATGTGGTACTTCTCGGAGGGACAGCCTTGGTGGAAAAAAAGTAGCAAAAAGATCAGTGCGTTTGCTGACTGTTGGACGCGCGCAAAGTCGTTAATTAATTATGATCCGAGATAATACCGACCTCCTATATTCGCCAGATTCGTTATAATCTCGTTCAGATGATCAATTCTCGAATGCAAATTATGCATTTTGTTTTTGACATCGTGCAACTTGTTCACAAATTCTTAATTATAACACGCTGCTGGAAAATTGTGCGATGACATTATTTTTTTAAAGATGTATTAATTGCATTGCAATTAAAGTCACATTACAATCGGGATCTCAGCTCGAAAAAATAATCTTTTCGGGAAACGGTAAGAATTTCCCGCGTATATAGCTTGCGCGATGTCGCATGTCGAACTTGTAAAGCCGCGTCAACTCGAGATGAAAATGCGGAGGGTTGACGCGGCCACTGAAGCGTCGATACAAAGCGGCATGCATCGCCGCCTCATCGATGTACATATTCTCGGAAAATCCGTAAATCTCGTTCCTCTACTACGTTCCCTTTCGCGCCGTTTTAGAAAACTCCTTTATCAGGAGGACCGTGAGGCTGCAGTTCCTTTCGCTTCCCAGTGGCATCGTAAAGGATTGCTACCGCGCGTAAAAGTTAGCAAAAGAGAGTGAACAAGAAAGGGACGGCGGCGGCGGCGGCGACGGCGGCGGCGGCGGGGAGACGAGACTCCCTTTTACGACGAACAGAACCCTGAGGAAGTTCCGTGGCCTCTTCCTCTGGGGAGAACTGAAATTAGGTTTGCAAAGAGGTAAACATCAGCGGGGCTGTACGTTTGCATAAACGGAAGGCGTTGCTCGCATGGGGGGCACGGTGACAAATGCTTGTCGCCGTCGCCGCTGCCGCCGCCACCACCGCCGCCGCCGCCTCCGCCGTCGCCGACGACGACGACGTCGTCGTCGTCGTCGTCGTCGTCTTCGTCTTCGTCTTCGTCTTCGTCTTCGTCTTCCTACTCGTCTTACTCGTCTTACTCGTTCTTCCTTCTACTTATCCCTCTTCTTAGTCGTTGGGCGGTACTTCGCGGCGACCGCGTCGCAACTTTTGCCGAGACGAAGTTTGTTTTTGCGCCATTAGGGCCACTTTGTTCGACTGTAGTAGAGAGCTACTTATATCCTTCACGACTACTTCCTGGACGCCGAGAGATGGAAGCGGAAGGTAAGAAGAGAACGAGCCCACGTGTGATACAACTGGAGGATGTTATGCACGCGGTGAACGAGCATGTCCTCACTAGGATATAAATCGCAAGCTCGGAAAAAGGTTGTTAAATTTGGAGCTGCCGTTTCTTGCGCGGCAACAACTTCGTGTGCCGGACGGTATCTTTACGACCGACGATGCGGCAAGAAAGTCGCGGCAGCGCGCAGCCTCTGACGTCGCGGCTAGAAATTAAGAGGACACGACGACGACATTGCAAGAAGCGCACGAGGTGAGATTAAAAGTAGGTCCGGTCGTTAGAAAGTTCCGTCTCCCGACCGTACTCGCGTTTCCGCTTGGCAAAGTTTCGCGATCAAGCAGGGAAAGCAGGATCACAAACAAATAGATAATTAGAGTTAATAAATTATGCCTAATGACGCGACATAGGTAGCGAATGAAGAGAAAATTAAAGAAGACGACGTGTGAAATATAAGGTGAATGAAAAGGGTGGCAAATCAAAAGGAAACGAGGGAAGGACGAGAATGGCGGTGCACGTATACCAGCACTCGGAACAAGGACAGACGTGCCGGTAGGAAGGCATCGCGATGTGCTCACTTGTTCGAGGGCTGTTTCGAAGCACGCGCGTACGCTCCGGTAACCAAGACGAAAGGCTGCGAGCGCGGTAAATGCGCGCAGTAAGTTGCTGTCATTAAAATGTTCCGCAAGATCGACTACAGCGGGTTTTGTGGCGCGGGTGATGGTAATGCCGTGCTCTTTCTCGCTTCCCCCATTTCCCCGTCTTTATTTCTCGTCTTTCTCCCCATTTCGCTTTCCCTCCTCGTCGTACCTCGTCGCCTCGCTCCTCTTCGTTTCATTCCCCGTGCCTTTTACCTTCTTGTCATGATCGCGCAAGGAGATGCTGGGAATAAACCGACGGTGGTATGGGTTGCGGTTGATGGACATTGCATTGTGCTTCGTAATGATGCGTTCTCTAGCCGGCATAAATCGTATGCGACGGGAGTGACGTACATGTGCATGGACACGGTATTATTAAAACGCGCATCTTTTAAGGAGAAAATTTCGCGCGCTTTATTTATTCGCAAGTTTGCTTAAATAATCTTGAGAGTGAAAATGCTGGTAAGGCCGATCAATTTACGCGTGATTCTCTATAATCACGAAAGCTAAACATATTTTCATATTGCGTGAAAATATCGAGGCAAAGATCTTAGGACCGTTGGTATTCAAGCGTCTCTCCTTATTCGTTTTATTAAACTATATACTTCCACGCGGGATATTGCAACTTGAAATATATCGCATCATTAATCTACATTTATACATAGCGTTATTTATACATATATCCCACTTTGTTTCTCGGAGTGAGCTCGCGCATAAAGCGATGGTGGGGCATGTATATAAAGGCTATTTATTAACAGTAAACACATACAAGTATTTATGAGCTCCTCTGGTCAACCGCGCTCAGACAGATTTAAGAGAACAATTTTCTGATTTAAGAGAGAATCTGCATTTTGCCGATTAATAAATAACGTCCGATTTGTGTGCAAACGCGGGTCCTTAAATTACGATAACATAACGTCATGCGCAGCGATAGACGGAAAAGGCATCTGTTCGTGACTGAATTATTGCCAAGGATGTCGTCCATCATTCAACGAATATTTTTAGATGCGGTAACGCGGGGGAATACGTGCGGAAACTCGAAACATTTATTTTGCAGAATGATTAATGTCTCCGCTTGGGAAACGAGACAGTTGACGCAGTGCGGGGGTGCACTCAGAGACTGCGCTGTTTTACCGTAATTAGGGCCATATTCTTCAAACTTTTTGCAGGGCCGCTCAGATAGCCGATATCTTGACCCGAGCTCTTTGTTTCCTTCGAAATGTACATCTTGAATCATCAGTGGCAGCGGTTTTGCAAGCTCTTCGCATTTTACCGTACGCCCCCGCCGTAGTAAACGACCGAGTCTGATTTTCGTCGTTTGCAATTTTGTCCGAACTCGCCGTACTGATTTTTGCAATTGATTGCCGAACGAGATGCGCGACGCGAGGAATAAAGGTTGAATTCTCGTACTCGGAATATCGCGTGCACTGCGATCTCGCGCTCTAAATTTAATATTCAGGTGAAAACGCATCGTTTCACAACCGTTAAAGTCATGACCACGGTGCACTCGTACAAACGCCGTGCCACGTTTCACGGTCGAACAGACACCGACACACTTCTCATTCAGGCGCAAGAACGCACGCGATGGCGTCGCCCGCGAAATGAAGAGATGCTCCGGTAATGTATTCGAATAGCGCAGGGGATGTGGGAGGGGGAGAGGGGAGGAGAACCAGGAACGGGACGGTCGGTTGGTCGGGATTTCGGGGATAGGATAGCGCTGAAACACGTGGGGGTGTCGTTCCTCCTGTGTATGCGCATAGAAGATTTCAGCGCGGACCACAATATTACCATAAAGCCGCCGCCGCGGTTATGCATAAGCATAATTTTTCCAGCGGCCGTTGCGCAGCTTACAAGCACCGCGACGGTCGCCCCGTCTCTAATTGGTCATGCGGCTAAACATTGCATAAATTCGCAATAAAGCTACCGCGGGGCCACGGACCGTTTCACCCCGGCCGTCCAAATTACCTAGGATTTCCTTCATGTGCGCTAATGTTCGTTCGTCGGGATTGTCGCTAACTCTTGTGAGTTTAACACGTGAAGTTGCGCCGGACGTCGTCTTTTTCTCTCTCCGAAGAAATTCGTTCCACGTCCCTACATTATTAATTGATCCTACATTAAGATTTTTTATGCATTAACTCTTGGGATTTGTACGATAAGCGACGGAAGAACGAAAAGATCGCGAGAGTACATTTAATGTACTCTCCATCATAGCAAGGCGAATGCGCGCACGGATGCCAAAGAGCCGGCGCGCGGCGGGGTTGATAGAATAATTATAATAATTAAGAATTTCAGACCTCGATTCGTTCAAGCGGTTCCGATACGCGATAAGTCACACGTCACGTGAGCGTTCGTGTGCGAAAAGGGCAATATTTAGAAGCGACTAACGACAAAATCGACCTCCCTATACCGAGGCGTTCATTAAAGCTTTGTCCGCCGCCAATGTTTAACTTTTTCTCCAAGTTCATTAGGTCGTCCATTTTTCTTTCAACTCTCTTCCTGCGCGTTCTTTGTTCGCCGACCTTGTTTCTTTCTTTTAGTTATACCTTCGTTTTATGCCTTCGCCGTGGCTCTCATCGTGGTTGCGCTCACCAAGTACGAAAGCGTGGGGACGGGGATCAAATGCCCAGGAGCAACGCTTCCCACGACAGTCGAGTGTCCTCGGTTTCTCTCGTGTTCTTTGCCACTTCTCGGATCTCCTATCGGACACGATAGATCTTCGCTAATGGTTACTTTTCGGCGGGACGGACGTCTCTCCTACGACCAATGTGATCTTCGACCACAAGAACTCGATTCACTTTAATGATGACGTTGATTAAGTAAACATATCCCATGTAGATATTTAATCATTCTATCACATATATATATAATCATCCTAAAAATGCAGTGAAAAACCGTTTTTGAAAATGAATTGTTGAAGATTATTCTCCTGGACAAGTGCAGCGAAATCGGTTTTGGAAGCATATATCGCTCGTTGGCTTTGCAATCGCTTTCCAATTGGAACAGACAATTATTCGGACACGATAATTGCTCCATTGTATCTCGGAAAAACGATAGCTGCAAACATCGATCGTGATCTAGACGATCACTCAGCATCAGATAGCGAAGCATCAGCATCAGATAGGTTCCATCGCGCTTTCAACGAAAGCGTAATCTTCTTCCTCGTCAAACGCTCGTTCATCGACGCAGCTCGACTGAGTCCCAGTTGATGCAGAGGCCAAGAGATAGGATAGAGCTCGTCGTAGCCGCACTGTAGAGATTAAACGGCATTGTCCATGAAACGCCTCGCTGACAAAAGAAAATCGCGTCAGATCCCTCAATCCACCAACCATCGTGAGTTTTGTTTCTGCAACGGTTTTTTAGAAATAACTCGTCTGCTGATAACAGTGCTAGCAATATTCAAAATTGTTTTCAACATTTACAAACTTTGGAAGTCTATTTTTTATGCAGATATGATTAGCGAAACTTTTATTGAAACATTCAGTTGTTTTCCGAGTATAGAGTTTTTAACATTGAGTCTTGTTTTATCAAGTCTTAAAAATATAAATTACAGATTAATTAAGAAATCATTTTCATTGATTATTTGCTTTTGAAAGTTAATGTATTAAATTCTTTGTAATCGTTATTGTTAAATAGTTCCATAAGTTCTTTTGGTTCAAATAATATTATATGAATTTCGCACAGTCACACAAATTTAGAACAGTCTCGTAGGCTCCATTTAAAATTCATTCTACACAATTACACGAAGAATGAGGACTTTGTTATATATTCCCGTACTTACAATGCGGTATAATGATTCAATGCTGAAACGGCATGCTGCGATGAAACGTTTCCACCACATTTCGCAATTTGGGGGACGGCAAGAGGAAAATCGATTACTTCATATCTATTACCGTTCCTGATGATTCATCGCACATCTGATGATTCATCTGTTAATCTTCTCGCTTTTCTACGATGCTATCGGGGATATACCTAACGGCATTCTCATACGTAACGTCGCAATTCAGGAAAATGATAAAAATGTTTCGTAATGGATCGATATGTTAATGAACATAGATTAGATTCTTCGAAGTCGTATTGGATTTGCGTTTTAATGGCAAATTTCCCGAGGTTAAAATGTGTCTTTCTTTATGTCAAACGTGAAACGTTGACACGTACATACGTTGCCCGTACGCGGCATCGTGTTGTGCGCTGAACATTATTCATCCGTACGCATACGCATTTCGTGATACCGGAATTCCAATTCACGTTGATGCGCGATCGACGAACATCGCGCGCCACGTCGAAATAAAGTTCGACGCGGCCACCCTTATCGGTCTCGTGCTCTGACGTATCCCCAACCCCTCGTGAAACTTTCAATTATTCCGAGGCCGAGATTTAATATCGCACGATAATGTCGCCGCGCACGCGGACGAACATTTACACGTGTGCACGGTAACGATAGCTGCTCTTCTCGGGGCACATACTTGGGAACGGGTTATTAAATTTTCACAGGAACGGGAGCAGCCTTAAATATCGATTTCGGGGTCGGTCCTTCCTCCTTTCCTCTCTCGTCCTTTTTCTCCGCTTCAAGTTTCTCTCCCGTCTTTCACCCGCTCGCTCGTTTAAAGTCTCTTCACAACGCTGTCTCGCCACCGAACAGCCCATCGACCGAACGCAGCATGATTAAACGGAGGACTTCCGAGCATCCTCCCGACGAGATAGATATCTCACATTTTTTGAAATTCCATCGGTAACTACGAAATTAGTTTGTATGGAAAAGAAAGGGAAGGGTGACAGGCCGGTGGAGACATTAATCTCTTAAGGACTTCGACAGTTGCTCCCGGCTGAAAGAAGGAAAGTCCTCGATCTTCGCTGATACTTGGGCTATTTGTTATCACGCTGGCACGATCTTTTTCGTTCGTTGCAGCACGTAGCAGCTACCGATCGAATTCCGAAATCGGAATGGCTTATGCTGCGCCGTTCATCATGCATCCTGTCTCCGCAAAGATTAATTCACTTCATTATCGCATCTGAAGTATAATTTATGCGGAGAATTTTCCACTGGTCACCAATACGGTCATCGCACTTCACCGAATTACGTTTATTTCACGTTTATTGTGCGAAAACAATTTTTCCACTTCACAAAAAATGTACAGCTTAAGTTGTAATTGTCTTTGTCGTATATTCACTTGTTGATTAAGCAATTGTACATTTCGTGTTCTCGAAGAAAAACGTTTTGCGCTCGACAAATGGCCGGCTTCGCGCTCCAAAAGCTCCTTTTTAATTTCGTTGTCTCGTCCCTTTTCGCTGGGCTGTGACTACTCACCGTATCTACTTCTCGCAGCCACACTGCAACGGCTGAGCGCCAGCATGAGGATAGTAGTCACAGCGTGAAAGAATACGCGCGCGGTAGGGATGCAAGCGCAAAGTAAGGTCGGATTTCATCCTCTCTTTGACGCGTCACAAAGAAAGACTGGTCCGCATGTCGCCGGAAAGCTAAGCAGATTACGTTAATAAATCCCTATTGCAGCGCACGTCCATTTTCCACGAGATCCAAAACTGACGCATCCGGAGCAACCATTACGGCCATGTCTTCCCTAAGGTCGTACGTGCCTTCGACTTTCTTCGCGTCTCGGTTGACACGAGAACGCTTTATGCCCCGCACAACGCAAATTTTGCAAGCGCAAATTTCTGGTTTCTCCTATCCATTGCGAGAAGTCACGTATTACGTGTGGGACTCATAAATATAAATCTATTTACATATGCTTGCGCGACGGTACAAGCACGTTTACGATTTTAATTTAATGAATTTATGGTACTATAACCTGTTCCGCTTTCTCTTAATATTTATTCTCTTGTTATTTATTCTAATAACTGCAAAGTATACGTAAGATGTTATTTAACGTTTTTTCTCTATAAAGAGCAATGATGAAAGAAGAATTTTTTATTGTAATTAGAATATTATTATTATTATTATTATTATTATTTTTAAAAGATGTATTTCTTAAACAATTATATGATTTATATTATCAATGAATTCAAATAAATTTCGATAAATTATCTTCTTAGAATGTTGTACGTAAGTTTCTTACCTCAAAATGTAACGTCGAGATGCGATAATGCATAATTATTACATAGTAGTCTCGTATGAGAATTTGCTTCGTACAAAAACATGTAGGATTAACTAACCAGGCAGCGCAAGAGCAAGATCGTTGCATAAATTAAACAGAGGCACTCGCGTAAGAGAGAGAGAGAGAGAGAGAGAACTAAGTTTCTCCGTTGCTTTTCGCGAAGCCTTGAAAGTTATTACACGCAATTCTCTTACGAAACAGAATTCCAGATTTGACAATTAACACATATAGATCTTTCCGCACACATACTACTTACTTATTATTCGTGTGATTATCTGTGAGAAAATTGAATTAAATTCTCAACCTTGAAACGTTTAATTGTAAGATTTATATCAAGCGGACATACTATTGTATGTCCAGTTTATCTGTTACATATTGCACATCGCGGAACATGATACCTTCGCTTGACGATGATCTTTTCGCACTGACGCAAATCGTAACAGTTATGCACAGTAATCGTTAAACGCAGGAGGGGAACGGGTGCGTATCAAGAGTGCTTATCGCGTCGGTGCACATCATTCTGCTCGTTACGTTCTCGATATGAGCTCCACGGCTGGCGGGGGTTTCAATAGTTACATTATTGTCGACTTTCGAGCATCAAAATATATATTGATTCCATATGTCACACAATGGACATCGTGTTCCCGTCAGTCCACACGACTCGCAGCCGTCTACCATTGGCGCACAATCGACTAACTGTCAATCGATCGAGTTGGATTAAGATAATTTCGTTATCGGCTAGCAGGCCAGCCTCGGTGTCCATCAAGCAACGAAACCGCGTTTCCAATGAACATTCGCCCGCCGATGTAACATTTTATTCGGCGCAGATAAAACTTTACCGCGCAATAAATACGCGATGAATATTGAGTCGCACTTATTTTATTTAAACAGTCGTTGAAGACTAAACCTTCGGTTGTAATATCGACTAGATATTATGCTTGATTAAGGCTAACTCGGATTACTCAAACGTCAATGGTCACTCCAGGAATATCAATCTTTAGCTAATTACAAGTTTCATTACCTTATGAAATATACGTATCGTTAGCGAGCCGGCGCAATTCCCGTTTAAAATTATTATGAAATTTCCGCAGGATAGCCAAGACTCCGAATAGCTTTCCACGCGTTTCTCATCCATTAAGAGAACTTAAATTCCCCTCGCTGCCACCACACCGGGCTCTCATTGTTCCCGGTCGAAGTGCTCCGGCATTATGAATTCCCGATTTCGAGGACGTCCAAGTTTTATGGCACCTGGCAATAAAGAGCGTTAGCATAATCGCGTCGCCGCTAAATTCAGAAATCACGGTCTGGCGGAATATTCGGTTTTATCGGTAGCCAAATCAGCACGCGAATAAGAGAGCCACGACGGCGGTTAAGGGTGGTCCCCCTCGAACGGGGAGAGGATCGGCGAACATTTGCCGCTGCTGCTGCTGCGTCAACGATGCGGAAAGCCTGAGGTGAAATTTGGGTCAGCATCGGAGGAACGCGAAAACGATCGTCAATATTTTTTCTCCGCGCGTAACGTCGTTCCGTTCGGATCTCTCCCCTGATCCAGAGAACCCTGTTTTCCACCGAGGCGAATGTCATCCTCCTTATCGTGCCTTACCGTATGTCCTCGTTAGGGAAGGCAAAGTCGTTCGGCGCAGCGAGCGACATAAACCCCTGCTTCGAGAGGATCGAAATCGACCATGGTGGAAGTCCCAATCCCCGTATCCTATCGCTCTTCTTTTCTGACTCATCTCACTTTAGTCTTGTACGTGATAAAAAAGAGGCGGCTTTTATGAAACGACCTCGGAAGAAATGCATCTGCGACCCGGGTTATTTAGTCGACAACTCGGCCTGAAAGCGCGATATCCGCTTCATGCGTTTAAGCGGGCTTCTTGCTTTATCTCTTCTTCTTCTGCACATATTCACCTCAAGCATGTGAATTTCGTACGACACTTTCCTTCCACGGCAGTGTCGAAAGAAGTAACCAACTGCTTGGCGATCTTACATCATGCTGGTTCGCGCGTTACGTAAATGCGTTTTCTCGTTTTTTTTTCACCGAAGTATGATAAATATTCCCCACCTTTAAACTGACCCGTCGGCTTTCACGCTCGGAAGGCGCGCGCGCGTATCGTGACACCTAATCGTAATATATCGATCACGCGGTTTAGCCTTTCGTGAAAACGTCAATATCGGCGGCTGGCGTATTGAAGCAAAATTATTGGCATGTGAATATTCCGTGGGCTCTCGCTTATCATTGCGGTATTTCGTGGCTTCCCGTGCGCATCGAAATTCTTTATGCTGGGTTTTTACAGCGCCACATATCAGTCGTTCGGCTATTTCCCGCTCACTGAATAAGCGCGGTTTCGCCAGTATAATACTCGCGTGATTTAAAAACAGCGATAAAAACGTAATCAGATAATGAGAATTTCACAATAGTACGCAGTAGTTGGTCGAGTCAGTTGCGCATTTTGTGGACGCGTTACGGATTGATTTATTTGCATTTTCGCTTAAATACAAATTTCATGTTTTTGTACATTTGTGAAACGTCTCTTCATCGCGAAACCGACAGTTTAAATTGTGTCGCATAGGCACAGACCGTTCAAATTATTTCCGTTTATACATTAAAAAGTGAAAGATCCCCGGGTGCCGGTCGAGCTTTAATAAAGAGCGATGCGCGACAGACAAAATATATTATTAAGCGGCTCACGATGTGTACAGGGTGCGTCACAGTGAATTTCGTCGTATTAAATGGGACTTTTTTGCCGGCACGTTTGGCAAGCCGAGGCCAACCCTCCGTGTAATAACCGGTGCCGTGGCCAAGTCCCACGAGGGCGGTGAATAAGGGCCGCACCGTGGACTGACTTCGTAGTAGTTAGATCGCGCAAACTTTTCGTACCCTACTCGCGTAATTTTCGAAGTTACGTCGTCGGGTTGGCCGCGTAATTTCCACGGTGTATATTATAAGCCGTTCGTGACCCGACCCGCAATGTTTTTTAATTTTTCTTCCTCATACTTGAGGGAGAGACGAGACTGGCGCTTGCCCGAAATTACGTCATTCTCTCCTAAGCTGTAAACAAAGTTAATGAAGTAATACCTTCTGGATGAGGGCGGAATTATACGAGCTACCCGGACGTCGGGTTAATGAGGAACAAAATGAAAATCAGAGATGAAAATACGTGATAAACTCGTGATTGCTCGCGTCACTAAAATGTCGCCGTGAGGGTGAGCAAAATATATGCGTTCGTTGTACAACGAGAGTGTGCGCCTGCTCGAGATTGAAACATCACGTAGATCAGAAGCGCGATTAAAGGAATCCAAGCGGACAAGAAACTTCTAGCCCGGATTCCCTCTCCCTTCTCTCTCTATCTCTTTCTCTCCTCTCCCCCCTCGCCATTTGCTTGGTTCTATCCGCTTTTTCCCCACTGAGAGAGCTCAGCAGCGCAGCGTGCGTCGGAAACGTATCTCGGTTTTCTTGTGTCCTCCTACTGTACACACCGTGCCGCAACCGGAGTTGCGGAGTGCCCTTTATTTTCATTTTCGTTGCTTCCCCCGTGTGGTACTGGTGCTGGTTCTCCCTATATTTATCTAATAGCACCCTCGGACCACGAGTCCCTCTCTCCCTGCACCGCCGTTTCGCCGCACTTGCATATAGTCGAGCCGTGCGCAGTTTGCGCCTCCATTATACAGGCAGTTTCCCTCCCCGCTCTAGCGTGTCCTCGAAATAATTAAGAGTTCATTAAGCCAAGATTGATTGCTCTGTTTAGAGTCAGCCCGTGCCGTGGCGAGGGTCTTTTCCGCCCCTGCGCACTTGCAATCGCACGATGCGCGAATTCATGAATAGAAAATCGTTGTTTATCAGTTGCCAGCTATTTCTCTCGCCATTTTATTTTCTCATCTCGTTTACGATTCATGTCCCTATCCCTGTTGCATCCTTTTTTTATTCACGTCAATCGCTTATGGAACGGTGACTTTGAATTTAAGCTTCGCTAAACGATATTTTATCAAAGAATTCTATCACAGTTTGTCCTATATTCGAACCTTCTTAATGCGCATTTCGATGGCTTTCACGAACCGATAACCGATATCATGATCCTGCTGCGAAAAATGATCATCATTTTTGACGAGATACCGCCATCGCGTTGTTATTCATTCGGAGTGGTGGGACGTAATGTCGTAAATGGAAAAGAATTTTGAAGATGAAGCAAGGACCATCGCAGTCAAGTTAGATCCTCTCGTCCATTTCCGCTTTACGGTAAGGAGGTCTGGGACGCGTCTCAGGGACGCCCTTAACAATACAAATGCTTGTCGTATCCTCGACGGGATCCGCGCAAACGATGTCGCTTGGCATTATGAAAATACCGGTCCCAGCGAAGTAAAAAGGGCTTGCTGCTGTCGTTTCAGGAACACGAATTATATTGGAAATAGTTTCAAGCTGAATTATAATGGATTCTGAATAACGACTAACCGTATTGTGACTTTCACGACAGCAGCAAAATTTCCCATGACATTACGTTAATTTTTACCCAAAGTAGTGGACACAAAGTATGCGAAAGTACGTGAATTTAAGGAGTGTAACAACTAATGTATTTCAATAAAACACGTTCCATTTATGCGTAATATTATGTATCAACTATTATAATTGCGCAACAAGAACAAGATAATCAATTCTTCAAAGCAACACGCAACACCTCGAAAGACATCAGATGCATTCCGCTTCGAATATCGAAGCTGTGCAGGAAATCGGTGTAAATCGAGTTTAATCGGCAAATCGCTAATCTGAGTTACCCAACGCACATCTTCTTACAAGTCACGCGCGCGAATGACCGATTTAAGTACCCAGGCTCTCCTGGGTGGATTTGACAATAAGATCGAAGGAGAGGTTCGAAAGAAGAATAGTTACCTCCGAAGACCGATTCCCATTACGGTTATTACTCGTCGTCCGGAGTAACAAGAACCCGGTAGATTGCCTCAAATCACCGACTGCGATCCGCCTAGCAATCAAGCCACCCCGTTTTTCTCCATCCCGCCGATTCTAGCCTCCGACTATAAGTTACCTCCGGAACTCATTATCGATCGTCGTCCCCTCCCTTCTCTTAACCCCTCCCCCTCTTCCCTCCTTTGTAACGAACTTTAAATCGATGATTGCACTAACGAGACGTCCAGGCGAGAACTCGCGCCTCTCTGATCCGCGAAACTTACAAATTATATCAAGTCTCGCAACCGGAGAAATTTGCCGGATAGAAGCGTTTGTCTTTCCGCATATATATATAATTGCTTAAACTTCTGACTATCGAAGAATTTGAGAATTTTTCGTCGTCGTCACAATCGACGCGGATTATGTCGATAAAATCACAACAGAAATAACCGAATTTCCGCGCGTTCAGACATAAGCACGAGATGCCAATTTCCTGAGTTTTATTTATTACACGAAACACGGCGATTTCTCCCGTTTGATCTTTGCAAAGATCGTTTTTCCTCTTCTTTTTTTTCTTTGCCGATCAGTTGGCGTAGCTGCAAGCGTGTCGGAACGTGTCGATGTATTATTTTCCATCGGTTCCTCATCGTTGGCGGTCCAGATATCGCACAAACTGCAAATTGAAAACCGAGCCGAGCAATTTCGGGCCAACGGCAAAGCGCCACGCCACACTCTTTCCTTCTCACCTATGTGTCTCCTACTTTCCCCGTTTTTTGAACTGCGCTTGAAAGCACGAAAAGCGAGCGGCGTATCGTATTTACACAGCCAGCGGCGACTGCTGACAGCCAGACGGCCAGAGGGAAAGAGCAGCAGCCATTGTGTTCCAGTGGGTCACACACGTGGAGTAGTGGTCGTGCCGCTAGGACGAGAACAAACAGCCGTATACCAACTTACACGATTAAGGACGATTGAAACGAATCCCTTTTACGCGTGTGGCAGGGATATTTTGCAGTAAGCTCAGCTATACGCCCGCGCGCGCATGGATATGACATACCGCTTACCGAGGGATGAAGTGCGAAGAAAAACATGCCGCGCGACTCCGTTGAATAAATTCACACACCTGCTTATCGGATATTGGCGTCGTGGAATGTGGAACGGTCGCGAAACTAATTAAATCCCCTGACATGGACGTAGGCAAACGAACGATCGGAACGTCGCAGAAAGCCGGTTTAGCGCGGAGGTGACGCGTACTCTAGGAGCGGGAACATTCCGTGATTGATCGAGTATGCGAAATTGGAGCGACTTGATTGCCCATGCGGATCAAAGCGCATCTGCATCTGACGCGCGATGCATATCTGGCGGTAACGTGATCCAGTTCGGTGGAGTGCCGGTAGGTCCGACGTTCGCAAGTCGGAGCAAGGTGGTGCGAGCACCTCGTTGCACTACTCGGTGTGTGTGTGCGTATATATCACGCGGGAATTTACGTTGTTCGCCGATCGCGAAAACGGGCGTGCGTGCGCCGTCGATCGCGATTCAGCAGCGATATATCTCCCGGAGCTTGGATTCGATTCGAACGAACATCGTGATGGCCAGCGCTTCTGTACAATACACGGTAGACATACGAGAATGCGATGCGAGGGAAGAACAGGCGCGAGGAAGGGAAGAGAAGCAAGTACGAGAAAATACGCGAGACCACGAGGCCGTGGTGATAAATCACCCTCGATCTTACAGGAGATCTTTTCAGGTTCTTGTTAGCGAGACGTCTTCGAGGTAGTCCGAGGAAACTACCGGGAAAGAGGGCGGGAGGGGAGAATCGGGTCTGGCATAGGTTCCACCGGTCTGACGATAAGATGCAGTTCTTCGCACGCAACAAAACACTACAAGATTCAGGTGACGCTGTGGTAATCCTACTTGACTAACATGAGCGAGGCGTCTGGTGGTCGGAAGAAAAATTGCGGGTAGGAAGCCCGCCGCCGTAGGATTCCCGTTTCTCACGAAAAAGTAAATTGCGGCCCATGCAGCCTAGCACTCTCGATAATTAAAGTGCCGTATTAGTGTCCGTTCGGGGAGGGTGGAGGCAGGGAAGCAAGCGCGGGGAACGAGACCAGGCTAAACGGCTCTAATCCCTTTCCCCGATTGTCCTAACAACTTCGGCTCTATTTATTCTCATGAGTTTGCTTAAGCCGCACGATCGAACGCGAACGCGGCGGTTTGGAAACGAAGGGATCGCCGGGTTCAGGGATTCGGCGACCGTATAATACCGATCAGAGGGTAATCGGTCCTGCAAAAACGATCGGCTATCTGCAAAGTTCACGGTCCGATAAGTAGCTCGTGAGATAAATTATTTCGACGAGTGCTCGAGGAGATTAGCGATTGCATGATATCGCGAAAACGCGAAGTATGATTTGCGCGCGACGTAACGTCCTCGGCTATTCAGGACAGTTAATTGTATTCTTCGGCACATAAACGGATGCCCCCGACCGTGCCGCGACTCATAATTGCTCGGCTTTTGCTGCGCGCCGGAATTCATATCGCGCGCATTTTCTCGGTACGTGCCGGCAAAAAGTTCCCCTTATCGTTCCTACGTATCGGCCGCTATATTTTATTCCAGCTGGCTGGAACGAAGTTCCACATTTAACTCCCGACGCGCTGCGAAACTGCGCGAGAGCCTCGCGCGGGTCTCGGACGAGTAACGATTTTCAATAGGGGCTGCAAATACCCTTATGTGCGCCGCTGTCGTCGTAGTAGACAGCACAACTCCGTGAATGTGCAGAAAACGCGGTATTGTCGACGCTCAACCCTCAGCGTTTCCCTCCTGCCCGTTCCCGCCTCGCGTTTTCCATCGGCAACGTGTGCGAGATAGGATGGTCTCGAGCGGAACGTCGCGCTGGACCAGAGTAGCGACCGCTGTACGAGCGGGCTTCAGGAGGGCGGACTAAAAACTTTTCCTGTGGAAACTAGGTGGAGGTCATTATTTGGCAGAAATGTCGAGTCGCACGCGCGCGCGCGTTCTCATATTTCGCGTCGTGACAGCGTGCAACGGTTGCGCTTCGAGGGACGGGCAACACTCCGGCATTCCGAATGCGCCGCCTTTCGGAACTCGATTCGGTGAATTGCGTTATTCAAATTCGCGGCCGTCGACGCTATTTTCTCGTCACGCCTCGCGAGCGAGTACGGGCGCGCGCGAAGGGAAAGGAGGGAAGTGGGAGCGCGGCGGATTGGTGTGTACGAGATCCGCTAAATTACAACCAGCGGACGGTCCGCTCGCGAGTGCTCGACGACTTCTCGCATTTTTATCGCTATCGACGATCGCATTAAGGGCGCGGAGGGACTCGAGGCGCGCGGAGCGCACCGGAGGAGGAATTAGCGTCTGCGGATCGTACGACAAAACGGATGCACGCGGAATATAATGACTTCGTGTCGTGCAGCGATGCTGGAACAAGAGAGAGAGAGAGAGAGAGAGAGAGAGAGGGAGATTAAACACGGTCTCTGAAACTGGGAAAGGGGAGAAATGTGCCATTTGCGAAAGCAACGTGCGTGCCTACGTAACGTAGGATGTATGTATCTCGGTGCACACGTGTGCGGGGCGAAAGCGGGCCGTGCGGCGCCGCTGGATACGCACGTGGGCACTGCGAACGTTTCATTTTCTCGGGATTAAGTAACCGCCATGGCCGTTACGTACATACGCTCGCCGCTATTAACGATTTAATTAGCGTAAGTTTTCATCTCTAGGATTACGGTCGGTGGGGTGGGCGAAGGGGGCGGTCAACGGGGGGAACAGAAGGAGAGGAGCGCGCGCGTCGTTTTTCACCGGGGTAGCCGGCTTATTATTGCGTTCTCGCGGATTACGTCCCGGGCTCGCGGCAATTTGCCGCTTGCGTGTAACGTAACGAGTCGAGAAGAGTGTCATTAATTTCTCGCGCGCGCGCGCGCGCGCGCATGCACGAGTGGTTCGAGAATCTCAATAGGAACGGCTAAGGACTGTAGCGGCGCGAAATCGCCGTTGAAGGCAGACGAAAACAAAACATCGTGATTTAATTCGGGCTGCGAAAGTTTCCGCGAGCGGAATATTTGTGCGCCGGAACGCTGCCTCGTTTCCTTGGGAACTGTAATTGACGTTAATCTCGTTCCCACGACGGAGTAATGAGCCGGGCTGTTTGTACGTGTACTCTTTCGCCTGAACTTTGTTGCACTTTTCCCGCCGAGCGTTTATAGAAGGCGTTCAATCGCCAGTTTCCGCGATTCTGACACTCCTCGTCCCTCCAAGCCGCCGTTCGCTGTTTTTTGATTTAAGTACAACTGCTTTCGGTGAGGACGTCACGTTCGGTAGGTCCAATAGACGTGCTCGTGACACCCAACTCGAGTGGATTGGTTGACGGGCCCGGCCGCTAGAGAGACAAAAGGACAGGCGTATTGGCGAGAGAAAGGGGACAGGAGACGAAGGGGGCCCTGCGCGCACACCGCGTGCCCTCCTCTCAAACTATTTATTCCGGCACAAATCGCATTACCAACTTCAACTGCAAAATTGACTTCGTCCAACTTTTACGGCGCCTCCGCCCTTACGCCCCTACGACGCCACCCGCACGGTCAGAACTCCGACTTGTACGAGGGTTTACCAAACTCAGTTTAAGAAGAAGAAGAACTGTTTCAGCCGTAGAGAGAGAGAGACGTATCTTGCGGGACTTTCTCTCCACCCTCATCGATATAAAATCGCGCGACGCGGGCTTCCGGCAGAATGGCAGTTCGGAAGTTCGAGCCGTCAGGAATAACGAACGGTATCATAGTCGTAACTCGTTATATGTTGCTCCTCCCTCGTCTCCTAACGTATGAACCTAAATCTCTCGCCCACCCCGCCGCCACCTCTGCTGACACGTCTTCCCTCGCATATCGCCCCGTTCTTGTCTTCGTTTCCAATATATTCATTCCGGGTGGAATTCATTAATGAGTTTCTCACGCCTGCACACACGTGATACACACATACCCACAGGTACACACATTTGTATTTGTGTCTGCGTCTGCCCCAATTCCTCAGGAGAAATGAGGTAGAACGTTATGATTACTAACGCTGAAAAACACCGGTTGTTTCGTTTACGAGTTCGCGCTTCTCGCTGCGGGTGATTACCATAGGCGATCCTAATTGGACCGGATAGATTTGCCTGTCGGGCAGCGCTCCTTCGCTGTGTCCGCACTTACACACTTTCTCGTTTCTCCACTCGGTTTCACGCTTGAAGCAATTTCGTCTGGCAATTCACGTGCGCGGATTTTGCGACTAGTCATGTGCTTCAGTTAGTCATGGCGCATCCACTCGGAAATCCGGCGAATGCATCGCGATTCAACGGTATCATCGGGCTCGCGCGTCGCTGCGCCGCGTTATTAATCAGAACGATAAACTATTCCTTATTAATAAGCCCTAAAGCGGTTCGCGCCCGAAGAGTCGGGCTATAACTCACGACGGAACAGATACCTTCTGGGCTTCGCATTAAAATTGAAATTAGCCACCCATTTGTCTTCCCGTTTGGCTTAATCGTGACTAGCCAGGTGATTTATGGTTTTCACTTCTGCCGGGCGCGAGTGTAGTTTCCCTTGCCGGATACGGAGCAACGCGTAATGCAATTCAAACCCGTGGCCGGCGGAAAAAAAGTTTGGGCGCCGAGCGCGATGAAAAGCATATATATCCCTTATAGCCGTATTGCGTGATCGCGCCATAACAGCTGTTGGAAAATAGTTTTGCCCGACTCGCGGAACTCCTTATTACATTCTAAACGCGCCGCGGCCGTTGTACGATATAATGTCATCGCGCCGTATCGCCCCATGCCGTGACACCGGCGTGGCTGCCGTCTATATTCTCACACACCTCTATAAACAGTTTATTGTGCTTTAATTGGCATTAACTGTCGTAAACTTCGTGGCGTTCGCGTACACGTATGCGGCGGTTGTAGTTGCATTGTGCTTTTCTACGCTCGCCATGAATATGCAAGGAGACCTGCCTCGAAGTAGCAGTGCAACATTGATACATCGATAAAAACAACGACGACTAATACGCACGGAATATTATACATAAATATTCAAGTGAACAAGAACGTAATGAATTAAGCGAGCGAGTAATAGATGGTGAAGCGTGGCGTTAACGAATGCAACGGGCGCATAATATACATAATGCAGATGAAAGTGCAATTTTCACGTACAAATTATGAATGAACGTGAAACGCACTTGTGTCAACACTTATCAGACAAAAGTTTCAATGTATCGTCTCTCGCGAAGCACTTCATGCGAATTTCGGCAATGTGCAATTTACGGGGAACCTTGTTACGTACATAGATATACACTCGTAATAGCTTTCGCGACGCGTTCGAGGAAATGCAACAAAGGTTCCCGGCTCTATATCAGGTAGACGTGCACTGTTTGCGAACACTTGCTCTAGTTTCCGATCACGTTGTGGCTAATGCGTGCACTCAACCGCATTCCGTATTTCATATTGATGTGCAGGATTTGATACCACCGATTTGCGTAACAATCAGCATACAGGTTGAGATAGATACACGTATAGATTAGTAACACGTACAGTAAATCTCACATATTCATAAAATATTGTGCGGTCTAGCCCCAGGCTATTAACATCATGCATTGGAAATGCTGGGATTAATGGATACGCTTACGTTTCTTCAATTTCATCATTGTGGCGTATACATTTCCATATCGTTCTACAATACGCCGAATACAAAGCGTACATGTATATGTATTTATATGTCGCATATATCGAAATACATTTTCTGCATTGCATATCATATTCCGCGAAAATATCATCTTTTATTCCACCATTATTTTATTCATCCATTATTAAATTCATCCACTCCATTGAAATAATAATAATAATAATTATTATAAATAGTTAGTTTTACGATAGGTTGCATACGAAAATTGAGAATTTCAGAAATTGTAAACTCAAATCAGAGAATTGAAATATTCCGAAACATAGAAATAATACCGAACATCTGCATCGGCTCTATAAGGTTTGATAAAGAAGGTCTCCTTCTGTTTTCCGAAGGACGATATGCATTACGTTGCTTGCTTATACGGAAGAAGCGTGCGAGAGTCCTTCTCATTTCCTGATTACTCAGCGAATTATGTTACATGATGGGCTGCCGGCCGTGTATCCAGTTCAAGGTGAACCGCACTCTCCGTTACCATAAATAACGAAATCGTGCACGATACAACAGTGGGACTCCGTAACGTAGGCAGGGGTGGGGTCTGTCCAGTCGCTGTCGAAAGAAACGATCTACGCCACCACGGGGAACAACAGTGCTCCGCTCCGTAATGCAGTGGTCCCCCGATCGCGGACGCGGTCGAGACCCTGAGGATCGAAAGGCTCTCTCGCTGAAAACGCGTCCAGCGAATTAACGGGTCGGTCGATCAGTGTCGCGGCGCGGGTCGTCGATGGTCGTGCGCACCATGGAATTGATTTGGGTGCTCGTCCTGCTCCTCGGACTCGCAGCACGCCCGTCCCAGCTGTCGCACCTCCAAGTGGCTTACCAGTGGAAATACCTGGATTGGGTTTGGCCGAATATACATCTGTCAGGAAAAAACTATACGCTGGGCAATGCTTTCACGCAAGACGTGGATATCGACAGGCAGGGCCGTGTGTTTGTGACGAGTCCGCAATGGTTGGACGGTGTACCGATTAGTTTGTCCTTGGTGACCAAGGTGCAGGGCCCCGGTGGTCGCTTGCTCGTGCCATACCCCAATTGGACCTGGCACACGCCATTTAATTGTGACAGCATCGTGTCTGTCTACAGAGTGGCGGTAATTTCACAATTGATACTACGACGCATCCGATAGTAACGGAACAATTTTCGTCGCGCGGTCAAATGTTATCTGACAGCTAAAATTGAAAATCTCTTCAAAATTTCGTCCATTTAACAGAGTATTTGTTATCAGTTAAATTCTAGGTTTCGTAGTAGACGTAAGATTGATAGATCGTATGTAATCCTTAGATCGACGAGTGCAATCGTTTATGGGTGGTCGACACTGGAAGAGTGCAGATGAAAGCAATTTGCCCGACGAAAATATTGATCTTTGATCTCGCCACGGATCAGCTGATCCATAAATACGTGGTGCCGGATGATCAACTGCTGTACGGGAAGGCAGCATTAGTTACGCCGATCGTCGACGTCGGAAAAACGTGTCTCGATACTTATCTCTACGTGGCGGACGTGGATCAAAATGGACTAGTGATTTATGACTTATATCGTGACCATTCCTGGCGAGTAAACAACACGCGTGGCAACGCATTCGGCCCGGACGACGATGCAATGAATATTACGATCGCTGGCGAGTGGTTTGATCTCACCGACGGTACGCTCGGTATGTCACTCTCACCGCTGGGATATTTTAATCACAGGTATCAGCGCTCATTACTTTTACTCCAGTTCGATCGGTTTCTGCAAAAATTTAATCCGAAGGATATTGCTTCATTCAAATTTGAAAATTTAAATGCATTACGTGTCGTTCTTTGAAAGCGCACAAATATTCAACAGATCGAATTTTTTGGTATTCAAAAGTTGTGTTCCGTTAGCATAACAAGATATGGAAATAAGTTTCATTGTTCTGCATGTTTCTTTTATTGGTTCGACTATTCTTACGAATATTTTTGAATATTTTTACGATGAGAAATTCCAAAAATTTTTGGCAGTATCAACCTAAGTTTTTGTATCATCAGTATGCTAATTCGTACACCCACAAACAGTTATTTGCTACCTATCACCGATGCTTGTCGCTCTTTCAGATACCTGTACTTTAACTCGCTCGCCAGTTACCATGAAAACTTCGCGGACACCTTTTCGTTGATGCGAAGCGAGTTCACGGAACCGGTGATATTTCAATCAAATTACAAGCGTGCGAGCCAAGCGGGCGTGCAGGCAACCTCCCAAAGAGGCGTAATATTTTTCCAATTGGTCCAATTAACTGCCATCGCCTGTTGGGACATCGGGAAACCATTTACTCCGGAGAACGTCGTGATAATAGCGCAAGACGAGGAGACTCTGCAGTACGTGAGCGGCATTAAAGTGATCACGAATAGAGCCGGCGAGGAAGAATTGTGGTTCAATACCAACAGGCTTCAGAAGACGATAAACATGAGCCTCAAATCGACGGAGATAAACTTCCGTATAATAAGGGGGACAGTCGACGACATTATCCGGGGGACGAATTGCGAGCCGACCGGCGTGAGGATGCGGGCACCTGACATCGTCTTCTGGCATCAAATATAATTCGCCGAGATTTCACGCTTATTTCATTTGACTACCTTCGGAATGTTCCTGTACATTTTGCCATTCAAACGCGTCGTCGCGTCGCGTCGCGCAAATGAGACGTCGAGCGGTATCATTAACGAGAATGACTTGTCCAAATAAACTCGCGTCTAACGGCGTGAAGCGCTCTCTCGGCTCTTCTTTCCTCTATCGGGATTTCGCGTGCAGAGATGCATTCGTAACTAAAAGCGACGGATCGTTTGCGATCGCGCGCGACCGGGTAGGACAGAGTGGCAGCGGGTTCTGCGAGTGACAGCCGGAGCGTGTAGCAATTTAGTTAACCGTTTCATTGTTGCCTTTCGAGATGTAACGATGGAGCCTGTCGGTGACACGGGTGCCGCTGCGAATTCTGAATGTTTTGACAGGGTGGCTTGACACCGCGAGTAGAAGCGGGTAGGTAGGTACCTCGAGCTTGTTGTAAAGGGAATACGGCGCGACGCGACGACGAGTTTCTTGCCGGCGGATTCGACGAAGTTTTACCGGGCTTTTAGGCGTGCCGATGCCGCGCAGGCGGGCTCGAGATAAATGCGCATTCACGGAGGATTGTTCGCAGTACTACCCCCTGGGATACCAATAGGGCGCGCGCATTTCCGGGAAATTCGTGTCACCTACTTCTCTTTCCACGGCGGGGTTCGGCGTGTGACTAATGGCGGCATATTCATGGCACAGCCTTGCTCCTCCCGCCTCCGCCACGACGACACCACCCGATCCTCCCTCTTACGAAGCTCTGGCAGTTAACCTCAGACAACCCCTTCGTCGCGATAATATACGGCCGCCCTTAAATTTTCGTTTCCCTCCAGTATACTCGGCTCGGCCTATTTCACCTTGCGGCACGGGACCATACTCTTCTTTTCGGAATGGTTTTCCGAAAGCTTGACTAACCCTGCGAGCATTATTGCGAGGGTGAATCGATTTTTATCGTGATCATGTTAACACACGTTTACAAGGAAAACGTCGTGAAAGGTTGTTAAATCGCTGATATAAAACAAACGCGAGACGCTCTGCTTCCTCAGGTTCCGCCCATGTAAAAGATCTTGAACGTACTCGACTTGTGTTTATTTTTATCGCGTATGAATACTAATCGATTATGGTTATGGTGAAATAACGTCGCGTACGAGACTACGGGCGAGGCGTTCGCACGATAAAGCACATTTTCCGCCGTGCTGCCGAGACGCGCGAGAGCACGCTCCCGCGATCAAAGTCGTTACCTTAAGGGCAGGATGTGGAATTACTTAAGGAACGGTAGTGCGTCGCGGTAAAGTCTCACCGCGGGCATGTCCGCGGCCGTACGGACAAGGAATCTCTCAAATCGTTTTACGAGGGTACTTTTAAAACAGCTTCGCTGGAACGGCACGGAATTTCGAAATAAATTTGCATCAGTTTTACTGCCGCTAATGTACATAACTACCGGTGTTTGGCGCTGCTACTCACGCGTGCACGTATCCGAATGGTTCAGAACTGGTGCTAGACGACATACATATATCGTGCAACTGGCCTATTTTTCGTCGCAAGAAAAGATGCTGACTATTTTATTCTCTTCTTCACGACTTACGTATGCACTTGATTAATTCGAAGAGGAATTATAATAAACTGTCAAGCGCGCGGTTACCTCATCGGTAGTTGTGGTAATAAATATTATACTGTAACATTACGGTACATGTTTATGACCGACTACATGCACTTTATCGCGATCGTTAGCTATCCTGAATCCTGCACGTTCTTCCGTCCAATTAATTTTTAATAAGGCAAGCCCAATAGACTGAAATAATTATTTCGTAAAAGGAAATACGAGTAACTCAATATTTCGCCGGGTATCGTGGACGTCCGAGAGAACGAACCGCGTACGTGCGCGGCGTTCGCGAGCGTAACGGCGAAACCGTAACGAGTGCATCGCAACGCCGCCGCGCCGGTGTACCGTGCGCAGCGGTTGTTTCGCAATTCGGCGGTACCGCGGCATTTCCCGGACCCGTGCCGATGGCATGCCGGCCGAGAATTCCGGGCATCCACCGCGTCTTTATTAAGGCCGGCTCGTCTATAATTCACAGGAGCGACCTGGGCCGGCTGACAGTCCGCCGGACTCACCGGGCGCATAAACACACCGGCGTCTCGTGCAGCAGGTTACGCGCGTACCGCCGTGTGTGTATGCGTGCGTGTGCGTGTCACGCATTGCGGCTGTCAGCTCTAGTCAACGCGTAATTTACTAGCTCGCCGTTCCCCATCCCGTTCGCCCTTTCGGCTCGATGCAGATGCAGTCGCCGCTTTTGGACTCGGTCGGTGCAGTATGCGTCTCAGGCATAGCGATTGCAACAGCACTAACAGCAGCAGCAGCAGTAACAGCACTAACAGCAGCAGCAACAGCAATAGCAACAACGCCGAATATCAGCAGGCGTCGTATTCGTTAGCCGCTACTGCGACTACTAGTTACGACGCGAGCGGATAACGCCATTGCGCGCCAGCCGGCTTGACCACTGCGGAATCCTGACGACCACAGGGCCACCATAAACCAGCGGAGTACGCGCTACGTCTCCCGGAAACGAGCGGAACTTTCGAGCTGTCGCGCCGATGATCGCCGAGATTATCTGCCGCGCGCACGAGCGTTCCCCGCGAAATATCTCGGGGAACTTTACGCGCGAATCCCCGTGAGCTCTGGCCTTTCTCTCGATTCATTTACATTCCACAGGCGGGTCTTCGTACTTTACATGCAATCGGTTTCGCATGACCGGCGTCACATCGATTATGCATTCCTGCACTTTCTTGCCTATTAATAAGATTATTAGAATACTATTCTTACATCATGGATCATTGCATTGCGATTACATTGATTGCTTGGCGAAAGTGTTTATTTTAATTACTTCCTTTCACCTAAAATATCTCGTGATATCCTCGAGACTGCGGAAAACGCGTTTCAAGATAAACCGACTCGTCCATTTATCTATTCATCTATTTGTCTTCGGTACCGCGTCTCGAGCACTACTCACTCTCTCCTTCGATGTCTCACGAGTAATTCGCTTCCTCTTGCCGTACGCACCACTGTGTAACGCTCGAGCGAGAAATGTCGTTTGCTCCGGGAACCGGTCTCTTACGTTCGTAACCGTTCGTTACTGTTAGTTCCGCCTGGCATGGCGCGTTCGCTACGTAAACACGTACGTATGCGCGGCACCGTGTACAGGCTGAAAAGCGTGCATTTCGTACGTAGGTGTGGCTGTGCCTCGCCTTCTGCCATTCGTTACCTTTGCCGCAAGTGCACGCACGAGGCCGCGGATGTGCGACGGCATTTACGAGTGCAAATACCGAGGGCCGCGGCGCGCACCGGCCCTGGCACGTTTCACTTCCTTTTTCTCGCTCCGTTCGTGATACGCGAGCGATCTCACGCCTCGCTGCGAATTACCTCGGCGCGAGCTAGTCATCGCATCGTTTTACCATCGGGCCTTGAATAACATTCGTTAGATCTTACGAGTTACCTGCGCGAGCGCGAGCGCGGCCGCGCTTTTAGCTCACTCGAGCGGGCGAAAATAGACTTGGCGCGCAATTAAAATAAGTCTCGCCGCTTACAATCGAAAGCGTAACGACCCATTCGAAAGTTCGGAAGCATTAATTTGTAAAACAGCCCATTCGCCGAAATTACGTGAGGTCTTTGTTGTAAAACTTCCTCTCGCGCGCGAAAATCGTTGGGTCATCAAGCGTGTATCGCTTGTACATTCACCGCGAAAGCGCCGTAATCTCGGCGCGATACGGTTTTAGGGTTTATCCGCGATGGTGGAAGGATTCATGACGTGCCTGCAAGTATGAATGCATAACCCGGGCCGTGCCGCACGCCAATTTTCGTACGTCGATGTATCGTGAAAGGAACGATCGCTGTAGATGGTGGTCATAATGAATAGCTCGGCTGGAAATATACCAGGTCAGGTGCAGGTACCAATGGGAGGTAGCTCGGTCTACATAGGCAGGAGGGAGAGACCAGGCGCGGGAGAGGAGATATGGGTGCAATCAGCGCGATGATAACCAGTATTACTGCGTCAACTCATCCCGCGTCGGCGATCTCCGCGGCGTAATTCCCATGGGTTCTATTTGCAACGAGGACATGCGGCCAGTATGACGGCAATTCAGTCCGACGATGTATTCCGCGTTATTTATTTCCAACGATCGAGCCGGCGCGGCGACAGAATGGAAATCAGTTTGGAAAGTTCCCGACTGTTCGCGCCTTCGAGTTGCCGAGCTTGTTCCCTTCTGGTGCTGGTGTTCGTTGCTATCGATTTTTCGACTGAATCACGTTCTTGACGTGACATCCTTTTCCGGACGGGGAGATATTAACCTTAATTCGCGAGTAATTTCCAAGTCAGATGTGCATTCACTCGTATTCCTTTTGTTCTAATTACGCTGTGATTACACATTCTCCGTTTACACGAAGGAAATAAGCCATGTTTGGTTGTTCGTCCTTCTCTCGCTCGCGTGCATGGCAGATGGGATGGCTCGAACTCGCGAGGGAGTGAGTTTTCATCGAGAGGAAAACTAAGCAAGACGCGACTAACAGCTGAATGGAACTTTCTCACTGCGTGGCATACAAAGTAAACTTGCTAACGTTGTCCCTCACTCAGTAACCCGCTTTTCTCTCGGTGTATACCATCTGTCTCCCTCCTTCGAATCTCGCTTTCTCTCACCCCACGTAATACATATTTCCGTCTATTCGTATACATTCCATACATTTGTCTCGTCGTACGTGTGCGTGCGTGCGAACCCATTTTTCGCCTCCCTCGAAAGTAATATAACCCTCTACTCCAGCAGGCACCCTATTTATTTCCGTACGAATTCTGTGAAGCAGCCGAAAACAATGATTTTAATAATACCGAGTGTCACTGTGGAGGAAACACACTTTGATTACGTCAAACTCGTTTTCGCCAAAAGACTCGATTTGATACACTGGAAGGCTGTGTGTAATAATTGCATTGTATTCACTTCGTGTACGCACTTGGCATCGCAATTACTCTTATTTTTCTGTTTCTCTTAAATTAGAAACTTAAGTTAGAAACGAATGTTTTATCGTTTTTAAGATCATTTCCGGTCAACTCGTGCTACGGCACGTTGCGACAATATTTAAATTCCTTTGTATCACGATAACAAGAATCTTTGTTTAAACACTCGTCGGTAATCATATTATTTTGCTATCGCCGTCCCAGATCTGCGTCAAGGAGTGAAACCTTTTCGAGTTAAATAAACCTTACGTATTCTCCTTAATGTGATGAGACACGTGCCGTAATTCGCACGATGAATTTCGCACGAGCTTATTCGCCGACGCTGTTTCGCGCGTACCTGCCTCGCTTGGCTGAGTATCGCATTACAATTCCTAATAACTATAGTGTTAGGAAACGCAAGAACTTCTGCGCGGCATTCAGATCGTCACGCAACCCCCGTTAAAGTCACTTTGATTACTCTTCGGTGAGCGATCTGAGAAAAAAGCGTTCTAGTCAATTTCTAATAGAAGTCGAGAGGAAGATCGGTGTTCCCAACTTCCCATCAGTTATGTGAGCGCTACGTATGAAAAACTTCCACTCGCCCTGTCTCCCGTTACGAAGATGATGGCTAGACAGACGAAAGGGCGCGCGACGACGATAAGGCGCGGGATGGGGTGGAAACCGGAGAGGAAGTTGTTGGACCATGTCGACTGCTTCCCGAGCCAGCCGAAGTGGACCTATCGACTCGAAACGAGTGTGCTCGACGTTAAAATCCCGGTCGGTGCTCCCGTTTCTAAGCCTCCCCCCTCTACTCACCATCATCTCTCGTCCTTTCTCTTTCTCTCTCATCCCAACAACTTTCCGCCTTTCCTTCGCGTATACGGGCGCGCGCTCGTTCGCTCGTTCGTTCGCTCGCTCGCTCGTGTTAGACGTAAACGATGCAACGACGAGAGCAGGGGAGAGTAGGGGGGAGGCGGACACGGTCCAGCAAGTCCGAAATCCCCTTTTCCTCGATATAAAGCTTCGTCCCTTTTTTCGGCTTCGACCCTCCACATAGCGAGACTTCGCGCCGCTATCCTGTGTGAGCAAAGTATCGGAGCCGCCGATAAAACCCGGGCTGTAACAAACGGAATCGACGCTGTCAGGTCAGGCTCTCACACGTGAGAGTGCGCGTCAACGGTGGAATTCAATTTCGTACTGGACGCGCTAACTTTCCCTCGTGTCTCAAAAATTTTTAATTAAATATCTTTAGTATCCGTCGCACAATCGACGTACTCTGCTTTCGCGGCTACTTTAACTTTTCCCGAAACAGACCTTTAATTTGAAAGATATTTTCTAGAGAGTTATCACACATCTATCAATCTAGCGCGAAGAAGAATTGCTTGCTGCAAGATTGTTCATTGAAACAGTAATTGTTCAAACTTCAAAATTGATATGTAGGCTTGTAAGATGATGGCGTATCATACTAATTGACTACAGATGTGCTTCCGCGATATACCGCTAGCAAATGAATTACATTTAGACAACGCTGACAGAGTAGGTAGTCGGTAGGGATGGTATTTCTTCGCAGGGGAGTGACAATATTATTCTGTTTCAGGGTGTGAGGGGCGACCGGCTGGCCGGGGGCGCCGCACACCTCCTCCACCTCTTCTTCTTCTTGCCACGACCACAACACACAATGTAACAACAACAACAACTACTACTACTACTACTACTAGTGTCGTCCGCGCGAACCACGTTCTCAATGTACTCGATGTGGTACGTCACCTACCCCTACTCGGTGTCTCTAAAGATGTGTCATTAAGTTTTAACGTGTCTCACTTTTTTACGTTATCGTGTCTCACAATTAGTATTTCTCCTTGGTGTCTTGACGGGGTAGCCGCGCGAGGTCAATACCCACCTTTGCCGCTGAACGAACGTGGACACGAGAAGCGCTCTGCCTATTGGCAATCGCGTTGAATTCGGTCGATACTGCTTTTTGGAGTATTCATGTGATACTCACAATCAGCGTAAATCCCGTAAATTTCGACTCAAAATTATCTCGCACTCAGGCGTAGCCTTAATTTCACCGCGCTATGGCAGAGGCATTCTTCGAGTACACGTACGTATTCAACACATCATTCAACATTGTGTATACGTTTTGTATTCTACACGTACATATATATTATATATTCGTTCGTATACACGTATATATATATATATATATATATATATATATACACACATATATATGTATTGGTGGATTATGTCTTCACTGTTCGCTGAATTCCGTTACAATGTGACTTGTGGTTGGTTAAGTTTCGTTGGTTTATCAATGTTCGATGTTGACTGCTATTGTTGGTTGTTAGGTGTTTAGTGGTCATTCTGTGTTGGTGCTCACCCTCTCTACTGATTCTTCCTTGTATTCACCGCCCCAACAACGAGCACCCTGTCCATTTCCAGAACACGAATTCCTAAACTTGATGTTAGAAGTTACGATATCAAACTTGCCTGCCGTTATCTTCTCTACAGAGTGGCGGCCTTCGAGTTTCTTGATAGATAGGGGATGGTAAGATTTCCAGTAAATATACATTTTTACCACTAAGCATGCTGTTATTATTTATAAGATGGATAGATGCCGTAAATTTGCATGATGACACTACGGTGAGTCATAGATTTGATCAATGCGATGCGTTTGAACACGCATTGATATTAATATCGTATTAATATAACATTAAAAACTTGTAAAACAATTTTACAGTACTTTATAAATTGATGGACAAAGTAGAAAACGTCCTACTTAAAAATTTAAATCAATTAAATTTGAATCGATTTTAAATAAATGAATTACATATCACATATAAGTGAAAAACTAAATAAGAATTACCAGCGTATGGAAAATTCCACGTCCTCAAAATCCACGTCCTACTCAAAGCAACGTGCAGCTTAGGAATGACCAGCGTTTGATTAGAGAATAGTGCGTACCATCAGTCTTTCTTCTGGCATGCACATTTTCATGCACATATTTCTCATCTCATCGAACGCGTTTTCAAGTTATTAAAGATCTTGAGCACCGCTGAGCGAAAATTCTTTTTTTGTCCTTTTACACTTCAATGCATACTTCGATAACAAGTTGCACTGTCTGGTCTATCCATCTGTTAAATGGTAATTTAGCGATAAGAGTACACCACGGAACAAACAAGTCGGCACGTTAACATCATATATAAATACCGCTATATGTAAATGAGTCGGTAATTATATTGACGTGTAAATATTGTCCTCTAAATATATTTTACATCTGCAACAGTAATTAAGCTGAGAGCCGGGTACACGTTCGGTTCATTCTTTTAATGAGCTCGGAAAACGGTAGCAAACACACACCGGTCCGATGGCGGGTTAATCTGTGGTTGAAACGCTTGAATTCTTAACGAGGACAAGCCGGGAAGGGGTAGCAAAGAGAGAAACATACTTTTAAAACAATTACACGAGTAGACAGCATGAAATTGGATGCTCTAACGTGACTGCTAGATGCTCCACGTTTCTACATAATAATAATATGAATATAGCTTTGATAATACAGCTATAATTAATTAATCTCTGTATCTGAAGGAACTAAAAGTCCCCCGGAGAGGGAAACGATAGATGTGATATGACAAGAAATATTTATTACACTTCCCCCTCACATATTTTCTTCGAATTATGCGATCGATCGCGGCAAATTACGTTCCAAACTTCCAATTTCCCTCGGAACCGGTCGCTGGCACTTTATTCCATTTGATAGCGATGGCGAGACCGTGGCGAGCAAATGGCTTCTGACAACGACGTATGTGAGAGTGGAACGGAGCTAAGCCCGGAAGCATTTATTTGCCAGCGGGAGTTCCTCGTAGTTTTACAATGTGGTCGCGCGACGTTCCGCAAAGGCAGCTCGATTCCAGGCTCGCTCCGATAATATTAAAAAGTAATTGGATTGCGACCCTGGATGATAGTTGTTGCCGATTCGGTCGCGTAGGTACGGTCGTAGGAGAGGTGGTGGAATCGGCTGTCGACCATGGAAGAGGGATGAGGGAGAGAGAGATAGAGGGAGAGAGACGCACGCGGGCGCTCGCAGACTGGAATAATGGACAGTCGTTAAATTTAATTGGCACATAATTATTGGGAGTCCACGCACCAAGCAGATCGCCGCGCGCCACCAATCGTCGCAATCCCATTGCTAGGGCTTTAATATCGAGGAAATTCGCATGCAAAAGGAAGGGAGGGGTGTGACATCCCATTTCGTCCATGCGTATTTCGCCGTGGTAAAGCAAGCCCCGCTTCCGCTTGCGGTCTGTGCCGGCCTAACGAGTCTGGAATCGACCCTTCATCCGAAATCGCTTTCCACACGTCGCACATCATTTCCTTCCTTTTTATCCCTCCGGCCGCGCGTCGAAACGCTTGCCCATTTTTATTTCTCTCCGAGCGCACTGGCACGCGCGATCTCCCGCGACTTCGAACATTCTCGTGATCAGATTGAATTCTCGCAGAATGCAATTTGTCTTGGACGCTGCTCCTCGAACTGCGGCTGCGCGAGCTCGCCACTGGCGAGAGCGAATCTTGAATAAAACAATAGAGTATTGTGTGCGAACGGAGTGGTAAAACAGTGACCGCGTTGTTGGAGGACGGCAGCGAAGATTGCGCATATCAAACGAGACCCGAAAATCGGAATGGATAAAAACATTCGATTCACTTTCGGTAACGGGAATGATGGGGATCTCGAAAGGCAACTGGCCTTGCGCGTTCGCGAAACTCCGGCGGGGTGCTGGAGCTGGAGGAGGAGCCGTAATTAAAAGCCATAAATGATGAGATCGCTCGGGCAAATTAATTTACGAATCAATTAGAGAAATTGCGTTTAGATATCGTCGCTATCGGTCGACGGCACAGCCGAGAGGCGTATGTATAGTATATTCACACGTACAGCAGCAGGTCTTGTGGCTCCGCTATAGCATGGCTCGAAGGTAGAGTTAGGTAG
The DNA here is from genome assembly GCF_003672135.1 of Ooceraea biroi. NCBI lineage: Eukaryota > Metazoa > Arthropoda > Insecta > Hymenoptera > Formicidae > Ooceraea > Ooceraea biroi. The sequence goes on from NC_039512.1 coordinate 744,246, forward strand.
CGATGTCTCATACGTTAGCTCGATATCATCGCGCACCAATAAATAAGCCCGGCCGATATCATCTTTCATTTCGATAATTATTATTCGGCGCGGTGTTAATTAATTAAGGGCCGAGATCGACGGGGCAGACTACCGGGGTGAGCCAGTCCCACGCCGGCGCCGCTTCATTTCGCGTCCCCGGAATAGAGCGCCGCGCCGTCCCGAATGGCAGGCAGGTAGACGGACCGCGCCGCGCGCATGCACCGCCGTGATCGCGCCAGGTGATAACTCCTCGAGCTCTCCGGCTAATTACCGGATGAAAGAGCTATCTGGCGACTGTCGTCAAAGCACCGACGAGAGCCGGTAAATACACTATTGTGATATTTGAGCGCGTTCGCACGACTCCGCGCGCACAGCCCGCCGCTGTTTCGGGGTATCTAATTTTCATTCGACATTTTCTATTTCTCCCTCTCTCTCTTTCTCTCTTTCAACCCCGGCGCCCCCGTGAATATGAATATTGCGCCTGTGGCCGAAGAGCAACGACGGGGGATGCGGACGGCGAATATTCAACGCGGATGCACACGCAACGCAACAAACGCTGGAAATGTTATTCTCTACCGCCAGTTTAAGCCTCCTCTGATTAAGCGTTCTCCGTTTAAGCGTGATTTCCTTCTCATTGGATCCGGTAAAAAGTGACGGACGATTCGTTGTGAAGGAATTGAGAATCAGACCGACACAACTTTTCGATTATGAACGTTTAATGGAACATAATGGAATTTAGCCATTTGGATATTCAAATTAGCTGTTGCGTAAAATTCTTCTTATGGAGATACTCTCAAATTTCAAGTTTGGTCATATTTTTGTAACGTATTGTATTAGTTCCCGTGGATAACGAAACAGAGCAGAGCGGTGCCAATGGACGAAACGTTCAAATAATTCTGGGGAACCATTTCCTTCCGACGTAAATTGTCTGAGATATCAGTCGTCCGGGTGAAACATGCGTGAGATTGGCGTAAGGCAAACTGTGCAGATCACGTAAGCCATGCTATTCGGCCGGAAGCCAAGAGAACAAGAGAGAGCAGATAGAGGAAAACCTTTGTGATTCATTAATTTAATGCGTGACTTTTTGGGTCAGAATCGTATTCGGTTGAAACGCTGCCGGTATTGGCGACGGTGCCGGATGATGAGAAAAAAAATTTCTCTCCATTTTCCTCCCCCTTCGTTGCTTTGCGCGTTTGTACATGTGTAGTAAATGTTCGGTATCTCGTCCGATGGTAGAAGAAGAGAACGGGACTAGTCGCAAACAAATAAATAAAGGCGGTACCCACAGCGCTATAGCGTCCGACGCAGAAGTGCTGCTGAATATTTGATCGTTCTGCAGGGCGTTATGTTGACCGAGTGCCTGGTCATGGGGTTGCTCGGCCGCAGAGAGAATAGCGCTCTCCCCTTAACCCACTACGAAAAGTCCGACGAAGGGATATAGGGTTGAGGTTTTATTGCTGTATTGTGTAGGTGTCTTATAGAGAGAGAAAAAGGCGAATCCTTCTGTTCTCGCGGCCCTGCTTCCCTTGATAAAGCCGAATATTTCATACCGGAATAAAAGGCGCACACGGCGCCGTTATTACGTTCCAAGCGCTCCACGATCTCTTGCATCTCTTGATCCCGACCATCTCACGTCACGGCACGTAATTGCACGTCGTCACGTTTGATTCCTCGAAATAATGCCGTGCATCTTTTGAGAGTACCACGGGACGCGAAATGATGTGTGCGAGATCGAATCCGGCGATGCAAATAGGCCCGATAACGTGCACGACAGAAATTCAATAGTCGATAGATACGCGTGATGGAATATCACCGATAAGGGCCAGGCTTCTGAGTGCATATGACAGAAAGGAAGCGCAAGTTAGAGAGAGAGAGAAGAAAGAGAAAGAGGGAAGATATCCAACATTCGAGGAAAGAGACAAGAGGTGCACAAGAGAGCAAGCAGTACGGCCGCGAAGAGCACGCGAGGCGCTGCTCTACTATTGAATTTAGCCGCATCGTGCCACGGATCCTCGCTCTCTCTCCCGGGATTTGATTTACGCATAAAATATTCACCTTGCCCGAGATTTCGTTAGAGTTTCGAAGTTCGGGATCGTGCTGCCACCAGCTGCTGCCGTTACTGCCATTGCTGCTACTACTACTACTACTGCTGCTGCTACTGCTACTGCTACTGCTGCTGCTACTGCTGCTGCTGCTGCTGCTGCTACTGCTGCTGCTGCTGCTGTTGCTGCGGCGCAAAGAGTGGTGAGGAGAAGAAAGAAGCGACAATGCAAGTTAGAAGAAGCAGGCAGCTAAGTATACGTAAGGAAAGGTCTGCGCAAGACAAAAGCAACGAAGCAGTAGCTATGATACTGGACTGTTGGTGGGCGAATCCGGCGGAGCAGTAGCGCTGGCGAGGTATCCTGGACAGCGGTACCTGCCAGGAAAACTTTGCAGGATCAAACGAAAAAAGAGCAGCGAGTGGCGGCGGCGGCGGCGGAAGAGAAGGGCCAAGAGATCCCGTGGTTCCATCCTCTCGCCTCCCCCGTGCACTTCTCTTGGCTTTCTGCCGCTTTTCCCTCTTACCTTTTCCTTCCCATTCGCGAGTATTCTTTTTTGTTTTCGTTCTATCACCCCGGCCCGTCGTGAAATCTAATAAATCAAGAGACGGCGGGAACGGAAGTTTCCACCGGGCGATATTTGGGAGGAGTGCGCAAACCGAAGATACCGGACTATGAGTTTAGAGCGTTTCTGATAACGAGTTTCCACCCCGCAGTCGCGCTTCTTCGTTTTCTCTCCCACTCTCCCCATTTTGCGGACGATATCGTCTATGTACAGGCGAATCGACGTGTCTGCCGAGCGTCGGTGTATTCGCACACGATGTCCCCGTGTTTCCCCTCTTTCCTCTCTTCTCCTCCTCCCCAATCCTCTTTCGTCTGGTCCTCGTTTGTGTATGTGTCTCTCAAGTCCGTATAGCCGCGCGCGCAGCGTTCACGCTCAAGCTCTTCTTCCTTCTGTACTCTCTCGGCGTCCTCGTGTCTCCATTGTGTCGCATCTTCACTTTCACCAGCATTAAGCCCGTCGAGAAATACATTCGGCGCGATTTCAGCTCGCCCCGCCGAGTTTTAGGGTGAAACGGCGAGGGGACAGCTCCCCGGTGGCGCTTGGGTATAGCGACGCAAAGAGGAAGATGTGTGCGCCGAGATACTTAGTGCAAGCCGTTACTTCGCCGGTGTACAGTCGGTGCAGCGAGTTGCATCTTTATTGCGATTCTGTACTGGGCTGCAAAATAATTGGACAGAAAAAATGTTTCAGACGAGATTTTATCGTAAGATATCCGAAAGATCATCCGAATAAAGAACGCAGATTTTGTTACATTGTTATGAAGAACTCGCCATTTCGATCGTATAGCGTTTGCAGTAGTGACGCACGTCTGAAACGCGTGGTTTATTTTTGCTGTGTGTGATTGTTATAAAAGTTGCCGGTGAATGTTGTTCGCCGATTCGATTGCATTTTTTACATATTTGCCGGCGAGTCGTGGAAAATGACAGCGCTTCGCCGCATTGTGCTTTACACCGCGCGCTTGGTAGGATAATTGTAAAATATTTCGTTTCACCCGACTGCGTTATTTTCCGTGGCAGAATCCAGTTTTACGTAGAATTAGTTTGCTTTGTTCCGCTATTACTCTTTTTTTTGCGTAGGATCATATAAAAATATTTTTGCGCCCGCGGGACGCTGTTATTTCCATACCGCATAACTCGCGGCGGTGAATTTTGCGCATCCATCGCGTTATCGCTTGTTCAATGACGAGAATTTCGTGAAGATCTGTCTACCTTCGCAGCTGGACACGTGATGTCAAGAATATGTGTTCGAACCGTGCGTTTACTTAATATGAAAAGGAGATAAAAATTTAGAAATGCTTCGCTCTCGCGGGCCGTTACCTCGCGTTAAGCATTGCGCGCAGACTTCTGGAGCGGTCGCCGTCGACGCATCCTCGGACTCGCTCGTTGTCCCGCGGGGAAGTTTCACCGGAAGTCTCGAGGATTTATCCGGCCCGCTACGTCTTCCGTCCGAGAACTTATCTGCCGCGCGGACGGCGTGAGCGACAGAGGCCGCGCACACACGTTGACCGCAACGGGGTAATATCGTGCAACGGCGGGAGCCGTTAGTTTGCTCTATTGGTTCCGAAGGACTCACGGCTCGAGGCTCTTCTCTATTCCATTTATTCCGTATACATAATATATCGTGCCGCGAACAAGCACGCTGGCCCTTCTATCCCGCCTTTCGAATCGCCTATCGAGCTCTCGTAGGTATTCTTATTTTTTCGCTCGATTTAACGGAACGCGATAGGAAAGTCTCTCCTCTTTTCGGCGTGGCCGCAGGCTTCTTATGCTTAAACGCATCTAAGCGATTATCGATCTCCACGGGCGACGAGGAAAAGACAATTCTCATAGTCTCATTTAATATTCTTTTAAGGACGAACTCTCTTAATGAGAGAACGCGTATATGCTATACGTGTATTACATTTGTCAATCAAAAACTCTAAGCGTTTAATAATCCTGATTCTGCAGAAGCAATTAATGTTTGCAATGACAAGTTTATCTACATAAAAAATAAATACATAAATGATAATTCGTCTATACGAGTTTTGTTTATCATAAATTATTAATTCTTCACTAGGAACATTTATGATATGTCTCTTTCTCTGCGTCTTAACTCTCAATTCACAGTGTTGCAAGACATAGAACCAAGAAATTTATAGGTATATAAATTCAGGCTCCTTTCATGGGGAAGTTAGCAGCCATTCCTTGACCGGAAAGAACGAAGCGGAATGCGCGCCCCTTTTTCCGGTGATGGCGAGCATTTTGACAGACATAATACATGTTTGAGTTGCTGCTTGTAGCACGAGCATGAAAGAGAAATTACGGAGGAAGAGAGAGGAAGAGAGAAGAAGGAAAAGAGAGATCAAGAACGGAATTAAGTTCTGGAAATAATACCTTTGAAGAACAAAAACGCAATGAATTAAAAATAATGAAATTAATCTGGATGAACATTATATTCTTGAAACTAAATAGTTAAGAGTACTCATGTAGTAAAAGGCAATCATAACTTTATAATTTTTTGTACTATACTAATTTTATACACAAATAACTAATAATTAATATCAAATAAAATATTAATTATAATCCAATAAACTTTCCATATGCCAGTAAATTGATATAATTAACTTCAATATATTTATGACCAGTCTGGTCATAAATATATTGAAGTTAATTATATTAATTATAAAGCTAATAATTTGTGTTTTGTATATTCCATAGTTTTTATATCTATAAAAAACAACTTTTATAGCGTAGTATGGTTTTTCTCTTATCACACTATTTCTTTCTCCCTCGTTTCTCTCAGAAAAAGGATACAGCAGAAAGAGGATTAACTTGATGAAACCCACGATGGGGACGGTGATAGCTGGGCTTTCCAGCGAGTGCTTCATATAGAATATTCCGATAATGCACGCGATGGAATATAATTCCCGTCGCGGTGGTGGCGCGACAAAGTGCAAGAGCGCTTCGGTTTCGCGGGGGATGAAAATCACATTCAGCTTCGGTCGCGCGCGCGCGCGCGTCGGGACACACGGGACACGAATTTAGGCGAATCTTCATGAATGGTCGGCGCCGCGCTATATCGCGCGGATACGGCGCGTAATTACTTTATACGTTTATGGCGGCGGCCCTTTCGTCGGCGGTGCCCCTTTTGTTGGTGCGCCATGTGATTTATCGCGGTAAACCTACCTACCCGCCGCCACTGCCATCGCCATCGTGCGCTCGCTCACCCACCGCGGCGAGAATTTCCAAAGCTCGCGTGGCTCTCGCCCTAAACGCCGGATCGTTTACTACACCCGAATTTGTAACTAATTCAGGCACTTCCGCTCCCGACGTGTATTACCTGGTCGAGGTATTTCGCACGACAAGCGAAGCACATTCGTTTCTACCTTAGTTTATACATGCTTTTCTAACATAATATTAACATGCACGAAATAAAACTCGAGGAATTTGTAATTCCACAGTTTCACAGACGCTAGACTAGTACTGCTATTCTCGTACTTACTTCGTAAAACTTATAGCTTTTAGTGAAAAAGTACAGAAACGATTTATAGCTTTAAACATTCGAATGCGAAAGCTGATGTATTGAAAATTAGCTAATGCAGACGGAGAAGATTAACAAGCATGTAACTGAAAATGAAAAATAGAATTCTTATGGAGGTAAAGAAAGAGAGAGAAAGAAATCATATCGTAATCGATAGTTAGTATTTGCTGCCGAATACATTGCGGTCTTCGGAGAGAGTGTGCAACATTTTGTGATCTCTAATACTAGAATCGTGTTAATATTTGACAGGGATAATACGGCTTTACGAGCAGCGTAAATGCATCGCACGTGCGTCGAGAATTATCGGAAATACTGGATAGGATAGAAATCGATGGCACGACGATTTCGCGAGAGGGGCGGGAGGGGGAGGATTTGTGCGCAGCATCATTTCGGTCATTGTTAGCGCTGCCTCGATCGCATTGACCGTTACAAAATACGAGTTGCAACGCGAACTGATATATCTCAATTGTGCATAATGCTGAACCGAATTCTGATTTCGCAGCAACAATTACGTGTAACAGCGACGGTGAATTACCGGTTCGCGTTTTTGGCAAATGGAAAGCATTATGCATGATACTTCGCGCGAAACGACGTCTAAAGAGTCACGCGATAATTATCAGCCCTACGTCAGATTTATGTCCGGGCAATTTGAATATCAGAAAGAGTACAACGTACTATTCATATATTCGACACTTTTTATTTTCTCAGGCTGGAATTTCAAGCGACACCTTACACGAAACACCCTGTGTTAATGGTGAATACATCTGCATTAGAAAATACGACGTAGCATATTTTTACAATTTTTTTGATGGTTACAAAATATGCGTTTCACGCGAGCGGAATGATATATTGGCTCTCGCGAATAACATCGAAGTTTTTAACCATTTAGCTCTCGTTTGTTAACCTCTGTTTTTTTTCATGCGTACTCGTTCGTTAAGTTTCACGAAAAAAATATGAATTTAGATTACGCGTTATCAAAAGGTATTTTATCATCGTATTTTTAAAAAATTTTATAGCTCTCTTGGGTACATTTGAGTACTTTTTCAGGGCGAACTTTACGTGTCTACTGATTTGATTTTGAGAACAGTGCTGGGGAGATTATAGCTGGCCCCCTTTAATGGATGTCCTTTGAAGTAGGTAGAAATCGTTGGAAAAGAAAGGGAAAAGGTTTCTTTCGCTATCGTAATGGACGAGAGAACTTGGAGTTAGGACGACGTCGGCTGCCTTAGAGAAGCGTAGAGACACACAGACCCGGAGATTCTGTTCCAGAACCTTTGGATGTCCTTTCTCTGTTAGGTCCTGAATAGTTGCGGGAATAGCCCATGCTATTTCTAAATGGAAGTAGATTCCCTCAATTCTATCTTTCCGTCGGTCTAGTTGAATCTTTCGTGAACGTTCAACGAGTAGGGATCAAAAGCGCAACGTGTAGCTTTTGCTTTCTAGATGATAAATCCCTTTACACATACTACAAGATCCGTGAGATTCGTAGCTACCTAATACAATTGTTCTTTGTTTGAGAGAAACAATGAGATCCTGCAGCGTATTAATATAATATAATCTTCTATGTTTCACTAAATGTACAAGTACAATATATTTGAATAAATTACCTAATGAGATGGATGATATCCATATCTGAGGAAGTGTGTTATGTAAATTGTAATTTATCTCGTTCAAAATGTTACTGTAACAAATATGCAAATTGCATGCGGTCTACTCTTTTCATCTTGATCTCTCTGACGCAGGGCGTCAATTTGAAATTCTCTCTCTTCTACTAAGCACCTTGCTCTCCGAAGATGCCAAATATCTTCGTTGCTGGATAATTCTGTTTCCCAAGGGAAACCTCCCTACAGCATTAGGCTGCCGGTCATACCTTGGCTCGAGACGCGGAATGGGTTGCGTGGAGATGAGATCTCGGTAGCAGAAAGCAAGAGAGCGAGAACACAAGGGAAGAGATGCCGAGAACGAGAGACGGAGAGAGGGTGGAAAAGGGCAGGAGAGGGAATTTCGGGGAGATGCGGAGAAGTGGATGGGTACAGACCGGCCATGTAAAGCGGAATGAATCTCGCAGCCGCACGTGGCTTGGCCGCGATCCACGCTATCCCGACCACCGCTCGCGTTCTGCAAGCTTTTTATGTCAGGAATTTAAATTAGATACAACCACTCGCCCCATCCGCAGCCACTGAAACTCGCGCCGCGCCTACCGAATCACCCCGGAGATACTCCGTTATTTCACGGCACTTTATTCGACGGCGCCACGGTTCGTCTTCGTGTTTAAAGAGAGCCCGGGAGTTTCCATCGCGGAAGTTATCTCCGTACGGACAATATCGGCATTATCGATGATGCAACGGTACTCCCTTCATGTGATGAAGGGAAGATGTGAAAACCGTTGTCTACGTGTGTATATCTCCCGTTATGAAGAAATAATTAAAGCTTTGGTTGTTGAACAGGAATATTCTGCGTATAGTATTTATACATGCGTCTGTCTGCTACATAACATTTCTGGTACTGACATGAATATCCGCATTGCTGGTACGTATTCTATTAGCATAGTAGTGACAACAACGGTTGGATCGATACTCTTGTCAATGGCATAGAATATATATGCGGACTACTGGACACTTGCGTACATGCAGTTCTACTACGCAGAACGAGCAAAGATTTAAAGCGGACGTAATAAAATAGTTACGCCGCTTGTTCGTGGCAGATTTATTATTAGCAGTAATCTACGCCCTAACGAGGCCAACAGAATTAACGTGCTAACGGCGAAGAAGTTAGTGCACATGAGAGAATCCTCACACGAGGGATATCGAAGGCGATTTGATTTCTTCGATGTACAATTTCCTACGACGACAAAATTAAATAGATCCCGCTACATATCCGAGTTTTGGGAGTCAATACGATTACGCGCAGCTGATTTAACGGGAGTATCAGAAAATTGAGAAGGCAGACAAGGCGGACAACGCAGTCGCGGCCTTTAACCAGATCCGAATTTACACAGTAGCGAAGCTCTCTCTCGGTCAGTCCGCTCGCATCGGTCGTTTGGTGACCGTTCAGATTCCGCACGGTCGATACCGGTCGAATTCAACATGGTGCGAGATATCGAAGGCACCCGTCGTGTAACGGGGAGGGTGAGGGTATAGGATAGGCAGAGGCGTGCCAAAATGTGATTGCGGCAACATTGCGTCACCGCCACTGGTCCCGAGGTATCTTTGGAGGCCCGTCGTTGGAGAGGACGAAGTAGGATTCTCCTCCTTTCGAAAGCGTCGTTAGAGGCCGCTGGCACAAGGCCAATCACATCGACTAGCTACTGTGTACGTTTCACCCCGAGCGTAGTGTGTGCAGTACCTTTCTCTCCGCACACTTCCATCCTCGGCCTTCGGCCTGATCCGGCCTGGTCCGGCCAGCACGGAAGGAGCTTTGGGAATGGGTATTCTCGTTTCTTGTTTGCACCTTTATCGCCCGACTACCCATGCACCCTCTTCCTTCTGTGCAAATATCGATATGGTTATCGATACATACAGGAGTATGCTCGGGACAGTTTGCGTGCAATTCGCTTAGATATTATCGAATTCTAGTTAGGTTTCTTTTGATTTTGTTAAAAACACTGCTCTGATCTCGGGCATTAATCTGCTAAAGAGCAATTATCTCGAATAAGCGACGTGATTTTAATCGAACAATGACTTTGATGATCGTCTATGAGGTTGTTCAACTATTTATATGTGTAACGCTAATGATGTGTGAGGTGAATCATACATACTACACACATCATACATGAACGTTTCCCCCTGGGGTAAGCATGAGTATCTACTTCGTGTCGCAATTCGCGATATTTGCCACCTGTGATTCAGTTTCGTCGGAGGAAAGAGAGCGAGAGGAAGAGAGAGAGAGAGAGAGAGAGAGAGGCGCGAAAGCGTCGAGTTCGAGCTACGAGGAGCCAAGGGTGCGAAGTAAGGGGGCAAAGTTACTTAGCATGCTAATTCCGCCGAGGAATGCTTAAACGCATTACACAGACTAATTACCGACATAATGAGCCGCAGCTAATCAATGAAAGAAACGCGTCGCACAATTACGAGTGGTACAATCCCGTCGAGCAGAAAACGTTCGGATAGAAATATACTGGCATGGATGACTAGGCAGAACACTGAACACGATAGCTCGCGCGCGCGGTAACGGGCTGCCGCTCACGCCTTCACGCCGATGAGAGAATTATATCAAAGAGCGATTTCGATCATTGACATTCAATGGACGAGCGGGCGCATGAGATCCGGCGCGCGGCTGAGAAAAAGTTTAACGTATTAATTACGGGAAGTTCCAGCAGCTTTTCCTGCCTCACGGACCGCGTTTTCTCTTCTTCTTTTTTTTTCTCCTTCCTCCCCCTACCTTAGCTATCTCCTTCGTCTTTTTCGCCGACGAAGCGTATTGCATTACTTAATGCCGATGCCGGCACGGGCTGCCAGCTTTTAACGAGGTGAAACGTTTGACGCCTCGTAAAAGAAGCGCTCTACCCGGCTTTTTTTCAATTTCCTCGAGAAGCCTCGTGACATTTACGATGGTAAATTGTACCAAGAGAAAGAAGGAGGTAGAGGCAATGTGCACCTCGCTAAGTTTAAAAGCTAGAAGTCGGGCACTGAACCGCAAGTGCAGCAAAACGTTATCACCGACGTGGCTGTATCATTACCAGATGTCGCACTGCATAAATTTTCTCGACCTTTTGAGATATATATACTTTCTTAGCTGCCTCTATTTTAAACACGTAATTAATGAATCGTCCAAATAAAATTTATCTCCTCATTAAAACAAACTTATTTTAATATCTTTAATATCCTTATTTTCCTAAAATAAGGAAATAAATATTAATACTAGAAACATTATACAGAAAATCTATTATTGTTATATAAACATTTTTTGTTTAATCTCTGTTTTTTTTTAAAGATGTTCCTTTAGATTTTAGGATCCAAGATTATGTTCCAATAAATAATTGATCGCATTCAAAAGGCCCAACTACAGCATCGCGTTAGAGTCTCACCAAGATTTGATCCGCCGGTCTGATTTTGACTTTACTGTGATTCGCAATGGGTTGTGGGACGAGAGTGCAAGATATAGCGACAGCGGGGGGACGTGACTGGCCTACGAGGGGTGGCATTATGCTTAGACGAGCTTGGATCAGCGTTACGGCGCCAATCCCTAACCAGTCCCGTCCTACAAAGCACGTATATATCGTTACCCTCATGACGCCATGCAGCCGAGTCTGTCTCTCTTAGACGTGCATCATTGTACTCGAAGACAATGAAATTTCCGTTCCTCAAGCAAGGAGGAGCTTCTGTATTTTACATGAGCAAAAGATAAAAGGTAACTGCTTTTCGTTCGAAGCACTCTGACATTTTACGCAATTTTTGAACTTTCGAACAGACGTCGAAATTGCGCGCAAAGTACATAAAATTATACAGAGTCCATTTATACACACTAACACACTTAGTACTTAGCTAACACCGTCGAATATTAAATTGCAGTTAAGTGATTCTGCCGGCGAAGGCGTTAATGCAGATGCCCGCGTGCACCGTGTAACTGGTGAGATAAGTTACGTATCTTTGTTGCATAATGGTGCCGCTTGTAATTTATCGTGAACGAAACGGACATGAGTGCACGGCTAACCTTCGGTACGTGTAAAGACGTCGTTTACATGCAAACAGCGCGCGCCCCGTAACTGGCCCCGTAAAGAAGCGGCGCAAGATATGCCGTCCAATGGTAATTTCGATCTCGCAGATAGGAAGTTACAGCGCGCGGGCTGTAATTACTCCCGCGTTGCTCCTCGTACTTCGGCATCGTGTATGCCTACGTGTGCGGGTGGTCGGTGCTTTTAACGTGCACGTCGATCTCGCTGATAGTACGTGGTACAGCTTGCTGGCCAATTCGTATACCGCAAGGACAATATAACGGTATCACGCGCGCAGGAGATAAGGCGCACAGGTCAAATAGCAAGTTTATAATTTCTAGTTAATAGAGTACGCGCGACAGAATTGGCATTTAGCGGCGTGTGTGGACGTTACCGCGAGGAACATTTATGCAGTTGTGTACATATGCAGACACGACGAGTGGATGTTAAATAAGTAATGTGATTAATGCGGGTGAAGTTCGCGCGCGTGTAATAATCAGTTTTGCTCTTACAATCTGCTTGAACTTAAGCCCTCCGGGTTGAAGTCATACTTAACGTTAAGTAATGAATATGCAGGTGTAATGCCAAAGCGGATGGAAAGGGCGCGGCCGCCATTGAGCTAACGAAACACGGCATAACGGTGTAAAACATAATTATCAGCAAGACGTACGGGGTTGCATTATTCATGGGTCGGTTAGACCGCTTTTAGAACGCCGCCGCGTACCAACGAAATTGCAGGCTTACGACTCTATTTCTGATAAAATAATACCGGAATGTAGGCCAAAAATTCGATTTCCTCGAGCGCCGTTTTTCGATGCAACAGCTTGAAAACTGCTTTGTTCAGTGTAGTGTACCTCGTATTTCATTACGATAGAAAATTCTAGCGACAATATTTCATCCCGCCGTGTACCACGCGCTGCCGTGCCGCCGACGATCGCAATTTACCGAAACTCGATTACGCTCGCGTCGATTAACGCATCAAATAAAATCTCGCGGTACTCACTACAAAAGCGGCAAGAGCATGGCCAGCGCAAACGTGACTGACTGAGCGTTTTATACAATGGCTTACGATAATTTAGATGGATCGGCGCTGTTTGCGATCGTCCGTCGCGTTACGTACCCATTACGAATGCCTCACGTCCGTGCGGTACTACCGTCTCGGTAGCGAAATATACCGCATAATTCCGGAACGCGATCTCGCAATTATAATTGAGAAGCTAATTTCCACGGTAACATGCGAATACAAAGATGGATTCGCAACCCAATATCTTGCGTGCTACGAATCACAAGTAGGATGAAGCCCCGTAGCCCAGGGAGAACGCAGTGCGGCATGCGGCGCCGGTTCGTGTGTTTTAGAAGATTAGTTGCCGAAGGGGTATGGGCGCCGGTGGCGGCAGAGGGCGGAAAGGGGGGAAGGTGAGAGGCCTCGAGTTGTTCTTGCTGCAAGAGATAATGGGGCCGGGCTGTCAGTCTGTTGGATAACATAATACTTGGACTTGTTTACACTATCCCCGTTCTCGCGCACCGGCCCAACCCCGTTCTGTCTTCCCTTAATTAATACCACAAACGTAGGACGGAGAAAGAGAGGGCGCGTGTAACGGCATAAAGGAGAAATTAGTCAAACGAGGAGCAAGGAAACAAGAGCAGAGAAGAGAAAGAGAGAGAGAAAGAGAGAGGAAAGCGGAGGAGGCGTTGGGGTGGTAGAAGGCGGCGGGGGAGTAGAAGAAGAGGGAGCAAGGGAGAAGGCCTCGGGCGTCCTAACCACCTAATGGAGCCTGCGCCATCGAGTTCATACTATTGGTTACATACCGCATTGTGTACCTGCGGCACTTTGAAAAGGGCTCGCCTCCTACGTTGCGGCATAACGTATGCGCATACTCCATAAAACGTGCTGCACGCTTGCGTTGCGTACACATCGACGGCCATTAGCGGCGATGATGGCAAAATAATTGTAACGTTACGACAATGCAGCATTAATGAATCAGATTAATTTGCGATCGAGTCTTATGGGGATTGATAGAGTCGTGCGCGCGTATAGTGTACACTGTTCACTCGCGAATGTGATGCGAAAACATGATGCTGAATTGTCCGCCAATTAATCATTTATTATTTATGACGTAGCCAATGATGTAATCATTTATCGATAATGAGTTTAATTAAGTACACGTGATTTTCGAGCTTGTACGTGGTAATCGAAAAAACTTTATGGCGATAATGAGTTTCATTAAACGCACGTGATTTTCGAGATTGTAACGTGATAATCGAAAACAACTTCACAGCGGGTTTTTGTTTAAGAAGGAAAGATTTTGTATAAGAAGGAAACGTTGAGTTTACAGCGATCACTTACTCTCCACTTCACTTAAGTTGGCGTCATAATCTCCGTTGTAAGATTCAGCACGTGATCCTCTTGTTTTCGTAGTAAGAGGCGTCTTTTAAAGGAGGATTCCTTAGAGGACGAAGTTGACGTCGTTTCATTATGAGCCGTCGTCTGGAATCTCTGATGCGGCCGCCGCCTTCCAGCTCCTACTAGATATCACTTAGTCGTCTAGCTCTATTGTTCCCTTAACCGCGAACGAGTTCCATTACAGTAGACACATCGTAATCGCTCACGAGGTGCGTCGCGTTCACAGCACAGATGAGCTGTTAACCGCGATGCCGGTCCATTGTTCGGTAATGAAGACTGATGACAGGATGTCAGCGTGGCGCCGAATGAGCCTTACCCTGCGACAAGAAACCGTCGTCAGTTTATTAGACGTCGTTCGCGATAAACCTTCATTCTTTGTTTGGCCGTCGTGACGAGCGATCCGCGACACGGCGGATTAATGAACTGGCGTCGCCCTTATAGGGATGGTCACGAAGGCGCCTGATTACCTGTAGTCCATTGCACGCAGCAGGTCTTTGTCCTGTGCAAGCTTGTGCACTATACTTGCAGATTCAGAACCTCAACGCCTGAATAAGCGTGAAAGAAACTCACAGGAAATCGTGTTTGATCTTCCTTCTATCCACGATAATTAATTATGCAGATATGTGCGCAAAGAATTACATATTATACGTCATTGCAAAAATCGCATCTAATAATCGCATAAGCTGAGTTTGTAATGTTTTTTCTATTTAGCAAGACACGTGCAAAGTTGACATTGCGTATGCTATTATATGTATCTTTCTTTATAATAATTCTTGTCATGCTTCAAAAAGTCCGCTCATCTTTCTCAGATTGTTATGTCACTCCCAAAACAGTTGTGCATATTTGAAGGTTTTTGAAGAATCATCTATTCTCCCAAATTATATATAATTTGGATAATCCCAAATTCAACTTGTATAAAGGAATGAGAGAAAATAGTAGGCTGAAAGGAGATAAGAAATACCGAAAGTGAGATGAAAGCGAGTCAGTAGAGTGAAACGTATATCGTGATTCCTGATTTTCGATTAAATCTTTAGTAGGGAGGACCTTAAAAATAGATGCGAGGTGGCGACGATAGAAACGAGAACGAGATAAAACACAAGGAGAAGATGGTAGATAGATAGACGCAACCGGTCAGAGAGGGGGCGGCTGTATAATCTGTCACGTTAATGCGACGGGGAAATTTCCCGGGGAATATACGTAGCTACGTACTTCTCCTGAACAGGGTACCATTCGCTCGGCAGTAATGGCCCAGGATTTTGAATGTCGCCAGCACGATAAGGAACGGAAAGGAAGCCATTATCGTGCTACGTGATCTTCGGCGTACGAGCGGAGCGTGCTCCTTAACCGTCGCGCACCGGGTTCTTATATTTCCGAAATATGCCGTGGACGTGGTCCGGTAAATCCAACCCGGTAAAAATCATGAGAAATTGGCTCCATCTGAGGTGTTATTAGTGGTATATTTCACGGAGGAAAAATCTCCCCCTCGCGAGGGAACTCGTTAAGATTTGTGAATTTCGTGTGCGATCGAGACGAGCGACTGACTTGGCGTATTATCTTTTGCCACGCGACGAGGTGTGCTTCACTCGTTCTTCTGGCGTTATTATTATTATTATATCTCAAAATGTCGGGGGAAAATCGTTCGTGTGTTTTATCTCGCTCGGCTTGCCAGATCCCGCGATAAACTTTCCATTTCCACGCGGCTGGAGCGGTCCGCACGTAAAGAAAAACCGCGGCGATAAAGCTATCCCGTATTCGGGTCGTCTATTATCGGGCCGGCACGTTATCGCGCCTTATATTTCCGAGATACAGAGAGCGAACGCTCCGCGCTGTTGCGCGGAGCCGCGCGTGTCGCCCGCGCGGGAGACAGCCCGGAGAAATTATTGGTCTACCGCCGAGTGTTATCGCTGTGGCGGAAACGGACCGCTCGTCTAATTATTCCGCGGCCTTTTCTATACTGCCTCCTGTGCCAACCGGTACGGTATAGTTCGGGGCCCGGAGACTCAGAGAAGGTAAGGGAGGCCGTGCCGAGGAGAGTGTCGGTGGAGCGGTCGGGGGACGGGCACTCCGGGGGATAAGGGAGCCTCTTTCATACCGAAACGGAGTTGCCCGTTCACAGCCATTCAACGAACTTGGGCAGTTGACTCTTTATGCGCGAAGTTTCCCGGCATTTCGATTTTATGTTAATTTCAATTCACTACGCCGAACTTGCCGGGCGAAAGAGTGTGTTCATCGATGAGCCGCACGCACACCGTCCCGAGACTCGGCCAAGTTTATCCACGACCACCGAATAGGAATCGACGAAATATCGCCTTCTCATCCCGCTTCTCTCCTTCACCCTTGCTCCTTCCGCCCAATAGTCCGGATTGTAATTCCCTTTAAACGATTCCCCGCGAGCGTGACTCTCGATTCAATTCTGCAGGTGAGAGAATGGCGGTATGCTGCTTTAACCCAGATACGTGAGTTTCCAATATCCCGTTTGACTTATTTCGCATGTACGACCACATTTTTCGTCATTTATGAGACAATTAACGGTAATTGATTATAAAAATAACTTATACAGACGCGTCAAAGTTTAATTAATTCTCTTTCTCTTACTAAATTGGAATTTTAAATTTATCGCGCGTTCATGTTGTTAATTATGAAAGAACTTGTATTTAAAGCATGATGCTCAATTCTAATCAAAGAGTTTTATTAAATGTTTACGAAGATGGTCTTGTTCTTTGAACAAAATGGATAGGTTTTTATACGAAAGATGGAAAAAATATATTCCACAACATAAAACGATAATTCTTTAAATATTATAGATCGACGACTATGAATAACTATTGGCGATTATTCTCTGACTTTAGAAATGCAATCAGAATTAAAGCATTATTGAAAGGTGATTATGTTCCCTCTTTTCTTGAACATATTTAATAATCATGCGATAGCTAATAATTAACGCAAACACAGCCGCGATATCAAATTAAGAGAACAATTATAAAACCAAACTTGCAAGCGCAGTAAAACGCCGCGGGCTCGCATGTCGAGCTGAGAAATTAATGAAGCGCTTGCCGTCGTTAAAACTCGCGGAGGACCAAGTACAAGGGAGAGAGTCAAACGGTTTTAAGTCGGGCATCTATTCGGTCGACACGTCGCGCATTCTCTCGCGTTTCCTCCAAAGGGTGCGACGAAGGCACGCAGGAAAGGAAAATTGGAGGTGGTCGGCCGGGTTGCAAGTCATCGCAGGGTTATTATTTGCTCGTCTTTCGGGAGGCGAGTACTCGGCGAGAACCGGTAGCACCGACGAGAGAACGGGGGCAAAACGGAGGGCGGGAAGGGGTGTATGCAAACAGCTGTGCGTGGCGGGCTCCTCACACCATTCATCCATCTGTCCCTCGTAAAACCGAGCGACGCGAGAGGGATAGGCGGCTCGTTCCAAGGGTTTGACGGCAGTTCGAGGCAAAAGGGGGTGGAGATTGCGGGACGGACGGGGCAAAGAGACAGAGGGTGGTGTAGTCGGTGCGACAGTGCGACCCTGAACTTGCCGCGGGTCGGTCGATACCAGGTTCACTGTCCTACCCTCCTGCACCATCCACCTCCGTCTCCGCCATCGCCCGCTTTCTCCGTCGTTCCTTTCTCTCTTTCTCATCTCTTCTGAGATCCAAGCCGAATACACGGGGACGGGTGGGGAAGCACCATAAAACCCCCAAGACGCTTTCCGCGAGGATCCCGTTACACGAGCCCGGGCTCTTAGCTCGGCGTTAACGAAAAGCGCGACCGAGCGTGAAGAGACACGGCCGCTTCGAGAGTCGCTCCTCGTCGTCGTACGGTGTGGTTCTACCCGGATCGATACCTTGATATCCTGCCACCCTGTCTCTGCACTTGTCCCCGACGGTCTCTTGAATATTTTTCTTCCTCGCCCGTGTGCTCACCTTCGCTGGTTTTCACCCCAATTTCACGGAAACGAGATCCACGTCCTTCGCTCGTGCCTCCTTCGGTCGCGGCTTTTTCTTCGGTTCCGCAGCGCCGCGGTTCCTTTTCCATCTGTATATCGTCGGTACACACGTAAAACACGTAAAAACAGTCGTTTTTCTTTCATTAATTTAATTTCATTAATTGCAGCGGTGTTCATTAAGAAATTATGTGCGCCGACGGCGATGTAACGAGTCGCGCGCAGTAGCATGCTCTCGAGAGCGTGCCGACGTGAAACGTGGATGCGGAAAGCGCACGCTTTGAGTGAAAAGAGTGAGGTTTTAATTAAAGGACCGGTAATCGTCGGACAAACTGGCGCGGTGAGCAAAGTTTAGTACATGACGAGGTTCGCGTATCGCGAATGTCGAACAGACTGTCTCAGCGGTACCCGCGGCGAAATTTAATTAATTAAGGAACGCGCTATCGCGGCGAGCGACGACTCGTGTCACGTCGCGGGTTTACACTGCGCTTCCTCGATACTCGGTAGTAGCTTTAAAGCAGCCGCGCCAGAGAAACTGGGTTATCCAAATATTAAGCTACGCGATGTCGATAAGACCTCAACCTCGCTGGCGAATTTATTCTTCGTTTAACGCGAGTGGGTGCCTCTCACGTACTGGCAAACCATCGTTGAAGAATGTCTCCCTCCTTTCTTTTCCTCTCCTCTCGAATTGCGTCGAAGTCACGTTACCCTCGTCATCGTCGTCGTCCATTTGAACGAGTAAGGACGTAGGGTTGGATAGCCGAATAGCTGCGCCATGTGCCGCAATGGAGACCTGTCGCTCCGCGTAATGTGCCATCCATTGCTGCTCTCCGTAATAGCACCCTGAGGAATTAGCGATAACTGCACGATCACACGTCCCTTCTGGGCGATCGCGTGTCCAGTACGTGCCCGACAACTTGAAGCTTCGAGTTGGTTGCCAGGAAACTTCCTTCATCTTCCAGTTCTCGTCGGTAGCAATGCTATTCCCGCTAGTTCACATTTATGTTTCTCTCGCGCTGTTCATTACGGACGGTCCTGGAATCTCTGGATTTTTATGAAGATAAGAGTGGGAAGATTGTCGCGACGAAGACGATTAGGTATCGCGAAATAAGATATGCGAATGTTTCTCGAAGAAGTAAGCCGGCGTACATGATGTACCTACAGGGATACGTGTTCCGCTTGCAAAACGCTCGCAATAACTTCAGAGTCTATTTCACGGAATATGAATTATTTTCGAAGTATGTCACGTCAGCGACATACTTGAGACGAAGTAATATAAAACCGCGGACGTTCCTCTTTCAAAGTTAGGACACTTAATTTTTGCGTCTTTGACATAAGCGATAAAAATAGTTGGGCCAATCCGTGGCCCATATTCTTACAGCGCGAACTTTTAGATCCGTTAGTATAATGCTTTCCAATCGATATATCGATAATATCGAGTGCAGACAGGTAGAATTTAGGAGACAACTGGGAACAAAGCGTCGAAATTAATACCGCTCGCAATTTAGCAAGAACAGATTAAAAAAGCGAATCGCATTTAATTAAAGCATTCTTGCCAGTTGTACAATGCATTAGTGTATCTGACATGTACACGAAATGTTCTGTGCATTCGTACACAGCAAGTATAAAATAATAATACCTACGATTTTGTTACATCAAAGCGCTAAAGTAATAAAATATTCCATTTTATAGATATTAAAAACAAAATAATAATAAAATAAACCATTGAGCGTAGCGTGTATATATCCACGTGTTATTGTAAATGGACATTATTTAATTAAAATGAATAAATTTCTTTTTCAACAATAACAATAATAATATGAACTTTTATTGAATCATATTAATCTCTGTTAAAAAAATATCTGTTACCGACCAAGAGCAAAGTCGAATTGATACCAGTGCTTTCAAGAGAAATTTTTGAGAGGTGACATCTCGTTTCGCGCGTCATCATCCCACGTATTCCGAGAGAAAAAATCGTGGAGACTGAATCCGGCACACGAATAGTACGTCTCTGAGTAATTGGACCCGCTGCATCCCTTTGGGATTCACTTTTTAATCGTGTCAGCCGGCTCTTTTTTCCTCTTTTTTGCCTTCGTTAAATTTTGCCGCTCGCCGTGAATATATACTGCAAATAAAAAAAATTCAACGTATAAACGGTACTGCGATAAATGAGAGCGGGAGCACGTATATGAAAGATTTCCGCCTGGAAATATTCTAGCTCATCTTAGGTACTCCTCATGAAAATCAGCAGATTTAGTTATAAGATCCGTAAGGCCGAGATTCGAAGTCTTTCTGCATGCAGAAAGAAGAGGAAGAAATGCATGCATAATGCCATCGACCATAATTGAATGGGAGTAATAGCCGGATTTAACGCAGCAAAAGTTTCATGTAATCCATTCTTGCGCGTTGCATTGCGTACGACGAAGCTTCCGCGCCCCGCATTACGCTCCAAGTTTCCGATGCCATTCATCTTTTCGCGAAGAATGAATATCTCGCCGTTTAAGATCGCATTAACGTCACCCATCCGTTACGATACCTTTGTAAGCGAAGAACCGTGTACAAACGCCCGCCGTGGTATAGTTTCGGAGTTCCCCTCCGTGTCCTGATTCTTCGCGCCGAGATTCCACGTGATGATACACTTTTTTCCCTCCTCCTTCGCGCGGCACCCCAACTACTTCCATCGTTTCTATCCGGCGCTGTCGGGGCGATAATAAATCTACCGCAAAAGTAATGTGAGACCCGTGTTGCGCTCACCTATATATCGCGTATACCCCATTCAGACGTGTTGCCCTTACAGCGCTTCTGGGGTGGTAATGGTCCCCGCGAGTATGTATACCCACGTTTCAAGCCCCGCGCTGGCGCACACACAGCCAAGAGAGCTCGTCAGCCCGTGGCCGCTCGTCGCGCTCTGATCCGTACGAGAGCCTGGGCTTCCTAGAGCGAACTACAGAGTTTGCCTCTTTTTCTTCGTGAAGAGGCATAGAGAGAGAGAGAGAGAGAACGAGAGTTCTCCTTCCTTATTCATAACGGAGCGTCTTTGTGTGAGGTATGTTAACCAAAACGTGGGTTACCCATTTACCACGCACTCGTAGTCGGTCGTACCTAGGGCTAAGGTGACGTATAACGATGACTAATAGCCGTTTCCCTCCACCAGCGAGGGCTCATCAACCATGACTGTTGCCAAGTTGAGTGCCAACCGTATAAATGGATGTTGCGCATCGTGTACACGTGTCTGGCGAGACAAGATAGCCACAGCTGGCTACACGGCGACGGTAACTCACGGCGACGACGAAGCGTGCAACGCCAACGCCAGAACCGCAACATCGATATGCGAATATACCAAACTTAGATGAAATGTTTCATTAATTTAAAAATTTGAGGTTTTCGCGCTGATCGCTATTTCGTTTCCGTGTTGAAGTCGCATTTTTTGTCATTTTGATTCCGACATTTCGTGAACATTTCAGTATTTAATTCAGTATTCATCGCCAATTCCCACGAGACAGAATAATCGTCTAGCTATATATTATGACAAGAATAACTGCTGAGCTATTCATTTCAGAAGCCAAATGTACGTATGTGTATGTGATCGTGATTCAGTCTTTCATCCCTTAGTTTTATGTGCGCGCGTAAGTAGTTTTATATATGCAAAAGATATCTAAATTGAAATATAATAACGTAGTGTTGCTGCAGAATTATCAGTTCACGCTGGATGTAGGAATCTAGACATCCTACACAGCAACGATTGAAGAAATGCCGAGAATTAAACGAATTCAATGCGGAGGTGGGCTCTAATGAAAAATGTCCTGGGCGCGCTTGGCGTGCTCGGCGCGCCTCATACCCCTATGGATATTAATCGCGAGACGGTGGTTCAATTATACTTCCAATCGTCCCTTTCCCGCGAACGACGATTCCACGACGATCAGCCCGTGAAATTATTGCACCCCGACTATATATCTATATTCCCCGCTCCTTTCCCGGTATTTGCCGGGACGAGCGGCGGAGAAAAGGCAGAAGGCCGAGAGCAAAAGGATAAAAGAATCGCTACTGGCAGAGCGGCGCGGGCGGAATATCATCGCTCGTTGAATCCCCTTTTTTTCCCTCTAGGCTGTACAGTTGGATAAAAATTAACCGTGCTTTTCAGCAGTGTGGTTAGTCTCGTACGTTTAAATAACATTATAACGTTAGTATTATATCGCGTTTTTGCTGTCCGATGTTATGCGAAATGTTAAAATTTTATATGTTGGTTTTATTAAATGTACCTTGTTTCAAACGATTTGAACAACATTATAATATTACTGATAACATAATATACTCTAAACTGCTTTTCGTTATATTTAAAAATTGCAAAAGTTATTTATAACATTTATTGGTAATTATTTACCCATGGGTAAATAATTACTCATTTATTTTCAACAGTGGATGATTAAGTGCGCGTTTAAATGAAGAAATTACATAGCTGAAATTATATACATAGCTTAAAAGACTATTGGGTCTATTCTGTAAAAATGCTCTGTAACGATGTATCGCTATAAGCTATGTAGCTTACATTGCACTGTAAAGGCAGAAAATATATAGCTATTTCAGGCTCTCACATTAATGTGAGCAACATGACTGTAATTTCGGAATTCCGCGATATCAAAGATATCTCGTGCATCAACGTGTCATTGAATGCGAAATTTTTTGTCCGCAATGACATACGTACCTCGCATTCTCCAACGAACGCGACAACGCGCCGTGACAGCGAGCCGTTTTAAAATGCGGACGAGATAAATCGTGACATTCGGGGGGCACACAACGCGCCCGGTGATTTGCTCGCGAGTTGCCCGTTCGCGCGTTCCTTCCTTGCACCCCATCACTGTAAATGTGATGGTGCATATACGCGGGTGTATATCCACTCGCATGTGATACATAGCGCCAGCCGGCCGGTCGGCCGGCCGGCATATCAGAAATAATTACATGCAAATTATATGAATAAACATTGGGAATTTTCAACGAATTTTCTCCTCCCTCTGGCGATGTGGCCCGCGCGCTTTTCCGCCGCCCGCTGTATTACCCAGCACGATGCGATTGAAGGTATACCGGGTAGAAAACCGACATATCCACGCCGGGTACGCCGGCCGGCAACACAAAGTGCTCGATGCGGTGTGTGCGTTCGTTCGTGCGTGCGTGCGATGTGTGTACGCGCGTATCGGCGCACACGCGCGCTTTCGGTATAATATCGCAAACTGGATGCAACGTAAACAATTTATACGAGCTCGGCACGGCGCAACACCGCGAAGCTGTACACGCATATATATTTCAGTGTCATTTTAATTTGCACACTCGGAATATTTTACCATCGCATTTGCATCCGCATTACAGCCGGCGCAATGTAATCTCGTCGATATTTTGCGCTGCGTCGCGGAAACGCTCTCTCTCTCTTGCTCGTGCTCTCTCTTTCTTTTTCTCTATCTATCTATCTCTTTCTCGCTTCTCTTCCTTTCTCTCTCTCTCTCTACTCGTCTTCCATTTTAATTATTTTCGCCCGAAAGTAGATACCGGCCTCCTCCTAGGGGAGAGGCTTGATACTGGCAGCCCTCCGTTCGGCTGGCTCCTGGGTCGAAAAGCGGGAGAAGACGTGGATTTTCTCTGCGAATATTTGCATTCTTTATTTCCCGGCTCTGCTTACCGGGAAACGCCGGCGAATAATGGACGCGCGGCATGTGCACAAAGTACACGAATTCAACGTTCGGAACAATACGAGAAGCTCGCCGGGATATTTGCGTACTTTATAACAGTTTTGCAACTGGGAAAGCTAGGTAAATACCGATTTCGGCTCTCGAACAAACTTGGAAAGTCGACGGCGGGTCATTTGCGGAGACGAATCTCACGAGAGTTTACGATAAAATTTGTTCTCTTCCAATCAGGAGCCAGACAACATGGTAGTTTATGCATCAACTTTTATTCCGTAAATTTGAAAGCCAATTCGTGCAAGTTACTTTTGAGAGGTCCCGATTAGCAAGCGTGTAATTAGCGTTTATATGCGTAAGCTGGATTTTGCGAAAATATCCGTTATATTGCACACTGCAAACCGTTACGATCAAGAATATATTTATGCCCTACTTTTATCTCATCAACTATTTCGCCGTCGAGTTAATGAGATTATTATTCAAAGTACCTCACTCGATGTTGCTCGATATTTGTAAAATTTAGTCGAGAACACGCGATAACGGTGATCTTATTGCAGCCTTGCGGCGTTGAATCCTAATACAATAATTCAGGAGGATTCCCGTCCGTTCCACCGCAGTGCAGCCCGATTCCCCGAATCAATTCGCCTGTACCTGACCTGAACACCTCCGACTCAATAGCACATTTGCATAATACGCGAGAAAAATACCGCATTGAATCTAACGCCCCTTGATACCCCCAGGTCTGTTCTGCGAATTGCTTGCTACCGGTAGTGATCGAAATAGTAAAGCAAGAAATATACCGTATGAAAGTTCAGCTTGTGTTATCCGTACCGCTCTCACTGTTCCCAACGTACGGAATAACGTCGACACGCATCACGTATTCTCTCCTCGGCAGTGTGCGTACATTAATTACACACAAAGATAGACACATATATACACGCACGCGCGCACACGAACCGGCCGACAGTAACGCCAGGCGAATTAAGCTCGTCGAATAGCACAGAATTCGTTAATGCCTCTCGCGTGAGGAAGATCGATTGGATTTACCTTGATGCCACGCTAACGCAATCCCTCCACCCCGGCTGCTACCACCTTTCCGCAGGCCCGTACGCTTTGTTCCCACCACTCTTGCTCTCGAAAGTTCCTCGCACGAATTAACCCGCAGACCGGCTGCACGCGTGCAGCGAAAACCAGAAGCACATCTTGTCGTAACGAGGCGGAGCGGTTAGGTATAATGCTTGTAACTAGGCGCTCGCCCTCTGGCATGTTTGCGGTGTGACGTCACGAAGTTACATTCTACGTGAGTCTAGGCTTACCGCTGCGTGTACGCCACGGGGTGAGGGCTACAACTGCTGCTGCTATTGCCGCCGCCGGGGTAGTCGAGGGGTAGGTGAGGGTAACGATAAGTCGCAGGAATTGTCCCTTGGACTGCATCGTGACAGGTGACATTAATTACTTTCGCATGCAGTCGTAGCGCGACCGCGATTTTCATTCATTCACTCACATTGCAACCGGTATGTTTTGATTGCTGAACCGGTCGTACAAGATATTTCTTGTACCGCGCGAAATTATCCTGCTCTCATTCCAGTCGCGAGAGAACGAGATGACCTGCTATTCGACGTTTCGTGCAGCGCGGAAAAATATCACGGCGCGCGTGTTGTCTGTGTGTGAGGTGAAAAATGTCGAGTTGAATCTCCGAGCGAGCTTCGTGAATCCGTTCGTTAAATATCAATTTTTTACCTCAAGCCAGCGCGAGAGCAAAGCAAATGGATGCAAAGCGCTTCGCAGCAAAAACCAAATTAGATCCGAGTGCGCTGTTCTTGGTAAGAGAGGTAGTTATTCGAGGGCAAATAATAGCAATCTGTGACATGGTTTATGTATGCATTACTTCTCTTATTGAGAAATTCATGGAAATCAGGAGGAAAATTAATTTCTTCCGATGTCTCGATGCAAATCATGTTTTCATAAATTTTTTCGACGAGTTTAAAAATGCATTTTGCACTGAGTGTGTATAGAAGAAATATAACGAGATATATATTCTTTGATCAAATAAACTGTGACAAATTTATATTTCGATAAAAGGGAAAGTAGTGAATTCAACTTCGCTTCTTGAAACATTATTATATTCGTTAGTGGAATTTCAGTTCAACAGCCGACGAAGTAAAACCTCATATCAGTGCCAGCAAAGTTTGCCAGAATAAGACAGCTGCTTTTCGTCTGTAAACAACGATCATGAGCGGCTTGACAAACATAATATGACTTTAATCGCGATACAAAGCCCCACGGGCTTATTTATCGCTCGCTCTTTGCCAGCTAGTTTTCTGCGACTGCACCATTTCCCAAGCAAGCCTTATGAAGAATTTACACACTATTCTCAGTGTTGTATAAAACGTAACAATTCATTAAAAATCTCAATCAAATTATTGAAAGCAGATTAAAAAACAATCGCAACAACGTATAATAATCGTTGAAGAATACAACAATCTTTACTGCGATTATATTTCTTCTGCCATCTTCGGGTTGCCAGGAGGGAAAGTTTTCCGCTAACTCCGCTTGATATTCATCGTCGTGTCCGCGAGTTATACGATGGGGGAAAAAGTGGACAGGATCTTTTGGACGATTCCGTTGGGCTATCAATTGCCGGGCCTACAGTTCAGTTTGCGAATATATCGCTGATTCCGATTTAGCAATTCCACATTACGTCTAATATGTTCTTGGAACTGAAAACCCGAACTTTCTACCTCATAGATCTCGCGGGCAGACTGCATCGATCGTTACGGGGTATGGGGAAAATGGGAAGAAAAGAGAAGGTCGCCGTAATCCTTCGACTGGTATAGTCTGGTAGGGCGGATGGCTCGGAGCCCGTTGGCGAAGAGCTCGGTGTATACCACGCGACGGTCCCCGCACCCCTGCCGTTTGTCATTACGGCTGGCCACATTTTATTTATAATAATTGGTTAGAAACAGTTACGCGGTTCTTTGGCTTAAGGTGGGGAAAGCGCGCGCCTGAATTTATGAAGTCGGTAGCGGGGAGGGGCCAGATCCGGATCGAGCCAGGGGATTCTGGGGTGTCTTGGTCTCTTGGAGGCAGTCCAGATGCGGCTACGCGCCCCGGCCAACCCCCTCGAATAAGGGTTTGGCTATCTTACCGCGAAGAGACAGATCGCGTCGCCCGCCGCCGCGTATAGCCGGAATGATAAACGAGCGCGATGTTGCTGTATAATCATGGCTCCGGGACACCAGTCCGGAGACGTTCTCTACGTCCGACCTCGCGAGACGAAGGAGGGAAGGAGGGTGAGGCCACAAATGACGACGAGTTCACGAGTGTCCTAAGTTCAGCTCCGCGTTTGCATCCTGTTGACCGGAAACTTTCGCGTGTACTCTAACCCGCGTATGTATGTATGTATGTGTATGTGTGTGCATGGTCACACTTAAAATCAAAAACAAAGCTCGGTATTTATCCTTCAAGTATTCTCGCAAAGTTGAAAACTAAATCCAAGCATGAGCAATGTGTTTAATCGAGGGCGTTTAATCAGACAACGCGGAGCGATGGAACGGAATTATTCTGACGTCCTTGAGGGACATACGATTGGAGAGACGGCGGAGCGACCGCATTCCCGCCAGCAGCAGCCATGATTTCGACTTTCCTCTCGACGGAGTTATCCCTTCATCCCGCCTTCCCTGTCGGCGCACGCATTACCAATGTAAATCCCAGGGTCCTCCTCGCTCTGACTTTTTGTCGTGCGAATCCTCGCAAATCGGTTTGAATACGTACGGCGTGCAAAGTGCAGAGCCAAGCCAAGTCTAGACACCTCAGCCGCGGCGGCCATGGCTTCCTGATTCCCGACTCCCCGGTACCGTTCCCTATTCCCCCGTCTCGCTTCTCCTTCCTGCCCTCCGTTTCGACTTTCTCCGCGCTCGTCTCGGTGTAGGGTGAGAACATTCACATAATTTCTCGCGACTTGATGCCAGAACGTTCTTCAGCAAGCTAGCCGACGAATTGTAGGCACCCTGCACCGCCACCATTGCTGCCGCTGCCGCCACCACCACTACTACCATCGTCGTCGCTACCACTTCCATTGCACCATCACCATCACCATCATCCGCACTACCGACGGCAACGGCCAAGTCTCCGACGTTATTGCTGATCCTGGAGATTTATGGCAGACCTCCTGCACACATGGCGCTTTAATTATGTGTGCTAGCCGAAATGAATTGCCGAATATTTTATGCGACAGGAAACTGCCCCCTGGTCCCATTGCCACCCCCATATAGCCTCTTTGCACGTCATATTTATTGCACGATGTATTTATTAAATGGATAGCGGACTTATCGCGCCACAGATACTCGCGAAGACGAAGGAGCCCGTTACGATGAGTTATCCGTGGATGCCACAAGACCATTGCTTCGTAACGCGCACGTTACTCCGCCGACAGGGTGAATTCTAGATAGGGATTTAAGGATGACCTCCCGCCGTATTCCACGTCGAGTCGGTCCACGTGTCTTGTATTCGTAACGGTGCTCGCGCGATAATACTTTTCGAGCACTCTAGGCGCGCGCAAAGAAATCTCTTCTCCTCTCTTCTTCCGCGTACGCGTACTACATAAAAGTAGTCATATAATTCCGGCCGGGTCACCGTGGCAGCGTGATTTAACGTGGACCCACGTTTTCGGCGTTTTGTTCCACTTGCCCGCAGACGAGAGGGTTGGCTGCATTCCCCTCAATCCGGGAAAGTCCCGCGAGTTAACCCAGTTACGCGCAGATATATCTAGATTCTGGAAATCATGCGAATTTCGGAAAACTACCGACGATTCGACGCGTCGAGCCAAAAATTCGCAAAGATGTGCTCGGTCTTTCCTGCGGAGGATCTTACAACCGATGCTTTTCCGAAGGTTACTAAACGCATTAAATATATACTATGAAATTACCACGTCATTGGAACGGGCGAACGAATCGATTAATGCTTCGCGGACGTTTATTTATCTCGTTAAAATCTCGTATCCGTGTAAAAGCGTAAACGCCCGCGCGGGACGTGTTTCTAATTGGAAGTTTTAGCGGATCTACCGTGCCGCCTTTTAAATGCGGTCTTTCACATGCACGTCTTTCGGGGCGAATCGACAGCCGGGCTGTCCCCGGTGCGTCATCTCTACGTTTCTCGCCACGCGACGACGCTAATTGGATGATTCAATACCGCGGAAACGTGATCGGAAACGAGATCGGCCAGCCGTCACGATTCGTTACATGCAATTTTTCTGCGCGAATACCTCGCACCGATAACGAGCGGAAGAAAATCGCGGCTGCATCCGGCAAACGGCGGAATTACTTTGCATCGTCGGCTAATAACTGAAATTATGTATATCCGAGCCGTTGGCTTTTTCTTTTATCCAAGCCACATCCGCGCGCGCTCGTCCGGCACTACCGCGAGTCGGATAATTATTTCCATGAATGAATGTGGATACGCATTCATTCTAATTAGTGATATAAAAAATTCTTCCTCGCGAATTTCGCAAGGCTCGTCATTTCGGTCAGAGCGTCTCAAGAGACCGAGTTCGGCGCTAGACGAAGAAAAAAAATGGAATTCAGTAATGTTGGGTCTAACCAGATTGCGCGTACTTAAGAGAGAAGCTCATTTAATCAGTTAATTAATATTTTCGCAATGTGACGCATTTAATTCGTAGTTAACAAAACTTGATACGCGGACATCAACGCTGGGACAAAAAGAACATGTAAGGCCCGGAAGGCGATTGCAGGAGAATTAATATACCTCGCTGTCGCCATCACGGACCATGAATATGTAAATCCCGCTTTGTGACGACGGGGAGACGGTTCGTAGACAGTGCCTAACGTCGTTTCATAGCGAGGTTTGACCCACGAGATAAGCGGCTTATAAGTATCGTCTGAAAATTCTTGCCCCGACTAGAACGATCCGTGTTTTTCTCCGCGCTTTGTTTGCGCGCTACGGTGATTAATGCCTTAGAGTTATGGTTAACGGCCATTGCCGACACTCCCATAATATATCTATTTACGCAAATTACATAAGTCATATATTATTCCTGACACGATATAACGTATATTATTACTGAGCAACGTTGCACCAGGCTCTGTCACGTCATACCTCCATAGCACTTCTGTGATACGATGAAGAGAAATATTCTTTCATATGTATATGTTGTAATTTAGAAGAAGGCGCGCGCAATCGTAACGATACAGTTCTAATGATGTACTCATTACGTTAGCACAGTTTGATTAATATTTGTGATTATCATCTGACCAAGAATATCTTTCTTTGTTTCAGGTAAGTTTCGTGTCGCTAATGCCGCTTGCGCTGTACATGGGAACGATAAAGACAACCACTACCAATATTCTTACGAGGAAAGAAGGTAGTGATCCTTGCCTGAAACGTAGATGGCTTTCAGCCAGTCCGAAGCGTTACCAGTGCTCGCGTCTCTCAAAAGAGTGTCCTTGAGCGATTGGCTCCTTGCAGCATTCAAGAACGATATATTTATGATCCCCTTTCCGTATCGCAACGATAGATAGATACTTCAATTTTGTTCCTACCGAAGACTTCGCATTTTACTTATGCAACTCGTATATTCTGGCTGCGGTCTTTTGAAACAACTGCATTCGAGAACGCGAGCACAGAGCATATCTCGAAATCGTCAAGTATATATTACTGGCAGCATCGCATCTTCGTATTTTAGTCTCTTGAGATTTTTGCTAACAAATTCGTCCCTCGCGAAGCAATGTCGTCTCAATGTTAGCTTCTTCGACAGAATAACATTCTGTGCCTTTTTCAGTGATATATTTTCCAAGATTCGAACTTTCTCAATTTTATTCAAATCTAGATAGCATTTAGCTTATTAAATCGCCAATAATAAAGTTGATTACGCGATAATATATAAATTCAACGCGAAGTTAGCTGCGTTGATGGTGAACGCGTGCAGGTACATCTGCAAGATATATTGCGTGTATGACCGAAAAGGGAAGACAGCGTACATGCAACCCGTAAACCCGGTGCTTTATCCCGGCGAAGGTGCGCACCGGTGTTCCGCGATCGTTAATTTCGTCCGAGGAGAAATACCGAAGTCGTATCTGCAAAAACCGCGGGCGTTTCGGTCTCGGCCGTGGAACTTTCCGGCAGAAGGGAGCGATTGGGCCAACGCGTGGGAGCAGGGACGAAAATGCGAAAGAGGGCGAGAGAACGGGCAGACGGGAGAGAGAGAGCCTCTCCCGATGGCTCCGCTAACTTATTTTACGCTGATCTCGCCGCTCCATTCGATTCGCTGGGTTGCCGCTACCACGAAAGTAGCTTCCCTTTGTCTCGACGCAGGGATGATCATGTGTGTGTGTGTGTGTGTGTGTGTGTGTGTGCACGCGCGCGCGCGCGCACGTGTGTATGTAGACTACTACGGAAAACTTTTAGATAAGAGAGACTTCTAATAATCAGTAGATATCTGAGCGCGCACATTTACGTATAGTCGGATAAAATCACGGTAGATTTGAAGATATCTGGCTGACTCGGTGTTCATTTAAATTAGACATGAAACGTACCGAAGTAACCGTGTACAAGTAGTTTCTAAAGTTCTGACATCCATTTAATAAGTATGCACTTTAAATGTATATGCTACATGGCATTCAAGTTTGATTTCGCTTCGCGTATCTCGAAGCACTTTTCTTATATATCTTTCTCTCTCTCTGACCTGTCCCCTCGAGCTACTAAACTTTCGTGATAGGGGAGAAAAGACTTCAACTGCATCTCCGTACTCAGTACTTGGATGAAGCTTACACAAAGTGTTCCATGGAACTATGATTTTAATGACAAATTCCTCTTGTGAACTTGATATCATGTTTCATGACTCGTCGAGACGGGTCGTTATTTGCTTTAACTTTTTAACATTCAACGTTAAAGTATCATATCAGGTAAACGTTGAATTAGTATTCCGAAGAAGCAAGTTTATTTGAACTGAAAGTTAATTAAGGATAATACAATTCACTATTTAATTGCAGCCTAAGAAGTTTGGCTCTTAAGAAACTTGTTATCTTCAATCACTTGCAACTTATTAATACACGATATTTTGGTCAAGAGCGGCAAAACGTGATTCAGCATTAGGTTTACAATTAGTCACGAAATCTATCAAACAGATTTGATAATTTGGCAATATCTATTTGAGCTGAATTGCAAGCCAAACAGGCAGCAGTAGATGCATGATATTGATACGGTCGCGGATATCGAGATTCGGAAACTGCAAGGCTTAGTAGAAACTCAGACGCGTTCACAAAGACAAACTATCGGTTTGCTGCTATAGGCTCGGCCAAGCTTCAAATTTACACGTACGTCCAGAAAGCGCTATCGTATTCCGCAACGATGTACCGCGGTAACGGGAAACGAAAGAAACTCCAGCAACAACAGCAGCCGCGGCGACTACGAAATGTTTCCATTCCGAATCGGGAAACAATTTTAATTTACCAACCGCTCACCATTCTCCTCTCTCCTTGTCACTCCTTCTTTCTCTCTCGTTCTCGTCGCATCTCTCTTTCTCTCTGCTTCTCGCTCTTTCTCTCACCAACTTTTTTCGCACCCATCCTCTTCCGTTCAGCGCGGATGTTGCCCTCTGCTCACTCCTGCCACTGTTCATCCCCGTTTGCTCGCTCGCTCGCGGGTACAGAGGGTGGATAGCCATTCGTTGTAACGGCTTTGTTTCATTTAACAGACCGACCGTCGACCGTTTTCCCCTCAGGCCCTGCGAACCGTTTGCACTGGCAGCTCGTTTAAAGCCAGGCTTTATTACTGATTACTGGAAAAATTGATGTCCACCGGCTAATGAACCCAATCTACCGGCGATCCCGTGTACGCGATACCGTTTCTATTCCAGCGAGCGGGCAATAATTCGCTCGGTCTGTATGCAAATCGAATATGTCAGCGCGTATGAACGGTTTGGGGGGAAAAAGCTTGTAACAGAATTCAGCCGCGATATATCTGGCCGCACCCTCTCCCCCTTTTCCACCTCCACCTCTCTTTCTCTGTTGCCCGTACTTTTTTTTAAATTTCACTGTCGGTCTTTGTGCACCCCGAAAACCGAGTTTTTGTCCGATGTTTAATCCTTTCGCGCCGTTGCTCTTGCGAGTACGTTGCGAAACAACGCCACAAAGAGTCGGCGCAATTATTAGAACGTTGCTGACGTCGGAGCGGGAGGTTAGAGAGGGCAAAGGGGTTTCGACCGCATGCGAACGCCGCTTTTCGTATACGCGAAAGAATCACTTTGGCGAACAAGCGGTATCGTAAACAGGCTCCGTTAATGACCGGGACTTAAAGCCGGCGACAGGCTCGCCCCCAAACAACGGGAGTAATGAGAAACTTTTAATTAAAACTTCGGCGACTCTGAGGCAATTGCAGAGCGGAACAATGAGAGAAGAAATACGTCGTTAACGGAAATCTTTTTTTATACGAGATACCGGCTTTATCTTTGATAATGCCATGGACAGCGGATGCTGCGACATCATCAAAATTATCGCTGCAACTGAACGTCCGCTGGAAATATAAATTCCACGATTATCCACATTTGCTGTTTTGCAGACCGTGCTTGAAATATAAAACTGCGGGTATATAAAAATAATATAAAAATCGTTACTTTCGTACGTTGAAATTTGATATAGGACGAAGCAGAGTAAACGAGGCCACACGTACAAGTCCGGCGCGCGTAATTAATTATAAGAGTTTGTGACGAACGAATAGAGGCAGACCTACGGAACAGGGAGTCCCATCGGTTTTGTTGTTGAATGACCAAAACCACGGGAATAGTTCGAAACCACATTACATGCTGCAACGTGTGCATTTCGTTCGAGTGAAAGAGGGCTGTTGTACGTGTCGGTGAGATTGATGAGGAACAAAGCCCGTAAACGTTAATGAAAAGACACAGTCTACTTAATTAATTCTCATAAAAACTGTTAGCAGATGTTTGCTACAAGACATACGCTATGGATCAAAAACCGCAGCAATGATTTCGTTATTTTAAATAACAATTTCCTATACTTTGTACATGATTATATCTTCTTTTACTGATTATATCTTCAAGCTTGAACTATAATCGTTTAACTTTTAAAATTTAAAAAATTTTTTTAAATATCTGCGAACAATGTTTTGCTAAGAAGATTGCTAATAATATTCTTTCACAAAGTTAAAAAGAAATGCAACAATAGTGAATCTCGATAGATACCTACAAACAGAAAAATTATAAAAGAATATTTTAAATCATCGACGCTCGTGTAGTATTGATAAGAAATAATTATTTGTACAGTATTTCTAAACATTTATCCTAACTTGAAATCACAAATTCGCTTCACGGAATTTCTCTTTTCGCTTCACACGTCGAGTCACTCTGCTAGCTCGACGCACGGGAACAGAAAAATCGACGAAGTAGTTAACGGACGGAGCTAACCGGGGTAATTCACGCTCTCGTGCGTGCGTCAATCGTCAAAAATAATGAAGCGCGCGTTGTCACTGCAGCACACCCCGATAATGTGAATATTTCATCGGCTAAAGCTCGGCAAGCACGAGCGCGAATTCGCGCGCGTGGCCGGTCGTCGTGGTGCCGGCGATTGGCACCGCCGTCGGAAATTGTATCCGGCTGCGTCGAAACGAAAAAGAACGAATTTACCCATAATAAACTCCCGCTTGGTTCGCACGATTGAATTTCGGTCACGGAACGTCGGATCTTCCGCGCGCGCACGGCTAAAATTATTGATGACGTTTCGCGCGGGTGTTTAATGGAATCTCGCACGCGCGCGGCTGCGGAAAGAAACGGAAAGTAATTCATCAGCACGAACACGCGAGCCGCGCTTACGTGTAACACTCGCGTTGATGTCTGTGTCCCTGTTCTCCCGAATCGCGTCGCAATATCGTCCCGATTACCGGATGTTACGCTCGCGGTCTGCAATTCAGATGACTCCAGTGATTTATCTTGGGATGGAAGCTGCTTGCTCCTTGTGAGATCATTCGAGGTTGGCGCGATTCCTTATCCGACGTACGAGGATCTGTTCGATGTCGTCCGGGAATGGCGCGAGGCATCGTACTTTGAGAGGCAAATTTTCAACCCACTCGGAAATGCCGAGCATTCGCCAGAGGACACAAATCAGGGTTGTCTAATAAGGTCGTCGTGGCGCGTAAAGCCTGAGCGATGGGAGTACCTCCGGCAAGACGGAACACTGCAGAATATAAAGATTCAGCCTATCAGGTTGCTTTTTATCGTGTAAAGAGGATCGTGTGAAGCTGTGTCCCCATTGGCGTAGATCGTTTTCGGGCTTACATTTATTTGTTTCCAAGAAATAAATAAACACGTGAATATTGTTTAAAGCAATATTCTATATATTTTTCTCTTCTCTCTTCTTAATAAACTTGAGTGAAATATTTATGTTAAATATTTTATCTTACAAGGCAAATGTATTTACGACTATCAAACTACAGTTTCGAATGCATCGTTTTTCTTAGAATACTAATTGTCGTATGCTGGAAGAAATACCATTACAAACTTGATGAACGAACAAACGAACAATCAAAGAGACATAATTAATCTGATGAGATTCAGTAAACCATTAAAGACCATCGTCTACACGTGTTTGCGTAAAGGTATAATACCTTGAAATAATTCATCTAAAAGTTGAGCCAACTTTATAGCGGATTTTTCTTTGAAATTCTCTGACGATCCCTCGCTATATGCTCCACTGCATCGAAAGCGATATCGAAAGGTAAGGGCGGATACGGAGCTTGCAGGAGTCAATCCACTTATTGGAATGCCTTGCGCCTCTCGTTCTAGTGCCGTATCGCCTACACACGGCATTCGAGCTTACCCCGGGTCGATTTGTATTGTTGTCGAGCGCCGTTACGGCTACGGCCGATGAAACGCCTCGAACGGTGACCGTACATTAGAGCGCACTTGGGCGCGCGTTAATGCCTGTGAGCACAGTCTACTTGCACAGCCTGCTTGCACCCTATAATGTTTTATTTTGCCGCATTCCGCGCGACTTGCGAAATAAAGTTGCCTGAAGCATAATCAAGCGATTGCGCTCGGATCTAGCTGATCTAAACGCAAGAGCGCGGTCCTGTCACCACTTATCCCTGACACGTAACGCAATTCCGTGTCAACGGAGGTGCGCTCGCGATAATTCGATGAATAGCGCACACGACTCCTAACTCCCACGCGAGAGTTTCCACCCCGCGATAACGTGCACGGAAAATAGGAAATCGATTGGGCCATCGATCTTGCCTGTAAACGCTTAGCGCGTGGTATAAACTCTCGTGTGTAACGCCAGTTCGCAGACTGGGCAAACTCCGAACCAAGGAGCAGAAAATCGATTATCTTACTGGGTTACTCCTGAATGGTCGGTAATTTCAGGAACTCTGAATTTCTCGTTGCATACAGGTACGTGCGCAACGATAATTTTATGTAAGATGTGCGTCACGATAGCTTTCGTTTTCCGTGACAACCGCCGTGGAAAAATTGTGACAAACTAGATTAAAGCTTGAGCAGGGCGCCGACTCCGCGGCGATCTTCGCTGGTGGCGCGGCACGAGATTAATGCACGTGGCCCCGCCGCTTCGTGCTAATCATCGTAAAGTACACACGTCCGGGAAAAGCCGGCTACCAAGGTGCCCCGGCGCAGCTCTCTTAGATTTCACTTTGTAAGAGTTACGAGCTTAATATAGTCTCACCAGCGAGAGCACGACGCAGCGCTGCTCGATCCATAGCGAATTAAAAAAATGGGTGTGCAAGCTCTTGAAGCGGGTGACGATAAAAAGTAATGAAAGTAGTAAAAGACCGGGCGCTAGGACGACCGGAGGAGGGTTGACTTCGTAGGTGGCACGGCGCTGAATGGCGGTCGCCAGGAGAAGCGGAAAGGATGGGACGCGGCCCGAGAGCTCTTTTGAGAGACAGCAAGCCTGGGGCTTGACCAAAAAGATCCAGCATCCTGCCTTCCTCTCTTTCTCTCTGACTTTTTCCATTCTACGGCGTTCTACTATCACAAAGACGTCGTGCTCGGTTCTATCTTACTGGTCGTTCCATTTCTGTGGACAACGTAATAACCACTTTCCGGCGGCCGGAGGAATTATCCGGAACGACAATTGGACCACGTTACAAACGACGTAGGAAGTTTGCGTTCTTTAGCGGATCGGCCAGCTCGCGAAAATACGACGACGGCCGAGCCGAATAAAGTATTCCACGGGCGAAGAATGCGCACGGTGACGATACGTTTGTCGAATGCAGAGGTAAATCCGCTTACCGCGTTAGCGCTTGATTTGCAGAGCGACGAAAGTCCATTCCTCTTTCACCGCTCTTACGTTTATCCCTTTGATCGTGATAAATTCGATTTCGCGCTCTCTCGTTCGGCGACGATATCATCGTAGCCGCTCAAGCCGAAGAAATATGTGTGAGGAATTACGGAAGAGAGTTCCGTCGTTCCCTAATCCTAACTCGGAGTCCGACGGGTGATTCTTCGCATGTCGTATCAAGCGACACAACTGAATTATGAAACGTCAATCACGAGGCACCTGGAACTGGCTGACTGGAAAGAGAGATGAAGAGACTGAAAAAGGAAGGAATGGATCAATCGATATCTCAATCCAGACGGGAGTGGGGGGAACAGACAGCCAAGTATTATCGCGGCCGGAAGTTACGATGTGTATCGACGTTTCTAGCTCGTTAAAATCCCGCTTACTTCAGAAAAATTGAAAACAGACTGGACAACCGAGAATCAGGCGCGCGTTTATTTTTTCAGATCGTTATGGAACGACCTGACCCCGTAATCCGAGACATTTCAAAATTTTATAAAATATTTTGTTCGACGTAAAAACTAAAAGGAAAGATATATAACTGTACAATCATTATATTTGCATATAATATCTTTAACCGTTGCAGACGTCGGCTATGTCCATAATTTAAGTCGCTGCGCTCCAAGTTACATTTATAAAATCTACTTTTGTTTCTCTACTGCTCTATTTAAACGTATCCAGGTCTTGTATTGATCAGTGAAATTGAATGCACTGAATATATCATGTGTGTGTTAAGCGAGTTACTATTTGCTGGAAAAAGATTTAGTTTACTCTTGCATTCGAAAGATCCATTAATCATGCCGGGAGAATTTCTCCAGTACATAGCATTTTTGCGAAATGTAGGGCGTGTCGCAGTCGCACGTTTTGACGGATTTGGGTAAAGATCGTCGACAGCTTTTCCAGACGTGATTCTTCGTCATGCCTCAACTGCCAGCTGTCAGCTGTACACGCGCACTTTTCCAGACGGGCAAACATACCGCGGCGTGCACACACACGTTACATTCGTTGCGAAGCTAACAGATACGACGATAGGAGGCACGCTACGCAATAAATTACGCTCCGCTCGAGCGTACGTGCAACGTGCAGCTACGTTCTTTCTTGAAACACCAAGGAAAAAAGAGAAATTAACGGCTGGCAGCTTGGTACAGCAACAAAGTCGTGTGACCTAGCGCTGATCGCGCGGGGCCGCGACGATAAGCTCGCGGGTGCGAGCTCATTGATAATTCCATGGTGTTTGTGTGGTGAGTCACACAGACGCACCGGCACTCGTGTCCGTAAGTAAAATCGTACAGCGATGGGTGGAAACGGATAGGAGGAGCGGCTCCGACGGGTTAAGGGTAGGTGGGAAAAGGGTCGTCGGTTGGTCGCGCCCGAGGGGCGCGCGCCGAGGAGAAAGAGAACCGGCGAAAAAAAAGGGGAAAATAACAAAGCGCCGGTTGGTGCATATATTCTCGGTAAAAACTGCCGCGGCAGAAAGCGGATGCGGGGAAACCGGCGAGGGGAAGGGCAGGACGATGGTAATCTTCCGGCTGATATTTTTATGTGTGTCCTGCAAGCGAGGCATCCTACCTACGCTGCACTCTCTCCCTCATCCCGCTTTTTCTTTCTCTCTCTTTCTACTTCTCGCTCTCGTTCCTCCTCACTATCCCCGTTATCCCTTTTACTCGCCTCCTTGGGTTCTGCGTTGGGCCCATTGATTACCGTCGCCAATCATGAAATCGGGAGACGAAAGGAGTGCTTTATTCAAGGCCGATATAAATAATCCGTTGCAGATCAAGAGCTCTGTCGCGTACGATTCGACGATTACGAAGGATGAAAAAACTCCGATAAGGACGATAATATATTAATAACGAGCTTAGACCAAGATGCCACAAATATCTTGATATATAACACAGTTTCCACGCGAGAATCACGAGAACGATCGTTATACATGAGTGTCATGAAAGTTTCCGTCTGAAAATAGTCACGCTTCACGTTACTCGTGATCGCCGCAAATAGCTCAACGATACGATACGCGAGAATACTTTTCCCCACAACGACGCACGTACCAACGGGGCAAAGATATATCGCAGAAATTCGATAATTGTCGGGGAACACGTGGGTCGGGTTCGCGTGCTCGGGCCAACAGCGAACTTCGCGGCTAATGAATTTACGACGAGGAGCACTCTCTCGTGGACCACGGAGGGAATCAATAATGCGGTTAAATATTTCATGGATTTCGCGGAATGCGGCTGCCGGTGTACGGTCACGTCGCACCCATCTGTCGCGATCGGGCCAACTTCAATCGTTAATGGGAACAAACGGGCTCGCCGGCTGCGAGCCGTGCGAATGACGTAGACCGTGTTTATGCGGGGGCCATGTTGACGGGGTGCGCACCGCTCGCGCATACACGCGATATTTACAAATTCCTGCTCGAAAATCGAGCACCGCGATTCGCGAGAGTGCGAGAGCGTCGTGTCAAGCCGAGCCTGATGTATGCGCAGATGCCGCCGCCGCGTGTAACTCCGCCGAGCGGCGATGTGTTGTGCGCGATTAGCGCACTCGGCCGCCCGGTCGGCGTATCGTTCAAATTCCCGTGGAATTTCGATGCGACGCGGCGGTTTAATTAACGTTCTCCGTATCGACAAAAATGTCAATCGACATTCTACCGAGATAGATCGGACGTACGCACGCGTGCGCGTTTCGTACAATGGGTGATAATTACGCCGATAGGTATGAGAAAAATCAACTTCATTTTACGTTTAACGGTGGATCGCGCGAGGATATCAATTGAATTGTGTCGATCAATCGTGGTGAGTGGAAAAAGACTCACGATTGGAGATGAAAAACTCGTGTCGGCAGTGCGTTGTGCATTTAGTTAACTGCAAATCCTTTTACGGGTAACGCGGTATATCAGACTTCAACTTTTCGCTCACATGCTTTGTTTCTATTTGGTTAATCGTTTTGTGTCTTGGCCAACATCCGTGATGCGCTTACGCAAACGGAGAGCACAATGGCGAACGGCGGCAGACTCATCAAGGAGCAGCGTGAGTAACGGAGGCGTTTAACGGCAGGGGCTAGTTGCATATTCATGCTCAACCTTTCTACCTTCGCGCTGCGCAACCCCCGCCGATAACATCGCGGCTTTTACGCCGGTGGATGGCTGTCTTGCTTTTTTGCCGTTAAAAGCACTTAGCCTGCCCCTTCGGTCGCAATTGCGTCTCTTCCGCGCTCTCTCTCCTTCCGTCCACCGAAACGGCTTGACTGCTATCACGGCATTAAACTCTTACTTAACAGCCGCATCCCGCAAAGCTCGTCCGCGGACGAACGCGAATCCCAGCAATTCGTTGGAAAACGAAAGTTTAATTCCCTACCTTCGCGCCACGTTCTGTCATTGGAGTGCGTTGCTTGATTTGTCTATGATGCTGACAGGTAGTCTTCGAGACTCGGATAATCTTCGAAGATCGCGAGAAAGAGGAAGCAATGGATGATACTTCAGGCGCTTCGCGAGGAAGCTTATTTTCGCGACTCGTCATCGGCCGAACAGCGCGAGTCCGGCGCATCCGAAGTTTGCAATTTGGCACCGACGGAGGGGGCAGACGGGCGTATTAGCCGCGCAAAGTCGAGAGGTCAGCCGCAATTATTTAGGAGCTTTATCGTAACGCTCTCTTCTCTCCTTCTCCCCATCCTTTTTTTCTTCCCTTCCACTCGAGACGAACGAAAAAGAAAGGAGCGCGCCGACTGAAACATGGGCCAGATAGGCGGGCTCGTCGCGTGCCGACGTACACTGCAGGCTCGCCCCTGCTTGTCTGCCTGCTATCCTCACGAAACTCCAAAGATTAACGACGAGAGGTGGCGCAAGACATAACGTATCCGCGCGTAAAAAGCTAATAAAACCTTTTTGCATTCGCCGGCGATATAAATTTACCGGTTCCGCCGTTCTCCGCGCGCTCGCGATAATGCGCGCCCTTGTTGCCGCCAAGCACGCACAGTTTGTATCGGTACCACGTCCGCCGAGAGAGAAAGAGATTTTAATAATCCAGTTTCCCTTTTCTCTTGCCGAGTTTTAAGCACGCGTTCTCGACGTGTTCAGTCGCGCTTGAATCGCGCCGCGTCGTACGCCTTTTCTTTGGTATCGTCGCTCGTTACTCGCGACAAAACTCACGGCTGATTATTTTTTTATTAAGCAGCCGCAACTCGCGTGTATCAATTGCCCGATCACTAATTGAATTAAAAGTGGCGCTGAATTTCTTTTCTTTAATGCCACGCGCGATCTAACCCGGCGCAGTAACAGCTCTGGCCACTGATACGCGAGTCTCACGGCGAAGTTGCGCGAGGGTAACTTTTGCTGGAACTTCCCTTTACGTGGAAGTTCGGCCTAATGCGGCGTTTAAGGGAGCGGTCGTTTTCCCGCGGCGCGTAATCGCCAGCGCCGCCAGGTAGGATCATTATCACGGGCGTATAACGACGCGTTTATATTATACAGGCGCAATACGCGCGGTAGTCCGACTGCTGCTGCGGATCAGGGACTTACGGGACGTCGCGACATTGGCGCAACGATAATTGCCACGACGTGACGGCGCTGTTTCGTTTTATTACCAGGCTCGGTAACGGTTTATTGAGGATTTACGTGGCGCAATATATCTCGGCGCTGATCCCTCCGTCCGTGTTCCTTT
This sequence comes from Ooceraea biroi, assembly GCF_003672135.1. Lineage (NCBI taxonomy): Eukaryota > Metazoa > Arthropoda > Insecta > Hymenoptera > Formicidae > Ooceraea > Ooceraea biroi. Next base: position 786,027 of record NC_039512.1, read on the forward strand.
GCTCCCGCAGGTTTTTTCGGCCGGGAGACATTTATTAAGGGTTATCGCGGCGTCACCGTAAAACGGGAACGCGTATTGACAATCGGACGGAGTTCAGAAGTAATCTCCAATAATCCCCTGCCACCGGCGTCCCTCGCCGATCGTCCCTTCACCGTGAGGCCGTGCACTAAAATCGTCGGCCGGGGTTTTACGAGCGACGTTCGTGTTTTCGTAAAATGTGCGGGCACCCCCCCCCCTCCCCTCGTCGTCCTTTCCTCCCGGTATCGACGGAATTAGCAGATCACTTATCTTAAACGTTCCCCTCGTCGCAAGCCGCATGTACAGATTCGTGTGTCCGCGCGTGAATTGCGTTTCCACTTGGAAACTGTGCACGATGCGTGAGGACAGGCAGTTAAAGATACCCCGGGAAGATGACAGTTCCCGAAAGTGACATGTCGCAAGACTGATGTGAATTGCATCGTGTCTTTCGACCGATCGAAGACAAATTGCTCGCGACAGTTTGACGCTCTTAATGCATGCAAATAATTCGATGATGCAAATTCGACGTGACATTCACGCATTTCGCGACGTACCGATAATACGGATATGCGGCAAATTTCGCGAAATCTGTCTGTATCGTCGTCATCGTCGTGTGTTCGCGAATGCGAACGGATCGCGTTTGGGAAGGTGTTTCAAGTGCCAGCACGCCCGGTTTCCTCTTGTTCTTTCGTGTGTGTCTCAAGTTTGCGGGTACGTGTACGTTGCACGTGTGTCGGTCGTACATGCAGTCGCTTGAAATATTGCTCGTCGCTCCCTGGAAGATGTACGACGCGTTATTGTTGAAAGCATCGAAGCGAAAATTTCAGTGTCTGGGTATATCCCCCGGTTTCACAGATTCGACCCTGTGGAGACCCATCCGCGTTCCCTTCTCATACCGGAACACAGTGACACCCTCGAATCCCCATCCAGCCCGGTAGGTGGGTATAAATGTAAATAGAATGTCTCTACGTTTTCGCGAAAGGCGGCTTTGCGACAGCGTATCAAAGACATTCTGCCTTCCATTTCGGTTGTACGCAATCCTCGCTGCCAAAGAATTTCCCTTTCCTCCTTCCACGGCGCGTTGATTTTACCTTCTTGTTCTTACTTTCGTTAAGTCGCGGAAGATGGAGAAAACAGCGAAGGATCGTTTCTCAAACACAAGACACAGGAAGACGGGCCAATTTAAAATATCTGATATTTTACGCGTAATTACACATCAATTATTTACCTGTGAGCGCACACGGTTTCATAAATATATACCTTCATCCTTTATGTTTATCCATCTCTTCCCTCACTTTTCCTATTTCCCCTATTTCGCAACTCTATTTCTTTTTTCATTATTTATAGCTAGAAATGTTCTCTCGTAATAAACGAAATATGATTGCAGACGTACCGAGAAAATACTGGATGTGCACGATAACTCTCGTACATCACTATATGAATGATAGCTTTCAGAGAATATCTGATCCCGTTGCAATTTCATTTACACGATTTAACGAAGCGCGCAGTTAATCGCGATATTTAAAGAAGCCGATGCCAAGCGCGTTATCAACGTGCAACGCATCGTTGGAGTGCGCGACAGCTCGATGCGCATCACGGCACGAAATATCGGTCAACTCCCGCGCCGGAAGTTGGGAAAACTCGGTGGAAACGCAATTCCGAGTCTGCCGTGTATAATTACGCGCAGTCGTCGGCACTTCCGCGTTCCGGCTCCCCGGCCTTTCGTTCGTTATCGCACGCGTTAGAGCATTCGCCCGTGTTACATTTTAAACTGCATTTCGATGCGTCGTCCGGAGAATGGCAAGCACGGCGACTGGGATGATGGATTTAGCCGGATCGCGTCGCGATTCGACGTACTTGTATACCTTCGGATCCAGCGGTGTCCTATAGCGGCTAAATCCATTTTGGTATTAGATTTCTTCGTATGCCTTTCATCGTGCCATTGATGGATTAAAGAAGAAGAGGTGGATTAGGGGAGCGAGGAGGAAGAGAAGCACCGAAAGAAGCCGACTTGGAACGCAGCCACGTTGCGACAAGACGCGGACTTAATACTTCGTGGATGGTGTCGTCCCGTCGTGCCGGCGCGGCGCTGCTCCACGAGTTAGACTAAACCCGTTGGCCCGAAAAACTACTTTACCGTTATAAAGCTCATAGGTACTATAGTTGATTAATATTATATATCAGTCTCGTGACACAGAAATGCCTGGCTAAATGAAAACGTTTTACGCTGAATTAAAGCGAAATCATTTTTAATGGAGCAAGACAAGCGGGATAAAATATTAGACGACGCTGCGGACGTTCTCGCATCGATTGCCAAGATTTTATAAAAAAAGGCGACGAAAAGAATGGTTGTCCCTGCATGGTGCACGCGCGTTGAAAACGCCCGCGCGAAGAAAAACCCCTATGAATGGGCACCGAATGCGAAACGAACGAGATGGTTAAAGCAAGTGCACTCTACGCTCGGGCTAAGTGTTCGCTGAAAGAGGTACGTGGGGTGAGAGACGGAGGCGAAGAGCAAGGGGTGAGTGTCCGACCTCGGTCGGAGTAGACGCGAAGTTATGACTCTGCGAAACGCCGAGCCGGAACGAAAATTGTGATGAGTGTAGTGTGAAATATTTACACGCGGAGGACAATCCATCACCACCACCTACCTTCACCCTCGACGCGCTCGCCCATCGCCAGCCGACGCCACCGCCGGCTCTACCATCGCCGCTGCCGCCGTCGTCGCCGTCTCCTTGCGTCCCTGTCCGCGACTGTAGAAACCCAGCTCACAAGCCACTTCACGCTTCCGCAACCTTCACACCTCGTAGAGTAAAGAGTGCTCTTCATTTCTTGGCCTTCCCGTTCTCTTCGCCGATGCCCTCCATCCTCCTGGCTTCTACGACACAACGACTCCCTGGCCTCAACAGCTCCCCCATCTTCCGCGCTGATAACGACGAACGGCGTCGCTACGAGATAATGGGCATCCTCGCTCATATCCCCGGAGCAACGTCTTAGGTGCCGAAGAGACTCTCGGCGTAACCTCAGTCGGCTAATTGAAAACTGTTGCCTAAGAGCCACGTTGCCCTGCGTCACCTCCGGGAACGGATGTGATATCCTGCATAATGAAGGGAATGATTTTAATGTCATATTATAAGTTGTAATAGTTATTAAATACATTCAAATGGTAACGATTACACCAAACTGTGCTGCGGTTTATACAAAAACCATCTTGATTGATAATGGAAGCTTTTATTGTAGCGACATGATGTCGACATGATGACGCAAATATCGGACCAAAAATCATACGCGATATGATCAGCGAAGTCATTTTTCATCACCGCAAGCGTGATGTTTAAAATTTCACCAGAAATTGATAGTCACGAAAATAGGAGAAACAGAGAACGAGAGCGGGAGAGAGAGAGAGACAAAGTGCCACAGGGATAATACAAATATCGTTTATGAGTAGCAGTATTAATTTTTACGGTCGCTTGAATGGCGAACCGCAAAGTTGTCGGATACGCTGTTAACTCGTGTCGAACACGAGGATGGCACGATCGTTACGATTATGTCTTGCAATTACGATTGCGCGACTAGCGCTTCGATAGAATAATTCGAATTTATATGTAAATTGAATTTAATGGCCGGTGCAATACACAGATAACTCGGCGACGCAGCAACGGCCGCGCGCCGTTCTCCTGCCCATGATTAACGACACTGTATGGTAGTAATTTGACATTAGTGTCCTCGATGAAGGATCGAATTCGCGTTTACCATTGTTGCAGTCGATTCCGCGTATCAACTGCTGCGTCCATCTATTTGCGTGTGACAGCACGCCGCGATTTACATCGATCAGCATTTCAAAAATCGAAATAGCTACATGCAACACGAGCGTATAGGCATAACATATATAATAATTCGAGTGATAGTGGTGGTCTGCGATGAGATGATTACTGCTAATTCTCAATGTAAGGATGCTTCTCGATTATGGTAATCTTCGATCAATTTTGACTGCAGAGCATTTATAGCTGCCGATCAAGAGAGTGCAGTATCAAATGTATATGTACACCTTTTCTATAAAATACATATGGAGCACAAAAGTTGCGTTTAACGGACACATGGAGTGTATCCGAGAATTCCCATACGTCGCAGGAAGCCGAACGACGTTTTGTAGCATTCATCTAATGCATACATTGTCGAGTTGATAGTGACGATTCAGCCGTTATTCAACGATACATAAGGTTCCAGTGCAAACAGTCAGACTGCCGGGTATGCGGTGTGGGAAGGTCTGGTTAATTACTCACCCCCATCCAGTCAGGCAGGGCAGGCAGGCTTCAGTGTGTTCCACCCACTGTTACCCCCAAGCCTTTCCCGTCCAAGCCCTGATGGATCACCCAGCCAGCCCGCCACCCACAGAATGGCCAACAATGGGTTTTTGTTTCTTTTTATTGGGAGTAGGCGGATAGGAAGCCGGTCAGAACAGAGTATTTGTCGCTATATAGCTCGTCCCTCACCCAACGACCCTCACGATTCGATTCGTCCCCTTGTTCTCCGACCGTCAAGTTCTTTAACCCGCTGGACCGAAATAGTGGTACACCCGCAGAGAAAGAGAACGATGAACGCCGGGAGAGGGCAGAGAGGTGATAATGGCTTTCACGGAGCTTTACACGAGTCGAGTACTGGCAGCGCAAACTCGTAACACGCCGATGTAAAACTACCCTGCCTGGATTTGTACAAGTTCAACGGATTCAAAAATCTAATAACTTTGCTGATCATTGGACTGATCGAAACTTTCGTCTGGTTACCATGTTTAAATGCCGCAGTATGATAATTATTCAACATTTGTTTTCATAATTATAGCCATATTATAAACCATGCAAGCATAATTGACAGAAAAATCTTGTATTATGTATTGCATAGTATTTTGCATTCTTCTCGCGTACAAGCGCTATTGTGGGTGAATAGTTGATACTTCAATTCAGCAGGAGGAATAATTAAATCAACTAGTCCGAATTGAATCGCACGGTTTAAAGTTATGCGAATGACGTCTCTCATTACGCCGTAATACGAAAGAGCACGGGGACTGGGCAAATTTCTGAAACTGTTCCCGCAGGAAATCGATATGCTAATGCCGTGCCTTAAGTAATGAGAACCTCCGTAAGGTGGGACGCGCGCTCTTCCAGAACTGGACGAGCGGTCGCGGAAGGAGGAACGAATAGGTAGAGATCCGAGAGGCGAAGCCCGACCAAGGGTGATTAATCTTGGACACGGGGAGAGCTTAGGTGTTGGAGTTTGGGATACTGTAGTACAGAGTAGAGGTCGTGGTCACCGACGATTCACCTCGACATTTCCTCGTGCAAAATCTCGGAAGCCTTTCGCATAGTTTGCCGCGACCCTCGTACATCTCCCAACAATCAATAAATAATTATACACGCGAAAGTAGTCGCTTACATTGAATACACGGATGCAGAGGCGGAGTGAGACAGATCTTAATTTATTTTCTAGTTATGGCGCCTTTGCTTCTTAAAACCCATCCACAAAATAACATCGGCTTAGAGCAGCAGTAATAATCGAAACGATTCAACCCTGGTTAACTAAACTCCAAACTTATCGTCCGAGTCCTAATTGAATTTGTCCTCTTGGACCGCGTCGCGCCATGTTGCGGTAATGTTGGCAGTTCTCGACGCCAGCCTCTAAGGTATGCCAAGAGCTTCGCTTATTATAATGGCTACGAAATTTGCATAATGGATACATATGCACGCTCAGAGAGGTCTCCTCGACCTTACCGCTTTACCTACCTCGCTGTCGCGCAAGAGGGGCGAAGGGTTGGCTGTGCCGACTCCGCGAAACGTCTTAGTTGTTAGTTGTTGCTCGCTGTACGTGTCCTATGCAAAGTTATGCCCCATTGTGCAAGCCCGCTAAGATCCAGACTCCTGTGCCGGAGTACTCGGCGGCAGGACTGTAACTTTTGTAAAAGAGTACTGATTAACTTACGAAAGTCACGAATGGGACCCGCCCCCTGCGGCGAGCCTGCCGCGGATGGGCGCGTTTCACTTGCCGTTCTTTATAGATTACACGTTAGCATGGGCTCGCATCATATTCCTCAGCCGGACGTTTTTTGCATCACTTTGCATGTTCAAGAATGCTAAGTCTCTGGTCAAGTATCTAGTACGATTCGTGCCACGGAGAAAAAGCATTGCGTCACTTCACGCACGTGACTGTACAAGGTAGCGGCCCGTTTTATCTTTGTTCCTGCTACCCTAACTAGTTCCTTTTCTTTGGCGTTATATCGCTGTTTCCGTTTCACATACGGTTACGTAGAAAAGTACACCATTTGCGTAGGCGTAACAGCCTGCATTCAGAATATCGGGATTAAAGGATGGCATGGCGGCGACCGTAATATTTCACGTATAATCTCTCGTCAACGTATACGATCGACGGTCTTTCAAGTATCGCTGTAAACCTGCCGTGATGCATATTTACGATGCATCCATGAATCTCCTTGCGCGAGGCAGAACACTTCATCAAAATTTCGCCGATGAGCACGAGGCGTAAAGTACAAGCGACCGCAAAGGTTGACCTATTTAAATATACGTCAGAGTAAGGACGCGACAGTTTCGTCTCGAGACGGCGCGTTATCGACCCCCGGGAACATCCCTCATGGTAAGGGAAGGCATCCTTGCATGTATCACCGCGACTCAGACAAAGCTCCGCAATTAACTCTCCGAGAGCCCCACGCGCCCGCGGCGGTTAAGACGAACTATCGGATGAGGGGCAGCGGCGGAAGGAGGCAGGGAGAAGGAGGAGAGAAGGTGCCTCTTGTATCAAATCGCACGTTCCCTGTGAGTAATCGCTGTTATTCCTAGACAATTTCCCCCTTCTCGGCTGTACGTGACACGTTCGCTCGAAGGGTTCTCCGCGCGAAATTGCCGCTAATTCGTTTGTCTTGCTGCGAGTCGATGAGTCGTTGCGCGCACGTTGATCGCACAGTATCGCGCTGGATATTCGCATTTTTGGAGAATCATTTAAAGTAAAGAACGTTGTCTCTTGCATATTGCTCACAAATAATTCTGTAGATGTTAATGGCACGTATGATCCAATTACGAAAATGATTAATAAATCGAGGAATTTAAGAGATCTTCTAGTTCACGGCGCATATGATTGTTAAAACGCTCATATAAGTATGGCCCATAGCGCGCGAATACTCGAATATCCAGTATTAATTGCATTCCTTAATTAATTAAACACGCGTGCATGTGCTACGTTACTACGATAATTTAATAATATGTGCGCTTAAGCTGGTTAAACATAGCCGTTCTCGGCCGGCGGACCATCGTCATCCGCGTCTAATGTGTATCAAGCCGCAGCATCCGCGGATAGATAGCGAACAGAGACACAGAGTGAAAGGGGAAAGGCACCGGAAGAGTGAAGAAGAAGAAACGGAGCGAAACAGAGAGGTAGACAAGAGGGCCCGTTATAACGGCGGTGGCTACGGTGGGCTCTCCGCCGCCGTCGGTGCTTTCTGACGTAACATAATGTGACGACTATTGTGCTGAAGTTAGCAGCGGCGGGTTATTCAGCGGCGGCATTTCCATGCAAAGCTTCCCGGATGAAGCCCAGACAGAGAAGAGTAGCCGCGGGTGCCGCAGACCTCTCTCTGTATCCTGATCGCCCCCTAACTGCACTTCGCCGTTGGCCCTTCCTCTCTACGCGGTCGAGGTTCCTCTTTCTTCTTCCACCTGCCCTGTATGCTTCCCTGCCGCACCCCCGGCGCCATCCTCTTTCGCCGATTCTGTTCTCCTCCTGCCTCTCGCTGTACGCCGCGATCTACATTCTACCTCATTGTGCGCCGAGCTTATCCACGGCCAACCGCGCGATTCTCACATCCTGATAACTAACGGCCGTGAAACATTCTCATCCCGGGTACGCCCCGAACGTCCCGCGTCTTATTCTTTTAAACCTCACGTACGTTCGGCCATCCCGTTGAAAAGCGCTCGGGTCAGCGCGGAAGAAGACTCGATCGTTCGTGTCACCGTTAGGGGGAGCGGAATTCTATTATCAGAAGCGTTGTAGCGTCTGCAATAGAAAAACAGAGATAAATACGTTATCTAATATTTCATGGAGAAAGATACAGAAATTGTAGTTTTGATGATAAATAATATATAAAGTTTTTGTTACGTTAGTTATTTATTGCGTCTGTTGCACTCAACGTTGAGAGTGATTACGCGAGTTGGCGGCAACGAGGAAAAGGTGACAAGAAGGAATATTTGTGGCACGCGGGAAATGATTAAACTAAACGCGCGGAAATGTTAATGGGGTGAACAACGTGTAATTGAACGCGAGACATGGGAATACCCGGCCATAGCCGTGGCTTTATTTCTTACTCAATGGGCGACGTAGACAGCAATTCCCAGAGAAATACGTTCCACTTTCGCGAAGTCAAGACCGTTAATGCAAACCACCAAACGGCTGGAACGCTTCTTTCCTGCAGCTTAATCACTTAAGTTCCGCCTTTATCAGCCATGTTTCGACGAACTCTCCGCGAGGTTGCGAAACTTGGATCTCTATATCGGTGAACCATAGCCGAATCCATCTTCTTACCATGAGATATATTTATCCACAGCAGCGGTGAGTAATGCACAGACAGTTCTGATCTTATAGCGCCGTTGCATAGCGCAACAGATAATACCGCGAGCGAACAGCCGAAGGCGCAGACATCATGAATAAAAGGGAGCCGATCGTTTTGCTTGCAGCAGCTGCCCCCGAAACAAAATTCGCGATCGAATAAATTATCATGATAACCCGCAGCAGCGACCCATGCGAGCTTCGATCCTGCGTCCACGGGAACATCGTGCATTACAATGATGTAATGCATAATGTCTATCCGTCATAATTATATTTCATATTACGTATGGAATTTCATATGTCGAATAAATAATAAATGCACGGCCGATGCGCATTACAATAAATTGCGCCTACGGCGGAGCGTTACAGCGCCGCGTTAATGATCGAATCGATCGCGGTAGACGGAATTTTCAAAACGGAACGCCCGGACGCGCGACTCTGATGAATTTCCCGGTGCCTCGGCGAGAGAGGTATTGCCTCGCGTGATTCTCGTGCGGACGGAAAACGGCCGGTGAATCCTCGCGCCCATCGCCGCGCACGCGAACAATCGCGCGGCCCGATAAATAATAAAAGCTCGGAGACCCCGGGAACGATTTTTCACGTATCTTCGCCCGTATTCGGCGGGCGGCGAGAAAGTCGAATAGGATTTTCCTTGGGGATACTCCAATATCCCGGTAGGAGTACGTATATCCATATACGCGCGCCCCTTTCAGCCCTCGAATTTTATTAACGTATCGACGGCGGCCGCTGCTACGGACGTAGCGCACGGAAGCAGGATAGAGGGAGGGGACAGGAGAGGGAAGAGAGAAGAGCAGCGGATTTAGGGGTTTCTCCGCGCTTCTACCCCTCGCTAGGCGGGCGGGGCGCGAGCGGGATGCGAGTTGGGAGCCTCGCGCCGCATAATGTATAACATCATCTTTTACGATATCTCTTTCTGGGGCGCACCGGGGTATAGGTAATGCACGGTATTGTATTTTGCGATTGCATTTTCAGAGACGTCCGCCTGCGCTTTGAATATAAAGTGGCCCGACTGGCGGCGCGCCTCGTTTCACGTGCGGTGCAGCGTGCACACCGTCGCCGCCGGCGTGGCGCGGCGTGGCGGCCGTATCAAATAGGTACAGTGCTACTAGCAGCTGCGCCAGCCCGTACGATAACCGTCCGTTATTATCGCGCTCGCGGAGTCACTAGATACTTTCTCGAGAGTACTGCGATCAGAAGGCACTTTCACGGTGGAACCGACGTAGATCGCTCCGCCGATTTTCCTACGTCGATTTGCCGTTGTGAAACGACCGCGCGCCTCTCCGTCTCTCTGTAATAAAGCATAATAGCAAACACAGTTACGTGGGTGCATGACTGTCAATTTTCAGATCATTTTCGCGTTTCTTTCTCGTGAACTTTACCCGTGGTATTTAGCGAAGGCGTAGGCAATACTTAATGGTGCGATAAGTTTAAAAATTCCGCCGTTTGAAATTAATGCGCGATGCGGATGGAAGCGGAACCCGCGAGAAATACGACTGCACGATATGCGGTTACAAAGGGGAGGAGTAGCACTCGTGAAAGGTTTTCGATTCGCCGATTGATAGCGTACGTCTCTCTGCGGTTATACCGCAAATCCTCTCGTTTCAAGGAACAAGGAGGTGGAGTCGTCCCGCAGCAGTGGCTCACGGTTCCGATCGCGCAAAAATGGGAATGGTAATAGTTGAAACGCCGTAGGGTGAGACGGCGTTTAAGGGCCGGGTAGAGGCGGATAGAGAAAGGTGGGAGGGAGGGAGGGGGAGGAAGGGGGCATTTCCGTGATAAATTAATCGTCGATTTCCGACGATTACAATTTGGTATGCTTCCAAATCGCTCGCACCCTTTTTGCGGCGGTGAATTTTAGCCGTGTGCATTTTTCATCCCCGGCGCGTTGCGGCTCTCAAAAAGAGGATATCCATCTTCCCTAGAGGCTGCCGGCCCTCCGCCGTATCCCACCAACCGTATAACCTACCTCGGCAACCGTCTTTCTCTCTACCTTTCTTTCTCGTCGTCCCTCTCCCTCGACTCCCCGCAGCCGCGCGCCCGGCTGCCGCTCGGCCGAGACTGGCTCGCTTCCAAAAATATTATAAAATTCCCAATTACGTGGCATAGATTGGCGAGGTAAATTGCCCCTAGAGCGCGGTGGGCGGCGAGACGGCGGTCACTCCCCCGCGTCCTATACTCCTCGGCATCTCGCTGCCGTTACCCTTCGTCGTTGCTGCCACCGACGCCGACGACCGAATCGAACAGGGGAACCGGATCCTCCGCTCCTCTCCAATCGGTAATCCATTACCGTGACGCGATTGGGTAATTGCAGGTGAGGGGCCTATCTAGAGACGTGCCCTCCGACCGCCGCCTTCGCCCGCCGCTTCGGTCCTCTCGGGCCGCCTTCGCCCCACGAAATCGGGGTGCCGACCCTTTCCGCCCCGGTCGATACTCCCTCTAATTAAACACCGGGGGTACAATGACAAACCTACCTTGTGTAGCCAGGTTCCATCGCCGGTCGCTACAGCGAGTACTACCGGTCCATGGCGACCCGCACCAGTCCAGGAATCCGGTAATTCGGTTAATCTAAGGTTGGTTGTTGCGAGACGCGACTTCGAATAAATCACTCGTCCCTTGACTGCTGTGTAGTCCTGGAATCTCCTTCTCGGATCTCCGACAGAAAGAGGGAGAGAGAGAGAGGGTAGGAGGGAGGGTAGGAGCGAGCGAGCGAGCGAGAGAAAGACAGAGAGAAGTGGAATAAACCAACCAAGAACAGTGCAACGTCCTCCCGCTTGCATCGCGCTGCTGAGATAAACTTATCTTCATTGTACGTGGACATTTTGGTAGCACAACAGATTACCCTTCCAACACTCGAGCTTTATCCACCTTGATTTCTTCCATCGTTTTACCGCGTGGATATTACGTTATCGTTCTTAATTAAGTCGCGGTCTACAGTGGATTTTAATGCTCCGAGCCGTTACGCTATTACGCCGCTGCTCGCGGGGCGATTGGCACAGCATTCCGGATAATTTCGTGACTGGGTACGTCATTGTAGTGATAAGAGGCAATTTACATTTCTATATTCTCCCTCTCTTGATGCGATCCGCTCGCGCGGTCACGCCATTTCGTAAACCGAGACCCACTGAAATTCTGTCGGATCGTTACTCAGACCCGATCTGACAGGTATAAAGCGAGAAGCAGAGCGAACAACCTCATCGGCGGTCAGACGTACTCGTGGCCTGTCGCCACTAATGGATAGAGCCTGCGTCTGCGATATGGAATCGCGCAATTAAGTATCATCCATTTTCCATACGTGCGTGTTAATCTGTTCTATACAGTAACGTACGCATATACCATATATGTACTCCCACAGTTACGTTCTTCCAATTCTAAATGCTCGACATTGAACAGCTATTAGCACGGTTCCATATTTAAGGATAGGTCTCTGGTAACAAACTGTCCAAATAAAGGCTCGTCACTAACAGGGCAACGATAATATCGGAACCCCCCTGTATACGAATCCAGGGCTCGTAAAAAGGGCATATTTCTCGGTGTAACTCCGATATTGTTCTGCGGTCCGGTTATCGACAAATAGCGCGTGTAAAAAAAGGGATAATTCCGTTTTCACGATCGAGCCAACCTCGTTCTTCGTTTGGACATTAACGCGGCAAGAGAGACCCTCATGAAGAAAGTAAAAAGACGAGAGTTATAAAAATTATATTTATAGTGAGTCGACGAATCTCTCTGTCGCGTGTCCGTTCTCTAAGCGCGGAACGAGGACGTCGTTTTCCGAAATCTGATTCGCCTGTTCTTTATTTCAGCGCCATCGCGAACGTTCTGCCCGACTTATCTCTTCAATCCGACTCGTTAAAAGCGTTTCGCTAATAAAGGATTAAAGTACCATTCCAATTTCTATGAAGCCATTATTCATTCCTTTAACGTCCCGAGCAGATTCCTTTGTAAGCACCGTGGAGTGAGTCTGTACGTGATCACTCCTCGTATCGTCTACACTGATCCTGCGGGTCGCAGCAGCGAGTTTGAAAAAAATTTATTTAAATTCATGGTGGAATTGCATGCCAGGCGAAACGGTTTCTTGCAGTTCGACCGGCGCGTATGACGCATACGAGACGTGCACGTCGTTTCTCGAGCGCGGAGATGTGCTCAGCGCTCGGGGAGAGGACTCAGCCTGCCCGAACGAAAAAAGATCGCCTTGGCCAACCGGAAAGATACTTCGCCTTAGGAATCGCCGTGCACCTGGTGCGGAGACCCGCGATATATCCGGCAAAACATAACCTTCGAAGTTCCCGCTGGGCTTTGCCGTTCCTGAAGTTGGGCCGTTCGGAGACTCGTAAACACATAGGACGCACCTGGGACTCGATGTCTTTACCGATAATGCGACGCCTATACACGCGGTACCATAACTCACAATTCTAAATATTTAACGCGGGCTGCTGCTCCGCCCGCATCGGTCCCTGTGTTTCTCCCTTTCCGACGACGCGGCCGCGTCCGCTTGCACATATTCGTTTCCCGAGTCAAACGCCGGGAGGTGCATTGAATTATGGACGGATCGATCTTCCACCAAATAGCCAGTAAATGCAGTCTTAAATTTCGTCCCGTTTCACGTGAGAGAACGCCGCGTGGCTTGATTAAGATTTAATCTGAAATCACGCGAAACAATAGCTATTGAATTTGGTGAATGGTGATTCGAGTTGCACATTTGCATCGGTTCCATGCAACGGTTTCGCATTCTAATTACGATTCAAATATGAATTTTAAAGTAGCGATACATTGTAAAATCATCTCGAACGAGTAGCCTATCTGTTATTAAGCTTCGAACGCAGACGCAGTTGGTTTTTTCGTGTAAGCTCTAAAAAAGGCCCTCGATCGCAAAAACTATCTGGAAGCGGAAAATCGAGTGGTTCTCGTTTGACATCCGCTTGGAAACTTTGCTCTCCGTGTAATACTCTGAATAGTTAACGGAGGTATAATATATTCTCATGTATCTCTCGCATCGCAGTCTCCGTGCTTGTCGCAAACTCGTAGAACTTGATCGTCGCGACGTCGCGCGTGCGGATCAGCGCGCGGCGTGATTTGTGCGAGAGAAGCTCGTGAGGACTGGACGAACGTCTCTGGAACACGTCGTGCTCTCGAGCTAATCGTTATTTTGCGTGGACAGTACGGGTGATCGATGCGAGAGGTACGAGTGGAGAAGGGCGCGCGACGCGCGGAGGGTGGAATAAGGGCGGCGCTCGACGCGCGAGGGGGGCAAAATCAATGATGGCCTCTTGAAAATTTCACCAGTCAAAACGGCAGAAATAGTCGTCGCTCTGCCCTCGCGCGCCGCTTTAAAGGAGCAACGCTGCTGTTGCATCCCGGCCTCGTGTGCGCGAGCGTGTGCTCGAAAATTTATAAATTTCTATAATATATTGATGCCGGCTCCCCGGCGGAGTTCCGGCCAATTTCTGCATACGTGTCTTCCCGCGGCACACGTACGCACGCTCGTGCACGTGTGTGCCACGCTCATATGCACGCGCGAGTATGTCGCGTACGTATAACGTACGGAGAGTCACGGATAGATTTCAAATATGCAGAGATTGTTCTTCGAAATGGAGTGCAGCTGTGACCCTCGGGGTGTCGCGAATCCGACTAAAAAATAGATGAGAACCGAATGCGGAGGAAGAATGAGAGGTGTATCGGTTGTCGCACAGCAACACGTGTTAACGTATTCCGCGGAGCGCTCCGAGCTCAGGCAGCAATGTGCACCGATGTTTCCGTTTCGGAGCCGTTAAAATTAAAAAATCTACTCGCGTAAATCACTTGTAATTGGCATAGCTCATTTATTGCGCTTTTGTTGATTTTATGTATTTAAAAAATACTATTTTTACCGTCAGTAAAAAATGTTCTAACAGCCTCCTTTGAGAATTTGCAAACTTTTTTGATAGAAGTTTTATGTTTAATATATATATAACGCATATTAGTGAATTAAATTTCAGGAGCAGCAAGATGGTGTGCTTCGTTTAATTCTGAATAGATTTAATTTCAACCGAAATTTAATTTGAGAGATAATTACCAAGATGTTTAATGTTGGAGACCGGAAAGTTGCGATGGAGAGTAACGATTTCTCGTAAAACTTTAGAATTCTTTCAAGAATTCTTCTGTTAAAATCATTCCAATTAATAATAAGGTAATAATAAGGTAGATTATTGGTGTATTTACATTTAATCTAATGCTCGTCGTGACTTGTAACAATCTAAAATAATGCTAAATAAGTAAATAAGAATACTGAAATGGAAACAGACAAGGAAGATCAACTTGTATCATTGTCACGAGGTGGTTAGAGAATCCACGATATAGAGATGTTCATATATCCCGGCTTCGGAGCGCTCGAAACTTTGGCGTCGTATATAGTAATCGAGAAGTGGAAAACTTCGAGTCGTATTAGACGAGTCACCGCGAGAAGCCCAGAAGATAGTGATCGATTTCGTCTTACATCGTAGACTGTCGAGCGTCTTGCGCCGAATTTCAATGTAACGGAGCTCATGAAACTAGGGAGAAAGTCGAGCTTCTTGCCTGGAACTACCCCCTAATGATACTCGATAAATCAAAGACACTTCGGGTTGTATGTAATACGACGTCACGACATCCTAACTTATCGGTAACACATTTCTGCACAGTTCACGTCCCAGTGAAACGTGTGAATGCGCGTCCACAAAGCGCGGTCCGTTTTTCAGTGAAAATTATCGGACCACAGCGAATGTAATCCGTATAACTATTCCCCGGAGAATGAGAATGAAATCGAACACTTATCGGAATTCGCTCAGCCTGCTCCTGCATGGATGGAGCAGGGAAACGGCGCGACCGAATCGTCGTCACTAACTATCATTGGTGTCTGTGCAAGTCCATGCTTTTGCACGCGCGCGCGCATATATGTGTATGTCTGTCGCGAGGGTGAAAGACTGCAAGAAGGGTCAAGCAATGACGATCGCCAGGGGTGCTCCCGTCGCACTTTTCCGACTCATTTTCTCCGTCGATATCTCCCGTCTCCGTTCGTGCTCGTAAACGTGAACGGCCCTTAGGCGTCGGCGTGTCTGTCGTTACCGCGAGCATAACGGGGGAAGAGCGGTAACGACGACGGAGACGAGGACCCGAGGAGAGGAAAAAAAAGTAGAACGAACGACGTTATCGTGATCCGGCGATCGACGTTTTACGACTTGACCCTAACGCGTGTCCGATATGACGAATAACGTCGCTCAATGAGCACTAAAATGTTAGCATGCGCGAGTATTGTCTTGGCTGTCTCGTTTCCCAAAGTCCATTAAATGTTATCGCGAGCCTTGAGCTGCTGAATGCTGCGTCGTGTCAGTCACATCATGTAGATGCGACTTTTAATTTTTGCATCTTTGCAGTTGCCATAATTCGATCAAGTAATGCATAACATGTTTTTAAATTACTCTTTTACAAGAAAGCGTCTGGATATCATTAGCTCGAAGATGAAGATTTACTTAAGAAACCATTTGATGAATTTTGAAAATCCCTTTAAAATCGAGAACTGATTGAATTGCGAAAAAGAGAGATTCATTGATCGTCCAATTTCAGAGATATTTCAGGGATTTTACGTTATTTCGCGAGTTATTGCTATTTTCTTGGCTTTGCTTTTTGCAATTGATAAATCTGGTCTTATATGAGTCGGTCTGGGTGAGCTCTCCTAAATTTCTTTCCTCCGACTTCGAGAACGAAATCTTTTTTCGGTTTCTTTATTATATATTATCTATAGCTATCCTTTATTGTGTACACACGCTGCTATATCTGTCGCCCTTGCTAATACAAGTGGGATTTCCTCTCTCTAAAGGGGACAATAAAATTGTTTTTTCTCTCTCTTTCTCTTTTTACCCCTCTCTTAGAGGAGGGGAAGCGACACTTCAAGTAGATATACTATCCAATAGCATTGTTCGCACTTGCTTCAGCTCTTTCCAGCTCTTTATTTCTTATTTATACTCACGCTCACAGATTGTAACTGTGCAATTACAATGAAAGCGCAGTTGTGATGGTGCACTACGATCGATCCGGCCAGCCGTGCAACAATGCAGCATACACATCTGCAACACGTAATGGAGGAGTTATAAAAATAGCTCTTGCAAAACGTCATTCTGGACGAGCCTCGAAATGTAAAAATGGGTCGTGGGAAGGGAATCGTGGTCCCTTGCGCGCATCAACGCCATCACGTCGACTTTGACTCTTGGCTCTCGAAAAAAGCGAAGTACATTCCTAATGAGATCCTCTACCGAAAAAAGCAGGTCGATTGAATTATTCATTAAAGGGTCTCGCTCGTATAAATGGAATATAATGGTGGTACGGCTTCTCGCTCAATCTAATCGCGCGAAGTCGCGCTGCGTTCATCGCAGTTTCATCGTAATATGCCTCCTAAAGCAATTTTTTTCCTCCGCTTTCTGTCCGTACTGATCAGCGAGTATCGTACATCCTTTTGCGAATGCAACTTTTCTAATCAAAGAATCATTACTTCATTTATAGATACTTATGTTGGAATTGCTTATCAATTTACATCGCTTAAAAATTAGTAAAACATGAAGAATGATTAGGCTTGAAAATCCTGCTCGAGGACCAAATTGCAGATTCTTACACACACATGTATGAACGCAAATATAACTTATGCGCAATATTACTGAAGAAATCATGTATTTTGGTTTCGCGGACAAAATATTAATATTTTTACGGCTCCATGTAAAACGTACTTAAAGCATGTTGACACTCAGAAGAATGACATTAACAATGTATTGTTTGGAAGTTGCATATTACATCGTATTTTGAGTTCAGTATCATACTGCATACATGCTGTCAGTTTAATGCATGTTTATCTCGTTAAGAATAAATTTTAAAGTTAAAGCGTAAGATTACTCTCTGTTTCTCTCTTCTCATAAAATCAGCATCAGTCAAAGCTAGTGCATCATGTTCGACAATTCACGCAGCTGATATAAACAGCTTAATATGTGTTCTGATCTAAATCGTTAATGATCTCAATGCGGCTTTATGGACAGGGGTATTGACAGCATCTGCAATATTCTTGGCGCACTGATACATAGTCGCTCACGTATTTGAGAAGTAGTTCCACAGAAGCGCGTACATATATACGTCTACCTTAGGATTAGGAACGGGCGTTACTACCCCTCCATATTGTTCGCCATTTTCATACGCCGTCGGTCATAAAGCCCCATGGTTATTGCAACAGGCTTCGAATGCTCGCCGCACGACGGGTTGTAAAACGTTTGAAATGATTCGTAACGGTCATAGGAACGCGGTGGTGTGACCAGAATCTGGCGGAAAGTAATCTCTGCAATCGATCCGAGGAAAGCTTGAGGCACGTGCCGCCCTCTGTAAGCGGCGGCAGGTAACGGAGCAAGAAGGGGTGCTCAGCTGGAAGTCGTGGCCTTGAACCGCGACCGGATATCCTGCGCAGCGTCATCGTCCGTCGACAAAGACGTTGACCTCGGGGGATACGTTTCCTTCAAACCAGCACATCAAATCAGGCGCGCTGGCCGATCGGCTAATGAGATGAATATTTCATTAACTTTCCTTTCTTTTTGACAATAATTTATTAAACTTTTGCTCAAAACTATCTATAACAATATACTTTAACTTTAATTTAGCATTATACATGAGCAAAAAATGTATTAAAAGTAATACGCTTAAGGAGGTAACTAGGATAGATACAAATTGTTGGAAGACACATTATTAACGGAGATTTAGGATTATCTTTTCATTAACAAATTGTATAATGCGACTGTTACCGTTATTTTAAATTTATGAAATTTATGAATCAAGCTGCTTCAAGTATACATAGTATGCCGGAAAATTTTGATAATTATCTTTTAAGTAGGATAAGTTGTTTTGACATTACAATTATTGATTGACTTAATTACATTAATACTTTAAGAAGATTATGTATGTGATAATTTATATAAAACAATTATTATCTACAAAATTTTTATTTGCATATATAATTCAATATGTGCTCTATCTAAGAAGTTATTAAACTACTTCGTTTGCTTTGCTCATCACGCAGAAATTTTGATTGAATTTCGGAAAAATGAACGATAATTTTACATTGTTCACCGAAGCCCAAGGTTGATGATCACTGCGCAACAAGGGGTTCCGAGCTTTTCTGAGGGGTGGCGCCACGCGATGCAAGCTCTCGAGCTTCCGTTGCAAGCACAGCTTCAGCATCAGAGATGCTGCCGTCTACCGGACGTTAGAGTGCGGCTCTCCCCGAATAAGCACCAGTTAACAATGACCAATATTTCCGGCCACGTCATGAGCGTTACCTTCAGTCGACTGAATCTGGATCTGCATTTAGAATGCGAAATAATAAAGTCCATCGATACGAATAAATGGCTTGTTCCTATCTTTTTTTCCAGACAGCATAACGTCCGGTCTGCATCTCGATCAATATCATCAATCAGGGAAGATGTCCGATGCATGCAGGAAAGCTCTTGTATCTTTAGACTATTTTCATGATTGTAGCGCGCGGTTTCGACGTCCGTCATCATCAGGATGTAAAGGTTTTAATTCGCACGAAATTATCACCATCGTATCAATCTTTTCAGCTGATGTTTAAGCGCGGTGTCTCTAATCTCATCGCTTTTCGACAATGTGCCGCTTTTTAACCGTTCGCCGATGGACGGGGCACACGGCCTTTTTACAACGTGGGTGGTGAGATTTATTCGCATTTATTCTCCCGTCCGATCGCCTTGATCTTACGCTTCAAAAGACCCCGCTTTGCTCGAGCGGCGAGCGCTTTGCAATTATAAAAAGGTCGCCCTCCTTTCGCCCTTGCCCCTTCTGCTTCCTCTCCACTTAGTACTTTCGTTTTTTTCTCCCTTCCTCCCCTTTCTGGGCTTCCTTCTCTCTCTCTCTTTCCTTCGAGACGACAAGCGCAGGGCGAGCAATTGCTCGAGGATGGAAAACCGTTCGGCGTAGGGTGGCGGAGGCGACGGAAGGGACGGTTGGGAATTAAAGGGAGAAAGGGTTGCTGAACTTCTAGCCCCGTTCCTTCTTCGTTATCTGTTTGGGCCGGACGCGCAGGCTTTTTAATTACGCGGCTAACTAATGAGCGAAATTCCTTACTTTCGAATCGTAAGGTGGTATCCGTGCGATTAATTCGGCATACCGAGGATGCAACTGTACCGAAAGAGGAGCAGAGAGTAATTTGTCTTTCCGCTTCCTTTTGCTATTACATTGGAGACAGAAAACGCAAAACATTGCGTTTTGATGCATCTGTCCACTCCTCAAGATACAAAAAGAATATTTTTATTCTGTGCGCTACAATCCCAATGTCCATGCAAACGATTTATCGGTTTAATGAACCTAAGAAATTAAATGATAAGGATAATAAATAAAATGTTCAACCATATTTAAAAAAAACAAGTTTAACGTGTTTTGCGCGACTGAAACAAATAACCTTCCTTTGTCGCTTCATCTTTGTCCGCCCTTCAGCAAACCCCTTTGCTGGATATCTAACTGCCACGTCTCTGAGTAATTGCGATTTAACTGGATGCAGGTAGGGATAGAACGACCGCAGGACCGAGGACCGCATTAAGTGCAGGAAAGAGTGAAATCGCAATTAATTACGTTCAACCCTTCTCGTTGTCGCCAGTGTCCGCCGAAAGACTGGTCAGAAATGTGCAGGGAAGCAGAGAGGTGGCAAGCTGGAAAGTCCAAATGCTCTTATAAGCTCATCGAATCTTCTTCGAAAGCTGCGCGAAGCTCCTCTTCTCTGTTCTTTCTTTTTAATTTTCAAAAGTCGTGAAAAGTCACGTTCAAAGCACTTCGCAATCTTGCGGAATTTCCTGACATTGCTTGTAAAGCGTAAGGCGTCATTATAACAAAATCGTTAACAAAATTAGACCATGTAAATAATGAAAAGCATGTTAATTTTTTTTATTTATATCTAATATTTATGATAAATAACAGAAGTGTTTTACTATCGATAGTTTTTTTTTCTGAAAAAGTGTGGAAGGTATACTCTTATGTGTTCGAATGTCGATAGTGACTGATCCCCTGTTTGATCCTCGTTGCTCATGATTAATCAGCGCGTGTGAAGTCGTTTTGCCGGCGGTGATTGGGTGGTTTACTTTGAAGAACCTTTCCGCAGTTGTCGACGATGAATACGGCGGGTAGCAATTAAAGGGTTAAAAGGTCCACAAGGACGCCTGTACCGCGCAATATAGCTCGTAGGCGCGGCTCCCTCGTAGGACCTTCAAAGCGCAGGGTGAGGCCAACTTCAATTCCATCGCAATCCGCTTACGGCCCCACGTATAGCTAGTTCCATTCGTACATACAGAAGTAAAAGGGGATGAAGTACTGCTGCATGGAAAAGCTCCGGAGGATCCTACAATTGGTAGGCCCGCTGGCAGTACGATCGATGCTCGATGAAGATCCTTTTTATCGACCATTGGACGCGCGATATTATTCTGTCAATAGGTACGGATTCCGCTCCATTCGCATAGTATTCAAGTAACTCTCGATACACGTTGTAATACCCTGACAGGCTAGTTATTGCGTCGCGTTAATTAAAAGTTTGTCGCGTTAAATTCGTCGGAACGAGCCGTCATCGGGAGTATATTATTTTTCAGCAACATGTAAACCCATTTTCGTGACGAGGAATCACTTTGAAATTCAAGTAAAATTTAAGTGTACACGACCTATATAACAGAAAACGCTTTCCAAGTAATCCCATGTGCCTGTAGCAAGTCACGTATACCCTTACCAACGATCGTATGTACCGAAATTTATTAAGCTACGTATACACGATCGATTTCAGTAAACTTGACGCAAATACAAGCCACGAGTTACAGCTGACAATAAAAAATATCAATTCTTGCGTCATACAAACAAGTAATATGCAAAAGCACGTATTTTTTCAGCTTGAATTATAGCATGTTTCATGAAATAATTGATAGAGCGTTGTTGTAAAAAGATATTACTATCATACACAAATTTATGAAAAAATATGATAAGAAAATTAGTTATTTAAAATAGTATATATATGTATGCACAGCATACTGATGTTTAACGCTATATTAATTCTGCAACGCTTAGAATTTATACCATATAAGGGTAATTAATGCTAAATCACATCGCTGGGCTTTGCGTTATATGGAGTAACAAGGACATTGTGATCCTTAAATAAACATCGGCGGCTATTATGCGCAAGCACATGCAAAAATGATAATATTCGCGTTATTATAAGATCCTTTATATATTTTCTACAAATAATACTTAAATTAGCGTAAAGCCTTTCGCTTTTCAACGTCCATCAAATCAAATAGAAATAATAGAAGAAACATTTCATTGTTTGCTTTGAAGTGTTACTTTCTCTATTTTGTATTGTTGTATCTTTCTTGCTGAAGTCATTAACGGGAGATAGAAACCTGTTGCAGTATCTTTAGCTCGCACGCTGGCTACTCGTGGCTAACTTGCAAGAAGCTCCTTTTTATTTGGTAAGCAGCACGTAAAAACACGAGAACCGTGTTTAGGGTCAATCGATTTTTAAAGGAACGCGTTACGAGACAGTTGCGAAGTATCGAGTGGCACGTACCGGGATACCGCGCGGATGGATGATCGATATATCTGTTGATGTGTTATCGTTTCTGACGACCACTTCGGTCGTCTCCCCCCTACCCTACCTTGATCTCGTAGGGTGTCCTGACCATCTCTCGTCCAACCGTCCCTCTTCCACCTTCCGTCTCCCTTCGCCGTTCGCCGTGCGACTCTCTCACTTTCTCTCCCTTTTCCACCCCATCGTTCTCGCGTGCTCTTTTCCTCCTTCGCGCTCTCTATCTCCATCCATCTCTTTCCGTTTCTCTACACAGCTTTGAGCGCCACCCCACGTTTCCATAGCGATAGGTAAATGGAATCCGTAGTGAAGCCGTTGCCATGGGGATTCGCTCCACAGCCTCCTCACCTCAGCTCACCTTACCTCACCTCGCCGTCGTGCTTTAGCCTCTCATCCCGCTTGCTCCTTCGACCTGATCAAAACGCGGCTGAAGGCTAGTAGGCATCGTCTCCGGCATCGGGCATGAGCAGCGGCATACCGCCGTCTCCGTCTACTACTTTTTCCTCCTCCTCCTCTTCTTCTTCTTCTTTCTCTCCTCCTCTTCCAGACTGTTGGACGCCTTTCTAACGATGCGACGTACCCATCCGGAAGAAACAACGGTGGAACTTTATTCCGCTGCCGCGACAGCCGCCGTTCCTCGGTTCCTCCCGCTCTGGCAGAAGGGGTATAAACAACGCGATGTAAACGCGCTGGTTCTTCCCACTGCAGCACGTCGAACCTATTACGGCGCCGCCTCATGAAAGAGACATGAACCGATCGTCCATGGCGTCTCGAATAGAGCTTCCTGTCACGTGTGTTGACACGAACACGTTTAAGCGTGCCGTGGACTCGCGACGTAACGATTTATGCGAGATATGTTTCGACCGAAACGGAAAAATCCTGGAAAAGTTTGAAGTATGTTGTATAATTTGCGAGCATCGGTGAGTGCATTGCAACATAGCCGTCACATAGCTGTCATGCGGAAACCAGCAAGATACTTTGCTGGTCGGAATGGTTTCAATAATAATTTTTGGACGTTTCAATATTTAACAATGAAATTTTGAAGCTACCAATTTCGTAGCGAAATTGGTTTAATTCACGCTGCTCCGAGTATTAGGTATCTCCTGTTTCAAATAACGCGAGATAATTTTACCTCCAACGACGTCGGCGTCTTTCCACTTGTTGCCAAAGAAGAACGGCTGATTCGAAAGAAGCAATGATTACCTTGTACCATCAGGTTGAAAAATTATTTGACGTCAGCCCGGGCGCATTTGCCCGTAACGCGGTACGCGGATTTTGCCATTAGCGAGCGGATTAATGAGCGGAGATGTGCCCTAGGTAAGACACGATAACGCCGGCAATTTTTTCCTTAGACTGTAATTACGCGTGTTCTTAATGAGGTAGCTTGCTGGCCCGGAAGTAACAATGAGGGGAATCTGCTACCGTGCCAGATGTTTATACGGCGTATAGCGGGAAGGTGAGAATCAGGTTCCTACGTGCAAACCGGCTACGTGTTCGTACAGTGCCTAGTCGAGTACGTAGCTGGTACATCATGTCGAAGTTAGACTGCGGGAATTAGTTGTGCGCGGCTCCCTAACGACATGACGTATACCGCAGCCAATTAGGAGTTTGAGTCGATAAATTACGCGTTTCTCGAGATACGATTATACGCCGGTGACAGCGTTAATTGCCAATTCCAGGTCGCGAATCTGTCGCGTCGTTGTATATTGCGTTAGGAAAGCAACCTAACTGGAATCTTCCGGCGAAACAACGCAACGATCATTTACCGCCCCGCAGGGACAAGCCTCGCCAAGCGAATCGTTGTACCGTTCTATCGACAATTGCGCTTGTTAATTTACTATAAACTGCGTATACAATTTAATAATAATATTCGCACACATATTATTCGTGTTTCGTATGCATTTGGCACTAATTATTGTTAATGTGCGACTTGTAACGTAGCTCGTACGTCTTTTATCTGATTTGATCGAGGGCAATTGGCATGGCTAATGCGAACACGGTTCCACAATGCATCGAGCTGGCGCAAAGTTCCGTCGACGACGCACTTGCGCATAATTTTCGCGAAAGACACGTTGTAAGTGCTCGGCACTCTGTATAATTTGCAGGCAGTATTTGCTTCAGTGGCGTGCGCGCTCTGTGGTACCCTCGGCAACTTTACTCATTAGCAATAATTTGATTTGGAACTCCATTAACCATTAAACGCTGCCTGAACGACGAAGTGGATACGCGCGCAATTTCATCGTCATTCGCTTGAATAGGTTAAACTTCTTTAATGGACGCAGTGCCTACTATCGACGCTCAGGTACCAATGGGGTTGTCGAGATCGTTTTTCAAGTGTTAACAAACTATCCGCTGAGACAGGATGCCGCGGATTTCCGCGAATTAGCAGGTGCAATTAATAATATCCGAGGCTAATCGTTGCATGATTTAGAGAGGCAGTGATATATATTTGGCAACTAATTAGTTAAGCGCATCGATAGGTACTAAAGGCAACATATTATATTATTTATAATTAAGTTAGGATGAGCAGCTGTGTGAGAGAGTGCATAAAAAAGAAACTAGTAACTAAAAAATTAATTTTTTAGCATGCATGTTCGCATTTGCAAGCGTGAAAGCTTTACTTTGAGTAATTTAAGTTATTAATTTACACGCTAATTAATTACAGGCCCCCTCTTAATTATAATTATTTTACGAAGATTACGCATCTTGTATAAATTTAAAGTTGTTTCTTCTTACTTTCTTGTTACTTTCTTTTCTGTTATTTGCTTATCTATTATAAGTTCGCAACCTTGCTTAGCTTTTCATTATGCAATTCTAACCTCTAATTTTCATTGCCAGCGTACATGATGGTGCATGCAGTTTAGCTATAATTACGTATTGTACAATATCTCGTACGTGGTGCCGTTAATTAAGGACGTATAAAAACCATAGCTATTATTTGTAACATAAGAAACGTGATGCTCGTATAAGTGATGTGGCAAGAAGTTAAGCAAGATTTTTGCCCAAAATAATTAGAACGAAAAGTACAGCGTAACTTGCGTATTGTAACACGTTCATCGATCAAGTGTTTTAACACTTTTCTTCTACATGTTAGTGTATAGAAACCTTTAGCTTTTTCGGTATTTATAATTAAAGAATTATGGAGATTCTGATATTTCTTCCCAGCAAAAATTTAATCATAATTGATCGCGAAATTTACGTATAACGGAAACTGTAGAGGGGAATTTAAGATTAAGTGAACGTTGCACTATTATCATTGTATGTTCTTAAATGATCAAAGACGATTAGACGATTAGAGCTTCGCTATACGTCTAATCTTGCCGAACTCATTGCGTACTTTACGTAAGCGGCTTAGCCTTATTATCGACGTAGAATTATAATTAACATCCCCTTCGCTTCTCTGGGGGAAATCTATAAGGAAGAGGGGGCGGGATTGGCACAGCTGTTGCAAACGGAATAGTTCGCTCGTGTTGTGTAAAATTAGAACGAACGTGACGGTTCCACGTGCATCGTTATACATAGATGCACTGCGAAACGCATCGATATTCCATAGGTGAACGCAGTGTCGATTCCTTCGCAGTTCCGAGTCCCATGATCGTAATTGGGTCAGGCACACGTGTGAAAACGGATTATCTGTTCGAGCAGAAAATATTTGCGAGTGACATGGGGAGAATCTGCCTACAAGTGTTCTCCTTTTTGGCATATTAAATACATTTCTTCCTATACGCATTCAGCACGTTTTAATGGAAATTACATATTGATTTGTTTTTCTATGGATTTGACATTATATATTTAAACCATAAATGAGAAAACTATTTATTTTTATATAATACCCCGTTTATTAGAATGCCGTTTGCAAGAATGTGCAGAGCACACTATCTCTGACACTCGCGTTCGATATTATATTGCAAGTGTGACGAAATGTGGAGGTAATACTTTTTGACGACTTACACGATGGCATAATCTAATCGTCGCGTTAATTTATGGGAATGTCAGTTAGGTTTTGGTTCGTTGCAATATGATTGTGCCGTTAAAATGGAACGTTTGACCTGCTCATTAAGATAACTTCTGGGCCGTGAAGTGCCTGAGCAAAGCGCGGAACTTTGATCGTCTTCGAGTAGAGAGATCGTAACCACAGCAGCCGAGGACCGAGACGGTTACACGCGCTAATCAAAACGATAATGAGATGTCGAGCCATGATTAACATCTCACCTTTACGTCTACCATCTTCTTCCGATACTTAATGAAAGCGCTCGGCCTTGCTCTTTTAAACGATTTTTATTCTTGCGCGCTACTACCCTTCGAGGTCGCGATAATTACCTGCGCATTGGAGAAATTTTTTCTAATAACTAAATAGTACACTTTTACTTTTTCTTGTCATAGTTACGTAATGAAACAATAAGTTAAAGCGTTAATTTTTAATTAGTAATCAAGTGATTGCGTTATTACTTTTTTTCTTCATTTCATTATTGTTTTATGAGCATGCCGTTAACAGTTTTCTTATATAATACATTGAATACTAATTTTAATTTAATTTTTCTCTGTTTCAGGTGAGTATGCAAGCTTATGACTATAATTTGGCAGACACGCATACTAATAAAATTATAAATATTTTCCGGTAAGTATTAACGCCAGGAACAGTTAGTTAGTTAGTTTACCTGTTATATCATGATTACTGATTGAAACTTTATCCGACGGCTTGAGCAAAGTTAACGTAAAAGTAGTGAATACATTAATAACTCCTGTCAGCGTGTATATATGAAGTAGGTATTAACAAAATATGCACTAGTGTGTAAGTTATGAGACCTATATGCGTAATGTCAGAATAAAGTTATTTACTACATTCATGAATTTTAACGCAAGATATATATGAGCATCATTTGCATCGTCTGATAGACTTTTCAGACATTATATATCAGAAACGCCCTCTGCTTAATATCTTTTGATGAGTTTTCATTTTATCTAATTAAAAGATACCGAGGTTAAAATAACGGTGATATTAACAAGAGCAATTAACAATGTATAATATAGTTGGCAATTCGCGATTCTTTTATAATCTTGTGCGCGCGGGAGGTAACTATGCGCGAAATTTGCATAAAGCGCATTAAAGCGTTTCCACAGATGGCTCAGCAATAATCACGACGTAATCCTCGTGGTTCTACATGCTCTGTTCACTAGTAATCGATTGATTTCGTGATCGGCTTAAATACTACCCTATGTTAATCACTCTAGCGAGATGTGTTGTGCGAGGAATTGTTATATAAGACCGATACGTTTATCCTGTACGCAAGCCTGTATGTTGTTTCTACGGTTGGGATTTACAGTTTACCGTGTAGCCTTTGCAAAATTATTTACACATACGCATAAACACACACACACACACACACACACACACGTGTGCATATTGAGATTTTATTAAAATGTTTCTATTTTGTATTTGTATATTTTCTACAAATTACACATTCGGTAATGAATGTGCAATACAAGTGCATATAAACGATAAATACACATAATGCGAATTATAGTTCTATTCAAAATAACAAACATTCTATATCATGTAATATGTAAAATTCGTTACGATGAAGTACATTTTTCATGAATTGTACAAAATTATGCTCTTATCGTGACCTCCCTTCTCTCTCGCGAGCATATGCAATCGGGTGGATTTGTGAGATAGTGTGCACGACATGGATGCGTCCGTTTGTCGTTGATGATTTTCTCTATGACGTGACAACGAACCGGAAAACTGATTTTACGATCTCGAAAGGCGATCCCCACAGACGAGATAGACAGATGAGCCGCTGAATTATTCGTTTTAAAATAGTCTGTACGCCAGCCTAGAGAACGTATCGATTATACGATGTCCGAATTATCTTGAGGGACAAGGATCCAGGGGGTTGCGCGGGATTTGGATTGGGGTAGACATACCCCACGGCTAGCGTGTCACCACTTTAATTACATCCATCCTGCGCAGTGCCCTCCCCGTTCGCTCCCGTACCCTGTGGCTCTCGTCAAACCGTTACCGAGCTATTTTCCATGTAACGCAACCTCTCTGAAACATTCACGTTCCGGTATTTACGTACGCTTATACACTCCACTCTCATATATTTCCTGAAGGGTCAACATTTATCAAAAAAAGAAAGCTTCCCAATATTATTCCGTAGCATACATTCACCTTTTGCGAGCAACTTTTTAATTGAAAGTTTGAGCGGAATCACAAAAAACGGCTTTCCAACGAAAAGTTATGAGATATTTGGAAGCTGCGTTCGTGTATGGCGCGACATGAATATTACTATTCACGTTAGGAACAGTGCACAAAACCTTACGGACATCGTTACATAGTTACATTTTACTTTCAAATCTGTTTACTCTATTGAAATTACCTATGTATACAAATACAAATCGATAATGTATACAAAATGCATTTAACATAAGATAAGCGATTATGTGATAAATATTTAATGCATTTTCTTCTTGGGAAATATTAAATTGCGCAAAACGATTATTGCTTTTTTTTGAACGATGAGAATATCGTTCATCACATTCACAAACAATTTGTATAGAAATTTAATTTAAATTTAATTTAATAATTTATATACATACGAATTTGTTAAATTACTTGTGAAATTATTCTTTATTTTCTATGAAATGATTTCAATGAGAATGATAAAATCTCTCTATTTACGCAAAACGTACTTGCAACAGAGGATTCCACGATCGGGCGTAAATCGTGATTTTCATGCGCATTGAGTAAAAATAGTTTGTCGTCTCTATCATTCGTTGCATGTACCCCCTCTGCCAATTCCTCTCGCGCCATCTCCCATATTCTATCCCTCTCGTCACGCTCACGAATAATTCAAGCATTTCGTTACATCCGTGCATGATTGGCCGATTTCGATATTAAATGCGAGCGAGCAAATACTCGTTCCACAGCCCACTCGACGTTCCCATCTCTATCGGTCTCCCTTCTTTCTTTTTGCTCATATCGCTCCATTCCGGCCGGACTCGGCTGTTTCACGCTACTCGGCTCTTTCATTCGCGCACCGCTTTCATTTCGCGTATTAATTGGAAACAACTCCAAAATGATACCCGGACGCGATGCTTTATGCGCGTAAATATTCCGGCCGGAATTTAATATCGACCGTGGTCTTTCTCTGCAAAGTGTAAAAATACCATGATTATCCTCTCGCTCGGGATATAGATCCACGTCGAACAGGCGCGTAACTACATTTACGTTCGATTCCGGCTTCAGCCGTCATTTTTTTCGAATTTCCAAATACGATGTTCGAGGCAGAAGTAAACTTTTGCTCAAATACTATGTTACATTGAAACTGTTAATAATTTGATAATAGCATCAAATAACATCATTATTTTATTTGAGTTTTCGTTACGTTGTCAAAATATTCCTGCTAATAAATCTTGATTATTATGATTGAATGCGATGAAAGTCAATCCAATTTAAAATATAATAGTTGAAATGTTAGAATTGGTTATCACTATAAATATCGATTTGCCGATAGATTCGCGAGATATTAACTTGGTCAAAGTACGTAATTTATTTGATGTAGATCGTCAGTTTCGCCAGGAGTAAGCGCATTCCAACGTAAAACAGAAGACCGATACGTTAGGCGTGCCTTCGAACTTAGTTTCGAATTCGGTACTGGATTCGTGGCGGGGCATCGAACTGCGGTCTCTCTCTTCGACGCATCTTCCCTTTAGAGTTGCGAGTTGAGTTGAACACGAAACTACGTTGTTAGGGAAACTTTCCTTGCTAGTTAGCCGTCGCCTTTCTCGGGCTTCTCACAACCCTTTTGCGCGGCATAATTGAGTGTCACCTAGACATAACAAATGGACCCAACGAGGAGGAGACGGAAAGATGTGTAGGGAAAGATGGAGAACACGACGGTTTCAGTCTTCACTGTCGGAAGCTCGCCCTATGGCACCGTCGCCGCATGGGTCAAGTTACTTGTGACTCGCTTCTGATTAAT
Source organism: Ooceraea biroi (assembly GCF_003672135.1). Lineage (NCBI taxonomy): Eukaryota > Metazoa > Arthropoda > Insecta > Hymenoptera > Formicidae > Ooceraea > Ooceraea biroi. The sequence continues at coordinate 816,267 of NC_039512.1, forward strand.
GGACGTACTTGTTTAACATGCTAGAGTCGGGTCGCGTTTGTCCACCAAATGTCCGTGTTAATGTCCACGCTGAAACGTTAACCGCTGTTGAGATACGTTACTCGTCGAAGTTCCGAGTACTTGGAAGGATTATTTCGATTGAATCCGTGAAAGCGAGAGAAAGAGAGACGGGAAGAGAGGCAATTAGGACATTCGTCCTTTTTTAAATATACGCATTAAACATCCATATTCTTTAATAATTAAACTCTCCGAAATTAGTTTATTGATAGTTAACTTGGAAAACGGATACTATAATAATAAGTTATATCATGTGTATCTATATTATTATTTAGTTTTTTATTTCTTTTATTCCTGTTATTATCATCATAATGCATATGATAAAACCGCTTTAAAACAGTACAATATGTCAGAGTATGGTTGATTACAAAGTGTGGTTTGCTACAGTTCTGGAATAATCTAGAACAAAACGTGGTTTTATTACGTGTAAAATTCACCGTGCATGGAAAGTTCGCCCTCTAAAACAAGGCGTAAGATTCAGGTCGGCACAATCTTCGCCCGCCTACTTAAATAAACTTCTCAACACTCTATAAGGCATCCGCGCATGAAAATGTTAATAAGGCAAGTTTTAACGAGCCCGAAGCTCGACTCTGCCTGACCAACCGGAATTTTACGCTCTTGGTTTTCCTATTCGCTTTTTGCAGATTCTGTTTAACGGAACACAGGATGTAAACAACCTTTTTATCACAAATAATCATAAAATTGTACGTAATCAACAATTAAAAGGACATCATCTTCTTAGATATTCATAACTTGCCTCTCTTTTTCTCTCGTTCTCTCCCAACGTTTGTAACATCAAATAGTTCCAATGACAATGACAATACATTTACATAGGATTTAATTAAATTCGTTGCATTATCAATATTAATACTACAATTATCGATGAAGTTTATAATAACTAGTATTATTCAATTTAATAATTATTCATGGTTGACAAACGTTCCGAATTTGTAATTAGAGATCCAGATAGAACAAATCGTCAGTCTCTATAGTGTGCTAGCAAGCACGTTGAAAATTTTTAAATCCCCGGGTGGCCGCTATGCCGTTACCACTTTTATTGGCCTCCCTGGCCCCTCTGCGAGTTAAAGGATGGATATTGCATTATCCGCTCAAACAAACCCCGGACAGCCTCAGTCGGCTAGCTTAAAGGTGAACCGACTCCGGGTTCAGTCAAAGTCGATAATAGTCGCCGCTGAGGTGTGAGCGGTGTGCTGGGTTAGGAAGGTGGAAAAGGTTGAGGGCGGAAGGCGGATCGCGGAGGGTGTGATAAAGTCGTTATACAGGCGACACCTGCCCCCTGTCTCCCTGCACCCGCTCCTCCTCCCCATTCCACCCCCCGTCCTCCACCAGCGGGGTTCACTCCTCACTCCTCAACCTCTCCTTTAGTCCCTCTTCATCCTCCCTATTACGGGCACAATGTTAAAGGGACTCCCGACGAGATTGAATTTGCTAACGGAAAACGCGAGTGAGTGAAACGTATTTGCTTTTTATCCCTCACTCCATTGAGAAGTCCTGCACTCCTACCCCCGATGTCCCCGTACATCTCACCCGTTCCCGAAGATCCTGTTCCTCCCCCTCGTCCGTTCCCTCGCCGATCGACCACCTTCATCTTCCGGCCTCTTCCTTCTTCTTCTTCTTCTTCTTCTTCTTCTTCTTCTTCTCTCCTTCCGTCCCCCGTTTCCCGCTTGCCCGACCGATGTGACTACCCTTCCGTACCAGGTCTTCGGATCAGCTCCCTCCACCGTTCTTCTTCGCACGTCTCGGCACATTTGTCCAACGTTAAGGAAGTGACTCACCGTCGAAATCCCACGGAGTTGATGCGTCCTGGCACGTTCTGGAAACTGATGTGATGTGAGATTTTTCTGAAGTATTTCCTGCCGCGCCGGCAGAGCGACGCCTGGATCCTCCGACAGACATTAAATTATTAGCTGCGCCATGAGGATTTTAAATGCCACGGCCGTATCTCGCGAAACGAGACTCCCTTGCGTCCGACGCTTCTACGATAATGAAAGTAGGCGGGAAACGTTGGCGTGTTACCCTTGCGTTTACGTGCGAGAGCGTCCGATCTTTCGCGTATATCGCGCTATCGACTTGCGCCATTTTTCGTCACGCCTGTACCGGACATAGACAGCACGTTGGCGGCAAGAATGTCCGTGACTCGTGCCGTATTCATTAGCTTTCGTGTATACGGTAGAACATACGTCGTAAAGCCCGTCAAGTTTCTTTACTGCCTAGGCTCTTCCTGTCTTTCTGTTTATCTGTCTGTCTGTCTCTCTCTCTCTCTCTCTCTCTCTCTTCTTCCTCCCTTCTCTCTTTGCGCGAAAACGTGCTTCCCTAACGCTATACGGATTCTCCACCACGTGTTATAGCATACAGCCGGAAGATTTAATTACTTTGTACAGTATATTTAGCGACGTTGAGTGAAATTAATTTATCGTAATTGCACCGTTAGAACCACTTGCAAATGATACCGGCTTGAAATAACCAATGTTGACTCTCGTACAACTGAACAACGAAACTACCATTATTTTACAGAGTAGGTGAGATAGAATAATGAATTGAAGTGTATTTAGGAATTTGGTGTATTATTTTATGATGAATACGCCATCTTGCTGTTTTAATTATATAAAACAATTATAGCTATCTAGCAACAATAATCTTTGAAACATAAAATAATGGCCTGAGAAACCTCGTGTTTCTCTCGATGAAAAACTGATGAGATGATTATCTGAATTAAGGATCTTTTATCATAAGCATACATTTGATCCTATCATGATTGCGTGATGATCGACAGAATGATGACGTCGAACATCGCACATTTTTGTTCTCTTTCCGTCGCCAGGAAGAAGCCAGCTAAGCGCGCCTGAGAGCGGAGGAAGGATGAGTCCTTTGAAAGCGCAACACGCGAAATCCTGAGACCGTCCTTAGTGCAGGATATATACAGGAAAGGGTGGTTAGGTTGGGTGGGTGGTAGGCTGCGCGCGCTGGGACCGCATGCGGCAGACCCTCACTCTCTTCGCGTTCTGATGCGTCAAGTGAGTGCATCTCACCCCGCGACCCCCGCACCGTCCAATCCATCCTTTCCCCGCGGGTACCTTCCACCACCTCCTTCACCTGGACTCTACCCACCCCGCTTCCGTCCCCGGCCCTCCCTCTTTCAAGCCTTCGCCTATCAGGCGTCGCCAACAGGTCAATAGCGCAAGTAGGTCACGTCTGTATCCACCGATGCCGCCACTGACACGACGACGACAACGACGACGACACAAATGCACTTTCGCGCTCGACGCTACTTGTCTTCTAGCGACAGACAAAGGAAAGAGTGTGAGAATGTGTGATCCAAGACACGCGCCGTCGTGAATACAATAGAACAGCTCGTGACAATCGATCGACGCAATCGTCACGTAGCTGTGCGACGTCTGTAATTGTACGTTGCGCTCTTCAAACGATATCGAACGCTGCAGCAGGAAGAGCAGCACATCGTGCCCTAATGAACCGTGATCTCTGCTGATAATTGCGAATCTCGGCAACAGACGGATTTCGCCAATTGTACGCTTCACTTCACGCCGATCGAACGTCAACTAATTGGCAGAGGGGAGAACGAGTCCTCGTGGTCCGCAAGAGAAACAGCAATGCGAAAGGAAGAAGAGCGGCCTAAGGAAGCGGCTGGTGTACCAACCGGATCAAAGTTTCTCGCGGATGCCGCCGTCTCTCTGGCCGGTAGCACGTAGCAAGTCGAAATCGCGTCTGCTCGGGCACGGCCACGCTCCGCCCCAGACATGCACTCATTGGCGATGGCCTGCGTCGGCCTAGTGCCGCGGCCTATACCAGAACCCGGGCTGGAAAATGCGGGGGTCGTGGGTCGTGCCGAAGTACGGATTTCTGGCACGATGCCGCGTCGTCGCGCTCGTACGGACAAGGGCAACAGTTATTCGCCGTCGCCGTGCTGCAATATCCTGCCACCGGCTGCTGCGGCTAAGGGTGGAACTGCGAACGAGTCGCGGTTCTCTCCTCGTCGTATCTTCGAGTCACAGCGAGAAAGAAAGCTGGACCTTCGATCGCTCGATCGCTGTCCAATCCACCGGTACCGCAATGATAAATCCAACGTAACTTGGAAGCCCAATCTTGAATAGCTGCAACAATTGCGAATAATAATAAAATGCTGTCATCATGTTTCAGATTATCTGTGTTCGAGCTGCGCTTTTAATCTGATTTGTCCGTCACTTATTATTCACGGCGAGTTTCTGGAGCTATGCGATGCAAGATTAATTAGATCACGTATCGTGTTTGTCATGCGTAATGATACGTGGATGGTAGCAAGATTTAATCATCTTATTTGCATTACATTATTGTTAATATTATGATTTCAGTTATAATTATGCGACAGATTCTTTAATATTTTTAGCAATATTGATTTAAGTTTTATTAAGCTTTATTTAAATTGTATTAAGCTTCATAATATGTATTAAGCTTGCGTCTTCGTTTAGGAAGCTTTTGAACCTACTGTAGCAGTTGTTATTTTTCTTTTAGGCTATTTAAGGACAAAAGACGAATATCTCGCGTATAACGCAGAAGCGCGTGAGAAATTTTCATGCCATCGTTATGGATAGTAATATCTTCTTTCGCTGTGTTTCCAGCGCACGTTCACCGCGTTCGAAACAGTGCCATATTGGAAGAGGAAAATGCCCTGTCTTCGTTCTCATGTAAATCTTTGTTTGTTCGCGGAGAAAGGTATAAAAGGAACCTATTCTAAGGCGGCTCGCTCCTAGAACCTCCTTGTCTGTCTGTAAATTTTACGGCATTCGCTCCTCTTGAATATTCGTAAAGTTTTCCCCCGGACTTACAGATACTTAAATCTTTATTTGTTCCCGGGGAGAAAATGGTTCTCCGGCGATACTATCAACCGGCTGGGAATCTATCTCTCTCACTGCGCTTTAACGTGACATTAATATTCCAACACGTTGCATCATAATTTACGCTTTGGCGCGCAACATGTTGCAGATTGTAATGGATATGGAAATGGCGTGTTAGCAGCACGCGATTCGCAGACCCCTAGGCCCCTACGCCCCCGTATTTATATCCTCGCGGCATAACATGAAAAAGGTGCTCTTAATCGGCACCTTATTCTCGTTTTCCGTCGCGAGTATCAATCTTCACTATCGTTTTAACGATCTCTGCGTGTATCACGCAGGGGAAGCAGTCCGACAGAGGAGAGGACAGCAGTCCGCTGCCTGTAACGCCGTGGATAACGCGCTGAAAGGAGAACGCGTCGTCGGATCCCGACGAGCTCGGCTCGGGTACAATGGCGGTTCAGTGAAAGAAGCTGGAAGTGTGTTAATTAAAGGCGTCGAGCGAAAAGTTCTCGCGCGCGCGCGTTTTTTGGTTCGCCGGCTCGCGGCCGTAACTCGGTTCTCGTCACGTTACCCAGGGTTACGCTAGCGCTCGGCCTCCTCTTCCACCATCTCCTCCCCCGCGCAACACATATACGCGTCGCATCCGCGCGATGCACATAATGATGGTGGTGCGGAGCACCATGTACCCCGAGTGCGCGCGTCACGTACGCGGTTCCCGTACATATGTACATATGTAGCCGCGCGTACCTACTAGATGCACCGCTCTCGGTCGTACTGCCAGGCAGAATTCCGCTCGGCCCTATTACCTTCGATTTGTCAGCTGGCTGCAGACGATAACGCATTTCCCTGGTTCGTCCCATCTCTCACCCTTTCCCTCGCTGGCTTTATACCGCCCGCACAGTCTCCGTCCGTCTCTTTCTCTCGCGTCACCCCGTCGCCCTCGGCCCCTCGCCTACCTCTTCATTTACGCGCGCGACCACCCCTCCCTCCCCCGAACGTACCCCCGGCTCTCTTTTCCTTCCTCTGTCGCGTTTGCTTCCTCTCTTTCCGCGTATGGCCGTGCGCGCACTATGCAGCGGAGAGTAATGGTTTCGGTTATTGAATTACCATCAACTGCAAATTTCATTTTATTTTGGGAAAGTGCTGATACACACGCACGCACGCCGCGACCGTGCACGCCAAGACGAGATGAAATTTGTCAGGCTGTTTGCCGCGCGTGATCGTTCTGTCCGATGTACGACAGTTTTTCCTTCCTTTTTTTTCGCAAGCTGAAGCCCGCGAGACTATCGAGAAACGGATATTACGCGAAGCGCAATGTCGATTGACGGCACACTCGTCTTTTGTCATCTCGCGAACGAGGCTTTTTCCAGGCTTCATTACGCTCGCCGTTTTGAGGACACTGCCGCGGCAATCCTGTCTTACTGGGCCATTAGCGGAACCTTTCCCTGACCGAATTTACCGTCGACCTTACGCATTACTATTCCATTTTTTCCCCGATCGCCCTGGTTACCCTTCATTAAATTCACGAACGTTCGAGTGACGCGGGGTGTGAGGTTTCCGAGAAAGGATTGGCAGCCGTTGGAGCGCGTTCGCCGCGCGCGACGATCTCAACGAATAAGAAGCTTTCTCAAAACATTTGATTTGAATAATAAATCCTTATCAGAGATAGAGAGGGAGAAGACCGCGCGCGCGCGCGCGCGATCCAATTACTGCAGGGCGATGAATACCTATTCCGGGATAGTTTCTCCTTCTTTCTCTCACCTTTCATTTCCTTTCTTCCTCTTCTCTCAGCGTCTCTGCGTTATTATTCCCTTTGCTCCCGCTTCCCTTCCAGCCGGCTATCAGCTCTGCCTCCTGTTTTCTTCTTCACGTCTCTATTTACAGCGAGACGGCGGTTTCCACAATTCTCCCTCGGGCAACATGTGTCATTTACATTACGTACAGTACACACAGGTGCATAAATAGCGTTTCGTACGCTTGCACTCAGCGTATACATCAAGCGTCTACGACTGCACGAGCTCCGTTGCGACTTTTTTCGCGGTTTAGCCGATCAAAAATAAAGCTAGGAAATGATCAGGTTGTTAAAGAAAGGAGACACTTAATGCATATAATAATTGCGACATTAATATTACTTCCGCGATGCTTGCAAGCTGTGCAGCGATGGGTACTTCGCTTACTTACGATTGGCCAGCAAATAATTACTTGAGATGAACGATAGCGATTCGCTGGCAGAGTTTCAAGGACATCGATACGAGGACGTTTCCCTCGTCTTGGAAACGTCGCCTTTCCCGGCGCTTTCGGAGTAATTTGTGTAGAAGCGGGTCATGATTGGGATGCCGCACTATCGGCGGGGCGTATCGAGTTCCACGACAAAGTTCTCGCGTGGTTCGCTCGTGTACAGCAGCGTCAAGCTTTTCGAGTTACGCGGCAACGGGACAACGGGACTTTGCGCGAAGATGCTACCGGGGGATGGAGATGGAGGTGGGGTGGCTTCGAAGTTATCGAGGGGGATGCATTCACGTCTCATAGAGTCACGGAATGTAATGAATTACTGTTTGCCGAACAATGCTGGTAGGTGCTTCCGGGGCAAGCAGGAAGAACTGATTTACCGCTCGTGTAGTCGTTCGCCACCCTGCTGGCGAAGAAAACCGAGGTAGAAAGTACGAAGGAACGGGAGACATACTGAAAAAAGAAGGCACAAAGAGGCGAGTTCTATCGAGTCGCGCATATACATAGGTACATACATGTATATAGATATAGTTTATTAAAGTTTGGTCACCCCCTCACCCCGCAGCATTCGTCCCTTATCTATTTTCTACATTAGGGAAGACTCGAGTCATGCGACTGTGCCGAAAGTCGGAACTACTTTCGCGAAGGAGTTCGAGCTCGCCATGCGAGAGCGCCAGTTTCTTTTCTTGGAAGTGTGCCCGCCAGCTTTTTCGGGCTTTGCGAATCTGCGCGTAAACCGATGTGAAATCGTTACTCGTGGGGGATTTCGGGCGAAGTGATAAAGTACGGAGGGGCAGAACGTTACCGTTTTAACGGTAAGCTCGTAACGAGCAAATCTTCCGTTGAATTTTCTATTCTCGTTTACGCGCTACAGTCCGGATCGGTCGGCTTAGATTGCACGATACCTGAGAGTCGTCTCAGGAACAAGACACATCTCAGAGCAGGAGTGCACGCGCTCCTGTATTCCCGGAATCTCTCGTAAATCGACTTGCAGCATTATGACGAGTTCCCGAAAGCGGGGCTTTGTTCACGGCGTGCATTAGACATCGTTGAAGTACACAGCGTGAAAGCTAGGAGCAATAAAGAGGGTGCAAACGAGGAAGCGAAGGATCGAAGGCCAAAAAGGAAGAGAGAAAGGGGGGAAAGGAGGAAAGACGAGAAGGAGACGGAGCTAGGCAAAGTGAGACGGAAGGATGAAACGAGAGTTCGTAATAAACCTCCTCTCGCGCTAGAGTTCCCGAAGAAGAGCGTAATCGAGCGAGCTACCTTATTTTTCTCTTTCGCCTATCCCGCCTCTTTCACGTTCAAAGGGCTTTCTGTTGCGTACACGTGCTCAACTTCCTTCGGCTATTTATTAAGGATTTGAGTAGTGTCAAAAAGCAAGTTAATATTAGTTACATGAACGAGCGTGTGCTTCACCTTGGAGCAACCATCTGGAGCATTCATCTTTTGTCATCTCGCGAATGATTCCGCTATTCACTACGAGTGTATAACGAGACGAGGATTTGACTGAAATTAATCTGCCGGCAAGTCCACTAATAAATTAATACTAATACGATAACCTTGGGTCACCAGAAGGCGTTCATTTCCATCCACATTGTAACCTTGACCATTTATTGTGACGTCGAATTGCTATTAAACGGTTCGCAGAACGGTCCAACGCGAAGGTCCAGTGGCAAAGATAAAATCAATATTACGTCGGTCACATGAAATACGAGCGTCACGTGATACAGTGGACCCCTTATACGTGATCTGTACGGCCATATCATGCTACAACGGATTCCTCTGGATGCGCACAATGTTACCCGGCCTCTCAATGCTGCTGCAATATTATCCACGAAATCCCATCGCTTTCGAACTTCTCCTTTACGCTGAGCATCGACCTCTGAATAGCCAGGATAGGGGCCAGGTGCGAGAATCAAAGCATAATGCACGCTACGGAAATGTAAAATGCATCAAGATGTTGCGTTATCGGAACGTCACGATAGAAATATCGCGCTAGCATTAATAATGAATGCAGTGAGTTTAAGTAAACGGCAGAGGAGAAGGGCTCCAGCTCCAGGATGCTGGCTCGCTGGGAGATAATAGCACGATCTCGGTAGCGGAGGATATGATGGGAGAACCATTAAACAAAAGCAGGCTAGTACGGAACGCGTTGGACGAAACGCGAGAAAGAAACTGCACGAGAGAAACGGTCTTCCTGACATAAATAACTAGAAACAACAAAAACGCTACGTAATTAAGAGAGCACTCCCCAGGGGAGGGGGGGGGGGAGTGAACGGAAATTTGTTAGTGACGCTAAAGTCATCACGCGCAAACGATTTCATAATAGTCCTTGTAATTAGCTGACAATAATATCATCCACGTGGGAAGCCGAGATATAAATTACGTCACGTTTACGTGACATTGATGGCATTGATGCATAATACCTCTGGCGAACGTGATATCCATGTAACAATTTCAGTCCCTGTAATTGTTTTTATCGTATATCAGCGTATGCATCGCATAGAGATTCGCCCCAACTATTTACAACGAGTTCGAGCGATGCGGAAATGCCGAATGTACCGGCGCGCAAACTGCAAATGTTCCGCCGAGCGTCCTCCAAGCCAAGCGTTCTCACCAGGAGCCGATATACGCGAGCGAGTCGCGTTCCGCGTAAATTTTTAGACGTGTATTACTTCCGTCGTATCAATCTGTTCTTACTCTTCGCCGCAAGTGGAACTTGGCCCGAGTTTTATGTTTTACGTGGGCGGAATACGCGCGCAGAGTTGCGCCGCGCTGTGCCCCGCGCGTTCAGCACCAGCGCTCGGAATAAAGGGAAAATTTGTAAAATGATACGCGCTGCGAACAGTATTGCGCGAGAGCGCGCTCGAGGAGGATTGAATGAGAAGCCCGCCAAGGGAAACGACGTCAAACAACGAAAACATAAAGAAGGAGGAAAGCAATCCGCATGACTGAAGCCGTAACCATGGCGATACCAAGCCGCGATGCCTGCAAGGAAATATTGAATCCTCCTCTATTACCCCCCTCTTCCTCCTCTCCTTGCAAAATAGTTTGCGGCGAATGCTTCTAGATGCGCCCTGTCGCGGCTTGTTGCTTCACATGCCGCGCGGAATATCCGTGCACGCCGCTTTTCCGGGAAGATCTTGGCGAATTTGCTCTTGCTCCGAATGCGCCGATAAGTTGTACAAATCCTGCGGGGCAATACGCGGAAATAACATAATGGCTCGGATTTCATCCTCTGCCGCTCGTATTTTAAATCTTTCGAGAATGCTCGGCACGTCTTCGGAGTTGATATCGATTTTTCATTCGGACGGCTGATGATTGAATTTTTAACGGTAAAAAAAAACACTTGTGCCATTGAATGGCCAATATACATTTCTGTTCATTTCATTTAATCGGTTCAATATTAATGCAGACAGGTGTAACGTTCGCCGTTGGAAATAACTGTGATAGAAAATAGATTTCAGCGGGCAATAGAAAATATATTTCGATACAATGGCAGGCTAATCGAATGTCGAAAACAATGTTGATCGGGCTCGACTGTGTTTAAATTTGGTTTCACCGGCAGAGGTAAAACAGAATTGCGTCCGTTTTCCCTGCAAATTGCCGATTATAACGATCAAGTATTATTTTTCGCGAATGAGGGTCTCGGATGTTAAGATCCGCCTCGAAAGCTGCAATAATAAAGTACAGTGTGAGAATTTCAACGCTGATGGTAAAAGCATCGTTGAAAGTCTGTACGCTGAAATGACCGAGCGCTCGCTCTTCCTTGTGGACAGTCATAATATTATCTGACACAGCACTGCCTCATTTCCATTTGCATGTTTCATTATCCAGCTCGATGACCCGCAGGCGCAAAACCATCCAGTCAGAAAAGTAAAAAGAATTCGCTTTCCCGAGTAATCAAGAGTATCAGAACGCGAGATCCGACAGGAATGTTTTCCTCGTTAACGAGTTCGTTAGACCAATCAACGTGCTTACGTTTATTTGATTCCAACTTTTCAGGCGTACACAATTTTTGACGAAGTCAAAGGAGCTACGTGGAGAGATTTACAACTCCCAAACTCACGAACGTCGTGTGAATAGCACGAGCCGGCGCACGAGTTCGCGCACTCGTTAGAGTCGTGAAAAGTATGACAGGACGTGAAATTTTGGCAACATTTCGGGGCAGCTTGTCTAAAACGATGCATATGAGAACAATGCGTATCGTGGCTTTGACGTGGCGCACAACCACACGGGGGCGGATACGTAACGTTATGTAATATGCAACAGTTATGTAACGAAACAATTAACGGTCAATTCTCCATTCGCGGATTGCGTTCTGCATTCCGCGGCAATCATGCCGCTTGTGAATGAGCGCTGCGCGGAATCCTCGTAGTCTTATATTTTCGCCATGTTACATCGTTAACCGCCGAGATACGTATTTCACCAAGCGTTTCACCGCAATTACACGCAACGCTCGTGCTTTTTCGACGCGGCCGCTTGTTTAAATCACAAAGGCGTCCATGTTGCCCCGCTCGGCTTGTCGATGGTGCATCAGCCTAAATTGATGGATTCTCTATCCCCCGAAGGTCTCGGAAGCATGACGAGTCAGGCTGCAGAGGACGAAGCGAAGGAGCGGAAACGGATAGAGAGAGGGGAAAAATTGCGCGGCCCTCAATCAGAAGCAGCGCGTCGTCCTTTAAACCTATAGAGCGGAGAGGTTTACCCCGGGAGTAGTTATTGGCTAATCTGCTTCTGACAATGCAACAGGAGCAACAAAAAAGAGACAGGCCAGAGGGGAGGGGGCAGACAGTGAACGCGCAAACCCCGACGTGCTCGACGGCGGGGTTTGCCACCGTAGGCGGTCGGTCGGATAGCATTATAGCCCTCGGGCTATATCCTAAAAGTTATCTGAAAATTTCATTTACGACGAGAGAGTTAATAAATGTAAATATTAGCCGTAGAAGCAGTTTGACGGGAACTACCACTACCACTACCGGTGCTGCCGGGCTCTAAAACCAACCGAGGGTGGCGCACCGGAGCTGTTCTAGCTGTGGTGCGCGCGGGAAGGTTACACTTTGAGTTCATTAAAGTGCGTATCGATCCATGAACGGCACTACGGTGAAAAATCTAATCGCTCGTCGTCTCGCAACTCTGTCATCTTCGGGACGCAGGATAGCCGATGCAATGACGGCCAGTCAACGATAAACATTCATGGGAGCGGAAGCATATATTTAGCTAAAAGGCGGAACAAACGGCATCGTGAACAGAACTGCGGAGACATGGATTCATCTCTCGCGGTCTGACCGCTCCCCGTCAGATTCGGGAACGCATTTTTGCGAATGCATCTTCCATATCGGCACATTCTAAGTGTTCTCCGCGCCATGTTGAAATAACAAGCAAAGAACGCCATTGAGTATAAATTAAATGTAAATACGAGGGAAAATGGAGAGCAAATACCGTGCCGCTGTTCCGAAACAACAATGCGGCTTAGAGGATGGGACCTAGGTTGAAAAGGAGAGCAGACGGTGGCGTAAGAGGCCGAGACGGGGAGCGGCGGAGTGCACGGGCGGGTGGGCGGAAGGGAGGGTTGAGTACCTGTCGAGAAATACCCAATAGATAAAATCGATAACGGCAGCTTTCAGCGGGCGTTCTACGAGAGTCCAGAAATTTTAGTCGACCTAGAGCGTACTTTCGTTACGCGCCGAAGTATCGGAGAATTTCCATATTAAATATCGGATGCTACGCAAACATTAATTGAAAGGTACCGCTCTCTCGATCTCTTATGGATCGAGATTCGGCAAACGCAAGCACCCGCTCTTTGCGAAGTAAAACGGTCGGCGCAAATACGTGACGCGTGTTTTTAAATATACGGCGTTTACGCTTCGCGCAAAAATGCTGTCTAAATAACGTGCGGCGTCTCGTGCTCGCAGCGACGGCTCCAAGCTTCGCAGCAGCAAACCCGTTTACACGAACCTTTCGTTTATTATTCTTTCCACTTTTTCGTAACAGAGCGGACGAACGCGAGCGATAGTACAACACGACGATGCAACGAATATTTTGCGATGGATCGTGACGGATATTTCGCCGTTGACGACGCAACAAATTAAGAAAGCAACCCGATACGCGAACGCCATCGCGCTCGCTTGCCAATTCTTATTTTACATGAAACGGCTTCTTCTCGACAAGGAAATTTCCTCTGAAAGAGAGAGAGAGACAGCGCTTCCCATTTTCCGCAGATCAATCGTACACTTGGATTGCTCGATAACTTATACGAGTGCATTCCCTATCTTCGCGTCTCGTTCCGCTTCGAGTGGCCTCTTTCGCTTCGTCTGTTTCACATGTATCCCCGATCCGATACGGCAGACCCAAGACTCATCGTTGGCTGTACGCCGGAATTGCCTTTCTTAAACTCCAGCCGATTAGACCCGCGCGTCAGTCCGTGAAATCACCCTCGGCGGTGGTTCGCACCCTTCGCGAGATCGCGCAAGCTGCCTGAGCCTCGAATGAGCTTGAGTTCAGGCGCATCCTCGCGTTGGCCTTAGGGAGAAGTGTGTGAGAGAGAGATGCCAAGGTATTGCCAAGGAGAGTATCCCCACGGTGAAAATGAGCCGTCATTCACAGCCTCAACGAGCGACTCAACCTGCTTGAGGCACGGAACCGGGATGCTCAAATCTCTGGTGCTGATCGATGCTCGCTCTGGCATCTACAATCCATTCGGAGATACGATCGGTGACATTTGTAATCCACACCCGTGGACACCGACTGAAATTTCACGTGATTATGATTTTCAAGCGCGACACATCGAGATAGTTGACGTGATGGCGTTGCGAATGCGTATCGGAGGCATTCGTAAATGATGGATCATTCTTTCCTAAATCTCTCTCTCTCTCTTTCCTTCCTTCGTTCTCTATCCCTCACCAGTAGCTGGTTATACATGCACGTCCATCCATCATGTTATCTTCTATAATGGATATGCATCTTCGCGCAGGTAATGAATAACATGTCGAGCGTATGAGCTTTCTGTCGTCGCAGATGACAAAACATATTTTGTCATCGGTCAAAGATTATTAATTACCTTTATTTGATAATAATTTTCGAGAATTTGATTGATTTTGCAGCATTAACATGCGCGCGGTACAAAATACAGAAAAACGGGCATCCAGAGTGTTTCGCGTATCGAAGTTGGTTCCAATGTCGCGTCTTTTTTCATGGGAATCGCGATGGGCAACGGAATGGCGCGAGGGTTAATGGCGACTATCCCGCCGCAAACCTGTGTGCGATAAACCCTTGCTCGCAATTCTCGCTCAAAGTCGTTACGTTGGCCATAGATCATGCGGAACGAGTTTACTTCATGCCGTAATGCCTACGCTGAAATGATTTTATGGCACGATTCATTTTCAGCCAAAACGCACGTTCTCGAAAAATCCGTGACTCCGTGCTGCGAGAGTTATTCTCTTCTCCCCGTGAAAACGGTCGAGCTTAACATTTTTACAGTACGAATAAATCTGCGAGCTTAAATAAAAACGGATATACTGTGACGCGCACGTACGCTCGCGCGCGTTAACAATGCATACTCGCGCGCGTGTACGCGTGCAAAATAAAGATGATATGCTCGGCGCTTCCTCGCGCGATCTCAGATCTATACAAATGCATAAATCGCGTAGGTTGTTGATATTTGTCGGTAAATCTTCAATAATTCATATACACATACACACACACATGTTGTACATAGTAAAGGTATTTGATATCGGAATAAGTATTGATCGTCAGTGAATTCCTGTTAGGAAACGTTACAACGTAGAATCCGGAGATGAGTTCCAAGTGAAATTTCGTACACGAAGCTTTCCGTTTAGCCGTGTACTCTTAGGTCATAAAGTTTCATAGCGGCCGTCCCGTGCCCTCCGCGCCGGAGGGGGTGTAAGAAAGTGTCGCGAGCACTTGGAACGATGGCGTACGAGGCTCTTGGGCGTCGATTCACTCGAAGGTCGAGATTTTAAGGGTCGAACGACTCGGGATCGCTCGTTCGAGGATCCTTATCTTCGATACGGTAGAACGATTCCAGGCGACTGGACAGGCGATCAAGAATCTCAAAAGGGGGGTAGTGAACGCGGGAGGAGAAGAGGGAAGGATGGAGGCCGTAAGAATTCGTAAGGCGAGTTGGTGAAATTGTACGCCAATGTGCTCGGGCGTTACGATAATGGCGGCAAACACTCTCGCTCACGGACCATTAGTCAAAAATGTTCGGCTTCGTTGCCGAGGCTGTCGTCGTCGCAATGCAAAAGCAGCCGCGGTGAAAGGTAGCGCGGGACAGTCGGTGTATCCGGACAATGGCGTAGTAACCGTACCATTCTGCTCTCAAGCGAGTGCAATCACCGGTAATTTGACTCTGTTCTACGAAACAACATGCTCCGAATCGTGCAGTGGCCCGTGCCCGCACTTTTTCAGCCATCCGCGTGTCAGATTCTCGCTTGTGCGACTGGATATGGGGGACGGCGAGCAAATCGAATATTTATTCTCCATTTTACTGTCCTTACTGTAGGCACGACATTTTCATGTTAATGCACAAGCAGAGGTCCTCGTTTTTTCCTTTGCTCGTGTGTTTAATATCTGGATGGACGAAACTGTGCGTTCTTTTTTTCGTATCTTTTTATGGAAATACGCGTATTTGGGTATTGCATTATTCGGGACTTTTATACGAGACGGCGACGCTCGGCTGATACTCGATAATGGACGATTACGAGAGAACTCCGAATAATGGACGCGGGATCAAGTACCGGCGTACCTTATGAACTCTCAAAGCGGTACATGGCACAGGGAACGAATGTTTGCTACGCCCTATACATATGTAGTCGCCCGCAAAAGTTTCCTCGTTTGCCCGCCACTTTCCCGGTGCACACGTACTAATCCGTTACTCGTAATTAGAGTCGGATTGCCAATGGTTTAATCCCTCAATGTCAGTGCTCGCTTTAGCGGAAGGAAGAGGAGGAATGGAGGGACAGAGAAAGAGAGAAAGAGAAAGACAGAGGATATAAGCGAGACGGAAACGGCGAATGGAGTGAGAATAGAAGGAAGAAAGATGACCGGAGAGGGAGACGCGGTGGGAGTTACCGAGAGAGGTAGACCGAAAGGTACACGCAGTATGAAGGGAAACTGCCATTGCAACCTCCTTCGCTCCCCGGCCGACACTTTGAGTAATAAGATTAGGAGGCGTCTCTACTCAGTCCGAGCAGGCGAGATAACGTCATTGCGAACCAAATGGACCGAGATATAGATAAGGGATAATTAGGGGAAGCGAGACAGACGGCGCAGCGACTAGATGAAGAGAAAGAACAGAGTGGGAAAGAAGAAGAGACAGAGACAGAGAGGGAGAGAGAGGAGGGGAAGGCAACGAAGCCCCAATCGAGATGGCACAGGGATGACATTGGACATTTATTACTACGGATTCTACAATGAGATCCACCTTCGCCTCCGTCCCTCGAGCTTTGAGCCGCGCTTCGCGCGATTGTGATCGATCTCTCGTTGCATCCGTGACGAAATCCGCACATTCGAAATTCTGTATTTCAGACGCAGAAAAAATTATTCTGTAAGATGTCCCACTCGCACGAATCATCTACCAATTAAAAGTAGTCGCATCGCGTTTTACATTCACGTTACGAATGCGCACGGTGATTCAAATTCCGCCGCGACATTCTTGACGCGGAATGTCGATTACGCGCAATGTGCATCGCAATTTGTGACGCGCGATAAAGTAGGTATTAATCACATTCTGTATTTATCATTATGCAACAATTGGCAAAGCGATATTCTTCCGGCACGCGATGTGGTTGCCAAACTATGCCGTGTTGGCTCGCGACACTGCCACGGTGGCATAATAAAATCGCTGTAGAATCGGCGCACTGGCTCTGGCATCGCGTCGGCCTCATCAACGCTCGACGGCACGCACAGAATATCGCGTCATTAAATCGCATTTGCATATCACTGATCCGGTGAATGGGGGCCCTACCACGGCTCACTGGAGCCAATTAAAATTGACAGCGCTGGCAGCCGGAACTTCTCCCTTTTTTTCCACGCGGCACACGCGCGGCCGCGCGTGTTATCGGCGCGTTACAGCGACCAGGCTTAAACGGCTCCGCGGCGGGTGCGAAACGCTTCAGTATATTGGAGTTCGGATATAGGATATATACTTGGTGAAAAACGGAAAAAAGGCACTCGCATCGCGGCTAACCCACGAACGATCTCTCGTAAATGCGAGAGTCGCATCGTGGAAACGATGCGTCGTAAAGGAAAAGGTAAATAATCACGCGTGATGCCGCATATTGACGTGACCGCTCCTGCGCACCATCGAGCTTCATCACGTACCCTCCTTTCGCTTATGTAAAGTCACGCGTAACCGCGTGCATACGCGTTTCATCTCTTTCTCTCGCCGACATCCCTTTTTTCCCCGGATAAACGGATGCGCAAACGTGGACGAACGGATCACAGATGCCGTTAACACACTCTTGTCGATTAACACACTCGGCGCGCACGCGTTAAGAGATGAATTTCTGAGACGATCAGTTTTAATGCTACTCGCGCGAAAGCACCGCTCCGCGTTATCTCTCCGTCTCTATATTCGCGCGTTTTCCAGTCGCCTCTTCCACGGTGCAGTTTCTTCCGTTTCCGCGCGTGTTACTCACGGCTCACTACCTCCAGACAAACATAACGAGGCACATACCGAGCTACCCCCTCGCGTTCCCCGCGACCCCGCATCGCGTCTTCCTATCGCGGCAGCCGGGAGAAGATACATATAAAGTGCAATATCGATATCCATATCGAGATATTCTCAATATCGTCGCGGGTATATCGAGTGTAGCGCGACGTGGGACGCCTGTTTGAACGTCGCGCGATACGCGCGGGTCGTGCGTCGATGTGGTTCGTGCAAGTGCGTTATATACCGTCACGAATATATACGAAGTCGTTCCGGCTCGCGGAGAAAGCTCGGTTTGACAAAAGCAAGAATAAAAGAACGCTCCTAAGCTTTCGCTAGACACGTATCTCGATCGACTGCGATTGACTAGCTGTTCGCGCGTGCAAGTAGCTGCCTGCACTCACCCTCGTTCTCTCTCTCTCTCTCTTTCTGCTCTACCTAACGATTTAAAGCGACAGAGCGTCACGATGATTGAATGCGAAGGCGATAGTCGAATTAAAAGGATCGTCCGAGGGTTCCACACGTTTTTATGTAAAGCTGGCGTGGAATCCTAGCGGAGCGAGCGGTTCTCTTTTTTTCCTTTTACCTCCACCTCGACCAATCGAATCGATTAGAGGGTGGTGCCGCCGGAGAAGCGTATCCTTTCGGAGTAACGGATCATTAGCATCCCCTCATTTAATTTAGATTAACGGGGCCTGGGGGTGTACAAGAGCCGACGACGGCGATATCCGATTGAGCTTCCGCCCCGACCCCGTTCACGATTCGCGGGCCCACAGGAAGGAAAATTTCGTCGCGCGCGTAGAATACTTTGTTTCGCTGGCGCGCATAATATCATGCAGATACGCCGTGCCGTTTCGCCGTGCCGAATGGAAATTCGCCCATTTCACGGCGAGAAAGTGTCTCGATAGAAATTCACTAGCGTGTGTCGCGCTGGCGAGCGTAGCCGACCGCGCCAGGACGTCGCGACGCACGGCGTTACAATCGTTTCAGTGTGGCGATAGCGTGTACGCGCGCTGCACGGATAGTCGCATAGGAAATAGGAATAGAACCGGATGAGATAAGAGAAAACGTGTCCTCTCGTGCACGGAACGATGCCACCGATGTCAGGAGGGAGGTTTCCCTGCGGTTTGAAGGATGGTTCCATTTAAATCCCCAGTAGATTTCCCCGCGCGAAGTCGCATGTCCGAACAAAAAGATCGTCACGACAAGCGCGATAATCGCGCTAATCGTGCGGCGTGTACGTAGGCACCATGATATCGTAGGCGCACGCGACGCAAAAATCGCCGCGTTGACACGCGCGCTGATCAATCGCGGAGGAAATTTAATTACGCCGACGAGAAGTAGATACGCGACGCATTACGCGACCAGTACATGTGGGCGCGCGATCAATACGCTCGGGCTCGCCGAAAATCGCCCTGTTAAAAGGGATCGGGGAAAAACGGCAGTGACGATTAATTAATACGGAATGTGTCCAGCGTCGCAGTATCGGATGCGATTATCATAATGCACCTTGATTCGATGAGCGCGTTTGGCCCCCGAAACGGGTCGCGTGTAATTGCACAAACATGGAATATCAAAGCCGGTTTGCACGGTGCATCGGCACATGCGTGCTAAGCGCCTCGTCGCTGCGCGTATCCGCGTCTGCCTGTCCCTCGCACACGCGCGCGTAAAACGGATCGCGAGTGCGTGTGGACGCGCGCGGACTCGACGTATGTGCGTGTCCCCATCCGTCGATTGAAGTATCTGCCTGCGTATCTCCGAAAAACGACCGACGTCCAACCGCAAAACCAGTCGTGCAAGTGGACGCGACTGATGCGTTCTCCCATCCCCCCGATTGATGGACGTGATTTGTGCCACGTCATATTTCCGCTTCTTCCAATTTTTTTTGCCGCTGCCCGACCCTCGCGGCGCCGCGTAATTGACGAAGGTATTCACGCAATTTTGCAAATCGATGAATGCCGCGTCGTCGTCGTCGTCGTTGTCGTCGCGCTCCATTACTCTCTCTAATTGTATGTCGCGATTTCTCCCGGTAGACGCCCACGCAATCTTTCTTGCAGCCGCAATTAGAATTTATTCTACATTACATCGCATTATCCGAACAATCGTATCCTGCCCGGCTCCGACATGAAATTGATTGTAATTCGCAATTACGCATTACATGATCAGCGAGGCGAAACAAATCCCTTTACCGCCTCGCGGAGAATCGTGTAAATTACTTGCGGCTACAATCTCGCGTGAAGAATTCGCGCAATTAAACTCTTCTGGATATTACCGACAAAATAGAAGACGGTATGTTATGTGATAAGTTTCTTGTCATAATTTAAATATCCGTTTTGGATTTCAAATTTTTATGTCAGATAAAATGAAATGAATTACGCTACCGAAAGAAATTGCACATTAGAACTTACTCGAGGCCTTAATTTAGTAGTGAACAAGATCCGTCAACACACGCGATGTAGACGAGAAAATAGAAGTTGATGCCAACGTGTCGGGGATGTCGCGGGTAGTAAGCGGGGCGTGAGATGGAACCTGGAAATTCGAAATTCTAGCTGGGGACACTCGCAAGAAGAGAAGTTTGCCAAGGAGTTGTTTACGCGAAGTTCCCCTCGTCGGTAACCTTTCGCGGCGCAGGGGTTGGCAAAAGCCTTGCCTCGGGGTGCTGTAAAATACCGGTTAAACGTTGTCGCTACGTTAAAATTCTAGGCTCCGAATTTGCGTGCTCGGTGGTTTTCGTAGAAAAGCGAGACGCGGTATTTCTATTTCATCTGAGTATATGATATTCATGAATCCTTTCGCGCTCAGAAAATGTTACGACACTTGGATGATAATGATGTTTGGGCTACTCAATATTTCGTGGCATTTTAAGAGACGATTCCGGGCGCCGCTTAATTTCATCATTCGCCTTTATAGTAGACGCAGAAGCGGCCTTTAATTATATACCCGACCCTCCCGGAAAATTAAGAATTCGACGCAATAAATAACCTTTTAATCAGTGGATTCCTCACTATCCACCCTCGCGGAAGAGAAAGAGGAAGCTAGGGCGCAAATTAGCGACGGGGCTGCGCTATCTTTTCGCTATTATCTTAACCCCTTTTCTCTCTCGAATTTATCGCCCTTAGCAATTAATTGCTAGGGTCGATGCGTACTGGCTATAACCAGTCCGATGCTCGTCATCAAGAATAATGCGAGCAAATACTAATTAATGCAATGACATTAAAAAATAATATATACTATATGTTCGGAGATAATTCTAATAATCCAATAAAATAAAACGAGGTTCATATATTGTGATTTACTTGATCTTTTTACGAAATACGTATTTAATGATTTAGTTTATATCTCAAGCCTCTAGCATCGTAGATGCCGCGTCTTTGTAGTTTGAGGGACAAGGGAAAGGGTTCCTCTTATACAATAACCGGGATTCTTTGGAATCGTATTCCCCTCATAGCCGTTGTGCATTGTCTCACATCCTTTGCTAAAGAGACGGGATTGTGTCAGCTCCAGCAGTCTCTACTCTCCCGCGCGCAAGTCCCTTTATCCTTTGCTCGTCGTCCTATAGCACTTTGTACGGATCTGCCGAGTGGTACCTCATAATTTTATCCTCGTGCATCTTCTTCATTCTCGATTACTTCGTTGTCTTTTGTCGATAGCTGCGAACTGCGAATACAACTAGCCACTTTCGACGCTTTTGGAGGCGGCATTTCTACGGCAATTTATATAACTACGACAAATCCATATAATACGCAACAAAGCAGAATTAATTTAATTGTTCCCCAGCCATTTGGGAAAATGAAATCAACTATTTTATTATTTCTCGTAATAACTGTAGATTAGCAATAATAAAAATTTTAACTATATGTTTTTGTTGTACGTCAGCAATATTAATTATAAAAGCTTGATTCGGTTAAATCGATCTCCGAATTTCACGCTCTAAAACCGTTCTTATATATAAAGGCACACGGATACATATAGCCAACGCTAAGATAACACGTTTCTGCAAGAAACGGGTTCCTTCCCGTTTCCGTCGTTCCATCCCCATCTATTTTTCGCCGGCCTTCGCACGAAGCCAGCATTTTCCATTACGATTCCGATAAATTAATTTTCAGCTGCGCGCCGCGCACCTTGCCACCGGTATTGGGTCGTCGTCGTCGCCGTCGACGGCGAAGAGAAGGAGACGACGTCTTATACGTGCCATTTATACTCTTTACGGGCAGCGTCAGTCTGCGGGGGCCGTAAGGTGCAACCCCTCTCGATCCTCATTCCACCCTTTACCTCAGTCTCTACCCCTACTTACCTCAGCCCGCACCCGTCCTTCCGTGATGCGAGGGGAATTTTAAATCCAGTCCTCCAGCATTGATGAATCCGCTTTACCCGGAAATTGTTCCCATACGTCTCCGCGGGCGAGTTTCTCCTGCGCCACGAGATCCGCACGGTCGCAGATTTTCCGCCGTCGAGCCACCGCGACGAACGACGACCACGTCCTGGATCAATCAAATTATTCACCAAAATTCTCGTGCGCGCTCCACCACGCGGGACAAGATATTCTTCATGCTCGAATAGATCGCTCGTCGTTTTGCGGTCGAAATACTTCTATCCGGAGGAATCATTGCACGAACGAGTGAGGATGAAAAAGCAGGATTTTCCGGGCGATAGCAACCAGCTGCGTACGTCGTAGCTGCATTTTTCAGAGATGCACATGGGTTTTCAGGACAATGCAAGGCTCGCGTTTTGCACGTAGCATGTGTGCGCGCGCCACGTCGTAAACAACTGTAACATAGTGACGAAATTCAATGCAAAATTTCTTCAGCCGGATGAGGAAGAGAGTGCATCGCATGCAAGTTTTTTCTCCGCGCTACGAAGCGCGGAGAAGGGAGGTCTACGCCCGCGACGATCACCTAGTTGAACGTATCAAACGTGAATAATGTCAGCTGGGTCGTGGAAATGCAACCGGGCTCGAGCGCGGACATTCACAATAGAGGATTATGCCATTGAAGTATTATAATGACGTCGTGCGGCCGCATAATACGTAACATGCGAAGAGGAATTACGCGACGTGGAATGAATAGGGTATAATCGGCGTGCAGGCGAAGGCGAAGGTTAATGGTATTATGCAAATCGTATTACCCGAGACAGTGAATATTTCACAAAGTAACGGAATACAACAACGAGTATGTGAATTTTTCCACGGAGTTTAATGGATACAATGATACCCGCGCGCATTGTTGCGCGAGCAAAAAGACTACGGACAGCTTAACAGGTATCCGCGAGTAAATTGCATCGGTCAGACGCGATATTAATCTTTCGCGCGTGTCACCTTGGCGAAGTAAAATATAACATTACGCGTCATTGGGCAAAAATGCAACGATAATTTAGCATCACGAAAATCGCCAAGTGTAAAAAACTTACGTCATACCCGTCGCCAGTCTTTTGATTTATGCACTATACGTCATCATAGTACGGCATGATAATAAATTACCTATACATATATACGTGAAAAGAAGCATTATATCTATACATACCGCGACTTTAGTCGTGACTATTTGGATTAATGCAACATCGGCGAAGATGTATCGTGCCACTGTTCTCAGCGTACTGCTCGAGGAACTTCGTCCATTTAATGTGATGGAATCAGTCGTATAGTGGCTCGCTGATAACTGTAGGATATATATAAGGAGGTGGGGCGGTGTGTATGCCGACGAGCGCGCGTTCTGCAGCGGCCGCGAGCGAGTGGACTATGTGCGAGGCGGACAAAGTTGGCAATTCTTCGGCAAGTTCCAGAGGAAGTCTCCAACATGCCCTACCTGCTTTCGGAACGGGCTGTCCCCTACCCTTACCCTTCGTACACTGTCTGTTCGTGCTTCGCGTTTTCGCACTGGCCGCGACCACATCAAAGCAACCGTTGGACGAGCTTTGAGCACGATACGCCGTGCCCTGCCTAGCTTTGTGACACCGCAGCCAATATAGTCGGGCGCCCGTTATTACCGAGCTACCATTCAATATCCTTAATTAAATTCGGAAGCTTATTCACTGCGGTTAATTACGGTTTCGTTCGGGCAGACCTGCACGTCGGGCGCCGTTAAACAAGACCTTCCTACTGCTAGGACACAAAGCAAAAAGCTCTCGGGAATCAGGTCTAGCTACCGTTCGAAGACCGTCGGTTATTTGTAATCGGGGCTTTCGTGTCGCGACAGAATACCAGGCCTCGCTCAGTGGCTAACGCGGAAGCGCGCTCGATTACATTCGCCGATAGCTTATAAGGTACAGAGAGGCAAGAGGGAAGTTATGGCACTAATTGTAAGCACGAAGTCTGATTAATAGCGCGAGCAATCACGTGAAGGGGGCAGATTGTTCAGAAATATACTGCGCATTAATTTCAGCGTAGGTTGCCTGATTGCGTCGAGATCAATTTTCCCGAAATAAGTTCCTGACGAACGCATTCAGTTATGTTTCCAGTATTTAGCGGAGCATCATCACGCGAACGTTTTGCCAACACACTTTCTGCAGAAATCTGTAATGATATTTTTCGATAAAGTTAAAAGTACAATGTCGAATCATTGCAAGAGCGGGATCATTTATCGGATTCGTCGTGTTCCGCAGCTTCTCGGTACCAACGGAGATTGGCGACGTATTATACGACCGTCTTTGGCGAAAAATGATAAGCGAACGTTCCCAATGTTCTGTTTACGTACGTAGGAGTTAAAGTGCGGAGATAAGCAAGGAGAAGAGAAAAAGGGACGAAATGCATCCTTAAGACGGGATCAAGTTCAAAGTTCTCAAAGACGACCTATATGCCGTCTTCGTTGCGAGGATGGAGTATTCTCGGAAAGAGGATTTTCCAGATGACTTCGTGTGTACTCGAATGTATATGTGTACGCCGTTATTGTGACGTGGCCGTGCAGAGATCCACAATATTAAGTGTAGCTTTTCTCGGGAGCGAAGCATACACACCTATTGGGACATTGCTATAGAACTGGATTTCTGAGATTCTTATAAGCAACTTAACGTCGCATGTGCCGAGGATTCATGGGAAGATTATGTCGTCGTGTACGCGTTGAACTCATGAACTTGGCGTTCAGGAGCGTTTGATGATCGCGACGCGATCGATAATGTCGCTAAGAGACTGCTTTCAATCCGTCATATCATTGCACCTTTGCCGCTCTGGTTCTTCATTCGCGTCTCCTCAGAAAATTCCAATTACCTTTATTGTAGGAATGACAGGAAGGGACCAGACTACGTCACATTCTCCTACAGGATTACCCCGGATGCTTGCTCCTCGCTTTGTCTCCGACTCTCGGATCCAACTTCCGTTCCTGAGCCCTTGGCGGGAATACGGAAGGAGAGAAGACAGGAAGGGAAAGGCGTGGCGGGGAGGGAGGAGTGTTCGCTGGAGATTCGAAGGTGGAAATGAACTGCCGGCATCAACAACCTTAGTAATGACGCGGCTCCCCTGTCTGAGTCTATCTTCGCTGCGCCGCTCATTCCCGCGCGTCATTCCCAGACAATGGTCGCACTTGAAGCCGCCAGCTCGACGACAAAATGATAGTTTGGACAGCTTGCTAAATGAGATGCTCCATTTCCCGATCCTCCTCAACTTTCCGAAAATCGAGGCGCTCTATTTTTCGTTCACGCCGGAGTGTAACACGCTTCCGAACGAATAGACTTTTATCGGGTTCGAAATCTTGTTCATCACTCCTTCTTTTCCGCAAGTCTCTCTCTCTCTCTCTCTCTCGCTCTCTTATTTTTTTCTTTCTTTTCTCTCTCTCTCTCTCCTTTGTTGACAGCGAGTACGTCAAGATTTTTTAATCTATTTTATTTCGTAATTATTTTTTTCCTGTAAACAGTTTAAGATATGCAGAAAATTACCTATGGACGAATATAATATTCGCGAATTGATGAAAGATATCTTCATGTCTGAGATTTGCCACTGCAAGATTTGTTTTCGTAAAATAGATAATACCTTATGGCTCACGCGTTAATAGTCCAACGGAAAGTTCAGTTTCCGTCATGATCTCGATCCGATGGAACGGCACAGACTGACTCGGGCGGGTCGGCTAAACGCCCACAAGGACTCGTTATGGTCTCGTACCAAGTTGGCAATTATTCCATCCCAAGAGGATCCGCGGTATTTCTCGTGCCGGATTCGACAAATGTACGGTCTCGCGCAACGAATAAACGGAGGATTATAGTTAATGACGATCCACGGTATTGTACGCCAATGATGAAGGGCCGCGTAAGCGGCTTTCAGGCTCACGTCCATATATGCCGCTATGGCAACGGCTCTCGCTTACTAGCGTGCCTCCTTGACCCCATGGGAGATCTCAAATATCACCCGATATTAAAATCCACTGCTTCGAGTTATAATAATACTATTTCTCCTCCCATTACAGCAAAATTTTCTTTTTTAATGAACAAATAATTGATAATCTTTTGAAGTATGACAAGTGGAAACACTTGGATGTTATAATAGTTTCATTTTCTCATTGTGTACAATTTATACGTTTTTCATTAACAGTATCAGTTGCGCTAAAGGTAAGCAACACTTTGTTATGCATCAAGTTTATTTTATAATTGTTTTCCGACACACTGTTTATTTTATTGATATTATTAATAACTTCATTTAGTTTTATTAATATCGATGCACTGACATGATAAATATAATTTGTTGTTTTTCGATTAAACATAGTAAGAAGTACACTAAAATCAACGAGGAAGACCGAAAGCTAGTTCGAAAGGCCTGATGTAGCAACGGACGTAAAAACGAGGCTGCTTTGAATGGCGGGCACTTACTTAGGCAAATGCCTGCTATTCGGATTAAGTATTTGTTCTAAAAGCTAGAAGGGGCGTTGGAGAAGGATGGTGGCGTGGGTGAATCCCGTAAGGGTGGCGACCTGGAGGATAGGCGGCGAGAAACAATGGGAGGCAAAGAGGGTTGTAAAATCTCTCTCTCTCTCTCTCTCTCTCTATCTCTATCTATCTATCTTTCTGTTTCCTACCACACGGGGCGAAACCGGAAAATTTAGTGAAATTTACTTCTTACGCGCGCATCAAATGGAAACATTGGATTTCCGCGGATACCGGCATGTTATTTGCAACGCAAATCATGCTTTATTGCCCACCACTTGATTCGATAATACAAGAACGATACGTATCCAATCTGTTGTTATATTCACGTTGCGTATTGTTCACATAAGTGTCATTCACGTACACTCGGGAGCTTTAGAACATATGCGATAACCGCAGGATCATCGAGGTCTGTTTTGGCATTTTCCTACGATCGATTGGTACGTCATCGGATTATCATAAATGATAATGATACAACTTGGCATACGAGAGTTACGTGAATCGGGATATAAAAAACAAGTCTGTTCGCGCAATAGGGAGGGAGCGAAGTACACACAAGCTTATTCCTCTCTCGGGCAGAATCGAATTTCAGGGGCGTTTTTGTAAGGCTACCAACGTTCCTTGTTTTCATCGTCTCACGATGAACCTTCGCCACGTATAAGAAAGGAGAGAGGCACCGGTTTCAAGACGAAGTACGCTCGCAGTCCAGCGTAATCGAACTAACGTTACTGCGCCGCCCGTTGCAAGATGACCGCCGGCTTTCAACGAGATTAAGAATGGCTCGAGTGCCCTCGATGTTCCCTCGGACGAGACCCTCGCCTGCCCATTTTCGCATGCGGTGCGTTGCACGCGAGTTATGACTTTCGGTTTATCGACTGTCAAGAACTCGCAGTATTGCGCTGTAAAGCAGAGACGTCCGGGGGGCATCATGAATTCGAATTGAAATGTATTCCCGTGCCATTCCGTTCGCGAATTCATCGTCCACGCCGCGGCGTTATACGGTGGAAGTAAAGAGAGAGAAGACCGTCCTGTCCGCAGATCCCAGCACGAAACGCACAACACTTGAATCAAAAAGCAGCGTCCTCGAACATGGTTTATGAAAAAAACACGAGGCGAGGTCCACACTGGCCCTTTATATGCCCGGCTTTTTCTCTTTTAAGTCTGATTCTTCAGAGAGCGAAACGAATATTTACGTAGATACTCATTTCGGTACCGCGTCCACTCGCGCCGAAACGCGCGAGATGCGAACACCAGCAATGTTCATATCGCTGCATGATCTTTTTCGAAATGCTCATTCGAATTGATCCGTGAATTTCATCTCGACGTCGCTCGTTTGAATCGGGAAGAGTAGCCGGGTGGAGGAGAGAAAGAGGTAGACCGAAAATCACGTACTTACGCACGCGAACGAAATCGGATGCGAATTCGCAACGCTGAAAGACGAACGCTCCGAAATTGTTCGCAGGAACTCGCAGGAACGTGGAGTTTAATCAGTGTCCCGGAATGTTCACGCTCGTGCGTTCTCCCGAATCGCGCGACAGGGCCCTCTCGTCTTTCGCGTGCGGCTCTTTTGTCGGGCGGTCGACTGCGAAGTACGATGCCGAAGAAAGCCGGGCGACAAACTCTCTCCGAGTTTCGAAACATTCGTCGATTCCTCGAGCGCGGCTCGCGCGGCTATCACATTACCAATGAGAATCGTCGTCGGACGGATTCCTTCGCCGCTTAGTGAAGTTCAATAAATTGGAATCGGAATCGTTGTGTTACGTGATTCGTAAAGGTGTCCCCCGCGATGGCGGAACCGCTCTTTTTTTTGCAGCTACTGTTCCACGTGCCTTAAACGCGCGTTCAAGTATTGTACAAAGGAATTACCTTCATCAAAGCACGGGTTGATTTGCTCTCTGACGCCTCGCACCTGTCATCATTCTTACGTTCGTAGTGCTTTCCTTGGAATTGTACGCAAGTACACTGTTACGGCGAAATTTAATTATCGCTGCCACAAGTTGGCTGAAAACGATTTACCATTTCAAACTTGTCAAACTCATTCCTTAATTGTCTTCAATCCCATCGTTTCCGCGAAGTTTCATCTATGTCAAAAGTTGCACCTATTGATTTCTAGAACGTAACTCAGAAGTGGCTTTTATCGCTGAAAGATGAAACGCGAGCATACCGAGCGAAGGAATTTGTAAGCACTTTATGAGGCTTCGGTGTTCCCTCGCCGCTGTTCTTTCCTTCTCTCCCCCTTCTCTCTCTCTCTCTCTCTCTCTCTTTCTCTCTCTCTCTTTCTCTCTCTGTTGCTCTCCTTGCTTCTCTTACCCTTAATCTAAAAGCGCTGACAAACCGCGGAACTTTCCCTACCATGAACAAACACGCAAATAAATCGACGCGGAACGCCCTCGGATTCTCGGTTTATATTCAAAGTTTTACGAAGGATACCTATCATCGTTCGCCTTCTATGCCCCTTTTTTATTTCTAATGCCGCGCGTGACTTCCAAGCATGGACGTGTACGAGCACGCTGCAACAAGAAAAGATCGTTACAATTTATAACATTTTCAGGGGGTTACTGAGCGGGAACGCGCGTACGTCTGAGCGAGAGAGGCGAGATGACTTGCAGGTACGATTGACCAATAAAAAATCGCTATCTTGGCGAGCACAGCCGGACCGTTGTGTATGTACCGTTGACCTAATCCATCCGATTAATTAGCCGGTAGAAACATTTCATGATGAGTGTAAGACGCACGTATATTTATCATTTGTCTCTTTATTATCGCAAATTTGATTTCTGGATCAAAATTGATACGAATTGGCAATTACCGTTTGCGGATTAATCAAACTCGAGCGAATCTCGTGTCTGCGTTCGAATCGTCCATTGTCGGTGTGTGTAAATTTCGAGGTCGAACCGCACTTTCGCCCATATGTTCATCGTATCGTCATCATCGCCGTCGTTGTCGTCGTCGTCGTTGCGTACACACAACGCACGCCGTATGTACGCGTCGAAGAGCTACGTCGTCACGGGAATTGCCACGGTAATTAAATTATCAACGGTCGTGGCCTGTGGTCGGAAATAATTCGACGCGGCAGCTTTCTGCTCGCAATTCGCATACAGTTTCCGCGGATGTCGAGGCCGGGGCTGCGTTTCCCCGAAAACCTCTCCGGGTGATTCCATCTCTCCACCTCGTAACGAGAGCGGCGTGGCGACGCCGGGGGTAAACGCGGGAGGCGGCGCGCGATGCGGTCTAACCCTCCGCGCCTGGTTAGGACATATAATAATACGGTCAATTTTGGATCGAGTTTAACCGGACGATTCCTCATACCCTTCGGTCCTTCTCCCGTCCCTCCGATCTCTATCCGCGACCTCATCGACAGCGTTTCGACCTCCACTCAACCTTTCTCCCTCCTCTCTCCCACCCACCCTTCTCCCGCCGCGCCGGTCCCGCAGTCGCAATGCTGCATCTACAGGACCGGTTACCAGTTTTGCGAGCCTCGCTTAACCGCCAACAATTTGAGGCTCTGAATAATTCCTGGCGCTCCAATCTAACTACGAACAAATTAGACCGAATTATCCGAGATTTGGTACGTGCTTTCAAACCGCCCTCTGCCGCCCTCGCGTCCCCGTCGTCCCGCTACATCAACGCTAATCCTCCCTCGCGCCACCTGCCTTCAAATTTCTACCTGCAGTATCGTTTCCAGCGTATCGCGGGCCCCCTACGCGCACGCGCGCGTATTACGCATATTCGACAAACAGCCTAAACGATGTTAATTTAATCACACGCGCGCGACTTTGACTCGGGCCAGAACCGCTCGCTTCTATTACGTTCGCGAATGCGGCAAAGCGATGTCATCCGCTCGAACTGGTTTAACAGTCTCGGAGAGGAATCTGCCTTTGTCGCAAAATTCCTTATTATAGATTTTAGAAATGCGTCATTCCCCGTGCACGGAGAATAATATAAACGAAGAGGCGACATGCTTCGTGCGATCAAGGGCATTCGAGGAAGATGGTGGAACAAAATTAAGCGAAGTCTCTTTCTGCCAGCCTCCGTTACATTTGATCTCACGAAAAATCACCACCGCTACAATTAATCTAATTTAATTCCGCAAATAAAGGATATGTAGAATATACCAATATATCTTCGGTTTTTCGCGCGAGAAATGTTTCAATCACGCGAATTTGTGTTATATTAATATGCCTCTTCATGGAGGTCAAATTGTTGTTGCAAAGTTTGTAGCTTCTGATTTTGAGAATGTAATTTTACTTACCCGGAGAGACTATCTCAAAACTTAGCCATCGCCGCTTCACCCTCGGTCTTTCTATTCGCATGGTGTTTCGGTCGGCCGTCGTGAAGCTGATGTCGTGGGTGGTGGATGGTGGAGGCGGGTCGGCCGAGGGTGCGGGCAAGTCGTCGGTGATGAATGCCGGTAAACTTCGCACGAAAAGTCGTTTATAAAGCAGTGCTACGCCACGCCACGGATGCTCGCACTTCATAACTTCCGCCCCACACCCCGGGCGCAACGTCCCGACTAACTTAGTAAAGACTTTCTTGAGATTCGGGTGGCGGGATCCATACACGAGCGCGATACTTGCGCGACTTCTTCTGGAAGTACCCAATTTTTCGATCCAGCACAGACTTAATTTTCAATGGCGTCCCGCTTTCTCATTTCCGAACACTGTTTCCGTGCCGCGAGCTCCATACGAAATTTCATGCAAAATCAATTTCGACTTTTACCCTCGGCGAGAAATCGGCGAGAGTGATCGCGATAAATTGTGCGGTGACGACACTCGACGGATCGCATTACGCGAAATACATTAGAGAAGAGGAAAAAAAAAGAGTTCTGAGCAGTGCCCCAGTGGCAGATTTTGCACGATTGACGTAACTCGCTTGTAAAATTCCGCCAACGCTCGCCATCAAGCCCCCTAAAGTCGGGGATCTTTCGGGACACTGTACATGTATCGAGAGTATTGGTTAAAAGATGGCTGCAGGTTGCATACAGCTACACGCGTCCCATCCATCGTTCCGTGAAATTTAACCAGACACGAAATACGTTCCCTCTACGTCGGGGCGTCCGTCCTCCCCGCATCGGCGTGGCTGCTCCTCGAAGACGCAGTGTGTAGCGGCGTCTCTCTTCGTGTTTCTTCCTATCCTCCCTTCTCCCGCCATCCACCATCGGGTATAAGTTTCAACGGAGGTCGAGGTCGGCAATACATCATCCTCTCGGGGAGACATAGATTCACGGTGTATGCATAATATTTGCCGAGCCGGCGGGAAAATTAGAAGTAGCGTAAGCCGCTTTTCTTATCAGCTCCGTACTTTACGAGTGGAGGTTCCGAGGAGATGAAATGTTTGGGGGAACGTGCACTCGGATAGCGGATCTCGACTGGCTCCTCTGGTTCCACCCCGAATCGCACGCCGCGCCGGCCCGTGCGCGTAAACCACCCCTCTTCCACCACGGAGAGAACGACATCTCACTTTTCCACGGTGTCGTTTCGATAATTAATCACGACTAACTGGCTCAACACGTGCGACGACGACACAAGGGATAGAACGACGAGGTAATTCGTAATCTCGCGTGTTTCGCGCACCGCGATAAATTTCGTGACACGTGCCCACGTTCTGCTCTGTTCTATTCGAATCATCATTATTTGCGGATGATAAATTATTCTCCCGCGCAAACGTGATGCGCGACTTAAGACCATGGTCGGGCCATTTCAATGTTACCGGCAATAGCGCTGTTATAGGGACTGCGGCGGCATTATATGGTATTAACGTCCGAGCGAAGTGCGCGGCTACGAATTGAATAATCGAATAACAATAAATTTGCATTTGCGTTGTTGTGGCCGGCGCTGACGCCGCAATGGATGTAGGCAGTTGCCATCGTACGCAGATATCCGACGAGCAGGCCGGGACCCCGCCCTTCGGCCACATCATTTCATAATCAGGGCGCAAACCGGCTCCACGCGGCTCCATTTTCCGCTGCAGCCGACTGACGGATGTAATCTGTGTCCGTGGGCGTATTTTGCAAATTCAATCGCACGTTTCCAACTGTTTATAATACACAAACCGATGTAATCTGCTGATTATAAAGCACCGATACGATTTCTATGGAACATGGCGTTTGTAAATTGTGTGCGAGCCATTTGTGCGTTTATCGTATGGAGTGCAGTTGCTAATGGTCGCGATATTTTGATCGGAGAATGTGGTTTACGATCGGTATACGATTATTTTGCTTAAATACGAGGAAGACACGGGGTTCTCGCTGCAGCAGGCAGCTGTATCTCGTACAATCGCGTTTGGAGGGGGAATTTAGGAAAAGACGTTTGTGAAGAATTGACATCTAATTTCCGTAAATCCCGGAAATCCTTCTTGAGAAAAGGGCGGACTCGATTTCGCGTTGATAAAGCAGTAAGAGATATAGCGGATTGCAATTTACTCGATAATCAATATCTCTCGTTTCTCTTCAAGCGGTATATACGGAGTGGCAAGTCACGCGTTTCAGCGAGTGAAATTAAAATTGCAATGCACAACGAAACACGCATACTGTGTGCTCTCCTATAGAAAAAAAGTAGATAAAGTTCTATATAAGACGACAACAACTCTTGCACATAGAAGTAAACAATGTTGCACGCGAGTAAGGCGTGCAAACGCTCTCGCGGCTTAATTACGTCCGCCGTTGGTTGGCGAGCGACCCGCGGACAATAAATACTAAGTGGCATCCCCTGCGCTGTAAATTCAAGTAAGGGAACGCGGCCGCGTCGCACTGTCGCGTCGCGTCTTCGCGATACAGCCCCGTAACACACAATATCATTTTCCCGGCAGCAGTCGGCGACCCTCATTTCTCTCGCGGGCTAGCAGTCCAATTTCACACCGTTGTAAATACGCTTCTCTTATTTTTGACATCGTCTTCAATTCTTCTTACTTTGTCGCCCCGTCGGGCGAATTCTTGCCGCTACGTGGGCTCGAGTCGGTGCGGCGAGGCGGGAAGGAGGCTCGGAAGGAACAGAGAGAGAGAGGATGGGTTCATTTATAATCATTTCCCGGGGCTGTATCTCTCTTCTCCTTCCCGCTACCCTCCTTGTCCGCCCGTCTGGATCGTCGGAGGTCGAGTTCCTTGGGCGTCCGTCAGGATCTTATGCAGTCGTCTTCTTTGGCGTTCATTAGATGCCAACGATATCTCTTCCTTTCCTTCTCCCTTTCTCTCTCCCTCGCTCTTTGTCGTTGACATTTATGATATTGAAAACGACCATCTAATTGCTGTGCCGCCAATTTGTGAATCGATGATACGCTAATCTAAGAGGTATTTGATGTCTTATAAAATGTGGTGGTCGATGTCTGTAACCGTGCGGTTACAGTGCCAGCCGCCGTTTTGGTTTATTTGATCGTTGCTTAATCTATACAGTGCTTTGGATGCGGCCGGTTGTCGTTCGCCGGTTAGATTATGCGGGATATTGGAAGACGGTTTTAATGCAAGCTAAAGAAAACGGTTATATTATAAAATGGGAGTCAGTGGCTAAGGGACGCACAAGAGATATTATATATAATAAATGACAATTTGATCGGAAACAAAAACGAATTGCGAAAAAGGAGAATAAGCTGTCCCATGCACGGACATATCGGAAACGTCACATTCAGTAAATAAGCAATATCAAGACCCTTTGAAAAGAACGGATATTATCTCAATACCTCTTCGAGATGTTGGCAAAGCAACATCAATCATACGGCTGTCGGTCCTTTTCGAAACGATCTTTTAAATAGTATTTTCCACGGCTATTATCTCTCTTCCCTGCAATTTTGCCCGATGCATACAATGAATCGCGGATCACAGTTCGTTCACAATTTCAGCGAGACATGACATTAATCCAATGAGGAACTATGAAAAATAGAAAGGTGGAGGGAAGAATCTCGTTCTGCCAATTGAATGTGGAACTGCTCATTGAAATCGTTGCCCGAGGGGAGCGGGTTAATCACTGCCCCGTGACAAGCGAAACGTAATATCGCGAATCAAATTCATAAGAAAGTAGGTCACCTTCTATCACGAGAGATTCCCGTTTCCTTCGCGCCCTTTTCACTTCGGATCGTGTCCTCGTCCAATCACCCTTTCTCTCCTCTCGCTCGCTGTCTGCTTTTTATGCGCGACAAGAGACAGACTATTCATCTCAGAATCTTTCTACGGAACATAACGATCGATCTGTGAAACTATCTCGTAAACTACAAGACATTAATACGACCACGCTGATGTCTGAAAACTCAATCGGTAGTTTATGGAAAATGTCTATCTTGTTTTATTCCGTTAGTTAGTTTGAAAACAATTTATGTATGTATTCATAAAATGAGATGTATAAAATATTAAAGCAGAAATTTATTATTTTATCGATTTTATAACAATACGATTATTAATGGTAGTGTGCAATAATTAAATGGAACCAGCCAGCTGGATTAAAAATAATTGATAAATCATCTGGGTGAACAATTTTCTGCGTTGCACGTTATAACCGTTCATAATTAATAGGATATTAGTCGTTGCAATTATGTTTTGAATGATATAGTAAATTTATGTGAATATTCTTAATATCTATTCAATGATACAA
This sequence comes from Ooceraea biroi, assembly GCF_003672135.1. Taxonomy (NCBI): domain Eukaryota; kingdom Metazoa; phylum Arthropoda; class Insecta; order Hymenoptera; family Formicidae; genus Ooceraea; species Ooceraea biroi. The sequence continues at coordinate 851,495 of NC_039512.1, forward strand.
TTAAAATAATCCCCGTTCATTGACACGTGACTTGAAGAGCTCTACGTATCACTTTAAGCTCAACAAGCCATGTCTGAAATTTTAGTAGATCGATGTCGTGAGAAACCGGGTACTCACTTGGTGTGTCAGAGCACGACACCGTAGCTCCTATTATGTATCGTTGGGCGAGCACGAGGCGTTGGGGCTTTGCCCAAAGGCGTGATTGGTAATTGATTTTCAGGCTTCAGCACCGCGCTCATTCGTCTCCTGTTCGCATCCGCATGTTCCTCCGGCTTTCTCTTATCCAGCTGCTGTCGTGGAATCCCGCGACTTAGTGACAAAGTACACACTTCGGAAATGTGTGCGGAAATAATATGCGCGATACGCGCAATGTATTGTAACAGTCAAGACCTCGAGAAATTCCCTCAGGAGTAACTGTCACCTTTGGGATGCGTTATCGACGCTAATTAGTCGATTTACGTGAATTAGGCCAGTGGCATAATTAATCATATCGATACGTATTAAAATACGTATTAAGTGGCGTTCACCTGAAATGGCGGCCTGGCTGCAGCAGCAGATAATGCCGTGGTATCTACGGATGGCATTCATATGCCAAGAGCAAGCGTAGTTCTACTGGCGCTTGGTAACACTGCGGTATGCAGTTGATTATGGACGCTATATGAAGGAGCCCGACGTGGCCTAGCATCTTGAGTACCCTATCCATGCTCGGGACAGCACGAACCCTTAGCCTCGAAACCGTGTATGGCATTATATACAGCACAGTATAGTTAATCCGTATGGACGTTCTCGAGGGATGTCGAAGATTCATCTCAAGACGCTCAATATGGCCCACCCAGTCCGACCAAGGGATTCGAGTGTTCGTTCTCCGCTGTGCTATCCTCAACGCTCCATCATTTTCGTTCACCGTTCATCTATACGGAGCGGCCGCGATGCGCAGCGACAGCTTTTTTTATTGTGCATTCGGAATAAACTCATATTCTTTCTCTCCCTTTCCAGGTTTCCAAAGGCAATTAGAAAAAAAAATATTTTAAGATACAATGAAATAAAAAGCTTGCTCAGAAACGTTCCAGGAACATTATTGAGCGATATTACAATACTGAAGAGATCTCGTCGTTGTTGCCGTGGCAACGGTGCTAGCGCTCTCTTTATGGAGCTTCACAAAAGATTTTTCACGCTGCATCCGGCACTAAGAGACGCGATATTCCTGCGTCTCTCAAACAGCACCCACCATCCTTTCTGCTTTTGCATCGCATGAAGTTTACACAGCCATCTGAACTGATCCGCCTGTGGTCCCGGCTAATTCGAAAGTAAGGCGAGGATCAACGGAGGTATTCGATTGGATGCTGGGAGGGCGGAAATCTACGGAAGGAGTACGCGCGAGTGATACGAGATTTATCGGATAAATTGGATTTAAGAGTGCGACGTTATATATATTATATCCATATCGATCTACAGACAGATTCAACGAAATCGTCAGCTACAGCGCGAATAACAAACCGACATGAAAGGTGGCTATCATCTGAGAAGTGGTCTCTTTGCGCTTCAGAAGGCTTAAAACGAAAGGCTGGTGCCGATGCAGACTAATTACGTTAATTGGCATAAAACCCTCAACAGGTTTCCATGTAGCAAAATGCCGGCGGCCTGATACCGTCGGAATATGACGAAAGCCGGAGATGGAAAAATAATTATGCGATTCTTGGTAGGTACTTACGTAGGTGAGCAGAAGAAAGTTTAGAGAAACCAGGTTAAGCTGCTTGAACTGCAGGAATAACACTGAGTTGTTGACGTCCCTGATATATTTACACACAAAGCAGGATGCGCGAGTCGACGTATTATGCCCTTTGGCTATCGCACGTGTGCATGATGAATCTCGCTTCTACCGTTTCAGCAGCTACGTAGTACTACTTGAAGTATGTCATTCCTGGTAATATGACGTTTCATTAGACTGTATTACGCGATGATAAATCTGAAAGCTACAAAATGTTAATAGCTCGCAGTATGTGATAACAGACATTTGATGATGAAATTAAAAATAATGGAAAGATTGATCTTCTTTCAAGTTAATTTAATAATTTCCGATAACTCGAAACAGTGAAATGAATGAAATATATCAATATCAAAGGGAGAGGCGATAGTAATATAATTGATATATGAGAAGGATTGATAAAGGATGCACTAAAATCAAATAATATTTTTCTCGTGCAATTTTAACAGAGTTCTCTGTTTTTTGGAGGCTCCACTTCGTAGTAAGAGTTTATGAAATTACTATAATTTTAGAACGTGTTAGATCGAGAACGAGAAGATTTTTGGGGACCTGATTGCTCGTAAAAATCGTATTATTCACTGTCAGACGATGAAACATTCGCATTTCTCTTTTAATTTTATTAACGTTGAAACTTTACGAATATCAATGAAACGGATATAGCTCCAAGTTTGGAACTGATGTAGTCAGGAAACTAAAATCATAGATCCTTGACTAACTTCACGAAGAATTTTATACCGTTCCACATATATCCCCGAAACGGCGTACGCTAAAACGAGCTAAAAGAACTTTCGATCATTCATCTCGGACGTGTATACACGGCGACTATTTATTATCTCTGCTGTTATTCGATACGCAATGCATTTTTTGCGTACATATTTGCCACCGCAGATGGAGTCATAACATGTCAAGGAAGAAGAGTCGTTTGGCATTTCCGCTTGTTGGTACGAGGGCGTGTTCGAGGCGCGGCGAAACAACGGCGGAGATTTCTTCCGCGCGTGCGGAATGGCGCGCAAAGGGGTGAGCTGGGGTGAAAGATTCGCGTCACATGCCACCATTGCCCGCGCGTACCGAGCTGTAGATCGTTGAAGTTCCAAGTTTTAAAATGTGGGCCAGATAAGAGCCGCCGGCACGGTCCACATCTCCCGATTCGAACTCACGGCGAAGTCGCGTATCCACTCGCGTACATCGATCCCGTCCTCCGCCTCCGCTCCGTTGCGCTCCTTTTTTCGCTCTTCTGCCCCCCCTTTTCTTCTTTGCTCCTCATCCCTTGGTTCTCTCCTCTCTGTCGCCTCCTTACCGGTCGCGAACTGTCTCGTCTCCATTGCGCCTTCTTTGCTTTCTCCTCTCGAGGACTTGTTCCTTTCTTCCGTACGTAAAGGCGGATCCGGGAGTGAGTGTCCTGGCGGCAGCAGAAGTTCCTCCATTAGTGATAACAATGAAAGATGGACACGGGGCTTGGGGCCCCGATCATTCCTGACAAACACACGCGTGGGCCACGTTCGTTGCTGTGCCGGAAAATCAGGATTCTTCGTGAACGTGATACCGTGGCGTTGCGTCATAAAAGCGTGTACCTCGACAGCAAACTTTTACTTTGATCGCTACGCTATGAATATGTGCCTAGCGAGACGGCAAATCACACTTTATCGTTGGTCTTTGCTGTGGATCGTTGTCTTCGCTACGATATATCTCTTTCAATATTTCCTCCCTTGCCTCCTTGCGTATTTCTATAGTACATGTCAGTGTCGCAAGCAATCTGCGACAATGTAGCTTGGCATGTGCCATTTCGATTTCCTTGAAAAGTTAAAAAAAAAGTATCCATTATTTTAGTCTTTGTACGTCTGTTGGTTATTCAATCTGGTATCTTAACAGCGTCTTATTTAGCAGTCTCTTCCATAGTCTCTCATAATAGTCGTAAAGAAACTAAAAATACAGAGATCGTCCTCGCGGATTGCTATTGTCGCGAATTTATTTCATATTTGTAAAGACAGCGGTGAAATGTGGATTTAGTCCTGGTTATCCGGACTGAAAAGCGCGTCCATTAACAGCTTTGCTAATGGACTCGTTACCCGTAATATAACGTATAAAAAAAATTTACGTAATATCTGCGGCTCTTGCGAAGTGCAAATGAAACTTACACATCGCTGGTTTCAGCTATGTATGATTTCTGAAATTCCCGAGTACCAACCGCACATCAACGTCGATACTATGAACCGGACAATTCGTCGGGAGTGTCTACGGATTAACAATCACTGAGACCAGTTAAAAAGAGATTTGCCAACACAGAAAAAAGCACGAAAACCTTTCCCTTCGAGAAGAGGGAGTGGGATGGTGGGATCTTCCGAGCCGAGTCTGACATCTGTGGTTCGTTTTCATTCGATTGTTGTTCGCTTCGCTCGCTCTTCCTATTCTATTCGGCCTTTTCATCGGTCGGCCGAATTGTACGTCATGAAACGAAATTTCCGGCAAGAGAATCGGATGAGGAGTGAGAGGCAGAGATAGAAAGGGACCGGTGGAAAGGGAGTGGAAACAGAGGAACTTCATACATGATTTCCCCCGAGTCCCTGAAGTGAAGCATTTCGGGCGATGCGCGCTCGTACAGGCGCGCGACCACCGGTCCGCTTCGCGTGGTATCTCGCTGACAAAGTTGCCCAATCATGCGTGCATTATGAGATTCGCGGATCCGACGGATACGGCAAGTAGAAAAAGTGGTACGGCTGGCGGACAAGCCGGCCGATTGTACAACCTATCCTGCCGTGAGGATGACACCGTGGCGTTTCCTCGCTCGGATATTAAATTGCTGCCGGTGATGATGATGATGACGTGCGTGAAATTACAAGCGGCAATCGTTAAACCCGATAAACGCATCTAGCCTAATTACGTCGGTCGGAATTGATTAAACAACAATACACAGAAATTCTATATTAGATGTAACTTGGTACCAGGGATCGAATGCGTTGTTTCAAATTAATAATCAGTTTTCAGATTAATTTTTGCTACAATCCTGACCTGCGTCGAATCTGCTAATTAACTCCGATATAAATACGTATCCTATACGTGTCGGTTTTCACAGTGGCAAAACACGTGTAAAATACGCGTAAATAATAGATATTCATCGATGCAATAAAGACGACCGTATGTTTTAATGCGCATTAATAATATCATTTTCTAAAATGTCAGGAGTTTTTAAGTGCTTTGCGCTACGTATCCTTTGACATTCCTTTTGTCGCGAATACATGAAAAAATTCGTTCTTGCTACGTATATTATAATTGTTTAATCGTGCTTCCGGGCTATTATATCCCATATTGACGAAATAATCAAACTCTCTCGAAAACAAGGAGGTTTCTACAAGCACAGGACATTAATTTCCTATCGGATAAATTCACTAGCAACGCAATCGGTGTTCATCCACGACTCCGCGCGGCAACAAAAGCGTGAACGTGCCGTCCATGGCGTCCTCTCCGCCTATCCTTAGATTCAACGGGGTTTCCAATCGTGTCCTCGGGGAACGCGCGAACGACAATGCGTGACGAACGCATTGTCGCAGCGGTGAATCTCGTTCCCCGCTTCTCGGTCCCCATCAATCATGACCTCACACGCTTCACGTGTACCTCACGATTCCAGTGTGCACATACGGAATCGGCGTGCACGCGAGCGCGGGCGCGCACACGTCTTCTGTATATGGATGCTGTGTCGGCAAACGGGCGGGACGGAGCGATTAGATGTTCGATCTGTATCAATATTTACCTCGCTCCGCTGCGGCGCGCCTTGCGCGAAATGGAAGCCAGACTTCCTTCATCCCCGACGTGTTTGCCCGTGCCGCGGAGCAGATACGCTGGATTCCCTCGGGAGGACGTGCCGCTAGTCCTACGGACAGGCTTACCCTTCGAGCTACAAACCGCGTCCCCCCGCGTCTTCTTTGCCCTCTCGCGCGCGCGTTCGCCTTACCCGCTACCCTCGTACAGTCAAGCCGTCTTACCTCGAGCCCGGGTAGTCGCGCCGGCACGATCGATCGGCCGGCATAATAAGAAGAGTAAACGGTAGGAGATATTGTATGCAAGATCAACCGCGCGCGGCGAGCTGTACTCGGATGCGCCGCGGTTTCGTGTTCCCCTCGCTCCCTCGCGACCTCCCGAAATACCTGAGGAACCGCGACGAACGCGAGATTCGGCTCGATAAATGTTTAAAGCGGCGTTATTTGCCGCGTTATATTTTACGACACGTTGGTCGTCAGAGAGAAGACTGCGTCTTCAGACGAATCAGACGAGTCCTCAGGGCACCGCATGTGCAAGCGACTCTCATCCGGCCGGAATAAACAAGTTCTGAACTAGGACTTGACCGAGTGCAAAGTCATTTCCGGTGCGAGCGTGCGATATAACAAGGAGGGGAAGAGCGTGAGGAAGTGGCGAAATCCAGTAGCAACGATCGATAGAGAAGCGGCGGTGAAATAATGATACTCCGGGCCCCACGGTTCTAATGGGAATTTGTTGGCCTCGGTCTCGCAAGAAAGATTCCGGAAAGTATTTCACTTAAGTTCCCGCGGCGCGCGTGAGCGCGAAACAAAATCATTCGCGATAACTTCCACTTTAACTTGGCGGAATTCAAGGTTCTGACAGTTACTTCCATTTTAACTTTGCCCACTTCATCAATCATTCTAACGCGGTTTTTCCTCTAGTCTCCGGCAATAACTCCCGGTTTTGTTCCATTAGTTCACCTGATCGAATTCTTATCTCGGGGATACTCTACGCGCTGTAACGCGTGCATCGATGACGAATGATACGCGAGCATTCCTCTCTCTTTCTCTCTTCCCGCAGCGCCATTAATCAATTTGAGCGAGCGACACACAACGCGTTCTAATCACGATCGTCGTTATACGATCTCCTACCGCGTGTTCCCTCTAAACATCAAAGCAAAGCGTAACGATATTTCTTCGCAACCATTTTGAAACTACGCAAGTTTTACGACCGTGGTCTTTGCGTAGAAAAATACTACCATCATTCTCCATAAACATCTCGCGCTCCATGGAGATATCCATGCGTCCACATTTCCGGCAATGAACCAAGATTGCAGGGTGTATGCAATGCGACGTTGGACGATGGACAGGGGAGAGAATGGACGATGGTGCGACAGAAGGGAGAGAGCTACGGTGTTCTACGGTGGAGTTGGCACGACGAAAGGCGATGCTATGCGAAACGCGACGCGGAATGTACGGCTCGGTCGCAGAGCGGATAAAGGCGCGGGGACGGAGATCGCGTGGGACGAAGAGGTTCGAAGAGCGAAGGGCGAGGAAGGGTGGCACGGGGGGTGCCGGCGGGAAAAAATACTCCCGCCAACAAGTCTCAAACCCTGCCTCACACCCACGTACCGCGTGCGGCACCGGGCAATTTTTCAATGGCTCCGGCCGAGCTTGAATTCTCGTTAATTTTTACTTTCTCTCGCCGTCCGCCACGGGGATCCGCCATTGTCCGCACGGCTTCGCTCGGAGCCCCTACAACGATAACAGAGAAAACGCAGCGGAGCGAGAGCCGGGGGTATACCTACCTACCTACCAACCTAACGGCGCGAAGCTGTCGATAGCAACACTCTCCAATAAAGCGGATCCATCCCTCCCTGCCACCCGGAACAGTCGTTGCTTGAGAGTGCGCCCACACCGCCGCTGTCGCGCCGGTTGTTCCACTGTTTTGCGGTTCCGTTATAGGTATATGCAATGGTCCAGCTGTTCTCAGCAGTAACGCAATTTCGGTGTTTCACGCATGAATAGCTGACAGCAAGAAGTCTTAGGTCGCGCAACCCCGAGATTTTCGTACATCCCAATCTTCAAGAATTGCGTTCGACATGTATGAGATGCAGTGATATCGTAGAGTCACTGGATCTTATTTCAATGTGTTTAAACAGCATCTTTGAAACGCTAGAGTCAGCCCTTCGCGAATGTCTTCGCGATGAGCAGTTGATTGAGGTGGCGCGATATTATTGAATTCCGTGCGTGCGTATATGCAGAGGTATTGATCGCTATTACTGACCGCACAATCACGCTATCCAACTCTTCTTCCCCCTGGCCGTCGACGCGTCCTCGTACCGTGACAGCGATCGACAGGTCTCACGTCGGGACCAGACCTCGTTGTATGTTTCATTGCGTCCGACTCTTTTCATCGATCGTTTTTTACGATATAACGGTGATCTCTTCAAGTTTAATCGCGTAATGAACTGGATACTGGATTATTGAATCAAGACTTTGATTCGCGAGCAGGAATTATTAGCGTAGTATTTTACTACGTCGAGATATTATGTGAATTGAGAGAAAAAAAGTTTCAACAAATATTTAATAGAAAATTTACATACGCAGATATTCTTGTTCTAATTCCACGTTTGCCCTGCGTGATGGATAAAAGACAGATGCGGTTGGATCACACGTGATGGATCAGATCACGTTCACGCCGAGTCGCAGCTCCGTGCGCACCGGCACGAAGAAAGCAAAGAAAAAATTAAACATGCAGAATGTTACGTAGTTAAGCGCACCTGTGGCCATGTAGAGAGAGTTACGTCATTCAGTTCCTCGAGTTCACGCGGAACTTCTGCCAAAGCCAACCAGTTTATACCAAATTATGTTTACTTATGCGCATCGCTAAAACTACTCATGAAACTTGCCACGCGAGAAATCTCGATCGATCGGTTGGAGAAGACGCGAGAGAGATTTTTTTGCTTCATAATTAACGTTTCTCGAATGTATCGACGAAGCGGTATCTTTGGCTTTGGCGGTATTAGAGCCCCGTCATTAGTCATATTAGTCTGATTTTCTCCGATGAAAGATCCGTGCGAGCCAGAACTGGAAATGATCTTCCGGTATTCCGCAGGTAGACGTGACTTTAACCGTCATTGATTTCGATGAGCATAGAAGCCGGATTCTCCGTCAATACGTTAACCGATACTGCGAGCTTTCGGCACGAGCAGGATTTAAGCCGGCGGCGCCTCGCGTATGGAAATTTATGAGACTATTTCGCATGTAAGCACTAACCAGGTGTGGCTACACATAAATTCCGCATCCTCCTGCGTATATTTCAGACCCATCGCCCTCTCTTCTCCTTCGTTGCTCGGCGGGCCAACTTGCCAGAAGTTACCTGCCTAGGCTCGCTTTCACCTCCGCTCTCCACCCTCCTCCCTCTCATCACCGTAGTCGCTGCCTCCTTTTCTATCCTCACGACACCCACCTTTTCTCCTTCCTTATTCACCTTACATCTGGTATGCACACTATAGTTAACCCTCTCTCTTATTCTTCGCCCGAGATCGTATCCCTAAATCACCCCCGACTACCCGCCAGCAGCACGGGAGCGCCCTTCTAATTGCTCTACGCTACGTTTAAATTACTTAACCCCCACCCCTCAAATTAGTTTCGGATAGTCGAAAAGAATGACGCATTCGTCGGCGAGGTTGTAGAACGCGGAAGAATCCTGCCGGGAATGCTAATTTAAGCCAGACCCCATTTGCGCGTCGAGAAATCGCCTTGCCCCTACCTACAACTGTCTTTCTTACTCGCCAAGTATCTAGCTGATCCTTCGATTTGTCAATATCTTCCTTCGCTCTTCTGCTCTTGGAAAACGTAAGAAGTTCCAATATACATCAAGTCGCGCCAACTTACTTCATCACCTGCAACAATAAGTGATACTTGAAGATGAAATGAGAATAAGCGCTTTTATATCTTTCTTCCATATCTGTATGCTTTTAATGTTAACTTTTTACTTTCTTGTGTTTACTTTATGTTTACTTGGTTTTATTAATAGAAACTTTATTAATCCTTATCATTCCAACCGGCAGTAATGCTGCCAAACGTAAGCCAGCGTTTTACTCCAACCGGCAATATTGCAGTCATTTTCAAGTAATTTATTCAATTTTATTTTATCTGTTTCAGATTCCTGAAATATAATATCTAATATAAACTAATTCTTGGAATGATAAGGATTAATAATTATATTCTGTTAATAAGAAGTTATGATAAATCTGTGATATACATGAATAAATCTTAATTACCATTCAGTCTTTCTTCATAATTTCATATTTTACGTTTAACTTATACTATTATATTATTTCTATTTTGGTACAGGAGAAAATTAAAACGCGCAAACTTAATGACTTAAGATGCTAATCAGCAAATTGCGATTTTCTAGTATGAAATAGAATTACTTTTAGATGTTTCTCATTTTGAAAGCTAACTGGTACCCTTCTGACTGCGACGAATCACGTTCACAATTAAAGGCGAAGTCGCAACCACGGCGGAAACTCATGAAGTCCGGGACGGAAACGTATCCCGTGTACGTTCGTCCTCGATGCAACGACACGGCGCACTCACGAAACGTCCTTTTAAATACGTGACCTGTAAATAATTGTATGAAGGAACAAAGTACGCGCAGCTGGACCTCACATGTGCAAGTTGATCGCGTCTGTACGTATGTACATACATACGCCGACTAACATGCACATTCGCAAAAATTCTCTCATTTCTTTTTTGTTACTTCCTTTGTCCCCTTTTCTTTGTATTTTCCGTAATTAAAGCTGTTTAAGAAAATGCCAATCGGAAATGTGGTTTGGAGAATTTATTTACCAAAACAATATACCTACAAAGGAATATCCATATACTGTATAAATTACTTCTCGTATTGTACATTTAAGTTTCAGAAATGGGGTAAACCGAACTTACAAGTTAAAAACTGCAATAAACTGATACTTGCAAGTAAATAATTGCGAAACGAAGCAATTCGAACGATCAACTTCCATTAATAATCTCTGAGTTGAGAAATAGATATTCGTTTGTATAAATAATAAAAAAAAAACTATTGCAACGATCAATGTCTTCGTAACGTAATAGAGTGGCGTTGCCGAGCGCAGCTGCTATTGTATTATTTTTAACTACCTCGTGCAATCGCCATTCGTAGTTTCCTTTCCTTGCAGTCGGTTTACACTTTTGCGAGAACGATCCCGATTCGGTTCCGCCCCGGCCGCGGTTTTAATTTTCATAAAATTCGATATCCGCTCGTTTTGTACTCGTATCATTTCTATGGATGCCATATGCGGCTGTACCTCGATACGAAACGAAGAGCTTCCGGCGCGCGCGTGCACGAGCTGGGAAACCGCAACTTGATTGTAAAGCTATTGTACCATTTCGGAAATCAAATCCGTTTCTCGTGGTCACCATCGACGACGACCACTCATTCTGATTGACCAGAATTGATCAAATGCCTTGGCGGTCAGTGTTTTGATTTACGATCTACACCTGCAACTCGTCCGCAAGCAATTATCTCCGAATGCCACAAGCAATTATCTTATTTTGGCAATTGTTTACTTTGTTTGTATTCTCTCGTTGCTAGTGACGTTTTTTTACTTGATTAGTTAAACTGTTCGTAGCATGTCATGCATGTTAGGTTTTTCCCGCGTGGATCGGGAAATAAGTCTTACCTTATTGCTTGAAGAAGAAAATGTTGTGCAAACCTTCACACACACACCTTAAAAGTATAAAAATAACGTGATCATTGTTCGCGTGTATTTCCGCGATATCGCTTTCAAACCCGCCCAGCTTATTTGGCGAATGCAGGTGGGATGTTCACGAGGAGAAGAGAGAATACAAGGCACACCCGAGAGGCGTGCTCAGTTTTGACAGAGGATTCATCCTCTCGCGAAACGCTCTCGCGTATCTGAATTGGAGTTCCCGAGCTCTCTTTTTCCTTTGGACCATAATCGCGTCTTCTCGAACGCGCGCTTTACCTCCAGACCTCGTCTGTTCCTCGCCTCTGCACACCATCGTGCACAGCTTCGGCGGGAAAACCAATTTCGAGACAGAGATATCCCGGCAGAGAGACAACGTCTTCTGGCGTATCCCCGCGGCCCGTCAAGATGCGAGGTCGTCGTCGTCTGTCGCGACGACAGCGTGGCGCGAAGTAACGAGGCGCTACGCGACGCGCTCTTTCCGCGACATTTCGCGGCAAACCGTATATTCGGTAGGAATTTATTTTATTTGCCGGGACGGGGGTACCTCGCCGCCGTCACCCGGTCTTCGCTCTCTTTTCGCCCTTCTCCTTGTAACCGTGGGGTGCTGTCTGTTTCGGCGAGACGCGCGGGCTGGAAATAAAGATAGGGAGACCGGGGGCTAACGCGCGACGTAGGAGAGATGGAATCACCCCCTCTCGTGGGACCTGAGGCGTCTCATTAGGCGCGATTCAGTGTACCACACTCCGGCGGATCCCTGCCTTCCAGATTGTTCCATTTTCCTTCATACATATTTAAATTATTGAAATTGCGGCATTACCATATTCCATTGATTTATCGATGCCTCTCCGCGGCTTTCTCCTCCCCACCCCTTCCCCTTCCGCCGCCTACGGTCCGACTTCCGCTTTCTCCGCATCCCTCTCGCTCTTTCCTCTTTATTCGCGCTGCTTCTCTAGCGCTAGGCAGCTTTATTTTCGCCAACGAAGACGCGATAAAAAATAAGAAGAGGAGAATCGCGGGAGCCATCCACGATGGGCTTTCACTACCCCTTCACTGTTTCGTGCTTATGTACAGAATTCATATTACGGATGTCTCACTGTTCTGTTAGATATGACAATACAGAGAGAACTTTAAATATGTGTGTAACTATATCTTCTACTTCATCAAATAATTACCAAAATAAAAATTCATTTCGACGATTTTTTTCTAAATTACATTATTATACAAATCTAGAAGAATAATTAAACTGGATTAACACAAATCCATATTAGCGTTTCTATTATAAAATGAGATAATTCGAATTTTGCGCCAATATATATTCTTCCCGATTTCTTAAAAAGTATTTTTATAACATAATTTTCCTATCTATTTATTCTTTTAAAAACAATTTTGATGTTCTTTATCTCTATCCTCGAGGGCATCATTTCCCTCTTTCTTTTTGCAAAATAATTCATTATTTGCCAATTATACGGCCGACTACTTTAGAGCTTTAGTAACATTCGACTATTTCGTTCTAATGACCATAGTATCCCGGAACCTCTTACGTGGCGCTTCAACGAGGATTTATGTACAACTTTACAACCTATAAAGCTCTGCGGAATTGTGTGGGTCAATCCCACTTCGTGTCGGTTCAAAGATCCGGTTGTGGACTCACACCATGCCCTCATTTCTCTGCGATCACCTTATCCTCACGGCTGGGCCCTCATAGCAACATCCTTCAAACAACGGCTGGCCAAACGAACGACCAAACAACTTTACACCTATTTTATGGAGTCCGATATTGTATTTAGAATCGCGATAGTGCACGCCACCAACTTCGAAACAGCGATCGACACCGCGAGCGTTATGACCGCGTTGAGAAAATATAGTCTGCGAACGGTACGTTGTTACGACTACGATGATACAGCTACTAACAACTCTCTGAAAGTATTTAAAAGGTTACAAAACGTTAAACGGGTTATAGATTCTGCGGTATGCATTTACGACAAAGAAGCTATATAATTTATCTGAATGCGCTCTGAGAAAGATTTACTGCGTTATTCGTTAAATCTGTTTTGCTCGAATAAAGTTTATTTCCATCATAAATGTTGTTATTTATTGCTATTGTCATTTATTAAAATCATCTTTGATATAGAAAAGTAAGAAATAGTGGAAGAGAGAGACAAAGAAAAGAAAGAAAGAAAGAGCATTTCGCATGATCACATTGTCTTGAAAGTATATCGGTTAATATTTCCAAGATATTGCCGGAATTATAATGGAAAACGAAGCGCCATCGTTCTGTTCATTTTCGATCAATTCGATCAAGTTTCGGAATTAATTACGGAGTCGCAATCTTTCTTCAGAGCATTCGTTATGCAGGCGCTTTAACGAGCTCCTACCCTTCCGGTTACTTTCAATCAGATAGAGTTTTCTCCCTTTTTATAACCGATGACGACTTATATTCCTCAAAGAATGTTTGACTGTTACATAAACCGGACATATCAGTTACACCATTAAAAAATGCATGTTTTTCCCTTCACTTACATTATATAAAAATCGCAGACAATAAATAAAATTTTTCTATTTTTTATCTTATGAATTTTAATTTATAAATAAATTCTAATTATATATAAAAATAGCAAAAAGAATAAATTATAAGAATAAAGAATAAAGAACAAATTAAATTAGTATATCGCAGAAAAGTATATGTTAAACAAATAATTCAGATCATAATTACACAGTCAAACAGATATTGCTTGCTTGTTTTTGTAAATAATAAATACAATAATTCAATTGGTAATTACGGAGACAAGGACAGTGTGCTTCTCTTTTTCAAAAGGAGGAAACGGTGCGTGATGAATTATAAGTATGTCTTGCGTGCGCGATGCAGGGTGTAACTGCGTTTCCAGCATGCTCCGGAGTTGTTGGTATGCCATAGCTGTTCGTCAGTATAGACTTTACCAGCAATAAAGCCAATGACGGGTCTCGCGCCCAGCCGGATGCACGGTGTCCTGCATTTTCCCTGTCCTGCATTCTGCACTTCGGCCGACCCTCCCGGTCGGGTCGCGTAATAGTGCGGCCGATCGTTCTGACATTCGTCACGATTCCACTGTGCGGCCGCGCGGAATTAACGGTTTCAAGGATACCTGGCAGAGGCAATTGCGTCAAAATTGCAGGCGCGTACGCGACGATACTCTCGACGATATCTCTACTGGCGATCGAAATTAATAGAAAATACAGAGGACAAGTAAGCGAGACAACGTACAAACTTTAGTAGATAGAGACGAACGCATAATCTTTCTCGCGCTGACAAGTATATTTTGTTTGTGTGTGTATATGCGTGCGTGTGCATATTTTGAAAATAGCAAAGTGTACAGCAATAGGCATGAGTGTGTAGTTTGTATATGTGTTGTGTTTTGCTGTGGATACGTGTGTGTTACTTTATAGCTTGGAAATTTGTTTCGGGAGAAACAAAATACTGTTGAAAATTTTTCAACCGCTATTACAACGTCGGCGAAGCTCCGGCGATGAAATTCAAGCGGGAATTTAGGTTGAAATTTACATTAGCAATCTACTAAGGATATTTCCGCCGTGCCTTTTAATATAATTTAACTCCAGGTTGCAGCAATGCCGAGAATTTCTCACGTTGCCCGTGCTCGCAGATCGTCGCGGCGCGATTAGGGGTGAGATAAAGAATTTTTCGGGCAAGTGCTTTATGACGCAAGCGGCATACCATAATTTCTTATATCTGCTTTGGAAATTTAGAGGCTCGTCGAAAATTCTCGCGCGTTGCGCGCGTGCTCGTTTGTGGAGGCGTGCAGATGCAATTCGTATAATTAAAAATAAACACAGTAACGCGCACAATGCACAGTTTATGATGCTGCGTGCGCCAATTACGCACGCGAAGAGAAGTGAATATCCCCGTAACGTTTCCACGCGTTTGCAGCAATATTGGTGAGAAAGGTAAAATTCGAGACACTTTCGTGCTATTCCGCAACTTACACGGTTCAGATCTCACGAAGGCGTTGTATCCCTCGCCATTTACATGCGTATTACCTTCTTTTACACACGCGTTACCCACTTGCACCGGGAGCAGGTGTACCTTATGAGACACACGGACGTCGCCGAGCACCGAACTTTTCACCCACACAGCGCCGCCGCTCCTAAATAGACTATGCGGATTTCTTTCTCTTCGATTGCACGTATCCCAGATACGCGGCTAATCTCAGAGAGGTGGAGCACCCGAATCTGCCCGCGAAACTAAAACCGGAGCGACCCCCGTTCCAGACGAATTCGTGTCTTGCTTCCTCCGCGGGCGGAACACGCGCTTTCCGCGTAACGACATTAACGTAAAAGTGCGGAACTGTGACGAAACTGGATCCTGGAACCATACCCTGCAAATCAGGAAAAAAACGACGGCGACCAACCAGTTTTATAACGGACTGTCGAGCTTTCCCGAAATTGATTTTTCTCCACTGTTACAGCTTTCTGGCGCGCCCGCGTATACTCCCCCCCCCCCATGCACTCTCTGTACGCCCACCGTTACTTTTATGTCATGGCCGCGCGCTGAATTTCCAGCAAGGGTTGTAAATCGAATAATCAAAACGTCAGAACCTTCCTACGTTGGAGCACCGCAACCGTTTTGCGCGCGGGTTTTGATGAAATCGCGATTCCGCTCGCGAAAATAGAGACGAGGGCTGGCATACCTTGAGAAAAGGGAGGGACGAACGAAGGGAAGGTGAGAGAAACGCAAACGTCGCATAAGAATATCTCACCATTTTTGTCTCCAACATTCGACGAAATCACATGATACCCGACGACGACGAGCGCATCCGAGCGGCATAAATCATCCCGAGTAATGCGTCTTCTGACCTATGGGCACGGAGAAACGTGTCGGGGTAAGAAAATACACGATCCCGCACCTTCCCCCCGCGTTAGGTGTAGATTCCGCACCTTTCTCCGACGGAACGAGTTACCGTACTTTCGAGCATCCTCACGTTCCTCCGCCGAAAGGTATTGCGGTGTTTCGTATTCAGCGGAAAGTGCGAAATATCGTAAATCTTTCTCTCGGTCGTGGATCGTCGGGATAACTTAACATCCGCAGCGATCGTGCTACAAAACCGTCCGACTACTTCCCATTCGCTTAGTTATCTCCACTCACCCGCGAAAACATGTGTCTACGGATTTCTGCAATTTCGCGATGCATCAAAGATCTGCACGATGGAATCGCGTATATTTTTGTTGCGTCTCGTTGGTACGCCTCGGTTGTTTATTTTTTAGCATTATCGTTCTAGCCAGTATTACTCGTTTCAAGAATAATATAAATACGCGTTCGCATGTATTTTATAAATAAATTTATGGAAAATTATATATTTTATTTTTGAGGGGCATATTATATATCTCGTTTAAATTATTTTAATTATTTATCGGAGCGTGTACGTAAGCGAAGTAGAAAATTATGCGTATTAACTGATGTACTACAAATACACATATCATCGTATCGGTAGATGAGAAGTCTTTATTGAAAACAAGTATGCATAATTACATATCGAGATTGCCTCGTTATTATACATATAGAAAGATTAATACAAAACAAACCTGATATATTTTATTACAATAATAATAAACTTCTGTTTAAAAAATAATTTTGTTGGACAACACTTCTGAAAAGAGTAACCAACTCTTCTGATCAATCGTACCTGCTAATTTCTAATAGTTCTAACATAATTATTTATATCTTGATATTCATCAATGTTTGCTCATTAGTATTCATAAGATCCGGTGAACCTAATCGGCGTTTTTCGCGGGTAGCGATTTGGGACTAAACGGATTGACGAAGAAATGGAGCGGAAAGGGTGCACACGACGCAAGCCGCGGCGGGGAACACGATATCTATGGTACTCCGATAATTCACGCCGCCTGTCGCCGCGCATACACGTGCATCATATGACTTCTGCACGTCGTTCGTAGCGCAGATGCGCGAGGATGTACAGAGGTATGGGAACGCCGTGTGGATGTAGGTGAGGGTGTATATATGTGGATGCGTACGAGACGAAGCAACGAGAGCACGTGGTCTCCCCATGAACGGGATAGAATTGTTCAACCATAAATTTTTGTGTTGCTTGGCGGAAACATTCTCTCTCCCTTGTTCCTTCGCAAGCCTTTCGTTCCCTGATTTCCTTTATACGCGGTTTTTCCATGTTTTCCTTTATTCTGCAGCAACGGCAACGGAGCTCCGATGAAATACAAGCGTGCGATAGTGAGTATACTCTCGACATCGTGATCGGCACTTTCGTTAATTAACTTCTTGATCTGTAACGATCGTGAAGCCCGAAAATGTGTACAGCAATCCAGATCATGACTAGACTTTTTGTGTCCGCTGATAATTTCCTATTTCCGCTTATGTTCCCGCAATTACGTTCAATAACAATATCAGCGCGAGTTCGCCGATCGCATTACGCGTGTGACATTTGTGTAACTAAGAAATTCAACGCGAAAAGGTGACTCTGCCCGTAATCCGTAGACGTGAACGTGACGGAAACGAGGATGAAAACCGATTTTATAAATCGGCCGGACTAGGGAAACGGCCACTAGATGAACTCCTTTATCCATTCAATCCGATTTATGTACGAATTTACTCGTACTCGCGCGTGATGTGTCACGTGCGAAGTGCACGATACGCGAAAGGGTGACGCAGCAACAGCTGTCCGACGTAACGCGCGCTCGGATGAATGCGAGTAGCACCCCGTTGAAGAAGGAACGCGACGTCGGAAATGCCAACCGCGGTGAGGAGGAGTATCACGGACACAGCCTCTCTCTCTCTCTCTCTATCTTGTTCTTTTTCTCTCCTTTTCGCGCAGAGAAAGGCAGCCTATGGTCCACCGCTCGCCGGCACGGCGCGCGCTCACCGGATTGCGCCGGATATCGGAATAGCAATAATAATCAATTGTCCATGTAAAAGCCTCGACAAGTTACATGATCGGGAAATAACTGAAATCAATTCGCTGGACGCGCCGGGCGCCCGGCGCGCGTCCAACTGCACGTAGTCAGGCGTGAGTCCACGGAGGGCGGGATCGACGGGGGTGACTGGGTGGTACCACGATGGTGGGCTCCACGGTCGGTGCACTACGGGTCGTAAAATGCATCTGCCCTGCCGTCCGCCACCAGTAACGGCTTTTATTGTGTTGCGTCGCTCTCCGCGGTCCTCTTTTCGCCCACTCGTTTTGTGCCCCTCTTTCTTTTCCTCCCCCTCTCTTCTTCTCTCTCTTTCTCTCTTTTCTCTCTTCAATCTTGCGACTCGCCGAATCGCCTCTTGCTCTCCTCGTACCACTTTTGCGTTCTCCCTGTCCTCCTGCATCGTCCCTCCGTGCCACCTCGCGCGCCCAGCGGCTTGACGAAAAAACAACAACGCCAACTGATTTATAACCCTCGTACACTCGTTAAACTGATTCGATAGATTTTACTGCGCTTACGCCGATTTCTTCCTCTGCCTCATTCCGTCTCTGCTCTCTCCCCTCTCTTTTACCTGTGCGTTCACTCTGTCTGTCCGCCTTCCTTCCGCCCATACCGTTTGCCAATCCTCTTACCGTCTCCGTGCCCATCTCTTCATCTTCCTTTCCGCTGCCAATCCGTATACGCTTTTATTCTCGCATCTTCCTGTTTTTTTCGCTTTGGTCCACTCGAGGTTTACGATTGGGTTCTTTCAGTCGAGCTTACACATGCCGTCGACATTCCGGGTACGGGCATTATTGCACGTAGCGATCCGTGACGCGGTTCGTTTGACCATTTGGGCTTAAGCCTCCATGGTATTTCTCTTAGTATTCCACGATCGCGAGTCGCGCCGCGGTTTTGAGAATCCGCGCAGTCCAAGTTCATGTCGTTTCAACGAATTAAACGGCCGCCATCGTTTACATACATGCTCGAAAAGACGCATCTCGATCGTCAGGACTAAGCCACTTAAAGGTAGCTTTCTGACGCTTGCTTTAAGCATCGACGCTGACCAGTGGCCATTGAGTAGTTGATCAGTGACCGTAAGTGGCTGAAAATGAAAAGAGTTTAATCGTCCGTCGTTTTCTCGTGTCCACAAGATAAATCTGTCACATTAGACTCTCGATTGCTTTCTCCCAGAACGTTCAACGTTCATCTTTGATGCAAGCAGATCAATTTTTATATGGACCGGATTGATCGTGGATGGATTGCACAAAGCAGATGGAGCGTCCACAGAGGGGCGTGACGGCGTTGAAAAGCGCACAAGCGAGATCAAAGGTGCGCGAGCGAAACCGAAGAGTTTAAACCGCGCCACTTATTCAGCACTTCGTCATTGTCCTCTCCAGCCCTCGCGTGTTCTTCTGTTTACCTTGTTCGTTGCACCCCCAGAGGGTTATCAGCGGTAACGCGTAGGCTCTTGTAGTGAAAAATGAAGGGTATCGGCGCCCCCACAAAGGTACTTGCCAAGCGAAGGGTGAGAACGTTTCCGAGTGAAAGGAAAGAGTGCGTGCGTGACATTTAGGAATAAACGCTACACGTGTACTTTGATTGCCGGGACAGGAAACAAGATGCAATAATATCAAAAAGCGAGCTCGATTAGCTTCGATATTATCCCCCCCCCCTTCCGCAAATTACAACACCGAAGGATGTCGAAAAATCTGCTTTGTTTAAGGGATGGACTCTTTACTTACGTAGCGGTCATATAGTCTCGGAACATCGTTGTCTGGAGAGCGGTGATTAAAGCAGCGCGCGTAAAGCGCAGCTGTTAATAAAATGTTAGGTAGATGAGATAAATGAGTTAAGGCTTTACGGTCAATAAATTATAAGCTTTCATTATACGAGCCGGCGGCCGCGGTTAAATCCGGTCTTTATTCCCTCCTTTGCTCGATCGTGGCTCCATTCCCGACGGAAGCACTCGTGGTTTTAAGTCAATTAACATGATAGGGAGATCAACGCATCGATCAGTAATGAACCGCGCTGCTATCCACGAGGCGACGCGAAAAATCGACGAAACTAGATCTCGTTGAAACACCGCGAGAATCGCAATAAGAAGTCGGCGTTGGCGGGACTTACACAATTTAATAACGCGAGACTTGCTCCCGATGTACTCGCTCACTCGGGGTTGGATAACTCGCCCCAGTTCGGAAGCCCTGCGGTACTTAAATCCAAAGCACACATTCGAGAGGTATTTGAAAAGTTTCCCAACAATTAGGATTAGCTGGGGTATATTCCCGCCGACCTATAGATTCCGGGTGAACATACCCATAAAGCGCGGAGAGGGAGCGGCGGATTGCGGAAAGCAGGGGGAGGAAACGGAGCGAACGGAAACGGGGCGCGAAGCGAGGGGAAACTCTGGTTATGGGAGCTTGTGGCGAGCTTCACCAGCGGCGATACACATTAGATACCAAGTTCTTACCGCTATAGGCAAGAAGCTTTGGGCAAGAAGCGCGCCAATATGAACTACGGACGCGCGATAACGCTCACCTGAATATACGACGTCATAGATCCCGCTGGGTTCTTTCCTCAGGAATACCACGCACGTTTCATCCCTCCACGTCGTTCCCGCGCTTTAAACAACGCGTATTGGTTTTGCTCATCTCCGTCGCCACTCTCGTCGGCGGATGATCACGTTTCGCCCAGGACGCGATTTTATTTGCTGTAACCTGCGAGTCACATCTCCGTGAAGTAATTTTCAGGCTGTCGTCAAGTTTTCAGCCTGTAATATTACTTTCAGAAGACGTTACGCCTTAATACCTGGGTAAGCAAGAAAACACAGCCATGGTGTTGAACGAGATTTCATGATTATTAAACTTCTCCGCCCCAACCCGTCCGATATTAAGCATGGATTACAGGATACGGAGTATAATTAAAGCATTGCAAACTCGATGGCTTAACGTGCATGAAATACTTAATACCTAATACAATTAACCGGCGGTTTTTAAATCTCAATCTCACGGATAGTGCTTTTCCTTGAAACTTGAACTTATCAGTAACAATAATTACGTTTACATACATACACACGCAAATTGTATCACACTAATTTAATATCGATCAAAAACGCTTCTCATACGAAAGACAATTAATATAAATCTTACAAAGTTATCAACAATTGTATCCTTCTGATTTTCACCAATCGAATTTTTCACGTAAATTATCCAGCCATGAATTCGAAGCAAAATGGGCGCGCATCTCTCTTACGCATGAATTTCTGGTAGATTCCGTTTGAAAACCATATCTTCCTTCTCAACTGACAGTTGGCGTGAAATCGAAAGTCTGTTTGCATTACGGTTAAGAATTTATTGAGGAAGTACACACGTGCGCGAAGCTGTCGCGAACGATGTGGATCTAGCAAACGCGAGTCGTGTGATCCCGGTGAGGCATACAGGAATGTATCGATCTGCCTTGACATACCAGTCGGCCGCGAGACCTCTAAGGACGACACCGGCTGATATTTCGCGCCTTGTGAAACGCCAGTAAACCCTCTCGCAGGACGTCTTTACACCAATCGGTTTCGTAACTTTTCACAGCTTACACGCGTAGCGTACCTCCAAGAAAACTTCTTGCTAAAAATCAGGAAATAAATAATTGTGGAAAATAAGAAAATGTTATGAAAAATATATCAAATATGTTTAAAAATACACGACAATCTATTGTAACAAAAATTAGGAACTCTCTTTCCTATCCCTTTATATTTTCCCTTTATGAATATCATTTCCTTCAACTTAGTTTGTTTGTGAATCATGTTCTACAATTTCGATATTATTCGAGTGGAATGTCATATCGGAAGTTATTACATGAACGTTACAATTCTCGAAGTTTGTGATTCTATAGTCTTTTTGTACGCAATGTTTACGCGGAAAAAGAGTCTGAAATGAGGAATGAACAGCTTTTGTTGAGCTCCGTCGGCGGAGTCGTGGTGTCAAGGAGGGGAAAATTCCCCGGCGCCAGTATTTGCGAATGCAAGTGAAAGGAACATTACGGTGCGTGATTGCCGTTTTATTAGACAAAGGACGAGAACTGAACGTAGACTTACTCCTATTAACGTCTCTTTATCACCAGGCATTACATCGGAGGGAAATGAAAAGCCACGCGGACCCTCAAGTGCTGGCAGGGTCTTTTCGTAGACAATCTAAATTGTCATTGCAGATCTTACGACGGCTAGAAACGATTATTTCCCGTCGTATAGTTTGGTAATTGTCGAAAGCGTTCAACTGTTTGTGTAAGCGGATGAATGTTTAATGGACAACTTTTAATGAAAGCGAATTGACAGAATGGCGCTTTAATAGCAATATTTTATTCAAAAGTACATTTGTGGTTCCCACATTTATCTATATCTATATATATATAAGCCAAATACCACTCACTGACTCATCAACGTGCAGCCCGAACCACTGCACCTATCGACTTGAAATTTTAAGGGTATATTCCTACTATCACGTAGGTGCTCACTAAGGGAGGGTTTTTCAAAATTCCACCCCTAACGGGTGAGAAGGTGTAAAATGTGTTTTTATTTAATTCTACACAAAAAATCGCGGGCGAAGCCAGGACGGGGGATGCTAGTTATTAATATTCATTGAATGATTTCCGATAACCCCAGTCAAATAAAATTTGTTTTGCATGATATTCTTCAGCTTTACACAAAAATAGCATTTTTTTTTCTTTAGCATAATAGCTCCTTTATAATGAAAATAGCTCTTTCGCGATCTATATCATAAGCAGTACACAACTGCTAGCTTTGAAGTTAACTTATCATTTATGTTATTATCGTGTCGGTGCTTTTCCTTAATGACATAAAATTACATACGCGGCCGACTTCCCCTTTCTTAGTAAAATTGCAGATATATATATTCAGTTGCACGATTTTCTTTTGTTCTCTCTTCCCTACCCATATATACTCACGGTAATGTACTCAGTAATTTTCCCAGCCTATGTAATAAGAGTGTTTTACTCTTATTACCAGTAAATAATCTGGGACATACACATATTTCAGTTTTCATCTGGTAATATGAATTATGTACTGTAATGAGATAGAAGGATGTTCGCGAAATTCATTACTGAGTCACAAGTGCGGTACAAAGTGCGGTTTTCTTTAAACATCTCGGCGCGTCTTGTCCCACTCGTTCATTCAATATTCACCAAAGTTCTTTAGAGTAAGCTGCCGTTCTTCCCGTCTCTCCATCTCGATTTGTCCCCAATCCCGCGGTATCACGACGTCCATCGGCAGCATCAACGACGGGCAAGAAGCGATGGCCCCGTGATGGTGGGCAATTTAAATATCCCGTCGGAAAAAAAGGATTATTATTCGAGGTGAAGTTGACAGCTACATCATATTCCAATATCGAACTCGAGGGGGTCGAGATGCGACGTCGTTCCTACGAAGTACTTCGTCCCGCCGTATATTCATCCTTCTTCCCGGTGTAGGCTAATATTGATGGCTCTAAGTGAAATACATTAAAGTTTTTGAATTTCATTAGAAGTCTCCCTCCTCCCTTGGCTGTCCGCGCGAAGCTTTGATGGCAGATGACATTTATGGAGAATCACGCGTCATCGCGAAATCGAATAACAGTGCAAATGGCGCTTCGTCAGGTGTTGCATGATTATGTTTCCTGCTCGACACTAATGTGATGCGTACGGGTACCGATTTGCGAATGAGTTGAACGAATCTTAACATGTACGGCGACACGTACCACGACACAATTTTTGCGTGCTCAAATTTCCACCGCGAGTCGAAAAATCAAAAAAACTAACACACGCGCGAGCAAGAATGGCAGTTTTCGCGACTCTTCCGAAGCGTATCGCAAACAGACACGCGGCACAGTCACGTACGTCACGTACGTACGTCCCGAAAAGTAATTTAAAACTTGGTAATGTTATCGCGCGCTTTACCAGACGATGTTTGACTTCGGGGCTTACGTTTAAGTCTCGGTATGTAATAACACGCATGTGCACGTTGCCACCGAAACTTTGTAACGAGCACGTCGTACGTAGGACTCATATCCCTTTGCCCTCTTGCATATCACCGTCTGCACCTGCCTGCCTTCCGCACGCTTCTTTCGTGGCGAGTGCACCGCCCTATTGCGAATCGACCTCACCGACACTTTCGCGTTCTCCTATCCCCTAGCCCCCTCCCAACCCAGTCTATCTCACCCTGCGACGGAGGTGGATACTGCGAGAAAACTTTGGTGGCGCGTTCAACTTGACGCAATATCTGCACGGGCTCGTATAACGTAAACAACGTGTCAGTACCCGCTGCGACACGTATATGGTGGCTTCCCCTTAAACCTCAGTGTTGTATATTCACGCCTGGAATATACGTTAAGGGAAAGGTCCGCACGAACTGCGTATCAGAATTCGCGAGGTTTTTATAAAC
Organism: Ooceraea biroi; assembly: GCF_003672135.1. Taxonomy (NCBI): domain Eukaryota; kingdom Metazoa; phylum Arthropoda; class Insecta; order Hymenoptera; family Formicidae; genus Ooceraea; species Ooceraea biroi. The sequence continues at coordinate 876,065 of NC_039512.1, forward strand.
AGCGGTTCAAAGTAACTTTTCGATGTGTTTAAGCACGTCAAGTTTTAAAGACACATCTGGAAATTTCTCCGTACACTTGTTGCAATTTTAACTACTTGGCCTTTATGGATATTGAACAAAGTGTGGCTCATTGTATTTATTATACGAGATAAATGGAATACATGTATCTTATTGATCCTTATAATCCATATAATCCATATAAGAGGAAAGAGTGCACAATTCTGTTGTATATAATTATTTCTCAAGTATTGTCTTCCTAAGAGAAGAATAAGCAGGTGGCTGAAGCGATCGATTGCCGACTTATTGCGGATTTGAATCAAAGCCGGGGGCAGGGATGCTAGTTTAGTGGTGCAGTGGCAGCGAGAGATAGCAAGCGGGATAAAAAGCGAAAAGGGAGATGGGATCAGAATGAAAAGAAGGAGAAGAGGAACGTGTCGCGTGACTGACAGGTCATTTTCCAGAGTGGAGCACCCTCTCGTCGCGTGCGACTTTGGGCCTCCTCTTCATACCTGCCTGTCCTCTTCGTCTCTTTCTTCGTACCGGCTCTAAAGATCACGCGGCTATCCTAAATTCCCATCTGCCGATTCTTTGAGCGATTCACGATATCTCGTTCGCCGAGTTCGAGTTCGCAATAACGCGCCTACACGGCCGTACTGATATCTAATTTGATCTCCCTCGCGAAACGCCATCCGAGGATTCGATGGATTCGAAGGATACGAATGAACGAACGAGGAGGGAGAGAGAAAGGACAAGACTGTCGAAAAATAACGTGTCACGTCATATCCATGTTGAATTTTGTATAATAATATAACACTTCATCCTGTTCTAATTTCTGTGCTCAAGACCCTCTGCTGAAATATATTTCTCGTGTCGTTTAGCGTGCAAGCACGATCGTAATTAATTGTGGGATTCACATGGGTAAGTGTATCCTTGATGCAATCGACGCGATTGCAATCTCAGGGAGAAATTGGCGCTGATGGAGCCAGTCGATGTGACCGCAATGCCGGCGCAACCAGAGCGGTGAAAGCATTCATTCATTTATTACACCTTGCATGACTAATTGTTTATTTGTTTCCGATGACTCGATATTGCGACGTAATGGCTATCTGACAGACGGTTTGACAGATGGTCCCCTATACCTCACGAATTAAATAACGCGGGATGAAATATACTTTGGCTTTCGGGGTGTCAACACAGTACGAATATTATGTACCACAAAATCATCGATGCACAGAATTTAACGTTTCCATTAGAAATATCCCCACGAGTAACGCAACGAGTACGTAAAGTACGTAAATTTCTTACCTGAATCACTATGAAGAAGCCTATTTCGCCTACGAGGCACCGGCTGATTTATGCAAACAATATTTTACCATAGCCTACTGCTCGTGAAAATGTTTTGATTTTGATTACCACACGATCGAGATTCAAAGCAGTAGCAAGGAGGTAAAGTCGTGACATTGATGTTGAGGAATGAACGAGATTCATCAAACCACATTGGCGGATGATGAAGATTCGCCTCGTTGATTTCCGCTCGGCTGCTCATTGATATTCACGCTAATCACACGGCGTTATCGATGCTGATATATTTGCCTTAAGGTACCGCTTTTTTATTTGGCAAGGAGGTTGCTTGCGGAAGATAGCTTCGTGAAATATGCGTCTATTAATCATGCGCAAGTAGCGTAATTTATCGCGCCGGTAATGTACATAACAAAATACTGTGCGCTGTATTTAATTTGTATAATACATTACGTAAGTACGCCGTAAATGAAACATCCATTACGAAGGAAATGCATTTAGCATAATAGTGATGTTTCGAATTCCATTTGATTTGTATAAACGTCACGAGGGATTAATCAAAGTGTATAATAGTACGGAAACTGCTTGTAATATGCAGCTTTATAAAGCGTCGCGTTGCGAGATTGAAAGCAAAATATAATGTGTTTCCACGCTGCACATATTATCTACATTTTTAATGCTATAATGTTCATAACGAGCGGAAACCAGAAAATTATTTAAAGGAATAAAAAACACCGTAGGCCCGACCGTTTATAACGAGATAATTTGTAAATTTTATTCAGTAAAAACCGCGCTCGGATAAATAATTGTTGGTTTAAGCGATGTGAATTTTAGAATCCTCTCTCTCTCTCTCTCTCTCTCCTCTCTCTCTTTTATCAACAACATATCCACCGAATTCGCTTAAATTTAACAACGATTACGCACCAGTGCTTCTTCTGCAAAATGGACTTGCGAGATACGTTTCGCGGTACAGCGGGTTCCCGTTTCGCTCGAAAAAGCCACAATGGGTGCGTTCAATCGCTTAAGTGCAGGTCGTGGTTTGTCCGCCTGCCTGCAAGTGAAAGGGTGGTATTCAAGTTTTCTTACTCTGCGACGAATGTATACGTGGGCACTGGACGTTACATAACTAATGAATTGTACATCGGCGTTTACGTAACTCGCAGGCGTGCGACCAAAGCACAAGGGGAGTGAGAGAAAGCAAAAACGAGAAAGACAGAGGAGAGAGAGAGAGAGAGAGAGAGAGAGAGAGAGAGAAAGGGACAAAATACGAATAAAGGAAAGGGAGAAGAAGGAGAGAGAGAGAGAGCTAGAGAAAGAGGCTGCTGAAAGCGGAGGGCGAAGCCGACGAATGCGCTGCATGAATAACATGCATTTATGCAGTGCCAACGCAATATGTAAGGAGTCCTTCTCTCCTTATCCGCGAAGGATCCAAGAAACCGCAGTGGTGCCTCCATATTTTAGGGGACCCGACAAAGTGCTCGATCCACGCCCCACTTCCTCTGCCCGTGGCCCATGCATTTATGCAATGACGTAATAATTTCGCGCCTATGCGCGTCCATGCGACATCACGCTCGATTTCCCGCATTCTCCTTAATCTCCAACAAACGCGCAACGCTCGTCATTTATACTTTGTACATTTTACATCGAACACCGACAAATATATCTGAATAAAAAGAAAAAAAGTATTAGTAGACAAACGAAGTTTATACAAGTAATAATAAGAAGAATAAGATTATTGCAAGAATCTCATATTGAATAAGGATGAGTAGAATCGCTATAAAATGCTGCCTTTGTGCGCGAGTACTATAATCGAAGATTATATTTGAAAGATAATCATCTCGAGTAGATCTATAGCGGCTGTAAGCATAAACGATTATGGATGCGCTTACCGAGAGACGACCAAGTTACTCGGCACCGAGATTCCCGGCTATCACTCCTTCGTGTACCATACTCAACTGCTTAAGTTATGTGTGGTGGTTTCTGCGGTTTCTAGCCGCTCGCTGGAGTTTACATTGGCAAAGGCGCTTCCGTAACGGTATCAAGGTGCGATAGCGCGTGCCGTGAAACGCTGCCCTCTCGATTGTTCAACGAACTGATACGTTCATACGCGCGTGCGTGTTCGTGCGCGTCTGTAAATTATATTTTCTATCGATCACGCGCCGCCGGGAATTTACATTTCATCATATTTTAATTCCCGCATATCCGTTTCAGCGAACTTTAATAAATATATTGCACATTTATAATTAACGCTATCTCCGGACGGAACGAACGTTAACGAATTTTAACTAGCTCGGGGCGTATGAAAATCGTAACGATATTTCATTGTACGAAGTGGCCGGTTACGTAACGCGCGCCCACGATTTGCTGCCGATTAAATGCCATTTTCCGGCAGGGGAGAAGAAAAACGCGCGCGGAGATATAATGGAGGGAGGGACTTCTCGTTAGGATCACTTCCGGATCGGGAACTTTGCCATCTTAGCCGCTCAGACTTTTGCCCGGCAGGTGGGGAGGTGCGGGGTTGTGTCGACGCAGGAATCACGGCGCAAATCAGAGTAATTCCGCGTTTATCGGATTGGAAGGTGATTTTAAAACTTGCCACTTTCTATTCCGAAGGGTCGGCTCCTCGGTAACGACTCGCGGAAAGCGCTCCGATGAAGAGATGACAAGGATCCTATTTCTCCCTATATTTCTTCTCGATCAACAAACGATACACTAATCCTCTAATACCCTTACAATGCCTCGCGGACTAGGAAACATACTGTGGCACGAAAAAGAGAGGCGTACGCAGCTACGGAATTGGCTATTAAGAACAATTAAATTTTCGTTGAAAATGCCTTTTAACCCGTTCCGACAAACAAGGTTTTATTGACTTTTAATCGTTATACGCGGAGCGTAAAGATAATTGGCAATATTTTGCGCTAACGTCGGTATTTCGACCGTACCTATCAATATTGCTTTTATCATCGGCGCATTTGTAAAACGGGAACGAATAACCCGATCAACGTTAATTACATCGCTGAAAAGAATAGTTTAAAAAAAATGTTTACGCCAAACCGACGGCGCGCGCGCACGCTGGCCTGACAGGTTTAAATTACATTTCGCTTCGCTTCTTTCGGGGAGATATATTTTATAAACGAACGATGTGCGCGAGAGTCGCCCCGTACTTTATCGGATATATTCACTTTGTACCATGGTCCTGTAAGCCAATTAACAGACGAATGATGGAACACGGATAAAATTTCGGCTATTACGGATATACACCGAAGTTAAAAATTCTCGGCTTTGCGCACGAATACTATGTTTAATTGAGGCTACGTTCAAAATATCTCTGTTATGCGCATGGCGCAGAGTTTACTCAATGCTGAGCAGATACGGAGAGCGCATTGTGCCGGATTCACGTATACGGTCGAAGCAATATGTAAATGTCCCTGCGAAATATTTACACGTATTTGCGTTGAGTTGCGTTGCGTATTTAATTTTCTCCTTACTCCTCGCGTTTATTAAAATTGATAATTCCAATGAAATCCTCGCAAATATTTGCCGAATTTTATACATCGATGTATCCAATATTAATCTACGTTATTACCGAAATTCGAGGCCTCGCGTAGCCAACGAATGTCGATCGGTAGGGCAGCTAAGGTGTATTTACACGCCTCGTCCTCTCGTGCAGTCGCCGACAGGCCTTTCCATACATCGCGCCGGCGGGGATCTAAATTCTTTGGCCTCCCGCTGGAAATTCCACGGGTGGCAAGTTCACCATGGTGCGTCAAGGCGCGTGATCCTCTTAGCTGTAGTTATCGCGTAATCCACGCTCCAGAGTCGCTCTCAATCAGCGCTGCGCGGCCCATAATTCAATATATCGAACCCTTATCCGGTCGCCCTAACTCCACCCACCTGTGCGTGCTTTCGCCTTCGTCTCTCTGTTCTAACCCCATGGTCACTCCGCATGGCACGCATCGAGCGTTCGACGAGGAATCTCGAAGGAAAAGAATCGGGACAAAAGGGAACGGACTCGGTTTTGTCTTTCCGCGATTCCATTCTGACGCAAGAGTGGTTAGAGCGTCGTCGTCGTCGTCGTGAACGTCGCGGAGCAGAAGGGGATGAACGGAGTTACCTTCCATCGGTGCTGCGCCTCTTAGCCCGTAATTGAATAACGTGTCTCGAGGTACGACCGGGATCCAGATACCGTGATATAGTAGGATACGACCTTCGTCCGCACCTCGGCGACTTCAATCTTCTCCGCCACTTTTTCTCCCATTTCTCTCGCGCCATACCGGCACCCGCCGCTCTCTCGTTCGGCTCGATACGCGATGAAAGATTGTTCGGCGGATAGGTCCGTACCGTTTTAGGCTAGATTCCGAGCTTTTAGCCCCGTAATCGTCCGACCATTCCCGCTTCCTGTCGCTATCCTCTCAAGTAGATCGATCCGACCGCTCGCTCGCGTTTGCGCTGCGCTTCCGGCCGGCGATATCCGTGCGCGCGCGTGCAGAGTCTTAGATGATATACGTAAGTCAAACTCTTAAAATATTTCTGGTGTCGGTCAGGAGCGCATACAATTCTTACTTGTCGCGAGTAAATAATGCGACGTGATAAGGGTGGCTGGATTAATGCCGAGGCCGCCGAAAAAACAAGGGTTGATCGGTGTATCGCGAGCTTTATTTCGGAGAGCACCTCTTTCCCCGCGACGTAAATAATGTCAGCGTGTCCGTGCATCTCATAAGCCCCCGCGTGCACCATATTCGGGTGTTTTATGAACAAGAAGGGAGACAGACTTAATATATCGACTCCGTTACTATATTATTTTCAATGAAAATTGAGAATGACATGTTCTTCGACATGATGTATCTTATATGTGCGATAAAGACTAATTTTTATGTCAACAAATTTTTGTGTGTGTATAAAATCAATATGCGATAATATTTATATCGTTAATTAATATTTATTTATTAGATCTAGATTCTTTAACATTTCGCATTGTAAAAAAGTATGGAATTACCAAGAACGCCGTTCTACCGTCGTGATCAAACAGTATGGCACTCTATTCCACAAGTACACTTTCGGTACTTAAAAATAAGCGATCCAGAAAAGCATTTCGGGTAACGCGTAAGCCCGGAAGTTTGCACCGTTTCCAATATGACGTAAAAAGCCTTTGAGAGCCTCATAGCGTCGTCACGCTTTCGGCACTTGCGCCGTATAGCAAATTTCACTTGTCGTCAAGGGATGGTGGCATGAAGTAAGTCCGCTATTTAACTACCCGATTAAAAATCCTATGAGAACGTGCATATCTCAAAGTGTTCAAAAAAGAAAAGAGATGAGATGTCCCACAGCTCGTATTGTTCCTCACGATTCGTTAAAAAACGCTTGCGACTGTAGCGTCGAGCATGGAATAACTGGGTCAGCTGATGAAGAAAAACTGTTGGATCAATACAATATTGCTATTATATATCTGTAAGACGAGACCAACATACACATGCATTATGGCAATCAAACAGCGATCTCGTAGAAAGTAGAACAAACTCATAGACATCGAACATTTCCAACGACTTTCAAAAGTATGCTTCCAAATTGGATCGGGATACTTATTTCTGCATTCGCTGGGATCTCGCCGGGATCTCGCCGGAATCTCGCACCATACGTAAGAGATCCTACGTTCTTGGAAGTAAGCGCTTCGAACTGATCGCAGGAAGATCTATATATTTAGAATAGCGGGGACGGTGCATCGGTACGCTGTAAAACCTCTACCAGATTCGAAAAGATCGTCGGCAGGTTGGGGAGGCTAAAGATGGAGAAAAGCAGGACACGGAAAGGAAACGAAGGAATAAGGGGACGCAGAGAGTGAGAGAGAGAGAGAAAGAACGAGCGGAACACGGATAGAGGATACTCTACGTGGTACAGATATTCGTAGGTGCGGAGAAACAATCTGGGATACGGGATCGACGTGATACGGGACGACGGCGGCGACGAGCGGGGACGCGGGGCAGAGGAGCGAAAGACCGAGTATAGGAATCGGAAGCGAGTAAAGAAAGGGCGACAGAAAGTGTAGTCTAGAAACTTTATCCACTTTGCATGCTGATGGTCACAGATTCGGGAAGACAAAATGGCGCGCGGTAGCAAAGGATAGAGTGAGAGGGAATAGAGAGAAAAAGAGAGAGAAAACCGGCTGGCGGGCGCGCGGATCGCGATTCACACAAAATCGATTCCCTTTGTGCCTCACCGCCCCGACACCACCGGCACCACCACCGTTACCAACCCCCGCGCCGCCCCCTCCCTCCTCTTTGCCTCTTCCCAAACTTTGTAGCCAATTTACGAGCGACCAAGTCAGCGCCCTTCGATTTTACGCTAATCCGATGCCGATGTCGTGCAGTAGACGAGGCGAACCTCCCTTTACGCCGGATAGAGACCGAAGGGGATTTCATTTTCCGCGGTCCGTGCCATTTCTTTCCAAGGGTGGTTTCCAGGTGGTTCTCTGTTTCAAGGTAACCACTTTCCTTCTCTCTTTGGTTCGGTTCGGTACTCATACTCGTTTGCGCGCGCGAACTCTATCGTTCCCTGTATTTCTTTGCGTCCTCTCGCCTCCCCGCGCCCACGTCCTACCTGTATACGTTCTCTCTCGTCGCCCTCTCTTCTCTGCCTCTCAACCCTGTCTCTCGTAACTCAGCCCTGACGAGCATCCGCGGTCGTTTGGGGAGGTAATGGGGTTTACCGGGAAGAACCGCCGGTACGTTTCATCCAGTGTGGTCGATCGAGTTACAGAATTAAGTTCAGCCGTACCGGAATAACGACCAGGCCTCCCGTTCCCTCCACTTCTCAACCAGCCGCTCGGCCGGTTCCTCCACTTCCGCCCGGTTTCGCGGCTGACAGGAAAACGATTCGAAACCACCGATAACGATTTAAGGAAAAGAAATACCCTTGTTCCAGCCGATTCGAAATCGTTCGCACGAGCCACGAAACGCGATAAGACAGCTCTACGACCAGCACCGTGAGTGACGACTGAAAAAGACGCCATAGAATCGAAGAGCTTCGATCTCAAGGCTAATGTCCCGGTAGATTACGGTACGATCCGTGCAGGTTCAAGCACGGAGTGGCGATAAAAGAAATGTGTCGTTATATTCCAATCGTTTTCGCTTCCTGATAAACGTCCGTCCATAGGGATAAATTTTAATCATTCGTTGCGCGGATTCGCGCCATCGTCGATATGACCGAACGATCACGGCAACGACCTCGGCGAATGTTTCAGCCGATCATCGCTCGTAACTGTCCTTAAACTTGTAAAATTCCTCAATCCTTACGTCGCTGATCGACGCGGATCGCGCGGCTACGATCGATTACGTTTATGGGCAGGAAGGAGCGATCGCTCGCGAGTTTACAGCACGAACAGCTGCACAAAAGCCTCTCTTCGTACGACCTCGCGGGACGATCACCACCGAGCGCCTTGACTGCCAATAACGGGGACATTCTGTCCACCTAAAAATTGAAATTCGAGACGGTCGTATAACCGGCGCGAGGACGACTTCCCGATGCAGACGCGTATTCCCAATCGTGCTGTATCCGGTGACGAACCGGGGGGAGGAATGAAAAAGAGGACGGGTCGGCGGGAAAGAGAGAAACGAGGAACGGAGATCGAAGTGAGATAAAAGACGGAAGGAACGGGCGGGCAACCGGCAGTTGTTAAGGAGACGAGCGCTGAAAGGGGTAGGAAGACGAACGCTCGTAAAGAAGGTCGAACGGCTCGTAAACGCCCGGAAAGAGAACAGCCCCGTTGTCTCGATCGTGGTGTGGACGCGGGAGGTTAAAAATCTCGGGGACACCGATATCCACATCCACGCGCGCGCGTGTCCGCGGGACGGGGCGCGGAGGGTGGTCGCCGACCTGGCGGTGTTCGATTTCGAAAACCGGCGCGGCGCGATCCGGAAAAATTGAAATTCCTGGGGAGAAAAATGCGGGAATATCCGATCGGGCGTGCGAGTCAGCTGTCATTCCCGTGATTGCACGTCCGTCAGTCATCAGGCGCGGAATGCGCCGTTCTCGTAACGCCCGTTCGACATCCCACGGACGACGGAAGGGTTCATTAATTTTCGACGATGACGCTACAGTTCCTTCCGCGTCGGCGGGGCTGACACTCGATATCGGCGTTCGACGTGCCGCGTGATACCGAGATTCGTACTCGCCGCGCCGAAATCGCGCTCGCGAGGAGCCACGGCGCGTCAGAGATGCTATTACGAGGATCGTCGCATTACTAGATTGAAAAATAGACAGCCTTCGTACCTTCGATTAATATCGTCATTCTCTGACGCCTTGCTAGTAGGGATAAGCATCAGCGTCGACGAGCATCCAGTTGCGTGAGCACACAAGCGAGACAGAGATTGATCTTGCCGCGTGCATCGCACACGGGCGCGTACGAATGCACACCGGATCGTGAAGCGCGCGGTGCCTTCAAGTTTGCAACGCGATTTAGCTAGGCGGATATACGCGCCGCTCTTCGTTCGCTATCTCGCTACATCCCCATACCTAGCCTTAAGCACCGTGTTCGCGATCGGCTTGCATCGGCTTCAGGAAAGAGAATACATCAGAACGAAGCGATTGTGGTGGTCGTCGCGGCTCACGGTTGTAACCGTGCCGCGCACGAACGAGTCCGGTAGATTCTAAATGGCGAGGCGGATATATCTGCGTATCGGGTGAGAAGGGAGGGGGAGGAAGCGCCGGAGCAGGACTACCCCTTTATTGCTTCGCGTATGGAGTCGTAAACAATGCGCCCATATGAAACAATGTTACGGCGTTACCGCGAAACTGCGCGAGGATTGCTCGGGTGTTTCCCGGCAGCTCGCTTCCATCGTCGTCCCCCGACGATCACGCGGCTCCCTCTCACCTGTCGGGGGATGTTGCGCTGCGCCACGGCCGAGTTTCAGTTACGAAAAACAATGCCCGGTGACACGACGAAAACTGCGAGAAACGCCTCGGCTCCCGTCGACAATGTTCCTTTTTTTTGGTTCTCGCCTCCCATCTCCCGCCCCGTCCGCCGCCGAACTGCACGCTTGCGAGAGCGCGAAAATAATTTCGCACCTATGGAAAATACGCGTTGAAACGCGTGAAATGTTTTTAATTAGACACCGGATGTGCGCGAAACTTAGATTTTAAAATGCTCTCGTTCACACGGCACACGCCGCGAGCGCGATAGAAAAATACGAAGCGGACGAACGGCGCGCAAACGCCACGTGACAATTCAATCTTCGTTATTCGAGGCAGTTGGAAAAAATGAGAGATAACTTTTGATCGCTCTGTGCAGTATTGAATAATAAAAAAAAGAGAGAGAGAGAAAGAAACAATAACTGCTTTTATACGAATCGCAATAACCGATGAGATAGGCTGCTTGGTGTATAGTCCTCGGTAATACGGCCGCATTCCCCTTCTTTCCGGTACGATGCATCCTGATCCGTTTCAGACAAACCACCGCCGGACAATTTGCTTCGATATAATGGTTCTTGCTTACCTACTCTTGCATCCGCGTGCTGGATGCTCCAAATCGTATCAACTTAATTCATATTCACAGAACGAACTTGAGAGCGGAAAGTCGGGAATCGAGGGAGAGATGGAAACGGACGGAAGGGTACGGTCGAGATGGCTGGGATTGAAGAGGGGCGGGGGACGAAGGGCGGCAGGCGAGCGAGCGAGCGAGCGTTTGCCCGAGCGAGCTGGATTTTAGCTCTGCTTCCGTCTCATTACTCGCTACGCTCTGATTGAATTACCTACAATCAACATCAAACATTTTTAAACTCAATTTCATGTACGCGCAATCGTGTATTTTCCCGCTTTTTCTGCGTTATGAAACCGCTTTGAGAAGTACGAGGGCTCTATTCGAGGAGCCCGCGAGACCGGTCTGTTCCGTTTTCGTATTACGCGTACAGACACGGTACACGGTCGAGCACGGAGCCTGCAATCGTTACATCGTAATTGCTCCCTTCTTTTGCACACGAAAGGGATTAGAATAGACATCCTTCGAGCATAAATTCATATTTCGAATTTAATCGCTCTAATCTGAAACGTTTCGAGGCGTTTAATCATTTTTGCAATGTATAAACGTAACAATATAAATCTATTTTCTCATCGAAAATCGGTAAAGATTTAATGCGCAGGAGACAAAGTACCTTTACGTGATAACATATCTTTATACCTACAATACACATTTAAAAAATAAAATTCTTATAAACCTGAATTAGTCTAAAAAGACAGTTTAGTCTGACGCTGATGCTGATTCGGTTAGACGTGATTGAATATCAAATCGATCAAATCACTCGAGCTGCGATGGTAGCAAGTGAAGGGAGCCGTATGTAGTCAGACACGCTTTAAATTCAACTAGAGCGCAAGCCGCATCTTAGAGCCCTTAATTTAATAAACATTTTTACTGCGAGCTTGCTCGACTAATGTTACAATTATGCAACTAATTAGGGTTCCTTTGTAACGTAATTTGTGGACGCGCGAGCCCGACGAGGTATGTCCCGCCTATCGTCCCTCAGAGAGAAGGAGGTCACGTGGCATAAACATAATTAGGTCGAGGGTAAGAGAGGTAGTGGGCTCGAAGGGGGTTGAAGGGAGGTCTGAAAGCATACCGAGGAATACTCATCTCTGTTGCCATGGGATCCTATTAACGCAGGAAATACTCGAGCGAGCGCTGCGAGTGGGACGGATTCTAATACTTTCGAGATATAATTTCGCATAAAATGCATGAAGACGAAAAACAATTTCAAACAAACCAATTAAATGTCTGTAACTAATAACGTACATGACGTAATATTTATATATCTTTCCTGTTTTGCGGTAATATTGCGATTAAATTAAATAACAATAATTAAGTCGATTTCGATATAAAATGTTATGTAATGTCTTTTGATCTACGTTTAAACTATCGACGGATTTTTTCAATTTTTGTTTATTGCTTATTTTCAATTATTGTTTATTAGAACAATATTATAGAGATTATTTATGTAATATATTAAAAATAATTTTAATTGCAGATGCGTTTATGTTAACTTTTATTATGCCTGACGTAGTAAGAGATGATTCCTAATCTAATACGAGCACAATTGCTGCAAAGTTACGGAAAATCCTACGTGCGCTTGTATCTCTGGAAGCGTTGATTTCGAATACGCGTGCGGATTCTGTCACAAAGGCTGGGTTTCGGAATTAAATTATTGCATGTGCGCGGCCTGTTCATTGGAATCCATAATGGCGGAATTGAATCGCTTTCCCGAGAGCGCGATTGATTCGCCGAAACGAAGCACTAATCAAAATTAATTCCCATTATTTCGTTAATGACACCGTGCGTCGCGCTGCTCGTCACGCCTGCAAGCTCGATTTGGTGCGAATTAAGGATAATTAAGAACCTATTTATGTGTGTGCCAAGGGCAGAATTTCAATCCTGAAGAAGCAGAAACCAATTCCGTGAGCTTTTTGCTTCTTTATCGCCTCAAATTGCTTCGTTTCTCCATTTTGTGGGCGGGTTTGTGTTTCAGGAATGGAATTAACGCAATTAACTAGTAGATCAATATCTTGACTATGCCCACGCAAGGTGTTGAAGTATTTCTTCATCGCGCTGATGATGTCACAATTAAGCGTACGGTAAAATCATTTATAACATAAAACTTTTACGTCGTTCGTATATATTGGAAAAAGTATTCTTCTTTGCCTGAGAACTGCTTTATTCGTAATTATGTGCGCCGCGAAGGATGATAAATCCATTAATAAGGTATGTCTCCGAACCGCCATGGATAGAGAGAGAGAGAGAGAAACATGCGCTATCGACATACAGAAATGGTCCGTCGTGTACGCGAGTGCATCCAAAGCAATTCATCCACCGTACATGGAAATCTCATTAGTCCCAGATACATATAACACCGCGGCATGCCTAATGGTTGAAGTCTGGATCAAGCCATAGGACAGACGCTTTACTCGGAACTTGATCGTGTCGATGTTCATAATGCGTGAGCCATGATGCGCGCGCGCGTTTCCAACGCATAATAACCGTCGTACCGTGCAAAATTGCCGCAATCAATACGCGATCCAACAGTAACTTCCGCGGCCGATCACGCGGCTGGCGTTTCGGTTCGATTTCCCGAGGAATGCGATATCAACCTTGAGCGAAATTATCCCACTCTAATCAGTCGCCGATCCCTTTCGCAGCAACAGATAGAGACGAATTTATTATCCACGCTGATCACGGGAAGGAGGATCAAAGAGAATTTTCTTCATAATCGTCCCTGAGAGCGTTCACGTTAGCACTCGTATAATAAAAGCCTTATTCGCATACTCCTTCGTCCTCTCCCATTCGATGGTGGGTACTGGTTGACGGAGGCACGACGAGACGCGACGGCGGCGTGCGTTACGCAACGACGCAGCAAGTAGCGAACAAGCGGGAGAGTGAGCGAGCGAGCGAGCAAGCAAGCAACCTAGGGAGCGGGCGAGTGAACACAGGCGGGGGTGGCAGGGACTTCATTATAACCTCATCTCTTCCCAGGGAGTGCATTCGAATTGAAAAACGCGCAGGCTTGTTTTGAGGCACGGTTACCGTGACAACGCACGTATACACCAACACGCTCGGGACGCTCGCGCGCTCCCTTTCTCACTGTCTCTCACCCCCAGCTGCGTAGTTGCGCTCTCTCTTTCTCTTTCTCCCTCGCTTTTCCTCCCTTCGCGATTCCCCCGTTGTCTCTGTTCTCTCCTTTCTGCTTCTCTCTTTCTCTTTCTCCATCTCACTCGTGCTCGCTCTCACCCCCGTAGCCTGTATACGCCGTCGGCGTATATCGGACGTAGGCGAAGAGCGGCACTCGCGCTCAGCGAGAACGAGACGGAGAACCATGAGCGAGCGGGGTTGCGAGAACGGGGGTGGACGGTGCACGGAGAGTGGGGTGAGCGCAGAGAGCGCGGCACGGGGGATGCAACGGGGAGCGGCAGGCGAAACGCGGGCATCGGCGAAGCAGTCACTATGACAACGGTGACAGGCGAGGTGTTAGTGCGCATCCGTGACCACGCCTACGTCACGACGCCGTGACGTCAGAGCGTCGACGGTAGCGGCGCCAGCCGACGACGAGGAACGTGATGCGCGGCGCTCGCCGGCACTAGCGAAGGAGAGAGAGGACGGCTGCCGCCTGTTGCTACTTCACTACACGTCGGGCGGGCAACCCCCTCGCGAACCCACCCCGCGACTGTGCCATCTCCCTCTCGCGTGTATCTCGCCACGAGGCGAGTTCTCTCTCGCGACCCCACGCGGCAGCCACCCCCGCGATCCTCTTCTCCCTTTCCGCGTCTCTCTCGCGCCACCGTCTCCAACCCCGTTCGCCATCTCATTCTACCGTGTTCCCTCACTCGTGTCTCTCTTTCTCACTTGACGCTCGTACGAAACCCCCCCGGTTCACCATCTCCGCCGCTACCACCCTACCACCGGAGTTTCCAGCAACCAACCCCCCCCTAAGACCCCTCGCCCTCGCTGCCGAGCACCCTCCCGCGCGCGTTACCAGCCAGCAGCGATCCCCACGGCCACGACCGAGAGCCGAGACCGACCGAGAGTCGTCGGCTTTCCGCCAGTCAGCCATCCGACTCGCCGCCACGCCACGCCACGCCGCGCGCTCTGCGTGTGTTTCTGCACCGCGTTTTTAAAAGCTTGCGAGCGAGAGAAGCCTCATCGCGCGCCTCTCGTGCCGTGAGTCATCGGCGAGGCGCGATCCCGCGCGGCTCCCGACGCGCGTGCGAGCCCTCAGGCTTCCGCCTGTTTAATCGTATACCTCTTCGTCACGGTGACCGACAGTACCTTGCAAGATCACAGAGACACTTAACGGAAAGAGACCGAAGATCGTGCGAAAGAGGTGTTACGAAGGTGCGGAGGTCGAAGGTCGGAAGCGCTGTAACGCGCTCGCTCGCGCCACGTTGTCCTTCACATCGAGAGATCTGAGAAAGAGCAGGGACCGGACGGACGCGGACGGACGGGCAGCGAGGGCGGACGATACGCGCTACGCGTATGCGTGTGGCACGCGCGCAGCTGCGCGAACGCTCATCGGTGATACTTAGGGCAGCAGCCTAAGCGGTCGGCGATCGTCACCGCCACTTCGTCGCTTGCGCCACGGCATACGTGCCCGTGACACGGCGGGGGTGCGTCGCGGGACCGATTCTCCGGGAGACGACGCAGCATCGCGCTCGAGCCGCCGGTTCGCAGCAGCGGGTTGCAGCGCAACGCTCTATTCGGCGAACGGTCTATGGATCATAGGTCAGATCAAAGTAACACACATTACCTTCCCCTCCCCTCAGGTTCGCGCGATCACGGCCCGCGGTGAACACGACGTGCAGCGCGACGTGAGGGGTACCGCACGACGGCATTACGGGTGGTCAGGATAGTGAAGAGAACGAATGAGAGTGAGAGAGCGAGAGAGAAAGAAAGAGAGAGAGAGAGAGAGAGCGGGAAAGAGTGAGTGAGAACGAGTGGGACACGCGACGATCGAGCGCGCAGCACACGCACACAGAGTGCGATACGGCCGTGTCGACTCGACTCGTCGAGCGGCGCGTGCTGGTAACCTGTTGCCGCCGTCGTGAACGAGACTCCGAAGCCGGTAATCGTGAGCTTAAGGATATATTACTGCGCGACCGCTCCACACGGATGAAATCGCGCAGGTTATGTTAACAGATAGGGTACGGTTTGTTAAGGGGGGGGGGGGAGGAGAGTGAAGAAGGAACGAGATTATTCGTAGGGATGCAGCTTGATGCGCTCGGAATTTCGGAGTGAATAGCAAAGATATGTGTGTGTGTGTGTTTGTGTGTCGTTATTAAGTTAATCGGCCGATTCTGTCCACCAATGATGATAAAGAGGATCACACATGCACGCGAAACGTGGATTATCTCGAGAATATGATACTACTGATGATAGAGAGAGTTTAAAGAAACGAGATGATGCGCTTACCTTCTTAAATTTCCGTCTGGTTCGCTTTACGAAGTTTATTTTTGTAAGCAAGATGCTTATCGGAAAACTTCGATTTATTTATTAGAGCACCAATGAGGAAGTAATTTATGTATTTCACAACTCTTAGAATAATGTTTGATTTTTCTTTGGTTAGAAGATACTGACATGCTTCCCATGATTCAATTTTATTATGTATGTATAATTAATTAATGATTATATAATATATACATGCGATAACGTACGGTATAAATTTTATGAGAGAGAGAGAGACAAGTTTATCTGTACCAAATACAACACATACAAGGTTATATAAATAATAAATCTAACCGGTTTTCTGTCATCGCTTATCCTCGATAGTATCGAATCGATACAATGAAATCAGTTAAACTAATTTTGGTCGAAGCGGATTCGACGAATGAATAAATAAACGTCATCAGAATGGAACAAAATGATAGGTAGACAACGCGAATATCTAGGTCATCTATCGCGGTTCTTTTTGCAAATGGAAAATTTAAATAAAAGATTTCGTCGTAGTCTAGAATACATTTGCATACCGTAGGATTCGTTTGTTCAATATCCGTTTTGAATATATTAATAACGAATTTCATGGGCACGAAAATTCCCTTTCCGTGCATATTCAGCTATACCAAGTGCTTCCAATAGAAATACTATTTTCTGATATAAAATCATGCTTCTTAACAAATTAACACATTATGAATGCAATATCTTATTATAACAAACAGTACAAAAACAAAAGAATCGTACATGTTAAAGTATTGTTTCCCGCTAAAAAATTCAATTTATTTAAAGTTACAAAACTTGACAATTTTATGAACATGAAATATAAAAAATTTTTATATGCAAATAAAAATTTTCCGGAATCTGATACATGTCACATAAGTTTGCATTCGTTTTGAAATAATATATGATAACATATATAAGAGACTGACTCTGTTTTCAGATAACGTTATGCACTTGTATTAGTTTAAAAAGTATCTATTCTAAATAATCGCATTTATACATTTTGTATAACTGCAGTGTATGGTCGCGCAACGTAGAGGAATTAAGTTTCAAAGACCTTTCGGGCATTATTTTGATCGAAAAGTATATTTATTACCAAAGTAAGCACCGCACGATTTCCAACAAATAAAATTTTGCTCACAAATATCACGCACAAAGCGACACAGAAAGACGACACTGCTGGTCCGTGAAACTTTATTCACAGGGTTACTGTAACCCGATTGCAAAATCCACATCGCATTCGTCGTGTTCACAAGAGCTATCCGATTCGTTCTGCAATATCATAACCAACATTAATCATTAATCCTTACGATGACATTCAACGAGGTGAGAAAGATATTTCATTTATCTGAAATTTCTATCATAACAACGCGATAAATTATTTGCAGAAGTATCACACGTCGCGATGCGATTCCACTGAAGCTATTTTTATCTCGATAACACTCTTCACCAATAAATTCATTAAATGCGGTTTAACCCGGGGGAGAGAGAGCCCCGTATAAGTTTTCAGCGGGCGTGTGACATTAGCTTCGGGGGCGGGTCGAAGAATGCGGAATAAGGTTCGAAAGTGGGGTACGTGAAAGAGGACCGACGCGCCGTGCGATATACGATATATATCTTTGGACGAGGCTACGTGACCGGAATCTCGAGGAGGTTAAAGTTGGATTTGTAACGTATTTTTCGTCGACGTGGAAATACCTATCGACTTGGTGCGCCACGCGTACAGCGGCGTCCCGTAATTTCCGTCCTGCGTCCCTCGCGATTGACGCGAGGAAGGAAAGATTTACGTTGAAAGGACCGACACGACGGGGACACGACGGGGATACATACGTTACAGCTTTACGCACATTGAGTTGGTTTTGCGTTGCTCGTCGGGAGTATCATAGAACGGCTTTTAAATTTCTCGTAAGTCTCGCGATATCGGTATTCTTGCGACATCATTTCTCATCTCACCAATGCGTCCTCGACGTCCGAGAAGCGCAGGCACCACCGATATATAATACTCATTCTGATTTACATCCCCCTGAAATTACGTAATGCATTCATGAGTACTTTTACATAGAATGCGTATGTAAATATGTATATGTGTGTACATAAAATATATATGCGCGCGTGCTCCGTTGCGACAGCCTTCGAACCATCGGTGAATTTTCGATTTCCTCAATTTCCTCGTTTTCCTCGGCGGTCGCCGGCAGCTTTTTTGATCGCGTGCATAAAACTCCCCGTCCGGCGTTTCATCTCCCCCGGCGTTTGTCCCCGCGCGACGTTATATCCTCGAAAGTTTATCCAGCGGTGCATTTTCCCAGCGGTGTTGCATTTGTCGAGATGCAACGCGATTCCGAGCAAGATAGATGAACCTCGCTCTCGTTGTTTCCTTCAGCGCGGGAGAAAATGGGGCCTGGGCACATGGTACGCGCATCCGCTGAAATACGTCTGTCCCCGATGTGGTGTCGCGTTGACGAAGACTCTTTACTTCGGTAAATTGTTAGGACAAATTTTAGTATTATTTTTGTTGAATGAAACCTCCTTCCTTGTTTTTAGATCTCATTTAACGTTTCATTGATCATTCCCCTAGAATCATCATCATAGTGCCGTGATCCAAATTAGCCGTGATCCAGATTAGCCGTGTCCACTTAACGTTCAGATTCATAATCCTCGGATTTGACTGAGACGAATTGACGATCGCAAGGCAAGCTTCTGACATCTTTTGATACTTGTCAATGATATGTTAAAAATCTCCTAAGTTATAGACGGTAATTCCAGTGGTAGCTTATACAAAGGGCACCCTAGTCAGATATAATGCATTACGGCAGTGCGTTGCGACCGGATACAGGGAGCGTGTACGACGCAGTGCCGGAGAATGGAGTTAACGCTATAGATACTGGAACCGGGTTGAATTATGCTCCGTTATGGTTGTGCCTTTATAGATGCTGCTTACCAAAGAGCTCGTGCGCGCACTGTGTGCACCCCGGGATTCAATGTGGTACAGACATTCACACATACATATCTGTATTATACCACGTCACATGCGCACGCTCTAATCGGATAGAGCTTCAATCGGAAGACTACCTCCGCGATATATACCCTTCTTGATGTACGCGGATACGGTATATTTTTTAGAGCATGGAGCATTGTAAATGCAGGGGGTTGCCGACGAGATAACAACCGGAGCACCTAAAGCGGAACTGATTCGGTTTACGCGCTCGGAATCACGAGTCGGCTTGATCGCGAAGCGCGTCCCTTACTTCCATCTCCGTTATACGAGATTCTTTTTATTATCGAACTGTGCTCGATATCACGCGGGCGCTCATAAACACTACGGCGGGAAAGGTATCACGAGCGAGCGAGTGTTTACGCCTTTATCGCTAATATCGTTGCTTACGCTCGATTGTTCTTCGCGGTTGTATCGGGCTGCGTAAATATCGAGCATTGATATTTCATGGTTCCTCTTTACGGCCTACGTTCTTTCGCTCGATCGAGGGCGAGTTGTAGATACGAATCTTGGAGATTTTAGTGCTCATCAAAACTCGCGCAGCCTTCCGTCCGCTTGGATTCCTTCGGTTACTGTCGTGTTGTTGTACCTTTCTCATAAATCTGACATGTACAAAACGTATAATATGTAATACTGTACATTTCAACGTGTACAATAAAGTGCAACAAAAGTGCGAGATGATAGAACTCTCTCATCATTACCGCTCAGATTCTTCGATATTTGACAAAGTTTCGTAAGAAGCAAGACGGAGAAGCGTCAAACACGATAGAAATTTTAATTATGTTTGCCTGTCTAACGTATTAGTTGGAACAGGTGATTCTAGGTATTTCTGTGGCTGCTTTCTGAATAATATCGCGACTGTTCAGCGTATTATTTGATCAATATCAAGACATACATCGTTGTTAGCTCTTTACATTAGAATCGATTCTGTAATTCCGTGAACTAACGATATATTTTTCTTTATGTTATAGGTAAGTGACACATTCGCATCCAACTCCGCAACTTCGATACGTAAGTTATCAAAGTTACGTTAGTTTGTAGTCACCATTTCATTGTGCAACAAGAGGTAATAATCAGGTAGGGTAGGACGGGGGTGGAGGCAAATGCAATTCACTTTGTAATAAAAATGGAAATTAACACGAACTACGTGGACGGAAAACAAGGCTAACCTCCTCTGCCAGTAGCTCAGAGGGTAACGCGAAAGCTTGAATAAACAAACCCACCCCCGCGCCACGCTGGTTGCCACCCTCTTTGCCGTCTCCATCAGTCTCAAGGCACGGGGCCAAAGGACGTTGTTATGATTGCTAATGGAAAACTATCCAATTCAAAGAACAAAGTGAAGTAACGAGTTACTTTACCACCGCACGAATACACCGACGGTGCCATGAAAGTTTCGGCGGGGTGGCGGACGGGGAGAAAATAGCACGGTTTGTTAACATTAGCAATGAGAGCGGCGAAAGATCGCGAAGACGAACGAAAGCGGCTTTATTTGCCGGGAATGAACGCGTCCTCATTACAATATCGGAAGGGGTGAAATTCCTGTGAGGTGAATATCGAGCAAATGGGAGATACGAAATTCGTTGCGCCACGACACTTTAATCGCTCTTCCTTCGTTAAGACATTAATTTAGCCGTTTTCGCGTGTCTTACTGTTTATGCTCACATTTTATCTAACTCTGAGATATTCGTATAATTTCCTTTACTTGCTCGCTCTCTAACGATCACCGCGAGTGCACGCGAGGCACGCTCTGTTCGTTCGCGAGAAATGTGCTTTGATGTACGAATTGAATAAGTCGCACAACGGACGTATTTATTCAAGAGGTAGATCCCGCTCGCAAATGAAACGTAGCGGGACATTCTCGCCGAGAATTAACTGCGATATTCTCGTGTCCTCTATCAGTCCGCCGTCTCCTGCTCAAGTCGCAGGGGGGGGGGGGGTGAAGGAGAGAGGAAAGAGGACTGCAATTACGATTCGTATATACATTGTGATGCATATAAATTTAGGACAAAACGTTTCTCCCTGGCAACCCCGGGATCGTGTACCACGCGCCCCGCCATGCGCCAAGTACCGTTTGATCCCTCTGAATTTCTCCGGCTCCGGCGAAATTATCCGACAATTAGCGAGACCTTGCTCGCATTCGAATACCTACATCCGCCCCCCTCTTTCCCTCCCCTCTCAGCGCTCTCCTTCTGTCTTCCGCCGCGCGGAAGGCCGCGGGACTTTTTAAGCTTAAGTCTCGGCGAGATTTAAATTTCAAAATTTCAATCTGGCTTGCAAATCTGTCCGCCTCCTTCCGCCCGCGCGAGCGAACGACCGCGCTTCCGCCTCCTCGTAGACGCGGCCAGATTGCGCGGGTCCGACATCAAAAGTCTTTTACGTCGCGTGCTCTTTTCCCTCTCTTCCTCCGTTTTCTTTTCTCCTTGTCGCTCTTGCGTCGCCATCCGCTTCTCTTGGTGCTCTTGCGTAAGTCGTCGAATTGAAAATTTCATCGCTGAATGGAAACACGCGTGCTAGCGGCGAATGTCGCTGGCAAACATCCTCCGTCGTTTTCATTGCGAAGGGCGAAGAAATGAAATCCAGTTGGTGCCACTTCCGATAGACCTTCGTTCAACTAATGTGTAACCAATGCAAGCGACCACTATATTTTATCTTATCATATCGAATCGTTTAACTTATCGGAACATTTTTTGCTAATTACAAGTCTCTAACATTATCATTGCAAACGCAAATTAAAATTTGACTTATATATATTCCGAGATTTTCGCGTTTGATGTTTAAAAATTTATTATGTAGTACGTATGTTTGATGAATTACACAGTGAGTTGGGTACAAAAAGGTACAATGTAACGTCTCATAACGCAATAATTCGAAATAAATGTGCTTTACGAATATCCGCTTTGCAGTCGAATGTACGTAAGCGAATTTCACAAATTTTCAATATAAATATCAACGTGATTGCCGAGCCGCCTTCCGGGAGATAAATCGGCTACTCGTAACCGCATGGAAATCACCCCTGTCGGTGACTTTGTCGACGTAATTACTTTACGGGGCATTAAGGTACACTGAGATAGCAGCGTACCTGCGCCGAGAGCCACGGAGCTTGTCAACCGTCGGAGGAGAACGTTGCGTCGCGGCGATGGCGAACACCCGGCGAAACTTTTAATTTTTCCTCGAAAAACTTTAGCCGCTCGTTACGTCGTCCCGAGTGCATCGCGCGGCCGGCGACGAGGCGGGGCGAAATTAAAATTCATGCGGCGGCGCGCCTTTTCTCGGCCGCGTGTCTCGCGGGGACCACGGGGGCGTCCTGCAGGACGAAGCGCGCGCATGATGAAGGACGCCGCGCCGTACGTCACCGCAGGGTGGTACTCGGCAGTGAAAGAAGAAGAAGAGAGGACTAGAGATTCCGCGAGGGGAAGCGTGGCGGATTTACCCAAATTTGCAAATCAAATCCACCCTCCGGTTGCGCGCGCTCTTTCGTGCCAATTACCGTTCCCAAACCGTCTTCGCTCCCGTTCGTGACACACGCGTGGCACAATTACCTCGCGACGCGGATTATATCATTATTCGGATGGTTATTTTCAGCGGCTCTTTTATACAGGGATACGTCCGACTTTTCGGTCTACTTTTGTGGACACGTCGTCCGCACAAATAGCACTGACCGAATTACAGCCGCGGAATGACAAATAATTCGGTCAAGATAATTATCCGCGCTCTCGTAAAGTCCGGTGAATTTTTCGATGCGACAGGCGCGTCACTTCGCGTGATTCCAATAAACGAGCTGAAATTCACGTTACGATCGTCAGGGATCCGAGTTTCGATTTTACAGCCCAGTGGACGCCGTCAGATATTAATACCACTCGAGTCCTTTGTTCCGACCGATTTTATGGTGAGCGTGCCTGCGTGCTGTTTGCGAGACGGGTCGTTCATATAATTTTTCAGGATTGGCGGTGAACCAACACCGTCCGTGACAATCGCGCGATCAACACGCGAGAGCGCTGACGGGTCCTGATAAAACTTCATTCGCAGCCGATGCCGAATTATGATCCGTGAATCAACGCAGCGATTTAAAACGCTCACACCAGCCAAGCAACCGCGCCGTGAAGTTTCGCGCCGCGAATCCCCGAGGAAATTACATCTTACAAGCCTCGCGCTACACTCCAAGTTACAACGTTTCAATACAGCTTGCATGCCCAAAGTTTCACGTCTCGCAGCGCATTCCAGCTTTCACCGGGATAGTTCCTTGTATCGCGATATATCCGGCTCCATAGCGAAATCTCGTGACAATTACGTTAATGGAACCGCCACGACGAACTTTGCGAATGATTACCGCAGCAGGAGAAACGAGACCGCCCGCACTCGCGCGGGGATGGAAAGGACGGAGAATCGCCGTCCGTGTTTTCTCCGTTAACTAAAATCATCGTGAACTCGCTCGGATAGGACAAATCAGTCGATTGCGCGCGCGATCCCAATTTTATGCCTTCCCTTTGCCGGCACTGTCCTCTGTATCCTCTGACACGTCTTTCGTCTTCCTTATCCCGCATCATCTCGCACAAGTTTCCGAAACTGGTGCGTCCGCCTCGGAAAGTTTTAACGAGATCGATTTTACGCCGGGGCGAACGACGAAGGTACCAGCGAGCGAAGGGATTGTCCTGGGAATGCTGGACGACGTTTTGTTGACAGTGAGCCATGTATTGTTCCTCGAATCCCCCTCTTTTGTCGAATGTGAAATACTCGAAGCGGCTGCTACGCTTCTTGAAACTTCAATATCGCGCGCTGCATTGTACGTTGCAGCCCGGCGAGCTTTCCGTTCTTCGATTTTCTTATTTTCTTACCGCGCGAGACTCCAACTTCTCGGTATTTATTATTATTTTATCGTACCGGAAGCGTATTCGAAGCATAATGTTCGATTAAATTCAGTCTGAGTGAGGCAGGCAAGGAACGCCCATTGTATTCTCGTGGTCTGCTCTTTGTCGAAAATAAAATACTCGTGTCAGGTATGAATTTCGATTTACGACCTTCCACGAACGTACACGTTTTGCATGCAGGATTTTTATATAAACAACATGGACAAACTTTTTCAGGAGACATCGCACGGAACATGCGTATCGATAGGTATCGATAGGTCACAGTGAAATTCGCGCACAAATTCAATCGAGTATATATGCACGTGAAATTGCAAATTATGGACCTTATTTCTACCTGGGACTTTCTAATAACCGCAATTCCCGATAAATGCTGCGAATCGAAATTACTATAATTATGTAAATATCGATGGCGGTCCATATTCCATATCACAGCGTTTCATGCTCGTTTATTTCGTAATATGAGTCAGCGAATAGCGCGTCGTCACTAACGTAATGAAGGCATGACGGCAGAATATGCGTGGGTCCACATCGACTGCATATTAATATCCGCCAGGTCGTCGTACGTGGAAATTATACAGATTCCCGTATATCTCCGCAATCATCCGAAAGTAACGCGCGCAGCTAATTCTTCTCTTTTGCAAAAGCTGACAATCCGCTAAATCTGCTACACAGTCGCGTACTATGTTAGTAGTATTATGACCGGATATATTATCAGCGACACGGCAGATATTGTTATTCTATAACAGATATCCACTGTACAATAAACGTATGTAACATTTATTGCATGAATACACAACGTTACACGTTGCGTTATTGATTCGCGGAGTGCTCCGGTCACTCCCAATTTTAATTTTAACGCCAGGTTCTTTCGAATGCGGGGATTTGTCTGTTAACCGAAATGTGGAATTACCAAAGCGGCGCATTTATCAACACATTTCTCGTAATTATTACAGGACGCTGCCATTTTGCATAGTGTAATATTTTTGCGCAAAATATTATTCGCACGTTATTATTTCTCCTGCATCCTGCCTTTTATACTGCCTTCCGTTATCATTAATGCCATGTAACACTCGCAAGCGGGCGCGGAGCTCCGCAAAAATGCGGAAAGTAATCTGGCTTAAGTTTCCATTTGCAGCGACATAAAATTCGCGGGTATGCTAAAGAGGTTTACCAGATGGATTATTTGTGCGAAATAAATTTCGCGCTTGGAGCTTGGCGCGCATGGAATCAGCACTTTCGTTAGCCGCGAAGGATGGCTTTTGAAAGGACTGTTCGAGGTATTAAGGCTCAAGCACGAAATTGAAAACGTACGCTCTGTAGAGGGGGAAGGCGGGCCGGGATGGCGTAGCGAACGAAGCGAGGGGGTGGGCCAACCCCCCCCGTGCAAACGGACGGCCAAACCAATTCCACACCCCAACTCGGCGTCAGTCACTGTTTCCAATCCCATTAGCGACATGGTGATTCGTGAATGGGTGCGAAAATGCGAGGCTTTTAATCAACGAGACTCATTATCATCAAGCGTTCCGCGATTTTCACCGCGTCGTCCTTGCGAGTTAATGAACAAAATCGATTTGGATGACACTCGCGCACGGCAGTTTGCGTCCTAAGATTAGCAACGCGGAGGAGCAACGCAATCTGCATTCTCCCACGTACGGAGCCAGCCTGTTGAAGACGACGGTTTCTAATGCGTGTCTATTAATTGGGGTGGGCAGTTAGAGGGTTTTATGTAAGAACTTTCCAAGTACCGTTTAATTTAATGGCACTTGGAGACTTGGTGCATAAAGCTTTTCATTTATAACGCCGCTTGCATTCGTGCGCTCTGAGAGTCGAGTCTGGTCTTCACACTAAGCCACCGTCCGACAATCCGGAACGTGCCATTAGCCGAACATTTGCGTAACACTCGCGTGCACGTCCATCAGAGACGATTTGCGATCTGTTCGATATAATGGTGCTGCGTCCTGCGTGTGTTTCGCGTGTTTCAGTCTTTTTGCAGAATAAACGAGCCGACATCTGCATTCTGTTTACGCATCCCACGGCGATTCTCGATTCGCTTTTATGCCCCTCCGAAGAAACCTTCATGCCCGCAATTGCTCGAACGATTCGCATCGCTCCCATGGGCGTCGTGGTCGGCAAAAAATACATCGTTTTGCGGACGCCGCAACCCCGCCTGGACATTTCGATACGCGCCACAAGCACGAATTCGTCCAGACAGCGAAAACATCCGCCTCGCTTCGGCAGGGCGGCAGGGCGAGAAGAACGAAAGAGACTCGGCGATAATAAAAGAAAAGCGAGCAGATGGCAGACGTTGGCGCCGCGCTAAAGTGACGTTATTGTGATACAAATTGAGATATAGAGTGCCGGAGGTTCGGGAGGCGGTGACGAAGAAGGTTGAAGGATCAGCCGAAGCTGTTAGTCTTGATTATCGCGGACAGTCGTACCGGAACCCTCGCGATGTCGGCGCGTATCCGAGGGAAGATGCATGGTGCCCTTCCCAGTGCGTAGTCACGGTGTCCTCCGTGTACTCATTGGGGAACTATTAATTCGTACAAATGCCATCCTTTATTAGACAAGGACTCATTAGCTCCAGAAAATAACGTTTAACACACCGTTATACGCGTGCGCGAGGACTAGTCTCCATTTGAAAGTGTAATTTTTCTCCTGCTACGCACACAATGATAAGAACGTAGAACGTCGAATATATATATATATATATAGTAATACGATTAATCTCGTAAATATTATATTATTGACGGATATCAATATTAAATCTCTTTGGAAGAAATAGTTGCGTACTCTTTTCGTTTACCATCGTTCTACGAAGCGGTATCCGTTATATAGCTCAATCAGCTAAGCTTGTGTAGATATATATACATATATATTGTATGTATATGTATATACATTGCGATCAAAGTGGGCACGTTTTATCGAGGTGCCTGAATCGAATGTACCGTAAAGCTACAGGGCTACTCGGCAGTTTAGCGACGCCGACACAGTACCCATCCTCATCACTCTCCGCGACCATCTTCCCTGGCACTTCGGCAAGAGCTTTATTGAAGTCCAGTCAATCTCTGTCGTCCGTAGTTTCCGATCTGAAGCGCGCCGTCCAGCCTTTGAACCGGCTCACGGGCAGAGGGTGGCGAGGGTGGACGATCGGCTTTATATATAAACTTGAGAGACAAATGGCGCGAGGTCGTACTATGGCGGCAAAGGCGCAAGTGCTAGGAGCAGGTGTAGCACCGGGTATATACTGTCGGTGAATGGGCCGTCGGTAATTAAAATGTCTCCCTTAGGAAACTCGGTGCCGCAATGGCTCGGACTGCAACCAACTCTTTCTTCTGGATATTTATTTGCTCACGTACGACTAACCCTTGCGAAGCATAGTAAATCGATCATTATCGCCGAAAAGTTACAATTTTCTATTATTGCTCATTAAAGATTATTATAAATTCTCGGAATTAATGGAATTCTTTAATACGTCGCCTTATACTCACGATGTATTCGTGCTTGTAATAAACAAAACGTCTCTCTTGTTAGTAAAATTGTCCGTTTTTCCTTTTTCTAATTTTATAAAAAAGAGTTCAGGATAAGTGACCGTAGTTTTACTTTCGCTCGATCCAGTACATGTTTCGAAAAGAGATCATTCTTGTAAATAGCAATCCGTGCATTTTCCAACGAGAAATCTTGAGCGAATCTTCTGACACTTCCAGTCTCGGCATGTCCCGATAGGCGGTAATGCTCGCTTACGCTTTTCCGACACTTTTTCCTCCCCGTTCTTTCTCGTTAGTAGTTTCTCCAGGTGGAGAAAGCCGCCGGGCATGCGATTTCGAGCGACATCGGCGACGCGCGACGATACCTAAAAGTGCCAAAAACTTTCGGCGAAGAAGTTTCTCTAAAAGTCACGCGGAGATCGCGTATTATCTCCTTCAGCCTTTTACTCCTTTTTCTTTGAACTTTCTCTGACACATCGTGCCGATGACACGCGAGATTGGGCGGAGTAATTCCGCTCGAGCGGTCTAAGGTTCGGCGACGCTTCCCATCGTTAAAAACTACGAAAGATAGGTCGCTGGCGGACAGTATGAGCGAAAGAATTTTGCCGACCTCCATCATTCCTCGCTGTTGGCGACGCAGAAGCCGACGTTGCCGAGGAAAACGGAGAGTGGATCCTTAGTCTCTTGGGATTATGGACCTTCGTCGATGGTACTGGACCGAGTTGGAACATCGGCGAAAGACTGGGATCAAAAGCAGAGTGTATCCTCGACGGAAGAACTCCGGGGAAATCGATCGCTCGAGTTTCGATAGTTAATTAAACTTGGAGTTATTAAATCCGCAAGAAGTGTACGATGCTGTTTGTGTCGGCCGCGGATACATGTACGTCCATCACGAAATTATTTCCCATTTACCGTGTCACTGCCGCGACTACACCGCACGCCGCATATACAATCAGTTTTATCAAATATTGACGACTGCTACGTAAATAGCAAACATATAATTACGAGTTGGATCAGTTGTAAAGCAGGGCGCGGTAATCGAGGGATAACGTGATATAATATTTAACGATTAATATTATTTGGACGGGGATAATTATATGCGAGACACAGACTTTTTATCCGAAAATTTTATCCGAAAATGCTTTTCTGTCTCGTTACCAAGTTCTCTTTCTTTCTCCCGTTTTCCCGTCGAACACCACCCGTAATGGGGGCGGTTGTAAAGGAAAACATCACGCAGCGACGGGGCGATTTTATTTGTAGCCAAGGTTGTGGCGCTTTATGTAGCAGGTCCTATTGCGAAAGATTCATCGAGACAGTCCGTGCACCTGCGTACCTCCGAGCTCCTCTTCCAGACGCGCGTTTGACGGAGGAGGATTTACGATCTTGCGCCCTGGGCCAGATTAGGCTGGCGCACAGCGCGGATTTTTCGAGAGCGATTCGACGGATGGGAGTTGTTAAAGGAGACGCTTTTAAAAACGCCCCCTACGTGCCATCTCCCCGTGCCTCCTGCTCATCATCCAGTTCGGAACGAGTAGCGACGAGGGAGGCACAATCTGCCTGCCGTAAAACAGCGACGCCGAGGGCTCTGCGTCGAACGCGTCGACGAAGTTATAGTTTTATCTGGTACAACGGTGAGCGCGCGATGCGCCATGGAAAAAGAGCGCGACGATGAGAGAAGAAGGAGAAGTATAAAAACGTAGGGCCATGAAGTTCGCGGGGTGCAAAACGAAGAAATATAGGAAGAGAACGAGAGAGAGAGAGAGAGAGGAACGAGGGAGGAAAAAAAGAGGAAGGTATTTTTGCCCCTTTATGATTGTAGCGAATCTCTCGCGTACTTTACATCGCCTCGTAAACTTCTCTCTTTGCGCTGCTCTCGTGGTCCTTAATAATAGATTTCCACGTGTACCAGCATCGGATATGAACGACGTCCGGGGGCAGCAACGGGGCGGGGGAAGCGGAGAACGGGAACGTGACGCGCGAGGGTTATTCCTACGCATCGATGGCTGCGCTCGAGCTGGCGGAACATCGTGGCAATCGAGACCTCCGCTCCTTCGCGGACACGGCAGTTGCTTGAAGAATTTATTTAGCGTCCGCCATATAACGCGTCTGATCGTATGAGATCCGAAAGTGACGACGAGCTATGTCAGTATCGGTGATATGTTGGTGAAACGAAAGTAAGCCAACACTTTTAAAGTGACGGTGCAGCGTGTTATCGTCATCCATCGGTAAAACACGTCATAAACGCTCGCTGTAGAGGCACAGCCTCTTCTTTTCGCCTGCACGCGTGCACGCGTGAACGCGCGCGCGTGTGCGCACGCCCACTTGGGAGCGCACAGCAGCCGGGATAAACCGCTGACTCAAGCTGTTTGACTTGCACATTTCTAGCGTCGCTCTCTCGCCGCCACCCTCGGACGCCGTTGGGGGATATAAACGGGGCGCTTTAGAGCTCCCTTGAAATTGGACTGCGGGAAATGAATGCGCGTTCCCTCTCCATCCCTTTTTCTTCGGCGCTCGTTTTACGTAGCCCCGCGCGCCTCTTTGCCAATCCTATCTTTCTCTCATCGTCTTTTAAAGTCGGCTTGACATTAGCCTTGGATAGCAAGACATTTTCCAATGTGTTTGACGGCCTTCGCGCCTCGCCGTGTCGCTCGACAAGGCCGTGAAAACTGGACGACAGTACGATCACGACACCGTGGAGCGGGAACCCCTCAGTGTGACAATATTGACAGGACTACCACGAATTTGCATATGTACGGCGTCAAATTACACAAAGTTACGTGACACATTTTGAAGTCTGCGGTAATGGTCCTGCTATTTCTATTTACCGCGCGATAATTAGAACTGTTGTAGAAAAGGAGCGACACCGTCAATTTATAATTATTAACATTCAAACATATAGGTGCTCGTATATAATTCTCGTGAACAATATCGTGGGACAAGTTATATCTATCGTTCTTGTAGACAATCTCGTCCGGTAACGAAGCCCTTTCTTACGTAACCACTGACAAAAGTTCGCGCTTCGTGGACGTCTCTATCACAGTTCATTCAGATAGACACATTCAGAAGAAACGGACGTTTACTCGCGATCGGTGGCGTTCTACGACGGTAGAACAATGCGTTGCGATATCATCGACGAAGCCCCTTCATTTTGTCGCGCGACACGAGAATTCCGGGACAATGCGCGCCCGAAAATTTCCAGCATGGGAATCTCTCGTTCGAAAGAGCGGGCGGAACGGAACGTCGAGCGGTGGCGCAATGCTGGACGGTGCGGTGGAGAAGTAATGGGACAGGGGAAGTGCCATTGTACGCGCATAAATACGATTCCGGGATTAAAAAAGTGGAGAGCGAGAACCCCTCCGAGGGGACAGCGAAGCGGGGCGCGATCTCTTTCCTCGGTGACGCGCCCGTGGCGCAACCGCAATACCCGTAAAGAAGATCCGACTGGCGTGCTGCTGCGTGCGGATGCTGAGCCGCCGGAGCGTGAAGAGAAAGCAGCTAGCTATCTCCTCCACCTTCCACCCTCGCTTCCTCGTTCGACTATGCCCGGTAAACCCTTCCGTTACACCCGCCTGTCGCTGCTTTTTTCGGGCGTCGCTGCCGTCGCGTCTTGTATTTGTTTTACGTTTTCCCGGATGTTACATACCCGCGAACTCGACTCAGCCGACATCACCTGTGATGCCGGTCTCGACGCTTCGCAACGACATCATGAGTAATACAAACGCATTACAGCCTCCTCCTACGAAAATGCTAAAAATGAAAAAGATTTACGAGTCTGCCTTATAAATGAGTTGATGAGACTGACTTTAGCAGTAAATGCTTCAATAATATCCGCTGTTCAATTAGCGCAAACGACGTCGCAAATATCGCATGATGTCGCAAAGCGATGAATGTCAACGCACGGCGAAAGAAATTACTGCACGCTATTTATATGCACGGCACTCTAAATTCGTCGCTAATGCTGATGACTAATCATTATCCATCAACAACCCGTCTATTCGCTTATCAAAAACCATCTATCTTGCGGTATTTCCTCGTTGGATATAATGCCATACTCGTACGATGACATATAGCTTGTAAATAGTCGGGGCCGTAAAAGTGTCGACTTGGTTCGAGCGTAATAAAATCGAGCGTAGTACGTACCTGTTCACGGCGACCGCGATTTTTACGGTCGACGATCGATCGATGCGGCCCGGCTCGGATTAGATGGATTAGTGAATGACGTTAGGCAATAACGGTAATGGAAGGCGGCAGCGTTTAACCGTAGGCTATCGGTGGACGAACCGGAAGTTATCCGGCCCATTGGCCGCGGAATAGGTGCGAGAGAGATGCAGGGATTGAGAGAGAAGAGAATAGAGAGACAGAGAGACAGAGAGAGAGAGAGAGAAGTGCTATAGATCGGAGTATGGTAATTGCGCCTCATGCCGGACCAATCGCAGAGTCCCGAATAGATTGTGGCGCAAAAGTCCTCGGATGTGTGAGTGTGTGGACGCGCGGACGATCACGATCGATCGATCACAAAGCGTCGAGTCGAAGGAGACAAAGCGCGTTGCCAGTGTTAAAGTGTCGGATGTCTGGTAATACCAATTCACTGTCGGTTTTAGATACTTCCCAGTGTGCGACGTGGCAGATATTGAAAGAGGAAGCACGTAGTATCCCGCGAAATTGGACAGTATTGACAAGTATCCTGAAGGGATAGCAAACGTACTACACGTATACCTCCACAGAGTTTCCGGAGGAAACTTGCGTCTTCCCGCAAGTGCACGTTCAATTCTTTAAATCGACGCAGCAGTCGCATGATTACCTCATTAAAATTCTTGATATTCGGAATCATATTTACATTTTCAGGTAAACAGTTTATGCATTTTTGCGCCAGATGCTTTAAAATCCTTTCCATTTTTTCCAAGATATGGTTCAGTGTTTGCTGATACACCAGCTAGCTCATTGAATTTTCGGATCAGTTTACGATGATTTCTTTCAATTCGACGCATTCGTAATGCCAAGGGTAAGGCAAGGTGGTGTAACGATCCTATAATGTTAGCGAAAATGGTGTGGGATCGTAATACACATTCGAGCGTTCGCAATCACGGGTCGTAATCCCTATTCTTATCGGCGGCATCAATCTGACAATATTGATTCGAGTATGCAGTCGGGCCTTCCGGCTGCCCATTTCGACCTATTGGCAAGTGCTCCGGAGCACATTATGTTCCCGATTTATTGGGAAAGCTTGCGAATTGGTGAGAGACGGAGAGAAAGAAGGAGAGGAAGAAGGAGAGAAAGAAGGAGAGAAAGAGAAAGAGAGAAACGCGAGAAGAAGGGAAAGAGATGGGCAGGAGAGAACTAGACGCGACGCTAGCGCGAGACGGAAAAAGTCGTCGCCGAGGTGGAATGAAAGGAAAGGAAAGAGAGGAGGGCGAACGAGAGGGTCCGTCGTATACGAGGACTCGGGCGGCTACAAACACTCGTGCGTGGTTCTCCTCTTGGGGAAAAGCTCCCGGCTACGACTCATTCCCGTAAAGAGGCTAAGGGAGCACACGGGGGACGAAGGAGAGGGAGGAGGAACGAGGAGTGCGCGGAGACGACGGAGAGCCTAGGAACGTATAAAATGAAGACCAGGTCTGAAATGATAAAACTGAGGATATTTCTAGCTTACGCCGGTATAAAGGGAGGTCTTCGTGAGATGGAATGTCCCCGGCTGGATGGCAGGGAGGTTAGATCGAGTCTCTTTCATATATGGACAATATCACCAAAATATGGTCAGTTTTAAGAACCATCGCGCTTCCCGCGGGATCCTCCGTCTTCTCCGTCGTAGTGATTTCCGCGCCGCATTTATATCTACGATCTCTCTTTCTCTTTTCCTTCCGTCACGTGAGGGACAGCTATCGCGACGGCTCTTTGCACACCCGTTGAACTTTCGGAATTTTATTTTTCGCAAGGGCGGGGCAGCGGGCCGGGGAGAGAGAGCCACTCGCCTTTAATAAAGTTACATGCATTCGTTCCACCTCTATGAATACGTAAACGGCTGGGCGCTTATACCCCGATAGAAGTATCCTCTTTAAAAGCGATTCCTTTCGGGATCGCATTTGCAGCAGCGCGCATGGATGCCAAGTGGAACGCGACGTGGGCATGCCTCAAATCCCCGGGATGTGCTTGGGTATCGCGGAAGGAGATGGAGAATTATGAATAAGACGCGGCGTTTATCTCGGGACGAAGTACGATAAAAGTATCCGGTATGCGGATATATCGTCGGAATTGCCTCCGTCTACCCGAATACCCGGGCACGAGCTATAAGCGGGCGTATCTTTTGATTCGGTTGGACGATGGTTCGTGCCGCTTTTCCTGTCGTCCGAGCAGAACCGCGACTTTGCGATCCACGAAGGTCCGCTCGTCTGCGTATCGAGAACGAGGAATTAAGATTACCCGGTGCAACAATTTTGCATAACGCCTCCACGTTGCGCTATTGGCGGAGCAAACTGCAATTTTGGGCGTCGAGAGGAGCACGCGGATGGATCTCGCGAATTCCAGGCTGTCGCGCTACTAACACCCGTCCTCGCGCATTAATGCGAAATGAGATTACTTAGGTACGTGAGAGTCGTCTTTCGAGCTCTCCAGCACTGTTAACTTAAATTGACTATCGTTCTCGAAATAATGGTGGTGTCTTTGTCGCCTTTGCGCCGGGCTCCCGTTCCCTTGTTCCCGCTCCTCGCCCTTCCAGGTCGTTGGTGCTCATTTTCGTCCCCTCGTTGCCGCCACCTCGCGTCCCCACGTTCTCCTTCTTTGAACGAGCGGGGAACTTTGCGTCGTGAAATTGTATTCCGTCTCCAAATTAACAATTACATTGTTTTAAAAAGCTGTGCGCCGGCTTAAGGGCTCTTCCTTCTGCAGTCGTAACATTGTATAGTGAAGAGCGGACGGGCGGAGACAGAAGCGAAAGCGACGCCAACATCCCGACGTTCTCTCGAGGAAGGGGAAGGGGGGGAGTGGAGAGAGAGGGACATCCCGTTAAAAAACTCTTTCAATTATTTGCCGCACTAACGCACCCGGCAAACTTTTAGTTTTTAATCTGGCGGCCACGACGCGGCTACCGGGAAAATGAAAAAGGGAAAGGCTAGATAGGCCGCGTGTCTCTGCTCGAGCCTCCGCTGGTGGCGAACGGTCGTATCCGGGGGTCAAAGAAAATTCCTGGACCTTAAATTGCTTTCGAGACTTTGTACCCTCGTACCCGATTCGTCGTCCGTCGCCGATGGAAATGCTGATATCTGCATCGAGATGTAGCCATGCGCGTACATTCGCCTTCCCCGCGCTCCTCCCCGTCACACCCTCGTAATCGTGCAGTTGATATTTTTCTCGCGTTGCGTTCACCATCCGTTTCTCGACGGGCACATCATTCGTACGCGGTCGTACTGACGGAATCGCCCGGAATACGCCCTTGCCCTCGTGCGAATGAGCCGTTTCTCGCCGGGCAATTTCCGCGGAACGGTTTGCGCACACGCAGCTGTTGGTAGACATTATCGTTTGGGGGCCCCCTTTCTCGCGATCTCGCGCAAATCAAATGGCGGCGGCTCTGGCGCGGACGTTCGGCTTTTTCTTTGATGCCCTTTCGAGCCTTCGCCATGTTGGGGAGAAGGCAGTCGAGTGAGAGCCTGTAGCTATCCCTTGGCAGGGGTTGCCGAGGCGATCGCAGCGCAAGGGGTGTACGGGACGAAGCTATGCGATGCCTCGACGCCTCGTACCTTCGGTCCACACAAAGGTCTCTCTCTCGCGTTATTGGCAGACCGCTTTACCACGTCACCCTCCGCACTCTTCCTCTTCCTACACCGTTCCGGACGTGTTACGTCGAATATTCCACCGTATCGCCAGATCGCAAGATTTTCTTTCGCCCTCCTCCGATAGACGAAGGAAAGATCCGTCACGTTGCTCGTGAAAGCTGATATCTTCTGTGTAACCTCTGCGAAGTCGAGGCTATTCCGACGTCGCTAGAATTTTGATGGTACGCGGAAAAATCAATCGCTGTGACTTGGAGTTTTTGGGGAAAATAAAACCTCACGAGAGAGAAGCGCACGGTAGATATATTCGTCGGCAATTCACATGAGGCGTTATCTCTGGATATGTATTTTGGACATACATGTATATACATTTGGGGTGTATATATATAGGTATGTCGAGGGTACGGCACGTTTATACTGATTTCCGTTGGCCACATGAGAGTATGGTAAGGTAACCCACATGGCATTTCCACACGGGTTCCCTCCTGCTAAAATAATACTCGCCAAACGGACTGCGAAAAATATCTTCAAAATAGCGCATGGGACGAGCATCGCGAATGAAATCCCTTTATTTATCCATGAACGAAAATCAACACGTGGGCAAAGTCGAAAACGTACTCGCACACACACGCGAAACACGCGTGCGGGTAAAAACGTCTCTAGCCAGCTTTGACCGCGTGTGTACGCTCGTGCAAAGCACCGCAATTTGCGCGATTACGTTTTCGGTTCTCCTGTCGCGCGGGTCACACGAGTTTCTGCCCGCATCCGGCATGATGGAATATTACTGTGCAAAACGGCTGAAACTCCGCCACATAAATCAGCCGGACCCAAGGTGATTTATTTATTTGTTAAGAGGAATAGAACTGCCACTGTCGACGGCTCGTATGAAGCGGGCTTGCGCATATTGCATACGTAAACCTGGAAATTGCTTCGGGAAGAACGCGTGCTACAAAATATACGTGAATGTACATGGAATGAAACATTTAAACGAAAACCGACTCTTACCGATGACATTAAATGTTTTTTTCGCGGAGTTCTTTTGTCGTAAATAGAGTAAAATAAATAGACATGAAATATATCACGAGAACAGTAAACACCTTGCTGTTTGAAGTTTGCGGAGCAGCAGGCTTGATAAACTTACATGCTTTCGTCTGCGTGCTCTCGCAGATAATAATTACAAGTTATTATTCTCTTTTAACAAGTTTATATTAGTTTACATTACTCGCTCATACAGAAATTCGCTCATTCGCGTGACTTGAAGCACGGCGCGCCGTGTAGAATACAGGATTTCTTGCTTGTTACATAAGCTCGTGTTCACGCCCGATGACACGCGCACGTATCTCACCGAGTTCGATGGCTTTGGCCTTTGTGCTCGGCCAGGGTAAAAGAAATAGGAGGTCGGTCGTAAAAAAAAACCACTGCGCCGAAAGAATTAGCTAATTGACGAAACCTCTCAGAGAGAAAGAAGTCGGGACAGACGAAAGCTTTTTCAAGGAAGACAAAGAAGTAGAGAACCAAACTTTCTGTTCTATTGTCCGTCTCGAACAATTTGATCCGCTTCCAGTATAGGTTGACTTTGTGAAACCCAAAGCAGAGCTTCGCGATTACTTACTCGAACAGAATTCCATCGCGGATATCTGATATATTTAAAACTTTTTGTCTCTCGTTTAAAAAAACGAGATATAGCGCTTTTTACATAGCCGTTGCGGCAATCAAATGTTCCATTTGGCGGTACGTATTTCTAGTTCGTCGCTCGTGCGTTGAGCAATTTCTCATCTCCGACTTTTACGAACGATTACTGCACTCGCTACGCTTCTTGCCCTTCATAATCGCAAGTGATTAAATGCTCGCGACGTGACTAATGCACGAAGTAAAACGCTGCGTACCTACTAAATGCTTGTGCTAAATTGCCAGATTTTCGACGCGTAAGATTCGCGAAGCGGAATTGTAAGAGTTAATACACCTGTCTGTATCATACCTAGGTTCCTTATGTCTTCAGACTCTCGGTTCACAATTATTCTAAATCATTGTCGGAGTCCCTTCAAGCTTTCTGCATCTTCCTAAATGAGAAAAGATCACAGATGTTACCTTCATTTTCACGCAACATTAGTACGTGCAAAGAAAAGAAAGTAACGAAGAGAAAAACGACTATAACGAATAATAATATCCGTATTATCTATAATTTCAAATGAATAATTAAGTCTAGATACAAAACTGTACTTTTCGAATAAACTTAACTTTAAGAAATTTTTTTACTGGGATTCTTTTTTTGGAGCTGTCTTGTTATCGTGAAATACTACTTAGGCGATTTACTTTCCGTCATTTTGTTTCATTAAAACGCGGTCTTGAAGAGCTTCCTGATTCACCAGAGCGCTATTGACAACT
This sequence comes from Ooceraea biroi, assembly GCF_003672135.1. Taxonomy (NCBI): domain Eukaryota; kingdom Metazoa; phylum Arthropoda; class Insecta; order Hymenoptera; family Formicidae; genus Ooceraea; species Ooceraea biroi. Next base: position 913,816 of record NC_039512.1, read on the forward strand.
TATCATTATCGAAACATATATACAGCTTCCAAATAGGATCCCCTTGTCAGTTATTATTATCATTATTCTGTATGCCAGCGATGTGGGTGTCGTTGTCGGTCCAACGTCGTATCAAATCCATCATAACTCCCATATAACGAGATACTTATCGTTAGAGATGCCTTCAAATTGTCGCTCATTGTGCTGTTCTTATCGTGCTTAGTTGCGATATATGGATGGTTCATAGAGAACTTCGCAGAGGGATCTTGAATAATTCTCAGATTCTGTCGTAATAACATACATCACCTAAATTTGTGTGATTGTCGTACATGATTAAATAGAATAATTTTCTAATTTTAGTGGATACTCTTTATAGCTAAAATGAGAAAAAAGTAAGTGTATCTTCAATTCTAGACATCTCTCTCTTTCTCAAGTGATATCTAGAAATTTATTTAAATTTCGAAAAAGAGTTAACGCGGAAAGAATCTCTTATTCTCAGCTTGAAAATGTAATTTGGAAACGACTGGTAGCTCGCCATTTCAATTGAGGAAAAATCGATGCGTGTCATCTTGCTGAAAAAGCAATGTCGTTAAAATGCAGATCGGAAATTCTGAAATTCGCGTTCTGTGCGTGTATCTCGTGCATATAGACGTGCACTTCTCGCAAACGCAGTTCTTGGTGTATGGTCACTATGGTGGCCGGGGGTACCGGACTGCCGACGCAGTTTGTGCAAGAGACACGCCTCTGAATGGCGTATAATTAAGTCACAACATCGACGTGGTCCCCCGACCGCGTGGCCCCTGGGGAAAGGACGGGCAAGAACAAACACGGCTAAATGAACGCCGCAGTTTCTCTCGTTACCGCCCGGCCTACAAGCTTGCGGGCATCTTCTATCTTCTGCGTCGTTATCAAGGACTTTGTGGACGGACGCACCCCGGTCCGTCCATTTCTGAAAACTCATCGAGGTCGCGCGAATCTGTCGATGGTTCCTTGCATGGCCATAATTTTATTTTGCGACGCGTCCGCCGGAATCTCAATGCCCGGTACACGAATGGTCGACGATGAGATCACGACCGCCCGCCGAAATACGGAAAACAAATTAGTTTAGATAAAAACTTGAGTCATAAATTTCAAAAATTCTATTTTTCCCGATTGGAAGGCCCACTATTATGATTGAAATCAGATCGCGAATAATCGCAAGAGATAAACATATTATATTAATATATCGTTTCGCGATTTCCAAGTACGATTATGCAATCTATAATATAAATCTTTTTTTCCGTGTGTTTTTCGTATTTAATAAAAGTGTTTAATGTAAGCGTGCCATATTCATTTTAATCCAGCGAGTTACTGCAATAAAGACGGCAACAACAGCTATGCAAACGAGAGTACGAAATAAGATACGACACAACATAGTGTGATGACGCATATGTCACGACGTATTTAGCCATCCTGATTGCGCCTCTTCACCGACTGGACATGTAGTAATAAGAGCCAAACATATACACACGGGTGCGAATTACACGCTTGTACGTGATAGAGTGAGCTTCTTCCTATACGTGTCTATTTCGTTGATTTTCAAAGGGTCAATATAGTTTCCGTGCACGGAATACCGTAATTAAGAGTCGTTGAAAACAGTGCATCGTGCAACGGTAACCTGGTGACTTTTTTACACGGAGTGGAGAGAAATATTGGCTCCATCGCTACCATTGTTTGCGTCACACTTGGCGCGATTTCAATTGGATTAGCCGGATCGTGAAACGCTTGTGTACAGGCTACGTGTTTGCGAAAGCTTTCAGCACGATAACACCTAAATTTTTATTTCTTTGTTAGCTTAAGTGACACAAGACAAACAGGCGACCGAATATTTTATCGATAACTATCCATCTATCGGTGATAGTACACGTTTTCTTCGATGATTGCGCAAGATGATAAAAGTGCACTTTGCATCCTGGCGAATGGACCGCGTTCGATGATTGCGAGTGGTGCTTCGCGCAAACTCTTCAGTCCGGTGGACAAATTTCGTGAAGGATGAGGCGTCTCTGGAGAAAAAGGCGCGCGGCAGATCGGTGAATGACTTTTCATTAAGGCTCGATTCATTCCTCATTTTTTTTTCTTTCTTCCCACTCTAGATGGTCACAGATAAATTACTGAATCTTTGGCACTTCTTTCTCACCCTCGAGCTCTTCACGGACAATTTAGCTGCGCAGCATCTTTCGCTCTCCTTCGCAGAAGCGCTCTCTCTCTCTCTCTCTCTCTCTCTCTCTCTCTCTTTTCCTCTCTCCTTTCTTCCCTCCTCTGCTCGATACAAACTTTTAAATAAGACGCTTCTGGGCGAATTGACTTCCTTCCAACGACGATGCCGCTTTGAGGGACTCGCTACCTCGTCTGAGCGCCCTCACCCCAGCCTGCACCTTCCTCTTCTTTGTTCCGTTCTGTTCCCCCTTGGAGGAGACGTCGGCTATCGAGTGCATGTCATCAACATTGTTATTGTGGTATCAATTTCCGCCTGCGATTCCAATTACCCGGACTTGCCGCCGGTGTAAAATTCAGCCCTACGTCTGCGCGAACCCCAATGAAAACTCGGAACGAAGTTGAAACGAAACAAGTAATGGCGAGTTTATGAGGGAAAGAGTATTCCCTCTATAACGTAGTCGGTTGCCCTGCGGAATATTTTCTGAAATTGACAATAATACGTTTATTTCCCCCGTCAACTATTCCACGTAACGTAACTTGCGTTTGCAAGCAACTTTGTGCTTTACGTGCATCGTTCCCAGCTTCTAGCCTCCTCCACTTTTTCATTGTGTGTGCGCGCACGCTTTCATGCAAATTTAATATTTTTACATTTCAATTCTTCTATTCAAATCATGCATACTTATTACCGTTTTTGTCATTTTTTCTGTTCAAATATTTATTCGCCAATTTATAATTTATGTGTTATGATTATCTCTGACTGATCCTTTCAGACATTAAATACAACAGAATTAATTTGTATAGGATGCTACACTTTTGACCCGTGTAATTTCGAAATGTTTGCAATATTTTGTCAAGAAGCGCTCTGAGCGAAGCAATCAGTCAGTCGACAGTCAGAATTTCTAAAGATAACATTAGCAAAACGTTGGGGTCGACCCAGGTCGGAGAATGTGACTTGAAAGTCACTTGTCTTCCACTAATTAGAGTAGAGTGCTCTACCATCTTTGTGGCTCTAAAGCATATGCGAACTTTACGCAAAGTGCAGAAGGAGAAAGCACATAACGTATCTACCATTCGTCGAAATTATCCGTCGGATGTGCTCGAGAAATTTCTATATACATGACACTCGTAACACGTGCAAATTTCATGTTACGCATGTTGCGCTTCATTTCAATATTCTTTTTATAAATGCACAAAAGCATTGAAAATTAATCAGTATTCTTGAAAATATTCAGCTAGGACAAACATTCTTGGTGCTGCTACATCTCTCTCCTTGGGTAGATCGATTTCGCTATTTGGTTATCCGACAGCTTCGGAATTCAGGCCGAACCCGTGGGACAAGTGAAATGGGATCACAGTGGCTTGCTTTCGGGATGACAGGGGGATAGAGCGGAAGGGGCGGCACGAAAGTTTGGACGATTTCATGAATCACAAATGAGGGACGAAATGACATTAAACTCGCGGACATTCGCGCACGCATAACCAGCTGGCGAGCGACGTAAGGTGGTGCGTCGCGTGGGGAGGATGGGCTACATCCTGCGATATCATCTCGCGTGAAAGTACCCTTATGGTGTTATCAGCATTTACGGCCGCTGTTTGTCGCTAAATGTGCATTGAAACGAATGTGCCATTACCCTCACGCTAATTCAGCCTTATGTTCTTTGTTCCAGGTAAGTTCGGTAATCGTGCTACGGGGAGTACCTTCGGGGGAGGGGGGGATACCCGACACTTTAGTTCTCCTTAGTGTCATGGGGTGAGTTTTTGCGCGACGTATACCGCCCGAGTGTCCTTTATGTTTCGCGTCCGCGGAGATTTCTCTGTAAATACGCGCGGACGCAGCAGATAAGGACCTACTTACGAAACTTAATTTGGAAGGAACTTTCGGGATAGATGGTATTGAAATTCGAGTTTCGTCTTGTATCACTTTGCATAAAATCGTGGAGGCAGGATGTTATTCCACAATTCCGGTAACTGGGTCAAAATTCTGCACGGAGAGCGTAACGGCAAATTTCTAGAATTCTCAATTTCAGTAGAAATCTTCTTGCGAGAACATTTCACGCATTTATGTGTTACTTTTTTGTAGGTTTATCCGCGATAAGTAATTACGACAAGTTTCATATGTGTTACGACAGGTAACCGAAATAACAACGAAAAATGATGTCGTAAAATACCGACGTTCTCTTTCCAAGTACGAATAGCGCAAGAATACGTTCCAGATACACTAAAGGGACGATAAACAATTTTATATGGCTGTTAAAGATCCGAAATAGATAAAAGTACATACCATGGAAGCCTACCGCGCGTGCGAACGCACGCAGCTGTTTTTCTTTTATTATATGTTCTGTAAGAGTACTATATACTGTACCATATATTAGTATATATACGCACACATATTAGAAGATTCCACAATTTGTATCTATATTATACTTGCCTTTATATTGTAGTTGCATTTTTTTATATCTCGACAATCTTCCTCGCTACGTTTAAAATGCAGCAAAAATTCCCAGAGAAGCCAGAAAGATATAATTGCTTTTACTTGCGGATCACACTAATCGTCTCCACACAGATGATGCTCTATTTTTCTCTTCCGGAATTAAATCTTCGAGGTCTATCAAAATAAGTAAGAAAACGGCAGACAAGGATGTTTTTATTGGCGATGACACGTCGTATTCGTTCTCCGAATAATTTACGGAGGAACCTGAACAAATACTTGCCGATACCTCGTATTATGCGATCACTTCTCGTCCAACTCTTTAGGTCAGCTGCTCCGAAGCTAGCTCGTACGACTTCCGCACTTTCGGTCACTCGTTTCTCGCGACTTTAATGCTGTCTTTCGATGCGTGTGGCAGACAGTCGATGGTCACAGTCGATTGTTCGATGCTTCAACTTTGCTTGACGGCACAATGGATCCATTTAGCCTATGGTTGGTCGTCTACTCGGAATCGTCGTCCTTCCGCGCTCCCGAACCGCAGAAATGTTTGCATTTACCAGAGGTAGGTTGTGTGCGTTCCCGGTGAAAGCTTTTGGGGTTGTTCGAAGTGTCAACTCGGAATGCGTCCATCTATCGTACGGTATACAACACACAGCCATCAGGACGAGGACCAGTACCGGGACACTTTATCTTCGTATATCCAGAGAAATGCCGCTCGATCTCTCAAAAAAATTGTCCCAAAAGAAAGAAAAATCGAGATCTCGTATGAGTTAATCTGAAACTTGAAATATATATCATATTTCTAAAACGCTTTAGTACAATAGTCTACACGTCATCTTTAAAGAATAATCGTCGTCAGAACGTTATCTGGATTGTTCAGAACGCTATCTGGATTGTTCAGAACGCACATAGCATTTTTTATACACTTTGCACAGATACTATCGTCACGCGTTAAGTGAGAAAAATTAATAATTAATGATAAATAATCGCTTTCAATGTAAGATTTTTGGCCTGAAGTGTAGATGCGAGAATCGAAACAATCATGCGAGAGCAATCTGAGGAAAAGAATTGCTTATCGCAATTTTTCAGTGTTGTTATCGGACGCCCAGGCAGTACATTAGTTACACGAGACGTCTCGCGGCGGCGGTAACTAGGATGATATTTTATCCTTTCCAATCCCGATGTATCCGAGGTAGCTAGCGCCTCGCGTAAATGCTGTTATTATGTTATCTCAATCCGGCAGGAGGGCGGCATCCATATGCAGGCGGCGCGCCCACCGCCGGTATCGGACGAGTTCAGCTCAGGCGGCGAGAAATTCGCGCATTATTTTTCCCGGTCTCATTTTTGTCGCGATTTTAACAACCTTCGTTACGGGAAGGGGAATTAGTATAATCTGTTGGCCGTCCTAATTAACGCTTAAAGCGCGGCGCCTTTTTCCCCCGCCTTACGGTTTTTCTCTCTTTCCGTCGTCGTTAATTCTTTCACGGGAGACCGTTAATTTTTATCAACCCCCCTCGTGGAACTTATACTTTCTACTTTATTTCTGGCGGAGATATCCACCGGTAATAATGACTCGGCGGGGATATATTCTTCGTTGCTTGCTTACGCGATACGATATTGCCTCGTCGATGCGACGTGAGTTCGATAATCGCCGCACTAAAGCACAAGCTACGGAAAGAGCGGGGGATCAAAGGGACTTTATAAGTAGATGCACTTTTGATCTCGGCAAGAGGCCGGTATCGAACATCGTTTAGTGGTTGTAAACTATATTTTCCTATCTCGCCGTTTAATTCGGGATTCGTTGAGCGTGCCCGTCGTGTGCCTCCCACATCGGAAGTAATCCGACGAGCGTCGCATTCGACTGCCGCTCGAGACCCAAGATACCGCAGCTTTACGTGAAAGAAGCGTTTGCGTCCTCCCGGCGGCGTATTTCCGCACGGCATGCGGTGGTTAGAGGTACTCGATGCGGCTTGAAAATTGCGACGCGCGCACACTCGCCAGTAATCGAGATAGCGCGGAGGTTCAAAGGGGACCGTATAACTAAATACGCGTTCGGTCCTCGGGGTCAGAAGGGTGTGTAACGGACAATATTTCGTGGTGGTCCTCCAGCCAGCTTCCCGGCAATGACGGTGTTGTTCGGTGGTGCTGTTGTCGCACGCGAGATACCTTGAGAGCCAGTCGGCCCTGCGCTTGCTGGGCTCCGAGTTCAGAGTCCGGCACATTAACGGAGATAGTGGCTCCGCTCAAACGTATAATTGCGGGACGAGGCAATTGAGGGACTCCCTTGGGAACCGGGCTCCCGCAAATCCTCCCCCGTATCCCTGCTGCCCGGCAACTTGGAACCCCCTCAGTCCACACGTTTCTCCCGACAAGCCTGCCTCGATAAGATGCCCCTTTCCTCCATTGAGTCGCCTCCGCACGACCGCCTCTATCTCTTCTCTCTCACGGCAGATAACCGAAAACGATAATATTACGTGTCCAATCCCGCGCGTCAGCCCGGTCTCCACGTCTAGTCGCGATTATCCCTTGTCCTCGTACAGATTTTCGCTCCTTCTCGAGGTCCCCGTCTTCAAATCCTTCTATATGTCTTCCTTCTTCCGCGTCCCGTCGTCCGCGATAGCTCGCGTGTATGGCGCAGCGAAGCGACAGAGCGGGATGACGAACTGCAATCGCATTTTAGCCGATAACAATGATGGCAAATAAAAAAAGAAAAAAACGGGAAAAACGCAACTGCACACTCGGGTCGATTTGGATTACGAGCATCGATATAAAAAGAGAACAACCGAATAAATAACTCCGCGAGATGCATTAATGAACGATCCCATTCGTTTCGCGCTCCAATCATCCAGTGTTATTTATTCCTTTGATGTACGGTATTCCGTCATGCGCCATCGGCGAATTTACCGCTGCAACCGTATTTCGACGAATGTAATATAATGAAATGTGTAGCTTCCAGCGGTAATACGTTGAACGATAGCCGCGTTACGCTGCGCCGTCGATTGGAGGTTGGGGGGGGGGGGCATGTTTTAATGGAGCGCCCGAAACTTCCGCGCAGATAACTGGTGCGCTGCCCTCGGAAATTCCGGGCATATCGTCCTAATTTTCTGCGCACGTGGCTAATGAGGTACGGCCGTGCTCACTCACGAGCTACGCCCCGCCGCTCTGTCACTCTGATCGTGCATAATACACCGGCTAAGTTACGGAGAAGCTATATAACTAATTATACACTATTACGCGCCTGATTTCCCCGCGGACGAAAAATAGAGGAAATATATCAGAAAGCCTCCGACGAGAGTAATAAGCGCCATTAAGATCCGCCACCCTACGTTCTCGTCCTCCTCCTCCCGTCTTCCGCCGCGTAGCGCGAGAATCGAGGATGAGGGAACGGGAAGCGCGTAAAGAAAAACGAACGAAAGAACGGAAAGAGGGAAGGGGAGGGCACAACGTGGCGGAAAGAATACGGAGAGAACAGCTCGTTCCCTCGCCGACCAGAGCGGCCTTCGGGTAGCATCGTGGATTGCTTATTAATGGCTGTACTTCATCCAATTAGAATAAATTACCGCTACTCCTTTCGGATGCTGCGCGTTCCGGCGTCTCAAACGAGCGGCCGAGGGGAGGAATTCGATTCGTGGAAATACCATCGCCGTGCTCCACCCAATACGTTCTTCGTCGGCATTTCCTTGCTGCGTCCTCTCTAATCACTCTTGCCAATGTGAATTGAGCGCGTTAATTCGGAAACAAGCGTACGAATTTATCTGAGATTTCGTGCCAGCCAAATCGCACGTTCCATCAATGATTCGACGAGTTCTCAACGATTTATCGCGACCATGGATTAGCTTTATTAATAGACTTTAAACATTTTCGTACGTTATTTAACGCGGCTCGCGGCTTATCGCTCCTCGCGTCAATTCGTGGCCTCGTTTAAGATCGTTGCTTGATTGCAATTTTGATTGTAGCGCTGCGCACGGTTGTCTTATCGGATTTAGCCGGGGTCTAGACTCGAGGCGAGGGGGTGAAGCGAATACGCCGGTTAGGTGGAAAGTTAAGGTTGGGTCTTTACTTAACCGTAATCGGAAGATATTGCCGGCAGCACTGTACCAAGGGCACTTTACCAGCCGCCTTAAGAAAGCACTAGCTTCGCGAGGCCCGGTAACGCCGCTCCGGACCGTTATTAAAAGAACCCCCTTTATCTCAACCCCTCCTTCTTTCTCTCTTCCTCTTCTCTGCCTGTACCTCCTCTTTCTTCTTCTTCTCTCTTCCTCTCTTTTTATCGTTTTTCTCTTTCTTCGTCCTTTGCTCAGATGCCGCTTGTAGTCACTGCCGTTTTCCTTTGAACCTACCGTGACTAAGAGTATTTCTATGTCAACCTTTGTACTTTTTAGCGAAGGACCTACGGTGCCGATGGGTCTACTATGTGCGCCTCCGTAACGTCGCAAGGCGACGTCCGTTTCAGCGAGCATCCGCGCACCTTAATGGCGCTTCTTAATTTCTCGGTGTGACTCGGGATCTCGAAATGGTTACGGACGAGATGCAGCAACAGGAGATTGCAGCATCTCTCCGCAGGGACAGATACCGGAATAACGGGTCGGCGACGCGTCTCATTCGCCGCTCACCTTCCTTTTAATAAACTCCCTTTCTTTTTAATTACGCTTTATTCCGCAAGCGCACGACGCGTTTTACTCGGTAACGCGGGAAGGGAAGGACTGTCGTGGAAATTCTGACGTGCAAGTGTAGAGATGACTAATGGAGTTTTTATATAATCCGTTGTTAAACGTCACCGGGGTCACGCCGACTCGCGTTTTTCACGCTGAGCGCTACCGGAAATTTCGCATTTGATCATACCGTGCTGACTACCTCCGCGGTGCGACGTTAGAAAGTTGACACTTCCGGGTCGCGCACCCGATGCCCATAAATTCCCGCCGCGACGACACTTTTCATCAGGCTCTGATTACTTATTCACGCGCCGACGAACGCGGCGATCGAAGAGGGCGTATGAGTGGGTGTATGTGTGGACGTGTGCGCGACCTGCTTGCAACCCGGCGCTGCCACTGTGATTGATAATAATGCAACTACGACGTCAACGCTATAGCGGCGTTATTACTAAAACATTGTTTACGGGAGTAAAATGAAATTTTTGGATCACGGAATCGGAATTATAATGGAAAGCCTGCAACCTGACAACGGTCGCACGACAAGCACACTCGTCACATCGACGAGAAGTTCAAAGTTCAAATCATCGTTGAGAATCGTCGAAAACGTATTTCCGAGTTTGCCGTGCGCGAATAATGTTGATATTCGATATTGCTCGCGTGGGTGAGCTTCAAAAAGCTTTGCAGTCCTCCCTCCTTCGACTACAGCCTTTGATTCCTCCTCCTCTGGAAAACGATTTCGCGTTTGTGCGAATTTTTCTTTTCGGTTTCATATCTCGGCCAAATCCGCCGCAATTATTAATTACGTTACGCGGTTTTGGAAGCGTCGAGCGGATTAAGTCCCGCCGCGTTAATACCCTTCGCTTGGTTGCCATGAAAATACCACCCGCCTCTTTCCCCTCTCTGGAAGATGAGGATCGTTAGATATTGACGAGTCTAAATAAATCCAGAGGATGACGACGGTTACCTATCGACGAATACAGGACTCGTATTTTTACGCCGACGTCCAGAATGTATTTATGAAATGTTTGTACGTTTTACAGTTTTCCTAGACACTGATGTAGTTGCGCACAGAGAGCGAATACAACTGTGTGTGCGTGTACGAGACCTTATTCTGTAGTGTAGCAACGGTTACATCGCATGCAGAAACGAGAGGGTCCCTTGTCGTCACCCGTTTCACCTCTGTTGGCTGTGTCCTTTTCACCTCCCCTCATTCTCTGTCTTGTTCCTTGAGAGAACGACGACGCGACACCGTGCGACTGCCTGCGACTGTCCCATCACCTCCGTGCGCTCCCGTTTCTTCGTCGTTGTGTCGTCGTCGTCGTCGTCGTCACTCTCCCCGCGCTGAGTTCCCTCAACTTGTCCCTGAAATACAGGCTACACAACTATCATATTCTCCTTCTTTATTTTTTTGCGGCGCTGTCATGTGGCGCCATATATTTCGACATTTCATATTCCCTATTCCCTACGTGCGCGTCTACGTGCGATGAGATATAGTGTGTGTCAACCTTGCAGATGTCCGAGCGTCATTTACAACAAGTTATCGCTGCTACTTTTTATACGCATGCAGTGTTACGTTCGCTGCAAGGAACTTTGTTATGCACTATATTCCCTGTGTATATTTTGAGAATTAAAAACCGCAATTAATGGCAAGTTCGTGATAAAGTCAACCAAGAAAATCGACCAATTGTTCTTCGTTAAAAATCCTTTATTGCTGCCTGTTGGAAAAATACGAGACATTTATCATACAAATTCCGCACCTTTGAGGAACTTGTTTTTCTAGGAATTTCCTAGTTTCGCGTCACATTTCACATGACAAAAGATAATGATTGCGAGTAGATATTTTTCCGCGACTCGACTCGGCGCGCTGGCAAGCTTCGCAAGCTCCGGAATAGCGGAGAAGAGGAGAACGGATTGAAGGTGCGTCCGCAGGCGAGTGGCGAAGAAAAAGGAAGAAGGGACAGAGATAGTTAGGGGGGTTGTTTGTCTCTGCTTCCGTCTACACGGCTTCGGCTGCGCCATTGAATCAAGTCGAACGGAGCCGCGGGCTGTTGTGTAAACTCCGGCCTTGATTGAAAAGCTCCGCACTCAAATATTGGATGATAAATCAGAGAGTCCAGGGCTCCAGTATCCCGGATTGTGTGCCTTTCGCGAATGCTCATATAGGCGTATCCGTTCCGTGATTAGCGTACAAATACCTCGAATAGTCGAAAAGCAATGATCAGGATGTTCCGAAGCTAATTGCGCGGCAAATAGTACACCGGCGCCGCTATTTGCGGCGATATAGTTCTGTACGAGCTGCCGCGCTCGCTGAATTATTCATAAGCGCCGTCTCGCGCTTCGCGCATCGTTACGTCTCTCGGCCGCCCCGACTTATGTCATTACGCATTGGACGGCACGAATCAGGTTATCTTGGTGCATCTGGTCTCGCAGATCGTCCCAAGACTCGTTTCCAGGACGCGGATCCGCCGGCAGACGAATTCGTTCTATTCGCGAGCTCGCAAAAATCGGTACATATCGAAGCATATCGAATGGAAATCAGTAGACAATGCCGTTGACGTACTGCGTACCACTCTCACGTCTCACGTATCCTTCGCCACACGCGATTTCCGATCCCCGTGCCATCCTTGCCGCCACGTATTCTCTACGCTGTCTCGTCCTCTTTTTCCGTTTCTCTTTTCTGTTCGGTGTTCCTCTCTTTCTTTCCCTCGCTCGTTTTTCTTCGCATACCACTCGCGCATCCGAGCACATGTACAAGCGAGGACTTCCCCGAACATCTCTCCTCTCTCCCAGTCGCGGCATTGCGACCGAGGTGGGCAGATACGGGGCACGAGGAGACGGGGTTGTGTGCCATAGTAGTCTCTCGTCTCCTATTTCCCGGCAATTCCACGTCGTTCACAAATTATCCCCTTCGCGCGCACACCGTACGAAAGTGGCGGAGCTCGTCCGACATCGTCGCCAACGCCGCCCCTACTCGGAAAAGGGTGACAGTCCCTGAGAATGGCGACGGTGCCGGCTCATATTTAGCCATCGTATAAATCCGGCTCCGGCTTCAAGGAGAGGTTTAATTTTACACGGAGGTTGCAGAGGCCTTGTATGTCGAGGTAACATGCGAGAGAGTGAGAAAGAGAATCTCGTGAAGCACGGTGCGAGATCACCGACACACCGACCTAACGACCCATCTTCGTGTATACGCTGGTCCACTGACCCGAGAATCCTGATTTTAATCAAACAACGGAGATCCCCCTCCTTAGATCAGTGACAAATTAATTCCTACTCTGGGCAGGTTTAACTCTTGATTAGATTAATAATTCTGATATTTTTTATCGTTCTGCTGATTTGTTTATTTGATAAGGATTCAATTTGTATCAATGTAATTATGTATATGTCAGATATATCTAGTCTGATAATATCGTTACATTATCTGCTTATCGAATATTTTAATGAGTAATGTCTCTTTTGTACACTTATTTTCGAATTAAATTTAAATATAAATTTACTGTTAATTTGGCTGTAGGTACGTACGTCGTATGTACGTGACACGGAATAGAACATACTATGCACAGGAAATACTATCTGCACATTTACACCGTGTGGATATACAAGAAGAAATTTATAATATTACACCACTTGTATATGTACCCGAACAAGACGACGGTTTACATGCACTAATCTCGTTAATACCTTGGTAGTCGCTTGAACGTCCTCCGAGGAATGTGAGCTCCGCGCGGGAAAGATAATGAAATGAAATACGCTAGAAATATTTAATAAATTTCCGCGGCTCGGGAGATGCTTCTCCGTGGCATCCTGGTCCTTAGTAAATTCTCTGCTTCAGGTATTCTGCACGCAGATTAGTGTCCCTTCGTCATTCCTTGTAGTTCCTTCATCTCCTGATTTCGTGTTTTGAGAGCCTTCCGCTTTATCTTTAAAAATGCACGTACTTCCGTAATGGTGGTACTTCTCACCGACTTGACGAGTACAAAAAGTCCCTGATGGATCTGGACTATGCAGACAAACATGGATTCCAACACTTCCGCACATTTGACTTGCGATTCGCTGTTCAAACATACATTCAAATTCGACAAGGGCGCTTGTTTTTGACGATCTCTCTATCCGTTTGTTTTCTCCTTGAGTGTCTTCTCGGGGAGGCGAAGCTGCGATCACTCGGTCCGAGTGTCCGAAGAGACGTCACCGAACATAATCCACAGAGTTGCGCAATGCTCTTTACATGACCTGGAAATGCGGCCGCATACATACATATGCAGAGAGAGCTAGATATCTGGCACGGTTTTACAACGTCGAGAACTATCGCATACGCGTATAATTTCACGCTCAAATCACGTCGTGTGCGCACAGTATCACGTCAATCCACCCGCCGTGGTTCCCGGTTGTAATCCTTGATCGTTCGATCGGAGCAGCCGCTGTTTTCGTTGATAAAACGTACGCGCGCCGAGCTCTCGTGCAAAATGCGGTTTTATCATCGACGATGACGACGACATGTAGAAGATGGAAGGCAATGCGTGTTGTCGAAGATCTGAGTGCGCGCTCCGAATATGTGCTCCGAAACCGATGATCTTCGTTTACGCTGAACAAACACACTCAATGCAACCATGATCACTCGGACGGCCACGATCACTCGGGTTTCGCTCGACATCGGCATTCTGAGGACACTTGCCAAAGATAACTACGTGCACAGGCGACTACAGGGGATTATGGGAATCGATTGTGAACGCGCGAATGACGCTAACTATGAAAAGTGGAACTCGCGAGAGACTTTGTCGGCATGACATTGTCGTTTCTTTCTTCTTCCTCTTCTCTTCTTCTGCATCAGCACGTCGCACTCAATCCGGGCGTAACATCGCGTAAGCGCTTTTACGATCGTGTTCGAGTTACGATAGCGACCGTCACGCCGCGAGCTTTCGAGACTCGTGAGCAGACGATGTCGACCGCCTCGTTCGATTTCATCGTCGAATTTATCGACGGAAAACAACGCCCCGCATTCCAGGCCGTTCTGCCGAGTTCTTTTCTCCCTTCTTTCCGTCCCGGAAATAGGTATTTCATCGGCGTTCAAATTGACTGCAAAGTCGTCCAAGTTAAGGCCGAGTCTCTCGTCCTTTCCGTTTCGCCGCAGTTATAATACATCCGTCTTCGTGGTTGTCGTCGCACGATTATCTTCCTTCGCCGGGACGATCAAGATCATGGTGATATTTTGAATTGCAGAAAACCAGCAGGTATTGTCTATTTTATCTATTTTATCATTTCACTTCGCTGCGTTTCAACGTTTTACCGAGTTTTACTTTTTTCATCAATCGTACCAAACTTTTAAATAAAAACCACCGGTATATAGAGCACATGGGGTGTTCTCTGTTCTAGAGCACTCGTGTTCCCTTTCAACGATAAGCTCCTTCTTTTTTCCGGATGGCAATAATCAAAGCGCAATGAAAGTCATCACGACATTCACTCGTTTCGGTCCGAAAGATCTTTTGTGCTTCCACATTCACGTTCAGGAATTAATTAGAAATCTGCAAAAGTATGAGTCGCGCACGCATCACTGCCTACCGAGCCACTTAAAAATACAATCGTCACTAGAGTAAGTTAAGAACGACGCAAAGAGAGGTCGGACGTCCTCTCTTTTTCTCCCTTTCTCGTTTCCTATCTCTCATCTTGCGGAGGTTCCGGGACAAGAGATGATGGTCTTCGTCATCGAGGGTTCTCTCGCCGGTGAAATTCCCTCTTACCCTCTTACCGGTAATATCAGGGACCACCCCGCGCATCGTGCCTCACACGTAAGACTTGTGTGCGTGCGTACACGCGCACAGAGCACACAGCTACCCCTACACATTCAGAGAACGTACTTGCGGGCGCATTCGGTCTCACGCGGGCGCGCGTACCGCCAGTGTTGCAAACGGCTTCGCTACGTTGTGCTGCATTTGCATATGAAAACCGGGAAGTCTCGAGGCTTGCTTGCCTCTTACTCGCGAGGACGAAGAACGGGGATAGATCGTGTGCCGGATACCAGGACGAGAAATACCGGTGCTCAACCCTTCGGCGGAGAGCTGCGGAGGGTACACCACCACGGTGCGGCGACAGAAGCTGCTGCTAGTGCGCGCAGGGTGCTCTCTCTGCTTCGGCCGTCTTAAATATTCAATGGCGTCACGTTCTCGACTCGGCATGCAGATTAGCAACGGCGAATCACATGTTCCCGCGCCAGGCTTGATTCTGTATCCAAGCCCGCGTTCCTCGACTTCTCCCCCGGCTCTCTCTCTCCCTCTCTCTTTCGCGTCTTTCTCCCTCTAAATTATACGTACGCTTTCTATCTATCTTCCGTCTTGTACCGATGGTCTCAGTTTCCACTTAAATGTTCATCAGCGTTGCCAGTGTAACTTCCTGATCTCTTTGAATACAAGTGGCGGGGCAAGAATTCCTCACTGCGAAACTCGACGAAGTCGCTACTAAGCCGCGAGAACGGCACCCTACTAAGTACGGCACTCTTGTGTCGGATACAATAACACGTCTCTGAAATTCTGAAATTTATATTAATAGGATACATATAATCTTTCGTACAGAGAATGTTTTAGGATTCTGGATCTTATCTCTAATAATGAATTCTTCAGTAAGTTCTCAGATAGCAAACGCATGACATTACAGTCGATTCGACGTCAAATATTCGTCATACATATTCGAACGTGACTAATATTTGACATGAAATTGACGCCTCAAATGACGTGCGCTTGCCACTTGCACTAGGTTTCGAATCAATTGGAAAGACATTAATTATAACACCTATTTAGTATTCAAGAAATTCTACATTTTGGTAATTAAATAAATGAGATTTTAAATCAAAATATTAGATTGTTAGAAATCTCTTGAGTTAATCAAAACGCTAATCCGCCTCGTAGAGAATCGCAGTTATTAGAAACTAAGATTTTGCACACTCTCAGCAGTACATGTGGAGGATGTGATAATAACACACGTTTGCGTAATATACGATAGCGCGAGCGGAATAATTGTGTGTCTTTAAAGTTTGTGCGTCGCGCAGTACTAGGCAACCTCTCGCGTCATAATACAATCCGGAAAGCTTTGTGCAAATGGTTGCTGCATAGGTAAAGCAGCAGAGAGGCCGCTGACAGACGGGCGGAGGGAAACACGTAGAAGAAAGGAAAGAGCGGAAAGGCGAAGTTACTTTATGTTTCTTAAGTTTCCTTTTAGCCACGGCAGACCTAAGTTGACTGTTCGGCCCCGTAAGGTTACTCCATATAAATGCAAAGGGATCCACGGGCTCTTTCGTGTTGTTAACGTAGCTTCCAGCCCCCTCGTTCCCCTTTTCTTCTTCGCCGGTCCCTTTCCATCGTTCTCGTCACTGCTGCGTTAGAAGAACGGATACCAGCGAGTCGAAGCCAGAAGCCCATTAAAATCCGCAAAAGCGACCGGTTTGAAGCTGAGTTGAAAAAAATTTAACGTTTCTTTGTACCAAATCGCTGCGAAAGAGAACGAGCGAAGTTCTTAACCTCTCCAAGTTTCTTCGTTTTTTTTTATGCTCACTTTCATTCCATCGGCCTTTATTAAAACAAAGATCGCGACTAACTTTTCGCCGACAACGACGACACATTCGTCAGGTCGCGAAACAAGAGACGAGAAATGTGTCAGACGTTGTGATACAACTAACGTATACGAATTACACCGGATACCATATTGTTAAGTGTTTTTCTGCCTTCTTGTATATTTTCCTATTTCCGGTGATTTTCCTCCTTGTGTTCTTCTGATATTAAGCCATAAATTTGTTAACGCGTAAGCTCCGCAAATAGATTTCATTCAATTACGTAATCTTGCCGTTCCTAATCCTCTCTCAAAGAACTAAATTCCGATTTCGCTTGCAATCGTCTCCCGGCAGCTTACCCTCTATTTTTCGTTAATTCTTCCTACATTGTCTTACCGCCGTTCCAGCAACTGTTGTTTTCCGTTCTCGCCACGGATCTTTAGTTTTAATTACCACAGAAGCCTGACGTTTATTGCTGCTTCTTGTGGCGCTGGCGGAACACGGGGGATGAGTCCGGGATGAGTTTCGCCACTCTGTTCGGGGTTGCATAAACCTTAGGGCTGCACGAAATTGTTTGGAGATGAATTCCCAAAAATAGACCGATCCCGAAACAAACTTCCTTCGAGCGCAAGGATTCGCGCGAAACCTCGCAAAATTACGCTTGGAGATATTTAGCATTCTATTTATAAATTTAATGGTACTTTATAAATAACTTGTAAATTTAATAATGTAAATTCAATAACTTTAATAACGTTTACGTACGACGTACTCGCACAAGAATCATGTCATGAATTTACTTCAAGCTCATATATTGTAGTCGTCAATCAATACTCAATACTCGTACAAAATACATTCCACGTTCTTGTTGCTTTTAGTTGTTGAATAAGTGATGCAAATCGATATCATATATTTTCATTCACTTTATTATCGAGGCTGGTATTCGCCCGGAAGTACTCGATACATCGTACTCGCTGACCACGGAGCTATAATTGGCTCGGCCCGCAATAAAGTTCCGTACCGGGGCAGCTTAGGTATCTCACGGACGACCCAACCGTGATATAGCGACGATAACCCACGATGCTTCCTTCTCGCTCGGGGTCCTTTGCTGGAGTCCTTCTCACCCACTTACCCGTGATTTACTTTCCGGACGCGCAAAACGTGAGACTGCAAACAGACGGTATTTCACGGCAAACCGGAAAGAAGCGGCTCTTCCCCACTTCGTTATCCCGCAAGCCGGATTGCGAGATCGCAAAATGCATTATAGAAATTCAACGCAGTACCTCGGCGCGCGAAACGCTGATGGATCCTCCCCCGCGCGTCCGTCTTCCGCTGGAACGCTATCATCGGAGTAACGCACAGCTCTTTACGAGCTGCATAGTTTCGAAACCATAATACGCGTATCTATCTTCCCCTGGAAACATCCGTTAAGCGGCAACTTCGTGTAGGGCTGTTGGCTATCCACGTAGGAGGTAACGCGCGTATTTACCAAAAGCGCGCGGCCGAGCCTGGCGCGAAGTAATAAAAATCCCGGAACAACAGAGATTACCCTTTCGTACCCGCAACAACTAATCAGGGCTTAGCGCTCGTGTTGGGACCCCGAGCTCTGCCTCCTTTCCTGCGCCCTTCCGCACCCTTCGCGTCCGCGCACCTTTGTCTGCCGGTCTTTCCGCCTTCCCCATCGGCCGTCGGGACGCGCGCACCTTACGCCTTACGCCCCCGGATGATGAATGAGGGATTATTTCCAACGCGGCCGCGCCCGCAGCGAGAAGTTCGCGATAAATTTAAAGTTTCTTTAAAACAATAAGTTTGCGCGAACGTGCGCGAGCGCGCCGTCGAGCCGATACCGTCATCTTTCATAATCGATTATTAACGAACGCGGTACTGCGCGGTGAAAGAAGGAAAGTTTTCTCCTCACGAGGCCGGCTACTGTGTATACATAAATGAACATTGCGCTGCCGCCACCACCGCCAACGTTGATGGACGAGCACCAGGTGCGGCCAGACCCGTACTTAAGTCTTGTTCGATTAATCGATTGCAGCCAGAAATAGACACCCGCGCGTAGAAGGCAAAGCGTAATGATAGTAATGCCACCGGCGCTTGTCTCTCCACCTCTGGGTTTCATATTTCGCCGCTTCGCGAATTTTCCGCTTCGACTTTCGTGTCGAGCACGTGTGTAACGTGACGCGATTTTCTCCGATGGCGATGCTACGTGCAGGCATCGTGTCTCGTCTACCTTACGAACGCCCGCATTGACGAAGATGACGCGACGCGCCTCACCTCCTCATGAAATCTCCATTAATTTCGCGTTCGCGCTTTCGTTCGTGCGACAAAAAGATCGCGAAGAAACTCGGCGCTTTATCCATCCGGGATCTCGGATATTGCAGTTTTCCGAGTTTCTGCGGGATTCAAATC
Source organism: Ooceraea biroi (assembly GCF_003672135.1). Taxonomy (NCBI): domain Eukaryota; kingdom Metazoa; phylum Arthropoda; class Insecta; order Hymenoptera; family Formicidae; genus Ooceraea; species Ooceraea biroi. The sequence continues at coordinate 933,017 of NC_039512.1, forward strand.
GCCACGTTTACCAAATCGCATTGCGCTGGTCACATCTATTATTCCTGGTCTCTCCTGTCGTCCAATCGGATTCCGGTGCGACAACGACAGCTCGATTCGATTCTCATTGGATGCGGCAGCAACGACGGCCGGGAATCCCAATTCCCTGAAAGATCGCGTTGTAATCTTCGGCTAAAGCAACGGGGTGGAACAACAATTACGGATTGTATACGATCGACGGAGGGGTGATTCCCGGGCGGAGATGCTGGAATACATCGTCACGTCGCTGTGTGTAACTACGTGCACACACACACACATGCGTGTCGGTAGGAAGCGCGCGCGCGCGTGTCTGCGTGTAAATCAATTGTCGTGGCAACCGCAAATCCTCGTGCCACGGAGTGACGCGTGAAGGCGCCGCCGAAGCCTCCGGGTATGACGCGGAGTGGAGACGGAAAAAAGAGAATCGGTGACGCGGGGAACGATGCAGGGGGCAGGAGGGAGGGATACCTAATGGAATATTCGGAAAATGGAACGAGGGGATTAAAGGGTTCTCCCTAATCGCGACCCAACGTATTACAGATTTATTCAGTGGTGAACTCTACATCGAGGCGCGACGATGAATAACTCGGGGCTGACTCCACCCCACCGTGATACGATAATATAACGGATCGATAGCGTGTCGCGGGTTGTAAAGGACATCGCAATGAAACGGTCATTTGACAATTGTATATTTTTAATTATACTTTTATCTATACGATTGGATTTTGGTCAAGAATGGCTTCGAAAAGCGCACGTTGCGAAATGTTGTTTTTTCAATGTTTATTTATTGGTTTGTAGAATACAAAATTCTTCCGTAATGCGACTGCCACTAAAAATGGAAAAGACCACATCACGAAAATGAGTCCGAGGGAATTGCAAAGTTCCGGACGCGCGGCTTCGACGTGTGCGTGCTGACAGCGAGCTGCACCGCTGAGTGACACGCGGCATAAGTTGCAATTTGGTAACGGCAGGTGCTCCGGTCACGCTAAACCGCAGTTTAATTACTGTACCCGCGCGAATTGGCTCGCTGCCGGCGCTGTCACGCGCAATGCCGTGCAAATTGATCTTGGCGCTCCCCAGTCTGGTACCCTGGGCCTTGCGGGTCGCGGATAAGAACTCCTCTATCGGAATCGGTAACGAGACGAACCCTCGATGTCGACTCGCAAATGCGAGTGAAAGTCTATACACATGTTCACTTCAGATGCGGAATTTTGACGGAGAAGAATGAGAACACATGAGCGAAAAATTTATGTGTAACCTGATAGAAGATTAATCGTTTATTTCATATTAATGCAACTATTGTGTATTTTTTCTTCCTTTCGTTATCTCTAGATTTTAAAAATGTTTCTATAATACTTCTAAAATGTTGTCGCATTTAATTTAGTTTCGAGGTGCTCCATTTTTCTCCGAAATCTCTCCGAATGTAGGATAACACAAGTTACGTGAATTCACACAAACGATTCACAGTCAAACGCGAATTTACAGCATGGCGTCACGATCCTGATTCACCGTAACAAATCAAAACAGCAACAATTACTTCCGTGATATTTTTCTACTGAAATATCGAGAACTTGAAGTCTTAATTCATATTGCATTACGCAATAATTGATTCAATTGCTAACATCAGAAGTCCTTGGGAATGCAACGCGCTTCCACCAACTTCGGCGCCTATCTCGCAAGTTGGAGCAGAAGTTATACTCAATTTCGCGATGGTTTTCAACGTTATAACGAGCTCTCGTTATATAATAACGAGCAGCTTTCTCGGGCTTCGTTTGTTGGTTGCAAGCACTAATACCAGGCGTATATATTCATTCACATTGCTACGTGGTTATGGCAGGTTAGTAATGGGAGTTGCTAAAACACGACGTTTTGCTGATTATTTTGTTTACGATGTGACGCGAAATGTATACATATATGCATCGCGTACATTACTGTGTATATCACGCACTTGACTTCGATATTAAATGTGATTTTTAATATGCAGATACATTTTCCCTTATCTTTTTTCCATACAGTTATACGTATTTGGTATTGTTAATTATTGTACATCTAGGTACACGCGCAAACGCAATTGAAAGACAAAATCCATGTTCCAGCGAACCGTTGAATTGTTTGAATCGCAGCAACGATAATTACGGTGATGATAATAATAAGAGTAATAATAATTTTATTTCCGCCCAAAGCCGCGTTAAATCATTATTAAACGGCGAAGGGAGAAAATCGGGGAAAAAGCCGGCCACGCGGCAGGGGCGGATTTAACGACCATAAACACGCATTACACGGTCGGTACGATATTTGTTAATTCATCGGGCGCACATATAGACGCTTTTACATAATGCCAGCCTGACTATGCATGTGCTACGTCCGAATTGCGCACTGAAAATCGGCTCATTTATTTTTGAATCGAAACACTGCGCAATGCGGCTGAAAGGAAGAGACTCGGTCGAAAGTTATCAGTATCACTCGCAGACAATCGTGAATTAAGAAATCCGGGTCGAGAGAGAGACAGTCACGTAACGCGCATAAAGAGGTGCACGCTCGTCAACATCACCGCCGTATTTTTTTCCCCTCCCGGTTACGTGAGAAAGGAGTGACGGACAGACGGAGAAACAGCGAGACGCAAGTTTAATTATGGAACTGGCACTAAAAACTTCAGGCCAGCGAAAAAGGTGTGTTACCGCACGTGCCCGCGATTCGTCCTGACAAACGTACGAGGAAGAAGAGAGAGAGAGAGAGAGAGAACAAAGCAAAAAAAGAAACGACAGCGAGGGAACGCACGACGAAAGGGACTCTTTTTTAAAGCGTTTACATCTCTGACAGAGAGTGCAATTCTACGCGGAGGTTACGCCGTTTTCATCCCCGGCGTTGCAGGCGTTGCCAAGTGTCAATGCCCCTAATGGCGTTCAGGGAAAGCTTTCAATGCTTTTTAATTATTTCCATCTTTTTTCCTTCGGCTCGACTTCAAAGAGTATTCGATCGACCATCCCTCCTGCTCTCCCCCGTTCACAGCCTCACGGCTTCCTCCCTCTCGTCGCGTCCATCGACGGCGATCCTCCGACTTGGAGTGGCGGGCCGACCGATCGTTTAAAAAGTAAAAAGGGAGAGTAACCCGCGCTCGGCGTTGACGATAATTGGCCGTCGGAATAGCTGCAGCTGATAACTTAATTATGAAATTCCTATCTCATTTCATCGCGCGAGCGCCGCCGCGAATCCTACCTTGCCGAATGCCTATTGTCAGTTCCGGTATATTGGATTGGGGGAGGCGCCTCAGAAAGAAACGATTTATAAACTTCGACAAGCGAGCGAAACGGCCGATCGAGATGCAGGACGGGCGACTGTAACGAAAGTTACGGTCGGAACGCTGTGACATTCTTTGAATAGTGCCGCGCTAAACTACGTACGAGTGTGGACGTGTTAAAATTCCGCCGTACGTGTTATTCGAAGTATGCCCAACTGGGTCAAACCGAAGAACCGCATTCGTAGATAGTAGTACCTGCCACGTGCTGCTATAAGCTAAAAATATTTTCTGCAAGAACCAGGCTTGTGTGGACAAGCTGGTTCTTGCAGAAAATATACTCTGCAAATTACTCTTCATTGGAAACATGTATGCATCTATGGACAATCACGGTGGACTATCATTTATGCAGAACCATTTCGCGGCGCGCGCAATTTCTTGCCCGTTCGCAACAGGCGATCGTCTCCGCGTGCAACGAGCGAGAGAGGTAAACCGTCATACTTTGGTGAACCAGAGGGCCAATCGCTTTCAAATGTTTCCTCATTGCGGATCGTTCCTCGGCTGAGTTTTGTAGAGAAGGTCGGTCGCGGTGGATGGGCAAGCCAGTCGGTAGAATCGGGCATGAAAGGCACCGGCAACCGGCATCGCGAGAACGGTGGTGCGCGGGCAACCGCCAAACTTAGTTAAAAACTTTGCAGTCAGCTCGGAATTCCAAGCTCGCGTTCTCGAGCACAGCTCGCGAGAGAAGCCGAGAGAAGAAAGACACGTCCAAGTCCAAGGAAACGAGAGGAGGCCGCGCTTTTTCTTTGCCCTCTCTACGAAGAGAAGGAGAGGGAAGCTCGCTCGTTCGTTCTACGTGCCGTCGAGAAACTATTTCCGAATTTTCAAGCGATTCCGAAGTCGGTGGCGTGCCGGTGGCCCGTTCGACGGGATCCTAAGGAGACCCGCAGAATCGGCAGTTACCCTCCGGCGCGCCGCCTCCCAGACAGCACGAGCGACTCGTCTGGATAGTGCATAAAAGCGCGTGCCCCGCATCCAGAACGCGGGATGACGTGCGCGCCCTCGTAAATTATGGGGTAATAAAATCCGCAACATGGCATTACTGGGTTATTGTCGGAGGATCGCGGTAGACACCGCCCGCGCTAATAATCGCGTCGCGCAACCACAGAGGAGACGGATACTTGCGCGGCGTCCAAGTTCGTTGTACCGCAACACGCGAAATGCGTGCATGTGTATACGTGTGCGTGCATCGCATTGACAGTAAGTAGATCCTTTTTGCCATAAGTTATGGCGTGCGGGATCCCGACAGGAGTCATGACAGGCATACGCGAGGTGGCGGCGAGCGAACGGGACGACGACGACGGATGCTTACAAAACAGAATACGATGTCGTAAACGTCCCGCCGTATTTTTAATACGATAAAACCGGCCGGCAATACGATAGCGCGGGCGACACGCAGAGGTAAGACGGGAGAAAAACAAGGGGAAGTAATTCCTCGCAATAGTCTAGCGCGAAATCGCGGCGTACGTACTTTCGAGGGCGCAATTCCTCCTTGGCATTATTGCACTCGCCATTAATCTCGATCATAAACGATCCGCGATCTCCGCGCGATGCAACTGCGCCGTAACCGCTTTAACGTCGTGAACCGTGCTCTAATCCTTGGGCATAAAACTCATCGTACCGTCGAGCGTCGTACCGTCGCGATTATACCGCGGTCGTTAGTAAGTCATTTCATGTCACGGGAACGTTGCCTCCGGAGCGATTTCAGGAGCGGCAAAAATGTTTTCGTTGTCACTGTCTATGCGGGAAAATCAAGACAAGGATGAGATAAAAACCTGAGCGAGGAGGGACGAGAAAAAAAGAGGGAGAGAGAAAGAATAACGAAGGAAGCCAGGTCGATGTACAAGCTAGCTCGCACACCCGAGTCACAACGGGGCACCGTAAACGACTGCGCGATAATAAGAGTTGCAGCTTTATCGTCACGTTCCGTTAATGGAGGCTGAATCGGAAATATCATCGCCGCATCGGCGAATCGCTCCGCGGCGCTCTGGAAATCTGAAACGTGCCCTACGAGCGTTTGAGAGACTCTTGCGCCAGAGAATATACGGCGTCTTCGGTTCCGGAAGTCCCAGAGAAAGCCCCGTTTACAAACAGCTCTTGAAAAATCCTCTTTTCCAATTTTGTCGTCGGACTTTCCAGCCGTTTCCGCAGAGAACGCTCACATACTTTTGCTCAATTACTCCACGATGGACGCGGACGGCGCAGACAACGGCGGAAATTGGATCGCGAGAACGTTACCGCCGCGCTTCGTGGTTCGCCGCTACGTTAATTGCCTCGCTCGGTGAAAATCGCACAATGCACGTAAACCGTCCATAACGTATGTATATACGTATTACACGTTCGATCGCGTTGAAAACTGCTTGTCGATCCTCGTGCGACACCGGTAATCATTAGCCGAGTCGACCGCCGCAATATATTTCCGAGCAAATGAACGCATTCCTGCCTCGACGTAATTAGATCAGATTCCACGACACGCCGGGCGCTCTCGTCCGAAATTACACAATTCGCGGTAGGTGGGTATTCCCGGACTTCCTACGGCCGGGGTATTAGAAGATTCGAAGACCAAAGTCGACCGATAGATACCGGTCTTACCACGGGTAGCATGGCGGACCATTGTCTCACTTCCTCTCCGGTAGCCGTGTACCTCCGGTAATATCGCATTATGCTCTCGCGACTAATGGAGATGCTAATTCCGTCTCCGCACCAGCGGCCTCCTTGGAAGCGGCAAGAAGGTTGATGGCGCGTTGAGGATCGGCGAGGAAGGAGGAAGGCGGCGGTGCGGCTCTTCCATCTCCGAGTCACCTCAATCTCCCGCAATCGTGCGGAATATCATGAATGCCGGAGTGTATCTCGATGAATGGCTGCAGTCGGAAGGGTGGTATTGCCGACGGGAGGATGGGAGAGAAGAACGGGCGAGAGAGCCAGAGAGGAAGAATGGGCCATTCAGCGGATTGATTGATTTACTTCCTTCGCCGCCCTATCGTCGTTATGGCGCGAAACGAAAACGTTGCGTTCTACCGTGTCTCGAGTCTTAGCGACACACTTCCGGAACAACGTGCTCGTTCGTCGCGCACGAGGAGAAGAAGCAGAGACATCGATCGCGCGCGATTGTCCTCGCAAGAGAACTTTCCGAGATGGGCATCGGGGAGCTGTCCTCCCGCTCTTCGCGTATTTTACGTCGCCACGCGCTCGGCACGTTTCGCAGAAATGATTGTATTTACGTAAACTGAAAAATTGAATTTTTCCGGAAAATATGGGCAAATCGTGTTATTTACAGTATGACATATTGCATCGTTGTGCGCGCCGCACAACGTTATTGCCTGGCTTCGTTATACCGATCGAAAGTCTGTGCCGACCAAATTTGATGGGAGCCGTGCAATCAAATTCAATGTATAACGAACACGCCTCTTTCCATTAACCTTCCACACAAACGTGTCACTGGGCTGCGCTCGCCCGATATCTTAATTGATCGTAACTTGAACGTTCCATGTTAAACAGTGTCGCAATCAAGAGCTGCTGATTAAATGATCATTACGAGAATAAAGGAACCCAATAACCTAGTTGGCCAATTTTATCCTTGGAAAACTAGCACGAGCACATATCGCCTCGCCGTGACGCTTTTTCCTTCTACTCTGATTAGCTCGCTCTCTGATCAAATTTAACACCGAGAGATTGACCGGTGGGTAAGGTTGCGTGGCGTCCCTCCATGTAATATTCAACGAGGTAAATCTAAGCAAGCATCGCGTGCACTCAGGATAGCACCGACAGCCTCAAGTGTCCTTCGCAACTCCGTCGCTCTTTTTGTCCATCTCTCTTTCCTGTTCACTTCGGCTGCCATTTGCCATTCCGCTTCTTCGTCCCCAGTCACCAGTTAGGTTGTAACCTCTTCCGTCTGCAGCTTTCCTTCCGTGCCCTTCTTCTGCCCGTCCTTCTTCCTTCAATCTCGCATTATCCCGCAAATGGTTCGCCCACTTGACCGTCCTGAGTATCCCAGCTGTTTCATTCCTCAGTCAGACGCATCGCGATCGATGCTTGTCCGTACAATCTTTTTCATATTTCTTTCGAATATTTCTTTCGGCGAGTTTTTATTCCTCGCAAATCGACATTCGTATAATTTTTTATTGTTCGCTTGATAACTGTTCACTGCCGACTTGCGCCATACAATCGAATTCCTTCGTGAATCGTAAAAATAAGGATGCAGCAAATCAATCGTGAGACACTCTTATTAATTCCCGTGTCGCGAGGACCGTGACGCTTTCAGCCAATTGAGGCCGATCGATAAACACTAAGCGAGTTTGGGAATCTTTTTCTCTTGTCTACTTCTTTTCGGCCCTGCTGCCTCGGGTCTTCCTCTAGAAAGCATCGAGAATTCAGTGCCTCGCAGTGCCTGCGGCGTCGGCAGCGGCACCTTAAATTAATGATCTTGAAAGCCTAAAGCGTCGGTAGACACTCCGGAACAGGAGAATGCACTCAAGGGGTGACCGCTAGCTTCTAAGTCTCTTAGACCACGGGTGGCTCTCGCTAGCCCCGCATAAACCCATGGCATCGTCCAAATGTTAGTAAACTAAATATCTTATTAACCCTTTAAGCTGCCACGAGTTAAGCCTTGTGTTACGCCTCATAACTTTTCGCGGTGGTTTAACGTCGGCGACCGACGTCCTTATGGGACCTAACACAATCCCTCCCTCCTTCGCGTTTAACTCAAATGACAGAAAGATGAGCGTAACGTGATTAAGCAAAAATCGATTTAAGATTGAGTGCGCTCGACTCGAATTTATTTTAGTTGACATTCATCGACATTTGCTTTTACTCGATCAAGGATAAAGGCAAAACTCCGACATGTCAATTAAATATCTAATTTACATGGTTGGAAAGGAAAAAGCGCAGGGAAGAACCCGAAGAGATTTGAGCGATACTCCCTCGACCTGCGCGCGAGCTCGAATTTTCATCAGATCGTCAGAATAATAGTCGGCGCAAGTTAAACCGGAACTTTTAGCCCACTGCCGCGAAACGACGTGGAATGTACATTAAGCAGTAGTGCTTAAAACATAACCGACTATTTCATTAGCGCCTTGTCTCTGTACCGACGCCTCCTCGCTCGAGTGAGCACTTAAACTACACTTTTCTCTTACACTCTCTCTCTCTTTCTCTTTCTCTTGTCTTTTCCACTCGGACCTTCGCTCCCGCTCTCTTTTCCTCGCAATTCGGATTCTCTTTCCGAGGCAACCTGACAACCCCACCATTTTCTGCATACGTTTAAACAGCAATGCACTCTAGTTAACTTTGCTAAGTACCGGTTTTTACTCTCATCGCGTCGACTCTTGGAAAAGGCTTCAACGCGCTTCTTCCTCTCGTTCTTCCAAATTTTTGATATTCATTCTGGCTTTGCTAGAGTAGAAATGTTATTACGTTTTCACATTTTCCCTTATTCCCTCAGACTAACGCATAATCATATACGGATATTGTGTACCTTAGATATTTTAAAATGAAACGTAAATTTTATTACGTTCTTAATTATGTTGCTGCAAAATTGTGTGTGAACGAACCGTTTTAAGGTTGAGATAAGAGAAACCTAAACAGAGTATAAACGTAATTTATACATAAACATAAGAACTTTTCTCGTTGCTTGTCAATTATCATTAGTAAGATACTTTTTTTTCTTAAAAATAGTTTGATAAATATGCAGCAAAATATTTAATTGATTCACTGATTCTTAATGTTCTGTGTACAATCTGGAAATAACGATAAAACTTTCCGCAAAATATTTTCGAGTAAAAAGTACCTTAAGGACGAATAATTAATGCGACCAACAACGCGCAGTCGGTCCAAAAAAACTCTTAGACATCTTCATTAACGCAGTTAAAGTAAATGTTTGCAAGTATCCGGTTTCCGCTTTCGCGCATATTTAGTACGTTCGTTACGAATGCATGGCGCACAGATGTCATTAATTTGTAATACGCCTCGCAGCGCGTAAAAACGCGGACGTTGCTAAAGGACTGCAAGAGTTGTGCAATAAACACGCGGCGTGACGAAAGATACAGTCTCCTCCGCGCGAGCAGCAACGGCGAGCACAATCGATACTTTTTCATTATGACTAGCCGAGGCAATTACTCCGCGTCATGGTAAAAGTGAGGTACCTAAATGTAATTAGTTGTCGTCGGCAGGGTGCTTACCTAGATGGTCCGCGCCATTGTATACGTGGTGCAATTACAATTTAATTTTGTTTCCCGGCCCGTTATAAACGAGTGTGCTTCATAGCCAGCTTCCTATGCCGAGACGAAACTCGCGCGCTAACTTTCAGCGACCGTTCTAACTAGATGGCTTCGAGCCGTTGCTCGGCCTCCCCCTTTGATTCGCACGCTAATTAATTATATTTCAATAGAGCCGTACGCAATTTTCGCATTGCAACTAGTCGCCCTGCCAGAGTAACGGCGGAAACCGCGACATTTTCAGCGTACACGCAACAACTATACGGCCCTTCGTTATTCCCAGGATCCGGTAATGGCTGAAAACGAGGTATGTACCCTTCGACGCTTCGTGCAATCGCCGCCGATGCAAACGGCACCAGTGAAAGGAAAGGAAAAAAAGGAGTTTAACGAACCGATTAATCCCCGATAGCTCGCGCTCGAGAGTGCAACGACAAAGCGACATTAACGTTTATCGTTATTACCGGCACGGCCGTAAGTTACGGCGAAAGACCGCGGGCACTCTTTTATTGCGAGAAACGAGCGCGGTTTAAAGGTGGTACGGAGAAAATGGGCCGGCACGACAGAAGCAGAACAAGAGCAGAGGGGAGGGATGCCGGCGGCGGAGAATAAAGGACGACGGCGAAGGGAGGAAGGGTACGGTTCGGGTGCCGCAGCACGAGCCGGTAAGGTCCGAAGTCTTGAAAAGCCGCGCTAAAATTCTTCTCCGAGAAAAATTGTTTTCCGATATTGGATTCGCATTGGCCGCGCGTGCTACGCGCTTTGCGGCAGTGCATCTCAAATGAATCGGTGAGACAGAGAAAAAGAGAGAAAGGAAAAACGAAAGGGGAAGAGAATGAGAGGGAGAGAGAGAGAGGGAGAACGCCCGCGCTAAGTGTGACGAGGTGAAATGACACGGACGGTGGTGACGGCGGCGGCGCGAGCGGAAATTGTCGCATCGGCCCCGGGTCCCGAGCGGCTTTTTTTTACACGGCAAAAATTGCCTACGATCGTGTTGCACATTGTAATTACTTCCGATACGATTGCACGCGTGATTACTAGGTATGAAGAGGGGGCACAGTTTGGAGCACAATTTGTCTGCTAGCAATTTAGCGCGTGGCCGGTTTGTTTATTAGCTCTCTAATGACATGTTTCGTCGTTATCGAAGTCGCACAATTTCAGATAATTTTCCGTATCGAACTGTCAAGCATGCTCTGTTCAGAAATAAATGCACGTTGATAAAACGTGCGTTTTTTTCATATGCCACGAAGAATCCAAAATGTTAGTCTTTTTCTACGCGATTTCAGCGAATCTACAACTTTCACGAGATAAATATTATTATAATAATTATAGAAGCAAAATGATACAAAGATGAAATTTTAATAGCAAAGATCATATACAAATTCGAAATTATAAATTTATAATAATTTGCGCAATCTGCAACGCGTATTTTATAACATGTGACATATTCATGCAGGACGACTCTTGTCATCAAAACTAAGGACTCGTTGAACTTTTCGAGTGATATTTACACGGACCACCAGGATGAGGCCAGCTATGAATATTCAGGGCAAACTGCTGCTAAACTAGGCAATGAATGAGTCGGTTAGTCTCGAGCGAAGCTCTCACCATCGAGCGAGAGAGCAACGAACGGAGGAAACGGGAGAAAGAAAGAGAGAGAAAGAGAGAGAAAGCTCTAAGCGTGCCATTTGAAATATTCCGCGATGATTATAACACTCACGAATCCTGTACGTGGAAAATTGGAGATATGCCAAATTCTCCTAATTATCATCAAATAGCTCTCCTAATTATATTCTTAAGATAATTCGTGAATTTCAATTCCTACAGACTTTTGCTGTGTTTAACTTACGATGAATACATTTATATCTTATATAATATATATAATTCTAATAATATTAAGAATTCTATATATTATATTTTATATAAGACAATATACGTTCAATTTCGGAGGCACAGCATTTTCGCACTTAAGATAAGGAGTGAAATTTATCATCTTTTCAACGTTAGCGCGTGGTGTTGTACGTAAACTTAATACCTGGTTTCGTAATTTAGTGGACTATATAATGCTGCGCCCTTGCAATCTGATTGCCTACAAATTGTAATTACCAAAACGTATCGTATTGCTATAACGTAGGTATACGTGTAGGTAAAATTATCTAATAAAATTGAGACATCAAATAGAGCTATGCACGTGGAATAGTTGGAAAAGTAACGTGACTGGTCAGCTCCAGTCGAAGAACCGTTTATAAGACGCGTTAAAAGAAGGAATCGTGGTTGAGTGTGCTCTCGGATAGCCTTAAAGGGGCCAACTGTTGCCACGACCGTACAAAAAGTCGACTGCGAGCGTGCCGCTGGCTTCCGAGTCGCAGCTCCGCCCAAGCACTCCCTGCTCGAGCAGCGGATGCTTAAACTTTGTCGACAACCTGCGCTAGCCATCTGAGCATACGTCTTACATAATTTAAGGACGCGCCGGTACAAGTGCGTATCGCAGTACAATACTTCTCGTGCGAAGCATTCTCATCCTAATGCGTTACATGTAATCACTCGTGTTCGGGAAGATGTCTGATATGGATGAAGATGCAACCGCGGTAAGATTTGCGAAACTTCGACACGATTTACGAAACGATGAGTAAATGCGATGTAAATTCCACGTCCGCGCAAAAATTTAGCATTGAGCGCGACTCATCCGCGAGTAAACCCCGTAGCCTGAGACGTTGTAACATTTAACGGTCGTTCTTTTATAGAAACGTCAACTCGCACTACCCTGGAAAAGGAACAGTCGAAGACGGTTCGACACGAGCGATCCTGGCAAGCGCTACATACCTTTTTTATTGGCCTTGCGTCTGGCCGTCCGTTTCAGACTCGTAAGAACCCGGAATATTTCTTATATCTCGCCGGTAAATTCCACTTCTTGCTCATGGAAAACGAGTTTCCGCGCACTGAATATCATAGACTCTACTCTCAGAGAACCTGCACTTTCCCTTCCATTTCCACACTAATAGCAGTGGTTGCGTTTACGAACACGGTAAAGTACGCAGAATTTTTCCGTCTTCCTTTTCTGCAGATAAGCTCGCGACTTCGAGAGACTCAAGCAGCGAGGAATGCTTCGCGATGACTCCACTTATTCCGAAATGCAAAAAGGAAAGATTCGAGAAGCTCTTTCCTTTCATGGCGCTCATGTAATTATTGTTTCTCTTGAAAGTATCATCCTGCTTGAGTAGGTCACGCTAAAGTTATGTCGCAAAGTTGCTTCAAAATTTAAACATAACAGTTTCTGTACGTTTCACATACGTCTTTTTCTTCGTTGAGACGCGATACCAAGATACCAACGGTTTTTATACTAACTCGACTTTATGCAGAAGTAATCTCCCTTTTTCCCGCCCTCCAACTTGCTCGCCCTCGAGCTGGCCAACGCGTTGGGGGCAATCGCGATCACGTTTGGTGTTGCGGTCACGTCCACGTATTTCGGAGTACGTGATGTTTGTGAGATGTCCACGATCATTAAGCTTCCAGCTGTACGCGATCAGCGAGCACCGGAGCTTGGAAATTTCATTACACGCGCGGAAATACCAAATTTATCTATTGAGCATCGAATATCGCGTCCGTGAGGGTTTTCCCGTAGGATAACAAAAGCCGATTTTCCGACTGTAAAAGAAAGAAAAGGAAAATCAGACATTTATCTTCGAGATCGTATCGGGGAACGGGTAGACTCCGACATTATCGAGACGCCCCCTTAATCCCATTAGGATTTACGAGTTTTACGGGATCTCATTATGGATGCAACTAATTGCCAGAGTGGGATAAAGTCTTCTTTCATGGGTCGTATAGCTGATTCGGGAGGCCACGGGAGGCACCCGTTGAACCGCAGAATCTTCGTAGTTCCCGTTCCAGCCTCAGGCTCACTTTTCGTTTTGCTCGCCGGGAGTAAAAAGGGAGAGCAATGAGACTAAAGTAATCGGAAGAATGCATATCCAAACGGAAAAATCGAGATGCTAATACAAAGACAGGAAAACAAACTCTGAACAAAACAAAAAAGAAGAAATCGAACAAGTTGACGATTGGTTGACATCGATATGTTGAACATGATCGGAATAAATACGCCATTACGCCTACAGCTCTTTTTATTCCTTAGGTATTTTTATGCCTGTTATGTATCTCCAAAGTCAGAAGAGATAAAGTGATCGAAGAGGCAAAGAATGCCGAAACCAACCCAGCAAGGGAACTTCTTGCTGGGATTACGTACTCAAAACGCGTGAGGATATCCAATTTTAGCAGCATCACGCAACGCAGCTTGTTAAAGATGTTAAAGGCACACGTGAAACGGCCGCGCTGAAGTATCGTTTTTCGATATGCAAAATTTGTCGCTCCCCTTTGCCCGAGGTCTCGCTCGTTCCGAGCTGGAAACGAGAGTTTAATTTGTGCTTCCTGAGTCGACGGCGACGTATCGCGGTGAAAGTCGGTGCCTCGATGCGTGACGTGGATGCGGATGTGCATTCGCGCGAGGGTGAGCGAACGACGCGACGCTCGCGCGCTTCATGTGTGTCTCGAATCCCGTTTCACTTCGCGGTGTGTGTATCTCTGCACTCGGATATCCGGCGCGCACAGTAAATTCCTCACTTTGAGAATATGAAATTTCCTGCGTCCACATCCATACACGCGGCCGCGCCACGCAAACGGTCGACGGGCTGGCTGGCTCCTCTTCTCGGGGGTCGACCGAGATACAAGTCAGATAAGACCGACGGAACAATATTTTCCTGGCGGGCACTTTGCCAGAAGCTTGTGGCTAGGGTGAAGATTAGCGCAACCTTGGTAACGACCTTATAAAACACCGAGCTCAGCCGGCGTACCGCCGAAAATATTGCCTCGCAAATTGAAAGGTACGGCGGAGGCGTGCTCCAGCTTCTGCTTTTCCCGCGCCATCCCCTGGCCACCCCCGCGCGCCGCTATCTTCTCCACGATGTGCGTCTTCTCCTTGCCACAAGGAGAACAGAGTCGTCCACGAAAGCGCCGCGGGAAGTTCCGCTGGAAGATTTCACTGAATACTCGCGAACAAAGTCTCCGCAAAGTTTCGCGAGGATCAATGGACGCGCGACTGTTTTCTCGATCGTATATACGTATCGTGAGAGTGATAACGTGATAAGTTTTCCTATTCACACATCTCACTCAATTATTCTGGATACGGGGAAAGTTGAGTCATGAACGTAAAACAGACTAAATAAAATGCAGACGCAAGTTGATGGCAAGTACTCCTTTTAACCGTTAATTACGTATTAGTCGATTTAGACAACATAAGCACGTATTATGATAATATCGACTCGATTATTTAACAAATTATAGGAAAGTAACATTAAAAAAAGTAGAGAAAGAGTGAATTAAAACGATTATAAATTGATAACAGATTGCAGAGTTTTCCTAATACTTAATGAAAAATCTGAATTGGATTTAATAAGAAAAGCTGGGACGCGCACACAGAGAGAGGGCCGTTTTATTCTGTTACATAAATTAAATCATTTCTCTTTTCATTCTTTATTATCGCAGGCAAAAGCGCTTTTATACGTGCAATTGCGAGTGAAAACGATGCGAATGCACTCTTCGGATACGCGAGCACGCGATTCCTTTGCGATTCCGAGCAGCGCAACACGTTACATGGTGCTCGTTGCATTCTTTCCTTTTTTGTTTAGCAGAGTGAACTACATCTCTCCCGAGGGAAAGCGAATCGTTGCAGTGCACCCTTGAAACCATGAAGTATATTCTCCACCCTATATCCCTTCGCCGTACCTCGCGTAACCGACCCTTCCGAAGCGAAGTATGTGCGCAACCCGGCGTAATTATTTCGCAATTTACTACCCTCTCTTCTGGCAGGATGTAGATTTAAAATACCCCCGTATTTATTGTTACTCGTCGGTGAGACAGGACGCCCGAGGGAACAGTAAGCTGCTACTGGCGTAAACGTACGTGGCACGCCGCTCGTATAATAAGACTGCCCGGGATCTTCCCGAAAGGGAAGGATAAGACACGCACTCGCGAGTGCAATATGCCCCCATCTAGCCGCTCGCCGAAAGTGTTTTCATTATTTTTGAGCCAACCATCTTCATTGGTCTCTCGCGTGCATTCGTGCGAGTTCTCCACGAAAGGGGTTGCAAGTGGAGAGTGGAGTAACGCGTTGCGGCTGTTAAGCTTGCTAGTCAGGCTGTTGCTGTTGTTGATGAGTACATGGCTCGCTCTTCTCCCAGCCCGATAATTATCGTCCCAGCAACCGCTTTTTCTTCCGTGTACGCCCCCGCGCGCGCACTGGGTAATGTCGCGACATTAGGGGGTAGATAGGTAGGGTAGATGGGCCGGACTTGGCTCCGTGCACCGGGGCACTAAAGACGATTCGGCGTGTGCAATGGCTCGTAACGCCGCGCGCAGCGAGCAAGCTCGGATCCGCCTCGTCGCCGCGAGAGGCCGGAGATTCGGAGTTTGGCCGGCAGCCAAGCGCCGCTTTACTTTACTCGACTTTACGCGAAGAGCAAACGCGGGGGCCGAGCGAAGCACACACCGGGACTGATATATCGATGTCCTCGAAAAAGTCGTCGCGTCACCGAATATCTCGCATAACTGCGACTACGTGTACAAGCGAAGTTTGCTCCGCCGAGCGGCGCGACACTTGCATCTCGTATCTCGTGAGGATGTCGTGCTGCAGTTGTCGTTCGGATTATGTTTCCCCGCCGAGAAAAATCAGGGCGACTCTCCGGATGTGCCAGAAAATTAGCAAAATTAATTGCACACGGGTTCTGACGAATGCTGACGAAACAACAGTGCGCTTCCGCGTTCTGATAGAGTCTTACCACCGTGAGATTCGAAAATGAGATTGTAGAATAAAAACATTCGTAAAAGAAAAATTTTTATTGTTTACAATAAACGCGGAATATTATTCTTTCGTATTCTGCAGAAGTGTTCCCAATTAAGTAGCTTGTTCTCGATTAAGTAGTCGTCTACACGTCATATTGGCGATCGATATTGAAAGTTCCGCTCAGCAAGAAGGAGCCGAGGAAGAAAGAGAGAGAAAGAGGGAGAAAAGAATAGGCTACGTAAAATAATCTTTTGTTTTCTTCGATCTACTTTAAAATAAGCATTGACCCGAGCTTAACGAGAGGAGTGTATATCGCACTGAGAGAGGAGACGGAGGAACAAGAAACCGGAGAGCGTAATCCTTCGGTTCGACAGTCCTGGGGAGAACTGGCCACGGACTTTCCTCCGTATTATATGGTTCTTTTACGGAGCGGGCGGTCCGTTTCTGCGGATAAGGGAATCAAGCCGGTACCTACAACGGCACTGTAGAGAAAAGGTTAACGGCGCTTTAATTGGCCGGGCGCATCGCCCCGAGTTAGGAAACGGGAACTAATCCAACGTGGACCAGGCGAGCTTGACCAAGAAAATGCCCCATGGTCACTAACGTCAGGCACAGACGCGCGCCCTCTCTTCCTCCTCATCACCGTTCTCACCCTCTACGCGCTTTCGTTTCTCCCGTGCTTGGCTTTCACTGAGAACACCCACGTAGCAGCGAGCTCAGGCGGAATCGTTCTTCTGCTTTACGGTTTTAATAAATCTCCGCGAGGTAATTCGCGGTGGGTCGGGACGGACATTAAACTCACTGCAACCGTGAGTTCCACTCACTCGTTTTACCCCCCTCGCCCCTGTCTTCCCTATATGCGTATACCGTACGATCGGCGACCGATCCAGTAAAAATTAACGGCAAAGATGGATGGCCGTGATGACTATGCGAGTAATACAGAGTAACACGTATACAGCTAGACGAGACAGAATACTTTTTCTGCTTTTCTCTCTTAAAATCTTACGAAACTTTTCCGTATTATTTGCTAGCAATTGTGAAAAATATCTTGAGAATGATACGACGAAGGAAATAAATCAGATAACAGACATAGATTTGTGTGGCTTTTAAGTATGATACAAAATAAGAAGCTATGACATGCTCGAAAATTTGACTGAAGCGAGCTGTCGGAGCATCGTAATATTTTGTGACACGTATGCATTTTGTAACGTATCCATTTCTCGCTAAGCCCAACGAAGACGAGCTTTTGGCAAAATACGCGGGATTAGTGTCAATCTCCTAGAGCGCGTTCGTGCTAGCGTGACGTATTTTCGGCTTTGAATTTTCGTACTACGCCGAGTGACGCGCGCTTTAATCATTGGCCGATCGCGGCGAGCAATCTTCGTGGATCCGCGGGTTGTTTGTCAAGCAAAATTCCCGTCACGACGCGCGATGCGCACGCTTGTACGCGCGTGCTATCTACGTTACTCTCTCCTCTCCTCTCTCTTCTCTTCCCGGCTATCTTAACTCCGCCGCCAAAGAAAACTGCCGCGTTGTGGTAATGTTTATCGAACATGATTTCGGCGGGGTCGCGGGGATTAAGCGCGAGCTGGATTGCTTTAATGAACCCGAGCGTGCCAGCCGAACACGGACAAATTTACGCCGTTGCCACGCAAAGGCACGGGCGTTACGGTAAATGAAAATTTAATCTGCAGATCGATTCCGTCTGTACCGTTTTGCGTAGCAATACCTCCACCGGCCATTAATTTATCCTGACTTTCATCGCTGCCGTGTTATCATAGCGTGCGCGAGCGCGCACTATCAATGTACTAATATATTACTGCGCTTTCCTGTTTCACTCGATAACGATATTCTTTTCTTTCTTTCCAGGTAAGTCACGAGGCTCCTTCATATTTATGGTATCTGAGAGCAGTAGGTAAGAGCAACTCGAAAGTAGTCTCGATGTCAGTCGATGTCGCCAGACTGGAGAATCCGGAAAGGACGGATTTACGTGCAGCCCGTAATACATTGCGACCCACGATCGCAACGATCTTTGCAGGTCCAATGAAAAAGTAGAAATTACGCGAAATGTTTGAGTTGCGAGCTTAACAAGTTAATATGTTATCTTGTGCGACGCCCACGTATATTGCATCATGAGGACAAACTCTTCCAAAGATACGGCGAAAGTTCAAAAGTTGGTAAACGCCACTGGTAACTCGGACGATATTTTTCATTCTGTTTACTGGCAGTGGAGTTGTCAGGCGTAATAGCGTAATCGTTTGTCAAAGTCGAATGGGAGTCTCCCTACTCGCGAGACATAAATCCCGTGATTTACAAAAGCGACACGTAATGCGGACAGAGGAAATGGCGATTTGCGCATAATCCGGAACGCAATTTTCCGCACATCAGCGAAAACTTGTCTTCATATCACATTATATTATTATTATTATTATACATTTTCCCGTCTCTGAACAGTATACATACAAATTATATTTATTACACCTATTTTCAAGATTTCTCATCAATTTTGTCAATACTAAATCAAAATAAATGATGTTAATAATGATAGAGGATAGAATGTAACGTGTGATGTGCTTCTAACATTTCCAATCCAGCTTTATCTTTAGGATCTGGTCTTGCTCTGGCTTTGTTCTCGCGTTAAAGCAGAGACAGAGCACTCACCCTCTGAGCACAGAGTCAGCGCAAATTCGCGCAGTGACTGCGTAAAACAGATGAAGAATTCTTAGTAACCATAGCCAAGCTTCTTTATCGCAACAAAGTGATAAGTTGATAACCATCGAAGGCGAAAAACCGATTAGCGATTGGAAAAATTCCTAATGGCAATTATGACACTGATTTGGATTGAACAATATTTGTGGCAATTAAACTGCCAATGACGGCTGTAGTTATTAGTATTGTCACGATATTTGTATCTCAGAGCGATTATTGGTACGTTGCACGATGGATGCATAGAGCATTCCAGAGCGATCGTTGCTCAACGGATGCAATGTCCTATCACGACCATGGCAGCCGCGCATTCTCGAAGTCTGTCCAGAGAATATAAGTAAAGTCTAGATCCGAAACTAGGCATGCTTGGCACTTCTCTGGTGCTTCTCGTGAGGTGGTCCGAAATCCGCCGTGAATGGAGTCTGTGTTTTCTCGCTTTCCCAAGAGAGCAAGAGATACCTTGGAAAAGGAGGATACAATATCCTCTTGGAAAAAAATTCAATTGAAGCAATCCTGATTTTAGCAAAAGTCTACGAGGCAACACAATAAAAGTCTTATTTTGACAGAACAACAATCCCTATCCTTATTACATTTGACGACATTTCATTATTCCGCGACTCGGGACGTGATGTCGTGGGACGTGCAAGAAACAAATGCGAATTATTCTGATAGCGGATCAGGGATCTTTTGCTATACGCCGTAGGGTGGAGCAAAGCAGGTTAAATGGGAAGCGTAGCGGGCGGAAACGTAGGTCGGCTCGAGAGCGAACGACTGACTACGGGGGGTGGTTCGTAGCCCGGGGGTACGTCCACAAAACGGAGATAGAGAGTGTGGAGGAGCCATGAGAGGGGAGGGATGCGAGACGATAACTCGATCGGACATCCCGAGGCGGACGATGCGATGCAATAGTTTGTATCCGGCGGAGGGTGAGCCACCTCCAATCTTGGCCACGAAACGCCGCCGCTTAAACAGCCACGACAGAAGCCATTACTTACTCCCTCGTAGCCCGTGGCGTTCTGGAGGAAGAGGAACACCTACTCGAATTATTTTCACGGATTCGACGCTTTGATCGCCATGACTTCGACTTTGTACCTCTATCGCCGCGCTCTTAAAAGCGATCGCGATTTCCTGAAATCATCAAGTCGTCTCTAATTGCGGAGCCTTTATGGGGCAATCAGCAGGTGAGCGGATAGAACCATAGGAAGCATTTAAACGCTCATTTATTTATTGTTTAATGGAGGAGCTAGTCAACGAGAATCGATCATGGTAATAAACCATTAGGGCATTCGTCGTAGCGTTAGCGACCAAAGAGACGCACGGGACGTGAGCATTTAACATTCAACGCGTATGATAGGCAGTCTGGCGGCGCACAGCGCGAATACGCTCCGCCGGGACGGCGGGTGAAAACTTCAGGATGAATTATGTAAGGCAAAGTACTTCATTCGTCTTGCTCTTGTTATTTGGTGGGTGTAGTTAAACTCCGCGTATTACCGCGTCTGAAATATCGTCCGTAATTTTTAAAGCGAACGTGCCGCCAACTGTACACCCTATTCTCTCCCGACCGCCGGATGTTGCGCTTCTGTTTGAAGCATACCAACGCCGGTGCGAAGCCGAGGGCACCGAACGACACCGAAATTTCACGGAGTATACCTGCATATTCCGCGATCCAAGAAATGGTGCCACTGGAATATTGCCTCTCCGTTGCGCAGAACACGAAGTGTACATTCCGACAAATTGATTTCCGGATCAGGTCTGAAGGATTCGCGTGTGCAACCGCGATCAATCATCCATGTGAACTTGGTAGCCGACTTTGAAGAAAGTACAAATTTTGAGTACGGTTAGTTTGTTGCTTTTCTGTACTTGCTTGGGCTGTCTTGCATTTTATTTCAATCTTAAAGAGTGGACAAATATATACGGTAAAATTAAAAAATGATTAGCACTCAATTATAATTAGATGTAATTTTAAATAAAACTACATATAATTCTTTTCATTTCGTTTGTAATCTCGAAAGACTTGGGACTACAGGATTTTCAAAATTTACTGAAGAGTAACTCGGCCATTTTTGAAAATACCTTAAAACGGTCAACCCCCGTACAACGACATACGAAAGAAAATTACCAGTATCTATCTCTTTCCTTTTCGAGCACATTATATCTCGTATGTCTCGTAGAGACACTCGAAGCGAGTCATGCGAGTATATTTAACCGCAAATTTGCACAAGATCAACCGAGAATCGATCAGCCACTCTCTCTGATATGTTCGGGCTATCTTCTCGTTCATCTATTTCAGTGCTCCGCGATAAAACGTTTACGGGGTAGCCGTAAGAGGAAGTCATCTGTCAAGATACGAGAGAAACGAAAGCAACGGAATAACGCCAGAAAGCTGCAGCGCCAGCGAGAGATAAGCTTGTTGTGATGATAAGCCAGAGAGAGAAAGAGAGAGAGGGAGGGAGAGAGAGAGAGAGAGGGAGAGAGAGAGAGAGAGCTGAATGTCCATATAAGCAAATGCCAATGTGTAAGCCGCTCATCCGGCAAACATTACACAAGCTTAACCACCACGAGACCTCCGTCTTGGCTGGACTGTACCTAGAAATTTGCTCGGTGAACACACGGTAGAGATATATACGATATACAACAGGTAACGCTGCTTGTTGCACCCTCGTGCATCCTTGGATAACTCTATTCGGGAGCTCCGCCCAAGAGACCCCCGACCTGTCTTAAACCACGGCAAAGCGGACGTATTTCCAGCGAAAGACGATGCAACGTAAAGCCGCCATGAGACACCGTAGGACTGAACGGTAACCGTTCAACCGTGAACGCGGATGACTGCGGGCGTTCGCGTCGGTTTCACGCTAAATAAGGAAGTCGCTGCTGTTGCCGTTGCTGTTACCGGCGACGAGCACGTACATAGCTTGACAAGACACTGGAGATAAAAGGTGCGGAAGTATTGCGATGTACGACGTGCAAAACAAAACATCGTCGATTTATAATCTCGCGAATTTATAATCTCGACGAAATAAGACTCAGAAAGCGGAAAAATTGGAAAAATACCGCTGCGTTATACGTACGCCATTTATGAAAAGAAGGAATAATATTTTCAGAGTAATTTCAGAGTTCGCCCTCTTCGATTAAAAATATTACATAAAACGGCAGACAGAATTTAACTGCGTTTTGCGAAAGTAGTGCAGGAATCCGAAAATTGGCAACCGGCTGCCTCTCGCATAACCGCGTCCTATTGCGGAAACGACCCGGGCGCACTCGGAAGTCGCATCGCGCGAGGTATTCCGTTTACATCAGCCTAAAAGGTTTCGCCCGCCGGAATAATTAGGAAAGCCGCGACGAAGATTTAGGTAGACATTTAGGTGCCGGTGAGACGGCGACGGTTTAAAGCGCGACGGCGGCGGTAGCGGCGGCAACGGCGGCGGCGGACGACGCGTCATGCGGACGTCGAGACGCTGCAAACGCCGGTTAATCGTCTTGGTTATACGCCCGGCATACCCGGACGGTAGAAAGCGCGGATTTAATTAAAACTAGTAGCCCACGGCGAACATATTTTCCGAGAGAGGATACGCCCTCCTCGTACTCGTTACACGGGCGGCGAGAGAGAGAGAGAGAGAGAGAGAGAACTCGTTGGGCGTTTCGGTTCCGGCATTCCGCGCAATGCCGCCGGCCTTTTTCCGCCAGGAGATGAGAAAATGTACAAAGTACGTCCGAATTCAGAACACGGTACACGAATGAATGGAATCCCGGCGCGGACAAGCGCAGATTTGACGCAGCCACACAACGACGCGACGATAAATTATTATCCATTAAGGGTCGCGCGCCACAAAACGCACCGCGCGCGATTGTGTCGAAAAAGTGTCGCGCATCCGCGGCTCGGTCGTTCAATTCATACAACTCGCTATTATGGTCGCATAATTGCTGTAGAATATAATATCGAGACTTCATACAGTGATAATTAGGGCTAGTCGGAACGCTCGCAATTCAGGCAATAATGCTATTGATTGAGAAGAACCATTACGCCTGTATATCGCGTGTAGTTATTAATGCACGATAAATGCGCGCGGATGCGAGCGTCTACATGTATTAATTAATTCCCGCGTAATCGCGAATGAACACGCTTATTCATCCGTCCGGTCTACAAAACCTCTATACATCCCCCTATTGATCCGTCGGTTACGCGAAACCGACGTGCATTCTTCCTCGTTCATCGTGTACCGTTCCGACTCGACGCTACCGCGCGATTGGATGGACTGCTCGGCGGAGTTCCGCACAAAACGCCGATATTCCCCGCCATTAAGTGGACGACAATTAAATAGATGAGAGGTCGTGCTCGCGCGCGCGCACACACGCGTTCGATAACGCGACTCGAGAGCCGTTCACTTTACGGACTGACCTCGGTGTATCGTAGCGTGTGTCTCGCCATCGTCTCTCTGGAGTCGCAGCTTGCTTGCACCCTCTGGCAATCAAGCAACGCAGTAACAACGTAAGCTGCAAATGGCAACCGACGATGAGAGCTTAACTCGTAATGTCGGGATCTTACGTTCGATCGCCAGGATCGCAATTTTCCGCTTTGGCTTTTCCCAAGCACCGGTGGAGTTCCTCTTCCTAGGGAATCACCTTGCCACGGCGAAGGCTTGACAGCTTTGGCTTGACTGCCTAATCATACGTGTCAAGAATTCTTCACCTATTTTTCAGGCAACCTACCGTCACTGCGTGGATGTTGCAAGTACAAACGTATGCCCAACTTCCTCGAACGGATGTTCCTTGACATGTTGTTCCTCGAATTGTTTTAAAATTTAGTTTTAAAATTTCATTTAGCAGTTAGTGGGATCTGATCAGGGAAAGTTTCGGATTGCATGCGGCATAGGCATCAGCCAATGCCAATTCCAACTTACGCAGTTTCTTCAAAGTACGTACACATGACAACTCTCTGACGCATACTGGATTCAATTGTACAGCTTGTGTATAATTTTTATGCACGGAAATGTAATCTTTCGATATCTCGTAAGCGGCAACTTTGTTTTGATACAAGATAGCCAATTATTTGTTTCAATTCTCTGGACATGTTTTTATTCCATTGTCGTATAACATTACAGCTCCCATGTAATTTCTACATTTAAATTGTGTATATCTTTCATTCTTATAAATGTTTCACGTAGTTGAATCCCCGTTTTATGATTTTTGCGTTTCCTACTATTTTTATAATATTTGTGGATTAAACAGACGGCTATCGATAAGGCTCCGATTATTAGATAATTTGTCGTATAGACAGCGAGTTCCTGATCAACATTTCCTTGTACATTATTCACTAAATTCTGTATCGAGCAGAAAGCCATCAGGAACCAACTTCGACCACGTCTCGCGAACGTCGGCGAATTAGCGGATACGGTGCGCGACTTTCGACCCGTCGCGTAAACTTACGCTTTACGCTTTACGCCGCCACGCCAAAATGGATGCACACGCAATCAAGGAGCGACGTTTGCCCGCTGCCCGCGACAGTTCCGGGTCCACGTAAATGGCCGTTCGCGACGTAAATCCTTCACCCGCGCCCGAGGGCTGCACCACCCACCCTCCACGGGGTGTTCGGGAAGTTCGACGCGCACGCAAGCATCCTCGAGGCGCGCTGATACGTCCAACCGCCGTGAAACGCGCGTGTACTGCTCGACATAAAAGTAAGATCCACCTCGCTGGAGCGTCGGCGTCGTCGGCGTCGTCGGTGGCGGTGGCACGTAACGCATGAAATCGCCGGGAAGGAGCGATATAAACGCGCTGGTCGCACCGTTTATCGCTTCGTTCCGCGAGGCGTGGATGACACGCGCACCTACAGAAATGTCGACGGTGCGGTTACATGGACCACGAACGCAACGCGAATGGTACCAGGCACACGGTAATAATAGTAAGAATAACGTTATGCGCGAGTAGTAACGGCAGAAACGGAATCGATTATAAACCGACCCGGCAATCCGACTCTCGATGGCGATGCCGCCGTTGCTGGACGCTCGCTTGTCGGTTTTATGCACGTTTTACGTATGTCCAGGGCGGATTAAGCAGGCGGTTAATAGTTTACGATCCATCCCTCGAATTGGACCTTCGTCCCGAACCCGCTGCTAAATAATTTAAGGCCGCACCGAGTGACGGGGGTTAAAGGGGTTTTAGTGTCCGAGTGTAAACGGAATCGGTCGCGTGATAGCGGATGCATGATTGAAGGCGCATGATGCGGTGAACTAAGGACGCTGAAGGATACTTGGAGTGATCGAAGAGCTTTGTCAAGACTTACCTCATCAAAGCTAAACTGCAATGCGAAGGGTGAAGGAAACAGAGTGAAGTTCTATCCCATGCGATTTATCTTTGCGTAACGATTATGCGATTTTACGATTAACTTCTTCTTCCTTCTTACGACGATGCACGAAATTCGCCCGCGGTCTCTTGGATCATCATTTCTTTTGTCGTTTAACGATGCCATCTTATCCGAATCGCGGAAACGACATTGTTCGCATTTACCAGATCTTACGGATACGTTGAAACGTAGCTCCGGAATGTTTCACCCGCATCAGCCCACGCATAGAAAAGAAATCAATCGTTCGCACGCATTCAAGAGCGACGAAGGAGAGAGGGACTCGGTACCATCTTGCATAATTCAGACTCTGTGCATCGAACTTCGGGCGGTGCTGAGAACCTCCGGTGCGATTTTTTTCGGCAAATATTTTTGCGCGCGATATTCCCTCGCGATGCGATTAAAATCGCTCCCTTTGTACGAGCGTGCGCATTTATACGAATCGAAATATGCGCGCACACACACCGACGCGAGTCGCCGCGGCGGCCGTTACGTCACTCGTCGACTCTAATGCCGGACGTGTAGCGCGTAGCGACGTAGCATTTCCATGACGAGACCGTGGCGCGCGCCGCCTCCGGTACTTTTCGTCCCGACAGATCAATTTCCATCGCGATACCCCTGCCTCTCGACGAAGGCCGCGGGCCGGACAATCGAAAACCTGGCCGGAGGGTGTACGCGGATTTCTCGTTTCACGGTGCCGCCTACGCCGCCGTGTTTTCGGTGTCCCCGCGGACGTCGGCACGTCTGTTTGTCCACCTCGGTCTCCAACGGCCTCCGAGATATCCGATCCACCCTTTCCCTCGCGGCCACCCCCGCGCGATCGTGCACGCGCGTGTGTGCGAAGGGATATGCACGTGTCTATGTGTACCTACATATATGCATGCCATGTATGTGTACATATGTACGTCTCTATCTATATGCAATATACGCCTCCGTCGTGAGAGACCGTCCCTCCGGTGTCAGTTGCGCGTGTTTGCTATGCTCGCCCAGGCATGTTTCCAACTAAACTAACCTTGCCACGCCTCGTCGCATCGACGACGCAATGCTGCGGCAAGGCTCGCCGCCCCGAATCAAGCCGTTTCCGAGATCTGCGGATACCTGCGCCATAACGACGCGGACCAAAATCCGCCGGATGAAATCGAGAGATCCGTGCTGGAGAAAGAACCGCCGAAGGAGCGGCACTCGGTCGTTGAAATTCCCGTTCGCTCCACAGACCCGTGTGTGATGAGCAGCCCAAAATTGATCTATTTATTAATGAACGAAAGTAAGGCTCGAATTGTCTCGTACACTGCTACTGCTGGTGTACGTGGACCGAGCGAGAAATCTGAGAAATGGTCGCGGTCGGTGGTCGAGGCCCTGCCGAAGACAACGAGCGGTAACTCTCCGGTGATCTCCCAACCGACGACGGGGTTAACCGAGCGTCGCCCGGCAGCCTTGAAGCTCGCTTTTACATTTGCATTCGACCGTCCGTCCGGTCGGTCCTTTGCCCGTGCTTAATTCGAGCAGAAAGTAGTCGAGCGAGCCCGTAGTGTACAGGGACTCATAATTTCTGCTCGACGGCACCTTCAAAGACGTGGAGAAACGTAATAACGTGGGGAAAGAGGAAAAGAGAGAAAGGGACAGAGGGAAGGAAAGCGAGGGAGAGGAGAAAGGGAGAGAGAGAGAGAGAGCCACCGAGAGAGAAAGAGGGAAATGAGAGCTGGAGAGCGAGACAGGGCCAGATACGGAGAAATGGTTGAAATCGTGACCAAAACCACTGCTTTGATATACTTTATATAGTCCCTGCTCCGACGGAAGGGAGAGTTCGTCGGGACTACTTTGATTACCAGATGATATACCGAAGGTCCGCGATGAAATGGCGATTCGCCCAGGCGAGCCGAGCATGCGTCCGGTGTGCAGTCTTCCGTGAATAATCGCACCGACCTACGCACGTGTGATTTCGTTATTTCTCCTCGATACGAAGCAAATGTAAATTTATTTTTTGATTAATGCTGCACGCCCGTGTCGCGAGAGATTGCGAGTTTGTCATCTCGAAACGTCCCTGATTTCGCTATTGCTCGCTCGACGATAACCCGGCCATCTCGAGCACGTAGAACGTGTGCGTGAGTCGCATCGTCTTCTCATTAAACGCTTCCCGTCGATGCCGAGATTTCATGTCGCCCAACATCGAAAATTCTTAAGGAAACACTTCCTTCCTTCCTTTGAAGTGACGTGGGTGGGTATAATTTCCTTATTTGAACGTTATATAAAGCGAGTCGACCAAGATAGAGCGCGGAATTCCAATATCGACAACGAACAATATCCGCGCGAGCTCCGGTGCCGAGAGGGCAGAAAGGGGGGGGGGGGAGAGAGAGAGAGAGAGAGAGAAAGATAAAGATGGGGAGAGAAGCGAGAATACAGCGGAGAGCTCAATAACTAGGATGAATAATATCGAAGACATCGTAACTATGTATTATATACCGGACACGGCGCGGAGGATTAACCCGTCTGTATTTTTATAACGGGATATTACCCGCTGCCAAATCGCCGCTAAACGTAATCTCCCGGCCGAGCCTGCCGCTTAATAACGCTAAATGAAGTTTCGCAACTGCTTATATATTTTGTAAATCAACCGCTCGGCTCACCTCGGTGTATTTAATAGCTCGGACGCCAGTTTTCATGGAGTAATCCAGATGAACCGCGAGAGATTTAGACCACGGAAGGACTCCGCGTTCTACGAGCGACGTCAAGGTTTGCCAGGAGGGCCATTATCTCGCGATAAATCCAATCTAGGGATCACGGGTAATTAATATCAAGATCCCGCTTTGCTCGTTAATTTACGCCATTTACATCTCCGGTAGACAACGAGACGCACGGTCCTACGAGTCCACAAGTTTTCAGGCACTCTGAAATGCGAATGCCAATCGCAAACTTCGGCGGAGACTAACAGTGACGTCTGATTCCACTCGAGATGTTATCGAGTATTCGCGGTCGCGATTTTACAGACGGCGATACGCCGCGGAACCGAGGTTCGCTCGTTCGCCGATCGGTTCGTCGGTTAATTTTTCAAATTATTCGGAATAAACCTGTAACCGCTCGGTGGTAGAAACCCCAGAGTGATAGCTCCGTGGCTCCGCAGTGATTGTCGATGCAAATACACGCGCTTCCTCTCTTCGCTTCCGTTCACTCCTCCCCCGATTCTCCTCCTCGCTCCCTTTCGATCGGCTACGGTCTGATTCCGTTGCCCGTCGCGGGAGGAAGAGAGAAGAGATGAAGCTTTCTGCGGCCTGCGCGCCCAACCCTCCATGAATAATGCAGGCCTGATGTAATTGATCGCCCAATCGGAATGGCCTTTTATTTACTTTCCTCCGTTTCCTAACCGTCCGTTCGTTCCTTCGCTCCCTCGAAAGTTATTTGACATCGCTTACGAGCGTGGAATGCGTTTTGCTCTTCCCCGCGTCGCGTCGCGTCGCGCCGCGCGTCCGTCTTCCTCCATCGTCGACGTTGACGTCGTTGCCGCGCGATGATGACGTTAAACACCACCGATATCGCGCCACCGCCGTTCCCGGACGTCCGATTTGGAAGGTGATGTTACGGGAAACTTACATGACAGCAATCGTGACGGCGTAATCTCGCAGATGCGCTTGTTCCGTAGTTGCTTTGGATTTCGATACGACACGATACGACGAGGCCGTGCACGCTGCGAAACGCGTTTCAGCGTCTCACCGAAGTAACTGTGGCATCTAGCTAACTATGGAGTATAGTCATTCGTATGGCTTTGTAACTTTGTGACAACTCTATCCTATAACGTCGCGTATACGCGTATGCGTTCCACTTTGCGGAAATTCTGGTTTTTTAATGCATCCGCGTGAATTGGTTGTGCGATCTAATCACGCATCATGTGCAACTGCGCGGTTTCGGATAGCCGGTAAGGTGTCGAAATAAATCAATAGTAAGGGTCGGTCACCTCTCGCCTTTGGGAAATATCTTTCTGATTCGAGAAGCGGAGCTGACGCGATCGGACAGTCTCCGTTGCCTTTGGGCGCGCCGGAAACTTCGACGCTCACGTATTCGCGAGTGCCTGGGTATCGCTTGCTCCCACGTCTCGTCCTTTCCCCTTAGCTTCACGCGAACTTCGTTGCCCGAGAAGATCGCGGCGAGAGCGAAAGGGGAGGCCATCGCGTATAGTATAGCCTGAAATCCCGTCGGGGCTTGGGCGACCCGATTCAGTTCGATGGCAGCGAGCACCAGGACGAAGCTACACACGCGAATCGGACGGGGAAACGTGTGAGTGGGGACAAAGTGGGGAGGGAAAAAAGGGAGAGACCGCTGTGTCAAAAAGAAAGAGAAAAAGAGAGAAAAAGCAGACTAAGAAGAGGAGCAAGAGGAAGAAGAGTCACCAGACTACTGCACGGTAAATCGCGGGTCATTTCGAATCCCGAGCAAGCCGTTCCCCAAGCTCAGAAAGTTTCTTTCCGTTCCCGAGGACTATAACTCGACAAATTCAATCTAATGCTGGCTCGAACCGAATCCCGTTTTATCGAAATTTCAGGCAACATAATTTTCGGCGGTTCGCGAAGGGTGCGCGACGTGGCAGGGGCAGGGGGCAAGGGGTTAGTGCGCGCGCGGAGTTAGTAGCATAGGTAGGCAGGCAAGGCAGGCAGGCATGCAGGCAGCAAACTGCAGGCAGTAGGCGGGCAAGGCGGCAGGTAGGGCGTAGGTCGATGTAGGTTGGTAGGAGAGGGCGGCCGCGAAGGGCGGTAGCAGCCGCTTCCACAGAGATAATGCAGTTATTTCATGCCCGGGCACCGGTAATTGGCTGCACGTTCGCGGCAGCGGAGGCAGTACACCAGTTCAGCGCGTCCGCTCCCGTCGGTCGCGAAACATTACGATGTTGCCCAGGCCAATTTCTCAGTCACGAAGTTAATGGCTACTTCTGACGAGAATTATCCGCTTTTTCCGCGCGTCCTTCTCGCCGCTCGCTAGCAAACTCGATAATGCGCCACGTCGTTGATCGACGCCACGGCGATCCCGGTCCGGCGACGCCCGGGCGTCGTTCCGTGCGAGCTTCGCCGGCCTCGGCGTCGTGATTGATAAAAATTTCGCGAAAGCTCGTTACCCTCCTTCAGTCTTCCGTGCAACAACGTTCGTTCGATTTCGTTGCTCTAGCCACACTGATCTCGATAATCGCGTTTGCTGATACTCAACTTTTGATTATGCGGAAACGATTCGCTCTGTTAATAAGGTTCCTATGCACCATCGATTAAAACCAAATGGGGTTTACGTAAATTCAACGGCAAACATTTTGAATACTCCTACTCATCATTCTGACCTATGAATTTTCATATTTGCGGCTGGCAAGCAGTAATTCTCGGGTCGATTATCATAACAATCAATTCCGTGATGTTTGTGTGATGATTCTACTGATCCATGTTAATTTTGCGAGTAATAATCTACAACCTGGTAGTACATATCGCGCGCGTTAGTCATAACAAGAAAGAAATAAATTAATAAAATTAATTTATTGCGAAACACTTGCTAAAGTTTTGCGCAAAATTCTTGCTTATCAATATTGTGCATCTTGTGAAAGCTCTGCATTCTCTTTTCACGTTCTAGTCATTACGAAATATTTAATAATGTAGAAAGCAGCATAAACGCCGAGAACAATGTTAGCGGTGTCAAGTGGTAAAATTTGTTATTGTACATGCGAATTGTGGGGAAATGCCTTTCAACGCCGGCTTTATTTGCGGTGTTATATCGGTTGATATATGCGCGCCGCGAGAACGGCGACGAAATTTATGGACGACGTGCGCTTACAGAATGGCAGCACGTCGACGCGGGACGAAGTTGGCCTCTTTTCGCAGAGCCGTCGATGTCCCGAGCCACCCCTTAGCGATTGTCTCGTCCGAGAGGCCATTACCTCGGATAAGAAATGCTAAGTGTTTCCTCCGCTATCCGGGATACTCCAAGAAAATTGAAGCAAAGTAACATTGCACGTTCTCAATGTGCGACTCAGCTTGATGGTGTATGCACGTGTTTATGCGTAAAGGGAATGAAAGCGCGTAGCGTACGATGAAATCGAAGTTTCCTTTTCTTTTCTTTTGTATCTTCCTTGAACCACTGGTTTAAAGTACCGTTGCGTCCAGCGTCAGGCTCGTAAATGAGTAAGGCGATGCTAATTTATATTTACGAACTCCGGAAACTTTATTAAAACTTGATAAACGCAACGTAACGACCATTAAACGTTAATTCAACCACTCCGCTTTCTTTATTGGCTACCAAAAGGCTAAGTGCTGTTCTGACAGCCGGAATTGAAGACCTTGATAGCAATTTGTGCTTCTTATATGTCATATATACATATGCATGTCTGAAATGTATTCTTATTTGCTCATTGATATTGTACCATTTCGTCGAGAAAAGAAATCCTTTTTTCCTCTTCTTTTCTCTTTGGCTCCTCTTACTCTCGAGTGAACAGTGTCCTCCACATAATATGGCTTTAGTGTCTCATGCTTTTACTGTTCGCTCGCTGGGCTGATAATGGAGAGTGACAGATCCTTTGATGATGTCTAGAAAAAGGAAAGTGGCAACGCGCGTGCGAGAATAGTACTTTGGTAACTTTCCAGCTTTCGACGACAACAGCGACAATGCACTGTCAACAGAGACAGAAAAAAAGTCAGTCATAATAAAACTCTTCATGATACTTTTTGTCACAAAGCTGTCTTAGAACTGTTGTGTGTGACGAAACATTTCGTCTTCAAACATTCAACCTTGAGGAATACTCGCGCAATATTACGTGTATCTTATATATTCAGTTCAATATCAGCCTCACGTAGTGCAGTTCTCGTACAAGTAAATGCTTTCTACGTCAAACCAATTTGTTTTTCACTCTCCCATCTCGTAACGTTTAATAACATTACGCAAGCAACGTCAAAGAGATCGGCTTGTTTCTGCACGAAACCCTGAGCACATGCAGTATCATTTGCGACGCGTAGATGCGACCGACTCCTCACAGCGTGATGTTCGATCTTAGTGGGAGCAAGAAGGATATGAAAAAAGCGACACAGACACCGACGGTAGACGACCGTAAGGGGAACGGGTCGACTTTTGAGGGCCGAGCAAAACGCTTCGAGCGCCAAGACGTCGCTCTCCCGCGGCATACAGTTGTACGTAGAAGCATCCGACCCAAAACCATCCCTAGATACACGTACGCTTAAGTAATTTAATTAGAGCAACTCCGGTCTGGAGACGTGACTCCGTCTCTTTGGTCTGGGTCGGGCTCTCCACGGGAAGAAGGGGGGAGGGGCGATATGATGGATAGAGAGGGTCGCGCAGACGGTCGGGAGATGAGAAGAGAGCGGGATAAGTGTAAGGACGTGGAGAGACGAGCGAGAGATGCGAGAGCAGGAGATGCGGATACACGTACGTGCCGAACTCGAAGCGTGTAGGTGAGAGAAGAGAGGTGAGGTCCTGGTAGAGAGGAACATCGTGCGGGCGTCACGATAGCATTGCTCTCAGTTCGTGACCTCGTAGTTTCCCCAAAGGCTCGACGACACAACCATGTCGACCCCCATCCCTTTTCCCGCGGCCTGTACGTCGCGACGAGCACGGAATACGTTAAAAGAATGATGAAGAGGCCATATTATGCTCGCGCTGCAGATCGACGCTTCGCGGTTGCACGCATTTGCACATTACGCAAGAATCGTCGAGAAGAACATTTGATATGAGACAAGATATTAATATCGTTCGCCGAAATCGCGATCGCATCTCGAGATCGACCGCATCATTAGAATCCATTCGAGACCCCCTGCGAGTGTGATCAGATTCGGCAGCGCGGGGTTGTTATCGGTCTCTTGGACATTATTTTAGCCGGGAGAAATGTATGGTCGATCTTTTGCGAATGGACGACCGGTTTCAAGTTCCGTCGAGCCGCACAGGTGTATTAATTGAAAGTCAATACCAGTGGGCGAGAGCGCGAGCGACCGCTCAGCTCGTTCGTAGCGAGCAACGTTGAGCGGCCTGATTACATAAATGGCGTCACCTCGTCATTACCCGACCGCGCGCGGAATATAGACACGTTAGCCGGCGGGTGGAAAGGCGGAGGGAAACGGGACATAAATCGAATCGTGTGCGCGGGACCGAATCGCGAAAGTGAATCTCATCGCCACGTACGCCGCCAAACCTCGGCCACGAATCGAATTACCCCGACAAATCATGATTTAACGGAGCTTGCAGATCTATTCCTCGTACGTGGACCGGAAGGTCCGATCGCCATACGGTCGCACAGGTCGGTCCGACCCTTCTTAGATCCTTCCGTACGCGGGGGGTCGTGCCCGGCATTTCCCACGGCACGTGACCGCACTCTTTCCAGCACGAAGGGTGGAAAATGGACCCGTACTTAGGCGTTCGCTTTCTCTCTCCCTCCTCCTCTGGCCATCCGGCCTTTCCCGTACGGTTAACTGTTTAATATTGCATTAAGCTCGCGCGTATTCTCTTTGGCACTTTTGCACCGCCACTAAGGAGAGCCGCGAAGGGACGATTTAGCCCAAGACCAATTTCGCCTCGAGGCGGGACGGAAAGCGTATTCAACGATTTTCGAATTTCAAACCAAGCCCGCCGGTCTCCTTTTACGTAAGCTTCCTCGAAAGCTCGCTCCAATAAATGTCCAATAAAAGCGAGCGCGGTTTGAAATAACGATTATATACCTCCCCGACTCGATTTTACGAGTCCGACATTGCGCCGCGTTCTACGGTCGTATGGTCGTCGACGGGACGCGCGATGTTCCCGAATAACGTATATATGGATGCGCGATACTCCCTTTTTTTTTCTTTCCCCACTCAGTTTCAGCAGCTCGCAACGATGCGCGATCCATTTTTCTCCGCGGATAGACAAACGCATCTTAGATAACTGAGTGGCAAGGCATATAACGCGCGCGTTGCTCGCTGGCATTGCCGGATGATAAATACAATCTCGCGCGCAGTAAACTCGGGCTGCTTTATCGGCAGCCATTTAGACAATGAAGATAGTATTTTTCTCGCGGTTTTATGCTGTATATCACACACCCCCGCCCCGCACGGGCGATGCAGCTTGCGCCGAGATACCGTCACGCCACTGATAACATAGATTTCCGCCGGGGAAAAAACGGGGAACGTGAAGAGGGTGGATACGAGAAGAAATCGAGACTTGCGAGTGAGCGAATCGGGGAATCGCAGATTTACCCCGAAACAGACCGAAAAGAGAGTTTCATTGTGCGAATGGTTCCTCACGCCTTGTCATTCTGGCGCGCGCTTATCATTCCTCAAATAAAAATTCACGTTATCGCAGATACGTTTAAATTCGAGTAATTCGTCGTCGGGAATCTACGATCTACAAATTGCCGCGTTGTCGCTTCGCCAAAAACAAGCCGCTTCATTAATTCAGATCTCGTGGGAGCGCTGTCAACCGCGCTGTCGATGAATTACCAAATCGTGTCCCGCGCAAGTTATAATCCCGTAAACTAGGAACGTCATGGAGCTCCCGTGAAAACGCGTTCGGCCGCGCATTGGCCGCGCATTGGACGGCCTCGCGAGCGCGACAAAGGGAATTTGCGACACAATTTCCGCGATTGTTACAACCGCGTACTACAATTGAAGTCTACGATGCCGATAATCGATCGCGCCGATACCGGGCGCGGCGCGGCGCCGAGCGCAATGCGGTGGTCGCGCAGAATATCGGAGCTTCGCGCGATACACACACAGCGATACCGCGCGCGCGACCAACAATAATCATCTCGTAATATTTATCGTCACGGTACTCGTACATCCCGCGCCACGATCGATACCTTGACTTATTGTCCTGGAGCGCTTCCAGGCCGGTTGACAGATTGTTATAATGCCGCCGAGACCTCGACCGTGATTCCAATTTCGGCCAATACGCGCTGCCAATAATTCTCTCCGCACGATACTTAATATTGCTTTCGGGGAGGACAAAAAAGACATTTTTCACTACACCGTCCTGTAACTGCGACAAGCCGGTTGTCTCGTAAACTCGCGATACGACGCCGGGCATGCACGCTCTCCTCGAGCGAAGGCGAACGATGCTGTGATACGTTATTAATAAATATTATATTAATAGCGAATTATATTAATAGCGTTTGCGTAATATTAACTTGGCGCATTAAATGAAAAACTCTGACAAGTTCGTGCTTTATCGTCCATAACGTCGAGGTTTGACGTTCACCTACGGCAAGTAAACCGAAACACTGAACCATCATCTGGTCGTGTCGTACCGGGATTGAAATTAAGCCACGACGCTTTTATTGCATTATTAAGGTCGACCTACAAATTTCTCCCACGGAATACAGCGTTATTTATCGCCGGTCGTTTCGAGGGTTGACGCTGCACCCTTTTTTATTGGTTAATCAAGCGACGCCGCGAATATTTTCAATAAAATTTACGTCATTAACGAGAAAGCGGGCGGGATGAGCGCTGCGGGCGAACTCTTTCTTATTACAAGTCCGAATGTTTCGTTCCCGCACTTGGATGGCACCAATTATAAGAGGGAGGAAAAAAAAGATAGATGTGAAGGAGCGTTGCTCCCGGTGTTACGACTCGTCGTAAGTCGAGTTTTACGACTTTATGCTACGTGTTCGCCAAGTTGAGTTCCAATTCGTCGTTCCCCACCCGCTTGATCCCTCGGACATCGCACAGGACCTCCGGTGTTCGCGATCCCCCTGCCGTGCCTGCTACGAATCCGCTTCTAGATCCGTTGACGAGATTGGCTATAAATTTATTTGCCCTTTTAAACGTGATATTGTTTTAGTGCTGGATAAAGCGAACGGGCAATCTTACGTTCCTACGTCTGGTGCACGCCACTCTTCCGAGGATATGTCTCGCGTGCTATTCAGGAAAGAGACCGCGCGTTCTTCTCTCGTGCGTACGT
Source organism: Ooceraea biroi (assembly GCF_003672135.1). NCBI lineage: Eukaryota > Metazoa > Arthropoda > Insecta > Hymenoptera > Formicidae > Ooceraea > Ooceraea biroi. The sequence continues at coordinate 969,310 of NC_039512.1, forward strand.
GCGGGACGGAGCGGAGAAAAAGAGAAGGAAATACGACGTCATAAAAAGACAGCGCGTTACGAACTAAACGGTGAGCGCAGTGAACGCGCTCTCACGTTCGAACTCTCGGCCGTTTCAGGGCATCGCAGGCCCGACGGGGATGTAACTTTGGAAAATTAATCGGAATCCTTCTTTTAAGCGGATACGCTCGGCGTATCATCGGAGGGTATCAGCTTTGCCGTTGCCTGGCTGCGCCGAAACGCACGCGCGAGAACCGTACCCACGAAGGCAAGGGTGCTCCGGCAACTTTATAATTGCGTTATTGTTTAGAAGTTTGGATTTTATCGAACTTGTCGAACTAGCGTCGTAGTTGATTACCGGCGCTGCGAGTAACCGCCTCCATTAGAGGCGTTCCCCACATCAGGGCGCTTTCTGTGTAAGCAGACTTTTCATCAAACTTAATTATCGTTGACTCGTCGGCGGACTGATCAGCGCCGCTTCGCTCGGAGAACGAGGCTAATAGGAATTAAACGAAATTAAATTAACCTTCGCGTTACATACGCCGATGGCACCGGCGGCGGTCCGTGCCGCATGAAACGATGATTATTAATGTTTCACTCAGTCGCGCGTATATTACACTGTTAATCAAATAACACAACCGATGCAGACGCGCGTGCACGGAAATTCACAAAGGAGGGCTACGCGTTCTATAATATTTAATAAACGTAACAATATGCGTGCGTTCCAAAGTTATTAGTTTCACTGTCACGCTGTATGCGCCGCTTTGATCGCATTATAACGGACAATATATATTAGATAAAATTACGTCAGAAACTTTATCACAGCGGTATCCGATATTAAATACGACATATTACGATGAATTTCCTAGCGTTTGTTAAAATTCCGTATTAACTGCAATTATGAGATATTAAAGCGGCAATCATGTAAAATCATGTAGGAGTGCACTCGGCTATTTTGTGTTTCGCGTCAATTTCTGCACCCTGCGCAACCGTTACTAAAAATTAATTAGCGATCGACGAGCGTATATCGATGGTACGTGAATCGTTCTTGTCACGTACGATTTCCAAAAATCGTCCCTGTCATATGTAGCTTAATGTTATTTGACATTCACCGACGTTATCGACGATTGACAGATTAAAACTTAATTGGATATCGATTCGACAAATTGCGCTGTGCTAAGCGTTATCGTTTCGAAAAGCCCCACGGACTCGTCATCCGTCCACTCTTAGTTTTATCGTCGATAAACGAAACTTTCTTAATTAGGAGCAAGCCGTTGGTAATGCCAGTAACTAATTGGCACCTAGGGCACATATATAAGCCGGACGCCAAGTACTCGTTCCGGCTAAACTCTAGCAGATTGTTAGGCGAGGCGTACACGTCGCTGTACATCGGGGAATGAACATTGTAGACGCGCTCGATCATGCGCGGCTTCGAGCTTCTTGAAACTTTACAAGCCACCGTTTCTGATTAAACGTTAATCGCGCATTTTACAAAAATTCTTCGCCAAAAACGGAACACGATCGTAAACTGTATTTCCAATTAGGGATAAAGGTGGAGGTGCTATAAGCACGCACGTCGTAACGGCGCTTGTCGCACTGGAGCGTAGATCGCGTTTTAGGTGGATTTATTTTATTGATCGTGCAACGTGCGCCGGAAGGTTCGCCGAATTTCGTTAATACCGGCCGCACGACGTAATAAAACAACGATAGACGCGTGTAGTGGCGAACGTGTTAACGTAGAAGTCATAAAAAAGCGCGGCACGATGGGACCGAAGGGGATGGCCTTAACGGCGTCATAAATTCCAACGGTCATCTTCCGCCTCGCAGCTCCGGATAAGCGTTCCTGTAAAACACGAATGAGGCGAGCTCGCACGCGGTACAAATTAACCCTTTAAGCCATTTGCTTTTTGCCTGGTGGCATGAGAACAGCCCGCGCGAGATCTCCCAAATCCGCCGCTCAAGCCGTCCGCGCGCTCGCGCGCAATCACTCGCTCCAGATTAACTGGCGTCGTGCGACGTTATCGCATCGTGCGCAGTTGTGCACGCTATCTCGTGATGCAGCTCGTATGGCGAATGCCATTAAACGTCGCGCGCGTTTTCCGAATTAATCGGCCGGCCTGGATGCAGACGCTAGGCGAGATATAATTCGCGCGCGAGCGAACGCACGACGCTACGTTTCAATTACACACGTACACGGCATTCTCCGCGCGCACGCTTCCGCCCGATCAATCGGGCTGAAATTGGGGCCCGATAATCCGCCGGTCGAGGTACGCCGTACGGCACCTCGGCAGTTTGGAGAATTGAAATTAAGCCGATGCGAGGTCCGCGCGTTATCAAGATTTAAACAAATCCACGGCTCAAGTGACTGATCGCTCGCAACAGGTGGGACATGCTCCACTCCAGGCAGGTGGGGCACCGCCGTCAGCCTGAGCCAGGAAGCTTTGGCACGGGTTAGCGTGCCAAGAACCCGCCCCACATTTCGGCCGCAACCTCAAACTCCTCGTCGAGCAAGCCGATATTGTAATTGCCGGTGCTACCCAAGTGGCCTAAGATTGATGAGGTGGAAGGCAAGTTAGCCGGAGCGTGGCAAATGCGAGCTGGCTGTGATCCCGAAACCAGAAAGCGTATTTCGCGTCTCCGCCTAAACCGTTTGTCATCCGGCCTGGCACTTGGGGAGGGAAAGGGAGGAGGGAAGGGGGTCTCGTAATTTCCTTCCACCGCGCGCCCTTTCCGTCGCACCGCGCTCGCTTTTTCCCGTCGAGTACTTTTGCCGTTCGAAAAAACCGCTGACAAATCACTATTAGCTGTTTCGAGTATGTATGCCCGATGAGAGTGTGAGGAGATCGGAGATCGCTGGCTGCGAAACGGGACGCGTTACGCGACGGAGACGATAGTGAAACAGCGCAAGGACCGTTCTCTGCTTTTAACATTACAACGCGTTAGATACGGCTTATCTCTGGCAACGTGGCCGACCTCGGCCGCGTCGATTTGCGTTTCGCTTTACGTTTCTCTATCTTTCCGCGTGGAACGCGCGCCGGTGCACTCGAAACGTTCGCTCTGCACGCGCGTACTACCGATCTTATCGACCCTGTGTGATGGGACACGATTTCCCATCCCGCGATAATATCCGTCCGCCTCTTAAGCAAGTCGCGCTCGCTCACGGATACGGAAAATTCGCAGCGCGTACACACACGGAGAGATATATATGTATATATTCTCTCTCTCTTCTCTCTATTTCCCGTAATACCGAGAGCGTTCAGTGAGCGGTTCTGTTTTACCATGGCCTCAAAGAGTCCGGAACCTCCTCGGACCGAGAGGCGCGAGGAATGCCGCCCCGAAGTGCATTATTAAGAGCTATCAGGGAATTTCTCACTCGACAACGGGACGAGACGAGGGAGGGCGAGACGCGACGCGAAACTTCGTCGGTCCCGCAATCCCACGGAATCGTCGTCGCCGATCCAACAAACAACTCTTTCCTCCGGCTTCCACCCTCGCTATGGCCCGCCTCACCCCTTCCCGTCCACCCCCGACTAAGCGTAGCCGTTCCTCTCGCTCGTTATCTTCCACGCTCGATTGGACGGAGCGTTTATTGTTTCAAGCGAGAGAGCAGTCTGCCCCTCTCCTCCTCTTCCTCCTCCTCCCTCCCGGCGACGGGCGAAATGTTTTCCCGGTCGTCTTGCGCGTCGTCTGGCCGCTTAAGTACAAACAACCCTCAGAGCCCCGCGGCCCAAAGTTAGGTATACGACTAGCGGGACAGGAAGTGATTTGGAGAGTCGCCAGGGAGCATCTAGGCCGCACTGAATCATTCCGAGCAACCCCTCCCGGTCACCCTAGCCTCTCCCCACGCCCGCGTCTCCCAGGGGGAACGTCGCGAAACTGCGATAAAGAAGTTGCAAATCACCAGCGAGATGGTCGCGTCCGCGACGCTTCCGTCGTTCCGCCGGTCCGGCTGAACTTCTGCGATGATTTCTTTCGTCAGGAGCATCCTCGCGGCCGAGGAGTAGCGGCCCTACCTCCCCCTTCCGTTCTCTCGCCAAGCATTCACCAGATTTACTGCCCCCCGTGAATTTCGTGCCACCGCGAGGACGCGAACCACCGGACATGGACGGAAACTCTCGACGGCGACGTCCGCGAGGAACGACTGATCGTTCCTGGGAGGGAATAAAGTTTGGAGAAACTGTCGTTGTGCACCGTCATCGCCGCGATGTTTGGTCTGTCCGAAATACGTTGGTCGCACGCGAGACATAACCGCTGACCGAAGACGTAAATCGTCCGCGCTCATGGTCGGGAATTTAATCTTCCACGAGTCACGGTGTCACGCGATTCGGCGAGAAACTTTCCCGCACGTAATCGTGACGCTTTCTCGTATAACCGAAAACAGCGCGCCGTGATCGCGAATCCATCTCGCGAGGAAGAAGCGAAGGGGCGACGAAAATTGCTGCCGAGGGTTATAAGTTAAAACGGGGCGACGGGCGGAATCCGGCGTTAGCCGCCGAGGAAGAAGGCGACGAAGGAATAGCCGGCAATCGTATAAACAAACTTTCGGGTTTATCGAGCGAGGCATTGTTGGCTAGAGGCGCTGCAAATATTTGATAGCCGCTGCTCCTTTCGCGCGCAACAGAAACAGAAGAGCACGGCAGAAGAGGGGTGAATGCGGGGAACGCGACATCTCAACGTCGTTCTCCGCCCCTTTCAACTTCGCTATTCTCCGTCCCCATCCGACGCCCTGCGCCACCCCAGGCGACTTCGTCATTCTCCGTTTTCAGTCCCCGACTACCGCGACGACTCGTTCTCGTCGACGTTGCATCGTTCAGCGTTGCCCTCTTCCTATTCCGACAACAACAAGAGGGCATCGTCGGGCGCTGACGGCGCGCCGTTATCCAAGAACTTCCCTCGTAGTTGCTCGCGCATTCCCGTCCGCCTCTGATAAAGATTTGCTCTTAAAAAAAAGTTATCATTTATTGGACGCGATCGCGTCATGTGTATCGTGTTTTCGTATCCGCTACCATTTTGTCTCCGAGGGAAGAAAAATACAGAGAAAGACCATCTTTCACGAGCTATCTTTATCGATAAAAGTTAATCGGTCTTTCGAAATCGTCGTTCCGGACCATTCTGAGGAAAGCGGTTCGCTTATATCATCCCCTGTGAAAAGCGCATTCGTATTCCGGCATTAGATCTGTAGCTATTTGAATAATTCCGAACGACACTGATATTCTCCGTATACTTCCTCTTGAAAATATGCGTGGTATTTGTAAAGTATTCACAGAGCAATGCTTAGAACAAATATTTTAAAATAAAACGTAGAATTATTAAATAAATGCAAAATTTATTACACATCAATGATAAGAACTTTTTTAATATCTTATGGCAATCATTATGAACAAACAGATAATAGCAGAATTATAATTTATTTTAGTTATTACTTGTAATACCGAGAATCGCAAAACTGATTTTCGTAGCTGTACCCAATGTAAATGACATCTGAACCCGCGAGTTTCGTTCTTTACATCGCTGATGAAGCATTTTAATGTTCTCTTTCTCTAACATCATCCAATCTACAGACCTCTTTTTACGAGCCTTCTTGAGTACCTATCTCGTTGCGGCTGATCCAAGCGAAAAGTTTTGCGGAACAAAAGAAGTCGCATGGGAGAGAGTTACTAGTTGGTAATAGTGTTAGCGGTTCAATTTACGATTAATCGAGTTCTTGGGTCGACAAGTGTGTTTGAACGATACGAGCAGCGTAAATGTATAACGAACTGCATCGAACGTTAAAATATTGCATAATGGTAAACATCTATTGTTACGCTACCCTCGTAATCAATATTTTGTCTGAGTGTTGTAATGGCAAACCAAGTTCTTCCCGCTAATCAAATTCTTCAAACAAAAAAGTATGCCCTCGACAAAACGCTCCAACGGAAGAGGGTGCCTGGACTGTTATACTCCGGGGAATGGATGTAAAGACGGTTGCAGATCCAAATATTGTACATAGTTAATTTTACATTCGTACAAAAGTCGTAAGAGGAAAGAGAGAAGGAAGAGGAAGGAGAGACAAAACGACAGAGAAAAAGAAGGGGGAAGGCAGCGTGGTAAAGCCAGCCAAAAATAGAGAGAAAAGTGTATATGGACGGAGAAGTGCAAACGAGTAGGAATTTTCAGCGAGCGAAAGTCTCTTCGAAAACGCGCGCGGTCCCTGCAGGCCGTTTTCAGCGTCGGGTTAATTATACCACCCCGCGTGAGAAGCGGGAAGAGCGTAAAAAAAGAGGATCCGGCCGGGCAGCACACATTAAACGTGAATTAAACGTCGAGATTTCCGTTTCTCCGCAGCGGGCAAGGGATGACGGTGGTGGTCCAGCTCGGCGTATTTCTTTTTTTTTCTCCAGGGTTCACCGCGTCCCTGTGGGCTTGACTTTAGTTGCGCGCCAGTGTTCATTCGATTTTTAGAATCATCGTTAAAAAAAAGGATAAAGTGAGAAACGAAATTTCCAGCGGAAATGCGATAATCTGCACTGTCATAATTTTTATCGAGCTGAATTTGTTGAAAGCGCGCGCTTCGGGAGAACGACGATAAGATGGCTGACGCGTAATTACCTCTTTATCTCTCTCGCTTCAGCGTGCAGCGTTACTTTTTTATAAATTACGAAATTGCAAGGGATATTTGCATACGTTTTTAACGGCGATATTGCTGCAATCCGCTGCTGGCACGCGTAACAAAGGGGAGCTAATCGCGGAAAATGTTTGATCTCACATCCCGCGATTAGCTTGTGAATTAATGTTCCTTTGAGAACTAGTCTTGCTCCGAACCCACGCAGTAACCCCGACCGGGGATCCAAGGAAACCCTGCCACCGTCACAGACTAGCGGACTGGATTGAAGAGGGTGAGAGCGGCAATGAGAGGAAACGAAGGGCAGGGGGAGAATGATGGTAGGCGGGATAGCGTTTAATTTTAATTGCGGTTCTCTCTCTGAGAATCCTTAGGAAGGACTCTCCATTACCGGGATCGCGAACTCGACCACTCGTCGCTTATGCAACGCCATAATTCATCCGTTCGCCCTTGTACCTAGCACTGCCAACCACTGCGTAATTTATTGCTTTTATGCATTTAGCCGATACTAATCATCGTGAAATTGCGGTCATATTGATAATACGTAATCAAGTTCTGTTACAACTTGCTGCTCGGTCTCGTGACAGCGTTCGATGAAGGGAGAATCATTATATGAGATTCAAATAAGAAAGAATAGATAAAAATCAAACGCAGCAGTTATACTAATGCCATGACAATGTCACTTTCTATGGAAATATTATTCGTTCCACATGTTTGTATTCATTGATAATTTTCGAAATTGCGTTTCGCGTTATCCTGAGGATCTTTCAGTGGAAAGAAACAAGATCGGATCTAAGGCGCGCGCAGGAACAATCGCACCTAGTCCTTACTTTCTAGACAACGTAAGTGCCACCCGATATCGAGGGAATGGGCGGGCCTCCGAGGAAAATGGAGCACGGTAAGAAGAATGAGGGGATAAAATAATTGAGGCAACGGTGAAACAAGGGCTCTCCCTAGCCCTAGCCCGGTTTCCTTTTGCCTTCGTTCAATCAAAATTCCCGCCTTGCAAGAAAGAGGAGAACGAAAGCCCGAAACCGTGCGTCTGGTAATGAGGAATCTCCCGTAGATCGTTGTTCGACTCTTCGCTTGAATAGAATCGGTCGAGATGTGATGGAATGAAAGGACGGAAAGCAGCCGAGAAATACGTACACTCCAGAATGAAGAGATGAAATGAACAATCCAACGAAATCGTAACTCTCATGTAACATTATCCCACTATTGGACGAACAGATGAAATCTCAAGTATCTTATTTGATTCAAATATCACGTTTGAAGCGGATATTTTATGCACCATTTGCATTTCTATCATCGCATGAAGTAACGGGTTGAGTCACCGCAACATTAATTGGAAGTCACACCTTTACGTTCGTCATTATCGTATAATTATCCACCCCTAATAATTAGTTTCCTGCAAATCGTGCGATCGATGCTATTCGCGCAGCTGGAAAAGCAATTACAGAGAAATGCACGAGAACGGAAAAAAGGTAGCACCTCCGCGCGAAAGAAACGTTTTCCTCGTACGATCGATCCTACCCTCTTCAATCACACGACCGCGAGTGTATCTCGTCATCTGCCGTGAAACGCGGGACAGCGGGAAAGCTTCGCACGCTGCCGGTACAATCAATCTTTGTCCTGCGAATCAGGCATGCCCCCCCGCGACCGTTCATCATCGCCGGTCGAACGATTACGGGCTCGCACGCGGCCGCGTGGCGTTAAAGGAAAAGAAGCGTATCCGCTTTTCCGCCGAGACGCGGGAAACGGAAGGTCGGGGGTGCACGGGGGTTCTCCAACGGGCGGGAGACGCAGACAGGAAGAGCGGCCGTCGGACTCGGACTGTCCAAACGTCGTTGTGTACACACAGACCGTTAAATTCCACGTAGGAACGCACATGCAGGTACGTAAGTAAGGTACGTACGTCGGCCGCTTATACACCCCGGGGTAGTGCGGGGGTTTGCGCACGTAACGTTTCGTAATGAGTCTAACCTCCGAGGGCTATAAAAAGGAAGGAGCTGACGCGCACGTTACTTTTTTTTGCTCGCGCTCGCAAGAAACGCGCGCTCGTGCTGGCGTAGGAGTGTCTACATTCGTATGTGTGTGTTAAACCGGTATGTGGGCGAGCATTTACACACGCATAGCAGTGTGCAGCGAAGTAGGAAGCAGTAAGTGCGGTCTGTGATTTTGCAGCGAGTAAGTACGCCGTCGTCCCGAAAGAAAGGACGGAAGAAAGTACCCCTTTTTGCGACTTTCTTTTCTCTCTCTTTCTTTCTCCCTCGATGCAGCACCTAACTTTTTTAACGTCAATTTAACACTATTTCCCGAAAGCAAAGTTTATTTAAAACCTTTTTCCATTCAGGAATTTAGAGAAATACTATCAAATGTTGGTTATATTATGTGATAATAATAAAATGTCAGTGTGTATGAATCAAAGTAGCCGAAAAGGAGGTTGAAAAATGAGAAGAAATTTGAGAAGACAGGGCGAGGATATAGAAGAAGGGAACGTATGAAAGACACTTTCGCGTTTGAAACGTGCATTCCAGATCCAAGGAAAAGATTCGGCCGCGAAGATATACAAATTGTGTCTGAAACCGGAAGAGAAGAGGTGGAGATGGGAATGGATAGATCGAGGGGGCGGAAGAGGGGGACGGAGGGAAAAAGTGGAGTGGTATCGGCTGGTATTCTCGAAATTTCGACGAAAGCGAATTCTCGCGCTTTCACTGTAATTTCCTCGCCACCGCCGCACGTGAAAATCGCATCAAGCAGGCGGGGGAGAGGGTGGCCGTATCGCCTCGCTTTCCGCCGTTCCGCGAATCCGAACTAATATATTTCCGAAGCAACTCGATTGCATCGAGTCGGAGAAAGATAGACAGATAGAGAGAATTAGAGTACGAGAGGATGGAAAGGAGGAGAGAAGAGAGATATGGCGAGGACGCATTGTGCCCAGGGCAATGGTACCGAGCGGAGCTGGTACCGCGAAGGGATGGAGAGTACCAGCTACCCCTCCACCGCCCCGCATCCCTACGTCTCATCCTATTTGTTTCTGCTTCTCGTATACGACGCACCCTCCAGCACTGAAAGAAGAGAGAGCGAGAGAGAAAATTGGCGAGAAAGAGGAGCAAGAGGAAAAAGCGGAGGAAGAGCGAGAGAAAGAGAAAGAGAGGGAGAGAGAAAAGTAGAGGAGGAGAGATGGTTTGTCAATATTCATTATGTTTGCGCCGAAAAAGGAGAGACAGGGGAAAAAAAGGGGAAAAATGGAAAGCAGAACGAGACGGTGGGAATACACGCGTGGAAAGCGCGCGCGCGACACGCAAGAATTTACAGCCACGGGCGCGCGCATGTAAAAGACCGGCAAAAAAAGAAGACCGGGAAAAATGTGCCGCCGAACCAATGTAGTCGGCCGACTGAATTAATACCCACGAAAGGCTTTTTTGTCGCTTCCATATTCCGCGATGTGATTCCGTTGCAGCGTGTCCCCGTCCACGAGAAGCGAATCAAAGCGCGACTAATCAACCAAGCATACCGGGATTTCTCGCGATGAATGCCCGCGATTTTTCATTATATTTAATATACGCATATTCGCACGCTCGCGTGCACCGTCATTCCGCATGGCGCGGACAATGGCAAACGCGATACGCGCCGAGAACGCCGGGCGACGTCGATACGCTCGGCGTTTCATCATCTCCGCGTCGATATCCGCGAGCGGAATTTCCGCTCAAGTTTTGTTCCGCCGCTGCACCTATTAATGGCGGATTCCCTTTATTACAATTAGCGCACGGCGCGTGTGTATTAAGGGAAATAGCTGTCCGCTGAATATTTGACGCCCCGTTACACCTGTCGCGCATCGTACCACCGAAGCGGAGCGCGACGCCGCGCTGCGAGAGCGTAATTTAATTTGATATTCCCCTTTGTTAATTTGATAGTCGACGGGAAAGCGGTGAGCCGGGGAGTAGAAGGCGGGTAATACGGACTGAGGGGGACTGTGGGAGGAGGGGGCGAAGGGTAGACCGGCTGAACGGAATGGGAGAAAAATACTTCAGATTCTCGACTATATCAGCGGCAGGCAGCGCTGTCACGCGACCCCTCAACGCCGGTCGCATCGAAACGCATCATCGTGTCGCACGTAGCATTCTCGCCCCGACCACTGCGATGTGACTGTTCGCCGCACGCCGCACCGCGCCGCGCCGGCTCTGGAATACTGACGCCTCGCTGACGTTGCTAGCGCGCCACGAGTAATACAGTTGCAATTTGCGCGACGTGATACACCGCCTCCACAATCGAGGGCCGATGTTACATCGCGCGTTGAAGGCTGGTACAGTCAGCCCGTGGTGTTGGGAGGGTAAGAGGCTTGTAGGATGAAACGGATTCGGAATTACGTATTTGTTGATTCGATTCAATCCGAGATCCAGCTAATTATTTCTCCCAACTGTTTGCCGGACTGTTGTTTTTCTCGCAGTTTCGCCGTTTATTGCAATTTTAAATCCGATGATCCTCCTCGCGGCTCTTGGCTCCGCCTCCTTTGCGTGGAACCTAGAATTCTGGATCGGCGCGATTAACGCGCTCGCGCGTATCCGCATTCCTGCGAAACGCGAGATACGAACTTGCTGCCCCGCCGTGGAGAGGGTGTAATTTAACGTCGCTCTTGAGCACGAGAATTTCGGGACAGCCCGGATCTCTCGACGGGTATAGCCGATGATAGGAACCTTTATGCGGAACAGCGGGGCATCATAGATCCAGCCGTGCGAAAGGATCCAAGAGGTGACGGGCGCACAGTCAGTGTGTGGTCATAACGAAGCTGTCGACATGATGGATGAGGAGGAGGGCGGGCGCGACGATGGTTCCTGAAGGGAGGATGAGGAAGAGAGGCACCGGCCCACCGTCCGGCACGATACAAGGGATGCTATCGGACCCGCACACCCTGTCTGTCATCAGCACGCCTCACCACCTCAAACACACTCCGGCCACCCGCTGCACGCATGATGGAATATGCAGTATTATATAATTATCCCTGCAGATACTATCTTGACCGGTGCGCAACGCGTAATTAGAAATTGTCGAGCGAACAGGATCTCGTCGCCCCGGGGAGTTTACAGCGCGTAACGGAAGATCGATTTAGCGGAAGAAAAACGTTGCTGTCGTACTTAGTACGTCTACCCCCTATCCGCGTTTTTTTCATTGGTCGTCGTGCACGTTGCGTACTGGACGCTTTTAAAACTCATTATCATTATTTTTTTAGCTTTATTTTATCATTTTTAGCTATCTTCCGATATTTAACATCAAGTATTCCCTGCGGAATTTTGCGAATTTTCTCTTATCTTTTCCTATCATCTATATCGTCTTCGATACGTATCGAACGAGAGGAAGGGGCGCAAGGCGCGAAATGAGAAATGAAAAGGCCTAACGAATATCTCGGGTCGGCGCACACTCTCTTAAGAAACGACACGTGAAACCCCTCGGTGGATCGTGTTCCCTTGGCCCGGAAAGAATTTTTTTCTACCAAAGTCGCACCCCTCTTAACCCCTGCTCAGGCGATGCGCAGGGGGCGAAGGGACCAAGAACCCCGGAGGCGCCGATCGCATACCAATGTCCGCGGGAATTTATTGTACGTTCCGGGAAAGAGGAGATGGGCCTCCAGCGAAAGTACAAAGGGGAACGCGTATCTATACGTGCGGGTCGACGATGAAGGATGAGTGTGAATATGTATCCGGCATACTGGAGGAGTACTCGACCGTTCTGCTCTTGTAAATTTCAACTTTTTATTCTTTTTATTACGGTATTGATCATGAATTCGACCGAGCTGCCGCGGAAAGAATTATGGATGACTATTAAATGGAAATTAAAGACCGTGTGCGCGAAAAATGTCAAGGAATAGAATAACAGCGCGTTTAGTTAAATTAGTTGAAAAATATCTTGAATAAATGTGTCACTTTTTCACATAGAGAATGCTCTTAATAATAGCGATATTATGGTGCGTGGCGCAGAAATTCTTTAAATTAATTATTCAATGGCAAACTTGATAGCTTAACTTTATGGTAATATACCGCGTTTCTAAATGCGATTTCCTTCAAAGAATTGAAAATCAACGTTGTGTACAGCGCGATTGTTGCGGCACTAACAATAAATGAAAGTTTGCGGGAGACGTTCTGGGAGTAGATATTCGCGTTCGGGACTGTACCTAGGCTTCAATAGATCAGCAAAGACGAGGGCGGTCGCCGTCGACGACAACGACGGGATTTTGGTATTCGGCGGGTGCGCGACGTTCACTTTTCGTTCTTGGGTGCCGCGTTCTCCACCCTTCCACGAACAGGAATGACACGAAGAATCGTCTTATTCGAGCGAGAGAACACGACGACGAGGAAACTTCTTCTCACGCGTTCCCGAGCGACAATAAGGGTCTTTGCCGGCTCCAGCATCAGTTTCTATTTAGTTACGCTCTCTCTGCGAAGGCGTGTCGAGGTAAGAGTAACCGGTAGGGCGGAAGGGAGGAAGGGAGGGAGAAAGGGGAGAGGCGCGACGCGAGATGCCTCGCAAAAGTTTCCCTGAGGAAAGCTGTTCGCCTCTCTAACAATTTCAAAGGGGGAACATCCTTCCTGAGAAATGATTGCACTAAACTTCGACGTCTTAGGTGGAAATAATTACAGCCGCACAGACACCGGGCTGTTCCGTAATATTGATCGACGCACCGATGGGAGCGAGTGAGGCTCGTCCAACGCGATAACGCCATCAAATGTAAGATCTCTATTAATCTGATTTACCGGGACGCCACGGCAAGGGGATGCAATACGCGATACGTCGTCGTCGTCGTGCGCCCGAAAGCTTCGCGGTTGAGAATCGAATCCCTCGACGGGAGATAATTGCTTCCTGAAAATTGCGACGTAACGCGACACTGAGCGTAGATTGCGAACGGTAACTAAAATGTCGTGTACTCTTTAAAAGTGCATCATCGCTTGATCGCATGTATTTCTGTAATTGTTTGCGATCGCAAGCAAATATTACGATGCTCGACGTAGTGGGGGTTTCGCCCTCGCTCTTATCCATTACCGTTTCTCTCTCTGCGCACTTTCATTATTTCCACCGTCTTTCTCAGCACGCTAAACATGTCCTGTAAGCATTTTACGATCGGCACGGTGCACACACGCCAAGATCCCGGCCAGCGTTCCTCCGCTATTCTCTTAACACGGAGCAGTATGCGGCGCGTGGTTTACGCGCATCCATAAAAGTAACACCACGTAGCGAGACGCGATGTATACGCCATTTTCTCGTCACGGCGCCCTTAACCAGTATCGAAATATCACGATAAAATGCGCCGCGCCTCCATCCGATACTACGTCGCGCGCCGTGCCGTTTGCATGAAATTTTCATGCAAGCCGAAATGCAACGGACCGAGCGACCGTCGTCGACGTATATCGCGTATCGTAGTCAGGCCGGCGCAATCGCATCGATATATCGGCTTATCGATGTCACCCTTTCTGCTATCGTTTTTTTGTCAGAATAATCTGGTACGTACGTGCCAATCCAACCATTACGCGATCGGTGACTTCGAAACGCCCGCTCGGATCATATTGAACTTTTTGCTTACATCCATCATCCGCGTAATGACTAGATATACTGTCGATTGTTACTCACCGTGCTGCATGCAACACAGCGGTGCTTCATCGACAAAAGTCGAGTGCGTGAAACAAAATTCCTGCCTAACCAGTAGTAAACCCGTATCGCCATGTCGTTCGCGCGCCTCGGCGGATCTTCATCACTAGCGATTTTAATTAAAGTTACTATCAAGTTGCGCACAGATATCGCGTTTGATTGGCAAGTTTTAATTTGCCGCCGAACCCCCGGTATAACCACCGGTACCGACCTCTAAAACCCGCCTCGGCGTTCCTCCCCCGTTCTCCCCCCTCCAATCCCACGTTGCCAGCATTCGCCGTCGCTCTTTCTCTCTCTCTCTCTCTTCCTCTCTCCCTTTCTCTCTTGGCCCTCGTTCGCTCATCCGTTTCTCATTCCACTCGTCAATTTAATCAATGTACGCAAATTACAGCGGTTGCCGAAGCGTGAGTAACCAACGCGGACGCGATTACAACGTGCGATCTCGCTCGCTCGTTAAAGTGGGAGGGAGGACGGACAGCAGTGGACGAAGGGCGATGTGTTCGAGAATGGAGAGCGTCGGGGTGGCGCGTCGGGCGCGCGGTAACAAGCGTCGGGGTACGCGCTAACGCCGTGGCGCCCAGGCCGCATGAGACCGGTTACCCTGTGACTAGGATCCTGAACCGGCACCTGCGTCGTTCGGCACAGGCAGGCGGACAGGCAGGCAGGATGCCAGGCACCAGGAATACGGAGCCAAGTCAGCCGGGATGAGTCCCTGTTACACGCGTGTTTACAATGGCTCAGCCGCTCATGCGATTCATATCCCTGGCCATCGCTGCCGCCTCCTCCGCGTGTCTCCGTTCCTCCTGCCTTCCACTTACCACTTCCTCATACTCCTCTCTGACTCTCCTCTCTCGGTACTGGCGCACGCACGCACACGTAACACGCGTACACACATTATACACGTATATATTTCTCCCTATATCCCCCGGTACTTTGCCTGCTCCACCTTCTCCCCCCCCCCCTTTCTCTCCATCGAGGAATCTAGTTCGGCTCTGATCTGGCGAAAGTAATTAAACCTACCTCGCGAGCCTAAGCCTAATTAATGTGTACCGAGGTACGTCAGAGAGACCGTCCAGAGCGTCCGATGGTTTACGCTCGATAATACCTGCATCGCAGTTGCCGGTTTGACGGAATCAAAGGAAGTAAATATCATTTGGAGCGGATTGACGATTGTACTACCCGTACTGGATGCGATACCTTAGTTTGGTTTTATTGAGCCCGATAATTATTGCGAACTTCAACTTGCTGTTGACAGCTGTTTAGCTATATACAAAAGTACATTACCGCAGCGAACCCGAGAATTTTACGGAAAAAGATGTTACAAAAAGCTACATCATAATGTAATAAAACGTTGTTTTATATGAGATTGTTATTTTTGCTGAAACCTAATAATTTTCAACTTTAATTTTTGGTATAACAATAAGAAAAACAAAACAACTTTCGTAACAAAGCAGGTTAAGAATAAGGTTGTCAATATATAACTGGGGAACACGAATTTTTTGTCGGGTCAATGGCAACTCATTCTGATAGGTTTTTTCCCGTAGAATTCAAATGTGGAAATGAAAATAGTGAATTGGCTCTAGTGTTTAAACAAAACGGGGTCAAATGTGCAAAAACCGTGGGTGTTTGGTCATTTTTAAACACCTGTAGAAAACAACGGGAGCTCCTAGAACTTTTTAATTGAGATTAAATGAAAGCCTAAACTTTGTCCTTTTAGGCTATAGATCGAAAAATGAGGTGCCTTTAACTTGGAGTAACAATTTTTTTTACGAGCGCGCACCGATTCCGCCACATGCTTTTCTGGTCGTGTGCACTGTTCTCTCCGCTCTCCAATTATTTTATCACTAGCATCCCCTGTCTTCGGCTTCGTCTGTGTTTTTCTACAGTATATTCACCACAAATGTAGCAGAATACATCTGGATGATTAAGACAAAGTTTTCGTAATGAACTCATATTTATACAAATCTTAAATCGTAATTCCAATGTTTATACGATGTAAATAAATAAGAATGGTACCTCGCACTTGCAAATACACTTTATGACTCGTAACAAACTCACAAGATTCATCTGCTCATTCATCTGCTCATTCATCTGCTCATACATGTGGCGGATTGCATGTGGCGGAATCGGTGCGCTTTCGTAAAACAATTGTTACTCCAAGTTAAAGACACCTCATTTTTCAATCTATAGCCTAACAGGGCAAGGTTTAGGCTTTCATTTCATCCTAATTACAAAGTTCTAGGAGCTCCCGTAGTTTTTCTACAGGTGTTCAAAAATGACCAAAAACACGGTTTTTTTCACTTTTAATCCCGTTTATTTAAAAAACCAGAGCCACTTTAGTATTTTAAAGGCCAGATTCATGTTTAGCGCATCCAAATTAGTAAAGAATACCCATTCCCTTAAAAACAATCTAAAAACGATAAAATTTTGTTGACCAGTGTAATAGTTACAATAATTACATGTAATTATAATTAATAGAGAATACATATACACAAAACGCATCGTTATTTGACGTGCGCATACTTCCCTTCGCCGATAGCCAGTCGCATCTCAATTGCCGAATCGAAAACAACGGTATGCGGTCGATTCATACTGATGAGCGGCGCTCGCACCGGGGTAGTAAAAGCCGTTTCACGGCGGACAGGGGTTCCTTTCTGATGAAGGATCTAAGGAGAGCCGGCGAGCAAAGGGAGAGATGGAGAATCGAAAGAGAAAGAGCCGGTGGGTCGTGGGCGGAGGGAAGTAGATCGTGATCGAGGTTAATAATAGAGGCTTCTTGAGCGTGTACACAATAGAAGACACTCTGTCTGCTCGCATTTGATCCCCGTAACGAGCGGTGCGGCGAGCCGTGAGAAAATGTGCGGCGAGGAGCGAAGAGGAACCGGGTGGCGTCGGGCGTCTCCAAGGTGACGATTCTTCCACATAGGCATACACGTAGACACACACACACACACACACACACACAGATGACGATTCTTCATGCACGTGCACACGAAGACACATACACATGGACACGTACACATGGAGCCGCGACGTACCCGGGCGACATTAATTATGATATTTAATCCAGCGGGAAGCGAGATGGTTCCCATTGTTCGGCCAGCGCGAGAACAGGTGCAGACTGTGACACGCCGGTGTCGTATGTCTCTTTTTCTCTTTCATTTTTCTGGGTAGCTGTATAAACTCGCGTCCTCCTTGTCGCGCGTGAGCTCCCCGCACTCTTCCATCGATTACGATTTGCGAATCCGTCGTGACGACGCCCAATCGATGGATATTGTTCCGCGGACAGTGAAGTTACCTCGTGATCCTCATCCCCGAAAGATTGACTCCCCACGATTGCGAACGCTCCGCGCCGTCTGTCAAAGGAGCCTCGATAAAGCGCGAATAATTTCTCTCGCTGGTCCGAAAGCTCACCGAGCTTCCATCGGCGAGGAGCTTCTGTCGAAGGAATTTCTTCGATGAGGAATACTTCGCGGAATATGTATCACTCACGCGGCCTTTGAAGTGTACCGTTTGCCTCATCAAAGAATGCAATCTATATACGTTCGCCAAACGGTACATACATCTATCACAAGCATTTCGATGCAAGTATTGATAAAAAAGACAGGTGTACGTGTATCATTCGATCGCGAGTCTCGTGTGCATGGCTTGATTCGACAAATGCTTTGTGAGATGTTACAACATTGTGCCATAGCATGCTTGTTCCTCGCGCGATTAATAAGTAGTAGCGGTCGATATTGATCAGACATCTCGAACGACGAGGAAAACACACACTTTTACCTAAAGGCTTTCCATATCCAAATCATCAAACAGGTAATGCCAAGTTGACCTACGTTTACGATATTCTCTCTCCGGTTTCCCTCCTTCGAACACGCGATTCTAAAGACATAGAAACAAAATTAAAAGCGCAACCGAGCATGAAGCGGTCATTCGGAGAATGTCGCCTCTCGCGCATTACGATCGAATCTGATTCCAGCGGATTTTCTCTTCGTTGTTCGAATGGGATCGCGAAACATTCGTTCACACGCGCAAAAGAACGCGGAATATCGATTAAGAAGTCATTCGGGCTGTGCCGTAACGGCCGGGTCCAGTCGGAGGCGACGGAAACTGTATTCCACGGGCTCCACACGGGACGAAACTGCCTGGCGGAACTGCCGCAACAGGACTGCATCCAATCGCTGGCTGAATGTCCGCAATTCCGGACGCCATTAGGCGGCTTATTATTTCGTTTTCTCGAGGCAGTATCGCGGCACCGGCAGCTCCGCTCCGGGAGGGGGGGGGGGGCCCGTTATCCGGATACGCGGCGCCCGAGATCTGGACGGCATTGTATCTGCGCCGCCGGAAAGAATGTAATCGAAAGCAACTGCAGCCAACCAGCCAGCGAGCTGTTTAAAGAAAGGAAATCGTTTCCGAGACGTTCCACCCCGTCGCGGCCTAAAGACGGGGGCACGGATAGCGGGAATAAAAAATTCCCTAGGCTGCGGGAGAAGTAATTACATGGTGGCGTGAAGTAACGATCGGTTCTTTCATCCTGCCGTTACGCGCCCCATCGGGATGCTCGATCTCTCCCTCTTTCGCGGGAGTTCTCCGCTGCCGTTTCTCTCGTATAACAATGGCAAGCGGCGAATTTGTCTTTCCGTTACTTCTGACCATCATTAGATTTGTACGCCGGGATAAATTGCGCGGAATAATCCGGTCCGTTGTCGGAGCGAGCTCTTATATCCTAATTTACGCAGCTACGCTCCCCGGGCGTTCGCCGGCGAGCTAAGCCAGAACCATCGGTAACACCGTGGAATTCCTTTCTTCGCAATGGTACCTGTCATCCCCCACCCGTGTTTTTATTACGCTATTACCATCGGGCCGCGTCCAACCGTAAAATATGCTTTATACGGCGGCGTGATGAACGGTGCCAGAAGAAAGCGAGAGAGAAAGCGGGGGCGCGTGGGCCATCGCCACCGTCCGTAAGGGGGATAGGAGAGCTTTTGCTGGTACCGAGGGATGGAAAACGTGCCGCGGTGGTGCCCTGGCTGCGAGGTCGCGACCACAATCTCTATAATGGACTCGCTAAAGTGTATCCAGAATCTAGGTCCTGCGAGGAAACGGGAGGGCGAGTGGCAAGGGGGAAGAGAACAGACCCTTTCCGTAGCTACGGACGCTGCATTATAATCGCGTCCCGACTGCCTCCGCATACGGACACACGTACACGGATACACATACACGCATATATCCAGCCACTCCTCGCGCCACCTTCCCAGCTGCATTTTATTCACAATGTACCCGCATACGAGCCTGTACAATCGCGAATAAGGCGATAAGACGCCTCGCGTAAATCCCGCGTATATAGCTAAACACGCATGGACTGCTCTCGGCCGTGCCGCGTCTAACAAGAGCTTCGAAATGCGAAGATATTTACAACGGTCATCTATTCTCGCGCGAGTGCAATTGCGTTCGAGGGAGTTGAGTCATCTCTATGCATCTCCGATGAAACTCTAACAAATTACAGTTGATGGATGCCAACAATGTTAAATTAATTTAATTAGATCATGCGATTGATCGATACTCGTGCCTTTCTCGATTTTAGGTGCCACGCAAAAAATTCGTTTAATTTTGCTCAATTTCGACAGATCACGACAAGGTCCTCCTGAGAAGACAAGTTTCGTTGTAGGAACGACATTTTTTATCTCATGACCGGCAATGTCGACACCTGCTTCTCGCTATGTATGCGTGTATCAGCTTCACCATTATTCCGCTGTCGATCCCTGACAAGATAGATGGTTCCTTGATATAAGTGCAGTATTGCGCGTTTTCCTCCTCTTCGTCGGTACGCCCGTACGAGAATATGGTTGCTAAGTGATCGATAAGTGTACGGACCGTGATGCCCAGCCATATGTTATGTTTTCGCCAACGTTCATTCTTGTTTTCATTTTTCTTACGTTTCTCTCCGATAATAACGTCTATGTTTTCGGTTAGATATCTCTAGCGCGCTGTATGTGTAGGTACATGCAGCATAAGAGTAAATCAAATATACCTTCCGTGTTATGACCAAACCGTGCGGTCTGCGATAATATCCTGCGAATCCTAAAAGATATGTCGCTATTATGTCGTATTTTATTTAATAATATATATAAGTGCCTGTTGAAATATAATACCAAAAGCTCGACGATTATTAAAAAGGACTCTCGCTTATCCGTGTTTACAATTATGCAGAAATTTTTTGCCAAGATTTTCCGGATAGCACATTATCGAGCACCAAGCAACGCCGCGAACAGTCGCGTCGCGGTCGGTCGACAGTTGTCCTCTCTTTTATTATTCTCCGATCGCGTGGACGAATTCGATTTTCCCAGAAGTTCCGAACTGGCAAGAAACATTCGTCACTGCAAATCTAAATTTGCCCAAGTTTTTTTGCGCCGCTGCACAATGACCTCATCCTAGCGTCGCGTGATGTCTGGTAAAGTTTGGAATAAAGAAGACGATAGGCGGGAAAAGAGCGAGGAAGGCAGGGCAGACGTAGGGCAAGAAGTAGATTGATTCCTAGCCCTGTCCCCTCGAAGACAATTTGTACTCGACCTCGTGCGCCACGATCGTCTCTTTCGTTCGCTCGAAGAGCTCACTTCGTGAGCGGGAAGTAAAGCCCGGCCCTTTTTTTCCATCTGAGGCGGACCCCTCCGGGTCCTCGCCGCGCCTGTCGCGGATCCATCGCTCGTCTCGTCTCGCACGAAAGTCGGGAACCGGGTGGCGTGGAACCCTAGGATCAACGAGGAGAAACGTTTCGCCTCCTCCCCGTTACCCTTCCGCCTCCGCAGGAATCTACGAAACGGCATCGCGAGACTTACCCTCCGACACCGCGGTCATTAATCACCCGACGGTCTCGTGTAGCGCCGTCACCGTGGCTCTGAAAATGGTGGCTTCTTCATCCTGATCCGGATGATCGAATCCGCTACACCAAAACGATAAAACGGAGGAAGAGAAACGCAAGTACAATCTGCCTAAGTGATCCCGGAGCCGGCGTCTCCAAATAATATCGCACAGCGGTACCGTTTGTTGAAATAATTTTATACATGGCAGCGGAATATCGCTCTGATCTCTTGCGGAAACGCGTCACGCATGTGTTTGCTTTCCTTCAAATATTTGAACTTTTATGTTCTGGATAAATCGATAAAAGTGTAAAAGACCAGATTTCCATAGAGATCAAATTGTGGACGCGCAATCGCGGGGATTCGGATTTTAAAAGTAGTAAAAGAAAAAATTCGAAAGAGGAGAAGCATAGTTTAAAATCGTTGCGTTAACGATATTACAGTTTAAAGAACGATCGATCGAACATTCTGACAGGCCGCCAATCCCAGAACCTTCTACTATGGTGATAACATCTAGGGCGTTATGTCACGCAAGTCTCGGTTGTGTCAAATTCGCATTCGGATTCTTCACCTATCGTCTCTATCCCATCTTCTCCGGGAAAGAAATACGAGATGCGTGGAATATATCAAATCGCACGGATCCGAGCGCACGGCCGAAGAGAATTTTCATCAACTTGACAGCTGCCATTATTCCATAACGCGTTCAACGACCGCGACGAAAGAGTCAGCGGGTGTGTGTCGAGAATCGGCGGCCGGATTTTGTACTGCAATGATAATGGATTCTCCGGGGCGAAGGCTCGCACAATGCCTTTACTTTTAACGTGACACGGTTTTAACCGGGCGAGCGATACGAATAAAGCGCGCGATATCGACTGGTGATGATAAAGGAAAGAAAGGACCTTCCGTCGGTCGGAACAGGCCATTACTTGAAACTTGCTCCGCCCTCGAGAGCACAAAGTCGTCGGCGAACATAGCGCATCCTGCCGTATAAGAGGGGGAGGAAGAGGACCCGTCTTCCAGGAGCAGCTCCGGCGGATTAATTAAGTCTCTCCTAACGGTGTAGACTTCGCTGTCGACTTTTCTCGTCCTCGTACCTTCCTCACCCTCTTCTGAATCCGTCTCTCGATCTTGCCCGCTCTTTTCCGTGCACGTCGATGATTTTTCCTTTTTTTCCTTTTCGTCTTTCTTTTTCTCCCCCCGACCCCGTTGATCCTCCATTTAGCCGCTCCAGGACTCGGACCCTTCAATTTCGCACCACCGCCTTTCGAGCATTTAATATTTAACTCGAGCGCGAAAGGAGAGCGGCGAAGTTTTCCGGCTTCAGGCCGGTCGGCTATAACGGATGGAGCAGGAACGCTGATGCGGACTGCTCTATATGCCGCACGCCGCTTCCTAACGTCGCCTTTAACGAGTCGACAAGTACCTTCGCCGCGCGTCACCTCTCGCACTCCGCCGATTCTCAGGCCGGTAGGCGCACTTTGCATTCCAAGGAGCATCGGATGAGGGGAGCCGAACATCGTCGAGCAGTCGAATGACGTCAGAAAATTTGGAAGATCGTTTCTGAATTCCGATTCCTTTCAGCTCTCACGGAAAGCGTGAACACTTCAGTTTGTGTGTGTGTGTTCTTTTGTAAAATTGCGAGATATTATTCAGTCTCTCTCTCCTCAGAATAATACATCATCTTAGAATAATACATCAACTATTACAATTTTCAAACTCTGGGTATTATATTCATAAGAGTAATTCATGCCAACAGGAAAATGTGGTCTATCTAATCCAATCTATATATTATACAAGTTGATTTATAGTACATAGATTTAAGTGTAATATTTTATATTTGTTGTTTACGTTACAATTTTGTAAGATTCAGCAATATTAACGCTCCTATCTTGGTGTTATCCTGTAGCAACTGCTATTCGAGATAGAAATTCCCGATATCGAGCTTTCAACGGATTTACCGTATGACCGAAAAACCTCGCGTAAGTGAGCGTACAATCGAAGAAGAAGCTGATGAAAATTATCAGATGCGTTTAAGGGAACGGCGAGCTCGCTGGTTGCTTATTGCTTCTCCAAAAAGGACTCGACCATAAGGATTCTGAGCGAAGCAGTTTCTTTTTCGCGCTCGCGCGTAAAAATCCGCCGTTTCTCTCGCTCTCGTTCGCCTGTCCTCTTTCTCTGGTTTCTTTCGCTCTTTCGATCCCTTCGCAGCGTTTCGACCCCTCGACGACTCACGGAGAAGCTTTAGGAGAACCAACGCAGAAACTCAGCGAGCTCGTGACCCTCGAGTTTTAACAGACGTACTTTCATTAACGCCTCGACGGCCTGCGAGAGCGCGCGGTGCTCTTTTCGAGAGGTGTCGAAAAGAAAACGTTTCGTTGCGAATCGACGCCCAGAAATTAAATACGCTTGCATCCCGTTTGCGCAACGTGTGCGAACAATTCGGTCAAAGAACGTCAATTGTCGACGCGAGACATTGTTTCACGCGCCATTGAGCGGCGTGAAATTAACCGGTTCGTTCGCGCAAACACACCTATACGTTTGGCGCTGCATGAGATTATTATAGCTTGGCGATCTCCCCGTGAAACGAGCATGAGGAGCGAGAAACGAAAATTGAAAATGTTTGTCGTGAGGGATGAATCCGAGCGCAATGCTAACCGTTAACGAAAATAAATATTCGCCGGTGACGTCGGCGCCTCGTAAGAGGATCACCGACGCACTTTGTAATAATGATTCGTGCAAAATCGACGTAATCCCTTATGTAATATCGCAGCTGTCGCGGCCGAAGTGTTAAAATTCCTACATCCGAGCCGGCGGGCTCAGCCAGCCGTAGCTCGACGCCGGAAACTTCATACATTTTCCATGGTCCGCTGATTCCCGGATTCACCAACGCGCATTATCGCGCTGATGGCGGCTACTTCCACTCCATCTCTGTACATCGCGTTCCCGTCTCTACTAGCGCGACGGTGTCTTTGTCCTCATATTTCCAAATCCGATGCTTCGGGGCAAAAAACGGCAAAAAATGAGTCGGACGAGTGCTTTATTTCGCGGGATAATATCGGAATCGTATCCGCAGACGCAGCGATGAAATATCTGAATAACTCTGACGGGAACTATTCGAAATGTTTCCTTAATAACTATTTATTCAATAATGCATTTCTGCATAGGAGACCGAAATCTGGTTTGCGTATTTGTTCTGACAAGTGCTTTAGTGATACGGAATTTTATCAAGAGTACGAAGACAATTCTTATTTAATAACTATTCATTCAATGATGCGTTTTGCATGCAAGACCAACATTTGTTTCACTTATTTGTTCTGATAAGTACTTTAATAAATAACTTTATCAAGAGTATTATTTTACCATTATTATATAATTTTGGAGTGTTGAATGTTCCCTAGTAATAGTTATCACGTTATATAATTTTGGAGTAGTGAGTGTTCCCTAGTAATGGTTATCACATTGAACAAGCATTGAAATTGATGTAATTTCGACGAGTTAAATTTTCTTCTGTAGATATGCAGAAACGTGCGCCAACACGTCGCATTTCCACTATCATGAATAGAGATCACTTTCGCGCGTTCATCTGAAATACGAATGATAGATCTGAGAGAAGTGAACTTTTCGAAATTATGTCAGTTTTAATCATTGTTATTCAATAGTAGGCAGCATTCCATAATGACCTCGTAATGCTAATAAAGCTCTGGCCGAGCTTCCAGATCGGTCGCGTCGTCGTTTTCCCAGCGGAAGAGCGCTACACTCAATTAAACTTGCTCGAAATCAAGGCTGGGACCAGCCGGCCGCACCGGCATCAGCGCGATGGCACATCTCATTCGTAAATTCGCTTTTTGCGCGCGGCGTGACGCGAATAATTTTCCAGCGACCCTTTGCGCCGCCGGTCTCTTCCTCCCTCACGCCCTGCCAGCTCGGATCGATATTTGTAATTCATCATTTGTATGCAGCGCGATAGAGGGCAGCCGACGCGGAGACCGCCACTGATGCGTCCGCTTCGAGGAGAAATGATCCTTCGATGTCCTTCAAGTAGTCTTCAGGAAACGAGGCGTGAAAAGCATGGCACGAGAGACTACGGAGAGATAGACAGAAAGACGGAAAAAAGTAGGAGAGAGAGGAAAGAAGGATGTAGGAAACAGAAATTTCCGTTTCATCGTACTCTGAGATCGCAAGGGATACATCATGGTTCTCTGTCTTTGCATCCGGGTGTGAAAAAGGAAAGAAGGGAGCTTAATTTCATTAGCCATTTACATCGAGACAATGCGGCGTACACGGGAAATATCTACGCGGCACCGAGGGGCGAATTAAATAAATGCGTGCGGGAGAGGGTACTCGAGCACCGGACGCTATTCAAGGAAAATGCATCCGCGCATCTCCGGCTTTTCCGGAATGTTGGTCGTCGACCCTTCCGCGGATTACGTGGCGTCGCACGGGCGACATATTTAAACGTTAATGTTTTAATCGGCAGGTTGCACCACCACCTCATCGTGTAACTGAATCGCCTTTGCTAACAAATGGACGGGGATCTTTTAAAATTGTGCGTTCGAGTTGCTCGCCGTAGATCCCGTCATTATTGCATGATATGCAAATACGAACGTTACGCTCATCCACGCGGGTAGCGAGGTATCGTTATCATTGGTGGGGACATCGACATCGCGACGAAAAGCAAATTCGCGCTCAATGTGGCCTGACGAAGAAATTTCTCCGGACGCGACGTCTAAATCGAGACATCGTCGCGGACACACGTGTACACGGCGTTTCTCCTTTCGGCGTCTCGAGAGCTGAACACTCTCGTCGCTCAATTTGTATGTTAATTCGCGAGTGTTTGTCGGGCAGCGGTCCGCTTAATAATGTCATGTTTATTCAGCGATGATATCGCTGTGGGCGCCGTGGCGCGCGCGACACACTCGCAATCGGTGTCACTGGCTACTCGCACACCCCTCGCGTGGTACGGGGTGAAAAAAGCCGGCCCATAATTATATCTCTTTTTTTCTCACCCTCACGCAACATCGCCGAGCGGTTTCGTACAAAAATCGCCACGCCGTCGGTCCTCGTTTGCATAAATACGGCACTGACGCCCTACGTACATACGAGACGAGGTAAAAAGTCACGCACAAAAAGTGGGAATAATGGCCGGCGTCGTCGAGACCTAAAGCGAGCGCGCAATATGACAAAACACGAGAATGATATTTATTTAATTGCCGGACGTTAACGCGCTCGTTAAAGGCATTAGCGTGGTAATAACGCGCGCGTAAGTCGTCAATGCACTCGCGAGAGCGCAAATCCCAACCACGCGGCAGTGGTCGCAATCGGGGTAGCTTCATTTCATGACTTCATCAATTTTTATTAGTACCATATCGAAACACGTGCGTCCGCCCGTCTTCTCGTATAAAAGCGGATGAACAAGCGCCTAAAAAAACTCGATCAAATGGACATGTAGGATGGTAATTGCAATGTAACGAGCTTGCATCTATAAGCATGGTCCATGTATTATCGAACTGAACCACAAGCTAAAGTTTGTCGCGAACCAATTGCACATTGTTGAACCGCGAACATTTTGATGTTTGATGTCTCGCAGCTTCTCATCAAAAGTCGGTGGTTCGCCATTGTGTCAAAGAATGTCGAATGCAACGAGGGAACGCGATTTATTGAACGGCATTTGACATCACGTATGGACCGCAAATATACAAATTTCAATGGAAATTGTAACGCGTCGTAAAATTGTCGAAACTAGGTCTGACTCGAATACCGATTTGGCTCGATAATGGAGCCTGCTTATCACTGCCACATGCGTGTACCGCGTATTCGATGCACGGCTATAAGCTTAGCGAAAACTCTTCACGACGCCAAGCTGCCGTCGGATCCGGACCGCCGAAGCTGGCATTCTCGAATCGATAGCGCGTCGATGATCAGCAGAAAATCGTAGCTGCGTTACCCTCGGGCACAGCAGGAACGGATGGAGCGTCGGTTTCCCGGGAGCGTCGCTCGCTCCCGCAAACAATCCAGCGGGCGTTCGACCAATCCCAAAGCATTCCGAACCCTTTTTTATGCCCGAGCGTAAACCCGCCTGATCTAGAGCGGAACCAATGAACTCTATCCGGCGCATCACTCCTACCAATCTACTTCCCCCGCGGCTATCAAAGCAGGATTCTCCTCACCCTCACATACTCGAGCGCGAGCTCTGCCTGTCTGTCTACCGGCGGCTCGCTCTCATGTGTGTACACGCGAGAGGGTGGTAGGTACTCGAGCGAGTAGAATTACCCGACGGGCGCGCGTCGGGCTTCTGGCACCGCAGGCTTCATCCATTCGTCGCTCCGGTCACTCTCCGGCCTCCGCGCGCTGCCCTTCCGCCTCCCTCCGGTTCACCCTTCCCGACACGATGGAAACGGCCGCCGAGCGCGAACCGCTGAATGTCCGCGAACACTTTTGTGCACGAGCGACCACCCGTAAAAACGCGGAAAACAAGACACCGGCGACGCATATCGGATTCACAATTCTGCGACGCGTCGCCATACCTGTTATCCGCCGTCCGGTTCCATGCAACAATTATCCGCCTCGCCGTCCAATGGGACCGGAGTTGCTTCCCGTCATCCGAAATGTTTGCCGCACGACGGTCATTACGGCAATCCACACACGCGGGGGATACGTGCGCTATAAATGATGCACGAGGGCGCATTTATTATGCAGGTCTTACGTATCGTCGACGACAAAGTCGCGAGGAAACATTGGGCCGGGGTTTGAATCATCCATCGCCGCTCGATAATGTACATATGTCCATACGACTGACATTAACGAACGGGAAACGCTCCTTAAGGCGACGACGATCGGCCGTGAGATGGGTCGGGTGACGTCGTCCCGCTCCCGATGTAACGAGATTTCCTGATTCGCTCCGGGGTGAATCAGCAGTCTCTCGAAAGGTATCGCCGGTCCTCGGGACCTGTCGCTTTTCGTCCACGCCGGCGAATCGGTAGTCGTCCTTTACCGGGTTCGCGACGGACCTCGCGAATCCGGCCGGAGTTTATTAAGTTCGTTACGTTCGCTATGCTCGTTAATGCCTGTGTGTGTGGCATTGCGGGTCGAACGAAAATTCTCGGCGCCTTTAATTAATGTGGGCAATAAGTAATTTCGCAACGGCGCGCGCGGCCACGTAATAAGCAAGCGTGTTATGGCGCATCGCAACGGCCCCGGCGAATGTGTGTTACCGTAAGTAACACGGCGTTATTCGTCGTTACAAGTTTGTAGAATGCATCGAGTTAATTAGCGAGGACTTTGTCGCCCGCTCGCCTCTTCTATGAATCTTCGAGCCCGCGATGCGGAAACATGAAAGGACGAGCGCCGCGCGATAGCAGGATAGATGGCTAAGGGCACTTTGTCCCGGAGTTTCGTCGCCCATCCGCCGGCAATTCGCTGTCCGCCCCCTCCCGCCACGCGCGCGCCCGCACGCGCTAGCTTTCCTTCATTATATAAAATCAAGCCGAAACGTTATATATATATATGTTTCATTAACCTCCAGCCAGTTTTATTTCTCGCACCACAGGACCTCGTCCCAACATCGTCGGGCGACTTCCTGCTCCGCTCGGTTGGCAGCGGTTTATGTCGGTGGACCGTATTATAAAGCTCTTCATTACACTAACTCGAGTCGGATCTCCGTAAGGAGAGATAGGTACTCATTCGTCCCTTTTTATCCTCTTCTTTCATCCGCGCTCTCGTCGTCGTCACCTAAAAGGAAACGAGCTCGGGCTCAAGGCGAGAAATCCTTGATTAGTTCGCCCGGCTCAGCCCTCCTTCCTCTCTCCTTCCTTTCCTCCTTGCCGCTCCTCCTTCCTGCCACCTTTCTCTTCTTGCAAGAGATACGATCTTCTCGCGAATTTCTGAAGTATCATGTTTCCTTTCGTCTCGCCCCCGTGAGACTCGATCCTTTGATTCTCCGAGAGCCTTTCAGCAGCAGCAACTCCTGCAAAAGCTCCACCACCTGCGACGACGCGACGGTTGTACATATATATGTATATACATGGCGGTTTAATTACGTTCCACACCAGTCGAAACGGGAAGAAACGCTCGTGTCTTGAAAAATATCGCGATTACGCGCGAAATCGCGGGCAATCGTGACTACGTCACGGAAAGAGGGTCAACTGTTTCGTACAGCCAGCAATTTGTAGATTGCTACGCGCCTTCCGCGGCGAAAGATGTTTCCACTTGTTCGCACCCTCGAAATACGGGACCACGTAACGTCTAGTGCTCTCCTCTCACCCGATCGGTAAACCTCTTCCGCCGGTCCCTTCGGCTGCCTCGATGTTATTGAACGCATACAAAGGCTCCTTTTACCCCCGTGCGTATTTCTTTCTTTGCCGTAGCCGTCGTGTCTCGCACATGAGTTCGACATTGGCGTCCCGCGCAGAGTACCGACCTAGTCGCGGCGCTGCCGCAGTTGATTTCAATCCAGCGTTTCCCCGTCTCTGCCGCTCGAGTCACCAAACCCTTACTCCTATCCGGGGGAGATTTCAATGGAAAGTTATAGGAAATTCACGGTGGCGGCGACAAGAGCCGCGTCGGTGTCGGTGAGAGTCAAACTGGTAACGTCTGCGGACCATTGTCGGGTACGCCTAGCTGCCGACAGTCGAATGCCGACACTCGACACTGGCAGACGACGACGACGACGACGTATTGTATGAGCCAGCTGGAGGGTTGAGAGACGAAACGGCGGAGAACGCGGGGGAGGAAGACTGCGCTAGTCGCAGGAACCATAATCCAAGATTAGAACTACCCCGTACCAACTACCTGCCTGAATTCGCGAGAGTGCAACGAGCGTAATCGCAATTTGATATCAACGCTCGGTCTTTTGCCCATGTTCCATCATCGATGCCGACTTACCCTCCTCACCTCCAACATTATTGTAATTGCGAGATCTCTTGACGTAACGTAATGTTTCTATTATATTTCGGCGCGAGTGTTATTCAGAATCGAAGGTAAATCTCTACGTGCAAAATTTGAAAGCAATTTTTTCCACACATATTTGAGAAAAATGCGACGAGCACAAAGGATAAAGCTAAAGATAATTTGTTAATTTTGCCCTCTAAGAACTTTGATCGCGTAACGTGCTTCCTGCACACATTGTTGGATTAATGAAAATTCATTCTTCGCCCATAATTACTGTCTCGCGGGCGCTCCGTGAACGTGAACCGGTTCAACGACGGAAACCGATCAACACGGTCGCGGACGGGGGAGAAGGAGGCGATGGGAGCACTGAGCCATAAGGATATGCAATCAAGCCCAAAGTAAGCGAGTTAATTTACGTGGAGTGTGCACTCTCGCCACGAAACTTGCTCCGTGCACTAGTGGAGATACTCCGCCCGTTGGAGAAGTTGTACCATCGAGATGTTACCGCAGCTCGTGGGAGAAAGAAAGAGAGAGAGCGAACGCGAGAGAAACCAGAGAGGATCGGGACGAAGGCGGTGGGCATGTGGAAGAAGGGACGAGAAGGTGAAGGGGGCAGGCCGCGCACCCTCTGTCATCTTTCCCTTACTGCGGTGTACTTTCGCCGTTGGTTCCCTCCGCAAGACGACAAGGAGTACCAAGATGCCTCGAAACTACGCTTACCTTACCCTCTCCTCCACCCACCCACCCACCCATCCATCCCATTCCCCGCCACCTTTCCATTCCCTGCCTACTCTCCCTGTACCCTCTCGAACTATCGCAGTAACTAGCAGTGCCTGTAATAGCGTCGCGCTTCCACCGTAAAGTGACGTCTTTCGAAACCCAATTCAGGAACCCAGTCGCTTCTAATGGTGCTCCGATATTACGAGAGCGGTGCCGTGCACTGATTCCTCGAGCACCAGAATCACCGGGGCGGAGCTGCCTCGCCACGCGTACACCATAGGTCTCAGAAATTTGGATCGACAACCTACGACGAGAGAGATAGAACCTGCGACTGAGTTATTACCTACACCTTTGCTCGTGCGATCCATTCATAGGCAACGTCTCGTCTAGATTCATAGCCGTTTGAATCATCTTCTCATGCACTTTACATTGAATAACTTCGAAGAATTAAGTGACGTACGTTTTTTTTATTAATTTCTAACAACTGAAGAGATCACTGAGCAGACATAGTGCCACGATTACCGTTACACGTGACGCTCACGTTTTAATATGCTTCAAACTTTGAACAAAGATTTAGAAACTACAGAGTTTGCGGCTCGCCCGGATCCCCGCCATACAAAGTACTCCTTTATAACTTTCACATTATAAGATAATATGCAGGCGCGATAGGCCTTCAAATTTCAAGTAACGCGTGTGTACGGGGAAATTATAGCTGCTATCTCTCCCCTGCTCTTTATGAAGAGTTAATGAGCCTTATAGATTGTGCTCCCAAGATTGTGTGCCTTTTACGCGATTGAATTATTAAGCGCACGAACTCTCTCCCGGGCGCGGGAGGAGTTTCGTGGACTCATTAATTTTTAGAGGCCGCTATGGCGCAAGTGCACAGAGCAGTAACGTAAGAACGAATTGGGAGCGAGCGAGGGATGTTTTGCGCTGCGATTGCATTTACCACGGACGTTAGCAGCAACCGTGGGCGAAAGAGCCAGCGAGAGCACGAATGGGGAGCGGGCGCTCCGTGTGCTTAGCACTCGTTCTCGAGTGGCTCGCAGTATGCGAAACTCCATCTCTCGCTGGCTCTCCATCTCGAAACGCGCGCTACACCCTATAATACACCGACCAGTCCCGCCATCAGCTGCAGCCCCCGTGGCACAAACATCCGACCGCACAGCACTAAACAATAAACTATTTCCCTCCCGTACTCAGCTAGCTACAGTCGTGTTTATCTGGGACGTGCAGTCTCTTCATTATCCGCCGACAGAGCTTGCGCCGAAGTTCCGAATGTTTCGAAGGGTTCGGAAGACGCGGAACGTTGTCCTTCGCGACTACGCCGGGATCGCGTAGACAAAACACTCCAAGAGCCGTATTCTAATGGCGAAAGTTCGCGCGATGTTCTTTCGTACCTACTGCTCACTTTGGTAACAAAGTTTATGTGTATGGTGTTACTTTAGTTCCTTAAGAGAATAGAAGTCGATCTCGATAACCAAATCGAAGACTTAAATATCAGGATTATTTTATGTGGTGATATTGCTTGCGAGAGAAAAATAATTCCTCGGAAATTCATAAAATGTCTTCTTTGTTTGTTTCAGGTAAGTTGGCACGTTAATTAACAGTCGTGTTCGAGGGAACCGAAACAAGAAAACCGTACATTCGTCGTACCAAGGTTTGAGACTATTTCTTTATACCTGGCTTTAAAATTTAAATTTGTCAGAGATCAATATTTTAATATCAATATAAATTTTTATATATAGTTGTTTTAGATATTTATATATTATCTATTAAACATTAGTTATAGAAATTGAGATTTTAATATTGTATTGAATATTTGTGCAATTCAGACTAATTTACAAAGATTAAAAACCATCATTTGAAAATAACAAATAGACAATTTTCCTACCATATATATTTAATTCACTTTGATATTGGCGATTGTCTTGTCGTTCTTTTCATGTATCTGCATTCGATTACAGCAAACCCTCTTTCGTAGGTTTGGGTTAGACCAAGAACGCTGTATTTAGCTCAAGTTCATTAATTACGAAGCCGTGCAGGAATTTCGCGCACGTATCCGGAATACGTTCCGTGACTCGGCGACCGCTTCATCCATTATCCTAAGGACAAATTTGTTTTCCGATACAAATGCAGATACCGGCGGCGAGGAAGCAAAGTATACGGGTGGATCAAAGTCACCGCCGCTGGCAAGCGCATTCGAGATGACTTGCTGATTAATGGATGGTTCTTTGAGAATTATCCCAGCGCGAGGATAATTATGATAATGATTATTCCTCGCATTGTTAATATCTGACAATTATTAAAACGTACTCTGCTCACTTGAATACTAGTTTTACAATTTTCGTGATTAGCACTCTTTTTTACTGTTACATACCATACGGATTTGCTTCTCCAGATATGCGTACTTACGATCTGAAAATCAAATCAAATGCATTCTGCACCCGCGTGGACGCGTTAATCCTCCGAAATTTTCGAGACAATCGCGAGCACGACGACCGCAATTTCCGCTGAAATCGCGACATTCGTACGACGACACGCAGGCTCGCGTTGCGAGATTGAGAACAGCTTGCGAACGCGACGACACGCACTGCAAAGCCATTACCGTGAGCTTCGGAATATGGGGTATGATTATTAAGTGAGACCTGCGCTTTGGAGAGAGAGACAATTACGCGGTCTCCGCGATAATAGCCGCTTGAATGGGCTTCATTAAGATCTCGGGGGTGGCCCACGTCTTACGGTTGTGCGCTCGCGCGCACGACACGCACACGCGTGTGCCACGCGGCTTTTACAGTTCGTACGTGCGCACGCACGAGCGGAAACTTTCGCGTCGCCGCCAGCTCGCGCAGACGACGACGGAAACGGTAGCTTCTATGAATGTTTAAATGCCCCGACCTCTCTTCCCAGGTAGCTTGCACCAGCTGCGGGCTTCGACGTTAACGAGATTACCGCGTCAGCGCGAACGAGCAGCTAACCTTTTCATGGTATAGGTGACGACATAACGGCGCCATGCACAGCGTTCGGTTTAACACAGCAAGGGATGGATGCCGTGACGCGACCAGCAGCATGAGAATCGATAAAGGCCAACTTTTCGCGTGCTGCCTATCCTGTTCTTGAATAATTATTCTAGACACAGCTATATTGAATATCGATAAAATCCATCATACCTGAACTAGAAAGATCAGTTTTGGCTTTAAATGGATATATTCGATATTAAATGGATGTGAAATAATACTTATAGCATTATAATTTGCGGAAAGTCGCAAGGAAAATCGCTCTTTGCTCTTGAAGTAGAAAATGCATTTCCAGTAAGACATTGTAAATATCTTCAAAAAATGCCTTTAAAAATAAGTCTTGCAACTGAGCAACTGAGGAATTCCTCAGTTGAATGACCATCATGCAAAACGATAACAGATGTCGAATGTTCACATGTAGGGAATGGCTAATCTATGGTTCGGAAAGTCGAGATAAGAAACGGTGCATCATCCGCGAATGAGGGATTTAGTGCGAGGTGGTTAATGACGATGATATATAACTGGTACAAGATCGAAACGCTAGAGAATAGGCAGGAACGGAGCAATTGCATACAGAACTAACTCCACTCCACGGAGGCTGCTTTAACGGCGCATCACTTATGTATCGCGCGGCCTCCGACTTACAAAGCGATCCCCCGAGATTTGCAGCCGCCACCGCAACCGTCGCCGCTTTTAGCTACGGCACCGGAAGAACAACCTGTCCCGAGTTATCGTCGCTACGTGTGAATCTTACGTACGTGGTGTGCACCTGTTGAACGGTATATTAATGACACTTCGGAATATCATTATTTAACGTTCACGTTCCTGATTCGATTTCCTGCTCGCTCGCATTCGCCAGATTTAACAGGCAGCTATCAAATCGGCGGGTTATTTGCACAATCAAAGTAAAGTTTCGTGAGCGGCGTATCATTGCGATCTATGAAAACGGTTTAGAATCTCCGCTGTGCCAACAAGTGTGTTCTTAAGAGGAGAAGATGTAAATGGCAATAGAAGAACGTAAAATATGGAGTATTTATATGCAATCCGTAATTTCGGATTAATGAAAGGCAGATGGAAAAATGCGTGCTATTGATTACCGCGGGAGTGATGCAGACAATCGAAACGTTGATTGAAACAAAGGGGCTTACGTAATACGTGAACGCTGAAAAGGATTTTAACTGCACAGAAGGTATCACTCCAGGGCAGGATATTCAGAAATATCCTTTCCCAATTATCCAGGGCGCGTCGGATTTGGCTTTTCAGACCAGACTTGGCCAAATTGGGACGTGACATCGAACCGCGTCGACCGATTAACTAAGCGGAATTCTCTCGACAAAACCGATCGGGGAAGAGAGCGGCTCTCATTGGTTCATAATAAATTGGAGGGCGTTTCAACGCAACGTGTCCAACTTTATCCATGCGCGTGACGTCACAATCAATGCAGCGGCCGACTCTTTTTCCTTTTCCACAACGAAACAGCGCTCCTTTCCTTTCGCATCAACGACTTTATTGTTACTAATCGTATCCAGATCTCTATTTTGCTTTAAAATGTGCTGTGTGAACGTCATTCGCCACCGCGAATTTTCGAGTAACAAAATAACATCAATTTATTATTCACGTGTATCCGCTAATAATACAAAAGAATATTGGGTACGTAACTTATTCATCGCTAAACTTTGGTTCGCGGAATTACGCAAAGCGAACCGCGAAAACGCGACATTTCGGCGGCAATATTCGTATAAACGCTCGCACGAATGTTTATTCAGCCATGAAAAGATTTCGGTTTATTAAAACTGTCGGCAAAATAGTGACCGATATCAGAAGCAAGTATCGCGCGTGCTTTATTTGTAGCGTAGTGCTGCAAAATTCTTCGGTGATGTCAGACAAAATCTGCTCTCGTATTTCCGCGGGTTCCGCTCCGGTAGGGGTCCGGAGAGGTGCTCCTCCATGCGGTGGTCGCGTCGAACGCAATCTCCAAATTGAGCTCGAACTCGATGCGAGCAAGGCAAGCGCGCGACGCAGGTTTCACCGGCAGGCTTGGCAGGGATGGAAACTCTAACTCAATCGACGACGGTTTGGGAAGTTTAACTAGAGCTAGCTATCAACGTCCATCCAAAACCCGTCTCCGTGCGGTCGTCCGAGGCTGCTCAACGAGATACATGCAGATCGCGAAAAAAAGCACTTTCGAAATACACTCGAAAGAAGACGACGCGATATCAAATCCTTCGATCAGAATCGAGACCGCAATTCGGGGCTGTGGTGTTCTAGCCGTGGCATCATGTATAGCGGCCTGGAATAATTAAAGGCTCCTTTGTATCGATCAATTTACCGTGACGATATTAATAAATTAGTTGGTGGTAGTAGTAGAATCGTGTTGTACGGTTGTCTGTAGCCTGCAATTATTTCAGTCTGTTACATGTGACGTCAAGCCGAAATGCCGTGGCCTTTGTTACTACAGGCAGTTCTGCCTGAAATTGCAATCGTGTTCAATATCGATTTGTGTCTTATAAAATGTAGCGTGCTTCTTTGAATAACATCACGGCGCGATTTTCGGAATGGTCACATTGTGAAATTTGATAAAATTCGGACAAACTTTCTGAATCAAAACTTCTCTATAACGGTAGCTTTGTAATTTCTGAATAACGGAGATAACACGTCGCCGTATGCATGTACAGATGCATGTAAGCGCATGCACGTGACTGCAGTTGCAAATACACGACGAAATATCGGCAGCTTTTTCAACTATCAGCATTATTAATAATAATTGCGAAATTCAAAATTTGGTCTTGCTGAAACCGTCGCGGAAAAAGATAACGCGCGCGAGGACAATGAACGGCGAAGAGAAGAGAGAGTACTTTATTACCCCGAGGATGAACTATGATATGAAACAGGTTAGCGTCCCATAAAGTAGACGTGCCAGAGACACAGAAGCAATTTTAC
Organism: Ooceraea biroi; assembly: GCF_003672135.1. Taxonomy (NCBI): domain Eukaryota; kingdom Metazoa; phylum Arthropoda; class Insecta; order Hymenoptera; family Formicidae; genus Ooceraea; species Ooceraea biroi. The sequence continues at coordinate 1,005,965 of NC_039512.1, forward strand.
CGTGCCGTTGTAGAATTCATATACCCACCTGCGGACGTATAAAAGCGAGACGGGCGAAGCGGAGTCGGAGCGCTTTTCGAATAGCGCACCCGTATAAAAGAAAAGCAGCATGATTGAACTGTAATGACGGTACTTTCGCGGTGCACGCGCGGCAGGTCGGGGAGCAGGGAGGAACGTGGCCTCGGAATAAAATTGCAAGGGAAAATAACAAAAGGGTAAACGCCGCCAAAGGCAGAGGCAGAAGGGCTAGCTTTCATACTTGGCGAGCTTCTTTGCGGAATTACGTGGAAGTAAAGCAAACGCGCGATAAAGTGAGCGCAACACTTAGCCGCGAAGTCAACGTCAATAACAATCGCGTTCGTCAAAGAAGTTTTATTAATTCTCGACATGAAGCATCCGAGGAATGAACTGGCGCACGTCGTTGCTTACGTCGGAGAGAAAAATACATTTTCGCAAAGGGATGGAAATGGACGGTACTGACGTTTACAGAGCGGAGTTTATTCGGTAAAGGGGAATCTGCCTTGCATTTTCTCGCCTGCCGCGGAGACATTTGCGAAGAGCGCGACCTTTCTCTCGTCTCTGCGAGACGGAAACCGTCTGGCGTGTGTGCGTTGGGACTGGGAGTGCTGCATGTCATAAACGGATACTGGCTCGCTCGCGGAAACGCGCGTGTACACACCTGACTGTTTGTGGCACCTCCTACCTATCGTACTCCCTTTGAGCAAGGCAGGTCGTTATGAAATAAGGCCATCACATCCGCCTTTCTCTTTCTCCCTCTTTTACTCCCTTCCGTCCAGGGAGTCCTCGCGCGCACACGTGCGCAAACGCTCGCGTAACTCGAGAGAGTTCTTTCCTCTCTTTCTTTCTTGTGCCTTTCGGGCCTCTACTTACCAGCACTTAGAAGGTGTTCACCGACTACGCTTAATACCCATGTGCCTGCTAAAGCTCTCCACTCCCTTTCGCGGAGAGACGGGCTTGAGAGCCCGATGTTCCCATCCCTTAGAAGAAATTCGATTTAGCAATCCGCCCTGGTGCCCGTCGTCTCTCGCGACGTCGACATTTTGCGATTTCGTTGCCTTTTCTCTCGCTGAACGCAGACAGAAAGGACACATCTCTGCCGCGAAAAGCACTCGGTAAAGCTCAGTGCTCGCCAAAGCTGCGTATGAAACGTCAGCTCCAGCTTCTGAAATCGTTCGACCGGGCATTTCGCTGATGAAACAACGTTGGATCGCTTTGCGGATGTCTTTAATGCCGCTCTCGCTCTGCTCCGAGGGCATTAATCGAGGAACTCGTCCCGTTATTTCGCTAAAGCGCTTTTTAAGTTGCCAATCTTCCGTAGCAACCTGTAGCTCGAGGGCGAGCGGCTGGCTGGCTGGCGTGTCTACTGCACTTCGGGGTAGTGAGTAGCCCTCGAGCCTCCTCGCAACACGCAACACTCAACTTAATGAGAGGAGAGAACTAACCCACACTCCCCGTCTAACCTCAAGCCACTTTGAAACCCGACCGAGTCGGTGTTCGATGCTACTTCGGCTCAAGACTGCTATCTAAGACGCGCGCGCGCGGTACATCAGCGTTATTTTCCGCATGCAAAATTCGCGTGCGAGCGCGCACGGTAAATTGCTCCGGATTAAAATACGAGATAATAAAATCGTCCGCTGCGAAATTACGAAATGCGCTCGCATTTTAAATGTTTACGCGTACGAATTCGTTTATAATCCGGAGATTAAATTTCCCGTAATTAAATCCTATGTTAATGACCTCGCATTAAAACTTATTGGCGCTTATTGCGTAAATCGGCGCGATATCGGAGCACGCATTGTTATCAGCAAACGAGAATTTTTCAAGCAATAAATGGATTTGCAGCGATTACATTCCGATAATTGGGAAATTGCAGCTTTTCGGGAGATCCGAGAACCGAAGTGTCATGTGAGCGCTGACGGCTTCCGTTCGAATTACAGGACATGTCGTCCGCCGACGTTCCCGCGGAATACGACGCATGAGAGTGGCATAATATTGATTAGTAATTACAGCACGTAGAATCGGGCCGCAGCTCGGGTAGGCGCGGATTGCCGGTTGGTATATGGACCACTTGTTGGCGCCGCGCCACCGTGCTTCGAATTCGGGATCAGGTAACTAGCGACAACTTGCGCCGCGCAAATCCTTGGCCGGGGTCGTTGTCGGGACCTTCGAGTCATAAAAAGGCAACTCGATTAAAACGAAACGTCACAAAGAAAGCGTGCAACGATCCTACTACCACTTGGACTTTCGTAACATACGTTTATACTATCTTCGACAGCTTAATTACGAAAAAGCATATCGATGCATCGAATCGAGTTTCAGTGTCACATTTATTTCTTGTTATCTTTTCTGTAACTGATTAAATCCGTTTTTCTTACTTCAACACACGGAGAGAAGAGAGAAGAGAGTAAATATCACTTGATGAGTTTCTGACGAAGAACTCAATAAAATACATCTATTTTGTTAACTTCATCTCCTGCGTGCGTTAGAGTAGTTCACGTAACGTTAGATAAATCGTTACGTGTCATCGAATGATCCTGCTGCGAGCGTTTGAGCCAAGGAAGCCAGGGCCTGGAAGGCCCTGTCCAGCTCGCGATACACGCGAGCGCGTACCGTGACAAGCGGCGAACGACAATGCTGGAAACGATGACTCATTCTGTCGCGGGGAAGCAATTTATCAAGACTTCCGTCGGCGTCGCCGGAGCTGTGCCTGGGAAGGAACAGGCGGTCCTTCCGAAGAAACACTTTACGAATGCAACAGGCGATATGAAACTAACTGTGTATTTACGTAGGCCTAGACCGTCGCGCATATGTAAAATGTGAGTTGTGCGCTCGCACGCGTTACGGATTCTAGGCTCTTTCGTGCACTCTATCCTTCTTTCTCTCTCGTGCCTCCTTTATCTATCTCTCTCCCTCTCTCTCGTGCGCACTATACCGGCCGACCTCGCTCTGGTAGCATGGTAGCAACTGGTGGTTGCACCGGCGTGTCGTGCCAGCGACACCACTTGCATCGTTTCGTTCCGTTTGTTCTCAAATAGAGAGAAAATCCGAGAGGATAAGCGCACGGCCTTGGCTACGGTCCAAGGCCACTGCCGTCGAATTCTACGGCCACCATGGCCGATGCGGCGACGTAAGACCGCACGTCGTTATTCATACGGTGGTCCGACCAATCCTCGTTGAACAGGAGAGGGTTGAACAGAGCTCGACACGGTAAGTGCGGCCGCTAAGGTGAAAAACGTGATCTGTCGCAACACCCGAGAAATCTCCCAGAGATCGTTTTGGACACGGGACAAATGACGTTAAAATACGCAGAGTTTACCATGACAATCTGATGACACATGAGCACAAACGCGCTTCTGCGAAAGAGAACGCGGCCGAACGAGAGGACGAATAATTGGCACGTAACTACGGTAACGTCTGATGATGACGTTTTTCCATGGCGAATTGCGAACGGGGACAACTCCAGCAGCATCTCGCAAGGTCGTAGGTAGGCGAAGGAACCGGCGAGCGTCGTGCCGCCCCTTATCCTCGAAAAGCCTTCCTGTGCACATGCATAAATGATGCGGATTCTCGAAAGGGCCACCCGCGGTCTACAGCCACGGCTTCGCCGTCGCCACCGCCGTCCTGTGGCCCTCTTGTTCGGCCTTCAGCCCGACTCGGGGCCGCATCAATAATGCACCGACTGTAAGAACGCACTAAACATCCACGATCTGCCATTAGTATTCCCAGAGGGTCTCAAATGGTGTATCAGTGTCCCACGGACCCTGCCGCTCTCACGAGCTCCTACGAGCCTCGATCTCGGCCCCGCGGTACAATATATTTTAATAATGCTCTTCAGTTGTGCCCATCCCGGACCGTATATACGTTTCTCTTGTAATTTCGTGACATTTATCATATATTCAAAGGACTGACGGCGTAGAGTTATAACAAACAAGAGACCTTTTATTTTTCTTTATGACGTATGATTTTCGTTCCCGGCGAGATGGGACAATAATAAGCTACACCGTATGTGCCCTATTGGATACAGCTCGACATACTTTGATAAGTTATAATGTATGAGCGTGTGTGGGTACAATGCGCGCTGTATAATATACCGAGATACACATTTGTACGTTCCAAGGTACGAGATAACGAGATGAAATGACGTCGCGCGCGGTTACTCGCGCGAGACTTTATATAAAGCGGCGAGAAACGTTTCGCGAGGACTTCGCAAACAAGTTTCCTTAGCACGCTTCTGCGAGAATCTTTATTTAACGAACGGATTAGGGAACGGCGGTGTAAACAGCGGCGTGCGCTTCTCGTTCTGTCTTTACCGCTTATTTTTGCCAGTACTGCCTACCTTTTCACTTGCTTGCGTCGCTTCACGTTGCGTGAGTATTATCTCAACGCAGTACTCCCGCGAATGAATTTGCTTTTGATAATCTGCAGAACGGGCTTCGACGCAAACCGACGTGGATAATTTAATAGAGAGGAGTAACGCGCGGTAATGACGATTTTTATAACTACGAGCGTAATCACGTGGATATCCATTTCCTGCGACTAAATATTGCACTGATATTTTTATTCTTTCAACACTGATGTTGCCTTTCCGTCGCTCGGGATTTCATCAAAAAATTTTTCCCCGTCCTGCCGTTTGTTAAAAGAATAAAACTTGACAGCGAGAACATTTTTACCAGGAAGTATTGCACATATTTCGCTCGAGAGAAAACGGAATTTTGTAACTGCTGTCGCGAAACGTACTTGATATACTTTCTATGAAACGCGCCCAACTTTCTCGCTGTTCTCCCAGTTGGCGCTACATGAAACGGGGATGGGAATTTTACCTCGGACAACGGTCGAGGACAAATCGTATGTCCGATTGACAAATGGAAAAATGCGGCTTTCGATATCGTCGGAGGGCTGGATGGCGATTGAGCCCGGCTCAGATTGAATCGCAGGGAGGAAACCAACAGGAAATGCAGTCGGGAGTGCTAAATGACTCGTTTAATTTCGAGCGCCAAGATAAAGCACGTCCTGACGAACTTGACCCGTTTCTATTTTCCTCTGTCGAGCGGGACGATTATTTATATTGGCAGCACGTTCCCTCTATTTATCTGTCCGAGGCCGGTTTCGCAAGGGCATGATCTCGTTCGAGTTTCGAAACGCCACGCGATATTTGCACCCGCGCGTTATTCTGGTCGAACAATTTTCTATAAAAAGACGAAGAAATCTACACCGCGCGGGGATAAATCGATCATTAGATCATTTTTCTACTGGACGTACGTGGCAAGTCATTTGCGTAACGCGATCATGGCGAGGAACGCGAGCGCCGGACGTGGCCAGAAGGGTCTAGGAGAGCAATTACTCACGTCCGATTGAATTATTTACCGATCGATAATCGGAATACTACGACGCAGCCGGTGCCCGCAAAGAAGGGCCCCCTAGAAAGTTGCCGATGCCGGATTATTAAATTCCTTAAGACCCCATTGCGAATACCTAGTCGGGAATCGATACATTCACTGAATATCTCAGACACGAAGAACGCCCCCTGGCCATCCAGGACGGATGCGACGGAAGCAACCCGCTGCTACCGACGAGATACATCTTTCCTTTTCCCTTCTTTTTTTCCTTCAAGAACGCGCGGGCAATTTCGCCAGCCGGTCCGTCGAGACTTTAATTTAATAATTCTCGATGTCCGCTTCTCGCGAAATGCATTCGTTTAAAAAAAAGCGGATCGGAAAATTGGCCGAAAAAATATCGCTACGGATTACGCAATCGGGATTAACGAAACGGTATCGGAAACACGGCGTACAAATTTATTCCGCGCAACATTATCCGTGCACATGTAACGGAGCATGTCGAGGTAGTCATTGTACTGTATAATTAAATCTGCATCGTTAATAAATGTACAGATGGACGGTCAAATACGCGTGTCGCACCAACGATGTGTAGTCGCTGTTAATTCGCGACCGGTCTTGCGTTCTGCACGTGCAACCCCTGGAAAAGGTCGCGCCCACCCATTGCATCCCGCCTTATTACACGAGAAGGCGTCTCGTTGCAAATATCCGAATACGTCGCTCGATCAGATCGACGGGTTTCTCAAAGTCACGCCCGAGGCGATCCGCAATATAGCGCGCGGACTCTCTTTGCACTTTCTCACAGTGAATATCCGTTCCATTGTCGTCAAGAGCGAAGCTTTGATCGAAAATACCCGAGGGTGAGTCAAGGCGTTCGAGAAGCCCCTCCCGCGAGAGCGGCAGTGGTAGAAAATACAGCGCCTCAAGCTGGCAATATTGTACAGAATGACGTAATCAACGTTTCATCATTCATGAATGTCTAAGTCACAATTTATCGAGTCACTTGAGACGCGTTATTCTTTTTTTTAACTTGCACGTACGTGCTTGCGATACACGTTTGTACGATTAACCGTGTAATTATCGTAATTCTTTTTCTACTGTGATTGCGAACACGAAAAGGAAGCGTAGTTCCCGATGAGTCAACATGTAGATAACAGGTACTTAATGTCCCTTATTGGCGTGCTACCATTCCAACGTATGAAATATTCCGACGTATGAAATACCGACCTCGCGAACGATATTGCGCCACGCGCTTTTTAACGATGCGAATACAGAGGTAAACAGGTTATCATCGTGAAAGGAAAATCTCCAGGGAGGCGACAGTTCTCGACGAGAAAGTTGGTGTACTTCCAACGCGCGCTCTCCTCCTACCAACGAGAAATATTGCTACTCCGGTTCCAGATATTCTCGAGCTTATTACTTGGCACGCCTACCGAGACGCGAAACACGATACCCGAAATTGGATGAGAAGGCACGGGTAAACAACGTGGAAACGTTTAACAGCCCCCGTCGTCATCGTTTCAATTGTTCTTGTCGCTGTCCAGAAATTACCGACCGGCTGATCTGAAATGCTAAATCGTCCGGCGAAAACCGTGCGGCAAAGATATTTATATTGCACTCTGCGTATAAAATTCCTTAGGATTCATTCGGCCAACTCGTCGAATATTTATGATCTTGCCTGTATTTCAAATAGCAACGTCATCGTAGAGTCTTCGTCAAATAAAATCTATCTCTTTCGAATTAGAATAAAGCAGAAGAGAGAGAAAAGTTTTTCCGAAATGATTTAAAGAGTTCTTCTCGCGTTCTAAATTTTACGTCTATTAAAGTTCTGACATGGACTTTTCAGAGGAAGGTAAACCAAATCGTGAAAAATCTCGTTATGTAACATGATTAAAAAATATAACTTCCACGGGGGATCTCTTCGTAGAGATATAAAGGTGGCAAAATCAAAGCGGCCAAGTATTTCGATATCCTGCCAGCGACTTTGACTTTGTCCAACGTGTTACGAGGAAAGAGAGTAAAGAGGAAAGTTTTGACGTCGTCGTAGTCGGCAAATCAAATGGCCGTGGGTGAAAAGGCGCCGGAAAGGAGAGATCGGTGTAACGAACTTCGCTAACGGGATTAACAGCCTAAATCCTTGCCCCGGTGCTCCCTTGGCGCGCCTAGGTAGTCGTAGGGTTAAGGTTTAATTACACGGCTTTATCCCTTAAGCTCAACGATTCGCAGATGGATCGATGAAATTTCACTCACGCCAGGCGTGGCATAAATTTAATATAAATGCCACATTATACAAACATACATCCAACGCGCCTTAATGCAGCGCACTTCCCGTAAAGCCCTGCGCAAACCGTTTTACATCAACACAGCGTTACATTAATAAGTCCGTTGATATAAAACGTGAACGAACGCTGCAACCAGAACTTGCGCGAAGAAAATGAAGGCCATGCGAAATATTATAAAAGTCAGAGGTCACACGTGAACTCGGAGGTCCGGTAATGACATTCCGGTCGCGACAAACCACGCCGTAAAGCCGGCTAACTCAGTTTTCCTCCGGCACACGAATACGCTCGTGTGGGAAGGCCTGATGGCGGGTAGCGCGCGTACGGTATAAGGTACACCCTTGATTGTGGTATTCATGCGCGATTAACTCGGCCGAAACTCAAACTACCTTCGGATTTGACGGCGGACTTCGCCCGTAGGTGGATGTGGGGATCGTACGGTGCGGGTTAGCGGCCGAAGAGTATCGCGAAGTTCGGTGTCGATAATGGAATCGGGTCTGGTCGCGGCTGCCCATGGGGCCGCACTCTTGACCTGAGTCGGGAGCAAGAGGTCGTCGCTAAAGGCGGGTGGTGCGCGCGATACGTTCCATTAAAACTTAAAATTAATTCCAGCTCGGCGACTACGACTACGACGGCGACGGCGACGACAGTGACGACAGCGACGGCGATGATGATGACGATGGCGATGGCGATGGCGAGGAAAAGCGGAGACGCGATGGTGTCGACGCGTCAACGCCGCTCCAACTCCATGAGCGCGCGCGTATATTCAATCCAACTACATAAATTCCCCCTAAAACCCAGCACTCTCTCGGAAACCTCGTCGTCGCCGTCGTCGTTGACAACGCGTGCTGCCGAAACCGCCTGTGCCGTCTATACGTACACAAGAGGGATGTAACAATGCAATTACGCGTCGCATAAGCCAGCGACGAAATTACGCTTTAATCCGCGCGGCGGTGTTCCGCTCTCGGTCTCGGAAACGGCCCTTCGGTTTCCGCCCGCCCGGTCCTCCGCCCCTTCGCTGCCCGATGCGAGCGTTTTCTTCCGTTCGCTCGTTCGTTGCCTCCTCTTCCACTCTGTTATCCGCGAATTTTGTGGACCAGTCGCCACGCCGTACAATCGTACCCGACCGTTGTGATACTGTAACGAAGCTAATCCGCCGATCGTTGCAATGCTATGGCCGTCGGCGAATTCGGCCCCGGAGGCGCCGCGTCGCAAAGGACCGCGTTCCACGTGCCGGTATCGTTCGTCAAAGGAAAAAACGACAAACCAGTTACGGGAAACCCGTTACGGACGAGTTGCGTGTGCCGGAATAGACCGAAGAGCTAACTGCAGATTCGTGAATGTGCCTCGGCCAAACTGGCGCTCTGTGATCGAAATCCGCGGGAAAGATTACGCACGCATGCTGTAAATCACAAAATGATGTAAAGCGACATAACGATCGGGACGAAGATCAAACCGCAATGTTTTCCGATGACAGAGTTAACGGTCGACAGAAAAGAGTACGAGGACGTTATTAATCGATTTAAGCCTTTGTGCAAACAGTAAACAAGATTTGTTATTAACGTCGAATAATACGAGCGAATCATCAACCATTGCATAAGCTTCATCATCATAATTAATCCCATTCGGTCCTTTAAACACTCTATTTTCATGTAAAGAAGCAAATTCGAAATCCATCATTAACTAAATGCATAAGCAAATGTTAATGCATTTTCATGGCATAATGCTCGAGTGGTTACTGTTGAATTGAGGAAGGGAAAAAATTTTAAATACCAACCGAGGGAATGTATTTCCGAAAAATTTAGTGTGTGCGTCTCGCTTTGACGATATTGCTTGCAGTATCAAACCAATCTCCCGTAATTAATCACAGTTATAATGAATTCGCCAACAATATGGCCAATATGTAACGAACGCGAATCTCTCTCAAAGGCAGCTATTGTCTGATCGGGAAATATTATGCGCGATATACCAAAGTTGTTATTTGAATTTTGTTTTTTAACGAAATTTCAGGTAGCAGCAAAAATAAATCCGCTAAATGAATTTCCACGGAAAAAGTACAAATAATGACGCAATAATTATACGTATCTCATCCATGTGAGCAACACAAGTATAATTTCCATTTTTTTTTTCAAATGAAAAATTAGATGAAGAAATGCGATTGCGTAATACATCGATTAAACAAAGCGGTCAATCACTATCAGCTCTTATAAAATAAAAAATACCTGTAATATAATTCATTTCAATATGGATACTCGTAGAATACGATCTTTTATGAACAAAGTTATTTTCAATGTACCGATAATACGGACAATTCGCGGGATAATTTCCACCGCAATTAGTCAGACAGCAACTCTTTTATCATGTCGAGGAATAATTGACGACAAACCATGGGTAGGAACGATAGTCGATAATAAATAGACGGTGCTCATGCATACGCTGATGCCTGTTCGTTCGAGCGAATTTACACGATTCATCCTCGCTAATTGCCTTGGATGAATCACCGAAAATGAATGCATCGGATGAACAAGTTTTTGTATGGTTATAGCATCAGATATAAACTAGCGAAACCAATTTGATGCAATTTCACGCAGATGGAGAACACTATGACTTCTTAATCTAAAACTGGAAACCGCCGCTACCAACCATTAATTATGACCAAATAATAATCTGCACCTGTTGGAAGCTTCCATTCGGAAATCGAAATCTTCACAATACGCTAAATTACGTAACATTTCTTGAGACTGCAAGAGACTCCACTTTTATGTACCGCTTGCCACGACGCTCATAAGCTACACTATACAGACAAGCATCAAAGCGGACATAATTTTATTGCGAGTTAGTATAATGGAAGCTGCTTCCAGCGAGAAGTATCGCACACGATCTTGGCTCTCTATACGCGTAATTCATTTAAGAGAGCTAGCATAAAATTTTGCGTTTACGATAGCGTTCGCCAGTGGTGCACTAAATACATATATACATATTTCTTTGTTGCACACTATCAAAATGATAGGCATGGTGTGGATCACGCTTAGCGCCTGATGGATTTACACTAATGAAATGCTTCGTTAATTTATCCTCGCTGAAGCTTGCATGCGTACGAGAAAAAGAAAGGAACAGAGAGAAAGAGAGAGAGAGAGAGAGAGAGAGAGAGAGAGAGAGAGAGCTCTGCATTTGAAGGAAAGAAAAATACTTAACGAACGTACCTCCTGGAGGCTCCTGTCTTTACTTCGTAAACTGCAAAACGAGCTCTAATGCTCCGTTCCATTGCGTCACGGTCTCAACTTTTAATATATTTTTCATTAATTTATTTTCCCGCTGCTCGTTATTACGATTCAGACGCCGTAGGTTCAGCGTAATGGAAAAATGTCCGCCAGTTCGCAACGGGGTGGCACCTGCCGACGTAATTGCAGGTCGCCCCGTGTTAACGAAGTCCCTCAAGTTAGCACAATTAAAACGTAATAGTAGTGCATTTTTACCCTTACGAGCACACCGAGTACCTGTGTCGCTATTTGGAATTGTAACTGAACAGCCTAACTGGGACTTTTGTCTAACAATAAGCTTCTTAGAATATATTTAATTTTTATTAATTGGATTATATGATTGAGATTAGAAGTGCTGTTGTAATTACGGTCTTTATGATTATATGCTCTACTCTTGTTAATACCGCATTTTAAGTGTGTTCAAAATTTAATTAAATATTGTATGTCTTATCGAAATGTATAAGATTACAGCTTGAGTATACCTACTCTATTAGTCTTTACATATATGATGCGTACCATCATGTATAAAATATTATACATATATTTTGACTATTTTTCATAAACTGCTACATGTAATCGAGCTTCCGTTATAATCTCAGGTTTGTTTTGATGAAAACTTTTCGGGGACGAAATTTTAATCAAAATATTTCGTGTACGTTTCATGCGCTTATTATTTTACGTCCTGACAGGGAGAACAATTTTTTGATCAGAAGATCGACAGTCTGATTAAAATTTAATATTTGGTACAGAATCAATACGTATCGCGTTTCCCATACCCCGCCCGCCTTGCTACATCGATACACCGTACGAAAAACATAGGCATTGAATTTAATACGCATGCATATGAATCATTTAACGGATGCGTGATAATTAAATTTCGTGGAGCGATCTTGAAATGTATGCATGCATTTAATTCTGTTGGAAATCTGACGCACGCGTCGATTAGCTTAAAAAATTTATGGAGTCACGCATGTAATTAAACTTGCAAAGTAGAGTCTGTTTTACCGTTTCCGATAACCGATACTTCAGCTTGTTTTGCAGAACAATAAAAAATAGTACGATTTTTTTTAAATTGCAAACATTAAAACAAACTCAATGATTTTTACTAGAATTAAATTTGAATTTGTCGTAAACAAGTAATTGTGTGTATCATTTTTCAAACTTTAGATTGACAAGTCTATAATGTAAGTTTAATTTATTTCAGTTATATAAAAATTAAGATATATATCGTAGAACAAGCTCAATCGAGTATTCCTTCGAGCTGAAGAGAAGTCAACGAGTTTGCTAAGGGATTTATATAATCACGAGAATCTTTGAATCATATTATATATCTAACCACGTATATATCTATATGAAACCATGACGGACGGGTATTATTCCGGAGACGGAAACTTTCAAGTTTGAACAATTAAGGCGATAACGCAGCTACGTAGCGGCTTCCCATTGCGTTTTGGTCCTCTTCGACGTCCCGTAACGATACCTTGGGGCAAAGTTACCGTCACTTTGAGCCGTTTATGGGTTAATCCGGCAGTCCGCCATTTGAACCGTAAAGACATAAAGCTTTCTTGTCTCGAAGCGAGGAACAGTCTTTCGAATCCCAATGGCGTAAAGAACCCAGCCGCGCGTAATACACAAATTACGCACTATATTTGAAGCGTTGCGTACATCGTTAATTTTATAATACATACACAATCGGCGGCAAATTTGATAGCAAAAAGAAATAATAAGAATAAGATGACTGAAAAATAGTCGATCACTATTAATATCAGAACATGAATAAATTATTATGCGAATAAAAGTCGGATTTTATAACATCAGTAAAAGTTGAAATTTATGGATCAACGTGATAAGAAATCGCCGAAAAAGTGAACAGAATTAGGCTCATTTATGCATTTTGTCATTAGAATGCAATATGCAAACGGTGCGCACGCGATATTTGTTTCTTAAAATTATTCAATTAGAGAAAACTAATATTATTAATAAAAATATATTGTAATATATATAGATACATTTAATCACAATTTGTGATTATTTTCTATTTGAAAGGCAAATTTTGCAATATATTTTTACGACAACTATTTTACAATATTATTATATTATTCTATATATAGAAAGCAGTTCTATATTTTTCAAAGTATTGTTTGTTATCTTTAATTTATCTAGACACTGTTTATACTAACTCTGTTTATATTATCCTAAACAGAGGTGTCTCGATCAGTACAATTTAAAAACCATGCACGCGCTGTTGCTTCTTCATTCTAGAAGAATTTTATTTAAATACCTAATGAAACTCATCGCTTCATGATCTACGGATGAAATCGAATCTCTAGAATCTCGCGCATTGGAAATCTTGCAGAACTTGATTCGTTGCATTTCCTCTGTGTAGATTTCTCTCGTTCATTCGTTACACTTTATGTACACTCTTATATTTGTAGCACAATATTTGTTTCTTAATAAACTCTTATGATAACATTCTTTAATATTTAAACCAGGACGAAATTGATGAATTGGTTTAACGATTGTTTATGACAGCACAGTGAAATTCGGCATTGTACGTGTCTTTAGCATACATTGCTTTCAAAAAATAGATATGTTAACACACTCTCAAAATATACACAATGAATACAAAAATAACGTACATTGAAATATAAAATAATGCACATCAGAATCACGGAAAAGGGGTAATAATAAATAATAAACAATAAAAATAACAAGCTTTTCTTAAGAATAAACATACTCTGACGGTCGCAAAATTATGACTTCGACATTAAATCTCGTGACGAGACATTATATATTTTTAATAGACGCGCCTATTTTTAGTAACCTTTAGTACTCTCTCTATCCTTTTAAGATCACGTAATAACGTAGCGCTAATAAACATTATATTTTCCATGACCCTTGACATAAAGTACCTGTCTCTTCCATCCTGTACAGTGTTCGCGTGCGAGACACTGTACATGAAAAAAAGGCACGCTCTATCACGCGATCGGCCACGCCGATCCACGTGTTCAACACTGTCAGGCCGAGTTCCTTGTTAAAACTTTGCCTTCGCCTCTTCTCGTCTCTCTGTTGCGTCTCTCTCTTTTTTTTTCTCTCTCTCTCTCTATTTCTCTCCCCGCACGACTCTCAGGTCGATAATCGTCGAGCACCGATCACGGCGGGCGAGATATAAATGTCCTTTATCGGGCACTCGAAATCCCCAGCAGTTCCCGTCGTGTCTCGCGATACTCCCGGCCGTCTTTTCCCTTCCTCTCCCCTCCCTCCACCCTCCTGTCCTGTTCCTTTCTTTCCTCCGTTCCCGTCCAAAACTTAATACCCTCGAGTCTGAAAGGCTTAATCTCTCCGCTATTACTCGTTCTTTTCCCTCGTCATCCATTAAAGCGAGCCAGGACGGCTCCCGGCGGCTCGGACGGACGTTCGAGAAGAGGCTGATACCCCGGAATCGATGGAACCAATATATCCGCGGAATCAGTCACTGCACGCGTGTGCGTCAGCGTAACGACGGCAGCAGCCGCCGTGAACCACCGTGATGGCACGAAGGGAGAAAGGAAAGACCAAGAGACGGTGGATGGGGAAGCGAGATAGCGAAAGGAAGAGGAACAGACCGACGGGGATAGAGGTATTAAGGAATTGAATCGCGGGTGCGCTTAGTGATGCCGTGGATGGAGGCCGCGCGCGTACTTTCGAGGTATCGCCTCCACCATGCCTCGGCTATCGCTCATGGCACGCTTCGCTGAACGAGAGCACTCGCCCGGTCTCCCCTTCGCGGCTTCACCATCCGCGAAAAACACCGTCGACATATTGGATGGGCAGCGAGCTTCGAGGAGCTCTGCCGCGAAGCTTCCGCAATGCGGTCATCCATCACGTCGTCATTACCGTGGCCACGTTTCGCGGTCGAGGCGGGTGTTTGTGGCTTCACGCTCGATCGGTGCGCGGAAAGCCCGTCCTGCCTCGCGTTTGCGTGCTTTTTCTTCACCGCGGTGCGTATACGAATGCTACCGAGTCTTTGATACTTCGAATCATGGTTCAATCGGATTAACGCTTGCGGGTTTGGTGTCTGTATGCAACTTGCAGCACCTGCTCTGTTTCCACGTTATATTTTGCGTCTCGTATTATACTCTGTCCAGGTATTTCTACTCGAAGAGATGCGCAAAGAAATCTGCAAATGTACTCTACGGTGCTAGACTCGCGAGCATCAGTACTGAGAACCGTTGCCGGACACATGACGGCGCTCTCCCGCGAGCTTCTGCCGTATTGTCGGAATCATAGTCGAATCGCGTCGACAGAATGTGCCAATCTCGGCATTCCCATGGGCGACAACGTCGCGGCGGCTTTCATTTAAAGCATAACGCTCGCCGGATAGCCGGCGCGAATGCGAAGGAGCCCCGGCATTACTCTCCTCTTGTCTTACTCTCGCGACTGTTGAAACTGTTGTAAGAGAGAAGTATTATTATCCGGGGAAATCTGGTGGCGTTCCCCTCGAGATGTCAGATCGGTCACGTTCGGATGGAAACGCGGCGAAAGTTTCTCCACCCCCGACTCACCCCTATGATTCCGCCGAGAAGCTGACCGAGAGAGGGTGGCATAGAAGCGCGACGAAGTGGTGGACGACGAGCGGAGACTCCACGCTCCTGCTTTGCATCAATCGTACGACAAGGAGGAAAAGGGCGAGCGAGCTGGGTCGCTCTCACCAGACGAGAGATGAGAGACGGGAGTATCCGAACACGCCGAAGCGACGGAGGATTATCTCCGCGAGCGTCTTTGAGGAAAGGTCGAAGGTGGAAGGGTGGACGGGCGGGGCGGGACGATCGATAAAGTTATTTTCGAAACGTTCATTATTAGCGCGTGGCAGTAATACGCCGTAGACGTATTATACACGCGGCGGCGGTGAACTTTATAAGCGCGCGATGTACGGCGTGTATCATGTGCCGCGGTGAGAGTAATGAAGAGAATCCATATACCCCGCGTCGCACTTCCTCCCCCGCTTCCCCACCCTTCGGGCTTTGTTTCTTAATCCGAAGATAAAACAGGGACACGACTGCGTGCGCAAGTGAAATGGAGCGAACATCAAGATAAAGTAGCTCGTATTTCCTCGGAGTAAGAAGGATCGAATGCGCTATAAAATCCGGCCGGAGTCAGAAGCACGGAAGCGAGGCGCGTTCTTCCTCCTTCGAGAAACATTGCGAGGGTTACTGCGACGAGACCGGAACGTTTCAGCTGGCCAGACGGATGAAGATTTAAATAAATTTTGTCCTATTTTGTTTAGTGGCATGTCTGTACCTTCCAGAAAAGGACAAGAGAAGGCAAAAGGCAAGAGGCAAGAGGAGAAGATGAGAGAGAGAGAGAGAGAGAGAGAGAGAGAGAGAGAGAGAGAGAGACAAGTGATGTAATTGTAAACGAGGATACTGGAATCTCGTCGAATCTCAATGCAGTTTATATGCGATATAAAAAATATAAAAGGGATGATTAATTACCGCTGTGGCGGGAAGGCGAAAATGCTCGAGGGGAAACGAATTACTATTGCATGTAGTTTTGATTAATATTAAGCTCATCGTTACCTTTACTTGATACTGGACAAGAAGTGTGATTAATATGGGAAAAAATCCAGTAATATGGGAAAATTACCACGTCAAAAAATAATTTGTTTCCTTGATTAAATAAATTTGTGAATATATTCAACACTTTACACTTTCGATTATTCGATGTACTGTATACCATGAAACTTATTCAAAACTCTCACAATCAGTAAAGCTTGCGAAAATCTTCCATTCTACGAAATAGAATCTGTGTTCTCTAACGCTTTCATTATTGTTCTAACAAACTCGCAAGTTGAAAATGTTATTAATTTCGATCGAGAAACAAATGAAAAAATATATTTTTACATTTCCAAAACTTTGCTTTTTATTATTACTTTCCATCACTGCAGTTTTCCGTGGTTTAACTAATAGTCGAACGAATGTTGCAACAAATACGTATAAATATAATCTATTAAAGTCTGAACAATATTCGTTAACAACGATTGTAACTTTTGTGATGCGACCTCGCGGGTCGGTCGAGCACGATTAAATCACGCAGACGACGAATGTCGCGGAATCGCACGCGGAATACGTGACTTACAGTAATTAGCGCGCACAATCGGCGTTGTTTGCCTAACGGCACGTGCGCGCACGCTGTATTCGCGCGATAGTACGCGAGTATCGAGCACCAATCGCGGGCCTATTGGTTTCAAAGCTGGCGCGTGAACGCGGTCTAATAAAGTTTAGATTTCCTGTGTCGGTCGTGTGCGGAACGTCAGCCAGATTCGTCACGTCCCGCCCCTCCCGTCGAACGTGTCCCCGGATAGCAATGGAAAATCAAAACCGACGGGTATAGAAGAGGTACGTGCATCGGACGACTGTGCAGGGGGAAACAATGTTGTCACTTGCGCGAGCGGGCGGATTTCGTGCGTCTTTGTAGGCGTGCACCTTTGTCACCGCATTAAGCCGCCTAGCCGAATCGCGTGTGCATACCACGCGTGCGGAGAATGCAATGAGGGAAAACAAAGGCCGACGAATCGAGCGTGGAGCGTTTATAAAAAATAAACATCGCGAAATGCAAAGAGGGGGGGAGGCAACGTGATATTGCGTCGCGGCCGCGATCGCGAATATGCGTCGTCAAACATTTATTCGCGCGAGTCAAAAGGTCGGGCTCGTGCTTCCGCTGTGACGTGTATCCAGCGCGTGCATCCAGCGCAAAATTATTCAAGGATGCAATTCCGCCGGAAAATCTAACGGCGTAACATTTAACACATCCCCTTGCCGCCCTTGCGGCAAAATCCTCTATCGGCAAAATCCGCGTTGGAGCATGATGGAGTATGATAGAGAATATGATGACAACTGCGGCAAAACTGCATCGTATTTCGGAACGAATGCGTACACAGGATACTTGATGCATTCGATTCGGCGACACGTCACCGCAATTATGGTCGGCCGCTCGTCCTTCCCGCGTTGGCTATCCCGGCTGCGCGACTTCCGGCCAGATGGGTGACGCTTGTTTCTATTTTTACGTGCCGTATAACAGGAGCTCTCGCACGCATTGTCACTTCGTACAGCGCGGAATATCGAGTAACTACACCCCTTCTCGCCGCGTCCGAGCTTCATCTGCGTATCGCTTTTGATGGAACGTACGTTGCCGGTAACAACAACGAATAAAAGAACGCGCGCGCAGTTTTGCGCGCAGTACTTTTGATGTTTACGGCATCCCGGATGATGGAAGACTACGTCGGCTTGAGTTAATTTAACGTAGGCTGGCGGGAACTGTACCGGTGATATATTGCGCTTCTTCGTGAACGCGCACACGCTCGCGGCGGTTCTTTTAACTCTCCGGTATGTTCTCTCGCTCGGCATTATTCTATCTAGTCACGAATCTAGTCATGTAAATATATTCAGCGCGCCAAATGTATATGTCGGGATACCAACACATCGGAATTACTTGCACCAGACGAGATCTGCAAAGCGTTCGCACGCAGGTACACGAGCTGCCGTTACAATGATAGCAGTTACGTAAGAGTAATGCGATTAATAAGCACCGATAGATTACGATACACTACGCGAGAACACCAACCGTTAATCATTACCAGAGAGAGAGAGAGAGAGGTGCGTTCCACAAATTAATTACCAGAATTCCAATTTCTCAACTTCGCAAAGATTATACGAGATACATGCAGCAACACAATAATGCAACAAACGAAACAACGCAAATATTTACAAATTTTTCGTCACATTTGCGTTATTACATTAATTTTTATTTTTATTCGCCAAATGATATTTTAGAAGTCGATGAACAGCTTACAATAATATTACAAACGCTTATTTATTTAAATATTATGTGGAAAACAAATCGTGTTTCTCCTAGTTCGTTTAAAATTCATGAATAAACAATCGATTTAAACAAAAAACTGCATTGCGTCAGTGCACGTATTGTACGTGGCAAGAACGAATGATATACATATACCAACGCAATTCACGTGATAAACGAGATTAATCTTCCTATTTGGAAACTCGGCTGAAGAAGTTTGAACTACGACGCTTGGCAAGTGATCGTACGATGGATGCTCGCAAATGAAGCTCCATAAAGGCTTATTCCCGTGCGTTTGTCAGATACGTGTTTGCGGTTGATGACGTCACGTCTCGTATGGGGATAACGGTATGCCGAGATCCCGAAGGGGAATGTCGATGTGCTGCGGTCAGTAGTCACGTCCGCCCTTAATATTACACCCTTAAGTCCACGAGCCGCACGCTCACAATTAAGAGCGCCCTCGGCCAAGTCGAAATCGTCTCACGTGCTCGGTTTCCAGAGGAAACCTCCACTGAGCCCGTGAGGACTGAAGCGACGATGGAGGAGGATGGGATTATTGACGGTCGCATTAATACAGATCGATCTCCGTCGCCAAAGGACACGCTTTGTAATTAACGACATCATCGATTTTCCCCCGTAAAATTGCCGTTTTACGATAAAGTATGGATGATTAATTAGTGTTCGATGTTCCATAAAATCGCATTATAATACGGGATTAAATTGTTAAATTATTTACTAAAGGACGAGTTGGTAAAATTAGGAAGAGTCGTACATTAATAATGAACGCGGCGTTACGAACGAAGATACGCGAGCGACACACAAGCTGCATTAAAATATTCGATATTTTCATGCATTCAATATCGAGTACAACACAGGCAAAATAAACATTAAAAAGATATATCAAGATATAGAATATTCTAAAATTGTCATTCGCAAGAAATTACTAATATCCTTAATAAGCAGTTTGAATGGATTATTATTTTTTATTCAACACTGTTTCGCGATATCGATATCTAATTAATGTTGACAACAAAGTCGCTAATAATACTCTATAAAACTCAAGAAGATTATACGGATATTGAGATATCAGCCTCATAAGCGTACTAATGAATGCACGCAATGTTGAACAAAAAAAATTATTCTCGCGCGTTTTCATTTTGAGTGCACGTTATCGAATCAACAACGCAAGAGAGAACGATCGGTTTTTACGTCCACAAATGCACGTGCAATTCCAGCGACAATTTAGTTCGAGTCCTATTTATGGGCTGAGACGCGCATTTTATTAAATCGCGCGTCGTTTGGCACGCACGGCCGTTCAATTAATTGCTGCACGCGGCGTGCGTTCCGCGCGCGCGCCGCGCCGCTGAAGCGGCAAGCGGACAAATCCGCACGCGCGCGCTCGTGTATGTTGTCCGCTAATAAAATTTGAATTTACGATCTTGCACATCACGCGCCGCGTTATCTGGTTTTCCGAACCACTACGGCACAAAATGATGTGTCCCGGCGTCGCACCGTAGCGTTAAGCGCAATGCGAAAGCGTGATAATTGTTTCCAAATGACAACGGTGGCAACCCCCAAATGATGGTTTTGAATATCGATGGATGTATATGTACCAGCGATTACACAGAAGTTACGCAAACATACAGCTGCAGCTGCATCCAACAGATACGCGCTGGGTAAATGCGTTCATTCTTTGCGCTCATAAGATGAATTAAGCATTTATTGAATTAATCCTTGAGAATTATTTTGACAAATATTTAATTTGAGAAAGACATCTTGCGATTATAAGTAATCTTAGCTGAACGGTTTACAAACTATATAAAACGCTCCACAAAATGCTAAATCTAGTGGAGAATTCCTATAATATTTATCGCGAAAGCTTTAAAGATTTGGAAAAGTTGAAATTTATTCAATTTTGAACTAAAATACTTAATAGTCCAAATAAAATCAAACAAAACATTCGATTACGAGAAACCGAAACGAGAAAGAAACCGAACGATGTTTCCCGAAGGATGTCTCCCGTTGAAAATCTTGTTTCTCGTTTTGATAAAAGAGAAACGAAAGTTCTCGCGGTTTTTAGCTCTTGTATCTCGCCGGCTGCCGGTATATCTCAGACTGTTGTACTGTGCGCGCGTGTATTTGTGGAGGGAAAACTAGTCGTGGATTTGCTGAAGCCGTATTCCAGCCGGAGATAGCCGGCGGACGCCACGGGGAAGGCGACCAGGTCCTCAGCGGCGTTATCATAACTAACGGCTTCATCTACATAATTATCCGAGGAAAGTACGTTACTTAGCCGTCTACGGCAGGCCGTGCTCGCTACAGAGCACCGGGGCGACTGGATACCGGTGGTACCGGTCCGAACCCAGGACGAGAGCCTGTCTCCTCGGGAATGAAACCAATTACTCGGTGACCCCCTCGGGCCAGTACGTTTCCAGAGCGAAAGAGAAAGAGAGAGATTGACAGAGACGTGGAGGAAGAGAAATTGCGCAGCAACGCGAGAGGGAATAAGCGGGAGAGAAACGCGAAGGAACGTACCTATGAAAAAGTGTGCGATCTAAAGCAGAATGAATGAAAAAACTCACAAGAATGTCGGAGGGAACTGGTAGAGAATACGTTCTTCAAAACGTCTCATCTGAATTAATTGTTCCGTGTCCAAATTATTACAACAATTCGATATGTCTAATATCGAAAGCGATGCGTCATGATCTAATGTAATATTTAAAGCAAACACGAAGGGATCACGAGCGCGAACCATCGAGAAACGTCTGAGGGTCGAGGAGTCTAATCGTTATAAACGACGGCTATATGTATGCCGAGCAAATCTCCCTTAACCCTTATAACTTCTTTAAATCCCCGAAATGTCCAGCTCTCAGCAACTTGCAGACTCGACGACTCCCGAATATCGCGAACGGCAAAATCGTGGCGCAGCAGCAGCAGCAGCGAAGGGAGGAAAATAGAAGAGAAGAAACGACGAGCAAGGTATCAAACCATGATAATTGACCCTCTTTTGCTCTGTTCCGGGTCTTGCACGCTGATACAGTCAGCCCGCACTCGAATGTTTCGGATCGATGTTATCCGGCAGTTACGGGTGAAGGTTGGAGGAAGGTCGAGGTTCTCCCCTATGCGAATTGTGCTCGTTTCCATCCCCCTTTTACTCGCTCCTATATTCTTCGCCTCCGGGGGTGGAAATGGGAAACCCTCGAAATATCTGGGCGCGAGTATCTACCCCGCGTGTCAAGTGGAAAGAGAAGATACGAGAATAAGAGAAAAGAAGAAAGAGATGGCGAATGTGTAGTTGGCAAAGGAAAAGTAGAGATGAAACGAGAGAGGAAGAGCTCTTGCCGAAAACAGTTTCTTCGCTGGTGCGATTTCGAAAAGCGACTGTTGGAAGAGTGGACGGGAGCTTAAAGACGGGGCGATGGGAGGAAGGGAAAACCGACCTGCCTACCGAGATTATTAGAGTCGTTATTTTTCTGGAGAACGTCTCTCCCTCTCGGAGAATGATAACGCACAGGTACGACTTTCTCGAGTGACGAGAACACTTGGGTATCATTAGATCACAACCCTTTCAGCTCATCGTGATTTGGCCGATCATCACTTTGCTGGCAGGACCTCCATCTTTCTTTCATAATGTAATCTGACTAGCGTAGACGCTATCGCAATGAATCGAGCGGCTCCCAACCGAGCCGAGAGATCTACGTTGGGCGTATATCCCCGCGGCACGTTATATAATCGGCGTATTAAACGCTTATAAGAAAGACGGCGTGGATACACGGTGGGACGGATATAAGTATAATTCAGCGATAGGATCGGTACGTCGCGTGGCGAGAACGTGGCGGGAGCGAATGTAGTGTAAAAGGGAGGACGGGCCGAGAGAGAATGGATGACGGCATCGCGAAGAGCGCTCCGGTGCTTGGGAAAATGGCCGAAGGAGGGGAAAGCGAGAAAAGAGCCGGAGGAAAAAGCGTGCCTGTTCGCGAGCGATAAGCCAGCCCATAGAACTGCCTTCTGCCGTTCTCAACTGCCTTCGGCTTTTCCCTTCCGTCTAGAACGAGAACCTTCGGGAACGCTTCTCTCTTCCCGAGTCCTTTACGATTCTCAATGTGGCAACTGCCTGTCCCAGATCCACCGGATGGACCAATCCCGACCCGATCGCGCGAGACTTTAATATGAATTGCCTCCTGATGGCGACGTGTCCTCGTGGGACGACGGCACACGTCGATACTTAGGATTATCGGTCTGTCGGCTGCGGCGTCTATATGATGTCGCGATGTCACGCGACGTCTGCTCCTGATCGCTGAAATATCACGCAGGTATCTTCATGCGACGGAAGGGCGAAGCGTGAATGTCAATGAAAGGGATTGATCTTTCCGCGCGCATCCCTCGATCGCACGTCCTTCCGGCACGTGTGAAGATCGCATGGGAAACATGAGTGCGTACCGCAGCTCGTGGAAATCTCGCCACGTGGAATAACAGCGCTTGATTACATTTCGTATTTCATGCGCAAGCGGAATTTTCATTTTCCTTTCGTCTAATGCGCGCGGAGGTTCTATTTATGCATAGGCCGCGCGCGGCGTGCGGCCGCATTTACATTTATATGCTTCCGTCAAACGCGCTTGAGCGTTACAGCGGTAACAACTTTCGCAAGGGCTTTCCAAGTTGCATATCGGTGTGCCGCTCGCCGTTTGCTACTCCACGTTAAGAGCGTGCACATCGGGGATACACGCCGCGCCGCTACCGCACGAACGATACGTCGTTGCCGCGGACTTCACTCGTAAAGAGAACTGCTGTCGCTGACTCGGGCGGATTAGAAATGGTAACTAAGCCGTGAAATTGCTAAACAAACGAGATTCGAGAAACGGGAACGAGTTGCCATCGAAGTTACGATGCACCGGCTGAACCTTATCATACCGGGTCAAACGTATCGCGTTATCGTATCCACCAAGTTCCCCGCAACCGCGTATCATCGGAAAAGCATCGAGGGAAATTTACTTTATCATTCATTTGCATCCATAAGTTCCGTGATAAATGGTTATCGAAGATTTTTCGCCACAAACTTATCGAAAGTCATATTTTCTCGCTTCTCTTGGAAAACTACGTTTTCCCGAATTAAATGAAAAATAGAATGGAGCAATTGTATACAATTCCCGTGAAAAACGTAGAGATATAAAAATTTCAATACTTAAATTTAAAATTGCAACAGTTACATAGAAGTTACATAAAGCAAAAGTTTATCTATCTAATGTTATCTCTTATCTTATCTCTCTCTAATCTACAACTTTATTAAATTATAAAGATCTTTACACTTTTAATTACTTATTTTACGCTTTACGTATTACTCTTTACGTAATATTACGAGGTTAGTTAACATCTTTGTCAAAGAAAGATCTATTCAGAGTTAATTGAAAAATTCCCAGAAGGAAGATTGTTGGAACATCCTTATCAGATTATTTATTTGAGATGCTTCTTGTTTAATATCTTCCTCTTTCATCTCAAAGAAACTGGTTCTCCTGAATTTTCGTTTTAAGCTAGATAAGTCCAGCTAGATGAGTAGATACTCCGCGACACGTTGCATTGATTCCTCGAGATGTACAACTTTTGGTTTCCGCGGGGAATCTTGGAAGACTTTCGCAGCGTCTCACAACGATGTCGAAAGATCGTGTCGGCTGCTTGAGGGATGCGCCAGTTTACGATCGCAACGTCAGACGATACGACGATACCTCGGTGTACTACCCCGCATCTCAGCGATTCACCTCTACGAGGCATCCCTTATGCGCCATCGATATTTATGGGGCCATCTACATATTGCCAAACATATTGAGCCTCGGCAAATGGCCGCGGGCACGCGCGAAACTCCTGAATATTCAAGCAGGTAACGAAGCAAAGTTCGTTTGCGTTACCGCCCGCTCCAGGCACTGATACACCTCCGGGTCATCAAGCAGTGCCTTATTACCTGATTGCATATTGAGCAGAGATGGAATTATCTTATAGTACACAGTTACGCGCGCGTGTTCACACGCCAGAACCGATCTGCGTTTTAGAATTCACGGGGAAAGTGGTGACACTTCTGCACATATTTCAAAGACCTTGTTAATTAATTGACAGCAAAACGCTTTTGGAAATACTTCTAAAAAAACGTATAGCTGGTAGATACCAGCGATATACGTTACGTGAGAGATTTTTTTAAACGTGTTTTTCCAAGCGAGCTTTATCGCGATGAATATTGATTGCATCACTTATGAAGAGGCAACGTTTTCTTTCATTTAAACGATCGATATTTCGGCATGGTAAATTCAAGAAGATTCGGAAATAATGTCGATTGCATTGGCGATGTGGACTATCTATAAAATCCATTTTTCACAACCGCTATAAAGCAGAAGAAACGAAGACCACACGTTTATCACTTCTGATTCAAGTCGAAAACTATATCACGACAAGAGATAAACCTACTTTCCTAGATTAATTTAAGATAAATGCTACCACATATACACACGAAGAGAAAACGGATGATTTTATATCGTATCGAATAAAACGAAAGAAACAATGATAAGATCGTTTATTCTTGATTATCTATGTTTGTCATACATTTCAATTTCTCTCACAAAACTGTAATTATTTGCATAGGACACATATATATTTGTATAGAAAACATCATTAAAGGGTACTTTGAACTACTGTTCCTGCACCTGTTTGCTCATCCGCACGTGTTATTTCTCCCAAATGAACTGAAAAGAGCACGCAGCGTAATTTGAAGATACGGTTAACGCGTACGTAATGATCGTAACGTATGCTTAAAGTGACGCTGAAAAAACCTAGGACAAAGCAGACGCGTCTCGCAAAAAGTCGAGAAGAGAGGAGATAATAAAATGAATCATTCACGTCCCACAGGATATACGGAAAAAAAGTAGCAACGGGGGAAAAGATACAGAAAAAGGACTATGGAGAAGGATTAATCCGTTCTTCCTATAAATGCCCGGAAGCATGCAAATAAAACGGCTCGAGCGTCACGCGCGGGCACGTATGTGTCCAGGGATTGTTAATAATGACGCTTGCAGATGCACTTCCTGAAATAGGGGCGAGCCGCTGCGGAAAATGCATCCATCCGGCCGATGCCAGCGGCAAACCGTCCATCGATGCGTTCGCTCCCGAAACACGTAGCGAGAGACAAAGGACAGTTGAAACGTCGAAAGTTTTTCGCATCGTGGCGTCTGCTTTTTTCGCGTTCATGCTCCCAGGATACCCCAGGACAACGACAAAGACGACGACGAGTTAACGGACGAGGGAAGTTTCGTGAAAGTCGACGCGACACCTCGCGCGCGAAAATATTGCCGGGTATCTATCTTGGACCTTCATCAAGAGGGGTCTCTGAGGGTTCTCCTCCAGTCGTTACGGCCTGTCACGTTGGGTCACTCAAGGGTCAACGGCACCCGGAGGAGCTCTAGCAGGCTCGTTGGTCATCCGTCGAGGTTGGTTATGGCGCGCTCACTACTGGTCGTTGTTTTCGCAATTCACCTTTAATACGTCTCCGGGCGCCACCATTATCGTCCCGGTGCCGTTTGCAAATTGCACATGTACCGGCCTGCGTACGGTCGTATAAACGCCGCGGACAACCGTGCGCGACTCGTTGTCACCGTTAAATATGGCCGCAGCTTGCGCCGCGTTACGCAACAGCGATCCTATGCATGCATTCGCCGGCGCTATTAAGGCCTCGGCCGGCCAGCACACCGTTAATTTCCAGAATCATGGCACCGCTACGCTTTAACCAGATTATTGCAACGGTGTGCAACGATGATCGATTCCCGTTTCGCAACGAGGATCCGCGATGAAATCCTTGAGAACTCGCCGATATGTTCATTATATTTTATTCCCTCTCGATTTATTCGCGCGTGACCTGATGTAACAAAAAGAAAAGGAAAGAAGTAGTTCAGTACGACGGCTGGTGGTGATATTATTTAATGTGGAGGCGCAAAGTTTTTTGAATTTACTCACGCGACTCTCGCGAAGAAAGTTGGCGTGTGCGCGCGCGCGAACACGGGCGTACCGAAACTACAAACTTGCCGGATGGCAGATCTCCCTCCGCGATCTTCGCTCTCTCAGTAAATCAAAGTAAGACCCGGACTCGACTTGTTTACCGACAATTTCATGCCTTATCGAGTTTCGTATCGCGCAAAGCAAACAGCGCGAGAGCCACAAATGCGAACTTCCTCCGCGGTGCATCGCGCGAGAGCTTCTCGACAGACCGATGTCCCCGAGAACACCGCTCTCTTTCAGCTCGGCGGTGAGGAAGCACCGAATAAGCACGCCACGAATTTGCATTAATACCACACGCGCACGCAGCCGCTCTCGGGGAGGCGATCGAAGTCCTCGTCCCCGAAATGCTCTCCCCGTTTGACTGCACAGGAAAAAATTGAGGCGGAGCGTGAGGGGGTAGCAGAGGGAACGAAGGGATGGGGGAATGAAGCGGCGGCGGCGGAGAGAAGAAAAATATAGCGCACCGGCCAGGCCAGCCTCGATCACTCGACTCGCCCGCCGCGCTCTGGCATTAAAAGCTTTCGCTGATTTTACGCTTTGATTTCGCCCGGGTGATCGAGGGGTAGCCACCCGCTGTACAACACGTACACTTTGACAGAAAGTTCAACCGCGCTCGCCGACCTCGATTCTCCGGCGTCAACGTCCCGGTCAAGCTCTCCCGAAGAACTTCGCGAAAGCGCCCTACCACCATCACCATCACCACCACTACCACCGCCTACCCCCGCGTCCCGGGTTAGAAAGCAGTCTGCCTCGACCCTTCGCCGTGCTGCTCTCTCGCCCTCTTCAGCATCGGCGTTACCCGTCCCTCTGCTCTTCCCCGTCCTCTCTCCCGTCACCCCCTCTCGCTTTTCTCCTCCTGCCCCTGGTCCTCGACACTCGCCCCTGCTGCCCGCGGACCAATGTGTTTTCGAGCGAGCCGTCGCCCGTCCGCTCACAAAGTGGACGAATCGATATATCGCAGCACGCAGCGCGCACTGCGCTACGGGAAAGTGGATTTCGATAACCTCGTGACGCTCTATTGCATTTTTATTCAGTTTCACGGGCATTAAGCGGCAACCTGATTACGGCGGCGCGACGCGCGGTGGATGGAACGGCAAAGTGACTCGGCAGGAAAAAAAGAGGGACGTTGTGGAGAGAAACGCGGGTACAAGGACGCGCGTACGAGAACTGTGAAAACGGAGTAAAGGAGAAGTAAGAGAGGACCGCGATTATGAGAGCACCTTTCATTTACCCCCGCGACAGTAACGTAACATGCGTAGCGATAATTATGTTTTTCCGCTCTCCGTTACCAAGTTTTGCGTCTCCATTGAATCCCATGTGATTAACGACGTGACTGCCGTCACAAGAAATCTGCGATAAAATGCGTCGATTTAACGCGATTTAAGTCTTCATGCTTTTGAGTGCCACGATCGTGCTAATTGTAGAATTAACAGTCAAGATTTGCGGTTGTTAGACGTAATTAACGCGCGACACTATTGTAGGGTGGTTGAGGGCGCGCGGGCCTCGTTCTCCCGAAGAGACCAACTTTGACGTAACTCGCGAACCACGGCCAAGTAACCGTCGCCGTTACTTGACGGTAAAGTTCGAGTTGCGATAACCGCCGTGGAATTTGGCGGTATCTAAACCGACCAGAACTGGCGCGACGCGACGATGACGACGACGACGACGACGACGACGATGATGACGAAGCCAAGGCGGTTGCGGATCGCAGTTTTCGTTCGGAAATTCCGCGAATCTATTACACCCGCGGGTATACTGTCGCCCTGGGGTGTAACCGACGTCGTAACGATCAGCGATAGTTATCACGGGATAAACAAAAGGACGCGTCGGCGGTTGTTACGAGCCGATACGTAGCTCGTAGACCGTACGAGTGGCGGAGAAAAGGTGGCGCGCTGATAGAAAGAACAGGCGGTGGATGAGAGAACGCGTGGAAACGCGTTGGACGAGGTATATAGGTATAAACCCATGGCGAGAGGGGATCGTAATAGGGGCTGCTGGGAGGGGAGGTTGGCAAGGGCATAAGAGAGAATGGGTAGCGCGAGGTAGATGAGGAGACAAGAGGGGTAAATATTACATAAGATAGTGCTTCTCCCTTTTCTCTGCTGCCGTCGAGACCAAGGATGTCCCTCCAGTCGATATCAGTTGCCCTCGATACGTACCCACCTACGGCCTCTGCGTCGTCCCTTTAGCGCGTCCTCTGGTTGCCCTCCGTCGTCAAGGCCTATCCTCCCGGCTAGCATTCCGGTCTCGCCGCCTCTCGCACCGCTATCACCAACTGGCTGAACGCCGTGGTATTCCGTCTACTTAGAAGAAGAGAGAAGGCGACCGGGGTACTTTAATTTGTTCCCAGCGAATTAAAGCGACAGCCTGCGAAATATTGTCTCCCGCGCTTGAAACTCGGCTTTTCGAGCTCGCGAAATTAGATGCAACGCGCGAGACCTTAATTTCAGCCCGGGCACGATGTACAGACACAGAGAGGGAGAGGGAAGAAAGAAGGAGAGACAGAGAAAAAGCCCAGGCGCATTACAACCGTGGGCAGACACAAAGCGCGAAATATGCTTACAAAAGAATCTGCTCGCGTCGGAAGACGCATCCGCCTTAGCCAGCAGAATACGAGGAAGCTAAAAGCTCGCGGCTGTACCGCGAGAGGTGCATCCTGTCGGGCGGCGCGGCGTGGCGCGGCCCTTTTGCTCCCTTCGACAATGGATCGCGCGCGAATTTCCACCGAATCTTAACTTTTTCAATTTACCGCCGAGCGTTTCTGGTACATATAACTTGATAACGTGTTATAATTATGTCGGCGCATCTCCACGACGTGAATATGCAATACGGTCGACTTTATATAAACACTCGCAAAGTCGGCGAGTAACTGTAATCTACTTATGCTAGCTCATGCATGAAGTTAATATACAAGGTTGTTAGCTTTGTACTTAGTCTATGAACCTGTACACGCATAAAGAGATTAATTTCAAAGTCTACGCGCATTACAAACGTTTATATCACGTGTTTCGCATGGCTGCGTAATGAATATGTCTTGTTCTCTTTTCTTAATAAATAGTATAATAACGTACTTTCAGAACGCATTACTTACTGGTAATAATATTGATATTTCTTTCACGTTACAAAGAGGCAAGCCGATACGTGTGAGATTACCGTTCATACGTCCTTTTTACAGAATTTTGTATCAATGGAAATAATCACGTAATTAATTTAGTGATAAATCTGCCTAGTTCTCACAAATTAAAATCATCATATAGTTATCATATAGTTTCCATTCAAAGTCTTTTTTTGCATTTTCTCATTCAATATTCAATATTAATATCTCATAACATATTAATCTTAAAGTGTGTACGTATATATTGTGTACGTGCATGTGAGTAAGTGCAGTTTTATATATTTTATGAATAAAAGTTTCACATTCTGACATTTGAGCAAACTGCGAAAATATTTTGTACTCTTCGCTTACGATATTAAAATACTACAGCAGTACAAATGCACAAGACTCTTGCATGTTCTCAAATGGAGGAATAAGAAGCATAATATACTATGTTTGACACCAGACACCGTGAAAATGCGACTGTACATATATATCGAATTTTTGTTCCTTTCTTACGTGTTATACTTCAGTGTGTTTATCAGATTTTTAATTATTTAATATTTAATATTATTTAATATTTATCTACAGCAAACATCTTATATTTAAACATGTTCTGGATATTGCAATTGTTAATACCTGTTATATGAATAATCATCATCAAATGAAAAGAGCTATATTAATATTATTTCCAAGTAAAACGAAGTTGTATTTCTGCCAACTGCGGACGAATCTCAAATTAAGATGCAGTCGCGACCAACATGTTTTTTCTCCCTCCCTCGTATTATCGCGCTATCGAATTTTCCCATGTAAAACACTTCCATGGTGGCTTTGCAGAGTGGCGGTCAGGCCTCGCAGCGTTAATTTGTCGTTACCTCACGGTCAGGTGTTTGTCGGTGACAGCCGGACACAGGGGTGGCATTGTCGAGGTCGCGTGGCCGAGGGGTTGCGCAGCGGTAGCGAGGGTGGAGGCGGGGGACGAGAAGGAGGGCAAACGTGTGCACCGTCTTTCTCAACAACGCGGAGGATGAAGGGGGGAACGTCGACAGTGAGCCGGTGAGACCGATCGCGACGCGGCGCGGATCGCGCGCCCGAATAACGCATGGCGAAGGGTGGTCTCGAGCACGATGGTCAGTGTACCGGAACCTTAGGGAAGAAGGAGGAAGGTGGAAGGCCGCGGATGGTGTCGCCGTCGGTGATGCAGGCGACGACGATGGCGATCGCAAGTAACGGTGGTGGCCGAGAGCGGGGTAGTGATGGAGGGTAGCGACGTTGGGGGGTATACGCCTTGCGCTGTTCCCGCGCTGAATTATTGAGACACCGGCAGATCGATGTCACAAAAGGAAAACGGCTGTGCGGCTTGAAATGACGGGCTTTCGCGTCGCTCATACATTATGCACGCGGCCGCTTCTGCCCCGTGGCCTGCGCGCTCGCTTGCGCGCGCGTGCTCGCGCGCTAACGTACGAAAAAAAGAGAGAAGGAAAAAATTACCCTTCCTCGCGCGTGCTCGCTAGCGTGTCGGGAACCGCGTCCTGCACCCTGCATGTTTCCCTCTCTTGCGATTATGCCGTGCTATTGCCTGTAAAATGAAGAAAAAAAAAATAAGTGAGAGCGCGGCGCGTCAGGATCTTCCTCGGAAGGTCCCCGTCTTCATTTTATTTGCTGTACATTCCCAAGTGTATAGCAAGATGATGAGTGCAACTACGCGTGGATGAGTTATTTTCTAATATAATGGTTATTTCGCCCTGTTATTCTGCTCCGTCGCGTATGGTGTAGTGATCCAAAACTTATTACTGTTTACGTGGAAAATCGTTAAAACGGTATTATTAGTGGCGTATGTTAGGATGGAATTCAATTAGCCACCTTTCCCTTTGCATGGTGTTGGATGATCATATGAGGTTTTTTCCTCTAATGATAAAATAATGGTTTTGCGTAGAGCTGATATTTTATTCACAGTATTCAATTTCCAACATACCTGATCAAAAATACGATGCAGTTTTAATAAAAATAAAGGTAATGAGCACATACGTGCTCATAAAATTAATTCTGAGTACAATAAATTTTGATACCACACTATTCTTGATTAATAATAAAACATTTTTAAAAAACTTACTGTAGATTTGGATTTATGAAGATTGATTACTTTAATCTACATCATGTCCCACTAATTTTTAACCAAAACTATTAATTTCGATGAAAATAAATCAAGGCATACTCAAGACAAACGTGGCATGAGTGAAAGCTTGTCACCTTGTGTGACGGACAGAAAAATTTGGAAGTTATCGATTTAAATTTGTTTTTCATTCAACTCGTTGAAGTGTAAGACATAATAAACCATATACACCAGTGCGCACCGTTAGCAGGGGTAACATGTTGCGCAATTTATATACACGGATATGCTCCGATCGATTGGCCTCGTTTGTCACTATGATGAAAACAACGGAAGAATCTAGTTAGAATAAATGTTGTTGGTGATGCAACAAATTTCCATATGTATAAAATACATACATTTTTCTCACGTGTAACAGATAGCTAGGTAATTTGTGAGTTTATTTCAAACATGACAATTCCAGATATTGTTATTTAGCACTTATTTTATTTACATATAGCTACGATTGTTTATTACAGTATTTATATACAAGATTCTCACTGATCAAGAGTAGTAATCAACAGTATGTAATTACTACTCTTGTTCCATTTTATTTTACATATTATAGTGAATATTATTATCAAGATCACGCTATAAACATTGAAAGAAGCTAGAATGTAATATTGTCCACCTCATAGGATGATGCTGACGTCACGTGAATCGATAGTAGCGATTACTCTTCGTAAACTCCGGAACGTGGTAAACAAAGCCTACGCCTTCCAATTTAACGCGCACTGTGCTGTTTTATCTACAATTTTCTTAACTGTGTCATAGAGTGTGGACAAAGCAATATCGCGTAACGTTGGTTCATCCATCCGATCGATGTCTGCCTGAAAATGATGAAAAATGAAAAGACAAACATTAACTACGCGTCTGATTGTTCGGACGTTATTTCACGAAATAGATAAACAGTCTTATATTTATATTTATGTATATGTATAGTGCATCTCTCAATATTCTCGGCTATTCTCGCGTGAATAGATCCGTCTTTTGTCGGAAGATTCTCAAGCGCAAGAAGAGACATTTGAATGGATTGTTGAACCACCAGTGCAAACTACTGAAAAATTAAATGCAGAAATAAAACGACAAGAAAAATAAGTATTGAAGATTATATCACGGCGAACAATCCCAGAAGCGTGAAGGAGCAATATCTCGTTCAATGTCGCAAATTTCCGTTTAATGCATCTCTCTCAGAATCTCGTTTTGTCGTCGCGCTGCCAAGACCTTCTTGAGCTTAAAAATTGAAAGAGCAACGAGGAACGAAAGTGGGATAATACGAAAGTGGAAGTGAGAATAGCGTGCGCCACGAAGTTCTCGGAGGGAGAGCGAAGCAGGGCAGAAACGGGGTTGAGGCGAAACGAAACGGTTCTTTGTCCTCCCCTCGCAGCGAAGCAGTTACATAATTCCATTATTTATAGCCAATATCCAGGAGAGACTGGAGGATGGAACGGGAAAAACGAAGCTGCGGCTTAGCCTAATTAATTTAGGAAGTAGTATTGCGTCCGATCATTTTCCTCAAGGAAATAGAATTTCTGAAAATCTCATACGTCGTCCCATCGTGAATCCCTCATCGCAAAAACACGTATGGAGCGCGATACTGATTATTGCGGCTATTGAGCCGAAGACTATTACGATCCTAACTGTTTGAATAAATAGAAATAGCTAGCTTTACCATGAAAATAAACGTAGGAAAGATGGATGTCGAAGATCGAACAACGATGTGAGTCGGGGTCATTGTACTTCACGCAGCCAGCCTGACTTTAATACACCTGGTCTGCCTTCTCTCTTGTCTCCCTTCATCCTTTCGGATCGCCCCTCGTAGCAATTGTGCGGTATCTAGTAATTTCGCCCCCCCCCTTCTCCCTTTTTCTACTATTGAAACATCGCGCTATGACTTCTACTTCCATGCGTGTTTTTCCCGCGAACAAAATCAATCACTATAATGAATGAATTGCGGACTCTTAATAAAGTTTGCAAGAGTCTAATATTTTTCTTACTTGATATCCTTTACTATATAAATAAATAATGCAATATATTCATCAATATTGAATGCGACAGATATTGGTCATCTTAAAGCAAATATCCGTCTTATATATTTTTTATATATTTATAAACCACCGGTTTTTATTCACTTTACTTATGTATATGGTACGAAGTTGCTATCGTATACACAGTTTTACATCTTTTGCTATCTATCATTACATCTATCATTATATCTATCTCGTGTCTATTCATATCATCTAACTTATAACTTATCCGTTAATCACAAAATTATTATAGATTTTACTGCATTTTCTTATTAAGAGCAGATAATTTTATTGAACTAAGAGCAGTATACAATCTTCAAGTACCGAACGAGATACAATGGTATACCGAAACCATACGTTTACTTACACTCTCTGTCTCCCGGAAAACAACGCAGATGGCACGGTTCTCTGTAGCTATCAAAATAACTAGCTGATTGCGTGCGTCTGCTCGAGCATAAAGGCTCAAGCGCAACGAAGGGAGCAGCGTGCTGATGCCATCGGTTACCCTCTTGAAACTTAGTCGCTTTTTCATTTCTTACGCAAGGTCGATCAATCACGGGCCAACCCACTTTTGACACACACACATACATATACAGTTATTACACCCTTTTGATTGCATTAAACATAGAAGATATTTGCATGTGCATTTAATTTTTCCTGGAGGCCCCAGTTTCTGTTACACAATAACCATGGAGACTCTAGTCTTCATGATAACAACCATGAAACTGTCAACTGTAACTGTAAAGAATTACTTCGTGAAGTATCGTGACAAGTATCGTGACAAACAATTATACAATTATACAATAAGGCAAAGTAAACCTCTATGTAAGGACGAGAAGAGAAGAAAAGCTTTCCAATACGGAGAACATTGAAGGTTCACGGAGCGAAGGGTCTTCAACGAATGCGGGTTAACGGAAGGGTCGCTAATCGCGAACTTGGATACCGGGAAACCAGGTAAGAACTTCTTCCGCGGGTTGCTATGGAGGGTTGCCTCCAACCCACGATCGCATCTCTCCGACCCGGCCTGTGGCTTCTTTATGAACGTGTACCGCGTATGTATGATATCGCTGCCCTAGAATGTATCTAGGGCATACGTATCGCGATAATATCGTCCACGATCAGATTTCGCCGTATTCTCGAGAGGGCACTGTTTCAACCGGCGCAATATCAATGCCACCCTCATGAACGTTAAAATCTACTCCGTCGCGTTCTCATATCTTTGCATTATTGTCTTTTATACGATCCCACGCGCACAGTAATCGAATAACTCGCGTTAACAACGTTGGTTTTCAAGAACCAACGATATATGTCTATCATTTGAAAGATTTCGGAAGGATGCTGATTGCGTAGTGCTGCTTTGAGCGTGTTATTGTCCAAGATGCGCGTGACGTGAAGATCCGGAAAGAGATGGAAGTAGAAAATAGGATGAAGTACCGGAATCGCGTCATGAACGCCATGAGCCGTGCTTGATGGAAGATGAGTGGACATCCAGTCGTAGTTAGTCGAGGATAGTCGGATAATTTGCGGGAGATCGATCGACTTCAGATCGCACTGGCTGACGTAATGAATTGCGTGCGATTACGTCACGAAACTCTGCTGAATTAATACGGGAATATAATTGCGATGTCTCTCTATGGGTATTGATTACGTCGAATAAAGTTCGCGTGCCATGGGAGGCATCACGAAACCGAATCTACGTCGATGTAACCGTTTATCTTTGCAATCTATTTTTCGGGAGGGTGAGAGGAGACGTGTTGCGCATACTTTTCTCAATTAAAGGAACCAATGAGCTTTGGTTGGAAAAATACGGAATTTGTGATCACAAAATAGATGTGAATTCAGTTGTATATCGGTTGAAATTTTTATCAATACACGAACACACACATATAATCGAATCAAAGTCTCTCCTTGAACGTAACACACTTCTGCAAAGATCATTTGTCTTACGGTACCCATCATTTGAATTCATGGAATCAATCTTGTCGCAATAGCGATCGTAACATTGCGCGCGGATGCAGAGATGTGCCGAACAAGCGAATCAAACAGCGAAACTTTTTTTCTTTTCCCCGTGCTTCATAGCCCACAAAGTTTTCGCCATTTTCGCACGAGATTGATCGCGTAATCCATAACATCCGGGCTCCCGCACTTTCCATATCGACGTTCGAGTTTCGAAGTCTTTCCCAGACCTCATCGTACCGAGGCGAACTTCGCCGAAGTCATCAAAAAGCAACGCGGCCCGGTTCGTTGGAGTTTTCCTTACGAACTTTCACTTGCTTCCTTTCCCCGCGTCCGCGTCCATCTTCACCCTTCGCCGCTAGGTAAATACTTCGGCCTACTCAGCAGCTCCGGAGCATGCTGCGTCTTGCAAACCCTTGCTTCACCCTCTTAACAACTCATAGGCACAGCTCAACTTTTTCCACGACGGATATGACGCAACCTTGTAAATCGGATGTAACACAATTTTGTGCAAATAGTGCTATTGTTACATATTAAATAAAGAAATTTTAATTATTTCGTACTATGAAAATAAATAAAGAATTTATCATCTAAATAATTACCAATTTTCTTAATAAACAAGACTCTAGAATATAAATGGCCAAGATGTCACGAGAATAACATTTATTATAAGATAATTAATAACATACATCACAAATGTTTTTTTAGATATTATTTTATTAAGACAAAAACGTGTAATATATTATATAAATTTTGATTTCTTCAGATTACTTATACAAAATTTATGCGAGATAAGAATTTATAATTGGAACACAAAGAATCTCGAATTATTTTCTGAACAATTTTTGCACTACATAAATGCCAAATTATTTGGTATCTTGTGTTCGGATATATGTTACTATCATTGTGATAATAATAAAAACTTATTTCCTAATTGCTCTATAATGTATTGCAGAGCAATATTGTCAGTAAAAATGAAGCGCAACCTCCATAGAGCGAATCGTGCATCGAACAGCCGATCTATTAGCGGTCCGTCTGCTGTCACTCGCTTATCTCCTACCACGTCGAATAACGCGAGAGAGACAGATCTTTCGTACAATATACCCTGCCACGTACTTCGTTAAAGCCAAGCCAGTGGCCGACGATCATTCGTCGTCGCATCTCTCGTCCTCGGTGCAGAAGCGGCCGCTATCCAAATCCGCCATTATCGGAACTCTTGCCGCCTCGGTGGGTACCTACTCGTGAAATCGTCGATGGTAGAAGAAGAGGAA
Organism: Ooceraea biroi; assembly: GCF_003672135.1. NCBI lineage: Eukaryota > Metazoa > Arthropoda > Insecta > Hymenoptera > Formicidae > Ooceraea > Ooceraea biroi. Next base: position 1,043,222 of record NC_039512.1, read on the forward strand.
GACAGGTAAAAAGAGCAGAAAGAGAGAAAGGTACACACACGTGAAGAGAGGCACGAAGAGGGTAGGGTGAGAGAGAAAGAGACGAGCGGCGGAAGAGAGAGAGGAAGCGACAGATATAGAAGCGGCCGTAACGTCGGAAGAACCGGCAGCAATTTCCGGTGGCTTTTGTGTGCCCTTTAAAAACGCGAACTGCGGATGATGCCGGTAGGAAGATGGGTAGAGAGGTTGGGAGGTACGGCGAGGGAGGGAGGGCTCTGGCAGAGAGTTTCGCGAATGTACGTACGAGTGGTCCTTCTGGACCAACAAATCCCCGTAAGGGAAGGGGGCGGCGAAAGGAGGCAGCGAAGTCGAGGGGTTAACTGCGGGTCCTTTCGCGTACCTCCCGTCCATTCGCGCGTGTTTTATTTCGCCCACCCTCTCTCTGTGCGACGAGCGTTCGGATTCGAGATGCATCTCTTTACGCTAAAGCGCGCGCGCGCGGCGGCAAGATGAATTTTCCCGCGATGAATAGCGGAATTAAGCCGGATCTCGCGTACGTCGCTCACGGACGTTTCATCTCTGGCTCCCATCAAGCACTGATTTTCCCTTCGCGAGAGATAACGTCCGACCGGTGACCTAATTTCGTCGTCGCATCGTACGCGCGAGTAACTCGCGTTACCCCGCGTTCGTGGTGCGCGGTTTCCCTTATTCGCACATTTGTCCTTTTAATGTTACACAGCTCGGCTCTCCGCCGAGAATACGAGGCGCGACACGCCGTGTATCCTGCGTTAATAGGTACTGTCTCATCTCATTTCGCGGAGCAGACCTATATAAACGGAGAACGTTTCCCCATTACGGCTTCGACCGAGAACCGAGAGGAGTAGGATTCCCGCCTACGCGAGATCGTTTCTCTCCCCGTAGGATGCGTGAGTGTATACGGTATACGCATTCTTCCTGGGGATGTTGGAGAATCCCGGTCCTTAGTATCTTCCGAAGCTCCAGCATCTCCTCCTGCCGTGTCCCGGTTTTCTCTTTTTCTTTTTTTTTCGGGAAGGGGAAGGAGGGAGCCGCAAGCATGGGGGACTCTGGAAACGCACGCGCGCTCGTTTGATTGGCCGAATGTTATGGGGTTCCGTCGATATAGGAGGGTAGAGAAGGACACCGAGAAGAGAAAAAGATACCGCGCGAGGCGGTGGGCAGAAGGGGAGCGACGAGGAAATGCATTAGGTGGAAGAGAGACAAATGGACAGTGGGAAAGGGAGGAAGAGAGACGCGCTTCGAGCTGCTTTGAGGGTGCGTGGGCTTTCTCGCAAAGGGTGCGTAGCGTACGGGCGGAGGGGAGGGGAGGGGGCCGCTCGTAGGGGATGAGGGAGACTTATACGAAGGGTAAGAGGAGTACGAAGGGTGGCGGAAAAGGGGGTCGGGGACGGGAGATGGGGGCTGAGGCGAGGACAGAGGGTGGAGGAGGTGGAGGAGGACGAGGAGGAGGAGGAAGGGGATAGTGGTCGAGAGGGTGGGTAGTGGGGGATGAAAGGGAGAAAACTAGAGGGTGCGTGTAGGCCTGGGGAATCAGTCGCGGGCGAGCTGCGTTCGGGGTTTTATCTATAGCTCTGCCTCCTCCCATCCCTTTCGCTCTCATCGTCGCGTTCGCTTGCTCGCTCGCTCGCTTCTTCGTTCGTTCGTTCGTGCTTACTCTGTTATACGTACACGTGTAACACGTCGAATCGAACCTGCGTGTCTGCCGACGAGTCGCGATATCCGGAACAACTTGCGCTGACTTTGGTACAGCGAGGTAAAAGAGCAAAGACATAGGAGAGAGACGAGAGTGTCCCTGCTGGAATTTACTTGGTGCCGAAATACCGGACGATCTCGCAATCCGTCGCAACTTCGGACCGGATTCTTCCTCCAAGTGGCGCGAGACGCAACGCGCACCGTCGACAATCTCGCGCAAGCTTCTCCTCGGTTTCGTGCTGTGATAATTCGCGCGACGGCGGCTCGATCTCGGTCGACGATCGTCGTGTGCGCTCGCCAAGAGTGGAAATTACCTACGGGAAGTTCGCGGGTCGTGTTCCCGCCAAGTGCCGCGACCATCCGCGCTCAATTGTTCACCAATGGTTCATATTCTGGAAGTGGTATCGTCGCGTCGGAACGACCTGCAGATGGTGAGTGCGCTTGCGCCGATAGTTTTAAATCTCCCCGACGACTCCTCTCCCCTACGAAGAAGAGAAGAGACAGGAAGAGGTCCCTCGCGCACGTGTCGTCGTGCGACAAGGACGCGCGGGCACGTTAAACACATCGGGAAACGTGACTTTGGCGATCGAACGATCCATCGATCGATCGCGCGATCGCAAGATCGGCATTTAGGCCCGCGACGCCGTGATTTTCTCGAGGCCCAGCGTGTCCTCGCGCGTTTAAACTCGCGCTCGTACACGCGCATCGGGATTCAAGTCACGTAGCCGCTTTCGACGTACGACTCGCGTACGCGGAAATGCATGGCGGCGTCGTAAAAGCGAGACGTCCTCTCGGGAAGAGGTACGACGAGGTGGCGGAGACGTCGTCTTGACGGGCACGCGTGAAAATGCATATGATCCCCGCGAGTTTACGACCGCCTGCCGATTTCCATGGATTCTCCACCCTTCTTCTATCCATCCTCGCCTTTCTCGGTGCGTTATCACGGCCCTTTCGCGCGTCTGCATCGTAAAAAGTTCTCGTAGCCCGCGTGTTTACGCGTGACTATTTCTGGCAGTCTGAACGCACGCACGCACGCACGTGCGCGCGCGCAAGCAAGCGAACGTAATATGTACCTATCCATATGTTGCGCAGCTTCTGTACGCGTAACGTTTACAATAACACCCTCGCTGCGTCGGCTCTCCCCTGCTCTCTCCCGTCCCTTTGCATACGTTAACAGCGCGCACAGCACGCGAGCACGACACGCGTGAATCGTGAGCGCACGCCGGGACACGCGAGCAGCTGTTCGATGCCGCGGGCGTGTCTGCGTTCGGTTACTCAGCGGTTAGAAGGGTTCGTTTCGCCTTTAAGTTCGATTAATAGTGCGAGTCCTTTATATCGTAGCCCGCGCGTCATTTCGAATGTCCCGGTGGACGTTAAACGCATTTGTCTTTAAAGAACTACCCTGTTCTACAATGAATCGAATGGAGCGTTACTCATTAATGGAGCGTTACGCAAAAACCCTCGGACGTTTCGCGTGTAATTCACAAATGGGGCAAACCGAAACGAGAGATGAGATCCAATTATCGCGTGAAATCAATCGTGCGAGCTCACTCTACCGGTTGCCGCGATTTTTATCACTTGCTGTGATAAATCGACCATCCATCGTGGAGGATTCCTCGAAACGACAATTCGCAAGTAGTCGTCAGCCGCAGAAATTCTAGGTACCGTCAGTTTGCTCGTGCTGCTGTTCGATCGGAGGAGTAATCTGCTCGCGCGCGCCGCATACATGCTGCGCTTCGCGCGCACGTTACGCGATTGTATCGGTAGCATGCCGTTACCGCGGCATATGACGAGTTCTCACGAGACGGCCCTGGTGTCTGGGTGTTGATGCAGAGACGCGCATCAATTAATGCGCCAGCACACGTTGAATGTGCCGGCGCATAACGGCGCCGGTAATGCGGCCCGCCACACGGCCGCGTCGCGCGCTTCGCACGGGCGCATCAATCCTAAATCCGGATGCCGGACCCATCCCCAATAATAAACCAGCTCGGGCTACCAGACGAAGGGACAGACGCCCCATACCAGTGCCCGGATACGTCGAGTGCGAGTCCATAACGCGTGTCGATTAAACTCGGAAGCGAGCGCGCGCCGTGAAAGCAAATGAGATCACTGAACGAGAGGATTTTCTTTGGATTTGTTGATTTAATCGTTGCTGTCGTTCCGTTCGGAACGTATCAGCGTCTATCTGGATTAAAGTCGCGGTGTTTGGTCGCGTTCATCAATCTCGACAAAATTGGGATCTTTCCGGGATTCTCTACGTCGACGACGGTCGCAATCTGAGGGAAACGATTCGCACGCGATGTCGAAATCCGACGGCACTAATGTTACGTTCATTGTTAGCTTTCCCCGACGTTCGTGATTCTCTTTGGCCTTCTTCTCCTCCAACGTGAGAATTCTCCGTGGAGTATTTGAGCATTTTCCGATCGACGCCATTCCCGCAACGACGATGCTCGTGATGTCAGTTTCTTATGCGCAGCGCGGCCATTTATCGGAGCAGATCATGTAGAAGCAATGAAGTTTCGGCTGTAGTTACGACTGTAACCCGCCAAATGGGCGACGATCGAAGTTCGCAATGGCGGTACGTGACAACGGAACCACGTCAAAGAGCGCTGTAAACCGTCGGGCAATCGCATCCCGCCTCGCGATTTTCCAGCGTTTGTCGAGCCGACTGCCACATCCCACGCCCGGGCTCACCACCGCAGAGCCGTGAAATAGAGAGGCGTATAACGTTTGACATTTAATGCGCGCCGAAGCATTGGCTTAGATTACAATCGGTGAACAGCGATTGGCCCGGAGGGGGGCGCGAAAGCTCACTCGACTCGAATGCTCTTTCACCGGAGGTGGGAGGGCAGAGGGGGAAGGGAGGGACGGTATAGTCGGCGCTCAAATATTTGTAGAGCGTTAGGGAAAAAAACTGATGGAGCTGAATAAAAAAAAGGAAAAAAGAGAAATTGAATAGGCGGGAAAGCGAATGCTTTATATCTCGTACAGGTACGATCGTGTAAAAAAATTCACCGGCCGTACCCGTACGTCAGGGTATGGTTACGAAACGGGGAAAAAGCGCAACGTAATCCTCGTTTCGAGAGGAATGCGTTGCTTTGCCGCAGTATCGTAACCCAGCAACACGCAGTAAAGAGATACAGGGATAGCGATACGGCAATCGTTCGATTTCTACTTGCGTCTGAATTTTAGCGCGATGTCCCGGAAAAACGCGCCGACACGACTGCCATTGGTTTCCTAAACTTGCGTTTTTATTTAACGAACATGGCGCAAACGTGATTTTCCGCGTCCAACGTGCAACGTTCAAAATGGAAGCTTTACACATATACCACCCATTAAAACCAAAACTTTCCAATGTTGTATCTTGTATCCTGTCAGCGAAATAATTTACGATAAGCGAAATAATGATTCTGCACATAGCAGAATGTACGCGAATATAGTATCGTAAGATACTGATCAGAGCTGTTCGTGTTTTCAAAAGTATAAAGTGTAAATGAATTGTGCCGAATACAACGTTCTGGTAAAACACGATCCAGGGTCATATAACTAAAATTATCGCTCTCGAATTTATTTTCGTGGCGAATATTTATCTTCCGCGTACATCGCTCCCTGCGTTTATCCGGCACCATTTGCACTAGGCACGTTTGTAAGCCATCTATTAGAAATTGAAACATGCGGGATTTTATTTAATGTTTGATAGCGGGTAATATTCTTTAATTTATTATTCCCCGTGCAATTTGGCACGAGTTCAGGGAATTAATATTTTTTTAGCAGAAATATGAAGGAGAGTAATATACTACATACACGCATGCATTTAAGGTTCATTATTATCTCTATCTCATACACAATTTTGTCTTCTCTTAAATCATCTTTTTGCTACAAGTGTCTGAATGTTCATTCCTTGAAAGATTACTTTTTCGAGAAGTTTCATCTCACAGTGCCTTCAATAAACTTATCAATTGATTATTTCGATTTCTGCTACGTGGACAGTCATATCCGCGTCAGTTCGGGCACACATGGCCCGCGTGCGTTTATCGCATGCGTTATATAGCGTGACGTTCAATCACGCGGCACTCTGCTGCCGACAATAAAACGCGAATCCTATTTATAATCACGAAACAGGCGAACCGGCGGGCGCCAATGCGCCGGGGGTCGCAGGTGCGCATTTATTCGTTCCGCAGTGAAACGCAACCTGGGCTCCGACGCGAGTTATCACTCGGCCAGAGACGCATTGTTCGACCGCGTCAAAAAGTTGACGCCGATAACGCGCTAAGCGCACAATATTGCCCAAAAATTCGCACAGCTATTGGATGAAACACGACGCGGCTCGAACAATCGCACGGTTCTTGCAATCGACCGATTCAGCAGCGAGTCTTGAGCGAAATGCCTTTAGAGAAATGCTGCGCTGCGCCTTTCGGTGAACCAGTTTAGCCAGCGATAAACGGAACGTCAAAATATCAATTGTCGAAGCGACGGAATTAATTTCGGGTTACAATTAATTTGCCAATTGGATCTCTCGACTGGGATCCATTTAGATGTAATCTGCTCTTGGTGGTGGGGGCTCCTCTTTCCGCGTTCCCTCCGCTTTGGTATCTCCCGCGCAACATCCGATGCGAGCAGACACAGAGGACGGCGCTCGCTTCGAAGCAGTCGACAAATTAGCTGTATTAACGGGTACGACCGCGAATGCAGATTTCGCGCTGTTAGCATGCAGTTCCCTGCTTGATACTACGTCGAAGGATTATTCGAGTTAACTCGAGTCAGACAGTCGCGAGCGTGTCTCCGCCCTCGCAGTAATCACGATCACTGAATAATATATATATATACGTACGAAAATGTATCGAGAACCCGTGGAGACAAACTGCTTTGAAGATCTCAGATTTATTCAATTGATGATAATTCATGCGAGAGGACAACTGCGCATTTTGCAAACTTGCATAATCTTCTAGAAAAGATTAAGTTAACTGAAATTGATCATGTCCGAGAATTGCAGGATATACAATTATTGCGAATAACGATGGGACATATTCCAGGAGATGCAGGAAAACTGTAGCGAATATTTCTCGTGAAAGAGATGTCGGGATGTCTGGTCCGTTACACAATGACGATCGGTATTAACTCGCCAAGGGGTAATCAAGTAATGAATACATCGCAGGCAAAGAGACCGTACGTATATAAATCATGCCGGAGAGGATGCCGGGGGCTACACAGGGCGAGCCCTTATCTCCAATCAGTACATTGATTGCACGCAGGCAGGTCAAATACCGGCAGCGCCACTCGGCAGCTCGGCCCTGGCACGATAGCTTATTCAATTTCCGAAACGGCATTCACCATTCAATTCGGCGGTTATCAGCCTGCGCCCATCCGCTATCTGGATTTTGCGTGGCTCCCTAGAAAGCAGTGCGCGCTCATCCCGAAAGAAGAGGCTCGGTTTATCGACGGGTATAAATTGAGATAATCAAGATTCCGGTAGCGCGCGGTCGCGCTCGGTAATCCCGCGAAGGCGCAAGCGAATCCTCGATTTTTGATGATATCTTACGTACACGTTTGCAATCGGGTATTCCGTTATCCCACCGGTTATCAACTCCGTAAAGCTGTCCGAAGAGGAACTAGTTTAGACGACGGACGTAAAGAATAAAATTCGGTGATGGAATTGTCCCTAATCCGCGAGCGGATTATTGTTCGGCATTGTTATTATTCGGCGAGTTGGCCGCGCGCGTGGTTATCATACAGTATCTACCAGCTGGTGGCGAGACGGCGCACTTTGCCGCAGTGTACATAGATAATCGAGCTTAATTAATTGCTCGTGATGCGCGCTCGGGGCTCAGCAAACACATTTACTTATTACCATCCATCTTGAGCGGTGCCTCTCAAGGGGATCGATTTTCCAAGTGCACGCGGCGGCTGATGACACAAATTGCCAAAGGGGTCGACGCTCGATCGTAACGCGATCGTTAAATAGAGGTGCGGCTTTTTCTCTCCATCCCCCGTGCTTTCACGAAAGCGCGACGTCGTCCCACTGGAAACGTACTTAATTATCCAGCTTCCTCCGGCGTGGCGCGTCCCAAAAAGGTCGAGACTTAATCGCGAACGACCAAAACGACTTTTATGCATGAGGCGGCCCCGGAACCATCCGCCTTCGTTCGCCCGTTTTGCATATAATGCGTGCGGCGATGCTCGTCTGCGTATGTTAACTCTAATCTAAAATTCCTTTGTGGAGATAACCCGCGTCGATATATTCCGCAAGCCTCGCTGCTAATTAGCGCGCGAGGAGCGTACCGACTCTCAGTTCTAATTACGCTTCTTTCTTCGCTGGCAGATCCATCGCGTGAGATCCTTTGGCATTTAACATTCTGATAAAATTGCACGTAGAGATTGTGTCTTTTATAATAATCTTCACGCGATGTATATATGCTTCAGGAACGCTTCGTGCGTTTACGAAACGTTGTTTATGAATTGCTCGATTTGAAAGTAAAGCACATCTCGCGGAGATGTGACGTAATCTCGCCGCAACGCTGTACTCACTATTAATTAGCGTTAGCTCGCTGCTCCAACCGGGTAACTACGACCATCGGGGAGCAACAACGAGGTTACGCGGCAGTTAATAGTCGGCCGCGTTAATCGGCACGCCTCGCCCCATAGCGTAGCGCGATCTATCCGAGCGGAAATCTCCGCTCGCTGATCGTTATTGACTGGCACAGATCCCACGGGCCGTAAGTGACATTTACACGATGCATTCCGTGTTAAACTCGTCCGGAGAGACAACAAGACGGGAGAAACGGAGCGTCGTATCTCAGTTCCGGTATCTATGTGGACGCCGGGTTCCCCTGACAACGGGGCAACAACAAACGCCTAATGGCCAGTTCTCGACTCAAAGTTTAATTTCCTGACCAGCGGACAGTGCTTAAAGTGACCTTCCCTCTCCCCTCCCCCCATCTCTCTCTCGTTGTCTTTCTCTACCTCGATCTTCCTCTCTTTCTCTTTCTCCCTTTTCTCACCCCTCGCTGGCCCGCCCCACACATATCGTGCCCCCTTACGCTTGTCGTCACGACCGAGCTTGCTCTCCTTCCGTCGTCCCTCGTACATTCCGGTCTCGGGGATTGCGACCGGACGTACAGCCGCCGCTATGAAATATTAAAGAATTAATGGCAATTCTCTCCATGGAGTCGCGCGAGTAATTACCGCCCGACAGTCGTGTTAATCGCTGGATTAATCGATCGCGCGCGGACTTGGATCCCCCGGAGATACCGTTTAATTGCTCGCAAGCGCGCGGATCCGAGAAACGTGCAATCTCATGCGCTTTCCGGATCTTCTCAATCTCGTGTAGCTCGGCCACGCGACGATACGCGGTGTCGCCGTGAAAAAATTCTATCCGCAAGGGACGGCGGTGTGTATAGGCCGCCAATGGTATGGTAACGCTTACATATCGATCTCGTAGACAGAGAACTCCATGAACCCGGAACCCATGCTCGCCCGTTTGATGTGCATACACCTTGTATAATGTCTACGTGGTCGTGGCACTGACCCCGACCGTAACGTCGCTCCTCTCTTTGTGCCCGACATGTACGATATGCGCGCGGAAAAAGTTTCGGAGTCGCCGGACACGTTTCCACCCCATGGTGTCGTGCAGCTTTTCCCTTTCCCCTTTCTTCCCTTCCACCGCCCCTGTCCGTAATTCTTACGCCAGGCGGGCATATATAATGAAAAAAAGAAACGGCGAGTCAGAAGACAGATGGTCGCAGTGGTCAATTGTACATACATGTATGTATGTACATACATGTACGTACCTACGTATTAAGAACCAGATATCCTAATCCAATGTTCGCTTGTACATTTTTCTTTTATTTGTGGCTTCCGCCGAACATATGAAGTTATACGTTCACCTTATGGTACAAATAATGACGATTTCTTTTCCAAGAAATAAGAAAACATAGTCGGATAATAAATCATATCTTATAAAACAACGTTTTAAAATGTTATGTTCTCTTTTAATATTCTTATAATTGGTTTACAACGTATGGCTATTACATTATATGAAGTAGTTAGACATATGAACTTAATTAAGATATTACAATAAGACTGGAACGTCCATCAGAATCATCAATATAGCAAGGTTACTCACTTTTATATTATACTCCAATTTTTATATTTCCTTTGAAGTTTATTTCGATAATAATTGCAATTATACGGAATACATCTTTTCTCCAACACGTCTAGGATATCACGAACGCAAAGACATGCGCGTATTATATTCGTAAATATTTGAAAGACGAAATCGTGTCGCGCTGGTAAACCGTGAGGTCTTACAACTCTCTCGCGTTTGCGGTGCTGCAGCGATCCTCAGAGGAAAATTGGTCAGAGAGAAAGGACCTGCAAGGCCAGCAGTAGGATAATGCTACCGTTGGAAGCGCCATTCGCGCCAACCGAGACACGGAAGTGAAGGAAAGGAGGATGAGCGCATTGTGGCGAAGAGTTCAAGACCGCGTGATGTCGATGGTGGAGAAAGGAGGGAGCGCACAAGGCGGAGGGGAACAGAGCAAGAGGCGGAAGGATGGAAGCCAGGATCGAAGTACGGTCCTGTGTCCCCCACGTCATGAATCATGCATCCTCATCCCCCAGGAACGAACTGGAACGCGCTGCGGCGGTGCGACCCGTCCGAGAAATAAACAATGTTATTTGTTCGTTGGGATCCCGACCCATCCACAGCGGTCCAAAGGACTTCTGCCGGGACCGGGACGGCGGAAGGACGAGTGGCGGGTCCCGTGCTTTCGTAACCCGCAACCGTGGGATGGAAGCTGCTCCGACTTCTCTCGTCCTTCCTCGAGCGCTCCTGTCACGCATTCCATCTCGTTTCTGTCCCTCCCCCGCGCACTACTCGCGTACTCTGACAGCCAGGAACTGTCAACGGCAGAGGAAGCTCTCGCGACCACTGATGGTGTTTGAGCGGGGCCGAAGTGACGCGAAGGACGAGCGCACACATGCCGGACAAATAACGATACTTCCGTCTTCTCAGCAAACCGGGATATTTTCGCCTCCCGCCCCCTCCTCTCCTCTCCATGCCGGTTTCATCCCTCGTCAACCTCGTGTGGGTTTCCCTTCTTCTTACTTTACTTCCATACTCTCTTGAAAAGAATTAAATGCGCGAGTAAAAAATCGATGACTGTCTGTAAATATCAGAATTTATTGTAGAAACGTCAGAGCATCGACGTATCATTATGCGACTGATATGTTGTCTTTGTCTCTGTTGCAGATGAACCGTCCTATTCAAGTGAAGCCGGCGGACAGTGAAAACCGCGGAGGTGAGAACAAACAATCGATCCAATATATGTTTTCACATCGAGAAAATTGAGTTGCTAATTTAATTATGATAACAATATCAGAATTGTCAAAAATTGAAATTATGTGCAGAGTTCAGCTAAGAGCAATTACTGAATAGAATCGTAAACGCGTCGATTTCCTTTTTTTTCATCGTCTACATATTCAGTTGAAAGTCATTCTTAAATAAACAGAAAATTCAACATTTTACGAACAGATTCGGCGCACATGATGGATCAACGAGAAATAAAATACGCTGAAATTGTTCATTATGAGAGAAACAATTTTGTTCTGCGCAAAAAGTGTGCCCGGTATCTTTAACAGCGTTATATCCCGTGTCAATCTTGCGTAGGAGAGAGAACTATGTAATAAACTACGGATAATTCGCAGTAATGGTGAGTCGCGATAACACGTCCGTTGTATATAAAATTCATACTCGCGTCGGGACGGTGCGATAGACACCACGATAAAAAATGTACACCACTGTACCACCCATGAGTCGTGCTGATATTCATCGACTCGCTCCTCTCTCTCTTTCTCTTTTTACAGAGTGTTGTGCGCCGGGCTCTTCGGACCCGCGTCGTATCTTTCCCGCGCACACTACGCTTCTCTCGCCGAGAGGGCCAATTTTATTAATTACGTGAAATTTTACAGCTGGCGATCGCGGGCACTCGTCATGTTGACATTCGCTTATCGCCGCGGTGACCGCGGATCATAAATTTCGCGTCACGGTAGAATAACGGGCAAGCCTCCTATACATATACGTATGACGAGATAATCGAGACTTCAGATAATCGAGAGACAAATTGTCGATCGATTATCGTTTTTAATGAGTTGTCGCTTCCGCTCGCATTTCGCATTTCCTCCTATTCGCGTGACCGTGCGCGGGTATCTTGTGTAATCTTGCCGATCTATCCCACATTGTCAAGGTATTATTATTTGAAAACACGAGCTCTCCATTCCGAACGATACGATGCCAGCATTGTGGAACATCTCGCGCAAAAATCTGATGCTCGTTCATCTATCAAGCGCTCGCTCGCTCGCGCTTGTCCCGGATTCGTTTCATGCGTTAATTTCTACGAAGCATCTCAGCAAATATGAGCTCGTACCAGCGCAGAGCCAGAGATTTAATTAAAAATATGGTATTTATCTTTGGGGGCCGGCCGTAGCCGATCGATACTGTTCCATCCGTTCGACGAGCGCCATCGTCGGAGCTCCCGGCATCGCTTCCGATGCATGTAAATAGCGGGAGAAGCTCGTCCGGGGAATTCCCGAAGGCTAAGAGCCGTTGGGGCCCCCTTCGTTACCATTCGCAAAGTCCGCGCCGCACCGGGGACAGCGTTCCGACGAGCTGGCAACTACTCCGAAGTCCTTCGGATAGTCCTCCGTTTCTACGACGGCGAGCAAGACTTGCGCAAGGAGCGCAACGAGATGAAGGAGGACAGTGATGCGCACATGCACGAACGGGCAGGAGAGATGAAGGGAGAAAGAGAGAGATGGATGCGGGTGGGATGAAGGAGAGAAAGATAGAAAGAGAGGAAGAGAGAGACATACACAGAAACGGGAAGGAAGGATCGAGGGAGGCGCGCATGGCGGCGTTAGACCGGGATACGTGGAAGATGGCACGGGGGTGGCGGGAGGGAGACCAGATGAGGGGGATCGTAATTCATATGCTAATCTGGAGGAGATGCCATTGTAATCTCCGGTCGCCTGCCTCCGTGCGGCCCCACAAAGCCTCGGCTTGACGCGGATGCAGGAGTGATCCTGAGCACGACGCCGCCGCCGCCGCCGCCGCTGCTGCTGCTGCTGCCTCTGCGGCTCGGTATATACCCCCCACGTAGATGCTGTATCCACGTAGTCGCGGAGTTCAATCAGGGGGTTACTGAACTTCGGCAACACTGTCGTCGAGCCGCCGCTTGCCTCCCTTCTTCCCTCCCCCTCTCTTTACCGCGTCGTCATCGTCGTGTCTGTCCTCCCACCGCGTGCAAGATGGTTTCCGTCACTTCAACCTCGCGTCTCACTTTCTCCGTGTTCCCATTCGCCCCCTTGACAGTCATCCCGATGCGACCTTTACGATCTTCCGTGGCCGTTCGGCGACGTGACCCTCCTCGGACGACGCGCAGCGTGAAACAGATGTTAATGGCATCGTGTAATTCGTTGAGATAACGCGCGGGATCACAGTGAATCCTCGCGGCCGCGTAATTACGGGTCCGTAGTCGCGTGTAATCTGCTTTAGGATCTCACGCCCGCTTCGTGTATCGCTTGACATCAACATCTATTGGAATTAGACTACTTTGCAGACACGGTAGGCCATTACGTTTTTCACATTTAACAGCAACTCTAAATTTCACAATTAATCTGGTGCCAGCTAGTGCACGCGTTTAAATCACCTCGTTGCCTCATCAGGCCAGTTTGTTTCAATTTACACGTACATTTTTCTGGTTTAATAGGTTGTCACATTTTCAACTTAATTTATTTTACACATTCAGATTCAACTGAATTATCATTTTCATCATCATCGTCATTTTAAAAAGATGCCATAGTCACTTCCCGTAGATTTCACAAATTATCTCGCGAGTAACATTGCGCATTAGCGGACAAAGTCGATGTAACTTCTTCATGTCTTCGTGATAAAGATAGGAACGAGGGGAGGAATGCGCGCTCCATTGCCTCGTATTCATAAAATGACAGTTCAAGATAGCGACGCCCATAACCGCCCTCACTTTCCGCCATTGGGGATGATGTCTCTTTGTTTCAAGGAACACCTTTTTTCCACGTTAAATGACTACCCTTTACGCCTGCACTTTGCAACCCCGGACGTGCAGACTTAATTACGTCATTTTATACGTAAGATTCCTTCTGCGCTCCCGAGCGCGCAGCCGGTGACTCGGCAGCGGAATAACATTTTATTAGCAATAGAAAATTACATCAAGCTTTAATTGCGAAACGTTGTGGAAAATGGCGACGCCTCCGCACAACGCTTGTATCGCAATATCGCGCGATTCGAGACACATGCGCTAGATACCACGCGGTGCTTACGCGGTGAATCCGCATTCGCGAGTTGCACGGCAAACCATTAAAAATGATCCGAAGGATAGCTTATGCAGAACGTTCCAATCCTCTATCTTCGACGTTTGCTTCGGCGTTTAGACGGATTTAGCGAATCGAATGCGTAAACAACGTCAGTTTGCAGACGTTTCCCGCGATATTGCGTCGTGAAACGGACGACGTTTATCCTACCTGGTTCTTATCGCGGTGGCGTATTGTCGAAGATACACTTCGAGAAGATAACGGCAGCCACTCAAGCGAAGATTCTGCTTCCGGAGCTCCATACCTGAAACATCTTTCACGCACGTCGCTGGTAAGACCCTACGCGCGCGCACGATAGTGGCATCGAAGCAGCCGGAGAATTAAGTTTACAGGGACGAGAACAGATTTGAGAAATGCGTATCTCGCGCGCGGAAGTTGGCCGCCGACTCAGGGCCGGCCAAAGTTTCTACGACTGGATAAGGGTGGGTGCTGCCTGTACCGAAGCTAGTTGAGCAAGTAGATAAGTTTCGATCCCTCGGCGAGCCACCTTGCTCCCGCCGCCATCTCTTTCGCTCGCCCTCTGCTCTGCCTCTCTCTGTCGTAGATAAACGTACACCCGGAATATCGGGTCGGGGAGAGGAGCTTCACGCTTTGCTGCCGAGTTCGGTTCGGCTGACGTGACGTGGACTGGTCTTAAACCCGTCCAAGAGAAATCCTCGTGGATTATAAGAGTCCGTCCTCGCGCTTCTTCTTACGGGAACAACGGATGGCTGGTGCCGACGTCGTCGTAGGGCAAGGCGCCGAGTTACTCGCTGGATTTGTAACTGCAGTTTCATTTATGGTGCGCCGGAATAGTCGCAAAGTTAGTTTTGCGCGCGCGAGGAACGTGACGGGGAAACATGGAAATTACAAACGCGCTTGTGAAACTACCTTGTTTATCATGCAACATCCGAAGAGGAATTTTGTACAAAATATTTATCTTGATGCTTGATGCTTGACTTTATCTTGTTTCAATAAATGGCCGCATCTGATTATAGCTGGATTCTGCTTGATTTCTATTCATTTATACTCGTGTATATTATTCTTTTTCGATTATCATGAATTTGGATTATTTGACATCTTGAAGAAAAAAATAATCTGAACAATTGCATTTAATAACACCTTAAGAGACTTAAATAAAATTCTTAGAATCCTTTTAAACACGCGTCGAGACTAATCACCAATTACTGTTCGTCAATACGAAAGCAGCGACTTGTCGACAATGACTGACGGTAGTTCCAGCTGCGGTTGAATGGACTGGCGGCGACCCAGAAGAATACTCGTTATCGCGAACAAAACGAATGCGGTCCGAATGTCATCCGCGCTGAGCCGCGTCGTGTCAAACAAAACGTTCGCTTTGTTCCGTCGTCGTCCAGCGCGAGAGGATAATTTCCCCGAGAGTTAATTCCTTCTCCGCCGCCGTTCGGTGGTACCGAGGGAAGGAGGACGCGAAGGGCGCGTTAACACTTAGCTCCGGCGACAAAGGTCCAATTCTTGGTCCCCACGGTGTCCTGACGCGACAATGGGAGCGAACTCCCGGCGAAAAGTACCCGGGGCTAAGGACAGACGGGATATTCCCCGACGAGGAGAACGGCGAGGCGTTGATACGCCGAAGGGAACCGAGGCGGGTACGGACGATGGGGGATTGCTAGCGATGAGGGAGACAGAAAGAGAGAGAGAGAGAGAGAGAGGGGGGGGGCGAGGAGGAAGAATCTGCGGAAAGCGGGGATGCAACGAGGCTGCAAGTCAGGCGAGAATCTAATTTCCCGAGACAAATCCTTAAATGTGCCCCGGAGCTGGAAGGCGCGAGGCCGAGGCGTCTCTCGGAATGAGCTCGCGTCTAGCATCCGCGACAACGACCTTTAACTCGGCTCGCCAATTTTGCGTCTCCATAACCTCCTACCTCCTCGCGTCCTCGCAAAACGCGTCATTAAGCTCATTCACGCGGGAAATGCGGTCTAAGATCGAAAGCAGAATGTGCCCCGCGCGTCGGCGTTCGCAGACGCGCGAAGGGCTAAGCGGAAAAATGTAAACTGCCTCGTGCGAGGATCGAGATTGCGTTACGACAGAGAGACGCGCTTCGCTTCTTACTTAATCCGTCGAAGATAAAGACTGTCTAATAATGAAACTTCGGAAACTGAAGACGATATTTGGGATAAATTCAGATTCACCAATGAACCGAACAGCGCAAGAGAAGAGAAATTCACGAATCATTAAAATCGACGATATTGAACCGCTCGTGAAAATTATACGAGTTTCCATTATCTGAAATCACGTGTGATTTCTCCGTGATTTTGTTACCGACGCTATTGATATTTCACGATAGTTTAATTCCTGCGATTATTATTACCCGCTAAACTGATTGCGTTATATTCATCTAGTATTATATTATGAAAATTAGTTTAATGTAATTACGCTATCTAATTATGCCATCGCGATTGAGCGCAAAAATGCTTGGTATTTGGCAATAACCAAGTAGATATCCATTCCATAGTGAGATTTAATCGTGCTACATGAACGCAGCACGTGAAGATTAAAAATCAATCGCCATAAGCGATCTACTATCGCAGAATGAATTGGCGATTATTGTTCGACGCACTGGTATCTCTTACAAGCGTTGATTTTTATCTGATGCTCTTATTAATAATGATCATGATTTTTTTTTATAATCTGATAGGTCGTGTCGTGTTCATCACGCAGAAGATCTGATCGAAAGAAACGTCCTGTAACGTACGACTACGCGAAAGAAACACATCATGTACGATTCCCAGTTGGGCGAGTCTAACAAGACGAAAATTGAATCTTGCGAGGATTCATATAGACGACGAATGGTGTATTTTTGGGTCCAATGCCATTTCTTTGTTTCTGTTCTGTATTCCAGAGTGCATGATGGACGACGGGAGCGCCAGTGCCATCTTCTGGAAGTAGGAGGCACCGGTGGCGGCCGCTGAAGGTAACTTCGACTTCCAGGAGATAGCTAGCTTCCTTCCAGTACCTCTATTCTTCTTCTCCGCAAATCGGCAGAAAGAGAACTTCCCCCTCGATGAAAAGAGAGATGAAAGATAGAACGAATGAGGAAAAAGAAACGGGTCCGCTCTACCTCAGTTCCAACCCCCTCCGCCTTTCCCAATCACGCCATCACCGCTGATTCAGCCAGCACAGCTCGCCGCAAGGTCCATTTTGCCGCTCGCTAGTGTTTGAACCACCTTACCCGGTTCCAACATTCTCCCACGTACCTCGCCATCCCTCACAGCCCGACTCGCAGTGCGGCCGGTAAACATCCGTCCACGGAGAAGGCTAAATTCGCACGAGAAGTGCATCGTAGTTCATCGAAATTCTCTCGCAAAACCAGTTCGAGTCTCCACACATTGATGAAGCTTGCCAATGTCACGAGATGCACGCGCGACTCATTAGGACTCGTACTTGCGTACTGATCGTACACTCAGGATGAAGGAATCCGAATGTACGTCCCCCGTGGATCTCTCGATTGGCTCGAACAATTGGCTCCGAACGATTGGCTCCAAACGATTGGCTTGTACCGTACTTCGACAGTCAAAATCCCTTCGCTGGCAAAACGCTGGAGCGACTCGCTCTTGTCAGCGCTGAAAATTCAATCGCGACGTTTCTTTTTCTTTTTGTCTTTCGTCTAAGCTGTTCCTCCGGTCGCGCTTATCCGCGCAGCGAAGAACGATCGCTATTGGGCTCCTCTATGTCAGTCTCGTCATTCCCTTCTCATCCGTTTCTCATCCGGCACGACACGCATCGTTTTACCGCATACTGAAGGTATTATAGACAGTGTTGTGCGTACCCACGTGCGTGACTGAAACCTGTAGCCGTAAACCTGTCGTTTCGTGTTTTTTTGCTCTGTTTATTGCGCACCGCCGTTACATCACACTACTTGAAGCCTCGCTACGACGGGACGCGTGCGTGGTGGACGCTCTTAGAACTCCGCCGGCCAACCAAGACACATGGGCCGAGAGCGATGCAGAATATATGAAACGAAATCGCGGTCTTAGAGCGTCTACCGACGGCGGCAACGAACCCTTTTGCTCTAAAATGCCGAGTTACATTGTACGTTTTGAAGTCCAAAGTCCCGTCGTCTCACGCTCCCGAACCCCCCCCCCTCCCCCCCCACCGTCTGACCTCATATCCGTATATTCGTGTGAACATGACCATCTTGATATATATATGTATATGATATATATATATGATATATATATATTATATATTATACTATATATATTATGCCGCTCTCTCTTTACAGCTATGACCATATATAATAGTGGCTCGCTCGTTGGATGTGTTGTCTCGTTCGTTGTCGATGTGTTTTTTATCACCTCTGTACATATTTTCTGATTATGATGTGAGCTACATTTATCTCTTATTGTATTACTTAGATTTGATTCTATATATAACAGTTTTTATGATGTCCCTATCTTTTGACCGATTCAACCGACTCGCCCTCCGCAATCCGCCGCATTTCCGTCTCCGCAAATCTCCCGCAAATTCATTTTATCCCACGTCTCCGTGTTATCCTACTGATTGTGTCTCGCACATGATCGTGTTTTATCGGTATTACATAGGGATCCACACGCACATATATACGCATACATACATATACACCCCGATGCGCATCCAGTGCAGATATTTCTAAACGAACTATTTGTCAAAATCGGTGATTATGACGTTTACGACGCGTAAACGCAGTTAGCATCTCCGATCGCTTTAACTTACTCTAAAAATTCAAGATACCTCTCGCAGGTGAAATTACGAAAAAAATCTTTTGTCAGACCGGGTCCTGAAATCACGCTGCGACCACCTTGAAAACAAGGAAAATCGAGACAAGCCGGAGAGATCAATATTTGTCGAGGATTACAATCACAATCGCAATTTTCGGATTACAATCACAAAAGATTCTATATTGGGTCCGGATACCATCAGCAATTCGATAAAATGATATTCTAACTTGAGGAAACTCCTCGTTACTACCTGTTATTTCTCATTCATCTCTCCGCGCAGAACTTAGAAATAACTGCAGGATATAATAAGCATTCGTTGTGTTAAATCTTGCGCGGCAGTGATCCATCTCGAATGTACACCACTTTTTCTATCCGCTGAAGCGATTCGATTACTTTGGTACGTCCATATGAGAATTAGAGCGTCGTTAACTCGATGTGGATCACTGCCGGGAATATCAAGCCATATCAGTTGAATATCGCTTAATATCCTACCTGATTTTTTTACCGCGATCCCGTTCGTTTTCGGCTTTGAGATAGGTATCGTAGATCAACGTGTTTCGGTTGGATTACTTTTCTTGTTCTGGTTACTATGATTTCCATTACCATCCCTCCTGGAACATTGTTTCCGCTGTTACGTATGTATGTTACATTGTTACCGATTATGATAATTGTTTTCGTGGTTGTGGTTCTCGGTTACTATCGTCGCACAAAAGATACACATGTAACCCATATGCGTATACGTACACGTACACTCGTGCGATTCCCAGTGCTGTCTAGATGTACACGTTGTACGTATTGACGAAGTGCAATCATGCGCGTCAAAGGTACCGTACGCGTGCATACACGGATATGTTACGTTTATATATATGTACATGTATATATAATGCATATATATATATATGTAATACATATATAAATACGTATATACCCCTACCTCCTTCCCTTTAGGATGGTGGATGCTGGTGTAACCGTGTAACTTTGTCGTTCTCGGTGTTAGCCGCAAGATCTTCTCTTTAACGCCTATAGATGCTTTGGCCCGCACACGGAACTGACTAACGCTATTTTTTTCTTTTTTTCTCTGTTCCCTCTATTTCGCAACGCCACCATCGTCGACCCGCAGACAGAAAGCTGTTCGTTGGTATGCTAAGCAAGCAACAAACTGAAGACGATGTCCGACAGTTGTTCACTGCCTTCGGCACAATAGAGGAGTGCACCATCCTTCGCGGACCCGACGGAAGCAGCAGAGGTAAGTCCCAATTTTTTCCAGTTTCTTTTTTACATCAATTTACGTTGATGTAATCGTTACCGTATGATTGTACAAAAGTAATAAACAAAATGCAAACAATCCATTTTTCCAACTTTTTCTTTCTTCGGGTAGCTATTAAAGAATTTGCAATATCGTGCCTTGTCTACCATATTATTCTCTTATATTTTACGAAAATGTAAAGAAAGTGGGTGAAAATGTCTCTGTGAGACATTGCGAGCGCAAGTATAATATTGCGATTCGCTACCATAAAAAGTTGAAAGATCGCCGATAAAGGGATTTAAAAATAGCGTGCTGCAGTCCCTAAGGGATTAAGCACGAAAACCATATTCTCTCTAGAGCTAAGTGTACCGTAACGTGCTGCGCGTATATTTTTATGTCGCGGGATAAAAGCATAGGCACATTGTCCATAAAAATACGAATATCTGTGCAATTTTTAGCCGCAGGCCAGGATATTCGCGTCTCTCTTTGCTGCACCATCGTTTTAAGTCTTCGCCGTTCGTTATCTTTCTCATTCGGTTCGTGCAGTTTTAATCCATAGAAAATCAACCTGAATCAAACAGTCCAATGAAAAAACTTGTGCGTAATTGCAGTGCCGATTGTTTCATCTTCTTGTTAGTGAGGAAAAACGATTTTGCGATTGTACCAAGTGGGTCAAGTGTCTTTTAACAAGTATTAAATTCTAAAAGGTTTAAAATCTGCCAAAAAATTCAACACATTTTAGGTATAAAAAAGCAGGATTCATTCTGTCTTAAACAATTAACTGAATTTTATTATCTGTTTAAACCAGTAAAGCCTAATTCTTGAAAATCTCAAAATTTTCATTATAAGGAAATTATTAAATAGTTAATATATTAATATGTTAATATATTAAAGAAGAATTATTCTGAAATATGCAAGAAATAAAAAAAGAAGAGATAGCACACTCTGTACATCAGTACATCTAAGAGAGCTGCGAAGGTCTCATAATCCGTGACGTCTTCAGGCGTTTTCATCGAACGATGAAGCAAGCAAAGGGACTCTCCGGGGCACCTAGTTTCCAAAGGGATGAGGGACGAACGGACTCCGCGAAATTAATCACGAGATGAGGCGGTAAAAAGGAGGTGGGACCGGGGGAGAGAGCAGTTATCTCAAAGGAAAGAAGGCAATTGCCTCGACTAGGCATTACGAGAAGGAAAAAAGGGATGGAAGCTTGCCGCTCGTTTCGACCTCCGGCGATGATGCACGACGGCTTAAGCCCAGGCGGAAGGATATAATCGCGACGGCATTTGAATATCCGCTCGCGCTGTAAACACCCCATGTGTAACGAAGGTAGGTAGATAGCTGACGAGGAAAGGTGGATGTAATTCGGGCGGGGGGAATAACCGGCGAAATGGCGGACGAAAAGTGGCTGCGGAGTTGCAGTCGGACGAGAAAGGCGGCGAGAGCAATAATTTCCGCTGGACGAAGCGGCGAAATTTAAATATTTTCATTCAAGAGCGAAGAGAAAGAGAAAGATAGATATATATGTATATATATACGAAGAGAGATCTCGCGAGATCGGCAACGCAGGCAACGTGAGGAGGTGATCGAAGAAAATGGGAAAGCAAGGCGGATCGACGGCGGAGAGGAAAAAGGGAGAGTAAAGGGAAGCGGAAAGAAGAGGAGGGAAGATAGGGCAAACGGCGGCGGGGCGAACGGCTGAAATAAGGAAACGGGAGGGCGCGGGCGGGTAGGCAGGCGCGAATGTAATTAAATTCCACTTTGAAGTGAAACTCACTTTCAGCAGTTAATAAGATTTTGATTCGCAGTCGGTGACGTAACGCAGCGCGCCCATCGTCTTTGGCAGGTAGGCGCTGCTCGCTCGCGACGGTGAAGGAAGCACGAGCGGCAGCCGGGGTTGGTAGTCAGTCGGAGGAGGAGTCGTTGGGGGGAAGGAGCGGAAGTAGTACGCGGGAGAGAAGAGCTTTACAATGTGCGAAGTCTGTGCTCCTTCGCTTCCAGTAAAGACCGAGCTCTTCCTCCCTCCTTTCCGTCTTGGCCTGGCTACCCTCTCGTTCCGTTGCGTCAGAGCTCGGGGTTCTTTGTCGAGAGCCAGGACGATGTTGCGCCAGCTTTCCGAGCTCTTTAATTAAAATTACGCGAGCACGCGCGCGCAGCGCGACGACAGTTTCCAACCGGTAGTCGGTTTATCACGTGGAATGCATTCGCGATTACTCGCCGAGAATCTCAGGTATGTCACACCGGCGATTACAATGCCTTTGGTGAAATGAAGCGTGCGCGAGGTCTGAACGCAATCTCGAGCTTAATCTCCGCCTCGCGATGCTGACCTTTCATCGTCGGCGCGCTCGATCACGGAAGACTGTCGCGATGACGTTACCCGCGTAGCACGCGGCTACTTCCACTTCCCTGGATCTTTACGAGCGGAGGAGAACATTTCCAATTCTTGTTTTTTTTTCATTCCCAGAGCTGGAGCTTACAGCGAATACCTTCCGCAAGATAATCCCGCCGCGACATTCGTCCTTGGACATCGGTATCAGAACGAAGTTAGCAACGGGGACGGATATGTCTGTCGCGGGAAGAGCCTGATCGCTTATTCCGTACAACTCCGCCGCGGCATATTCCGCGCCCCAGCCTCGTCCTGGCAGAACTTTGCCAACACGCTTCATCACCGCTCGCCGAGCCTCGGTCGAGTTTCATAACTAGCTAATCCGACCCGTAATAGAGAGATCAGGGAGAGCTCCGCTATCCGCAACTGTATGGTGTGCTCTGCGTGTGTGTGTGTGTGTGTGTGTGTGTATCGTCTCAGTTACGAGACTACCATCGACGTGGCCCCAAAATTACAGCGGGGAGGATATCGTTTCGGTAACTCTTATTCTAGCATCATCCGTCAGTAAAGCACGGGGATCAGCTAGGCGACGGGAGAGTATGAACGCACGCGAGCGGAATATCCCGTTGGCACACGCAATCCGCGCCGCTTCCGTCAGCCAATGTGACCTTTCGCCAATAAGTTATGACGCCTGAAAAGTTATTGGGAGAACCCTCCGGCCGTCCCTTGCTTCTGTCCGTTACTCTCGACTTAACTTCCCTTATCGGATGATGCCACCTATCTCGAAAGGTGGCGGAAGATTTCTCGGTAACGAGGAGCTTAAGAAAGGAACTCGGATCGTCGAGTTCTTAGAGAGACATGACGCTGGGCGTTCTCGTCGTCCCCGTCGTCGTCATCGCTGTCGCCGTCATCGTCGTCGAAGCAACACACTGCGTTGTCTCTCCCCCGTAGCCTTCCCTCGAAACCGCCCCGTCTCCCAGGGGAAAGCGAAGAACGACGACGGAACTCTTCGTCCAATTATTTTTCCCTCGCTTCGAAACATTTCAACGCCACTTCAACGAACGAACTCGTTCCGTTCTCGTTGCCGCGCAACCCTCCGCCCCAGAACAGAACAGAACCGCGTCACTTGCTCCCCGTTTCGCTCCCCTGTCCCCTGTCAGAGCCGCGCTCCCTTTCTCCGTTAAATGTACGCGATCCCAACTCCCTGGGCCACCCCTTAACGCGGACCGCGAGTTCGCATTATTTCAATCGCGCGCGAAAGGCAATAATTCACCGCGCTAAGAAGATTATAAAATGTTGATGAATAATGGAACGAAATATTATTCGGAGCGGCGCTCTCCCGCGGACTGTACCATGGCGCGTGGGAGGGTAACTTACGTCGTTGCGGAGGAAGCAACCCTCCTTCGTGGTAGAGACTGAGCTCCACCACGTGTACCCTCTGTTACGCTCCACGATTGCACAATCGTGTGCCGTAAGCGCGATACGATTATTCAAACCGGGCAAACACTTCCATGCATTAAGTCGTAATAACATTGCGCGCCAGTATTCCCGATCCTCTTTTGTCGCCCGGACTCGCGAAACGCAGCATTCGGTACTCGTACGGCCCCGGCCGCGCTAACTATCGGGCGGCATTATGTAACATTTAACCCCCCGGGCACCGGAGAAGTACAATAGATCATGAGTTCGCGAGTTACTGCGCGAACAATGCAATTACGCGAAACATTATATCGTGCGCTTCAGGTTCTTACCTTAAGGGCTGCGGCAGATGCTAATTTACTCGGGTTTAACACTACTGCGGACTACTAACATATCGTCTATCGCGTTATCGCAAACTTAAGATGCGTCACTACAAACATATTCGATTAGAAGGCCTGCGGAAATTTCTCTCGCGTCGAAATTAATGAGCTTCCACCGAGCAGGGAGCAGAACAGAATTTCTGCAACTGGCACGTTCAGTGTCTTACGTCATGAACATGAAGCTCTTACGTCAGTAGGTACGCGTTTTTGCGGATGGCAGCGCATACATCTCGGAAATTAGGTGCTCAGACGATGAAATGCGAGGTGCGTGTAATCGGCCATTTTCCTCGTTGCTGCAGTGCGATTTGTCGACGTAATAACAGTTAGCACCCTTTAAATCGTCACTTCGGCCCGCCGATTATAACACCACCGGCGCGGCGCGGCGCGGGCGTTCACGCGCGCCCGCGTGGAATCATTTCCGATCATTTTCGGGTGGAGTTTCGTTTTTGACTGCGAGACGTAAAGAGATTGTGATGACTGCGTTAACGATATTGCTGACGGGAAATATGACGAATCAATAATTTCCTCAGCCTAGCGTTTTATGACGGGGCATTAAACGAGCGATGGTTATCGGCGATTAATCGTACGGCTGTCACTTGCACCGGCGCGTCCGCGTGCGTTCGGTATTGTATCGTGCCTTAATACGCGCGGACAATTTGCGTCCTTTATCTTCGGCACGCACACGTAGCGTCCCACCTCCATTATTGCAAGTACGACATATATTACTGTCGCGGATTACGGGAAAAATACGCTGCGCACGTCACGCGTACACCCTCATTATCGCGAGGCTATAAACTTGTCCGTCCTCATTATCCTCTAGAATCGCGCAGTTATCAAGCGGTAATTCCATTAACGATTCCACTTATCGTGACGCAATGAAACAGAATGTAAACGTAATGCTTTTTTTCCACTCGTCGTACTTCCAACAAGACGAGTCGCAGTGTACAACGATATTGTTACAATTAATTTCGCGCACGGGAGACGGAATCGAAAGGCTCGCAAACGAATGTGAAAGCATGTAAAAAAAATTTAACGAAAGTAAATGGAACGCAAACATGTTGATATGTCAGAATCGCGAATTATGCGTTCTGTTGGTAATCATCATCGAGGTGACCGATGTCTCGGTACGTTTGCGACGTAAAACCAGCATCTTCTGGGTGTAAGCATCAGCCTGCACCACCATTCCGCTCTCCGTGAGGGAGGACGCTCTCGGGTGGAAGCTCTCAATATGTCCGACCTAATCCTCTCCCGGAGGACTCGGCGTCCCCTCTCGCGCGCTTTACTTTGCAATACGTACAAACATTTCGAGCCCAGCTGCGCCACGGGATTTAGGAGCTGAGCGATTAATAAATGCTCCGTACGACGAGCTGGCACCAGGACTCTCCGACAGCCACTCGACGAGGAGGCTGCCCGTGATTTACCGTCCGGACTCGCGTGTCTGCATCCAAGCCCCTGCCGCTTCGTCTGGATTTTCGGTGATTTCGCGGCATTCGTTATGATTTAGTGCCGCGCCCCGCCTGAAACATCGACGACGATCGGTCTTCCTCTTTCAACGTTCGGATGCTCGGAACGATTTAAGACGTCGAAGCGGTGAGCGAACGATTGAGTCGCGTTGTAGAAATCACTTTCTCTCATGCGTCTTTGCTTTTTCGAAGAATATTGCTTCTCCACATATTATTCCAGTAAATATATTTCGATCGTATATAATTTTACACTTAATACATATTAAATCTTTTTCTATTGTAATGTATTTTATGATAATTCTAGAAACAGAGATAAATTTTAGAAATTATTTGTCGAATTGATAGAGCACTTAAAAAATAATAATAGTTGCAAAAATTATTGTTAATATAATTTACCGGATTTCAAAACACATCTTTACCAATTTGTTTCTAAAATATCCTAATATCCATCATACACGATGAGAAAATAAGTTTTTACTGTTTGGCAATCCTCTCAATATGGTCTCACCTCAAAAGCATATAAACTGGCTCGAAAAACGTATCTGCGATCCTGATGCCGTCTCGTGAATAATATTTTGGTCGAATCATTTTGATTTACCACGTTCAATAAACAGTATCACGATCAATCACCGTCGTCTGAGAAGAAGTAAATCCGACTGTATGATGTATCCAATGCATTGGGAATTTTGACGTTTCGGCTCTGACCTCGGCAATGCGCCAGAATTCCGCGCGCGAATGTTCAGGGGGCGAATCGGGGGATGATGGGAGTGACGATGTAAATAACGACTCGCGTGACTGATAGATTTATTTAAGTCGCGCGTTATATCACAGACTTTTCATTGAGGGATCGTCAAACTAGATCTCGCACCCCACGGTCACGCGAGGCGTGCAGAGCGCGATAAGGATCCGTACGTCAGCCGAACCGCTCCCTATGGCTGCAGCAACCCCGCCTTGTCAAATCCAACAAGATCAGGATCAGACAGGTCCTTCGAAAGATATACGCTGCAGGGTATTTTTAACCGTCGAGCGTGGGTTATCTTTTTCGTGTCGTTAGACTGGTACGGTTAATGTGATTTCGTCGTCAGTGTTTGAGAAACTTTGAGAATAACGCAAGTTTCAATAACAAACATGAAATATTAAACGAATGCGAAAAGATGCGCCCGAGGTTTTCTGTATACTCGATAAATAACTTGTGCATTAATTTACCCGTCACAGTGACACAGTTACAATACAACAGTTGCAAAAGTTAGAAGGTTGTCGTAGAATTGCATTAGCAACTACTGCATTAGTTTACAATGCATCAAGCAAAATACTACAAACGTGACCAAAGTTTACCTTATCTTCCAGATTACATAAATATCAATAAATCGAGATTAATAAATTATATATACTTAAAGCGCCAGTAGCATGTTGCCAGTTTACTTAATGACAGATATTTGTATATATCATAGTTATAAATTCGAAACATGCACAATTTCTTCGTAATTAGGAACCGAGGATAAAAAGATCGTCATAAACGCGCGAGGGCTGAAAAGATCGCAGAGTCCAGCACGAATTACAAGACACCCTCGCTCGCGATTTCGTTGTTGGTCGACGTGAGGCTACGCGCCCTATTGTGAACTTACCAAGCAACGCCAGGAAGCGGTGCGTCTTTGTTGGCGCGGCCCAACAAGCATCGGGCGCCATTGTGCTCATCGAGATTTACCGTCTTCATATTAATGCGATTACCATTCTGCGGCCTTTCCGAGGCCCCCGTAAAGGAAGCACCGTAGGATTCGCCGTTGTATCTCGTCGCAACTTGGCCTCGTCGTCGACACCGCGTCAATATCCAGCAGTGGTATTACACGTAGCGAGAGCCTTCTTCGTCAATATCCGCGAGCTTTTCACCCGACGTGGCTCGCAAAAGTGACGCAGCGCGGTGGGACATGGGAGTAGGATATCTTGGTCCCCTTCTGTTAGCCTCCATACGACGGCTTTTGCCCGTCAACCGTAAATACACCATATTGCCCATAAACCTTCGCATTCGTGCATTACCCATCCCGATTCGACGCTTCGTCCCTCCGCCCCGCACACACAACGGCTCGTCGCCGTTCGTTATCGAATAACCGGTGGTGGGCAGCTTAACAGGCTGCTCTAAAGCAACATCCTCTTCCCCTCTTTTAGTTTCTCTCTTTCTCTCTCTCTCCGCTTCTATCTCTTTCCCTCTATCCCGACTGTTCTCTGCGTTTCTACTCGAAACCTCCCTTTATGCGCGCGCTAGAATTTCACGATACTGAGTTTCAAACGTCGAAATCGTTTTCGAAAATCAAGCTGCGACCTGCGACTACATTTGTCATAAATCTCTCGTTTCATCAACTAGTATCGCTGTCGGCGATTACGGGAAACGTCACGCCAGTGATACGCATTCGCGATAATAATTTATCGAGCGGATATCGCGCTGCGAAATAATTCCGCGCGAGTTATCGCCGAATGTTTATGGGGTTTCCATCGGTTTTACGAGGCTGCATCTTCGGTCGTGGAAGCTCGAATCTGAGTTCGACGACGTTTATAAGATTTCCATAAAGCTCTCTATGACGCAGACTCCCTTATGGTTTCATTAACGACTTGTATAGAACGTGCTGAGCGGTCGGAGGTGAAGAGAAGGGTGTATAACATTTCTCTCACATCGATATATAAATTTATGGCAGGTAATGTTAAGAACCGATAACTTGTAAGAATTATACTCGCATGTCGTAAATCGGTAAACGAGATGGCGAACCATCGTAACGTAGTTGCAACGAAAGAACAGTAAAGACGATCTTAACGCGTCAAGTCTCTCGCGGAATTCTCTCTGCTATAGTATTATACAGTATTATTAATAATTAATAACTACCATGTGCCGGAAAAGAGTCTGGAAAGCCGTTAAGGAGGAGAATGACGTTTTCGTGGCTTTCACAGACCGGGGCATTACGGAACCGTGTCGTAAAGCAACGTTGGAAATTTAATAATCCATTACTACTGGCCTCACATCACCATAGCGCCGCGTCGTGATCATCAAGCACGACCGTGCTTGTAACCGTAATCCGCGCGACTTTTGTAAAACAGATTTCTCTCCTCGCGAATGGCGTCTATATTCGCTGACGCTGTTTGCTTTTATCACAATGTCGGTAATGCGCCGCTTGTACGACACGTAATCGCAATTCGCATCGTCGCGTCGTATTGCCGTAGGTACTGCCGTCATCGCAGTTATTGCCATGCCGTCACGGCAAACGCAATGCTTCGTCGCCAGTATGACGCAAAAATTCGAGAAGACAACGATATCATATACACAACTCTATCTTTTTACACTTCGCGCTCCTTCTATCCGACCTCATTCACCGCGCGATTTGTGGCTTCTCGTTTTTACGCGGCTCCGCTACAGTCTTTTCGACAACAGCGCGATATCGTAGCTCGTTCCCTGTCGCTCGACTGCTTTATTATCTTTCGATTTACACAGCCGCGTTAATACTGTCCTGGATCTTTCAGCAATAAGTCAAAAATACGGAAATACGGGGAGCTTTTTCACTGATAAAACTAGACGTTGTAATTTACTGTTATATTCACGATACCATACTCACGATAACGATACATCAGAAATTGAGATGCAATAACATGTCATCTACGTATCTTCATAATAACTATGGGGGAAGATTCAAGTAATTACATTAATATCATGCGTGTAAAATAAGATATGTAAATGATATCTTGTCATCTACTTATCTTACTTTACAATTATTGATAACTGCTTGAAGCTTTTCTCAGTCATGACAACCTTCTTAACTATAAACTATGTAATTACCAAGCGTATCTCTCATCGGGTAACGACTGGTCAGGAACATAGCTTGCGTAACGACGTTTCATCGAGATCGCGTAATACGATTACGAGCATCCGAGGCATCCCTCTAACGATCCCATGCGCGTCTCGCATTTTTACGCGATCCGGAGATCGTAATCGTGGCCGTCGCGCGAGTTTTTTCAAGATTTTTACAGAGAAACCGAACTCCTCCTCTCCGTCGCCGTTTCGCGAGCAGTGGCGCGGGAGGGTTGGAAATTCATAACGCGGCACACGCGCGCGGCACTAGAAATTTAATAATCCATCTCGTATCCTTCGCATCGCGGGACGTGACCGTCGGTGGATGGCGTATGCGGCAACGACCACGTCGTAATCGTAACGACGGAATTTTACGAAGCGTTTCTCTCTCTCTCTCTCTCTCTCTCCTTCCCTGGTTCCCTCTGACAGCCCCCGCACCGACCGGTTTACAACCCCGCCGTCTCTCCCTCTTGTTTCATACAGCCTCCTCCCGTGCCGCCCAAGTATCGACGCACCCCGTACGTTACCCCCCGATGCGCGGTCCGATCCGCCAACCCTCGCTGTAATGCACTATGAAACTCGTAACGACGAGTCGGCCTATGTTTCTCCCGTAATGGAAATACCGCTGCTTATTCGCGCGTTAAACGATTCAGCTATGGCTGGGTACATTACGTGCATCATTACGCCCATGGCGGCGGGAATGTACACGCGGGGGAAATGTCCGTTTTTTCCCTTTTCCTCTCTTTCCATTTCTTTTTCTTTATCTCTTTCTCTCTCCCTCTCTCTCTCCCTTTTTCGTTTTCCGACGCGTTCGTTATTATTGACAGGTGAAGAGCGATAGGTAAAGGCACCTCATAGGCGCGACGGAAACGGTCTTTGTAGTGGCTTATAACCCCGTTGCCCGGGGATTATCGTCTTGCTCGACATCCAGGATTAACGATCATGCCAGATGACGCGTGGAGTAATACGTTGCTGGTGATGGCGGTCGATGCGCCAGATGATCGAACGGAATTCATACGTCTCGCACGCTGGTGTTCATTTCTTATCTAGAAATTAAGCCGCAGAGCCTACAAAGTCTGACACTCCTAATGAGAGAAGGCTTTCAAGAAGAGCAGATATTCCTTGTGGATTGTTTAAATTGGACTTTTAGATTTTAAGTACTAAAACCTCTCATAATTGAACTTTCCGCAATATACGAAATATTCCGCTTGGATATAATAAATGTTAAGTTATAAACGACCACCTCAATGAAGCAAATGAAAGGTCTACGAACCATGTAATACGAACACAGTTACACGCTCGCAAGTACGCCGTGTCATGTAGTTAAACAAGAGTTAAAATTGGAATCATTTAAATCCTGTTAGCGTAGTTCTATCAGCATTATCTACGTTGTAGCGTAGGTACAAAAATCCCCAATCCATTTCCAAAACCGTTGCCAATTTCCGAAACCATTGCCATTTGGCTCTAAAAGTTTTAGTGTCTCGCGCGATAAAAGGTATTACGGTCATCCCAATCTTTTTTTTTTCTCTACACTTTCAACAACTTTTTTACACTCCTCCGCGTGTGCACAGCCGTCACCATTCCATCTGCGGTTTCGCCAATCGGCAATCAGCTATTACCGAGTACGAATCACACGTTTCGCAGTTACCCGCTCGCTCGCTGTGCACGCGCGCGCACGGACGGCCGAGCGTATTGAAACGAACGTCATACGAGCGCGTAGGGAAAAGCCGCGCCGTTCGGATGATCAAACAGACGGAATTACTACGTACAAATCGTAGGACGCGAATGATTGGATTACTGTGAGCGGGAGAGCCGACGAGGGTGGCGGCGACGCGAGGCGAAGTGCGGTCGAACGGGGTGTAAGGGGTAACGTAACGGTAACATACAGGTAATGCCGGTTGCCGCTAGTCGCCAAGTCGTGTACGCGTGCACGCGTAGCGGCAGCGTGTGCGCGCACGCGGCGCGTTTCGTAAATGCGCGTTAATCCGCCTACCGAGTACATTTGCGGCGTCGACAGCGCCGGCACCGCCCATCGAAACCATCGAATTTTCGTTTCCTCCGTCGGGGCCTGGTGTGTTTGCCATTCCAACGAGAAAGCGCCCGTACATTGTATATATTTGTTCGAGATATACATGGGCGCTCACGCTCGCTCTCGCACTCGCGCGCGAGCACGCGCGCGTATCGTATCGACCGGCGCGCGACGAGCGGAGCCTTGAAGCGATTTTAACTTTTACCGAAGAACTTTACGTTGCATTTACTGCGGCTCGACGAGATCTCGGTCTTTGAGCCAAGAGGGTGTATCGCGCGCATAAAAAAAATTTATTATCGCGGACATTTTCCCAGCTAATGTCCGCGCGAAGGAGGTGCGCTTCGCGCCGCGACGCGTTCAAAGTCCCCCCGTAGAGGGTTGAGAGAGAGAAAGATACGTATCTCGCGATCGAGGCGCACGCGTGACGCGTGGCCGCGTGCACATGCGCTCGCGTGCATTTCATATACGATAAAGCTCGATCACGTAATCCCCCTGAGGCTCGCAATAATTACAAAACTACAGGCGTCAGTCGGCCGAGCGACCCTCGCCGATCGAGCCAGCCCCAAAATCGCTGTTCCGGAGGTTTGCGATTCACCCTGCTGTTTTTTAAAGCCACGTTCGCTTCTCTTCTCTCGCCCCTTTTTTCTAATCTTCATCTCCCTTTACCGTTGTCTCATCGCTTACCCTTCGCTAAGCTGCTCCTAATGTGCTTTCTTTCTTCATAGTGTTTAGTTTCTAAAAAATGCTTCATATTTGATGACAAAACTGGTGTGTTACGCCGTGACAAAGTACCGAGCATAAATCAAATAACAGTGTTTACAATATAAGACGCAACTAAATATCGTTGAAAATAATATAGCTGCAAATAATGTCGGTGCAAATAATATTGCTGTAAATAAAATTGCGGTAAGTAAAATCGTTGGAAATAATAGCGAGTAAATAATAGAATGTTTGAGTGTCGCACTAACACTGCTGAAATCGCAATAGTAAAGAACCAAAACGCCTCACTGACGTTATCGTAGTGAAAATTAATATCGAATAAATAATAGAATGTTTGAGTGTCGCACTGACATTGAAATCGCAATAGTAAAGAACCAAAACGCCTCACTGACGTTATCGTAATGAAAGAAAGAGCGTCTCGCTGACACGAGCAATGTAGTATGTGCAAAACGTGTCCCGCTGACACGACCCAAATTAAAGAAATGTAAGTGTCTCACTGACCTTGAAACCGTGCGTCTCACTAACGCAAGTCGCTCGGGGCGTGGAAAAAGTGTCTACCTGAGACACTATCACCCTGAAGAGGGCTTCGGCTTGATCAAGGCCGAAAAGTACTCCCTGTACTTACTTCCGTGTCCGCAAAGCTCACCCGTGTAACCTCGCCTCGCACTGAGGGACGACAATGAGGATTGTAAACTCGCCTCGCACTGAGGGATAACCAAGAAAATCCTCGCACTGAGGGATCGCAATCGAAGGAGGGGTCTCGCTGACATGGTCAGGAGATATTCACAGGACCCACTGTCCTCTCTAAATCCCTTCGTCCTTCGCTCGCAGAGAACACACTTTTCTTTTCTCAGCAACTGACGCCGTATCAAACAGAGAGAACGACGAACAATGGAAAATTCGCGCGGCGCACTCGGAAAACCGGTCTAGCAGAGCGCCCCTCTCGCCCGAAACTCTAGCGTGATCGATTCATTATCGACCGCCCTAAGTCGCCGAATCGATGTCGGTAACATTGACCGTTTCCGTAACACATAGGGTAACTTAAAAATCTTCAATTTTTATTATAGTTTTTTTTATTGTAGTATTATAGTCAGATATATAGTTATAAGTATCTCTAAATTGTGTATTAAGATATTTGTTTTAGTTAGAAAGACATAAAATCGGTTTCATTTAGCCGAAGAAATAATCTCGCAAAATCGATTGGGGTGGTTTCCCGTTTCGCGGGATTTTTTATGTTCCCTCTCTGTTTGCACGCGAAAATACGATCTGCGTTCCGCTTCCGGTTACCCGATTTGCGTTCTTCGATTCGAGTCAACAACGATCTTTAATCGGGCATTGCGGATACGCATGGCGTGCGGGCCTGGCGTCCGTGTGTGAGTACCAATGTTTGCGCGAAAAAGCAAAGAATCAACCGAGGGACGAATTTATCAGTGTGCTTCGAAAATAGAGGCCGTGCGCGCGCGAACGTTAGCTCCGGATAAAATATCCCGCTACGCAAATATCGCTCGTGTACGTATGCGCGGCGATATCGCCGATCCGAAAATGAAATTGATACACGACGAAACGCGACGCGACTCGGGAGTGAAATTGATACTAGGGCATTTTTCTCGCAACCTTATCTTTGAACCAGAGAGAGAGAGAGAGAGGAGGGGGGAGGGGGAGAAGGAAAGAAGAGGTAGAGTATAGGAAGAGAACAGGGCAGAGAAGGGGGCAAGTATTAAAGCCCGGGGGCCAGCCTCGTAAAAGCCGGGAATACTCCTACGGGTTTTTTCGCTTTTAACGCCGGGCAACCGTCGGAACGGAACGCGGCGCGCCGTGAAAATCGCGGTCCGTGATTGCGTCGTGATTCTATTAGGCGGACGGCGCGCGCTTTACGCGCTTGCCGGCTCACGTCCGGAAATTGTGTTTTTAATTCTCCCCGATAAATCAGCCGTGGCTAAACAAGTATTAACATTCCCACGCGGCCGGTAGCCAGACCGCGACGACAGGCGCGCGGTTTGTGGTGGATGCGGTCAACAGCGCAGCGTGAAAAAAAGAGTGAGGGAAAAGAAGGGAGAGAAAGGGAGGAACCGCGAAAATACGTAAAAAAGAGGAAAACACGCGGAGGATCCGCGGCGATTGACGGATGAAGAAGGAACAAATCGGAGTCGCGAAACTCCTAATACGATTAAGGGATGTTAAACCGAAAAATGTTCTTTTTTCGAAAATACTAGCGTCACCAGAAAGTTTGCAGAGAAATGTTTTTTTTTGTTTCCTCAGCCAACATTGACAGCAGACAAGCATCGACAACATCACTAAAGAAGATCCAAGATCACGAATATATCGAATATAATATACGTAAAATAAATGATATACATGATGGAAATATAAAGAGAGAGAAACGCGTCTGTCGGGTTCTGTAATGCTCTTCCCCACGTAATATTAATCAATGTTTTTTTTCTTCAACTTCTCTTGTCTTCCCCGTCTTCCGTCTACTGTCATCCTCTTGTCACTACATACATGCCTGAATAAAGTAACAGAAGCATGCGCGAGGGAGAAATCGCATTCACCGCCTATTCCGCGAGGGGGCAAGTCGGAACGTTGCACGTCGACAAATTTGATTTGTCTGTCGGAGGGTGGGACGATATTATTTCGTGCTAAAGCACGAGCAAAGTGCCGCGAGGGTTGCGCGATGGAAGATCAATATTCGAAATCCGGATAATCATAGTATCGCGGTAATCGTGGGCCGAGATCCGAGTTCAATTGCAGCGTACACGAAAACAAAACGTTCTTCGCCATCACGATAGTTACAATGTGTCACGAAATTGCACAGCGCGATGCATCTCGCGCCTTGTGCATGACGAAGTTTCAATATTTACCGACTATGATTACATCTTGCACATAATTCTATTTTGGCTTCTCGCAGCCAAGTTTAGACTCAAATATTGAACGCAGTGTATATTTAATGGATACGCATTAAAATGTAGCTTGTGCCGAGTGCGAGTGGTTTGTGCGATATCATAAACGAGATATTCCGAGATATTTCGAGCAGAGATCTAATTCCCGGATTGACGTCTGTGCTTGTCATTTACATGAGAGAGGGAAAGCTTTGTTTGCGTGTACTAAATCAACGAACGCCTGTCGTTAGTAATATTTCCTGTGCATGCAAAATTAGGGATTTATTAAGATCGATATCTTGTAAGAAAACGTACCACGATTTTAATTCAAAAATTCAGAGATGAAATTAGATAGTCATATCAGCGTAATAATTCTCCAAGTGCGCACGTTACAAATTAACGAATTCAATAGGCTCGAGCAAAAGGAAAAGATGAATAGATGGAAATCGATGAATAAATTATTTAAGGACCGATCGTATGTAAATTCACCAAGTTACGATTTCTCATATCGTAATTTATAATGTATTTTAATTTCACTTTGCAATACAGCACTACTCTCGATTTGAATATTTCTATGAATACGCGATGCACGCGATAATTTCTCGGTAATGATTTTGCAAGAATGTACTAATCAGTAATGAATATGCTTTCGTATGTTTAGTCTGTCTGTCAGAGAGCGACGGATACCATTTCCATTTTTGTGTCGTGCATAAACGATCCTCGTGTGACGCGTGACCGAAATGTGCCGTGCGCCGGGCGAAATGTCGCGCGACAACGGTATAGAGCGCTCAGTGTCGGATAACGGGGTATACGCTGAGAGATTTATCGTTTATTGAAATTGTCGCGGCATGGAGTGCGCCGCGATCACAGTTATTTCGGGCATTATAGAACGACAGAATCCCACGGCATTGCCGCAAGGGGGTAAGCGCCACCGGCGACGGAGACGGTCCACTACGTGACACGTTCGCGAATCGCGACATTAATACTAAACGTTCCTTTATTTTCTTTTATGCTCCTTTCTCTCTCGTTCTCTTCTTCTTTGCTCTCTCTCTCTTTTTCTTTCTCACTCTTTCTCTCTCTTTCTCTCTCCCCCCGATTCTCCCAACCGCGACGTCGCTCGCGAATTTTAACGAGACCCTCCCGTCGGGGCGAACCCCCCGTGAAAATTCTCGTCGCTCTCCCCTACTGCACCCCTGGTCTCGATCCCGTACGCTCTTACGGGTTCACGCTCGGATTTCCGCGCACGATTTACGTCGCGGGGCCGCCGCTTGCAACGCGCGTCGGAGAATTTTATGACGACTTCGTGCAGTCTCTATATTCGAGTCCCTCCAATACGCGCTACCCTTCGAATTGATCACGTTTTTGGACAGTATATATATATACGCGCGCGCGCGCTCATGGCTACATATATATATATATATATATATATCGTCACTGGAGAATATTGAGAGGGGCGGACACACAATCCGGCCTTCGGGCGACCGCCCGTTAAAGCCCGATGCCGGGTCAGTGATTTCAAGGTGCGCGACATGGAACGCATCTCGCCGTACGATGAGAACCTACCTCGTTCCTCGTTTGCGACGAGGAAAATCCTTTCGTCGCGCCGGCCCTTTTTTCGGCGATATCGATCCCACCGATAATAACGAAACGTTACAGGATCCGGGTCGATTGCAATTTCCGCTCGATTAAGCAAGGGTATTTTTGCTGCGGAGAATTTTTCTCCACGGTAAACCAGAGTTCACGATCATCTAATCTAACCCCTGAAAGGCGCTGCAGCATATTGCACGTTACTTATTCACAACGTGCCAACAGTTCAACAATGTCCGACACTATCATTATTTTTTCTATATTATTATTATTATCTATATTTATATTATTATCATATATTTGACATATCTAATACAGTTTTTCTAAAAATTACTTGATTTACTTTTAAGTAAAATATCTGAAAAAATGTAATTTAATACAAATTAAAACATATCGATTTTTTACACGTTTCATGTACTTTAAATATTGAACATCCACAAGATCCACAACATCGAATAGATTTGGAATTAAAATTAGGTGTCGCTATTACAATAGAATTTCATTATTTGAGTAGAACTGAATCGTTATATCGCCAATATGGAAATTATGACGTTTGACCTATCATGTTCGCGAATCAGCCAGACGCAAAGCGCGTCTAATCCGTTCGCTATGCTGAGAATAGAGAATCTTTATTTTTCGGGGTCAATGACACATTTTCTAGCGATGGAACTTTAGGCACGAGGACGAAGGGCTGGCAAAAGGAAAATCAATGTGGTGAATGAGCTTCGAACATAGCTGCCTGCCACACTATTCGCGTAGGGGTGACTAGCGTTGGGGTGAATTTCGTGCCACGTAAGCGTATACAAGGTGGCCCGAAAATGTGGATGGTGGCGACGAAAATGATGACTTGTATACACGTCCACTGATATGTTACCGTGATTACTTGTTCTGCTGGGAAAAGTTTCAAAGTGACATGAAAGCAACGTGAAAGGAGTCGTTTGTCTCGGAAATACTTTGAGTCATTGCGTAGAATATTCCATTTTAATCCATGTTATACATTTCGACCTTATCAACAAGATTTTACAGGTGCTTTGCGTCAAATCTTTGTCGATACTGTGCCAATGTTAAGTGAATTTACATGACAAAAGCTTACAAAGTAATTAATTGGTTGTATTATTTGAAATATTGATATGATATGCGCCGATAGTGATTCCCTGTACTATTATTATTAATTTAACGCTCTTTTATGTTTGAATCTGCTTCGAACAACGTTCTCAGGCATTTCGTTGATGCAAATAATAACGCGACAGAGAGGGAGAAAAAAAGATAGAGAAAGAGTAAGAAAGAGTAAAAAAGAGACTGTGTCGCACCTTACCACTTTCAGATGCACGAAAGTGCAGGCAGGATTCGTTGCATCGGTGGCCACAGAAATTGTTTCGCGGTATACCACGGGCGCATATGTTTTCGCGCGCACGAACATATTGCATTAGCAGCTGTCGGCGACGTGAAGAAAATGAGCGGCTGAGAAAGAAACGAGCCAGCAAGATTGCGGCGATAGCGTGGTTAGCTGGCGGGATTTTAGCGAGAAACCATCTCCTACAATTTCGTAATTCTCGCTATGCGATGAGGTATTACAAACGGTATTATTCTTTAACGTATAAACCGACGTGTTCGCATCTGATACGAATTCATTTCCAGTCGTTCGTACTGTTACAACTTCCAACAAGGAGGAATCACAGTCTGTATTTTATCTTTGTATTTGTACGGAGATGGAACAAATCTTTGCTCGGTAGTCTAACGCTGGAAAGAGAATGAAGACGCGACCTTTAAACTTTGGGATCTAAAAGCCCAGGGACTTTAACGTTTTGTCTCTAACATTTTGCAAGGATTGCTTCAACGTGGAAAACATCGCGTATCTACTATATCGTAAAAACTTTCTTTCGATATACATTTTCGAGGGCAGGCTAAGAGATTTCCAGCGTAGCTGTTGAA
Source organism: Ooceraea biroi (assembly GCF_003672135.1). Classification (NCBI taxonomy): domain Eukaryota; kingdom Metazoa; phylum Arthropoda; class Insecta; order Hymenoptera; family Formicidae; genus Ooceraea; species Ooceraea biroi. Next base: position 1,081,859 of record NC_039512.1, read on the forward strand.
TGGAAACAGCGGAGGAACTGGGGCAACCGGGGAATACCGACGTTCCTTGGGTTACATGAAAATACGAGTCTACTAGGATTAAATATAATCATCAGGGACGAGGTGCACCCGCATGCGGCGAGCGCAAAGATTTCCATCAAAATTCCGAAATGAGGTGTGCACCGGCGGTGAAACACTGTGCCGGCCTTACTTCAGCAGCAGTACGGCGCGGGTGTCAGGTATTGTTCCTTTGTCGACAACGTCAGCTACATCGTTAACGAATCGATAAGACCGGACCTCATTGTCGGGCGGAATAAAGCGCGCCGGGACGCGCGTGTTACCGACGCGTTCATCTGTGGGAACGTCACGTGCTGCGTCCCACAAGAGCGAAATGTGTCAACGTCCGGCTACGTGTCGTGGCCGATGACAATCGCACTGGATTATACGCGACGAAAAACTATTTTGGCCGTGTCGTTTCTCGGTTGCAGCGCGCCGCGTGATTTCGCTCTGATATACGCGCGCGTATAGGGTTGGCGGCAGGGGCAGGGAAGGGAAAAAAAAACAAGGCCGGGCGAAAAACGAAAAAAGGATTGGATATTACAAAATCCCGCGGTCAGCGTCAGCATCTCGTTACATACATCCAACGTTTTGTTTTTCTTTTTGTATTGTTTCATATTGCATTACCGATATAATGTCGTTTATCGCAACACGGGTGAATTTAAAAATATGATGTACGTACAATGCGTTTTAAGTGCGCGTGGTGTCCGCAAACGAATATTCAGCGGACGTGTTCGGTCCTTTCGGTACGTTTTCCTGCTGCCGCTTCGTTTCGTGTTGCACATTAATTACGAAATTGAAATATTAATTGCTCTCGCGCTGGCAAGTTCTTCATTTCCAGCTCGACGTGCGACGTCAATTCGTATATTCCATTAACTACCACGGGCTCTGCGCACGACAGTTAAATACAACACACACCGCCACCGTGCTCCTCGTAATGTTTAACGAGTGGAAGACAGTTAAATTAGTGGTACCCTCCTCCCCGGCTGGAGGGGTATATCGCGCACAAGAGAGTGTCAATATTTTTGAATAGTGGACCTTAAAGCGCGCGCAGAGAGACAGCTCGCTCGCTGCTCCCCTTTTAATGTATTTACAAAAGAGCCGAGTCGGCCAGAGACAGGGAAAGAAGCTGCCGTCTTTTCCACATCCGTTTGTAAGGGCGCCTCTGTGAAACGCGGTTGAGGGAAGAGTGGCGACCCTCATCTCGTTGTTTCCAACTCTAAATGGCAGCTCGCCAAGTGTGCTAACACCCTCTCCTGCGTACGCGGGAGGGCAAACCGCCTCTCTTGTCTCTTTCGCTTCCTCCCTCTCACACACACATACGCGCTCTCTCGCTCTCTGTCTTTTCATGCACGCACGCTAGGTCCCATTGACACGGACGCGCGCGCACGCTCGCGCTGCAACACGCGGATCCGTACACAATGCGCGCAAACACTTTGCATTCGTAAACATGTGTAAACAACGACGGTTTCGCACCTAAGGTACAAGCCTCGCTAAAAGTACGCGTTTCTGCATTAAACCTAGCCGCGGAAGAAACAACAATGATTTCCATTTTGATTGGTTTTTCTCGTATTCGTAGTCATTTGAAGATTGCTGTGAAAGACTGCAATGAAGCATCTTCTTGCGAGTAAAAATACGAAACTGCCACATCGAAGGTTTAATATCAAAGCCTGCACATTCATGAATCTTAGAATCCAATTTATTATTATATGTAATGTAGATGAATGTTAATCGCTAATATCTTGCAAGCATAACATACTTTATTTGTACTGATATTATCTGCATGAAACTGCAGTATTATAATCAAAATACAGTCGTTGCCTCGAGCGAGTAATTCAAAGAGATAAAAAGTCGAGCTAAAGTTTGTACTGCGCTACACAACAACAAAAAAAACATTTCGTATTTCTATTAAAAACAGTCCTTGTCAAAATTGTTATATCTATGTTAAAAACGCAACATCTCCATGTCTAAATTTAACAAATTATCATTGTCGTTGTGTTAATTAAACTTTATATGTTGAATTTATAATCAACTAATTCAATTGTTATCTTTTATATCTTTTATCTACAATAGTGACCACATACGTTACATCAGCCTTTTTTAAACATTGACGCGCAATGCAACATTATGCAAACCGTACAAATAATATTTCTTTAAATAAAATTTAACATTATAAATATGTTCATTCTATATAAAAGTTTCTTCCAAACATTATAATCTTCCTACTAAGTGTATGTTAAATTATCTACATAATATTGAGATGTTATTGTTTAATATACTCGCATTATGTTAAATTAATACAAGAATTTGAGTGAGCTTTTTGAGATATATAAAATGTGATGAATTTAACAAAAATTTGTTTGCTGTGCAAATATAATTCCTAGCAGCTTTCATCGGGTTAGCTACATGCAGCTTCGAGTCGGAAATGGCAGCTAAATGGTATCCCTTAGGGGGTGGGCTAAGGCGTAACTCGATTTTTAATTGGTTTTTGTGCGAAGCGGATTTCGCTGAGGGCGTTATGAAGTTTCGCGAGTGGGCGACGGTTTCGAAGTTCTCGCGCGATATCCGAAGTCCGCCACCTTCTTTTTAACTCGCGATATTTCCAGACACGATCAACCGGATTAAAGAACTCCATCGAGGGCGTTATTAAAGGTTGGGTCCTCTGTCTAACCGATGGAGGGGAGGGGCGAAGGAACTATTTCTACCGCGACAATCGATTAAAACTTCGGCTTTATTAAGATCGCATTAAACTTTTCGCCGATTCATCTCTCGTCGCGGAGCGATTCTTCTGCCGATACGTATTTATCCAAATTGCTATCGACGCTAAGTTTATAATACAAGGCGCATCCGAACGCCTTGATTGAAACTCATGTAGCGACGGATTGACTGCTCGCAAGATTGCTCAAGAACCGAAACGCGGAATGAGATCTGCGCAACAGGAATATTCCATTTTCATGTAAAATACAAACGGATATGACGTCACGCGACGACTCTGAGGGAAACATTAATTGCGCGAATAAATTCTGCGTTGAGCAAACAAGATAGATCGCTCTCTTGTTGATTTTACATAATGACATAGGATATATAATTAATTTCGTGTGTGGATATATGATTACACACATGTAATTTCTGCAGAAGACACACGTGTTACGGACGCACACATGCAAATTGTAATGTCTTATTAAGTTTTCCGACAGTGAACGACAGTGTTCTCTTGGTCACCTGAATAGTCAACAAACGAGCCGGCCCTTACTGACCATTCAGCACTATAAAGGGTTCTCAAATATTGATTTGACTGGCAATTATGAGTGGTTTTTCACTGGTCTCCGCAAGCGTACCCTTCGGCCCTGTTTCCCGGGATAGCTTAATTACGGGATGTTTGCGTTTCTCAAAATTAAACTCCTGTTGGTCGAGATAGCGCATCGTGGCAGCCCTCAGGGTAGTCTAAACAAATTTGCGTGAAACGAGAGCGAGAGAGAGAGAGAGAGAGAGAGAAAGAGAGAAAACGGATCAATACCGATCGTGATCCTTCGGTACGATGCGACGTAAACTCGTACACGTCACTCAATAAAGGCCGATTGGCTATCTCGCACTTCGACTCGATCTAGTACTCGATTGTATCAGTATTCGAGATATCTGCAAAAATCATTATACAAGTCTGGGGAATCATCTAGTCGACGTGCACGATTAGAATGTAGTAAGATTTAGCGAGATATTTACAGAACGAGATGATGATTTCGAGAAATTTGCTGGAGAAACGAAAAAGAAGTTTTAAGGAGCAACGTTTGATCCAGATATCTTACGAGACGATGGACGAACATCCGCTAATTGGACATCGATCTCGTTTCGTCGTCGTCGTGTTACTTCTGTAACAAAGTAGCGAGGTGACAATTCCCCGCGTTTTCGCAATTACGGAAGTCGTTTAATAGCCCAGTTTCCAACAGTCTGGAAATTCGTTTCCGCTCGCGACGAAAGGAGTAGTCTCAAAGGAGGAAGTTATTGTCGGCGCGCTCGGAGGGGTGGCAGTTGAGAAACTTAACTTCCCACAGCGTATATCATAGGAAGCGAGAGGGAACAGTGCGGAGAGCGCGGCGGGAAGAAACAGGACGGGGAGAAGTATGAGACGAGTTTCTTCGACGATCCCCCGCGGTTTATTTTCGCGGCGGTAAATTAACGGCTCGTGGCTAGACCACCCTCGGGACCATTTCGCGAGCAGTAACAGCACCCGGTGATTCTACACCGAAATTAGCAGGAGATGAAACACTTGGACGAACGCGCAGAGAGTTGACAAACGAACGTCCTCCTTCGCACTTTGTCAATTTCAATTAAAAATCTGCAGCATCCGGGGAAATCCCACAGATGAAAAATAAACGTTTGTCAACGTTCCATTACAAATACGCAATTCTATTTTTATTTTCCTAGAACGGCTCTGCTCACGAAGAGCTGCACGTTAAAGGGATAAATTTTGTAGCAAAAAATTAAAACACCGAGATTTCAAGTATCTATTAAAAACGAATTACTTAATTATATCAAAGTCGTTATTACTTCCCGTATTTTAATTGGCATACCAGTTGCGTTTTTACTTTTTTGTCCGTAGGCAGAGCCAAATTTTCTACGGAATTTGAATGTGGATCATAATTCGTTTAATTGCACGGGCAACTTTCGCTCGACCGTTACGAAGTAGCACGACTCAGTTTCCGAAGGAATTACGCCGGTAACGCGACGTCCATGTCGACGGTGCCTCGAAATTCCGTGCATTTTCCACGACGGCGGCGTACAAGCCGCAAAAGGCAGACGAAACTAGCGGTTGAAAATGTAAGATACTGCGAAAATGGACGATGACAAGGTACGTGCTTCGGTATCAAGCGACTGTACCGGGCTGCTTCCGCGAACTTTAATTAAATAACGAGGTGACGTCGCTGGCGGGAAGGAGGGTGAAGATGGTACGGGAAGCAGAGAAAGGGGAGACCGGCAGAGACAGCTAGAAACACAGTAGCGAGCGGTAAGAAAACCCGCGGACTTGGAAAGTGGGATGGACTGGGCCGAGGTGCCAAGTTGCTAGGTGACTTTGCTAGTTATTTAATTAGTCCGGAGATTCTCCCTCACTCGACCGCTTTTCCCGCTCCCCCGACCAGCCGTCAACTCCACCTCCTCCTTTGGCTCTTTTTCTCTTCCTGATGTTCGTCCAGAGACTGTCTCCGAAAGAGGCTCTGCTGACTTTTATCGCGCGATGGATTCTCTTTTATCTGGCAGTCCGTGTGCGACAAGACCTCTCGAACACGTCTCGAACAATGTTGTTATCCTGCGGATGCAACATGGAGGCAAGCATGTCGTTACTCGCCCTCACATAAATCCGTAATCGTTATCATCGATATCCAATTAAGTAATACGCTGTAAAATAAAGTATCATCACCGGCGTCCTAACCCCCGTCTGGTCGGGAACAAAACCAGAGACGGTCATTCCGATAACGACGTTCGGTTTGCCTCCATCCGTAGGAACGCTCCCTCTTTCGACCCTCCCGCATCCGATCCTAAATACGCGTGGAAGCGGCACGAGAAAGAGAGATCGAGAACGGGGAACGAGGGCGGCGTCCTTCGACGAGGAAAACGAATAGATTCCCCATGGGAAGTCGCCAACCTTTTCCTATACCTGCCCTGCCTCCCCCGGCCTCGTTTCTGCCGGAGTTGCTACCGGAAAGGCAGCGGGAGCTTACGAGGGCTTAACTCGGTGACAGGATGATTGCTGGTATTATCGGAATTACCCCAGGGCGAATTGCGCCGCACGCCGTAACGAACTCGCAATATCGCGAAAATCGTGCGTTAACCCCTTCACCGGAGTCCTTCCTAAGTCCCTTAAGGCCGCAGAATCGAGGATTCTAACGGCCGTGCCGATACTGCGCGCGGACGGCTAACGATAAAGCAGAAATCCCGCAGAATATTGAAAACGTGGCGAGTTCGACAAAGAGCAGACGCGAGGAACGATTCGCGAGTATTTTCTCGTTTGCCTCGATACACGGAAATGGATTGCAGATAAGAAAACGCAGTCACAGTATCAAGTCTCCGTCACCGGCGTTAATCGTCATCCAGTCGCTCACTCTGGCCTCTTCCGTAAACGACATGCAAACGAAAAAGCATCCGCCGCTGAATTACAAAAACACCCCTGGTTTTTACCACTCGTTGACTAAATGCAATAACGAGTGAGTGCTTTGCTGCAATAATCGAGGCTGCAATTATCGAGATTCCACCGCAATTGCGTTACTCGCGGAGGGTATCTCGCCGCCTTCGAAGATTAAAATTTATACCGCGTATAAAAGGAGCCTTGTGCGGATATAACCACGGTGTTATACATACTTTCCTTTTACAGGGGCAGCGCGCACGCTATCGGAAGCTCTACATGCGCTTCCCCCATCGTTTTTTCCTGGCGCATTTTCGCCAAAGCGCGTGCGGAGGGAAATTGTTTATTTAACGACGGAGTAGGGATTACCGAGCACTAAAAGCGCGTCCCCTTCGCGTGCCTCTGCCATAACTAAAAATTTGCATGGGTAAATGTTCACTCTCGAGAGACGTCCGTCGAGCGAAACGGAAGTGCTGTACGTGCCCGGCATTTTCCCGCGAGTACTGCAGATCCCTTTGCGCGTGTGCACGTTTATTTGTATTTCCTTTACATTGTCTTAAGAAATTCCGAAAGACATCTGGCACAGGTGGGTAAGAACGAGTCGCACACGGCGGACACCAGATGCGGCGAAACCGAGAGAAAACTTGGACGTTCAACGTAGTCGCTGACCAACGCGCGGTCCTTTTATTGAGACTTGACTAGTACCACGGTGACCCGCGTTGCAAAAATGTATCTAGCTTGATAACACATAAACCGCAATATGTGCCTAATTTGAATTTAAATAGAACCTTTACAATGCCAAGATGTTTGGAGATAGTGCGATTCATATTTTATTTTTAAATAAAAATAATTTTAAATGCAAAAAGAACAGCAAATTTATTTTGAATTTTATATATAAAATCAGCAGAAAAGCGATATATTTTTCAATATTTATCACAGCGTTACATAATATAATATATAAAATATAGCAAGATATATCTTTATCTTTTTGATCGACCCATGCTTTCCGGGAAAGAATCGACTCGAATATCATCGATGTCGGCTCGAATATTGCATGAAATCACGTAATCACGCGTCGCCCGTTTTCAATTACAATTTTAAAAACGGAATTAAAAAGTTGATCACACTCACGTGCTTTGTCACGAAAAGGAAGGAAACAATCGAAATGTCGGTATCGAAATACGCACGGAGGACCGTAGGCCAGATGCAGGTTGAGAGAGAAAGGGAGAGGCGAGAGAGAGAGAGAGAGAGAGAGAGAGCCGCGACGGAAAAAGCCGCGACAAAATCCGACGTAAATGCAACACGCTGATCAAAGCGGGACACGATTTCCGTAACTGGCCGTGCAACAATGCGCGCCGCGTTGCATAAATAAAGCCGCGCACGCTGAGCGTGATCAATATTGGATGTGATGAAAGTAAACCGGTAAAGCGCCCTGTGCGGGGCGCTCGACCCTCGTCAACGCGCGCGACCGTCTGTGTAATTTAATGCCGGGTAAATACGCCGGAGCGCGCAGGCAGAGTAGTTTTGCACTATAATCTAGATGAATCTGCCGCGGGAAGACTGGCGGCTCCGCCACCACGAGCTATATAGGCCTCGTCAATTACGAAACGCTCGTAAAACGGACGGCGCTACTCGTGCCCCCGGTTCCCTCTTCCTCGCGAGCGAGCTTTCGCGACTTTACGCTGCTACTTAATAAGAATGTAGAATGATGAAGATAACGACGGCCCGCTGTGGGACACTGAGATCACTGGGACGATCTCGCTCTCCTGAGAGGAGTTTCTAAGTGGGCGAGACGACATTGATCGGCGATTAGAGACGCCGGATCATGCTACATACCTCTCGTAGCAAGTTGTGAGAAGTAGTTTTACCCTACAGTCAGGCTTCCAAGCAAGAGTGTGTGTCTCTCTCTGGCTCCTTCGGCTGACTATGGAAGACCCTCGATAAATAGAGTGAGAGTTCTCGGGGTGTCACTTGCCGTAGTTTAATCCAGCTCTTTACCAAGCTAACGCTTAGACCTAGTCTTGCGATAAAGTTGCATTGTTCTCTTTTAACTGATGTCAAAAGATTCACGAGTAACGTAACTGGTCCTTCACAATTGTATATCACGCTGAGATGAATATCGCGTTTATTGCAAGTACATTTTGTTCTACTCCAGCTTGACATTCTTTGTTTGAAATAAATAACTATGTCGTTACGCTCCACAATGATTTTCAAAAAAATGAGGAAATGTGTAGGGAACAATGCGAACTGTGCGGCCTTGAGTTTGAAATTCCTCGTATTCGTATTTCAGCGGATTCCCGTTAAAAGACTGGCGGCTAATTTCATGCACAACTCGGTTGACTGAGTCGCGACATTTCTCGAATGTAGGACGCGGGGGGCTTTCCGGTCGAAAATTTATCTCCCCGTAATAACACCGTGGCAACGGCGCTTCCCGGGTGTGTCACGCGCGGTAACGTTCGTGTACGTGCCCGTGTCTCTTTGTCTTCCGCCTTCTTTCTCTGCGCGCCCTCCGTGCATCCCTCCGGGAACGCGGTCGTGTCCGCATTATAATGGCATTACGTGTCCTCACATTACACTTGCTGTCCCAGCTCGTAATACACGTTTCTCCCCACGTTCCGTTCCCACACCTACGCACACGTGCACACACATGCCGAGTCTTATTTTTTCTCCTCGGATACGTCCGTCCCGAATATCCTACATCGTGATTCGGAGCTGGTGCAGTATTTACAGGACCTTGGGCGAGGGTATCGCGAGCACCATTGAAAAATTGAGTTAGGGATGGCACGGCCGAATAAAATGTCAGCTGCTATGATAGCGTCTGTCCGACAACATTCGACGAAATTGTAATATCGTATTAATGTACATTTCTTTTCTTTTGCATTTTAAAGGAACACGCTAGGATAATATTTCTGTCCAAAATGCGATAGCGGAAATCGGATTTTATTTTTTTTAATGATGTCAACTAGAAGAAGAAAAGAGTTTTGCACAGCTGGTGTTAATAATGAATATTTTTCGTTTTCTTTTTATTTGAGACGTGTTCAAGTGTCCTCGCGCGTATTATTTATCGAAATGTTATACTATTTGAAAATTTTAAGATTTCTCTGTACGTATTACTGTTCCTCTTGTTCGTCCGGTTCGCGTTTCGTTCGCAGAACCTCGATGCTATCTCGCGAATATAAAAAGGGTCCGGCACACACGAGTGTTTAGTAACTTTGTCAGCGTTTTTAATGCTCACCCTTTTTCGTTCCGATTCTCGCACGCTCAGGCATACGTACGTGTATACGCGCTCGTTTCGTTTCGGTTCTCCGTATACCTACTAGGACCCGATAGACACCGCCGACCATCCACTTTGTGAAACTTGCAGCCGTAGCAATTACGAGAATTCGTGCTCCATTCCCTCGGATTTAGTGGCTTCGTTAATGAAATGAATTCGTCCGTTCCGGCTGTGTCGATAGCAGTTCGCCATGAAACTATGATCCATAGTCTGTATACGTAACAATCGCAAGATCGTTCGTTCTACGAAACTTACGAAAATGATTTTGGTATTTATATATCTATATAACAATAATATCCAGCGAGAAAGAGACGCAAACTTGGGGATAAGTAATTGACACAAAAGTTTCAATTTTATTATAAATTACTTATGGAGAAGCAAAATGCGCTGCTAAAATATAGCCTTGTTAATTGTGACTTCTGTACTAACGAATGATTAAATTACTAGACGTATATCGAATTAAAATGGATGATCCTCGTCTGAAAAAGGTGTAAATTACATCGAATATCGTGCAAAGTGGATAAAATGGATCGAGCGCGTCACGAAATAACGTACACGGAAACTTCACGCTACGACTTTGCGCTCGATATCAAATCCCACCTGGTCTGTTCTATGCGGTCGCACCCTAACAGGCATTTCGCACGGTCGTTAATAACTTTTTTTAGCGAGTCCCTTCTTTCGTGGTGCTCCGCGCCATTAGCGAAATAGTCGGAACTCCACCCACTCGCCGCGTGTCAGCAAGACCATTCGTATTCCTGTATTCTTTCACACCCCTGACACGATTCCATCCAGTTCGGCTGATACTTTTCTCTCTTTCCTCTCTATATTCGTCTGATATTCACACTACGAAAAATCTTGCCTTCCAATTGTAAAATAGTAATATATGTTATCATTGTAAGTATTGCATCCAAAAATTTCAGAGAAGAAGCTTAAATATGAATTATTTATGCGCACGTGCGGATTACTTATGTTATTTATCTAATTTTGATCCTATTTTGATATTGTCACGGTTGTTAATAATTACTGTATTAATTATTATTGATTTGTGTGCGTTTTAACTGTTTGTATTAATTATGCAACTTCTGGTATTATAATATATTAATGTTAATCAGCGATTCTTTTAGCTCTTACGCAACATTAAAGTAACTGAAATATTTATACAATGTCATTATGCTTAATACCATCATGGTTAATATTATTATGTCGCATTAGGACACATCAAACAGTTTTGTAAAATTTTAAGATTTTTTAATAACTATAGCTTTTAGAAACAAAAGTACAATCAATTCGATTATCTCTGCCAAAAGAAAGAATTAATTTTTGTAAGTGGAACAATTCAATCTTCGTTGTTTATCGTCACAATTGTGACAAAAACAGATGTTCACCAGCGACTTACGAGCAAGTCGCGAAGGTTGACACACGATGCGCGCGTATCGGGTCTATATTCAAATCATCTCCCTTTATCATCCACGGTAACAGATGTTCGTCCATCGATCACGACGAATCTATTTTTGGACTGACGCTTCTTTCGGAACGTCGACTACACGTCCGGATAAAAGATGCATCGATCGCAGATAGTGTAACGCCTTCGTAACGTGTAGCGAAATAATTACTCTCTAATGAGACCCTCTAACATCCAACAGAGGCGAACTCAAACGAGAGAGTGCAGCATTTTTTCGAAACTAAGTTTGTGGCTTGATTTAATTATCAACTGTTGATTAATGAAGCGTGCAACTTCCGCCAAGTTTTACTCGCGGAAACGAGTATAAGAAGATCGATCGCGCTAAACGCGCTACACACCTCGCCTTGACTCACTATCGAGCGGCGGTTCGTCAAATGCGAGTTAACACACTCGCGTACTATAAAGGCCACAGAGAATCACGTTTATAGTAAAAACGCAGTTAAAAGTGCGACATACTTGCTATGCTCAATAATAATTGAATAAGCGAAATGAATACAAAGGAGTGAAGCTTTGTTCTTTCTATACTCTCGACCGACATTGTTCCGCGACGACGAGTGTAATAAATATTTTATTTTTGCCACGCTGTGTATTTGAGATCTGCTGTCGTAAATTTAAAGAGAGCGTCTATAAATCAGACCGTAGAAAAAGTAGGATATTTCATCAACAAAGGGGATTCAGAGTTCGCGTCGATCGCCTCAAGATTCCGCGCCCCACCGTCGCGATCGAGATCGAATACTTGAGCAACTTCGTAACGCCCGTAGCTGGAATTACAGCGCAGCCTTAATAGGATCGAGTTACTTTGCGCGCAACGCCCTGAGCGAGCAAACTCGTCGCCGACGAGTCTAAACGACAGAACGGGAGAGCTTTGCTATAGCGGACGTGGCTGGCATCCGTCCGCGCGATGTAGTAGTAGCTCGGCGATGACGATGGCCGCGAGATAAACTTAGGCATGTTTGCCAAGCAATCAAATATATGAGTGGAAAGTCTCGCGGCGTTATCGATCGGTTCGAAGCGGACCTTCTCCCTTGATGGTGGTGCACGAGGGCCGGTTGAACGCAGAAGGAAGGACTCGGGACGAAAACGGGCGAGGGATCACGAGGAAGTCCACGAAACTCTATTCGACGTGGGCAAAAGGCTGACCATCGGTCTTGTCCGTTGTTTGTTGTTCGCATGGGGTAGACAGAAGGAGACCGGCAAACATAGTTTTCGAGCTTTCGAAAGGAACCATCGAGTTCGCTGTAATTGTACAGCTATTGTCATACATAGCGTGTTCTTAAGTTGCTTCTTGCCTATCTTTAACAAGATCAAGTAATCTACAAGTTACGTAAATTATGTATCAACATGTGTTATATTTCACATGTTAAAATACAAGTTAGCTTGTTCTCGATTACCGAGACGCTTTCGTATTCTATCTTAATGTTTCTTTGGTTTTTCAAGTACAATGATATATGAATATATATGCAATAAAAAAGTGTTTATATATATTTATTTATTTATCTATATATGTATTTTTACATACAAGATGTCAACAGACAGAAAAACCTAAAGTTTCGTGAAATTCGAGTTCTTTATTTCCGTTCGAGCTTGCATCTCGTCGATGCGAAAAACGCCAAAGAAAAATCTCAAGTACGCATCGTCTCCGAGACATATTCCTGGAAGGGAAAGATGGTAGAGGAACGCTTTAGAAACTCGGACGAATTCTTACGTCCGCCATATACTCCAGGATCCACAGAATTCGACAGGGATGTCCGTAGATTTATCTGATTTCACCGATCCTTCATTCGGGAGGATTCCGCATTTCGGTCATTTTCTTTTCTATCGTGAATTTCCTCGTGAAGCGCGATGATCTCAAACATTTTCCGTTTGAATTCCGCGGATTAATGCGATAAAAAAGATTGCATTATTCGATTTTTTCTGTCACAAGAAATACATAAAAAAATGTATGATGGAATAAATGTTTTATATACCTACTTTTCGAAACAATTGTACTTAATTGTGACTGTGTATTCGCGTGCGCGTAGATCTCGATTACGGTTAAATATCTGAGTTTTCAAGATTCAAAGGCCTGATTAATGTAGCGGCATGAGGTTGACATGGCGACATTATCATCGGTACAATGGACGCCAGGTGTTTCAGACAGGAAGGCTGGAGAGGCAAGGTGTATAATGCCGTCAAGCAACGCCATTTAATGAGCTGCCGGGAACAAAGCGGGAAGAATCGCTTCGTCATCTTTTTTTTCGTGCTCCAATTACTTAGCGTTTTAAAACAGTTGTACCCGATTATCTTTTCGTCTTTCGTCCCCTTCCTTCATCTAACGCACCCTGTGCGGCGTGCGTTATTCTTTCGCGAGAATTAGTCCGGGAAATAAATCAAATAACGTAGGCATTATAAAGCTGTCAATTTTTCTTTTAACAAGCATGACGTGCATGCTCATATAATACGTCAACAAGGTTTCGAAACTTGATATATCGATCGGAAGCCTAAAATTATCCGCCTGTTCCTGTTTTCTTGTGTCACGTCGTCCAACGAAGCAAGGGACGAGAGTTTGAAACTGGATGTCGAAGACGAGGGATGCTGAGATCAGAGGAAGGTCCAGGGCTTAAGAAAGGGACGGGTGCCGGGTACGTTATCGTGTCGTACTCCAGCAGGTACGAGGGATGGGCGCCCTCTTTTCGCTCTAATTCCCTTCAATCCTGATCCCGTCCCATCTCCCAGAAGCATATCGCAATCGGGTTTCGTTTATTTTTCAAGAGGCGCCCTGCTCGAGACAGAAATTGGCGAGTATATTGGGCGATATTCGATCCTCGAAAAAGCTTAATCTGATTTTTAGAAGCGCTGCCGCGTTACGCAATTCTCGCGCGATGCGTCAGACTCCAATGCATTCCGGTTGGCTCTGTGACCTTAACGCGATTAAATTAAATTCGATTACAGCTTCCATCGATTGATATTTCACGAAGCGAAAAGCTCGAGGCGAGCTGGCCGAACCAAATTTGCCATCTATTAATCCCAATTTTCCGAGAAAAAGAAGATAGAAAAAAGCCCGAAATCCCGCTATCGGCCACTTCAGCGTAAAACGTCGATTCGCATGTCGGTCGGCGACGGGAAACTCGATTCGCAGGCGAGGAATCCATGAAGTTGCCTACCCGCGATGTAACACATCGGTATTAAGGTTTGCTCTCGAACAAGTTCATTTTCAATAGATCAGTCGCGACAATCCGGCGGATTATCCTGCTTATGCGATGCGCGTAAAAGATGACAGAGCTAGATTGTCCGAATATCGTTCCATCCCCCCGCGACGATACAAATAGTTATTGCACGAAACCGTGGCCACCGTCGTCTCGGATTACGAAGCGCTTGTCCGCGCGCGGTAAACATCTTTTATTAAAGTGCACGTTGCGCTCCGCTGGCGCGTCAATTTTTCAAAGAGCCCTCGAGCTCTTTGTCTTCGCCGTGTCTCCGTCTAACTACTGGCGATGAGCGCACGTGGCGAACGGGAGAGCGATTAATCGTTCCATCATCGTCGCGGACGGCCTCGCTCCGCGACAATGGCGGAAACGGAACCCCCTTCGCCGCGGATCTCGCTCTCGCGAGGAGATAAAACGGGATAAAACTATTTTTACTCCCTTCCGGGATTTCCGAGTGGTGGCGCGAAATTTTCTTGGCGAAGAAAGGAAGCGCGGCCGCCGCTCCTCGCCCGCGGCCCTCCTTCCGGCGAATGAATAGCGAACGTCACGAGCTCTATTTAATCCTTCATTTCGCAGTAGTAGTCATTTCTCTCTCTCTGTGCGAAAATTCAAAAACTCGTGCGTTTTTGCGAGCATGTTATACAGCGTGCAGCGCTCGTTATGCAATACTTAAGACTCATATTGCGAAAATTCAAAAACTGTATTTTTATAAAGTGTAAGTGTCAAAATGTCGCGCTATTTATCTAACAGAAACTGTCTTTAGATATAGATAACAAGGTCTTAAAGCTCTTATCAAAATGTATAAAATATTTAAGAAATAGTATTAATAATAAATATAATAATAAAATATAATAATGTTTAATGCGGAATGTGCATTTTGCACCGTGTTTATGGTACTCTTGTTGTTTCAGGCTGTGCATTCGTGAAACTCTCGTCGCACCAAGAAGCACTGGCGGCGATAAACTCTCTACACGGTAGCCAAACTATGCCGGTGAGTATCCATCGTGTAATATTACAACGACGAGCGTTGGCCGACCATCTCCTCTCTTCGATCGACGCGCTGTATCTTTTTTTTTTATCTTCCGATCCGCCTCTTCAGCCGATGACCGCCAGTCATCGTGTTCATGGACGCCGGCGCGTATTTACGCTCGGAAAATGTCACGTACGCGATATTAACGGAAAGGAGGGTAAATATTCATAGAAGCGCCATAGCTGACGAGGGGGGTGATATGAATATCGAGGATAGGGATGCGCTACGCCATGACCGATAGGGGGGAGGGAGACGTCAGTATAGATGGCCGTCTTCCGTTATGGGGACAAGGGGGTTGGTAGGTGGCAGTCGCCGGAGATCGGACCGGGTGGCCGTAGCAATGGCTGTCGTGCCTGCAAACACCCCAGTAATGACTGGCCAAACAGAAATCTGCATAACACTTGGAGAAGCGCTACTCGCCCCCTCCGCCGCGCAGCCCGCCGTGAGAGCGTCCCTCGGTCTCCGTCAAACCGCCGAACTTTCCCGGCTTAGGGTCGGACCAGGAATTCCCAGTTGTAATTGAATTGTCAGTGAGTTCCGTCCGGGATTCTACCTGCTGATTGGCGAAACTTTGCAAAGCCGCTTGCCGGACCCCGATCGTCCTTGTCGGCGTTATTGCCTATCGACCGTCGCTCACGCTGACACGCATTGACGCGCCTAAGGGACTTTGCGTTTCAGACAATTATTAGACCCTACAATGCGCAATCAAGATCGAGGTGAAGACTGCAGCTAATCGTCTCTATTACGTATTTGTGTCTTTATCATCCTTCACGTTAATAACTTCCCTCAGGATTACCGCAGGATTACCAGGAATGAATATCAAAGAATTAATGTACATATCCACGGAAACTCTGGATTAAATTAAATGAATCAAACTCACATTTTCCTATGAGCTCTTAAAAATTTGACTTACACAAGTACAAAATCAAGTCGATTTTTTGTAAGTCAAAGCTACAGCTCGGGGGGATAACGAGATCTCCGTTGCATATTTTATGTTTTTGTATGCGAGACCGTCAGAAAGGATGCTTGACGCCGCTTTTGGTAACCAACGGGAGATTCGCGGTTCACGTCGCGCATTAATACGCGCGTACATGCATGAATCATCGCGCGTCGGGCTGACACACCGCTAGGGGTGGAAGCGCAGGCTGGTTACGTGAATATTACTCGTTACAACGTCCCTAATCTAATAGCCGAATACGGACGGAAGACGTGGTTGGTGGGGGGCAGGGCGGACGACTTCAGGACCACGACTATTTGCTCACGAAAGAGGCACTGACAGCGCGCGCGGGCCGTAATATGCAGATTGCTTAATTATCGCGACGAATTATGCAAATCTGGACGCCGATGTTACGAGATTTCATGGCATGGCCGAGGGGACAGGGAGGGGTGGCAAGGGAACAGGAGCGACGGCAAGTGTCGGGGTTAACGCTTTCGCCGCGAAATACCGACCTTCGACCCTGAACTGTTCGGCCTAAAAGAGGCACGAAAAGGCACATGGTAACGTTCTACACGGACGGATTAATTATTGCAGTGAATTATGCAGATCTCGACGTTATGAAATTTCGCGCCAGCGAATCACGCGAGTGGTTTATATAGTACGGCGTTTAAAATAGTCATATTTTTTCTTTTGATGCGTATAAGAGATGAAGGGACTCATAGATTTAATCTCTATTTGACAACATTGCAAAATGTTGATACCCTTGCCTCGCCATTACTTGAAGCTCAGACAACAACGGAGGCATGAGACTGAAAAGTTCTCTCGCACTCTCTCGGGCGAATCGACAAATCTTTCGTAGAAAACAATCGGCATCGCGGAGAATTGGTATTATGGAGCCCCAAGAGTAATTCGGTTTGACTGTGTTCGTTCCAGTTTTCTCTGACCCGGCAAGATCAACTCCTTCCAATTTCCCCCTTCTCTCTGTCTGCTCACATGCTCAGAGCGTCGATCCATATAGGCACATATGTGCGCGCATAAAAATGTCGGCTGTATGTACGGTCGCACACGTATGTCATCTCGCGTGTGTGCCCCCCTGCTTTCAGCCACTCGACACGTCGACACTCTCGGTCACGAAACTGCATTACGAACGCAACATCTCGGCTCATACCTACGAAATGAGATATTGATTTGCAATCTGATACTGTAATACACGACGACGCGCTGTCGGCCTGCAGACGACGTACTGGCTCGTAGCGGAAGCGTGAAATCGTAACACCTTATGAAATCCACATGATGCAGGTGTGCATCGTTGGCGGATTATTCTTTTTTTTACGAATGCAATTAAACAGATTTCTTTTGACAATTCTTTACACTGGTCGCTTAATTCGCAATGGCAAAATTGTAATTTTGCAGTAGATATAATGAATATAGCTAAGACATTGAGACAAATGTGTGTATGCATATTTATATTATGCATATTTATACCTGGCAAGATTACGCGCGCTGTTACACAATTTTGGAAATCATATATTGAGAGCATTATTTTATCGGCAAGCGTCATAAACATAATTAATTCTTTAATTTGTATTGAACCAACAAAATTATTTCGAGATCTATATATTATTGTAATGCAAATATGTAGTTTGAACGCAATGATACATAGATTATACGTTTCCCGTTGAAAACGCGGTGTTTTTAACAGATACCCCGGTACGTGTAGCCGCGAGATTAATATTACAGCACTTTCGCTGACAATGCAAAAACATTACCATAAAACTTCTCTGCTATAAGCATTTTACTTCGTTTTCACGAGCGGAGTAATGCGATTTATGCGTCTCGTATTTACGCGTCACGCGTCAGGTAATATTTCTTTGGGCGCTCAATATTTTAACCGATTTTACAATCCATCGTTCGGAGATATTACACGCGGAAAGTTTTTAATTTCTAACAATACGGAGATGTTTATTCGCACCGAGCACCGGGTGTAGTGTGCGAACGTTTTTTACCGATTTCACGGCCCGTATAATGCGGTTTACACTTCTCGCAGTGACGCCCCTACCCTACCTCTCCCGGCTCGAGCAATATTTCTCCAGCGGCTCAATGTATTCCCAGATTCCGCCGTTCTCTCGTCTCTCGTAACTTTAAACCCAAATTTTTTTTCCGAATAAACGCTTTATGCGGAAGTAACTTTACCATACGCGGGGAACGCCAGTAGCATACGCATTTGTGTAGACTACAAAGGTTCTCCGGAGTAATGCTTCATAAAACGTGTCGCAGAAATTTTCATCGAGACGGGCGACACGCTACAAATCGCGACACCGTCATGCGAAATGTTGAGCTAATGCTTTATTCTCCCGACTAAAGGATTGAATCTCTCCACTCGCGACCCAACGATAACCCAACGCGACCGAGAGCGCGCTCGCGCTTCACGCGATGCTGTATCAGATGCGGCAGCAGTATCACACCCCCGTGTTTGGGACTTCTCGCACAGCTTTCTCGTTTGATCGCATCGATCCACTGAGGCTGTTTACACGTCTCGAATCAGAGGCGCATTCGTGCATCACGCAACGGGCAATATTTCTCCAGGGGCTCAATATTTCCGTGCGTGGAATTTGCTTCTCTCTTTCAGTCCCTGCCTCTGCCCCTCTCTATTTCTCTCTCTCTCTCTTCTGTGTCTCGTGTGTGTCAATGCGGCGGTATGCGACCGAGCCGGCCCCACGTAGTTATGCTTTCCGAAGCGTGTGACATTTCTTGTCACGCCTCGCGTACCCTCCGACGTCGCGCTCCACGCGCACCGAAATCTCCCCCTCGCGTACATCATATATCTCCCGGAAATGTCGCGTAATAAAAGTAAAAACCGCGTGAAGTGTTTCGCCGCGCCGTGTCAAGACGAGCACGAATCGTAGAACGACATCCCATTGGTCCTATTTGCGTAACCTTCGCATGCAATTGTTGTTTCGCAGCGAAACGATCGAGAGATGAACGTCTATCTCGTCACAATAGTTTAAAGCAATCCGGAGCACGCAGCCAGTGCTCGAGTGATGTTTCGGTCCTGACATAGTGACAAAAAAATTCTCAGACATTTATTAAACTTTAAACTACTAATTTGAAATTTTATTAATTAATGCATTGAATGCAGGTTGATTATATTTATATGGTATTTAGAATGCAGCACATAGCAATTACCAATAGAGACCCGATTAAACGAAATAATACATTTGACAGGGAAAAATGTAATTGCTCTCTTTTGATCAACTCTCTTTTGATACGCGAGCCTTGATCGAGCTTTGTAAAATTAATCGAAATTTACATATATGAGCGAGAGGGACAAAAAGAGGACGCATTTAACGTGTTAAATTGGATTTTAAATAGACAGGCACTCATTATAAGAGTTCCGCGGAAATGACGGACAAGGTACCAGAATAGCCAATTGAAGTTATTCCGAATTTAAGTGAGTACACACGATTCGCAGGATGCACGACATTTTTTGAATTTATACGGAAGAGGAGTTCAACAATAACATATTTGTCAAAAGACTGTTGGAATGGACATTGACGCGGGCGATCAGGCACGCAAACTTGAAAAAATTTCATTAAGCCGAGAAGAGCTCGCGGATCTGAACGTAACGCGAACGTAACACGGGGGAGGGACACCTCCATCTCCGGCCGGATGTTGCTTCTCTCCTCTCCCTCTCTCTCTCTATCTCTCTCTGGTCGGGGGCAGCGTGCACAAGCGGAAAGTGGATGGAAGGAAATTGTCTCTGCATTAACGGAGGCTCGGAAACTGCTCCCAACATTTAATTAAAGACATTCCCTGAGTAATTCCCCGGCGGCCTCGTAATTGCATTGCTTTTATCTCCAGTACAACTGTTACTTGTTTGGCGGGTCTTTCGTGTGTATCGGGAGTCAGAACGACCGCGGAGCCCGAATCTACGCGTAGAGGGAGAAGGATGGAGAATGGACGACCGTGGAAAAGAAGCGCGATCGACCGTGAGAGCCCGGGAGCCCATCAGCAAGATCCCGTCCTTACTGCGGGATTCGAAGCGATTATTCGTACGATAAGGCTCTTGTCGTGATTCCTCATTGTGCGCCGACTCCCCCTCCGTTACAAGGTGGTATCGTCGAATCGATACGAACGTATGCGGCATCAAGAGGCGGCGCGTTTGTGATAGAGACACCCCGTCAACAAAGCGACGCGATGTTAACGTTAATAATTGATTTCCGTATACACTGAAGCGAGCACCAATTTCAGCGGATTTCGACGGTCGGCCTGTTCTTGCCTCTTCATTACGGTAACTAATAGAACAAGTCTAGGTAGATCAGCATGAGTAGCTTATGCTTGATGTAGGATCCATTAGAGCAGAAAATATATTTAAATAAATTGTAAATAGGAACTGAGAGGCATAAAGATGCAACAACAATAAAACGTATAAAATATAAAAGTAGAGAGAGAGAGATGATGATGATGAGAATACTTAAATATTCAATAGCTATTTAGAAAATCACAGAAAGATGAATATTGAAAAGGTTAAAGAGACGATTTTAATTTTTCATGGCGCGCATGATATTTTATAAAACGTGTCTCGCTTGTGGAAGTGATACGTATACATCTTCTGTCGTTTGTAGCTACAAATTTTTTTACGACTGCTTCGTTTCTCCTCGTACTTTACGCTTTATCGCCACTCGACCTTTTGCGAGCGCAGCCGAAATCTTTCAATGTTATCGATTTGATGTCGCTTTACGGTCTTCCAATTAGCTGCTTGCCCGTCGACATTTAAAAGCAATCGCGAGTGCGGCTCGTAATTTGAAATACACCGACGAATTGGATCGTCCGTTCTTGTATTACGGTCCGACAGAGAATCACGTGAACGAGAGGGGCAATCGGCGTTCCGGCCGATCTTGCGGTTCCAGTTGTATCTATTGAAATTACCGTCTAGCGGATTGGCAAGTGTGATGGTGCGGCTAACAGGAGAGCCTCCAATCAGCAGGTAATTGCTTCATTCCGTTGGCAAGGCCTGCCCAATATTGTAGCCCCCTGAGCTAAGCTCGACGCCGTAGCGCTGCTTCAAGTATCTCCCCCGAGCGGAGATACGTTAACTTTTACCTTGGAGCTCTGCCAGCATCGATTTACAATCAATATCTCCGGTTAAATGAGAAACGTGGCGAGATACCGACAAAAGTGCGGATATAAAAATCATCGACCACGCGTCTCTCCTTTCTCTCTGTCTTTTTCTTTTGTCTTCTTCTCTGTCTTCCCGAGGATTGACAAATTCAAGCAGACAGCGTGTACGCGTGGATGAAACATCAAACGCGACGCGCAACCCACAGCCGCCGGCTCATGAAATCATAATGGAGAAGAAAGCGCGTGCTTTAATATCGACATTTTTAAAGGGGCAACCTTAACGGGGGCGACGCGTAGGACAGACATAACGAGCAAGGGGGAAGCAGCGGCAGTGGTGGCAACGGTAGCGGCGGTGGCTTCAAACGTTCTTCGCATGATACCCCCGCTCTCGAGAGGACGGCTTTTCCTTTTCGCGTGCAGTTCAGAACGTTGGATCGGAATTAATGAACCGTAATCCCCCAATAATGAGGCTTCGGCTTCACTGGCTCCGATACGACCTCGTCGTTTCTCCCTCGCAACCCCGAGCCCGCACCACGCCTCACCACCCTCGTCCTGCCTCGCTTCGCCACAGCCTCGTCTCCTCCATGCCGTACACGTGCGCGCCGGCGTATATATGTGCTCGCGTAAATGTCACATACACCTTATGGGCACCTACGTTATACCTGCGTGGTGCGCACAAGGCCTTCGCAACACGGGACTGTCGACGCGAGACAAATTGTCTTCCCCGTGGTGAACACGCGTCGATGCCGTTCACCGCGCGGCTCGACGATTTTTCTCGCACGAGAGGACGGTGCGCGCGGATCGACACGCATCGCGGCAGTTACTTGAAAATTCGATGCTTCAAATTTTCTTTTTTTGGGAGGAAGGTTTTTTTACGTCAACACTGACCTCGAACTCGTTAATATTTAGAGCGTGCGACGCACTCAATGAACATAAAGTATCGCGGTGGGCGCTCAAATGTGCCCTCTAAAGATTCTCGTAATTGCTGCCTGGACCATAATTTCGCAACGAGAACATCCCGACAAACTGTTTGAAAAGGGGAAAAGGAAAGACAGATTTACAACGTTAAACGTGAATGCAATCATTGCTGCTTGTAATGAGTCTCTCAAGTGGATTCGTTTTTACGAAGGAATCTGAATTTAAAACTGTCTCGGTTCCTGAAGAAGATTGTAAATGGAAGAAATGCAGGAGAATTTATACGTGTACAAAAAAAGTGGAATAGTATTAGACTGTTAAATGTCTTTAGAGTATTTCGTTTAATCTTATATTCTGTTTTTTTTTCTATTTTGTACAAGCAATGAAAAATGGAAATAGACGCAAATATATAATTAGATATTAAAACTTTTCGATTTAAATGCTTTATGATCTCAATTTATTTATTTTAATTTATTATCTCTTTGTAATGATATCAATACATCGAAAAATCTAAACTGGCAAATTTTAGACAAATTAGACATCGCAGCGTTAAAAACAAATAGCGTTTAAAGAACGCGAGAGTATCACAATGTTTCGCAATTTCACTCCTTTGCGAAGCTTTAAAGAGCAACGCAAACGCGTATAGCCGCAAGCTGCAAAAGAGGGGATATCGCGAAACTCTCAATATTAGTTGTAGTTGCAGTAACGCGGAAAGTTTTATATCCACCTGCGGAACTTTTATGCCTTTGTAAACTGCAGCTGGCCGTTGATTTTCTCGCGACCCTCGCGGTTATACGCGCGTTTGACCCCGTTCGAGCTCCGCGACTGCAAACGGAACTTTTAATAATCGAGGTGCTCGTGTAGGTACGAGCCCTTCAGTGCTCAAAAACGCCAAACGCAGAGGCGTGTCTGCCGCACACGTTGCCGAGGGTGAAATCACGGTTAAAAAGCTGGAGGAGGTCGCGATTTCAACTCGCATGGAAAGTCACGCTGTAACCTTCCAAGTCTCCGACCTTGCAATATGAATTATCGACTGCAGCTTCTCGTTATAACACTGCGCACGAGCTTCGAAGTACGAACATTCCCAGTCGCAAAAGGCAAGCCTTCAATTTTGCCCCCTCTCTTCACCTAATCGCAGTTATGCAATCTCATCTTCAGTAGACGAAAGTTATTTGCACTTTTTCAAAAATATGAGAAAGAATGATTCGCTCGAATTACGTAGAAAATATCTGTAAGAGAGGGTAGACAGACTTTGTCCGAAAACCGCCTCGCTCCAAAAGCTCCCGCACCCGATTTCGTTCGCCACGCCAACACCCATTCAACGACCACCCTCCACATACCTAAACGTCTGGCTATTCGAAACGACATAGAAAGGAAGAAAAAATAAAAGCGTTATAATAAAAGCAAAATTTGGCGCGGCGACGCGACGAGCGAGTGTTTCTGACAGCGTCGATTGGCGTCGCGCAAAATCGTCCCCCTCTTTCGTTTCGGGAGCAAACATTTAGCGCCCACATTGCAGCTATATCTTGACGCAATACGTTGCCACTGGGGTGTCGATGTGCGGGATGCCAGGCTGTGCGCACATGCTGAAAACGTCCAGGGTCGCCTTTGAAGCCACCGAGGCGACGTCTCGATCGATCTAATAGGAACGGGACACGATGTATCACAAGGTGACGTCCCGTGGAAATCTGTCGGGCGGATATATCGCGTTACCGGTCCGACTCTGTCCTCGTCGTTAAATTACAAGCAATTGCGAGCGTATACGCCTCGCTGATGAATAACGACCTCGAGCCTTTTGTAGGGAAATTCTCGCGTGGTGAAGACGGTCGGCCGATTATCGATATACGCCCCAGTTGTCATTAATGCATGACAGTCATTAAATGCATCACGCTATAGCGCGAATCCTTGCCATGCCTTTCCGATCTTATTGTCCATGCTGTTTTTCAGCGTGTACGGAATCTGCAGATTGATATTCACGTAAAACGATTTGCAGTTCTGATTTTGACGCCATACATGCGCGCCAGTGCATGAAACTTTTATCTTCCATATCTCTGACATTTTTGATTAAATTCCTTTAAAGAAATATTCCATATAATTTAATACGCATAATATTTGACAACATTCTTATTCGATATAAAATTAAAATAAATATTATATTAATAAATTGATGAATTATTATATATCGATAAATTGAAATTATATCTTGTATATTTTGCTGTATATCTATTATTTTTAACTAATTTAGATTTTGATAGAGTCATCGAACAATTTAATTCAATTAACGCTGATATTCATATGGATAATTGAGCAGTTAATTAATGAAATCTTGCATGACGAGCTATTTCAAGCATTTTCAGAAAATGAATTACGTCCATTGCAAATCCATCTAGGCACACTCTTGCCATAAGATTCGTTTTCCATTATGTAAAAATCTCTAATTGCAACATGAGAACTTTGCGTGTAAAAAGAAAGATCATTCATCATGATTGGTATTGATTTAACGTCATATGAATGTTAATTAGTTAAAGTACATTAATGGAGGATGTTAAAAAAGATTTTGTTGTGACTCCATACATCATCCGAATTTCTGAATATACCATCTTCAAGCTCAATTTTCAAGGTGTTCCCTAACGCCCACACACTTTTCAATTGTTTTATCGTATTCAGGTCAAAATCTATAAAAAAACACTATCCCTTTTACTTACACCTTTTTGGGCAGAAATCGGCACTTTTTTAACATCCTTCTTTGGAGTAAGCATCGCATGAATGGAAGTTATAACTCATTAAAATCATGAAAGTTATAAACTAATCGGAAGAAATTAGTTGAATATGCTTTTGCTTATATATTCTATCATAATTTTAGGCTTTTTGCATAAAGATGTTGGGGAACAGAAAATAAGCTACGTAAAAAGGGGGAAGCGGAACAGGTGCACGCGAGAAAAGCACAACGCCATGCAAAGTCGCGTGACCGAAGCTAAAAGTCTCGTTACGCAAGTTGTAATATTACAACCGTTATATAAACTCAAGTACGTCGGCATTTGCATTGATGACGTGAATATAATGTATCACCGGCAGCCCGAAAGCAGAGCTTTTCTCCGCAGCCACAATGGCCACTGACCACCTGTTGCCTTTCCATTTATATTTTAGACGTCGTGAGAACGTCATTGCCTTACATATCCTCGCGAACATCTCAAGAGGGGCGAATTCTTTTTTCATGCAAAAGGATCGTTTTTTCCTCGTACATTTTATGCCTGCGCTCCTTCGTTTAGCGAGTGTTGTACGGAATACCATATTTTTATCTTCTTATACAATACGTACTGTTTGATGTTATTTTGCATTACTTCTTCACGAGGTTCACGATTATAAGTTTAATTTCAAAAAAGCTAGAAAATGTTTAATGATAATGGAGAACGAGCTTTTTCTATGTTCAAACTGCAATTATAACTCGACAACCTAAACGAACCAAACTTGCATGACAAGTTGATTTAATAAAGATTTCCCTCGTCTTCTTGTTCACATTTTTTGCGCAATCCTAGCATAATGCATAACGTGATAATATACGTTCTTATTTACCCAATTATAAAAGTGCGGTTAAAACAGGTCGTTTTACTGTATATTACGTTGTTACAAATTATATAGGTAACGTGCTGCGGAAATCGTTAAATTATACTGGTAATCCATGTCGTATAAGATGTGCGATATTCTATAAAAATTCTGCCATTACGAGAGAGAGAAATGAAAATTTTCCATTATCTGTTACAGGGTGCGTCATCCAGCATAGTGGTAAAATTCGCAGACACTGATAAAGAGAGACAACTAAGACGCATGCAGCAAATGGCCGGGAACATGAGCCTCCTTAACCCCTTCGTCTTCAATCAGTTCGGCGCTTACAACGCTTACGCTCAGGTGGGTCGTGTTACCGTTAATGGCTCTCGCGTTACCGCATTACCGCCTTGTTGTCCTCGTTACCACGACTCACAATCTGCGATGGTTCGTCCCTCGTTACTCTCGGAAATGATCGGCCGAAACTCGATGCCGTCGCGTTAACGCCAACATGCAAAGAGGGTCCGCAACGCAATCACCCCTTTCGTGGTTTAATTTTTCCCAGGATTACGTGATCAGGCTGCGAGAAGGGAGAAGAATAAAAAATAAAGTTACACGACACATTTAAAAATGGTTAAATGATGATTGGAAGCATGATGTTTTTTCATCAATCCGGAATAAAGATTTTCTTTTTAACATAAAGATATTCTCCTTATTGTAGCAGCAAGCGGCGCTCATGGCAGCCGCGACCGCACAGGGAACGTACATCAATCCAATGACCGCATTGGCCGCTGGACAATTGCCGCATGCATTGAACGGCATGCCAAACCCCGTGGTCCCACCAACTTCCGGTAAGTTTACACCTGACTAAGAGAATTAGAACGATACCCTGCGGCGGTGAGTATTTCCACGGGAAGAGCTCGCTCGTCTCTCATTTCTATTGTAGTTTCCAAGAGAAATTTATATTTCCACAGAATAAAATTTAAATTGGTCGAGTCGAGATTTCTGGCAGAGATTTTCATAACTTATAATTAATCAAAGTGCACTCTCTTGTATATATTGTCCCAGTAAACTGTGTTCCTTGCTCGCAAACATCCGCGTACACGTTCCATTATTTAGCATTCTTTTCATGATTATACGTAGATATTACAATGTTTCCTTCGGAGTTTACTCAACATTCAGTTAATTCAAAATATCGAGCTATGTATGGTGGAAGATATAACGTATACATCATGTTAATTTTAACAAAAAGCGTCTCCGTTACACACGCGATAGTATTAGTTAATAACAGTTTGTAGAGATTACGCGAAATGCATTTTTTCAATTCGAGTTAATCAACTAACAGCATCAATCCGATAAAATGCGCACTTTAGCAAAAAGAAAGGAAGCACTCGAGGGCACACGAATTATCCGCTATCAATCCGATAGCCGTCCGACTTCGGTGATATAAAACATCTCTCCCGTCCGGTCGCCATTTCTCCTCGGTCTGCTTCGTACAGTTTTACTGGATTCCCACGACAGACGAGGCGTACAGTCGGTTGCCTTATAACCGACTCATAAATCAATACAACATTTTCATCGAACGTGACTCAAGCGAGAGATATTGCCGGTACCGCGAAACTTTATCGAAAGCTCGTTGTAGAGAAAGAAGGAAAAGCCAAAGAAACGCCTCTTCCTTACCCCGTTTCACTCACACTTCTCCTTGCCCTTCCTTCTTCTTCCGTTTTTCTTGCTCGCGCCCCCAGCGTGGCGATGCAAGGAAGAGCGGACGGGGCCGAAGTGCTGCAGAAAAGTAAAGTAAGCGCGGAAATCGGCTCCGTTATACGTCGAGTCCCGTCGAGCGGAAGGTAATACCGTTTGATAGGGAAATAATATTTTATTTCTCCGCCAAACCTCGTCCCGTCTTCCGCCCGCCGCGTCCATCCGCTTTGCTCCGTCCCGAAGATTACCGGAGCAGCGGGCTTTTATTTCCAACGAAACGATGCAGCCGCAAACTCTGCATACAGGGTGGCACTTTCAGATCTGTGTATCAAAAAATCCGGAGAATTCGTGATTGTTTTAACCGCGTTTTAAAGTAAGTAAATATAAAAGAGCAATGTGACGATTCTCGTTAATAACATCTCGAGAACCGAAATGGAACTATCTCAGTCACGGATAAATACCTCAACAATGTGCTTTTTTACGGATGTACACCTCGAAACAAGGTAGCCTCGCAGAGTTTATAACACGAAGTCTTTGTTGCGTGCGTGACGTTTTTCAGAGCGGCGAACGCTATTCTTCCAGCCGCCGTAAAATCTCACCCCGTATATGAATCGCTCGATTACCTATCTGCCCAGCCGAATCAACAACGCGGGGCGCATATCGCACAGTCACGGGAGTTTAAGTTTACGATGTATCGTCATACCCGATGCACGTAGCCGGGCTACGAGCGAGGGATGTGCGCGTATCTAATGTAATCCAGGGGTGTTGCCGAGGCATCGAAATCCTTTCTGTTCCGGACGAAAGGCTATCTTTCGTGGTCATAGATTCGATTCGAATATTAAAGTGTCGATGCTTGGTTTTATTTGGTAGCCGTGTGACGTTTGGAGAACTCCTTCTCTCGAAGAATTTCCGGAATCTCATGTTGCATCGGACGGGAGATCGTTGAGGGTAATTTTAATTTGAGAAAATTGCGTTTGATCGGACCGCGAACACGTCAAAGTAGGAGTTGTGTGCCCTTGATTGTAATATATTCACCGTAATCGCTTGCCGTAACGCGGTAGAAGTAACAGATATTGCCCAAACATGGTTGCATCTCGTTACCTGCGCCGAGCGATATTGAGGCGATACTGAACGTTGGTCGCCGGTGCGATCAACGCGTTATTAACATGACCCCAGGGCTTTGATCGCTGATCCGAAACGCATCATCGACACAGACAGGAGACAAACCGTGACGACCTTTCCGCGTGAAACTTCGTCACGTATCATAAATACAAGCATAAAGTTGCAAGTGATATCACGCGTGACTGTACATTGCGCAATAACGCGAGTCGTATACCGATCGCAAATTGAAAGAGGGAAACAGGGTGAAGTATGTGTCGTTCAAAGGAAGCCCTTTGACTGGATCGAGATCCCCATGATATCGATTCGGTACGAGGCTCTGGTCTACGGATCGGATCAACAACCCGAAGGTCCGTTCCGTTCGTCCGACCCCCTCAAACGCTGCGCGAGGCATACGGATCATTAACGTCCTTTCCCGGACCGACTGTTAATTACGTCTAACGAAGAGAAAAAGATGAAGAGAGAGATAGGAAGAGAGAGAGAGAGAGAGAGAGAGAGAGGGGTGAGGAATGCAAAGAGGGTGGCAAGAATGAGAAATGAGAAAATGGAGGAGAAAGAGTGCGGCTTGCATCCCGATCCGATGCTTCGCGCACAGAGGACGATCATGGTCGGTGTTGCAAGAGCAGGAGGGTAACCAGTGTGTACTGATCAGGTTTGCTCGTAGGTACCGGCACAGGGCAACCGGTTAACGGGGCGATACCGTCGTTACCGTCGCCAACGATGCCGAATTTTAACATGGCTGCTCAGACGCCGAACGGCCAGCCGGCAGGCTCGGATCCAGGTGTCTACACCAACGGCATACCGCAGACTTATGCGGGACGTGAGTATCAACTCAGGCGCAGCGCGCCGCCCCTGCGCAATACCCGGCCAATCGGCGGCGGACTTTATTATTCCGCGGGGATGTAAATAACTTCGCGCAGGCCAAGTACACCACCGAGTACGCCAGGCGGTACTCGCGCCTCGTACTACCCCTTGCCTCGTTGTGTGGAAGCGGCGCCGCCGCCGCCGTTTGTTTGCAAGGGACGCTGGAATTAATGACACGGGGTGCATACGCGGACCACCCGATATGCTAGTAAGCTTGGAGCGTCGCGGACTCCTGCTGAGATTTCCGTTCTGTAAAAGATCCAGAACGAGGTAACTCTGTTCTAATGATGAATTGTAGTTTTCGTTTGTCGTCTGTTTATCTCGGGCTTTTTTCGTCATTTAACAAGATATTTACAAAGTAGATGAATAGACTATAATAAAATCAACTCTACTGGCATTTTTCTCATTTGTACGCGTCTCGGAAATTTTCCAGACTGAAGATCTTTCTCTGCACCTTCCGCGAAGGTCTCGATCACGAAGGTTTAAATATAATATAGTCTTCGTAATGTGGATCGCCTTGACGTCGCGTAACGGATAGTTAGTAGATAATGAGAATGGCAATGTTGCGCAATCGTAGAGACAATAAATTTCACAATAAGCGACGTATGATCGGTGCTATATAGTCAATATTCCATTAATCTTCGGCCTTTATCGCCACTCGGATAGTCATTACCGAGTACCGGTTGGTACCTGAGTATATCGAGCGATATCGATTGGCCTACTGGGTATTGCGACAGGGGCCTATAGGCTAGGCCCTCTCCCCGATAAGAGCTGAGCTTACTGAAGTGTAGATGCCCTCCATCTGTCCATTCCAGCGCAGGGGCTACCCAACGGGGAGGCGGCACTTCAGCATGCCGCCGCGTATTCTGGAATGCAGCCTTATGCTGGAGTGGCCGGTAAGTGTTTCTCCAGTTTGAATTTTTGTCCACGGCTTGTCAAGATGCTGTCCACCCCTGTCCGTGTTTTCCGTGTTATAACTGTAGCGCGTTTAGCCCATCCAGCTCCATCCAAGCAGTATCGCTGGGTATTATCGACGTAAAAGTAGACACCGATATTAGACGAGGTACACTAACGTATCGCCCGTTCGTCGACTTTATACTTTGAATTGGACGAGCAATTTGACGCGTCCTACGTTTATCACCGCGTGCTATATACGATTAATGTCAATTATTGCAGTACGGAGAAATCTGACAACGGGGATAAGTTCTCACGATGTAAAATGAATGTAAAATTTATTCACGAACGTCACAGACGAACGCTGCTTCGAAAGTTTCATAAACGCGCATTATCGGTGACGTTTTGCAGCAGCCAGAACGAGGTGCCACGTGCAGCTCCGTTTTTAACGCGCGCCAGATAACACTTTGCGCGCTCGTCTCGCCCGGATGTTTCCTACCACGATCTTGAGCGGTTTGCGCGTCGTGTTTTTCGACGAGGAGCCCGCGAACGTCGCGTACGTAAAGGGAAAATGCATCGGAACGTCCAACATTTACGTGCTTTTATCCGGGCGCCATCGAAGCACTTACCTGCGAAAAATTCGATTTTGCTGATCGCGTTGCTGGTTTGTTTGCATGCAACTATGGCCGCATGCGTGTATACATACATCCATACACATACACACGGACCGACACGTATGTACAGCATACGCATACACATGAAATACCACACGTACACGTCATACATGATCGTGGTGCGCGTCAACGTTTCGTTCTATAATGCTTCTGCTGTGGTGCTACGATGTACTTCGATGTCCTTCTAAATGTACTTCGTGTACATATTATATTGTAGTTTTACACGTTACACGTCCTCTCTCCGTGCATGCTCTCTCAGCGAGATCGACGGCGACCATATCCACCATCGACCGTCGACATTGCGCGCGCGACGCATCCCGGCGCAAATTATCATCCGATAACGCCCGGCAAAATGGACGACCCCGTTTCACGGATAATCAACGTCTCGATGGACCCGTACTTCCATTACTGTTCCGATCACTGTCGTTAATGAGAACGCGCGCTTAACGAATTTTGTGCGGCAGGCCAGTCAGCATCACGAAAGCGCGACGAAACGGCGAGGAAACAAGAGAAATGTCGAAAAAGGAACGAGACATCGCTTACTCTGCCGATACGCAACCACCGTATTACTATTTAATTCCCTCTTCGCGTCTCTCAACGCGTCCATCGTATCCGCCGGAAACTCGGCAAATTCGAGTCATAACAAACCCCGGGATACCCGCTCGGGGTACGCGCTCGCGTATTTGCCGAGGACTCAAAAGCGGTATATTTTTTTCTATGTATTTTCGGCCAGTGTACACACACGCGCCATCGAGATCAGCGAGTGGAAAAAAAGCAATCCCGAATAACGGGGTACCTCTATCTGAGCGTGACGCGACCGACGTATGATGGCGTATTTATTTCATACGCCAAACGTTGATCCATCGCGCACCGGCCTGGAGGAGGGGGACGTTTCCTCCCGATCCCTCCCCGCTCCTCCGGCCGGGTAACGTCAATCGGAATATATTAAAGCGATGTTTGCACGGAAATAATTAATTCCGCAGCGAAAATTCGCCTCTCTGCCGATCTGAGAGCTCGGCTCGCGCGCACGCCCCGCCTATCCGTCACAAACAGGTATCAATCACGAGCATTTTAAATATTTATCAAGCTATAATTAATAACGACGTACTTGCTTTCTGCCTCGTTGTGTGTGGCGAACGATATAATTCGCGCGTTTGTAGCGAGAGTCGAATTTACAAACTAACCAATTGTCGTCATCAAATGCGCGTGCAAATCGCGTACTGCGGATTAAAACGTCCGGTTTTGCTTAATTGCGAGATATTTCGCAGATCCCCGGGTCGATCGGCGGGTGACGCCGGTATTCCGCGTCGAATTCGGGGATGAAATCGCGTATGTGCGATATGCGACGAATCCCATCGAATACCGAAATTAGGTCCGCTCCATTAGAATCTCATTACGCTGAATAATTCTTGCGCGTGACGTCAATACGAAATGTAATCGAATACCGTTGTAATAAAAACCTCGTTACGACAACGGCATCTTTCAACGATTTGTTGCAACGCGATATTAAGCAAGCGCCATTACGATAATATAATATTACTCCAATTTCAATGGCGTGTTTCGGGTTTTGTGTGTCCGCTCTGCGAGACGCCTCGCGCTTTAGCGTTTGCATCGGGACGCTTCCCTTAATCGTTCAAATATTTAGTTTCGCAAATTGCAACGGGATATCCTGTACAGCCGCGCGTTGGCGCCGGCTCCCGCTACAACGTTCCGCTAAGAAGGCGTTCTGCATCCCGTTTTAATGAGGCGCGACGCTTCAAGCCGAATCGGCTTTGAAGAGATATCGGGTGTCGGCTAATGTCACACCGGACGCAACGCCGCGTTTTCGCGACGGTTCGTAGCACAAAAGTATCGTGTTGAAAGTCGCGCAACGATGAGAACGTTGAGAGACGAATACCCTTGACGGTGCCGCGCGTGGAATGCCCCGTGCGTATCAGCGAGTCGCCTCTCGCTCGCTTTTATGCCGATAGGCCGCTCGCTCGCTAGAAGCGCGATTCCCATACCTTGCGTTTGCGCGGTCAAATTATACAAGATACTTTAGAAATTAGATAACAAAATTTTAGAAATTAGATGGCCGTTACTTTTTCGTATTTAATTAAACGCTTATCTTGTAGTAATTAAACTTGGAGCAAATTCTATTTGGCGATTATCCTGTCCTTGTTATTCACTGTACAGAGACAGAGAGAGAGAGAGAGAGAGAACATGATGATTACGTTGATACGATCATTAAATGGAACTTACTTGTAGAAGGATGAAATTGGTGGAATTCATTTGCATTTGGTAAATTTACATTGATTAAACAGTATTTTGTTAAATTACGCTCGGAAACTCAGTTCTCCTGAAGCTTTCCAATTTTCAAGGCGATTGCGCAAAAACATCTCGCATTAATTGTAATGAGATGCCCAATTCGCATACATATAACTGCGTCTTATGGTCCGTACAGTGAGGCAGACATATTCTTGCGTATTTCTCGCGCATGATGTCCTCTTGACGTTGATACTTTGACCTATCTCCCCTCGTTTCACAAGGGGTCTTCGGCAAGTCACAAGAATAAATGGCCGCGTCCGGTTACGTGTCCTCCCCCGCGCTCCTAAAACGTGCGCGGGGGTCATAAATTACGTCGTTGTAATCTGTCTAGCGATGGCAACGCAATTTCTGTTGAATCTGTTGACGTTTATTGGACTGTTCGGCTTTTATTACTGTCATCGTCCATTATGCATGCGCTATCGCTGCATTGAATTACGACGCCTACATTCGTTCCGTGAGGAGGGTAGTCGTCGATTTCGGACATGTTGCCGACTCTTACGTTCACGACGGCCGACAGCGGATCGCGGTTCGGACTAGGGAAAGGAAAAAAGAACACGATTAATCAGAGATAGAGATAGAGAGAGAAAGAGGGAGAGAGAGAGAGAGAGAGAGAGAGAGAGTGAGAGAAAGAGAGAGAGAAAGAGAGAATGACTGATAGGCAGTGGCACGCACAGATCTAGATGTGGACAGATCATGATGTACTTGTTATTTGTTATTGTCGCAGCTTACCCCGCCGTCTACAGCCAGTTTCCTCAGGCTATTCCTCAGCCGATGACCGCGGTGGCGCCCACGCAGAGGGAAGGTAAGTACAACACGCTCATCAACGTCTAACTGTTGACTGTAAACACGAACGACTGTAGACCCGAGATTGTAGATCCACGTCCCGTACACACGTCCAGACACGAATTATCCCTCGTCGGCGCCCAACGAGGTGCAAGACGGAGTTTCGACTTCTCCCGGTCGCGGTCGCCGTTGCCGTTGCCGTTGCCGCCACCACCACCACCACCGCCATCGCCATCACCGCCGCCCGTACCGTTAATTCCATACCTCGCAAATAAGGCATCGCGTCGGTGGTCGATTATACGAGAGCAAGAACGACGGGCGGCGGATAATCAATCCGGAGCGCGCGTTCCACTCCGCTTTGTCATCTCTGTGCTCATAGTCTCTCCTTGATTTAATTACACGACACGGCAATTACGCTGGGCGATTACCTAAAAATGCCTCCAAATCCCGCGCCGCGCTCCCGCATTTCGCTCGTCATTTCGAATCATCATGAATTCACGAACATTGATGGGCTTCTTCTTGGTCGAAAGGCACTTGCCGCTTTAGGGATGAACGCTCCGATTCAATCGATCCCGTAATTTTAATCTCGGATGCTCGGATAGTCGCACGAAGCCGTAGGAAGATTAATTAAAAATCATCGGTCTAAATGAAAGAACGCGATCGGTCAGGAAGGCGCAACGCGAGTCTCGGCTAGCTAATATATCAAGCCGGGCTGGTTATCTATTACGCTATTCTCGTGGAAAGGGGGTGGTACAGAAGAAGAGCGCCGGAGGCAGGGAAAAAGTCGACCGGGCAAGTATGGGGTTAGAAGAGGGCTGAGCGAGCCAGCGCCTAATTGCAATTAACAACTCGCCATTATTAGAATATACGACGCCTCGCAATGAGATAATGCAAATAAAACGAAAGTTTTAATTACTTTGCCGCTACGCCCGCCGGCGATCCGTTGTTACATCGCAGGATAATGGAAAGTTTACCGCGACAGCGCTACCCCTCCTCCGTTTTATCCAGCCTCAACCCTCTGCTCCTTTCCCTCCGACCGCTACGTCCGCCTAATTCTCCTCCTCCTCCTCCTCCTCTCTCTCTCTCTCCACCTCTCGCTCCTCTTTGCCCGTTCCCATTTTCGTCCCACCTGATCTCTTTCGTCTCGTCGATACGTTCTGACGTTTTCCCATGCGCCACGATTAAATCGCAAGCGGTACACGCGATATACTCGAGCGGTAAGAGGGATTCCGAATCGAATTTGCTTCCAGCGCGTGGTGGGAAGCTTCGCGAATTTGTTAACGCGTCTCTCCAAATCCCTCGGATGAAGAAAGCTATTAATAAATTCATTTTCCGAACGAGTATATAAGCTTCGCAACACGAAATTTCCTGTTAACGGTCGTTGTGAGCAGTCACTCGTAAGTTAATCTAAAGGATACGTCCCATACGTTAAATTGTTGCTCCCAGGATTACGTTGCACTTTCACGTAAACACCATAGTTTGAATAATCCAGTTGAAATGACAAAGATCTCACAGTTCTTTTCGTGTAAGACACACCGTCGGAAACACAAATAGCTCCCAAAGTTTCTTGAAAAAGAAAGCGGCGCTTATGTTGCTCTCTCGGACTTGTTGGAAACTTCTGTCTTAGACGCAAGTTTCGTAAGAATAAAGGAAACGTGTGTGCGCAGACGCTCTATCTTTTAGCGAAACTTATGTTAGATGTCAAAGTCGTTAGGCGTGCCGCAATATCGGACGGAACCCAGGGGAGCCGAAAGGGAATCGACGTTATTGTCATCATTGCATGACAGTGGTATCGATCTATTATTGACTGTCGCTTCGCGAGTTTACCCTTGCTCCGTGTTACTTTAAGCTCCTTGATCGTTGTTCTGGGTGTTCTACGTCTTACATGATGTTCTCGGTGTTCGTATATACGTTTCTTCTCTCTGGACCATGTTGTGTCACGATATTTTTTAAACGTTTGTTAACGGATAGCTCTCCTTCCTTCCTTCCTTTTTTTTCTCTTTTTTCTCTTTACGTGAGCGTAACTCGGATGTTAATTCGGTGTTTCGCACTCGATGTCAGTGGCTGTTCTCGGTGTTGCGCTGTCGACCGATGTTGGTTGTTGCTTCGCTACGAGACGGTGATACGTGCATTGCGGAGATCCTGCGAGATCGCCCGCGTCAGAAGTCGACATGAATCCGTTTCGCGATCGGAAGACGTTTGCGGACATCAAGGTATCGTTAAAATAACTCAACTGCATTAAGAAATTCAAACATTCAAGAGACGCAATAATAAAAAGCCTGTATTTGGATGTCGAAGTTTATTGTTAATATTTCGCATATGAAAATTTGGCATATATGTTTTCAGAGGAAAAATGTTTATAGTATTATGCTTTAATCACATCCGAGTTGTTGATTGTTAAGCAATTGCTAAGCACGTTTGGTGAATTTTTACTCGTGCGGAAAAACGACCGTGAATTTAGACGTCTTGGTGTTTCATGTGTAGCGTACTACTGTTACTTTTCAATAGAAGTAGACGCAAGGTAGTCGTTCTCATTAAATTCGCGTGCATATACCGCGTGTGTGCCAATTAGAGAGGCGAAAACCAATTTCAGGATCAACGATCGCTCGCGCGCGACACGACGACGGGCTTTAATTTATGGCTCGTTCTTCGTGATTTCGTCGTCCACCGCAATTCCCCTTCCGCGCTCTTCCTAGTCGGAACCGGAAACCCGTCGACATTCGTGCTAATTTGGGTTTCGCGTGACAGCCACGATCGAGTTATTACCGGGACGAAGTCGTTTCGCGCACGGGGGGAGGGGGGGGGAGAGTTTGTCACTCTTTGCGTAAATCGCAGGGACAGGTTTGCGATTTCTCGAGGCGCTAACAAGTACACAACAACATTAATCTGTAATTGGCGGGAAAGTTTCTATTGAAACGGTGATTTGTAGAATATCGCTCTTTCATATCGGGACTACGAGGGACTTACAAATCGCGAACGGATTGCTTCGCAAGTCGGGTATGAATAACACGATACTTATCAGGAAAACATATCTGGCAATATCCGAGCATGAGAAACTTTTACCCTTTCGGATCTCGTGATCAGGAATTTTGTGACCCGGCACGAACTTTTGCAAACCGATCGTAATGCGCGATTTTCGGCAACTGCGATTAAACTTACTCTCCAGACGATCAACGAAAATCACCTCCGGATCGGATGAAAATATCCTCGTAAAACCACCGTAAAATTTCGTCTGCGTCGCACACATTAATTCTTAAAGTTACCGGGATACGCGCGCGATAATAATCTTATCGACCGGCAAACGTGTTCAACGAGTCATGAGGGTCTATCGTTGAGCACCGGCGTACCGGAAGTCACCGGAAGTAATCGGACTCAAAATGGACAATTATACTTTGCGACGATTCGACCAGCATGTCCCGACCGCTTCCCGGAGGAATCCTTCCGCGAAAGATCCCTTCGGGAAGGAGGGGTGAACAGGTCGCGATGAGTAGCACCCCAAAAGTTGAGTGGCAGCCATCTCATTACTTAAATGCGTCCGTTAGTCGGGAGAAGCTCTGGGCAAGAGAGCAGAAGTTTCCACGGTCATAATCGCCGCTAATTGACGTTGGAGTTATAAAGTTCAGTGAAATTAGCTAAATCCTTATTTGGACTGCCGTTGTAGCGGGTAGTCTTCCCTCTTCGTTTCCTCCCTCGGGAATTTCCAGCGCGGCCGAATTAAGCTCCCCGATATCCTTGGCATTTTAACGCCAGAAGTCAAAAAAAGAGCGCTCAAGCGGCTACTTAAGCGGCCGTAGGATGGCATGACAAGGTATTCGATTATGCGAGAATCGAATTACGAGCGATATATGCGCGAAGTGTAAAACGTAACGCAATTTTCCAGCGTGGATCTCGACGTAAGCTCTTAGGATAATTAAATTATGTATATTCCTGTGTCAATTAACGTTTATATCGTATTAACCTCGTTCGTAATTGGATAACATACATATTCGGAAAAGGGGAGGCGAGTTTCCGCGCACGGTGACGGCACATTCGGATCATATTTGGAACACTCGTACGGCAGGCATAAAACGACGGATTATCGTGTCTGGCAAAATACGGGAGTATATCGCACTATCGTAATCAGTGTCATCACTATCATCGTCACCACGCCCATTATCCATTCACTCATCTCAGCATCCATCACCTCATGTCATTGTCATTGTGTTGTAAATCCCAGTGTTGTGTGTGTATATTTGAAAGTATAAATACTCAACGTTACTTGAACCGGGATATCTCAATCATTGCAGTCACGAGCGGGATATCCCCGTGACTTTTTTCTAATCATTCTTTCGCTCTCAACTTTCGGCCATTTCACATCATTTTTCTGTCATTCACTCGCAGCCAGTTTGACTTTTTCGCTCGACTCATGTTCACATGTCATTTGCGCGATCATTTGCGGGAGACAAAATCATGTTATACGTCATCATCTCGCACTCGGGCGCGACGAGAGAGAGAGAGAGAGAGAGAGAGAGAGAGATCGGTATTGTCGTCACGAGTCGACCAGATTCATCTTCATTCATCAGAGAAAACTAACGACTCCAGACGAAAAGAAGAAAAAGTAATCAGAAAAATACGCAATACCCGTCGGCGACCTCGCTGACGGCTCTCGTATCGCGCGCAATCATTTATATTTACGAGGAACAGAACTCATCCAGAACTAACATTCTAACTTGAGTATTATACTTCAAGTTTAGATGTTTAGATGTGCTCTGATTTATATGGTAGGATGCTCTATCTCAGGACCCGAGGGCTGCAACCTGTTCATCTACCACCTGCCCCAGGAGTTTGGTGACGGCGAGCTCATGCAGATGTTCCTCCCGTTCGGCAACGTTATCTCCTCCAAAGTCTTCATCGACCGGGCGACCAACCAGAGTAAATGCTTCGGTAAGTGCGACGGCACCGCCAACGAATTTCAGAACTGCTGGCGGCAACGGAAAATACATCACACCATCGTACGTTTCCTGACAATATCTACGTGAGGAGATACGCAATCATGCTAGTGCTAAACGCCGATCTGGAAGTGGACACGATGCCATTTGTCTTGACGACATTTGCCTTGAGACATTTGTCGTGTGCCAAGTATTAATGAGTATTAATGAGTATTAATTAATCTTACTTTATTGCAGGATTTTAATCATGACGGGAACTGTTAGATAAGGGATGATACGGGAAGCCGTGTATGCGTTATATTATATACCGTACACGCTTCTTTCATGAGAATAATCTAAAATGTTTTCATCCCGAAATGTAATCGCGAATCATGACGTGGCTATGCACGATATGTCTGTAATTATTACTATGACTTTCAATCAGTCACACACTACGATGCTCTAAATGACTCTACGCGTTTCCAATCAGCGGTGGATTAATCATGGAAATTTAATTCGTCCCGCTCTCCCGTATTAGCGAACGGACCGAGTAGACTGAATATGAATGCCGCTTCAATGGAACCAAAATCAAACCACGCAGTTCTTTTTTAGGGACTATGCAGAGGGGACCGAAACAGAGAATGCGGATAAAAGCCGCTGGCGTTCCTTTGATTAATCGTATCCGGGAGTATGAGGATACGGATAATTGGACGATCCCATTCGTCCGTTCGGTCCTTGGTCTATGTTCACGTTCATCCACGTGCGATTTATACATTTGCGCCGGCATAGGTATTTGTCCGTTCCTGCACGAGTTTCGCCATTCGCGAAAAAAACCGGCGGGCTCGCAACGACGCCGACGCGTCATTATGCCCGCGTTTGATTGCATCCATTTTTTTGCCCCGTCGCGCGTATAATTATGCCAGCAGTGGAAAAATATACAGAGGTTTGCATCACTTTGATGAATATTCTTCGATCGGATCAGTTTAGCGAAAAGACTCTTTGACGCGACAGTTTTTCTCGGAGAAATTCGTCAGATAATTGCAATCACTGCGAGAACATTTTCTCCTTGTATGAAAACTCGGCATGGCTTAGTTTTTCCTCCCACGACAAGCTTTTTCCGAGAGGTTAAAATAATCAAGGTGCCCTTCGACCGCGAAGTAAAAGTAATTTGCGGAGGAAAGCGAATCATGGATGGGCAGAAGACGAAGGATCTGGATTGGTCAGGCAGTTTAGGTCGCCATGATGGCGAAACTAAAATGGGATCGACGCTAATGGTCAAAATTGGCTTAAACCGAGAAAGTCGTGACGATCTTTCGGAACGTTCCCGCTGTGGGGTTTCGTTATCGTGTATCCGCCCTTCCAGCGTAACTTGGATAATATCTAGTCCACGAACGAAAACTTTATATTTTTTACAGATCTGATTCATCTAGATCTTATCCCGTTTGCCTCTGAAATAGTCAATACTGTTGTCGAGATAAACTTGATGCGCTTAAAAATGCTAACTTTTTTCTTATCGTACGTAATTTTCCGAAGTGTGTGACTGTAAATGTTACAAGATATTAATATGCCATCTTATTCGTTAAAAGATGTACTTATCATCGATTATTCAACGTATTTAATAATTTGCTAATTTCACTATAACAATGCTATAACAAGCAGATTGAACAATCTACCCTTATGCATTGGTGAGCATCATTACTGAGTACCAATCACTCTCAAGTCTCTTGTAATATTGAACGAGGATCGTAAGGGATAAAAACTGTTACGTGCTGCAGGATTCAATCAACGTTTAATATTTTCAGGTTTCGTGTCGTTCGATAATCCAGCGAGCGCGCAAACAGCGATCCAAGCGATGAACGGCTTCCAAATAGGGATGAAACGATTAAAAGTCCAGTTGAAGAGGCCCAAGGATGCCAGCCGGCCATACTAACCCACGTCCTAGCCTAGAAAATCTGGACGGGTCGCCCCCTACGTCATAACTTACAGAGTAGGTTCCTTTTGTTACAGAGATAACATTAACGTTTATTTTATGTTTTAAAAATATTCAATTAATTATTAATTGAATATTTTTTAGCAATCCCATCTCTCCTAATACTTTGTAAAGCGAAGACCATTGGTGCCGCCTTTGATTACAATCGCACAATATTTGATATTTGATTTTCATTATCAATACTTGAATAATGCTATATAATGTATCACTTGAAAATCTTGAGATGCACTTCCACTTCTTCAGCTTCCATGAATTATACATGGTACCGTATCTGCTCTGTATTGCAGATGTCGTACGAGAACGTGAGCTCGATGGACGCTCGACGATCAGGAGTGACGAGTTTGAATCACCGTTACAACGCTCTCCACCGTAACAACTTAGTATACTAGCTAGTTAATTCATTAGAGGGTAACAATTTAGACGTCACTAGGACAAAAAAAAACAACGCCTTCAATGTCGTCGAAGTCTCGCGCGGCGACGACGGCGAAGAGGCTGAAGCGAGAAGCGATGAAGGATGTTCTGCGCTGAACCCAGCCCGAGAGAAGAAGAAGAAGAAGAAGAATCGGAAGAGAGGAGGAGACGCGGCACGCTAAAATAACGTTCCCCAGATGCTCGGATAATCGGAATCCTCCGTCGACGGGCGACATCGGCTTTACCCTTTCTCCCTTCACCTTCACTCTCACTTTCGCGAATCTGCATGTTTCTTTCTGTCCTTCGCGAGTTTAGCCTCTGTCCCTACTGCCAGGTGAGAGATTACGTTCGGGCTCGTGGACGAGCGTGCGGCGGAACATGAGCACTTGGAGGATCTGACCATCCTGGGATGATCTGCCGGAAGTCCGAGCTGGCCGAGCTCGTCGTTCCGAGCGATACACGGCCACGGCGTCGCGACGTCGCAATCATCAATCGACAATAGCTATCACGAAATATCCCGTCGAAAACACGCCTCCAGGACTCTCGTCGTGTTCGTCGCAAGTCCGACAGCGCAACAATATACCATGTGCGCAACCGCTAGGCAAGTAGATCAGAGCCGGACTGTAAGCACGTGGACCGATCGATCCTCAAGAGGTTCCGATCGTACTGGATCGTCGCGTCTGTCGATCGAGACGAAACAGCTCGGAGCGACCAGCAACGCGAGAGGCCGACGAATCCTTTTGTATCGCACGAGGCGAACGGTACCGGCGACGAAGACGAACATGAATCAGTTGATGCCCGTGGGAGCGACGAAAGTAACAGAGAAACGCAAACTCGTCCCGACCGCGCGGACGAGAAGGTCTACATCTCTCTCCCAAAAAGACAAATGTCAATCATATACATTATACAGGGTGCTCCTCTGACAACTTCGCGTTTGAAAACTTTGAAAAAAAGAAAACGATGAAAAAAAAGAAAAAAAAAAAAAGAGAAAAACGCAGGGAATCAACCGGCGAACGTGGGCTCAGCGCCGATCCGACATCACCGCCGGATATCGGTTCTCCTTAACGTTTAAGGTTTAAACACATACGGCGCGCTGTAGGTTTTATATACCGCAGGTAGAAGAGGAGGAGCCGGGTTCGCGCGACGCGCACCGAGAGGCGGGGGCGGACAAGCCACATCCCGGATTCTCTCTCGCGCGCGCGCGTGCTCGTTCTTCCGGTAATAGCACTTATTACTACTATGGTTATGGTGATTATCATTGTAATTAATCGCTAAGTAAGTGACGCGCGAGTTTCCGGCCGAAAGTAATAACCTACTCCGTTGTGGTTCCTGCGCGAGCACCGAGATGGGAGGAATCGCGTACGGGCGCGATCGCGATCGCGATCGCCTCGCCCGCGATTGATTCCGTAGCTCGGTGATCTATGGATCGACGATCGACGGATGGCTTCGACCGATCGGTTAAGCACCGCCCGGGAAATGTCAATCAGGCTGTGATTGTCCAAAACGAGAAGCGAGCGCGACGTCAGACAGGATGATGATGTCGCCAACGACGGTCCTCTTTATGTTTCGATGTAGCTCCGATAATACGATACGATACGATATATAAGAAGGATGCGCTTTTTCATTTCTGGAAATAGAAAAAAGTAAAAGAAAAGTAAAAAAAATTGAGAAAGAGAGAGGATAGGAAGAAGAGAGGAGCGAGATAACTAAAGAGAGTGATAGATATAGTCACATTGCATAAAACACTCGTCTTAGAAACGCTTCATCTATTCCTGAGCCGCGCGAAAGGATGTAAGAAAGTTTCTTTTTATTATATTTGTGTGACTGTCTTTCGAACGTAACGAGTTGAGTTTGGAACGAATCGGGATGATTTACGTGCAATGATTTAACTAATCCGCTTTGCGTTTAATTCGCGTATTGGCCGGCATTTTAATGATGAGGCCAGATCTCGGACGTAGAATAGGGACGCATTTTCCGGGAGGAAAGAAATCGCGCTGCCGGGTGCAGGTTCGATGTACGCCTGTCGATCAATCGTGTATGCGTGTTCATGCGGAATTCCTGTGACTGAAATAGACAAAACATTGAACATTTCGCGCGCGATGCCCGGTCGGATGCGCAGAGCGTCGCAGGGCGATTTGTACGAACATTCGCAGAAGAAAGCCAGAGAAAGGGAAGGGGAAGAGAGGGAGAGGGATAGAGGATGAAGCAAATCGAATATATAAAATACGCTAGGGTAGGTGATAAGGTAGGCGAGCGATGGAGCGGAGAGATAAACTCTGATCTAGTGGAAATAAT
This sequence comes from Ooceraea biroi, assembly GCF_003672135.1. Taxonomy (NCBI): domain Eukaryota; kingdom Metazoa; phylum Arthropoda; class Insecta; order Hymenoptera; family Formicidae; genus Ooceraea; species Ooceraea biroi. The sequence continues at coordinate 1,125,422 of NC_039512.1, forward strand.
CAACCAAAACGTACCAACAACTGACACATATAAATATAAATTATATATATATATATACATATATAAATATATAAATACACGAATTATATTGAGAGAAGAGGAAGTATATATATAAATACATATAAATATAAATATTATAAATACGAAATATAATATATATATTATATATATATATAATTATATATATATATATATACATATGCGTATACGCATACACACCCCCCACGTACGTGACGTGTATACATGCGTATATACGTATCGATTGAAAGGAATTAGAGACTTAGTAAATTATTCTAGTTTTTAGCTAAATCACAACATCTAATAAATTATTACGCGGAGACACATGCGGAGGGGAACGGGAAAAGAGCGGGTTTAGTGAGACGCGAAAATTGCTTGGCCTGGCGCGACGTGTCGCGCTGCCACGCGGCTAGTTTACGTTTATATATTGCATTATATACACAACACATATACATATATATATATAAATAGATATATATATATATATACATATTGTACCTACGTTTTTTGGACGAGCAGATCTTCTCGTTTTACAATCCGCTCCGCGATTTTGTTGCTCGTCCGAGCGTGCAAACGCGCGCACAGTGCACACGCTCACGCGACACACGTGCGCAATTAACGAACACCCAGTGTATGTAGCTCGCGCACGTGCGCACGTGTAATCGCGCGTGCACACGCGTGTACGTACGAGGCTAATTATACGACGAAGAGAGAAGCGCTTGAAAGGTCTTGCTATAGTTACCGACGAATAATATGATATAATATTTCATATATACATACGCATGTATGTATACATGAAATATATATACATGCATACATATAATGATACAAACCAAATAACGTTAAAAATGGCAAAGATGAAGGAATAATAACGATAACCATTATTTATGGTACGTATATATAACTTATACACTATGATAACGTAAACATACGCATATATTCTTGTCATTTTTAGAGGGTTAAATTTATATAATATATATATTATACGAGAAAAGGGGAAGCTATTAACGACGTCGGGCGTAGTTGACTTAACGACAGGAGACTCGCGGATAGGATGTGCGAAAGTTCATTGTGATATTATCAGCAAGACCGTAGATAAACCTTTGCCACGTCATACACTCCAACTCGTGCACGAATACAAACTGGAAGCGAGCAACCGCGGACTCATTAATCATTCATAAATTTCTTTCAAAATTCTCGATCCAACGTTTTTTTAAAAGAAAAGGGAGGAACGCGGAGCAACAGAGATAATAAGAGACTCTAAAATTATTCTATTATTATTCGATTACAAAATATATTCTAAATGTCATGTTAGAAATCATTTTAGCGCGCACGTTTCCTGCAATGGCACGTCATTGAATTCGCCGGGAATTAAAGATCCTCGCCAATTGATCTCAAGAATTATCGAGACTGAAATTTTAGTTGAAACGCGATGCAGTGCGGAGATGTCGCACCGGCTAAGCGACACTCGTGCGATTCCGTTCTCGTGAATTCGGCTGCTTCAGTCGGATCTAACGGACGATCGCCGTTGGAGGCCGCATATGCGCGTACACGGTGGTGTCTGTCAACCCGCGTGTACAATCAAGCGCGTGTAAATTAGAAAGCGCGACTGACACACGTGTCGGTCCGTGTCCAACTATCTCGCATACTCGCAGGATGTGTCCGCTACAGGATACGTCCACCCGAGCGGACATCTCGCTCATCACGGATGAACGTCGCAGCTCGGTGGTACACGTGCACGGGTACATGTGACTCACGTGCGCCGAATACGATTACGAGAGATGAATGGATCGGTTCGGATCAGAACGGATTAAACAGACACTCGTCTACGATTCTCCTTGTCCGCGGACAGGTACATACGTAGATCGATTCGGACGTTTTCCGTCCCCACGGGTAATTCTCCATCGAGGCCGTGATCATACGGGATTGACGCAGGCTCGCCCTCAGATAGCGCCCTCCGACTCGCCGCCTTTCCTTTCAGCTGGACTCGCGTTCTCCGGTTAACACCGTAACGTCTCGCGCGATCGGCAAGGGAGACGCGCGGATATTCAGCCGACGGGGGGACGGAATCACCGGAGAAAACGACGAATCGAGATGCATTATTTGTCGCGCATCGATTTTCGATATCGGCGAGGCCATCCGAGCTCTGTCGGATGCTCCTTGCCGCGCGAATGTCTCGCATGAGCGCAGTAGATCGCGTCCAGTTTCGACTCTCCCGTGGAATTATTCGCACGTGCACCCCGTTCCCGTGGGACGCGCGGAATAAGATTACCCACGAGCGACGAAGTCCTCGCTTGAAAGGAATGCGCGGGGAGCAGCGCAGGTCGCAGAGCGGACGCCCGAAAGTAGAGATTGTGAAGAAAAGTGGTGCCAGATCGCTAACATGAATGACATGCACACACACGCACGACCACTGCATACATGCATACACATATATGTGCATGGCGTACCATTGCGAGCGACACTCCTGAAATCAGTGACATGCCCATACACACATTCACATACATACACACGTTATACACGCAATGAGCACACGTATACTGGGAAGATGCTTCTATGCAAGCACCAATTGATAATATCACTACGATCTAAGCTTTTTAAAGTCTAACAGTACTAATAGCGAATATCAAGGAACACAACCTACTCTAATAAATACCGTATAATGATTAACGATAGAATACATATAAATATAAATAATATACATATATAAATATATAAATACGAAGGTAACGACGATTGTAAACAAACCAAAAAAATACAACTATTTTATCCAAACAAAGTTTTTGCTACAACTGAAGTAGTGTGCATCTTGCTATGAAATAAATGAGACTTAAGAGGGATTGAAAGGAAAAAAAAAAAGAGATATTCTTAGCTCTAAGAAGAAAATAATAATATGATAATAGTAATCCGTGAGGATCAGCTTTGAATTTATTTTTACATGACGTGATTGTAATGCTGAAACGAATTCGATGCTCGCGATTAATGTTCCGAATTTTGGGAAGTGACGTGCTCGCGCGAAGTCCCAGGCGTCAGGATGCGCGTCTGCGTCCGGGGATCGAGTTCGCGATGATCTCCGTGCCGATGTTCGAGGGACGTCCGGTTCACCGCTTGTAAATCCATTTGCATCCGCAGGGAGATATCATCGTCGCGAGTCCGCACCACCGTCCGTCGACGTGCGACGTAATCCGCGTAACTCAATTCAAGACGAGAACTGTCCGTCACGGGGAACCGGCTGTTGTCAAAGGAAGATCGATATTTCAGGCAACGTGAGGGGGTATACGTGCATTTATCGTCGATGCAAGCGAAGAGATTCTCGTGGTTCCTCAATTTGCAAGCGAGTGAGGCGAAATTTCGATCCGAGACACGCGATGAAACGTAAGAACGAGATATGCAACGAAGCAGAGAGTATAGCGTACGTACAATAAGATAATAATCGCAAGGGATATCCGATTAGGATTATTAGCAAGCATGAAACGAACAGGCAATTACTCTGTCAAACCGATACCGTAATACGTATGTAAATAGCGTAAACAGATATGTACATTGTTACGTGTATGTCATATTAAAGCATCCTTTGGTCGCATCTTCTCATACTTGCTACGCGTGTATCTCGTTCATATAATTCACCGTTGGCTCGAGATCGTTGGATCACGCCGTGGAGTCGCGAATTCGATCGATCAGTCGGGCGTCGCTGTCAAGAACGTCCGTCGATCTCGCGCCGCGACCTCGGCAGCGATCTGCGACGACGAGGGTGCGATCGGATCCGCTTTTACGCGCTGTTTCCTAATTTATCGCAGCGAGCCTCTTGCCAAAGCAGCGGGGAGAGCCGCGCTTCGTCGGGGTAGCCGATCGTCGCTGATACGCGCGCGAGGGGACACGCTAAAGAAAGACGAGAACTCCACGCTCTCTCTCTTTCTCTCTCTCCCTCTCTCTCGTTCTCCCCGGGAGAAGGGAACGAACATCGGACACACCAGCAGCACCCGCCACCGCACTCACACGAAGAACAGCCAAAAACCTATCAACCCTCACGACACCGCTACGCCGCGCTGTTACCAAGTCCCAATTAGACGTAGAACGTAAATTGGAATCAAGTCACGCGCGCCGCGACGCGATCCGGTAGCCGTGGTGTCGGTGATACTAGGAAACAGGGTATGTTTTTTGCAATTATTTGCGTAACTTGTAAAAAATGAAGTTAACGAGAAGTAAACACATGTTCACGTACACGCGAGGCATAGACACTATATACCATACCACACAAGCACACGTACACGCAGATTCACAGCGCGTACACCGGCCGGTATTGTACACGCGCCAATCCACGGGAAAATCCACACACTAATACCAGTCGCGCTAATACTTATTGTTAGTGAGACACGAGGCGCGAGCGAGGCTGTAACACTTAAAAACTAAGGCCACTGATCATATTACTTCTTATAAATATACGAGTAAATTAAACTAAACTAAACTAAACTAAATTAAATGTGTGTCGTCGTAGACCTTGAGCGCGAACGTTAGAGACTCGTCGCGGATTCGGGAGCGGCTTTTCATCGTCATCGGTTTAGGAACGGAGCCGATTTGGCGGGCTATCCTTGTATCGCGTATTGCTGACGGGGGCTTTTGATTTCCTTATCCTCGCGAGAGGCGTTCTCGCCGGGTCTTCCCGTTCCACGCGACTCGACGAGATGCGTCCGTTCGGATCTGATCGAACGCTGCAGCGAGACGCCGTAAGACGCGAAAATTCGGCGAGAAACGCGTCGCGTTCTCCACCGAGTGAGCACAACCACACTCGTTCTTCCTTCCCTTGTCTCGCATCACTCTCTTTCTCTTTCTGTCTTTCTCTCTTCTGGCCATCCGCCATTCCCTGTCCACTTCGCTTCGACGTCGCGATCGCTTCCTCGTCATCCCCCCACAGTACGCGCGTTAAAAAGGGAGGATGCGAAGCAGCCAGCGGGTGCAGACGAGCCGCGACGACAACGTCGCGACTGCTAATTAATAACTCGCCGCTCGATGTTCAGAGCGATCGATGTCAATTCCTTCAGGTACGCTTACGCGTTATTACACGCCGCGAGCGACTGATATTCCGGCGCACTTTTGTCTCTATTCTTTCCTCTCTTCCCTTTCTTCTTACTTTGTACACGCGTAACGAGACGTAACGCGTGTTCTCGCGAGAGATCCCCGAGATCGCCACGGTGTTATCCCGTGTGCTTCTCCACCCGGCCACACTTCGATCGATTAATCCGGGACCAATCGTTCCTTCTCACCCCTCTCTTATCCCCCGAAGAGCAGTGCGTTCCCCTAGTTATGCGGCACGCGCGAGCAATCAGTTTAGACGCGAATATACGGATTATAGCGAAGTATATATTTCCCGCGAAAACCACGGTTTCCTTCCTCTCACCCTCGCTTTTTCCCCTTCCCCACCCCCTTCGGAACACGAGCCTAGTCTTGGACCAACGATGACGCGCGGGAGAACCGAGCTTTCCCGCGGCGCGCTTGTGACGCGAGGGACGGGGAGGCGCGCAACTCTATATCTCATAGAATATTAGAAACTTCACGTGTATATCGAGCTTAACGTTAGTGCGCTGAAATTCTTTGTAATGCGCGAGGCTCTCGATTCTCAAAGGGTCTTTTCTTTCGTACGGCGAAGCTAAGAACACGCACTCGCGACTGCATTCGTCAAACGAGCGCGCGGACGGAATCCAGCGGTTAATTGACGTTGCTGTCGTTGAGAGAAAAAAAAGCAGAGGAGGAGAATAATGTGACTTTGGGCCCCTTTCCAGCCCATTCCTCGCGTTTGCAGGGCGATCGGGAGTTTTCTTCTTCTTCTACGAGTTCCGATCTGATGTTCTTAAAGTGCATACTCTATTCCGCTCAATGCTTGCTTCTATAATGCTTTTACAACGATACCTACAGACGCATACGTGTGCACGCACGCAGAAAGCTGCTGCTTCATTCGTTTCTATCTATTTTGCTGAACTTTCTTAAGGAAATTGAGACAATAGCATATATGGTGAAGCACGCGAAAGAAAGCAGTATTACATTCTTGGATTTATATTCATTTGCAGGATCGATATAGCATTCAATATCAAGGATCTCTGATATCCTACCACTCGGGTGCTTACATTCTTCTTAAAGACAATACGTTTAAAACACATAAGTTCCAAGAGAGAGATTTACAGAGGAAACTACTGAAACCCGTTAATGACTTTTCCAGTTGCTCGCCTGCGAGACTTCTCCGTGTGTCTTGACGTATTTGTATGTGTGTGTGTGCAAGCCCTTCGATTATTTCCGAGCTTTATTCTCGCCGTACACACCTGAATTGAGTACTCGTGAGTTTCAAAGCATCGCGATCGAGACATCGTCAATACCTTTCAGACGCAGATACGCGCGACAAGCTAATGACGTCCTGAAGTACATGAGCGTTAGAACGAAGCGTAACACGATCAGGAACAACGATTTGTGACGTCAAAATCGGAGGAATGAGTTCTCTCCTTTCTATTTATTTCTCGCATTTTTTTATTTTTCCCGATGCGGAAAGAAATTTATCAAAATCGCTCGCAGAGAAAAAATAATAAGTTATTTATTTATCCCTAAAAATATAAAATAATAAATTATATATTTAATTATTCTAAGTTTTATCAAATTGTGCAATACTTGATAAATGCAAAAAGTGGAAATGATTACGATGTTACTTTATTCATAACATTAGTCCACGATTCTAGTCGGAAAATGTATAACTATATTTAAATCTTTTATTTTCACATCTGATTTTAATAAAATCAGAGATAATCAGAGATGCCTAGCTGCGTCACAAATCGATTGTAAGAAATCGTTATCTAGATTTTGCGATAAGAGGTATACGTATAGAAACGCGTATCAAGAGAAAGAAACCACGAATGTTAGAGCGAGGAACGCGTAAATAAATAAGAACGCAAGAATGGGGCTTGCAGTGCAGTAGCTCTTACGAGACGGTGAATAGTGATTTGAGAAGATTTCGCATATAGCATAGTTTTATATAGCGAGCCACTTTAAGCGTATAAGAGAAATTGGATATACACATATAACGATTATATTATGATTATCGCTAACGCGTAACTTATTAAGAATAAATGCACTATAATCGCCTGTCACGAGGGCAGAATTTACACATGCAGACACACAAGTCACAGCGCTAAAAGCGGCACTTTACATACATATACATCATACATATATGTATATTGCGAGCGCATGCATATATATAGTACATGTATATATGCATGCAAACAAATAGCACTTTAGTGAAATATGCGCTAGTGGAGAGGATACGATGAGAGGCAAGCGGAATAGTCGAGACAGCGCGGAAACGCTCTGAGATAAGAAGCAAGTGGGTGTGCGTGTATGCGACGAATGCGTGTTTCTCAGGATGAACGTGAGCGCAGCGGAGAACATGATAGTGAGCGAGAGACACGACATTAAGGGACATTACTTGCAGACAGAACATATTTTAAATAATTAATCGCCAAAAGACAAGTTTTTAACTCTAATCTCGTAGCGCGTAAGGTCAAGATAATTTAACATATACATATATATATATAAATATACATATATACATGTATAATATATATATACATATATATATGTATATTATACATATTATACATATACATATATAAATAATATAATGATTGAAAGTCGAATCTAAAATTAAATATAAATCTCGAGAGCACGCGGGAGGGCATATATAAAAATACTTGCCGATTTGGCCACGTGCAGATAAAAAACAAAGCACTCGAGTTACGACGGATCTCAAAGGAGAAAGCGAATCGAGGAATCGGGGGACGCGAGTGTAAAAGCCTCGTCGCGCTCGAGAGCCGGCTGTCCCGAAAATTCCCGTCAACTGATACGTGTAAGGCCCTACGATTCGGATATTCGTTTAGCGTCCTAATTCTAAAACCTTTGTGCAATCCCATAACGTGCGCGTCGCGTTCGCACTACCATCGTACGCGACGATCATTGCATACGCACGCGGCATACGTAGACCGGAAATCCAGTGGACGTTAACGCGTAATATTGAGAAGAGGAAACTGACACTCTCGGGGAACGCTTATTAATCAGTTAATGTATTTTTTTTTATAATTTTGAACGAGAGTAGAAGATTCAATTCGCGGTTGAGACACTCTCAGATGCCGCTTACGCATCCACCGGATGTCCGTTGCTACACGCGGATGAACGGAGAATATAAGAATAAGAGAATCGGCAATCGCTTGTAGGAGATTGCGTCGTATCACGGACAAAGATATCCGGAATCGAGATATCGAGATGTCGGGAAGAGCGAACGTTTTTTCTAGCGCGCTTGGATTATAACTACGGATAACGATAAGGATAACGTTTAGTTATCGGGGGTGATTCGCCCCCGGGTTATGCCAATGACACTTAGGTAGCCTGCGAGAGTAGAAACGCCTCGTATTTCTATTCGTTCTTGATGAGCCGCGCGAGATTGTTCGACAGGGGCTCGTTGACCAGCACGAGCAACTCAGTTCCGCTTTTCGTTCGAGGCCTCGTTCCGATTAGCGCGAGGGTGAGAACAATTGTGCCAACATCGATTCTTCCAAATTACGTCGCCGCTCCGAGCACACGGCGCCGTGCGCAAACAGTGAGATAAATTACGTCGCTACGTTGATCGATACTCTCTTGAAGCGTGACGAATACCCGAGGCGTTCTCGTATTTTCTCTCTCGGCACGATGCAACCACCACGCTCGTATCACTACGTGACCCATAGTCGAATTCCTCTAATTTTCATCATTTAATTACGCTCGTAATGATTTATCACATATCCGAGATATAATCACAATATGATCATAATCAGAACGACGATTGATATTTTTTTCTCATCAAACTGACTCGAGGGGGTAAGGCTGGGAATGGAACCGGGCCAGGAATATCGTAGAAATTATAATGCACCGCTTCGGCGCCTGCTCGGAGTGCAACAGTTGGCTAACAAGTGGCTCTTTTGCACGAGATGCCGGCGTGATAACGTGCGAGCGGCCGGAAGTGAAATAAATCGCGAACACACCCTCGAGATGATACCGTGGCAGAAAATTTTCGATCGGTGATGTTTGCCGTGTCCATTTTGAAAATTCGGAGTTGATCGATCGTTAACGCAAAGCGTGGGAAAATCATGTACTGATATCGAGTAACGTTAGTCGTGATTAATAAAACTTTGTTTTTCCGAAAATTCTACTATCATCTGAAAGAGGATGGCGATGTAGCGATCTTTCTTCGTGAAACTCACCCTGGCATAAAGGCGAGCTTACTTACTTCGTAACGAGTTCAAAATAAAATCCTCATACATGTAACATGAGGATAAATCTGTAAAATCAGATACACGTTACGTCAACTGTAACAATAAAACGAATCATGCTCTTTCAGACTCGACTGCGAGCGCGCTTCTTAAATTTCAGGAGAACGTCAGTTCCACTTTGACTTGGAAAAGGCAAATTATGTGAAGAAGACGCGTGAAATTTCATGTATGCGACGAGGGGTTGACGCGAAGGAGGACGCGTTTTCTTACAAATAAAATTTTGCTTTCAATTTTCTTCTCGAGCGGCGCCGGTTCGCGGAGGGTGCCGGTGATTCAAACGCCCGCACATGACACGCACACTCTCCACTCGTTGAAAAAGGATTTCCACGACCGATGCTGAAATATGCCGCGATCAACACTGTGATCCTACGATTTTAATGAATCATCTATCCACGCGAGAGAGAGAGCTGTCCGCGGATGATCTTGCCGCGTTACTTGATCGCACGATTACAGTGCCCTATCCAGTCCCTAAGGTATCTCTAGTCAAATCGAGAACGTTTAGTGATCGTTAGTACAGTGATCGCGCGCTCGCGCGCGCAATTTATTTTTTTGTTTAATTTTATTATTTATATTCGGAGTCGTATTTATTATATCAGCTTATAGTTTCTCACATTTCTCGTAACGCGATGCGCTTTTGCCGTTTACTTGAGATATTATATATGTAATATATACTGTTACGAATACTATACTTGTTAAACGCCTCGTGATGAGCAAACGAACGACAGTTGTCCGTGGCGAGTCGCCTGTTGTTGAAGACCGGAATCGTTTCAGACCCAGATTGTACCGTCCAGGCGAGAAGTAGTATTTCACGAGTATCACTGATTCGCTCCGCAAATGGTTTGTCTATCCACGTGCTCGCTCTTTCATTGAACGATCCCGTTACCAGAGTACCCATAAAACGCTTGCGCGTTACAATTGCCCATTTTATTTAAATCCCCGTTTCCGTTTTTTTTTATTATTTATTGATGACATTATATTAAATTCTATTTCAGAAAGTGAAAGCTCTTTCGTGCATTTTATTTTCGGCATTCTCCATTCATTTTCGATATTTTGATGGACGAGCCGTTTCCAGGACGAGCAGATAACGCGAGCAAATTGTACAGCGATTCCTTGCGCGCGTTAGTCGTTTATCGTTGTTGACGGATTATGCCGCGTTCGACGACGACGACGACGATTCGGCAACGATTGGCTCGGCCAATTGTCGTTCATTGGGAGGCACATAAATTTATTCATAAAAACCACGACGGTGCGCGTGACGGTCCGCGCGCACCGCGAGACTGACTTTAAAACGTTCGCTTGCAGGAATTTCGGAAACAGTGCAATTATGACTTAAAGTCTGCGAATCTAGTCAGAATAGAGGGTGGACAGGGAGGAAGGGCACGCGGAAATTCTAATGATCTCTAGTCAGGACAACGTCGTTTTTTGAGTCCGTTCGGGAGATGCGTCGATTATATCGGATATTGTAGACACGCCCGCGCGAGCGAACCTTATAATTATATATATACATATATATATATATATATATATATATATATAATTTAGGTATATATCCTTATACAATTGTGCAAAGGAACGGCTAAAATATAAATATATATATATACATATATATATATTTATATTTATATTATATATTTATCGTGCGGCGGTCGGTGTGAGGATAGGGCTCCGTCTTTTCCCGACGACAGGTCGGTACTTCATCGCGACGGGACGTCGAAAGCGACGATTCACTGGCGATTCGGTATATCGCACGTTCCCTCTCGTTCTTCACCGTCAGCTGTATTTATAACGGAGAGAGGAGGCAGCAATCGCGTTATTATCCACGTGCTAATATCCTACGCGCTTTTGTACGCGGCATGTCCGATCGACGATGTCGAGCGTGGCGTTTCACTTGCGTTTCTCGGATTTGGATTTGCTTTCGACCGCCGTAGATCATTCTGAGGACGATCCGACTGCATCCCGTACTCGAGGCTAAAAATGTAGAATTTTTTAACTGTACTTACGACTATATAATCTAACCTGTATATTTTTACATATTGAATATAGGGGAGCGAATTTTGGGGGTCGACGCGCGCGGGAGAAAAAAAGCCGCGGGTGAGAGTCGAGTATATATACGCGCGAAGGGAGACACGCGAAAAGCATGAAGGCGAATATACACACGTACACACATAGATACGGAGCTGATGTAAACCTGATAAAGATACGCGTAACTTATACATATACACACACACACGTACATGCACGCGCACTTGGGCGCGACACGACAAGTATCCTCGAGCCTTGAGGGAGGAAAGATATTATACAGGTCATAAGAGATGAGATCAGTTTTATTGTTGATTTCGGCGTGGCATACAATAAAATTTTGTAATCGGTGGCTCCGGGGGATCGCGCTTTCGCGCCCGGGGCCCGAGAACGTTGCGTAGTATAATCAAACACCGATATACAATGCGAGTTTTTCCTCGACCACCGCGGGGGCGGCTCTCGGGGAGAGCGGGCGGCTAGGATCGCCGGGATTGTGTCGGACGCGATCGGGGTGAAAGAGCGCTTTCCTCCCCACGAGGATTGCCCATAACGTAAGCCGGATCTGAGGAAAGAGCGAGAGAATCATACCTCTTTCTCGAACTCTCGGCGATCCGGAGAACGCGCATCACGATAGCCGCCGCAGAGACGTGTCGGAGGAAGATATCTGTACATAGAAAACTGCAACATGGCACAGGGTGTACGTACATGCCGGTGCACACGTAATGTCCTATATAGCAGAAGTACTAACTATGATAGAATGCATGAAAATAATAAGATGTTCGCAGCAGGCCGGGCGCTTGATGATGGCGGAGAGCTTCGCCCCTTTTCCCCTTCATGACGAATCTCGCCCTCGCAGATATGAGCCCTCCGAATGCGAGAGAGACCGTCGCCCACAGTAATCGATAATTCGCTTAGATTGCTACGCTCGCACCGCGGCGACGACGACGAATCGGGACAAATGAATCGCGCGAAAGGCGACATTGTAAGTCCGGAAATTGGAAAGGAATGGGAAGAAAGGAAGGAAGGAAGGACAGTGAGAGAAGTGGCGAGGGCATACGTGGGCTCGTTCTCGGATCAGTTCCACAAGTTGGATTTTTCGATCCCTGCCGTTTAATAAGAATAGCTCTTGCCAGCGACAATGCAGGGGATGTGCATTAATAGCGTTAACTGACTCCTTAGTTGAGACACTTTCATTTTTTAATTGTTTTCACGTTTCGACGAACGTAAAATTACGCATATACTATAAGATTCATGCAACCGCGTAGATTAGTTTCTCGTCTCGAATACGGTAACGTATTCCGCTGTAAAACAGCGCTTGTATGTGCGAAAAGGGATTCTTTTTAGTTAGCAATACCTCACGAAGGAAGGATTACAATAAACTATTTATTATGAGCGAAACAGTATTAACAATAGACGATAATGTGTTGTAAGCGAATGCGCAAAATTGACGGTTTGATCGATCGAATCGACGAGATGGTTGATTTATTGCTATTGGTAAGATTATTGTTTGATTATTATTGTATTATTATTATTATCGCTATTATTATACTGTGCCACCATCGCTGTTACTGCTGTAACTGTAATATTACCACCGAATGGCGATTATTATAATTATTAGAATAAAACAGTTGATCGACTGGATCGGACGTAAAAATAAGCGGAAACGAAATTTCGAGATAAAGTACGTGCGTGGATGGATGGAAAGGAGACAACTCCTCGTTTGTGAACGTTGACAGATACGATTCGGTTGCGAGCGTATGCCGAGAAGAGACCGATGCCACGGTATACGTAGATCAAAAAGTAATCGACGAAACGATTGAGCGCGAGTTGCGACGATTATTAGCATATCAGCGTGTTGAGCTTAGGAGGGAAGAGACGCGCGGGACAATGAGAGACCACGCGTGATAATATTACCAGTAGTATGTGTGCGTTTTAACGAGCAAACGAGAGAGAGAGAAAGAGAGACCTTGAACGAACGCTTGTATGATGATGGCTCACGGGTGTCTCGGCGAAACGAGAGATGAGTTGCACCGAGCGCGTCCCTCCATCAGTGCTAAAGTCAGAAAGAAGCTGTCGACGCTGTTACATGTACATCTGAACGAATATGAATTCATCGCGCCGATGATCATCGGAAGCATGTTGCGATCATGTCGCATCATATTGTATGCAGCTGTGAGGAAAAAGGTCGCTGTAGAGTATATTAATGCAAGATCAGCAGCATCAATGTCAGACCAACACGTGATGAACACATGCATCCTTCACGAGATTCAATTATCGCGAGTATTTTCGAAGCCGCATCGATTCGCGATCGATGCGCGAAAACGAGCCCGCGGAATAATCGAATGCGAGGGCGCGACGTTACGCGCGCAACAGTGAAATACATTCACGTAACATGGTATTTGCATATTAGGACACGTGTTGCTGTATCGGTGCTGTTATTGCTTTTCCATCGGAAAAACAGCGTCGATAGCGTCGAACAACGTCGCGCACGTGCCGTGCAGATGAACATGTGCGTATGATGAAGTGTACTTTTGTAACAAGATGCAACAGAAACACTCGTTTCGACGGGATCTCCGCAGTTTGGGGCGAGCAGAAGCTTCATCGGCAAAATTTCCCACGATGCGATGAGAAGTTCGCGATAATGCATATCAACGTATATGTTATATACGTACTACGCATTACCAAAGCATGTACTACGGTGTTACAATCGGGCTGTTCGCGAGGCAATGGAGAACATCGAGAAATTTTGCCGAAAAAGGGAGAGCGAGCGAGAGCGAGAGAGAGAGAGAGAAAATGCATGTAGAGAATAAATAGTTATTTATAATGTCACTCTAGTCGAGGGCGAGAAGTGAAATGCGAGAGGTGGGGTGAGGAATGGAGGCGCGAAGGGTGCGATGCAGGAGTGGAGAATAGCGCGCGCGAACGGAAGATATGCCATTTTGAATTATTATTTTCATAAGGAACGTGTAATATAAAAATATAATATATAATATATCGATACGGACGAATTAACAGCATCATCGAGACTTATGATCGAGACGATGATGATGGTTAATATTATTATTATTGCTATTATTACGGTTATTGATTATGATTATTATGGAATGACGATTATTATTATAACGTGAAAAAGAGGATAATACATTATATAAAGATAAAAAAAAGTACTTACACTTAACACTTACGTTAGGAAGCTAGATACATACATTTGATGCAAGCGAGAAGGTGGAGTAATCCACGCGTTTGACGGGAAGTCTAGGTGACATAAATTAAACGTCGTACATTTCTATATCAAGGTAAAACACGGGGACGTATGGTAAAGGACTAACACATTATTTGGCGAACGTCGCGAGTACCTGATCATTTCGTCCAAGATCATGAGAACGTGGAATGGTCGGAAAATTATATTATACGCGCGTAACCGAGGAAAACAAACCCCTTCTCTTCGTCTCTAATTATATCGTTTCGATATCGATTGCGATATATCGACGTTTTTAAAACGGTTAAGCTAACACCTGTTAGATCTTGTTAGATTTCGCATTCTGTTTGCCCGACAATTAGGCAAACATATTTACAACGGCATATTTCTTACGCTGAAATTGACGAAAGCAGATTCCGAGGCAGCGACCTCGAAGTCGATTCGGACGAAAGGGGTTTCTCTCGACGTTCGCGTTTTCGCGCCACGGACGTGTTCCCGTATCCGGACTCGTGATTTCGATGATTTTGTTCCTCTGTTCTGTTTGTCTTACGTGAATGCCGAGCCGAAAGTTCTCTGTACGACGTACCTTATCTCACTTGAAGCTCGCATACAGATTACATAACTAGCTATTACGGACATGGCCATTAGCAGAGAAGTGTACCATTCAGATAGTTTATCATTAAAGAAACGGTAATCATCATAGGTATATTAACGACATTATTTATATTATTACGCATATTATATATAAATAATTGATAACACAGATGCTAACCGCCCCCTTAGGGCGAAATATTGCGAGGGGGGAGGGAAGTGGGGAAAGGGGGAAAAAAAACTACGAAAGGGTCGCGTCCACGTAGGCGCGACCGCGGCGGTGCGTCGTTTTTTTTCGGAATGGCGTCACCGGCACGAGAGTGAAAAAGAGAAGAAGATAGAGAATAAAGCGCCAATTACTTTAACTTCGACAGTACTATTATTTGTATATGCCGAACGATTATGCCGTTTTCAGCGCAACATATTTTGGCAATTCTCTTTGGTGGTACGGTTCATAGAGAGACCGCGTTTTGGTGAGAGAGAGGACAGAGCGAGAGCGAGAGAGAGAAAGGGTGAAAGCGAGAGAGAAAGAGAGCGAGAGCAAGAGAGCGAGAGAACGAGAGAGAGAGAAAGAAAGCGAGAGAGAGAAAGAGAGAGAGAACGAGAGAAGACGGAGATACCGGAGAGAGGGAGAGAAAGAGGAATAAGAAGATAAAACAAACGAACAAAATAAAAATCAGAAGTTTCTATACTTTTTACGGAGATTGTTATAGTCTAAGCGCACACTGATCAAGGCATTCGTCGCTCGGCAAAAACATAATACAATTATTAATATAAAATTTATAACAGAAATATATAAAATAAATGAAGTTAATAAATATGTACACTGTATAATAAACATTATTTCCTATTAATAATTCACGTCTCTTTATTTAATCTACCTTCCCCCGTGTGCCAGAGTATATGTCGAGTTATCATATAATTAATATCACGAAATTTTACATTATATGTGTAAAAGGACACGTCATTTTTCACGCAGTGTTTAATGATAGAACGTTCTCATTACATACATTAAAAAAATATCACATGTCACATGGTCGCAAGTATAAATTTTATTTATTATACGCTCGTGTGATAAAAGTGTCACGTTTCTTCCGACTACCAGTAATGCACGAAGCTGCATATGCACCAGTAATAATACATTTGCTTGAAGAATGACACAGTTATTTTGAACAGCAATAATTCTCAAAGGATATGAAGAAAACGCAATTTTTATTAAATATCTATATATTTTTATCTAACTAAACATAGAATTATGCAATGTTTCCAAGTCCCTTTCTCTCTCTACCGCGCGTTTCTTCTCCTTTCTGTACATTTCATAGTCCTCATCGTCTGTCGGCAATTCGTATCGGCAGAGTGGACACGAGTTGGTCTGCAAAATCAAGGAAACGTCCAAAATACACAACAGGTTCTTACATACAATTTCGATATTCAGTTTCACTTATTTTTTTCAAATAACAGATTGTTTCCATATTATCGTATCGCGATCTCGTACCTTCTGCAACCACGGTATAATGCACTCCTGGTGAAACACATGCTGGCAAGGCATCAGTTTCGCTTTATCGTCCACCTCGAACTCCTTCAAGCAGACCGGACACTGCTTGCTTTCGGTGGACTCGATCTTGATTTCCGACAGATTTTCGACCGCGTCCTTTGACGCTGGCGGCGGAAGTTTCGCGTCCGGCCAAAGCAGGTCCCACATGCCGGAATCCCTCAGGAACCGCGCCATGTGGAGCATGCTGTTCGGAGCTTCTCCGTCACGCAGAGGCGTCCGACTCATCTCCTCGAAGTAATCGGACATATCGTCAGAATTGTCACAGGGATCTGCTTCGCAAGTAGAATTCGATCGCAAGTGACAAACAGCGATTTCGCGTTTCTATCTTTATAATTATTTAATTAATCACTTCACGAACATGTTGCTCCAGTTGCTGTCACGTTTCTGGAGCTATCACGCCGTACAACATTCCGCTAAAAACTTCGAGTCATACTGAAAATGAGTAGTCACTAGTCACTAGTCATAGTGCTTGAAGCAGAAAGCAAGAGGACACCAGAAGACCCTCTTAACGGAATTCCGAGGAGCGGAGGTCTCCGCAACTACGTCGAACACTTGGCACTGCAATGTTAATTGGGAGCATAAATCAATACTAATGCGGCATTTTAAGTTGATAAATATTACAGACATTTAAGATGCGTATATGTGATTGCAAAGAGAGCTACATTAATTACTAAAAAACGCATTTTTGCTCTCTGTTTTTGCATGATTGTGTGGTGACCGTATCTTGGTAAAGTTGCTTTTCAAGCAAGAACTTGCTTCAAGACCGTCCATCTTGTATTTGTCTATTGATGCAAGCAATAATGATGTCAACAATCTTTTTATTGATTCTTTTTATAAATAATATAATTTTTAATGTAATTACGTCTAAATTATAATGATGTCAAAATTACACGCATCTGTGTATAAAATTTATATCACAAGAATTGCAAGTTTTAAAAGATGAGTGATAATCATGGAATCTACTTTATCAGTACATATGTACATACGTCATACCCAGCAATTTGTCCGAGCAACCACTGGAACTCATTCATCTGCCTGTCAGTTAGTATCTTTCTACTGCGACGCGGATGAACAGCTCTTCTTGTGAAAAATTTGTTATTAGTGTATGATACTAGTATATTTTACGTATTGAGTGACACATCATCTCGGTAAGAATATTTTAGCAAAAATTATGCATGAAATAGTCTCGCAATTAAAAAATCTTAATAAAACATATTAATTGTTATCACGTTATTAGACATTTATAAATATTCCGTTCTGTTTCTTTTCAATTTTAACATTTATTTTATATCTTACATCAAATTTACTTTTCTCGTTTTGAGAGCTAGTAATTTATGCAAATGGAGATATTAAGTATCGAATATACAATTCTGATCCGCGAAATATAGTTTTAAACTAAAAGTTGAAATTAAAAATAAAGAACATCTTTTGTACTTCCGATTTAATAGAAATATGATGTACAAGATATATTTCACGTAAAGAATAAATCAAGCATTTAACATTAGAGTTGTATAGAAGAATAAATATATTTTAAGAGAGATGTCGTGCATTTTCATTCATATTATATGATTTATATTCAAATTTATATTCAAATTTTTTATAATATAAACGAAATATTATTTTATGTTCATGTTGCAAAATCAACTAGATATGATTTGTACATATATAATTAACATTATTATATATTACAAATACTTATAATATTTATTTATCGAAATATTTTCTTCGTATCTGATATTATTAATACAACCGCGCTTGCTGTTTCTATCACTGTGCAATCAATCATTTATCAATCACACACCATGATGGATATACGTGAATCAAGACTGCAATTTTTTAATCGCAACGTTTAACTTAGCTCCCGCTTTGTAACGTAATGTATCATTGTGCAGGAGGCGTTGAGCGATAATGTGGTACACAGAGAAAATTCTTATCTTTATATGGCTGTTATATGTCCGGCCGATAACAATGACAAACGATATCGTAGATAGACATAATAATTGTCAACTGTCAAACACCTTAATCGAAGAGATAGATTCTTACGCACCATTAGTCCAGAGAATAATCAACGAAACTCTGGAAGGTTCTTTCAAAGGGACTACATGGCAAGATCTGGCGACGTTTGTTGATAAATTCGGCCCAAGATTCACCGGTACACAAGTCCTTGAGGACTCTATCGATTACGTATTAAACAAATCCGCCAGCTTGGGCTTAGAGAATGTTCACGGCGAAACGGTTACTGTACCGCGTTGGGTCAGGTATTATTATTAATCAAAATTAAATATAAAAGAAATGTAAAATTGTAGATATTGTATGTAAAAGTTCAAAAATTAAATGTTAAATGCAAATATTACAAATATTATAAATATAAAAATTATAGATATTACAACTAAATATTTAGTAAACTAGATGTTAATTAAGAATGCCAATAATAAATAATGCACAAACACACGAATATATAAATCATAATAAATCCACAGAGGATCAGAATCCGCAACTCTCTTGCAACCTCGACAAAAAGATCTGGCGTTATTGGGACTGGGTTACAGCGTTGGCACTCCGAAGGAAGGTATAACTGCTAACGCCGTTGTAGTGAACAGCTTCGCGGAACTTAAGAAAAGGGCAAAGGAGGTAAACTTCGTGAATAAAAAAGTGATATTTCGCGATACATTCTTTTTCTATATCTGCAACTTTTGAACTTTTCAGATCCCAGGGAAGATCGTTGTGTACAATCAGAAATTTATCTCATACGGAGAGACGGTGGAGTACAGAAGCGCGGGGGCTACGAGAGCGGCAGAATTAGGAGCCGTGGCCACTTTGATCAGATCAGTAACGCCGTTTTCGCTGTACACTCCGCACACCGGCATGATGACTTACGGGGAGAACGTCACTAAAATCCCAGCCGCCTGCATAACTGCCGAAGATGCAAGTCTCCTACGAAGAATGGCGGATAGGGGTCAGACAAAAATATTCCCTGATCTCTGTTTTGCAATAAATAATCGATGTTATTAATACAGGAGAGACGATACTGATCAATCTGAAAATGGAGGCGGCAAGATATCCTGATACCCAATCGAGAAACGTCATAGCGGATATTACCGGATTTAGCGAGCCTGAAAAAACAGTCGTCGTTTCTGGACACATAGACAGTTGGGATGTCGGACAAGGTGCGATGGATGACGGAGGTGGTGCCTTCATATCCTGGAACGCGTTAAAGTTATTGAAGCAACTCAACATGCGGGCGCGCCGAACAATAAGGTAGCTTAGGATATTGCGAGAAAAAATACAATTTCATGTTTAAAATTAGTTTTTTTTTCTATGATAAAATTGTTATATTGAGACTAAATTAGTCGTACATTGGCAGAACAATAATGTGGACCTCTGAGGAACTCGGCATGATCGGAGCTCGTCAGTATATACAGAGACACGCGGCGGAGAATGGCAATTTGCAATTCGTAATGGAATCCGATCTTGGCACATTCATGCCTCTGGGCCTTGAAGTTACCGGAGGGGAGTTGGTGCAGTGCATACTTCAGAGAATGATGCGGTTAGTTCCTTTTCGTTATTTCTCACATCCCCTCATTTTAATGTTGTTGTAAAATTTGCGTTTGTAATCAATATTATTGATTATTATTCCTATTTCTGAAAATGTATAAAGTTTGTCAAATTCTAGAGCGATATTGTGAATACGATATTCGACAAAAGAAAGTCGTAAAACTGCGCTTTCTGTTTTAGATTGTTAACTCCATTAGGCGACATGCAATTAAGACAGCCTTGTCAAGGACCTGATATACAATTCTGGGTAAAAGCTGGAGTACCGGGAGGCAGTCTTTGGACGAGAAATGAAAAGTATTTCTATTATCACCATACGAACGCAGACACCATGCTGGTGGAAAATCCGAAAGCCTTGGATATGAACACAGCTATATTTGCAGCGGTATCGTTCGTTCTGGCAGACATTAGCGTTGATTTACCTCGACACAATTACACTAACCAGGTGCCTTAATAAAAGCGACTTAATAATACATAGTTGATATTAATCGATATTGAAATAAACCGTAATGGCTCCGTGCGTTCGTAGAACCGTCTTTATTTCAAATATAGTTATGTATACATTCACAGCATGTAAACGATTAGGCCTACAGTAATATCTAATCTAAATCTCTTCAAAAGCATTATAGAAATACAAGTATTCAACGAACTGGATTTTACAAGCCATCTCGAGCGATTTAACTTTCTCTCTTTTAACTCTCTTGCAACGTTTTCATTAAAAAATTACTTATTCAATGTGTAGCTATTGTCTATCTGTTCTAAAATTAATGGAACATACGTGTTTCACTAGTGTGTTTTACTATTGGGACATATGTGGCTCGCAAATTGCGATGAAGCGATAAACAAATAAATTATATCAATATAAAAACATTTTTGACACCGATTTGCAATAAAACATATACGTCCCTTTAATCGCAAGAGTTAGGAGGTAATAAATAAACGATGTTACAATTCTCCATGTCAATCCGACATCAAAACATCATTTTGAATTACCTGTTACCTCAAAAGCTCTTGATTCTATTTAATTATCAGTCTCAATCGAATCAACGAAATATCAAATGCTTTATATTAATGTGTCTTCGTCGTCGTTCGGAAAGACCATCAATAAGGAATGCTGAGAGGTCGTTCTCTGGCTCGATGTTAAGAGAACAGTTTTCTCGCCCCCGCTGTCGTTCATCGAGCAATCCGGGGAGCTGCCTATGTAATTGGTCGTCGTGCTGCTCGTGGACGGCATATCGTTGAGATCCGGCGACGCCAAGGGCGGCGCCGAACGAGCGTTGGCACCGTTTAAAGACACGAGCTGCATACTGTATGACTCACGGTATCCCGAAGTACTGGACGTATCCTCGTCCCAAGACATGTCCGACACCTGAGGGTGCAGATGGTGATGGAAATGGTGACAGTGATGATGCTGATGCCCGTGGAACTGCTGCTGATCGGCCGGCGAGTTGAAAGTTTTGTCACTGTCGAATTTGCGAAGAGATAGACTTCGTCTAGAACGAATGGACGAAGAGTCGGAAGGGATGTTGGATAAAGGTGGATCTAACTCTGACATCAAGGATGTCTGCACTGATGATTTCGGTTGGACGGTCGCCTCTTCTTCAGGCGTCGCGTCTGGCTGATCCAACTTCGTTTGAGTCATCTAATAGAAAATATTTCGTTATAAATAATCAATTAAATGCCAGTTATAAATAACAATGTAGCGATACAATTAATTGTGCAGCTCTTTGCGTAAGACTAATAAATTTTGTAAGTTTCTTATCGAATAATGCTACTCCTAAACTTGCGATGCTTTATGTCTGCAATTGATATAGAAATTTCGTCACCTCAATATGTGTCTTTCGACTTTTTCTTAACCGGAAGGTCCTCTTGCTTTGACCCATAGAACGTTGTAAGCGAGGCCTGTCTGTATGTAATTCTCCGGAACTGTCCTCGGTTGGACTGCTGGGACTTAGCTGACTCGTCACGGTCTCCCCTGGCGAGACAGTCGACGATCATGTCGCGTCTATCGTCTTATCACGGATTCTACTCTACGGTCCAATCTACTCATGCTCCTCTTTCAAAGTGTACACGGTCGGAGATTATTCTCGAAGTACGCAGCAAGTATTTTACACCCGCGTCCTGTGCTTGATGGAACACGGCACTACATCTAGTAAACATAAGCTCTTACTTTAAAAGTATAAGTATACTTTATGTGCTATTTTTGAAGACACGAAGACGTTTAGACACGTAACTTTCTCAAAACTTCACACAAGTGGAAAAAAAACCGCAAAACTATTCATTCTCTTTAGATAGTCGGAAAACAATTCGATCATTTTTCCTTGAAGAAACAAAATATTCGCATTTGGTAATTGCAAAAATACAATATATATTTTTAAATAATAGAAACGTATTCAAGACCTAAGTGCACGGAAAAATATCAGAAAAGCAGTATTGATGGAACATTGTTGAACACTGTCTCATAAAAATTGAATAATGAGACATTTTATATGCAATATAATATAGTTTGTCGAAGATAAGGACACATAAAGATTAGCTACATATATATAACGATAAATGTGTACTCGTCGTGCAAGACTATATTCGTGAGCGGAACACATAAAGCAAACTTTACTGATATTATTTTACGTAATGGAAGCATTAATGTGAGAATGTCGCAAGGCAGCGAGAATCAATCATTCATTCACACACATACACACACACGCACGCACGCACACACACACGTATTATATGTCCGGGCGTTAGGTACCGACAAATAGATACTTATACAAGAAGAGTTGCATAAGAAGCATTTTGCAAATAGACAAAATTAAACGTGAAAAAGAAATGGAAACAAAATATATGTTATATAATATCCGAGTGTTTCCCTTTTTGGATTACTACGTAAATATTAACTCCTATTTGTAAATGTGGCAATATTAAGCAGTAATGATAGTTTGGTGCTGATTTATCATGGCATATGTGTTGCATCATGCATATTTTTATATATACGTCAGATTTCTAATTGTTTAATGAATGAAATATAGTGCGTTGCAGTATTGATTCTGCTTTTTTTAATGAACTACTACTTAAAATTCATGGTATGAGTATCTTTATATGTGCATGTATATATATAAAATATAATGAAAAGTATAATATACATAATGAAGTAAATAATACAAAAAATATTTATTATTATATGGCTTTACTTCATGCGATGGAACTATTACTGTATTTACAGAATGTCTAAACTATACATGAGAGATTCTCTATTTACTTTCAATTTCTAGATATTTATCAAAATATAATTGATAATATTAACAAGGAATGATTATCTTGTAATGTGCATATACACGAAATAAATTAGCATTGCAAATAAAAAACTCAGACATAAAATATTTTCTATAATCTTGCAATTTTCTTAAGTTTCTGTTCAAAATTATTTATATGATTATTAATATGAAAGTTAGTGATAAGAAAGTGATAATAAAGTTAGTGGAAAGTGATAATAAAGTTAGATTAAATCTGTACAATGTGTCGATATTATTTACATTTGTTAATTAACTGCAAGATATAGGTGAGTTAGCAAAATTAATAAAAGTATATTATAAATTCCAAATTATGTCGTTGAAAGCAAGTGTTAAATGTAATTGAAACATTTCTGATTTTTGAAATCAAAAGTTAAAAATTTAATCGTGGACAAATTCTCATAAATCTCTTGATACAGGTTCACCTATTTTTGCAACAATGTTTAAATATTATACCTTGTCAGAGAAGGGAAATGGTATTTCCCGAACTTGTCAATAATTATATTGCGTCATGTCAGTTAAAGAGAGAGCGGGGATTAGGAATTTACCTGATGAGTGTCTAAACTCTACGGAAGATACAAAGCGCAGCTTTGGCGCCCTTTGATGAGGTAAGATAGGATGAAGCTTAATATGGTTACGTTCATCGCTAGTAGAAGATGGTTGGGATCTATCTGAAACATGCCACATCGAACGTCTAATATGAGGCGGGAGGGATAACAAAAGGGTAAGACACCACGATATAGTAGTAATCACGTCGATATGTTGCTCACGATCGTACATCGTGCCGATGTTCGCATTTTCGAGCCAGAGTCTCGAAAGCATTGCTTAGTTGCTTATAAACGTGATGTAATAAAGTGTAAATGTCTCGATGACTCTATGAGTTTAAAAATGAAATTGACTAAAATTATATAGTATATAATTGAAAAACTCACGGATCTTTCAATATAATTTACGGAATGTAATGAGTACTTCACGGAACTTCACAAGAAGTCTCCCCTCTCGACATTTAATAATGTTTGAGCTTGGAAATGATATAATATGTTTATGATATTTTAGCAAATTATCAATTCAATGAAAGTTGAGTAAGAGATAGGTAGTGGTAGCCACTGACGAAAACACTAACGAGATAAGAAGTATGCGAGTATTGTTGACGTATGCACGACGTAGTTACGTGGATTTCCCTAGATACTATCTGTACGATGTTGCTTCGATCAAAAAGAATGTTTTTGGTATATATTCGTGTACACCGCATGTAATACACAAGAAAAAATTACCGGAGCAAGCAGTAGCAAGAGCAAAGAATTTCAAAATAAGAAAATTGGCTCTGCAATCAACAAATCCATTGAGATCAACGTTGAATCACGTTACGAAGGCTGCCGAAACTGAGTGTGTCAATACGGAACTGTTGACACTGATAGATGCTGTTGTCGTGCTAACTGCGGAAACAATCAATGACAGTTAATTTCGTGCTCTCGAGTAGAGGATAAAGCGATAGAACATCGAAGCAACTACGTAGTAGAGAATAGCTACGCAACGATCAGTAGGATACCAACTGTTGGACATTACCATTGTCTAAATACTGCTATGTAGTATAAGTTCCTTATGATTCTGCGTATAAAATGTGATATAGGAAACGACAGAAATATCAGTGTTCTAAGAGAGAATACCGTGAAACGAGAT
Source organism: Ooceraea biroi (assembly GCF_003672135.1). Classification (NCBI taxonomy): domain Eukaryota; kingdom Metazoa; phylum Arthropoda; class Insecta; order Hymenoptera; family Formicidae; genus Ooceraea; species Ooceraea biroi. Next base: position 1,150,661 of record NC_039512.1, read on the forward strand.
CGTGTACTGTACAATCTTTTCGACGCTCATCATTTTACAATAATTTCGCTAAAGTTTTACGATATTTTTTTTGTTCCATGTCTCCATCATGTCAAAATAAATAAACGGAACATTCGTATTTCTATTTTTATCAATCTCGTTTCAGGGTAAATCTGGATTGAGGAGGCAACAAGAGAAGTGGACGAAGATCGAGACATGGGTGACGGAAGAAAGAGGAAAGAACGATCGAGATATGATCAAAATTACGAAAAGGTGATAAGCGTGAGAGGGGCATACACCAGCAGGATATATATTATAGATCGTGTTGATTGAGTTTGTGATCGGTCCGCTTACCTCCGTTCCCTAGCTAGCAATGGAAGCAACGTAATGATCAATATGTCAATCATACGTCCGGCGAGGGAAGCGCGAACGATTTATGCTCTAAAACGACGCCTTAAGTGACATGCGACATTAATCGAGGAAACATTTCCCCTGTCGGGGTGGCGTCCGAGACGAAAGAGAATTCTCGCCCGCGAACGAAACGGACGCGCGCGCTAAAACTCCTTGCAAGCTTCGCTGTAAAGGGGGAATGAAGTGAAGACAATGCGTCATTGCGCAAGAAACGCGCGTAGAAAGTATGAGCGCGAAAGAGGAGAGAACTGTCCTCGCTATGAGAGACTCAGTTGGCAGTGATCTATAGACAATGGCTCGATCCAACTGTGGTAGCGATCAGCGATTACGCACTGGCTGCGCATACGACAGCGATGAAACGTATGCGAGAGGCTTGCGGTCGCATCGATCGTAACCGACAGTACGGGATATCCTCTTAAAGGTTTCTCTAAAGGGATGGAATACCTGTCGACGCCGACGGCGGCTGTTGCTCAACGCAGATCTCTCCGGCGAATGTCTCGCCCGCTTCCCGCACAGTGGAAGATCCCGCGCTGACGCTCGATACAGATGCTGCAATTGAGAGATACACTTCATGTATAACATTATACTTGCGAAAAGAGCAGGAACATAATTCATAGAAGAACGAAACTATGAAGTACGTTTGTTAGCATATGTATTGTTCGTTTTAATTGGCAAAAACCAGAGAAATAGAGGAAGAATGTATATATATATATAGCATGAATACCATTTGGCGGTGCTATTACTTGACTCGGCTGCGTTGTTTTAACAGTGCTTAAATTGGGCTGATGAGTTGAATGAGACTGAGCTGCTGTGGAATGAGACACTGGAGTGTCGGTGGAGGCGCGATTAATGTGAGCTCTGGATCCTAGGTCGCCGGTCAGGAGATCCATCAGCAAGGACGGCCTCTGAGTACGCGGTTGGCCCTCGGATATCGGGTGTATGTCCACCACGCTCCTTTTGGGTTCTGGTTGCATTTCGTCTATGTATTGATGTTAAGTACGGCGGGCGATAAATTATTCACAAAAAAAAATTCAATTCTTCATACGTAGACGTTATATTTGATTTGATTGAAAGTATTTCATATTCAATCAAGAAATACCAACCGAATCTACGATTCTCAATTTCCTCCTTCAAGTTCTTCAATTCGTGAATGAGATCCATCAGCAACGCTCCTCGAGATTTTGGCACGGTCGTGCTGCTGCCGTTGATTTTCTCGCGTATGATGCTGTGCATGTTTCGCTCGTGCTCGGATATCGGCGCTTGCCCAATTTTATAAATGATAAACGGGAGCATCTGAATGTACAAGGCCGTGCGGTGCGTCACTACGAACTCCAAGAAATTCCACAGGTATATGGAAGCCTCATTGCGCTTGTTCAGCAGACGCATCGTTCGAAAGATTTTCGGCCATTCCATCCTCAGCTCGGTGTCGAAGCATATTGTCATTATTTTAAGCGCTGAAACAATTATATTGTAGCGTACGTCAGAAAAATACTCGCTAGAAAAATAATTAAAGATAGTAATTTTACAGTATACGTATCAGTATTGCTCACTTTTTCGCTATTTAATAAAAGCTTGACTAGCACGTATTCATATATACTTGTTCGTTGTGAAAATCATACCTAAAAATGCTACTTGATATAATGTTAACGACGTCTTCGTCAGAGTCTTCGGAGCAGCGAATGTTAGGCTTCCGGCTCTTATATCCGTTGGTGCCTTCTGCACCGTCGATGGTGCCGCTTTTGCTCCCGGCGGCCAAAGCGTGTCTAATACAGCGGTCAGAGCAAAACTAATGTCTGAGTGTCTGAGTTTCGGTACATCTGAAGATGTCAAAGTAACATGAATAATTCATAACATTACTCTTTTCCAACCATGCACTACACTTTTTACCTTTTCTTCCCGTTCCAACACGTAGAAATAACGGTATCAACAAATTCAACAGTATATTCTCTGTGCGAGTCTGGGTAGCAAACAACGAGGTCTGACCACCGAGAACATTTTCCAAGGCATATCCGTCGCCGAAGGATATCATGTGCAAAGCGACCAAACGTAGTACTGTCGAGCAGAAGTGAGGCGGCGGTATCTTGCTCATCAGAGCAGCCGCGGAGGCCGAAGTTACATCTTCCGGTGTATCACCAACAATCAAAGCCTAAAAGTTGTTAATTAGCAGTTATTAATTAACATTTAGATTGTCTTAATTAATTTCGAATATAGAATCGTGGTAATTTTATTTCTTGCATTAATATATTATACAAATGACATTTTATTTTATTCTTATTCAATATCTCTCTAAATATATATAAAATAATTTCTATTTAAGTTATTAAAACTGTTCCGTTACATGTATATGAATGACGCAGCCTATGCGGAATTTTACGCGTCACTCATATATGAGTGAGTCTAAGTGTTAAAGTTATAAAAATATTTAATTGATATTTAATATTTTTACACTAAAATAAAATAGATATTTAAATAAAGAAGAAGTAAATGAGAGAAAAGTCTAATACCTGACAGGTACTCAACAGCGCCTTCAGCAATTGAAAATGCGCGATGTACGGGCATTTCAACAGAGTCTTGTAAACTCCTTTCAAGAGATCGCTGGCTGCGGCCCAATCAGTATTTCTCCTGATCGACGTTTTCTTGTGTATTTTGCAAAAAGTCTTGTCTAACCTTCTGAGAATGAGCGTCAGCGATGGTCTCACGTCATCGGCCGCCCATTCAGTCGAAGGAAGAAGGTCGTTCATGTATCTTTTGAGTCCACGGCAGGCCATAGTGGTTGGATCGTATGGTGAAACCTTCAAGAGACTATGAGCGATGTCAGCAAGTCGCTATACAAAAAGTTGCAGTTATTACTATTTATTATTAATATTATTAGTATTTGCGATTATCAAAATCCTCAACACGCATGGATGATTTGTCTCGTTAATCAGTTATTGTTAATTGTTATTCAAGACTCAATTAATTTGTCTCAGATTTAATTGTACAAAAAGTATTGAAATTCTAAATAGTTGTGTTTTATGAAAATAAAAAGCTTTTATTAAATATTAGAAATATTATTGTTAAAATCAGATAATAATAATAATATCACAGATAAAAAATAATAATATCGATTACGAAAAAACTCGTACTTGAATTATAATTATATAAGCCAATAGTAACATGTAGAATTAATTTATCATAAAATATGTATACGGAAGCTAAATATTTTAAATATCAACTATAAAAGTCATTGTTAATTTACCACATGACATTTTGAATCCAACAATTCAATAGTCTTCCCGTCCTGTGCCTTCCGGTTGAGTTCTACCAAACGAGCAGAACAACGAACCATGAAATCTCCAACCATATTTAACAAGGTATCGCGCGGTCTTCTAAATTCGTTCATATGGAAGTTTTCAGTATCTTCGGTATCTCGCTCGTAGAAATGTCGAACTCTCGAGTGTTCTATGTACTTTGTGTGAGTTTCATCCTCGAAATCAAAACCTGGTGAATACGGACCTTTACCATAATTTTTCTGACTGGAGCTTTTATGTTCGGGACTAGATTTCTGCGGGCCGTTATAATTCCTATGAAAATGAACGAAATAAAATAATAAGATGCTTTATTATTTTGGAAAAGGAACAATTACGAGAGACAAATCATGAAGAATTTAATACACACTTTGTCAATGCTTCCGAATTATTAACTAATGTTTTCACGGCTATGGCTAATTGATTTATTATCTCCTTTTCTGTTTTGCCCTCTTTATTGTACGTGGATAATTGGATCTGCTGAATGTAACATGGCAGTATCGCTTCCAATATTATCTACAATGAAATATGTTTTATTTTGTATACGAAATAAAACAAATTAACAATGTGTCAAATTAGCAAAATCACTTACCAACATCTGTTGGCCTCTGATGGAGTCGGGTGCGTAAGCAATCACCATCACGCAGAGGGATATACAATCGAGCACGTTGACCATTTCCTCTTCGTCGTGATAACAGAAGTCTATGGCTTTCAAAGGTTTCTCTTCTTTCACTAATTCCCCTATATTAAGCGGATCCGGCGATGGAGTTTCCAAACTCATTAGCAGATTAAACAGACACGTCGAGGGAACCTTAACAAGCCGAGTATAGTGTTGATTTAGAAAACATTTAAATGCATTCTCATGATAATGCGCTATCATAAAATTACTGAGGCGTCACAAATCTGTGATTTATCAATAAAGGAAGCAAACCTTATGAGCCTCGCCATGCACGCTTTTCACATCCGTGTCCAATATGGTAGATACGCTGCCAAACATCTGAAGAATGAAGGGTTTACGATTCATTAGATAAAATTGTTTAACCGCGTATTCGACGGTGGTTGTCACAAGTTTGTTTGTCTGATGCGTCGAGTACAGCTGCAATAAGGTCGGCATAATCAACAGATAACCGTTCGTCGAGAAGATATTCTTGAAATTGTGCGCTGCATTTATATAGGTCGCCACGACGTAACGCAAAATGCAAGAATCTTCGCTATGAAGGATTATGGCGCCATTCAAGACGTTCAAAAAGAGATGGATGTCGCCGGAATACGCAAAATTGCCGGCCATGGCCTCAAACATGCGCGCGATCAACCTGACCCACATGAATTTATGCATTACGTCCAGTCCAAGAAGCTCCTAAAACCAAAGAAGATTTTAATTCTTTCTTACTTACGATTATGCGATTATACGATTATGTTATGTGTATCATATCTTTTATATGTGTTTATCTGATACATCAAAATAAAAAAAGTTTTCAAGTTATGTGTATCATATCTTTTATATGTGTTTATCTGATACATCAAAATAAAAAAAGTTTTCAAGTTGTCTCAAACAAACTGAAAAATACTAAACAGTAACTGAAGATAGCTTTCTTCAGCTATAATATTTTTTTAAATTTTTATTAAGTAATTTTATGTTTAAGATATATGTAATTTTAATTGAGATCAAGGATTGAAGTTGAGTAAAACTCAAAATATAAAATATAAAATTGTACGCACTCTTCCAACCTCGCCACCTTTGTACAAGTCTAAATCTGCTTCTAGCGCTTTTCGCGGGAATGATGGTAGCTTCATGAGCTCCTCGTGCAGAAATACGACTCTTTGAACCACCATGTCAACGTTTTTCAGAATTGCCCAGGTCAACAGTACTTTCCCTATCTCCACAAACTTGTGCACCAATTCTTGTCTTTGCAGCGCGTTGAACGCATCTTCCGGCTTCATGTGAATGAGTTCGATTTGCGGGAATTGTGATCTCTTGAAAAAATAATAATCTCTAACGTACGACGATGGATTGTGTATCTGATCTGAAATCGGAAATCGACGAGAAATTATCAAGAGCGAGTGGAATTTTATGTAATAAAGATATGTAAATCACAAGAACCACAAGAAACTAACGTGTTTTGTAATCTACAAGAAAGTACTCGTGCTGTATCGATTCCTCGATACCGAAAAAGTCCAAAGATTCCCTGAGTATCTGACAGAATTGCGTGTCCTCCTGAACGGGAAACTGCGATGGTATCTCACCGGCATCAGGATCTTGAGGGCCGTGAACGATTATCTTTTTCGCGGATGGAACGTTTGCCGTTAGCAGAATAGACGCATCGCATTGTTCCTTCCGCAGGATTTGCTTTAGATCTTTAAACATAATGCCGTGTACGCTGTGCACCACCTAATATAAAAAGATCATTAACGATTCCTTGATAGTGTTACATTAATAAAAAATTTGTGAAACAAATTGAAAGGGCAAGTTATGCGTATCTTACCATCCATAAGATGGACAGCGCAGTTCCAATTAATTTCTGCCCTTCCTCATGCGGAGAGCGCACGTAAAACATTACGTATCCAATAATGTAATTATACAATGCGAACGCAGCCTGCTGTGGTAACTTCGGTACAAATCTGATAAGGTGCCTCAAAATCTTAAACATCAACTCTTGCTTTTCTCTCGTGAGACGCTCCAATATGTAGCGAAGGAACAAAGCGCTATCTTCCACGAGGCAGTTCCAGATCACCTGGATGGTAGGTAGAAAGAAGATTAACAACATCAAATAATAATACATAGTAGACTTTAAGATTATAGCTAATTAGTTTTCTTAATACTTGATATGCCACTTCGTAAACGGCATTTCCATCGTCGGAGACTGCTGGATCATCCAGAAGATTAATAATTTGAACAATCGCTGAACATAGTGACGAGGGAAACAACGAGAGAGCCGACTGTCCATGATGCGCTGTATTTCTTGGAACAGTCTCACCTGCATCTTCATCTCCTACGTTACCTACATAACATTTAAGAAAAGTGTTGTTAAAAACGAGTATATGCTACCTATGGAAAATAGACAGATCGTAATACATTTACCCTCGTCATGATCATCTCCCACTGGACTAGGCTCATAAGCAGCTTGGACGGTAATTGGTATCGTTGTAATCAGAAAATTTTCTCTTTCCTCCCGCTTCTTGTCATCCTGCGCCTGGAGAGCTTTCGTGATCAGTTCGGTCTGCTGCTTTTTCCGCGTTTTTGTCGCAGTTACCAAAGATCTCTAAAATAAAAATTCCAACTGAATTATAAATTCAGTCATATTAATTATAAATTCATAATTATACATTAATTTGTACATAATTTATTTATAAGTATTTAATTTATTAATCTAGAAATAAAAATAAGATATTCCATTTAATGATTACTCACGTGACGTTCCTGGTTGATAGTAACTTCCTCCACTTTTGTCTTCACCTGAGGCATCCAGGGTGGATCGACCACAGGTAGAGATTCTATTCCAATCTTCGGTGACGGTAGGGTGAATTCTATTCCTGGCGGTGGAACTTTGAATGTTAAATGAGCCGCCTCCTCCATCCGCGGCCACACTTGGTACCGCAATTTCCACAGAACTTGAAACCGCAGAATGGCGTTAATGCGCACATTGGTGTTGCTATGTTGAAGTCCCTTGTGCATAAGATCACTGGCCTGATTTGGTGCTCGCACGGCCGATACTATGAAAAGCGCCGCCGCAGAAGCGGCGACTTCTTGATTAGATTCCAGTAAAAGCTCCCACGCAACAGGCAGCACTTCAACGAACAGATCTTCCGTCATGACGACCGCTCCTTTAATCAAAGTGGCCAGAGGTGCGTGAAAAGAATTCTTTACTTGATTTTTTATGTATTTTAAAATAGGCGGTGGTTCTTTGTCTTCCTCATCATCTTGCTTCTCTGTGAACTTCTTTGAGAATTCCTTTCCTTTTTCCGAGTCTTGCTCCGCCAGGTCCTTTGAGGAGTCCCTTTGGGTTAAACGACCAGATTGAGAACCATTCAGATTTTTCTCTATTCTATATGAGTAGCAATTAAATTAACGATAAGCACATAATGTAAAATATATAATTTAAAAAAACGCAACTAGAAATTTTTAATCATGCATTTCTGCAATTATGATACTGTAATGCTTTAAACTTATTTATTATTACTACCATTCTTTTAACATTTATCTCTCTTTTAATAAATTAATATCTAATCGAAATATGTAGAAAAAATTACAGCCAAGTAAATATAAATTAAATTACTTGTACTTGCGTCCCACGCTGTCTTTTCTTCGGACAGGCGATACCTGCGTGCTGGTTTGTTGTTCGGACACCTTACGGCTACGTTTATCCTTTTTGTTGTCTTCCTTCTTATCAGTGTCTACATCCAACAAACCCGTGCCATTTAAAATGCCAAATTTCTCGCCATAGATCTTTCTCACGGACTTCATCAATCTGCTGCTAGCACGCAACTGCCGTCGATGGCAGAACGGATGGCAGAATGTCTGATGAGAGCAATAGAAATTGAAGGAGTTGGCGAATTGTACGAGCACTTTCATCCACGGAAAATTCCTGTTGGTCTCGTCAGCCTCGTTGCTGTCACTCGGGCTCTCCGGTGGCTGATCGTCGCTGAGGATACCCGGCGATTCCTCACCACCACTGTGTTCGCCGCCACCACCGGGTTCCGACGTATCGCTTCTGTCGGAAAGCGAGCTCACTTTCCTCTTGGATTGAATAGAATCCGCGCGCTTTACCATATCTGTAGATAAATCGCCGCTATTAACTAATATCACTGAACATACATCGCTATTGCAACGAATTGAAATTAATATTAACGATGCTATTAATTTATATTAACTTTAAAATATTTGAATATTAAAATATTAATCTATAAATAGGATTATTTGTGTCAATCTTCAGGAAATTATTATAGAAAGAATTATTACATTATTACATTATTGTCGATTTCTTGGAATTTCACTTACATGCCTCGCACTCTGTGTCCTTGCCTTCTTTAGTATTACGGCGAAGTTTCAGGCTTCTCTTTTTGAACGAACCAGTCGCAGTGCTAGCAGTACTGCGACGAAGGAGAAACGGTCTGCTTGGTGCCTGCACCCTCTTCGCCTTTTCCTTCTCGATGTCCTCTCCTTGTACAGTAACTGTTGACTTGCTGCTGCCTTCTGATTCGTTGTCAGGCTCGTAAAGGACGAAACTGATTTTTCGCTCCGCTGTAAAATTAATTTATACTTTAATCAATCAAATGTCAAAGTGATGCATTCATTAATTATATAAATATATTTCTCTGCTAACCGACGACTTCGCGATCACCGGCTATAGACTGAAGACTCTGCGCGGATGCTTGTGAATGGCCCATGGAGGACAGAGCCACGCTCCAGCGTCGATTCGCTTCTCGACTGTACATCCTCTCCCAAGGTGGTGGACGTTCCTTCGTCAAGAGTTTACTTGACTTTGGCAAAGTCTGGTATGTCTCCCTCAAGAACGCTGTCACTTCCAGCAGCAAAATGCAAGCGACGAGACGCAGCGCGAAGGGACACTGAGATCCATAACTGTTTATACTTGCTAAAAATTACTCAATTTTAATTGTATTCATTGGATTTAAATATTGGAATAATTTTCTGACATTGCAACGATGTATTACCATCGTCGAGAAAATCTTCCTCTTCGTCTTCCAGAACTAGATCTTTCTGTTTACTCTCATCGAACATTACGTTGGTAACTTGCTCCATATTTTGCTTATCCTCAGCTAAGAACTCTTCCAAACGCGATCCTATAGCCTGTTTTAATCAAAGGTTTATATTATATATCATTGTGTGAGGGAAACTATCAGTTGCAAAGAAAATTTGCTAAAAATTGGAAAAATACCTCTGCCCATTGATAAAACATTTTTCCCGCGGTGCGTTGTAATACGTGAACTCGCCTGAGTGCAGTGGAAGTATTTCGGGTGTTTATCGGCATCGATGGTCGGAACATGGGAAAGTTGTGCTTCATCCACGCCGGCCAGTGGCCTTTGTTGCACTGATGCACCAAATGCGCACATTCCAGTATCAGACAAGCACGAGATACCACCGGCGCGTACGGCTGTAATCACATCGTTAAGTATTCCCATACATTATCTTATTATACGAAACTATCAGATTAACTCGCAGAAAATATTAAAATGATTGTTACAAGATCCAGCAGCGATGCCATTAGATGAGGATCAGGAACGGAACCTGGCTGACAGGTTTCTAATAAGAAGGAGAACCGTAACATTCCGTCGAATACCGCAGTGCGAGGTACCAGTCTCCTCTCCTTCAGGACGACAAACTCAGATTCTCTGCAAGACTCGCCGAGCTCGGTAGAATTTCTCCGACTAAAATCTAAAAATTTGGAAATACGTAATAAAATAATTAAATAATCTCGCATTGTGATCAGAGCGTAATAGTTTAATTAACAGTTCTGTATCGAATAAATTACATAACAGTGCTATTAAATAGAAAAATCCTATTCTAAAAAATCCTATTCTAAAAAAGGCGTGTTAACATCGTGAAGTTCTTTTTTATCGAATATTGAGTCCTCTTTTCCGCGACGCTGATTGGTTCTCTCGCTTGGCTCGAACTTCGTGTGACTTGAACTTTGTGTTGCGAATGTCAGAATGTCATAGTGGCTGTCAGTGCGGTTATATTAATTTATTATTTCTTAGGAACGTGAAAACGGCAGCTGTCAATTCTGTCAAATTTGTATTGATGAAACATGATGAAATAAATAACACCTTTAACGCCTTTTTTAGAATAGGGCTACAGGCTAGAACTTTTTCATTTCCGAGTTTACGGTATTTTCAATAGCAGAGAACTCTAGGCAATATAAAAAATTATGATTTCAACAACTCAGAACTTCTCGGAAAAGAAAAAATTTCTACGGGCTAGAACTTTTTCATTTCCGAGTTTACAGTATTTTCAATAGCAGAGAACTCTAGGCAATATAAAAAATAATGATATCAACAACTCAGAACTGCTCGGAAAAAGAAAAAATTTCTAAGGGCTAGAACTTTTTAATTTCTGAGTTTACGGTATTTTCAATAGCAGAGAACTCTAGGCAATATGCCAATTAATAATATAAACATCTCAGAACTCCTCGGAAAAAGAAAAAAATTTTTTAATAAATAATAGATGAATATTATTATTCGAAAACATTATTAACATTGAAAAATAAAATAGCGCGCGCCTGTGTTGTACTAGTAATATAAAATAACAATAACAATAACTAGTTTAATATAAAATATGTATTACATTTAAATTGTAATAAATATAGATCTATTCTTACAGCTTCCAGGCGTCTCCTCCATGCTCTCTTTTTTCTTGCTCTTGCCGAAACCGATTTTAATCAGCTGATCCTCCATCCGACGTTTCGCCTTCTGTAGAGTCAAACCAACTCTGTAACAGAATCGCGTGTATAAGTCAACATTTTCTTTCTAAATAAGATGGCCTCTCAGCTAACGTAACAACAAACAAGCATTTAAATGCACGACTCACCCGCGACTGGTTCGCGACGCACTGCGATGATGACCGTAATGGAGACTCTGTTGCCTAACAAAGCTGCCGTCTGTGGGTGACTCGCTACTTTCATGGCTATCGGTAGAATCGGTGCGGTTGTAATCTTTCCGGAACCAATTGACTAAAACGCATCGGAATGATTCGGTACAGTAGTTCACAGTGCGTTGCAAATGATACGTGCAATTCCTGTCGCTGCTCACCGATACCGCCGATTTGAAACCGAGTTGATTTCTGCCCCATCTTTCCAGGCCCCATGGATGGCTCGCCGACGCCTAAATTACGTTCGCTCTGCCTTGGCGTTAACACGTGGTGTTTCTTGCGCAGATTGCCCAGCGGACTTTGGCTTAATTTCTCCTCGCACAATTCTGTCTCCAGTAAACTCTGCAAATTCGATCCCGCCTACGCAGTCAATTCTTTTATTTTTATACAGAATAATATGCGATAATAACAATCAATTATTTCAGACATGTAATTATGTTACTTACAGCGCATGTGGACGATGTGCTTCTCTTTTTAAATAGAAACTTTCGCGTGCCCCTGTCGTCAACGGTGTAACACGTGTCTCCACCGATATCCGCGTGCTCCTCTAAATCTGATTGATGAATATGTCTGCAAGATTAATATATCATAAATTAATTAATTTATATGCAATAAATGATATGTAATAATGTAACAGATGCATCGTGAATGCTTAACATGCATCCACTCGTTTTTTGACGCATGAAAAAACGCATGAACTACTACTATAAGCAGAATTATATGATTTCACAAAATTATTAAACAATTATTTACGGTGCGTCAAATGTTCATTTGTATTTGTCTACGAACCTTATAACACGTGTCGTTTGCACATTGCTGTTACAACGTTTATTCGGTCTATCCGCGGAATCCAGGATACCGCTAAGAGCCACGCGTCGGAAAATGCCACCGTGCGCCTCCTTGACATATGTCATCAATTGTCTCACGTCGCAATATAGATTGACGTTCTCCTGCGATTTTAACTGCTTCGAGAAATCCATGAGACGTGTGACCAGGACTTTGAAGATGCAAGCCATAATCTGTCCTTCGATACCGCGCGACCCGTAACCGCCGGTGCTGTAGGACGTCGCGATGCCGCTCGTCGTCGCACCGATATTCCCGCTGGTTCCACTCATACCTGAAGTGCCTACTCCGGTTCCACTGGCTCCAGAGGCGATCATGCCGGCGCCAAAATTCGTCGCGTATCCGCTTTGAAACGCCACGTCAGGCGACTTGCCTGATAGGCGTTTCTGATCTGAAACAGAATTATAAGAATTATAAGAGATTGATATTAAAAAATGAGTTTACACTAATAGAAAATTAAGAATTTGTTTAAAAAAATAGTTACCTCTGATTAATTATTAAGCATATCTAGTTTATAAATAAATTAAATTGATACATTTGTCAATTACAAAATAAAAACTGATTTAAATGAAGTCAATGCATTTCTTTGTAATGACAGAATAATTATACTTTTTAAGCTTTAGTTTAAAAGGTTTCGATCTGAATCCTGAATTGATTTTACTTACTGAGCGGCGATAGCAGTGAACTCGGATCGACGCAGTATCCAACATACGCATGGAAGAAGTCCAGAATTTCTGCTAATGGTTGTTCGCGCATCATCGTTCTCAAGAATCGCGAAAATTGCCGAGAACTTGCACGATGCAATTTAGTCAAGATGGTCTGGCCTTGGGAACGACAAATATCGGCCTGAGGTCCGCGCACTCCATCCAAGCAACCATGCGGACAGCCCAAGTGCTTTAACACTCGAATCACACAATTCATGAGGAGATTGTGAGCTTTGCCTTTCTCATTTAAATCGTGCCTACATTCTTGCTGATTAAATCCTGTCGGTGAATCCTGTTTCTTTCCTGTTTCCGATTTATTGTCAATTCCAATACCAGATCCTGCACAAAAATAAAAATGACGTATTAATCGAATGTGTTGAATAAATCATTTATTATCCTTTCCTTGTATTTAAAAATAATAATTAAATAACTTATTCTTCCAAAACTAGTCACAAAATAAAAGTTTCCGACTAGGAAAATTATTCGAGAAAGTAAAATATACATATAGATATCACGTTATGAAACATTCGTTTTAAGTAATGGCAAATAGATTAAAAATAAATAATATAAAATAATTCGCATAGCAAATAGTTAAATACCTGCGTTACTGCCGGCAGCTTCTTCACGAAGACAATACTTCATGACCCCCATATCCATCAAGAGTTCCACCAAGTTTAAAATAGTCTCACAGACACGCGCCGTACAACAGGTGTTATCTCGCAAAGCGACAGAATGTACAGCCTGAAAAATGAAATGTGCGTGTGATTGAATATAATATTAAGAAAGTAAATAAATTCTCATCGTCAACTTTAAATGGTGCTAGAAAATACTGTAATAAATTAAATTTTAAACAATAGTTTTTTTACTTTATTTTAGTAACGTTAGCCAACTTGCTTTCAAGCACATATATTATTATACACGTCGTATCTATTGGCATAACCGTATTTTTAATTCGTTTAAAAATGGTAAACTTATTTATATGATCCTCATATGATCATAAGTTTTCATAATAATTACCTTTAAGACGATCTGGAGATCAACATCACCTTCTTTAGTGATGTAGCACGCGGAACCCGGAGCTTCCGGTATTTCATCGCTCATGTAAGTAATGTTAGAATCTGTCTGAGATCTTGCAAGACTGGGTTTTCTCTCAGAACACAAATGTCCAGCTTGGACACTGATGAGATCTAATTGACTATCGATGGATCCCTGAAAAGTTAGTCGGATAATAAATACGTATGACTTTTTGTCAAACTTTCCTTTCATGTATTGTATAAGACTATTTTATAGAGAATCACAGATTTGTTACCTGTCGCTTCATGAAATCGGGAGATGGAGTTGGCGTGTGTTCCGTAACAGTGATAATTGGATTCGGTGCGGTGTAAGACTGACTATAAAACCGGCTCTGTTTTCTCTCGATGCGAGTATCACCGACGTACCTACAAAACAGTATAGATCAGCAATCTATATTCGATAAAACAATTTCGCATATCCTCATGCCACTTGCCAAAATGAGCCCTAGTCAAGCACTACGCTTCCGTCTTTATGATCTTGATCTATGATCGTGCGCCCGTCATTCCGACGACACATGCTCCATGATTTTTAACGATTTTTCGTATTCAACGTTGCCCAATACATCGACAATTGCAAATTTTACAAATTAAAACTTAATATATGTAAATAGAATGTCTTTTAAAGATTTTAAATAGATAAAGAAACTTAAATTTTAATTATAGAAAAATGAAGTAAATATTACAGAATTTATATTTTCGTAAATATTAACTTCAAATTGATGAGTTTTATAAAAAAACCATTCTTAGATAATAGATTAGTTAATAGATATCTTGGCATACTTATATCTTTTATGAATGTATTTCGAAATAAAAAATAAAAATCTGCAAGTTAAAAATTATGAAAATATTAAACTATAATTACAAAACGATGTAGACATCTCTATTTTAAGTAACACGATATAAATATATCAATCTTCGGAACTAATAATTTTACATTATAAAAGGGCAACGTCTTCCACTTTTTGTCTTATTATACAACATGCAAAAATGTGAAATACAGTGACGTTTCTACAATGTACTCAATTTCATATTTTTTTATTATATATTTAGTGAAACTATATGATGGAATATAAAGCAATAGATTACGAAAGCAATATATGATAGAATTTATTAATTTTAATTATATAAATATTAATTAATTAGTGCGTGATACAATTGAGAAAGTGTAATGTATTACATATATTTGGATGTTATAAAATAAATAATTAAAATATATTACCAACAAAAAATTATTTCGAAAATTTTAATTGCAGATTGTTAAATAATTTTCTTTGGAAAATATCTGTTTAACATTTTAAACTAGTATTCGGTTGTTTAAAATAGTACATCAAAGCAAAATTCATACTTACAATTAATAAAAGAAATTAAAATATAATAAATAGAAAATTATCATTTCGTGTACTTAAAGTTTTGAAATTATTAATAAAAAAAATATACGTATATAAGAGTAAATATAATTACAGTATATTTTCATGTAAAAAATATAATTATAGTACATTTTCATGTAAAATGGAATCACGAGAATATATAATAGGTCACAATAATCAAAGTTAATAAATAACAAAGACAGAAGTAATCATTATCTGGAAAAATCGTAAAAAATGTCCATATATTAACAAAACGTGGAGTTCATAATGTGCCTCATGTGCCTTCATGGACTCGCCGATGTGCCGATGCGATTGAATTTTGGTGTGTACTTAAGGGGTAAATGTGCGCCCTACCGGAAGCAGGAAGCTCGAAAAAGAAGCGTGTGAACCGAACTGCAGTACGAAACTTCCTCCGAGTGACGTAGATGACTTACCCTCCCGCGGTCAGCTCGTTAATCAAGCAGCTGAGCACGAGTTCGGGGTGAAAGGGCGAACGAGAGAGAGAAAAGAGACACACACAGAGAAAGACCATTACGCATAAGTATTACGATAGGCTTATCGATATTTAAGCGCTGGATTAATCGTCCGACATACATGAACCACATTCTCGGACCAATTATGTTCGGTAATAAGTAGTACAAGTTGCTTTAATAAAACCTGGCATTATTATGACTAAAATTAAGATATATTGAGTTGTGTTTAATTGAAATTTAAGGTGTAATTTGTAATTTGTGGCTTAAGCTGTAATTAAAAAAAGGAAACAATTAATCACAAATTTATGTATTTGTTCAATTTATGGTCGAGAGAACTTGATTCAAGAGATTATCAGTGTTGGGTAAAACAATTATTACATAGAAAATAATAAGATAATATAAAAATTAATATACAGAAAAATATTATTTTTTATAGAACGTGTTTTATATTTAATGTTCTACTTAATTGTTCATTTGACAAATATAATTTTGATACGAAATTTTAAAGCGTAATCAGTTGTATCAATTATTGCAATATTCAATTAGAAAATAATTTTGAAATATATAATATCAAGAATATTCTATATATAAATACATGAAACACCTAACACTGATCCTCGTTTATACTCGTAAGAAATACTCTTCTTCTAACAAAACATCTCTTATTTCATACAGCCTAAGCACAACTACGTTCGTCCTGCCTATAACTGTGTCAATTAAAATACAGATATAATTGTACCTTCTTAAACTAGCCTACACGAACACAAGCGTTCGCGCGTAAATATGTGCTGTATGTTTCTTTGAAACTTACTGAGGATTGAAATCGAGCAGAACTATGCTATATTCTCATTTTTATTAAATTAAAAAGAAGACGGGTAAATTTTGTAAAAAGGCACATATCTACATGTGAACGAACGAGATCAGAAAGTCAGAGAGAAAAAAGATAAAAGATCGAGTAAGTATAGAAGATCTCTATTGTTTCCTTTCAGGTAAAGCCAATAGCGCTTACCTTAAACTCGGCATACTCTTTCCTTTAATCAGATTCGTGGGGTGTTTCATGTAGTCGACGTCCTTGGCTTCAAAAATTTTCGAACTGGTTGAGGTTGGTCTCGTTAAATGATCGTCTCCAGTATCGAGGCTTCTATGACATTCCTAAAAAAATGACAGAAATATATATATATATATATATATATATATATATATGTAGATATATACGTATAAATATAATATAACATATATTAAAATTCTTCATTCTAGTTTATAACTAAAAATTTAAACAGACGAGCTTTAACTTAGAACTATCTAGTGAATTATCAAAATAATTGATAAAAATCGCAGTAATAATTTTCTGGATCAAAAAATAATATAACATTTTTATAAAATAATATATTGTTTGTTATAAAATAATATATTATAATTTGTTACTCTCTTTTTCTTTTTCTCTCTTTTTTAGTATTTCATGAAACAACCAGATTTCTTAGTAATTTACCTGCTCGAACAACATCTTGGGTTCCTCTTGGCCGATTTTCTCAAGCGCCTTTTCCGACTTTGAGAGCAGTTTCGTCTCCACAAAGGCCTTGAGATCAGCCATCTTCATGCGTTTTTTCGTCTTCTCGCTAGCACGTCTTGTATGTCTCGATTCGCTTTCGTGGCCTTTGCGTGTGGTATGGATTCTGAAAATGTGGCCAGGTCTATACAGAGGAAGAGGAAGAATCCATTCAGAAATAGGAAAGATCGGCATGAACGCGTACCCGTTAGCAGGGAAGCGTCGCGAACATCAGGCACTTCTATAACTTCTTTTACATCTTTCTTTTTACTCTCAGGGCTCTGGTAAAATGAAACCTCGATTTTCGGTATGGGCAGAGAGTTGCTACGACGACGCGGCATTTGTTGCACTGAGTTTTCCTCGTTGATTTTTCGTAGCCTATATAATGCGTTATAAAAACAATGTATAGGTAAATTGCATTTTAAATTTAATTTAAAATATCAAAATATTAAATAACTAAATTTCCATATCATTATTTATTTATTTAAATAAAAGAGAGTATATTTCTATTAGAATTAATGTATTTTAAAAATTTGACATAATTGTACGCATACGTGACACGGTAGCATTAAAAAAATCTGATTCTTTATAATTTACAAAATATTCTACAAAATAACTAACCGATAGTATAAGAATTGAAGAGCCCAGAAAACACCTTCTTCCTGCCATTGAGGCACAAACAGACACCTCAAAGTAGCTACGTCCAAGAAAGTTGCTGCACGAACGTCCCGATCAACGACAGTAGAACCGGCAGGGTGCTCTGTTGTAGTCGCAGATTGACGTTGGATTGGAAAACTTCGAGTTTTCGAAGTGTGCGCTACCTCTCTATCATGCTTGGGTTTCTCCTCTTTCTCCTTATCCGTACTTATACTGCCAATCAAGAATCCCATTCTCTTTAATGTACTATTATTAAATTATATTTCGTCTAAATATGATACTGATCTGACTACATAAAATATTAAGAAGAATATTCGCTGAATAGTGAAAGTCCTACGGAGATAATTATATTTTTATTTAAGTTTTTATAAATATTGCACACACACAAATAACGCTTAATAGAAAAATTATAATTTTTGAAACTTGGCCAACCCAGATTTTGTAGCTTTCCCGTGGTATTCTTTGCACGTGTCCAGTCCAGAAATCGCCGTGACCTGTTCTATCGTCACCGTAGATCTCGAGGAGCTGGTCGTTCTGCCCATTGCGACGTGAAAGATGCTGGCTTCACCCTGCGGTAGCCACAAAAATATTATTTGCCCCGCGCTCAGTCTCGAAATATTACCTCGTGTAACTCACTGCAAATATGGTGGAAACTTCCTTTACCCCATCAAGCATCCTCTCCGATTCAGTCAGAGATGGTAATCTGAATATTACCTAATGCAATAATGGAAAATATATTGTTTATCGAATAATTTGCGACTGATTCTCGTTACGATCATAAATTTACCACATGCTCGTCTTCCGCGCCGGAGCTCTCTTCAGGAATCGTTTCTGGGAAAACCGTGTCCTTCGGTGACGATATCCAGGTGCTCTGTTGCTAATATTATTAATGCAAAATTATTTAATGTTTTGTGCATTTGTTAATAACATTGATGACGTTTATTTCATTAATCCTGAACTTACATCATCGTCAATTACTCTCGAAGACGGTGGGGCGCTCTGATCCGAAAACGATTGACTGGGTGGACTTTCGACATCTAAACAATTAAAATTTAATTTAATTTTATATAAAGAAAGAAGAAGTAATAATAAGTAAACAAAAAAATATAATACAAAAAGATACGAATGCATTTTTGATTTCATAAAACACATAAGAGACTACAGAGGTTTGTATTATAAATACATGTGTATAAAAACTTTGATTATTATACTCAAATTGAGCTTACTTCCAACGAAAACATCAACATCCGACAACATGTGATGCTTGGCGGATTTGAAAGATTGGCTCCAATAAATACGTGGTTTTGCGCGACAATGAGTCGTGAAGCAAAGTGCATCCGGATGTCGGAATTCGTACATGGCGGACCATATTTTTAGGCCGTTCTCCAATCGTAAATTCGTCTTGAAATCGATGTCTTTTAAATGGTTGCACAGCGGTGCAAACAGGTAGATGAAGAGCTAAGAAAAAAAATTATTAGTTTCAAGGTTTACGTTGCCGTATGAAAAAACGGTTTCAATAATCTTACAGTCATGGTTGGTATCGGAAACAAGTAGTAAAAGGGATTTGGTGGTTCGGCCTCGTTCTCGGCGCATTCTTCAGCTGAATCCAAAAGTATCCAGTGAAGAATGTAAAGTAGAGTCGTCTCCATTGCGCCGAGACTCTGAAAATCTTTCCTAAAAAATCGATGGTAATTTTTGCGTGGAAATTCAAAAGAAAGCAGACTAAAAACTATATATTATTTAATATTATTTACCTATTATGCAGGAGACTGGCTGTACCATGAAGAACATAAGGGAGAGCGGCTTGAATCAGGCGCCAGCGTGGCACATTGCTCAATATCTCGCTCAACGAAGGTGTCAGGTCATTATGAAGATTTTGTACTAGAACCCTTTCAAGGCACTACAGAAAAAGAAGAATATTTTAAAGAATTGCAAACCCTGTGATATTAACAATAATAATTGTGACTTTATCAGAATATCTTAAATTGATATCTTAAAACAGAACTAATTAATAATTATAATAAATTCTTACATATTGTATTAAAATCAAAAAGATGTAAAACTATGTTATATTTACATGTACAATATGTCCATTATTTTATTAACTGTTGACGTAATGGCATGATCGAGTCTCTTGTACTTTTATATAATTTTATAAAAAGTGTTAATTCGTACTAACCGTGCACGCTTCCTTCATTTCCTGTGCGAGCGTTTCGGGTGAAAAACGAATGAAAAATATTAATTTTCGAAATGTGATATGATCGTAAAAAGTAACGAGCAATTCGAAAAGAAGTCTACAGGATAAACGAGAAAAAACTATAAAGTGTTGCAAGAAACTATGAGCAAAACTAACAATAAATAAAACTTAATTTAAAAAAATATACAGTAACGGAAATTATACATATATGATCAATTATGTATAATTTAAAGAGCACATTTTACATAATCTATTAATTCGTTTCTAGCATATCTAAATTCCTCTGGATGGCTGTAAAATAATATATGCCACAGTACAAACATTACTAAAAACAAAATCTTGAATACGAGCGATATTTCTAAAAATTGGTACGCTGTATTTTTGCCTGCACGGCTTTATCATGCACTTCGTTTCTACAAAATGCAAGGATGCATTTGATTAAAACCACAGCAGATATATCGAGCACAAAATGACGAAAGCAGGCTTGCGTGCAAGCTTGCAGATGGGTGTGTTAAACGGGCGAGCCAACTTACATGATGGCCTGGCGCGTGTTGACAGAACTGCAGGTGACATGTGGGGGTGGCCGCGTGGAGAGGACATTTTGTTAGTGCAAGTCAAGCAGCTATTGCATAACGTAGGACTCGCAGGATAAAACAATTAATTTAATGTATTCTCTCATATTTACAAAATGACAAATAAATTTTAAAGTTTTTATAAATAAGAATCAAACATTTTTACAATTTAATAGAATCTGAAAGATATACATAATGTCGGAAAACAAAAATAAATAATGTATCGAATATGCAAATATTGCATTCTTTAATTTTTCAGATAAGTCGCCATAATGTAAAACTGGCGCACTATATTGTAAATAATAATTGACCAAAATTTGGTTATTAATAAAATAGAAAAATAATGTGATACAAATACGTATAATGAGTACACAAGAAATTAATGTAAGAAAAGTAATATACATTATCCATATTTGAATAATTAATACTAAAATGTTGATTTTTCCAATTTTGAATACATAACTATCTTTTTAAAAATGTTCGAAACATTTTTTACATTTATGAAAAATCTTTCTAATTATCGAGTATTATCATTTGTAAAATATCATATATAATATATATTTAAATCCTGAGAGTCTTATTGTCGACTTATTGTCTGCAATTAGCCTTGTAAATGTATATATACATCATGTGTAAATAAGTATATAAAAATTGTGGATTAATACATTTTTGCACGTTTCCCTTGTTGTATTTGAGGTATCGTTCGATACGCGTTGTAATGACGCGCTGCATAATGATTCCAATAAAACATCGTCGTCGAAAACACATCAGTGCCACAAAGTGGAACAAATTTGCATTGATGGACAAATGAAGCAGGAACAAAAAAGCACAATCATCTTAACAAGGACGATCATGAAAGCGGAAACCGGAAGGAAGGACAATTCCTCCCGTTCTAGGATAAAAGCGTATATACTCGCGGTTTAAATTTCCTGTCAATCGAATCGAATGTCCCGGGATCGATAATATTGGATCACGTGGTTATATTAATGTTAACGTGAAGTGATTGTGAGGATTTAATTAAATCGATTGTTTTAATGAAATCTCGCTCGCAATATTGAGTGTACTTTCGTATTTTATAATTACAATTTAAGTATTTCTAATATAGGCGATTTTCTTTACTTTTTCTTTCTCTCATCAGTCTAAGAGATATATAAAATAATTATTGGATCAATTGTTACCGTGCAAGATGCTTCGTGGAGTTTTCCTAGCTTAGCTCGAATAAATGGCCTGAAAGTAATAAAAATAGGTAAAACAACTATCTTTACATATCGCGGCGAATTATCACTTATCACTGTTTTGGAAATAGCGAAAGAATTATTTCATGCAATCAGCTGACCTTATATGCCGCCAAAGGAACATCTGAACCGGAATAGGCAAAGGGTACTCCTGCATCGCTCCTGCGTCCAAGGACCGTCGTTTATCCATGACTGCTGCAGAAATCGCTGAAACGTTTTAAGATCGTATATGACGGAATCAGGTAGCTTAATTAATCAAACGCAGGCCTGACTATTTCGACCGGTAATAACACTGTTGCTACCACGTGGTACGTGACACGTCTCACCTCGCACAACAGATCCTTCCGCCCTCAACTACTACGTCGCGTACACACCCCTCGGCGGATTCAACAGCACTGCATCAGTGGATCAATTTCCTATCAGGAACATTGAAGGTATCACGCTCGCAAACTAGGGTAAAGCAATCTCACGTTCTCCCGCCCGCAAAATTCGCGCACTTTCCCAACTGTTACGGATAAAATGCATCGTCCACTAGGAGAAGACGAGTCATTGCGCGATGTTATTCGGGCAGTTCTGCGCGTCGCATATCGGATGCAGATGCCGGGGAACACCGGGCATGACGTCGCCGAAGAGCAGCGTCGCACGAGAAGAGTATCACGTGTGCCACTCGGCCTAGTAACACACTTCCGTCATGCCCTTTTGCGGGTGCCCTGCGCGACGCGACGCGGGTGTATGCACCCCGGCGTCGGGATAGCGTGTAACTGACGAGACGAGTTCTACGCGCACCCCCGCCGGCATGGATGGTGAATGTGTGCGCGTGCGAGTCTCGGGAAAATCCAATGCGCCGGTCGTTCCATCGATCAGCCCAGGAATCTGCTGCTGGACCACCCTCCACGGGAGGCGACCGCCACCCCTCGCGACGCGCCGCGCGTCGCGTCCCTACCAACCCATTTACCCACCTAGCCCATCCAGCCGCTTTCGCTTGAGCTGCGCCCGATATAACGATGGGCGAGGCCATCTTCCGCAGGAGCAATGACTGGCGAACAATTTATCCCCCTAGTTTCGAACCGAAGGGCGTGTACCGTTCGATTATGATAAACGAACGAATATTTCGTCGTACGCGGTATCGATAATTTATTGCTTGCGGTGGAGCATTAGCGATAGGACGGCCTTCGTGGCATTAAGGCTGAATTGCACTCAGTTGAAATACGTAAATGTAGAAAAAAATATCTTGAACGATGATCAGAAATATTTAGAATTGATACGAAATCGGTACATACTTAGACATGACTGGAATGTAACGAGTTGACTTCTGGTTGGAATTTGACTCTTGCTTGCTTTTGCTGCAACTAGTGACGTCGTTGTGGCCATCCTTATACGTGTCAAGACACTCATCGGTCGGATATAGCTCTTTGCGGAGGAAACTCTCGACATCCTTCAGCGTCATGTCCACTTCGAACACGATTTCCCGTGTACATGTCTTTATTTCGCTCGTCTTCATATTTTCTTCAGGATTCACTGGGCTAATTTCTATAGAGACTTCGATGTTACTGTCCGCATCGCCGGCTCTTTCTCGTTTCGCTTTCTCGCTGATTATTCTACATATATTGCGCCATATTTCTTTTTGCTCAGGGTGAAGGTCTTCGACTAATTCCTGAAAGTTGTCCCATTCCATATTTTTGCTGTTTTCGAGAATTTCGCGATAGATTGATAAAATTTCAGTCGCTGTATATCCATCGTTCTTCTTAACAACGTTTCTTGATGACATATTTTTATAAATAATTTGTCGTGTAATTCTTTTTGTAGAATTATCTACATGTTCGACTCTTCTTAGTGACTTGTCTGGAGGAACAGGAGTAATTATACTTTCGTGAGGGATTTGAATGGAATCCTTGGATTTGTTTAAATCTTGACTGTGTGTGTTTACAGAATTAGCTAGTCTTTTAAATAAATGATTCTTGTCTTTTGATGAATCGAACAATTTCATCGGGATGTAATCATTCGCGCAGGTATTTGTTATCTGATTATTAGAATGAACAAATCTGGCATCTACGAATTTAGAATGGAGCAATTTTTCGCTATTAAAAGCGTCGGTCATTGAACACTTCTCGCAATAAAACGCCAAATCTCTAGTGGAATCCAATAACATTATTTTCTGAATTAAGTGACAAATTTTTCTTTGTGTTTCTGGGGATAATCGAGCAACAATATTCGAATCACGTGCCTGTAGCATCGATGTTTTTGCGTTATCGGAACAAGTATCTCTTGCAATTTCAGCTTTGACATGTCGAGCAATATCGAGGGAGGGTCTTGACGAAACTAATCTACGACCTCGGGGAACATCGTCGTCTATGTCATTTATCTCGTTTCTTGTATCTACAGATTCCATCCATTCGTGTATCAAATTCTCAGCGGACGACGAACTAAAAGTCGCAGTGTCACTTTCTCCTCTCTGCTGTAATCGAGCGCAATCTTCAAGCGAATCCTTTTCCAAGCAATCAGACCAACTATCCATCTTTCTTATCTTCACTGCTGTATTAGAGCGTCGCAAAATGTTTGCATCAAAACGGACATTCTCTTGATTATCCAATCTCGGCATTGGTAGATAACGATATTCATCCAAGACTTCCGGTAAACGTCCCGACTCGTCGAACAACCAGAATCCTGAATTGTGTTGCGGATAATCGTTTCGACTGTACAAGACAGAACTCTGTCCCTTCCTCGCGTTCACCAAACGAACGCAATGTCTGTCTTGCAATTTCAAAAACAGTTCATCCTCTTCCTTGCCTGATGTCACAAATGGACCATGTGCCAAATACTTAACGGTATCGGTAACCGTAGAAATATCGGCGTGTTTCTCGAAAGACTGCTGCGAACATTGCGTTTTCTGCGCGTTTTTAGAATACCAAATTCCCGCTAGCAAACCGTCGATTTGTGATTTGGCTTCGTACGAAATTTTTCTCACGATTTCCTCCTTGTCAGTATCAGCGCAGGCTTTCATCGATATTAAAGATTCATCGTCATTCCGATGATAATTTTTTGTTGCGCCGTTACATTCGTATCTCATTTGCCTTCTCAATGTTTTAATATCCGGAGACCATTCTCTCTTAACGCCATTGTTATTAAAGTAAGATTTATTTTTTATCTTGGCGCTAGCAGCTTCTACGTCGGAAATATCATTAGTTCTATTTAGATTTTCAGTACAGCTCTTCATTACGAAAATGTGTTCTTTAATTGGCAATGATTCTGTTGCGTTCAATTCGTGTTTACATTTAACCCGTCGATCTATTTTACAATCATTAACAAACACTTTCGATTGCGCATTATTTTTTTTATCTGCAGGATTTATTGAAATTTTTGATTTCTCATTATTTTGATTATCATTAACATGATCATACGTGACTGTCATAATCTCAGCATCGCGTCTAATTTTCATTTTACTTTCTTTAATTTCTTCAGAAGCAAGATGCGATGGCAATATGTAACTTATTACCCCGCAACGCTCGCATCTATACAGAGAAGAATCGTTTAAGAGAAGATCTTCTAACGTTTTGTCGCGACACTGCGCTAACAGACATCGCAATATTCTCGATATCTCGTTACAACAACTGTTAGTCAATGACGATACTTTAGGATCTGAATCTGTAATAAAGTCAAGAATTTTGTAAACCGCTCCTAGTTCAATGAAGGGCGCGTGCACTAAATTGTTTGTTTCTCCGCACATTTCAAGGCATGGATTTCCTGTACTTATTTTCTCATCCATTTGATCGTTTAATTCTTTTCCATTTTTGCATAATATAGAAATCGATTTTCTTTCCGAATGATTAGAATGGTGCGAGTCATCACAATTGAATCTTGGATGATCAAGCGATGATGGTATAATTTTCGATCTTTTAGTAGCTTTACAGGCGTCCTCGTTCTCTTTTTCATTTTGAAACGGAAGATACAGATCTCGTTTACTCTCGTATTCGCTTGCGATACTTAAAGTTCTTGTGGAAAATGTTGCTCTACTACTAATAGATGTAGTTTTAAATGATACTGATGGAACTACCGTTACCTCCCATAAGTTATCGTGATCCATGTTAGATGAATATTTATCTGAAGATCTTCTCGATAATGTATTCTTCTTTACGTTAATCTTTAGCAGAAGATCAATCGTTATTTACATATCCCTCGGAATTTCATTTTTAACGAATTATTATCGGAGATATATTATCATAAAAATTTCGTTTGACAGCGATTTTATTACCGGTTATATTTCATGTTCATACGTTACGCTCCAAATAATTTGCAAAGAACAATACATCAATTTACAGTATTTTTATCGTAAAAGCAAATTTGGCTTGGAAAATGTTCTTGTCAAATTATGTATGATTGCAAAACACGTGCAGGTTATAAATCAACTTAGATAAGAAAATACATGACATGTTTACAAGTGTATGTGTGTACAAAATATATCGTTTGAAAGCGCACTCAGTTTTGCGATATTTAGCACAGCAATTTCATCGTGCTTTAAGAAGGTTCAAGTTTTACATTTTTATATAAATATACAATAGATAATATATATCCAAATAAATCAAACATATACTTATATTAATTAATTTTTACATGATTGTGTAATAATTAACATAATAATGATTTCACTTAAATCTCAGAATTTTTATATTTATTTTTCTTTTATTCTCTCTCTTTCTTATTGATAATTTTGGAACAGAAGTTTTCTTACTTAATACATTTAAAAAACAGTATTATATAATTTAATTTTAATTACATAATTATATAATTATTACTAAAATCAAGTGCTTATAATTATTTTTCCTAGCAGACGAAAAAATATTACTATATCATCGGATCATCCTTATAAACAAACAACGATCTCAATGGAAATAGAAATGGGCGAATAATCACATGTGATCGATATCGATATCGATATCGAGCCTATACTCGAAAAAATATAAAAAATGACTGTCTAGCGTCCCGTCACAGACGTATGGAAGAGGTTTCCTTTTGTGAGAATGCCTCAAATCATGGCAGAGGCATTCGCGAGAGGGCTGCTAGACAAGATAATGATAGAAGTTCTGGACGTTATAGATCGCAACGCGCAGAACGGTAAGGTGCAAGCGTCAGCACGTTTCGCAAATGTAACGGCGCGTTGAATAGTGACATTGCTGCACATACATTGATATTGTTCATCGATAAACGCCACGGTTTCCTACGCGATAAGTTATGACTGACATGTACATGCATCACATGCAGATAATTGCGTGCTGATGTACATAATTATCCAGATTGGATGCAAGTAATGCGCAAACTGTTCTTAGAGAAATCATGGGGATACCACGAGGAAACAGGCGATGCCCGATCGGAATACCTATGCGACGAATCACAAGTGCACGAACGTACCCGCACAAATTATAGCAAGGCCGAAGAAATGGAATTGATCGCGAAGATAGTCAACGGCTTGCGCGACATACAGATCGGAGACTCGCGTTACGTACTGCCGCCTTCATTGTTGGAGAAACAGGTAATTGGATCTAGCCGTACGAGAGGAAACCTGTTCCCTGAGACGTTATTCAGACGTGTGCGATTCAGTCAGTAGTGCGCGATTATAGTTATTCAACTCTTACCCAAGCTAGGAAGACGTAAAAGGCTTGAAATTATTATAAAATTTTTAATAGATCAAATAGACCGGCGCAATAGAATTGCTTTTATATTACCTATCGCTATCTCATATCACATATTTTATTTTAAAATAATGATCTATCTTTCTTTAATAAAAGCCTTTCATCATTCTCATGATTACATAAAATTACAAATTGTTACATGTTGTTTATGTTAAAGAGACAAATTTGAGAAATACTACACAATTAATCTATATTCTTCGATAAAAATTGAAATTATAGTCAATTGAGGAAATACATCTATATGTATTTCCTTTTACTGCCAGAGGCAGCTCTGGTAATAAATCGGACAGCCGCGTTCGCGAGATGCTCGCGTGCAAGAGGTATCGCGTGTGCAATACACTCGCGGTTTACTCTAGTGCTGCTAGCGCATTAATTTCACACGTCTTTCCATGCTACAAGAAGGTTTACTCATGCACCTGTCCTCGCTCGAACAGGTGAAGTGCGCCACATGCACCGTTGACACGTCACCTGCAAATCCGGCGACCGATGTGACCGAAGCTCAGCGCACGACTCAGGGTCAAGGCGACATACATCAGATTGTGCACGCAGCGGTCCTCGAGTCGCCAACCGAGCCTACGGAGTTGTCGGAGTTGAACCGGAAAGAGAAAGAAGCCGAGACCAGGGAAGCGACCACCGTGTCCGTCGGCCTGCTGCATCAGCTGATAGAAGAACTAGAGACTAAGGCAGTTCCGACCAGCTCCAAGAACGATGCCCTGTTAGATTCAACCAGCAAGGAACGTTTCTTAGTTTGGGAGGAGAAGGAGGAACAGCTTATCAGGACTATCGAGGGCAATGTTGGCGACACGCAAGAGATCACGACGAAGACTCCTCGAGAGAGTGAGTTTGCGACGAGCCGCTTCCGCATCGTCAAAGTGAATCACGAGGACGAGCTGGAGCCCCGCTCGAGTCAGCACGTGACGTCCGCTTTGGGAGAAGTCGACCTCGAGGAGATTCATATCGAGGAACGCGATTCGAACCCGACATCGTCGTCGAAGCTACCGTGTGACGACGCCACAATGGAGCGAATTCTGCCCGTCGACGCGAAGAAGCGAAAGGCGTTTGGCGATGCAAAGACGAAGACGAGGAAGAAAGGCCTCGGCAGCAGATTGAGGCGGTTTTTCCGCGTCGCTTTCGGCCGCCGGGAAAATTAAAGTGCGAGGAAGGGAATGTTACTTCGCGATCTACGTCGAGCGCAACGATGGCCGAAACAAATCCCCGTTCTCGTACGCGGAGCAGCTTCTCAGTCACGCATTTTTCAGGCGGACAGCATGTCGCTTGTCCGCGAATCCAGCGAGTAAAAATAACCGACCCGACATAGTCACCGGTCGGTATTCGTAACTTCGGCGTCCCTTACGACTTAAGCACGACGCAAATTATTCTGTACATTCCTAAACGGTAATCGCAAGTGTTGTTCCAGCGTGCAAAATCCTGTAAAATACAACATCTGATGATCTCACATTGCATGTCATGTTCTTGCGGCCTAGATAGAATATTGCGATTTAGCGGGGAATTGCTGAGCGATTTCGTAGGGAACAAAACGAAGGGAACAATAGTTGCAGAGTCTGATGTTGCGGACGTCGAAGGCCGAATATTTTTGCCTGACACGTCCACGAGACGCTGCAGATCTGGCAACCCTGACACGACGTCGTCGTCGACGTCGAAACCCCCATTTATCGTAGCCGGAAGAGGCAACTGGTCGACTCATGCCTCTCGAACTGTTTTTGGACCGCGGCGTTGCCATGCCCCGTCATTCGGTCCGGACCAAGCTTCCTCTTGAAGGCCTGGACCACCGAAGAATGATTCTAGTGTGTCCTCCTGATCGCAGCGACATCTGCAGAAATAAAATGAGTAAATTTGGTAACACCCGGTACCACTCCTGGTTCAAACTCCGTTCGGTCAACATCCACTGGCACCCACAGACGATCGACAATGGTAAGTCTGGCATTCCCTTTTCCTTTTTTGGAGTTGAAGATGTCTTCATGATATTTTCTTCGTAAATTCGGACTTTTTATCTTTTCCTGGATAAGTTTTGAATTTTCTTTTTGTTACGTAGCAGTTTCTTTCTCTATTCTGTAACCGCTTTTGACAAAAATAGGTTTAACACTTTGTCATTATGGAATTAAATTATTGTTTTAAATTAATAATAAATTACGTTAGTAATTAATATATTAAAGTTATACATAATTTCACGCAGATTCTCGATATAGCTTCAATATAATGAAGAAGTTCTCTTATATTTCAGGCAGATCTGAGCAGCAGAGATGTCGAAAGTGAGTAGAGCAACCTCCAAATAGTTCTTCAAATAATTCTATTTTCGGCGTGTCCCAAGCAAGCCACATGGAAATAATTAACAAAGGCAAATTTACGTCACTGCCAGTGGAACTATAAGTGACTCCTATTTGTAATTTTTGACTCGTGCGTGTTTCAATCAGAAAAAAGTGAAGAGAGTTTAAATAGAAATTTGAAATCACAATCAGTAGCATATATAAAATCTATATTAAATTATATTTCGTTGCTAATTGTGCTAATACCAAATTAAAGACTGCTAAAATTGCGATACTAATGTTTCAAAGAAGAAGTTTTAATTATAACTATATTTTTCAACTAAATATTTCTAATTTACTTCGTGATTTGGATTATTAATAAGAAAAATTTTTAAAGGTTTCTTAAAAATTTTATTTTCGCACTTTAGCATTTTTTTATTAATATAATTTATTTACGCAAACTATACGAGAAAATTAATATTTATCTCTCACCAACACGAAGAAATTTAGGCATTATTCTTTCTTATATCTAAACTTGATGCTTGTTATCATCGATTTATCTCACATATTAATTAGCAATTGATTGAATTCAGTGAATCGTAACACGCGAATTTCCTTCATTACGTTCTAATTTGCACGTAATTTTTGGCATTACATAACGGCTCATCGGGTAGGAGGATGCCACCGTTCCGTAGCGCGTCAGAAATAGGTTGGTAGGCTGTTCTTATATGGTTCGGCGGGGGTAATCTGACCCACTACTTCCACTAACTTAAATTCTTCAATCGACGGGTTGGTGGGGATTGCCAAAAATAGAACAATATTTTTGAACTAGGTACGCATGACGATACTCCGTGCCTACGACTGGTATTAACCCAGATTTCGCACTTTGCATATTTAAAGGTTGAATCAAGTACTTATATGGTCAAAATATCTACATCGCGATTAAGATTTCTGCTTGATCGTAAAGTGTTTAAATTATAGATAACGTTTGATTATCAACGAATATAAAACATTCATCAGTATAAATGTAGTAATAAATTATACTTTCTGTCAAAAAGAGGCGGAATTCGCCTTCTCCATTTATGATGAGGACGGCACCAATGTCATCGACGCGGTAAACCTTGGCAATGTCCTTCGAGCATTGAACTTGAACCCCACGAATGCCACCATCGAAAAGTTGGGCGGCACGAAAAAGAAGGGCGAGAAGAAATTGAAACTGGACGAGTTCCTGCCCATCTTCAGCCAGTGCAAAAAAGACAAGGAGCAGGGGTGCTACGAGGACTTCCTTGAATGTTTGAAGTTGTATGATAAGCAAGAAAACGGAATGATGCTCGGTGCGGAACTGTCTCACACACTGTTATCACTTGGTATGATTAATTTTTTTAAATTATTTAAAAAAATTAAAATTAGCTTACATTATATCATATCAAACTCTTTTATCTTTTTAATACATTTATATAATAAAATTGTTTCTCTCAAAATAAGAATTATATCTATTTATGTGAAAAATATCTTAAGATAGACCATCTTTATCTTTACAAATAATTGATAAAAACTCTATTTATAAGAAATGCGAACTAATATGATCTAAGTAATCACTTATTATAGGTGAGCGTCTTACTGACGCGGAATGCGACGAAGTGATAAAGGATTGCATGGACGCAGAGGACGAAGATGGTTTCATCCCTTACGCCCGTAAGTATCAGTCCGTTTTGAATCGGAATCGTGAATGCGTTTCCCGTAATAGGACGAAGAGTGTTATACTACCTGTATCCGTGAGTCACATTGACATAAAGCACGTTAGTGTAAAGAAAACCGTTAAAAATCCTCGTTTAGTCTGTCTGTACGTTTCCTAAATTCAGTCTCTTAAAGCTAGATAGTCCCGTCCATATCATAAGTATAATTGAAAGCCCCCTCGATTAGTGATAACCCTCCGGTAATTTTCGGCGACGTGAAGAGATTACCCGGACTCGATTTCTTTCCTTTCCATCAGTTTGACACTTCCACGTTTTTGTATTCCACAGCCTTCTTGAAGAAGATGATGGTGCTGTTGTAAACAGTGAAGGTGTTATCAAGACAATGATCATCCATCGTGAGTACGTCCTGTAGTACGACTCCATGCTTGTTCGTCATCTCTTTGCTTCTTGTTTGCCTATCTCTCTGCCTCTTTGTCTTTTCGTCTGTACTCTGTATCTATTAACACAGTTTGTCTTTCCTCGTCGAGTACATTTCAGAATTTATAGGACGCAGCGTTGCAACTCAACAGGGATGCTGAAATCGATAACCCGCTTCTCGCGCAGAAACGCGAGCGAGCGGTTTGCCCGCGCAGGAGGTCGATGACTTGACGAGATCATCACAGTAAATTATGTGGAATAAAATAAGTGGAAAAACGAAGAAGAAAATAAAATAACACAAGATTATCTACAATAATATTTTAGTATAACGCGTACAAAAATACCAGTATATTTTCACTGATATTCGTCAAGTCTAAGACTTCATGTATTTATTTAAAGCTAGATTTTATTAATAATTTATTAAATCGTGATTATATAAACCGTAGTAGTTTTTGAATTGAAGTAAATAACTGCTTCAGATTAACATCTGAAGCAGTTATTTACTTCAATTCAAAAACTACTACGGTTTATATAATCACGATTTAATAAATTATTAATAAAATCTAGCTTTAAATAAATACATGAAGTCTTAGACTTGACGAATATCAGTGAAAATATACTGGTATTTTTGTACGCGTTATACTACATTTACATATGCAATATATATGCAACATATTTCATACTGATTGTTTTAAATACATCATAATTAAGTTTTCACTTTATTTGAATTTTTGAATTTTGAATTTTTCAAACAATAATTAGTTACATGCACACAAATTACATATCTTGTTTTCTTCAATACATACTATATGTCTTATTGTGAAAACGAAATTCTTTTTTGAATTTGTCTACATTTTGATTATTGCACACAGATTATTAATGCTTATTACATATCTACATGTCTATCGCTTCTATGTGTCTATCGCTTTGCTATCAAGAAGAATCAAGCACAAAACTGAACATTAGCTGCCTACGAAAGCACTAAATTATTCAGCATTTTATGCAGACTAATTTCCAATCTCTGCCTTTAAATACGTCAATGTCTATAAAAATGTGCTTAGTTATTTGTATATCATTTTGCACAAATAAGTGTACTGATGATTGCGTCTTGTTCGCAGCGTTCCTTCGTAGGCTGTGCGAGAGGGCAACAGCGACTGACGACGACTAGAATGATCGCCGTCGATATTCATCCACTAGGCTCCGCGTCAACGAAGGATAAAATCGCTAATATCCACTCATCACATTCACCAAACTTTTCATATCCCTCGTTCGATTCATATCACGCGATCACACGAGGATTCACCTGACAATTTGCACATAAACAACATACAAACACGAACTTGGAGTCAGCATCGTCGAGACAGCATTTCGCTAAGCAACAAAAAGAAGAAGGACGATCCATCGAGTACAAAAAAAGAGAGCAACTTTATTTCATCTCGTACGCATGCCACATCGTTGATTTGATTCGGTCTCATACACTGTTGCACGGCACAACGTCCACGTTAAATTTACATTGAATAAGAATGTGAGATGTCTTAATATAGCAACATTGTACAAAGTCGAATGAAACGGTCGATGTTAATTTACTTCTTACTGTTACTGTAATAAATCGTTTCTCTCAAACTACCGGAGAGGATTACAAATCGCTTATTCTGCGGTATTATTTCGTATATCCCACTAAATATATATTCTGTTTGGCTTTAGTGTACTTTAAATCAAATATCTTTTATGTTAATGAGACAATTTAATTCTTGCTAAAACATATTTACATTTGAATCTCTTAAATATAACAGTTTTAAATTTTAGATATTTTATTTATTTATATTTACATATATTCTACGTGTGTTCTAAAATATTATTACATATATTCTAAATTTATGTAGTGCAACAATTTAGTTAATCACGGAAAGAAAAATATCAAATAGATTTGCTAAACTAGAAAAAAAATTCTTAGCTGTATTAGCTGTATTTTTCTAGTTTAGCAAATTTATGTCCTATATTTTCATTCTGTAATAATATAACAGAATGCGATGGCAAAGAACACTGGATTAACATAGATTCCTTTGAGTATATTCAACATTACTGTCTGACTATTTTTGTCTGACTGACATTTTCTTGCTCTACTTAAGCAATCGCGTGAGAGGCGCCGACAAGAGATTTGTCACCACCAAGAAATCTATTTAAAAACTGGCGTGGTGGTTGGATCACATTTTTCCTGCATTGCACAAAACATATTATTAGTATAATCCTTTTGAAAACTGTCTTATACTTGTGTATCACATTCTATAATAATCCAAAATATTATCAAGAAAAATATTAGAAAAAATGACTTCAACTTTGATGGAGAATTGAACTGAAGTGGGTATAAAATTTTTATACAACTTATAATCATGAAATCTCCAAGCT
Organism: Ooceraea biroi; assembly: GCF_003672135.1. Classification (NCBI taxonomy): domain Eukaryota; kingdom Metazoa; phylum Arthropoda; class Insecta; order Hymenoptera; family Formicidae; genus Ooceraea; species Ooceraea biroi. The sequence goes on from NC_039512.1 coordinate 1,185,076, forward strand.
GAAGAATGAGCAAACTGAACAAAAATTCGTCTAAAATCTAATTAAAAAAAGAATATCAATTTAAAATCGTGAACGTACTGTTGATGCTTCTAAATAATTTCCAGATCAGTTTAGACTCCAAGCGATGCATGGCGGCTAGCTCTTCGGCTTGAGTGAAGCCGCCGACGCAGCATATTACGGTACACACGTCCTCAGCATCCCGAGCGAGCGGGAGAGCTCGATCGATAAATCGCGAGCGCGGCAGGCGCGGATTTTAATCGCGCACGATCTTCCTCGGCGTCGCGCTCGTCATCGTGTGTACCTGCCTGATGATGCAGCCCGTTTGTCGTGGGTGGACCGACACGACGGACGCGTCCGTTCGTTCGTACGCGCTCGGCAGGCTTCGCTTAGACAGCGCGGGCAGGCGTGGGGCCTCGCTCGGTCCCGGCGAAGCCGGCGGCTGCGGCGACGAGCCAGTCGGTTCAAACGCGTCGTGAGCGTCGCGCGTTTCGAATCGTTCAGCGACATCCGTCGCCGCGGCTCGTTTACCTCGTCCACCGCGTATTTATTTACGCGCGCGCGTGCAAACGTGCTCCGATTGCGTTGTCGTTGTCGACGCAGCGCGCGCGCGCGTCCTCCGACCGCAGGAGAGTGCCCGACACGGAGTGCGAAGGATCGCCGAGGAGAGCAAGAAGAGATCGCTCCAGGGATCACCGCCTAGAGACCCTCGGCGAGGATGACCGACGTCCAGGCGAACGTCGGCGGCAGGCTGCAACAGGGTGACCGCGCCGCCGCGCAGCAAACAGGTTGGTCCCGTCGTCGGCGGCGGATTCCTCTGCATCGCTCTCGCGACGTGACGTTTATTTTCGCGACCGGGCAACCTTGAGGCAGGAAATCACGGTGGTACCCCGCGACCGCCCCACGACCGCAGCAGCGCGCGCGTGTCCCCGCCATTTTGCTCGGACGGCGCACGGAGAGATGATCTCGCGGGAAGAGGAAAACAATCGCGCTTTTTCCGTTCCCGGCATTGTCCCCGGCTGATCCTCTCACGCGATCGCACGGACGAACCTGCCTGACGACGAAATGGGACACGCTCGTGATCCGCGGTGCGATATCTCGGGTGCGGTCGCGGAAAACGCGCGCCTACGCCGGGACGACGACGTGGCTCGATTTCAGCCCCTCGCAGGATTACGTGCTCGTGAAAATTGAGATATTGCGCTATTTTGCGGAATTTTTCCTTCGGAAAATAGGTTACCTAAGAAGCGAGTGGAATATAAAATAATGCATCTTCGTCTTCGTGGAACATCCTCATTATATCAGAGTTTTCTAGAAACGTCTGCGCACTTTTCTGCGAGCACTATGTCGCAGCACTACGTTGCTCTATCTCCGCGAAGCATTCCTTGGGAAATAAATTATATTGAACCTCCCCCCCGAATATATAGTTCGCGCGAATTAATCAAGAGAAACTCTCGTCCCACACCTGACACTTTTTGCTGACGGGTTTTTTTGTCAATTTCCGCAGGTTATTCCTCGCCGCGAGCTATAGTCCTTTTAATTTGTTGCATCACGGCGCATGCTATGCATATTGCATGGCCACAGAACCGCGCAACAAGGTTGCGTCGGAATAACCCGCAATTTTATCACGTAGAACTTTGCGCTCAAGGTAAAACAATTCAGCGTTTCCCGATTATCGACAAGGAAAATTTCGTGTCCTAAAAGATACATATGTTCTGCTAATCGACAAGGAAAATTTCGTGTCCTAAAAAATACATATGTTCTGCTAATCGCATTTTTATTTATCTATATATTTAAAACTTTTTAAAATAATATTTTAGGAATTTTGGAGGAGGATTTTAGAAATATTGAATGAAGGAGATGCGCTGTTTCATTTTTTTACGGTCGCTCTAATTCGTATAACATAATCGGGAATTAATATATATCGTCCCTCGTCAACCGTAACAAGCATTTCCATTCATCTTTGACAAGACGAGAACGCAGTGTCTGGCGAAATGACATATGTCGGCGCATATCGGTATTTTTGCAAAAAATGATGATATGCACAGTAAGAAGTGCTGTGGTTTAACGTGCTGTGTTTTAACATGCAAAACTCGAGACCATAAAAGATCCATATATTTGCGAATTCATAAATAGAAATTCGTAATATTAGTGTTTTGCTGACTACCGCGAAAAGATAAAATACGTTTTTATTGATAAGAGATAAGGAACGCTGTGTGTGGCACAATGTAGAAGACCTGAGATACATTTAATGTTTCATTCCAGAATCGCATGTACTGTGCGCGACACGTGTATTACATATGTAAATGCATGAACGGTATCACTGAATATTTTTCCAATCGCGCTTATGTCAATCGAATCTATTTATGACTGTTACTGTTGTACGGATCACGATAACGTTACATGACACATCGGCGTGCTCGGCATTAATTATTGAGAAGAGAAACCGAACTATATGGGAATCGGCTGGATGGGAACCGGCAAGGAGAGTATCATTATGGCTACTTGCATAGATTTATGAGGAAGACTGTACGATGGCCTCAACGTCTGAGGGCATTATACTCGAGGCGATGAGAAAATCTAGCGTGTAACGTAGCGTCGCATATGCGACCGGGAAGCATTTTTAACTGCTGCTCAGCCTTAAGCACATGCTCGTATGCAGTCCGGTTGACTCCTCTTGTCGGCGAGAATCAATTACGATATGGAAATCGTCACGTACGACATGAGAGAAAGCACTCCAGTTCTCTTTATTACCATCGACGCTTTGCATAAGATTCGACAGTGGCCACATGTCCCGTGTTTGGTATGACGCAATTAAAATCCACGAATGCTTTTAGCTCGATTGACTTGAAGTAGCTCGATTAATCAGATGATTATTAAAGGGCAAATGATTATTAAAGAGACTCTGAAGTTTGTCAAATTAAAAGAAATTATTAGGATTATTAAAGCAAGAAAAGATATAGAATTCTCTGCGAATCAAGAAAGCTAGGTGGCCCTGCGATTATTAAAGCTGTCTAGTGATGCTCACGTCGCAATAAATCCAGACCGACCTATGTTAAATAGGTCCTCAAGGTCTCAATGAGTAACAATTGCGTGATCGTGAGCTCTTTCCGTGAGTCGCGACGAATCTTTGCTCCAGAATTCGCTGATACCTCTTAGCTCTTAGCACATCGACTTATCGTGACGCAAATCTTAATGCGAGATCACAGTATAATCATAATCGAATGATGATACGGATCGTTAAACTCCGACATAAGTATCTTGGCATTTACATTGCGGCAAACGGAGCAGAAAAATCAGCGCCCGAGAAGAGCACGCATCGGCCAATTAGGAAATTGATGAGCATCAATGAACTAACGATGTTTCGTAGACGTGTAATTGCCAGAATTGCCAGGACTCTCTTGCGATGGGCGGTTTCACGATCACGGGCTTTTAATCGGATGACCGTGTCGTAGCATTTTCAAATGGGACGACGCTTTGGGCGGACAGGCATCCGCTGTTTGTCCGTCACTTCCGGATATGTCCAGAGGGGTTTCGCAGTTGTGGCGATTGACGCGACAGACGTCGCCAAAACACTTTCTATTAACACGATTCTAGTTACACATAAACGTAATAAATTGATTCTAATTATTTTCAATTACGAACAAAAAATAAAATATTAATCTTTTTTGCAGCAAATTTGCTTAAGCAAATATTTCGGATTATGCGATCACGCAAGAAGTTAATCTAGAAGACTAATTCATGATAACATTGTGACGGGAGGATCTTTATGCAATCTCAATTTGCACGATAGACGCTAATCTGATAGTGCGATCAGTTCTCTATGTTGCTTATGTTTGGCTGAAACGAATACTTTGGGCTAGTCATTACATTCGCGAATTAATGGCCTGTAACCAGGCGACGCAATGTACAGTGTTAACGCGCGAATATCTAGCAAAGTTACGTGAATATTTAACGTTACGCGAGTAGGAGGCCAAGGTTCTGCTCATTACCCACGTCCCGCTTCGGGCCCTAATGCTGGTCATTATCGTAACATGCGTCATATATTTGCGGACCCCAGTCCGTTTCACGCACATTCTTTCGAGAATGAAACACTGCGATCTTTATTTGATTTAATAATTTGATGGACCCTATCGTTAACTTAATCATTTCTCCGACATAAATGGATCACCCGCTTACGCCAGCCAGACCCTAAAGTACGAAAATGAAATATTATTATAACGGAATTATCTTTAGTTTTTAACTATCCGCTAAAAAAGATCCGAAGCAGGATCGTATTCGACGATATCGTACTACTATAAATAGAGTGATTGAAACATATGCATCAGCAACCGCGTATTGATTTTTAGATTCTGCTTGCTCAATATAATTTCGAGAAAATGGAATACCTGTTGCCAGAAAGCGATGGAATCTCGCGGCGATTCAACATCAATTAATTTCACGCGAGCTAGCTCCGATGAACTCGTAATACTCCTGAGGGTATCGCGCGATGCATGCGATGGGTATTGCTTGATCCTCGACGCACACGTCTCTACCAAGCCACCGATAAACATCCGACCTCGAGGAGGTGTGGCGAAAAAGTTGAGCCAACTCGCGCGGATTACGCTTCGCTCGCAGCGCGCGGTATCGACCAAACTCTTGACGAAACATCGCAACGACCTGCCGCAAATTGCAAAACGTCGGCATGTAGCCGAGGTCCCATTAGCAGGACCGCCTCTTTCTCTTGGCACTCTTTCGCACGTGCGGTTCAGCGACCGGCTCCTCTCTCGTCGCGAAAAAATGCGCTCTCGAGTGCGGCTTCGGCGACGGGCATTCAGCTATTCAGCATCGGCGATCATCCCGCCGAGCGAGGAAGGGCCTACTTTCCGACTAAAGCCCCATCGTCGAGAGAACTCGGCCAAGTGATGCTCTAGTTAATAGTGTCGATACCTGGCTTCGATGATGCACGGCACTTAGCACGAAGTTATAACTCCAATCATTTTTATGCGTATCATAACGGGAAGCACTCGGCGGGTACCTCGATTGCTTCATCTAAATTGCAGATTTATGAAGATGCGAGACGCGTGTTTCGAAAGCCTGAACTCATGAAAAGCGTTTTTTTTATTTACATGCGTACGCAATTACGTAATTTATATGATACCTGTCCGCCACACTCGCAATGCGGGTTGGCAGAAACACGAATACTATTCGTGAAAGGTGAATTATATTCGCGGTACAAAAAAATGGGAAGGGCGTGGAGAGCTCGGTTGCATGCTCGCCAAACTTCTGCGGATGTAACGGCTGCACCTGTAACAAATAATAATTGAGACTGCGCAAAATATGCAATTCACTGCTATGTATACATCAAGGATGCTCAGGCCAAACAGGTATTTCTCTACCTGTATAAATGCACGAAGCGATAACAGTTCGAACGCACGCGCTTACGTCAGCTTTAAAATTATATCTCGCGACATAATCGCCGGAATCGTTCGCGCAGATAAACGAGCAATAGAGCAGCACTTCGCATTCGCACGCCGACCAATCTATCAGTGAGTGCGTTACGAGGCAGTCCACTTATCTCGAGAAAAATTGTAACCGCCTTCGCCAAGCTAATATTTACCCGCGACACGGAGTAGTATACGGGTACGATAAAAATAATATCTCCTGTGTAATCCATTTATATGCTCAGGCTTATCCAAGAAAAAAGAGCCAACATCGCGCAGCCGATCTTGCCGCTAATGAAACGGTTGATAAAAATGTGCGGCAGTAGTAAATCAACCGATTATAGAAAAACAATTAAAAATTTTACAAGAAGAAAGAATAAAATGGATAATGGAGTTTTTGCTTGAAGACGGAGATTCTATATTGTCACGCAATGTTTATATAACGTTTATATTTGAAAGGAAAGAGACGTGTAGAAGCAGAATAATATCGCATCAAGTAGATGTGACGTCATTTAGACTAACTTCGGTCATGATAATCGATGATGTCACATCTCGTGAGCGAGACTTGTAAGTGGTTGGGAACACGACGTTATGGTTATTTGGGTTTCAACGGGTACATGATTACATAATGGTTTCATATTTAATATTCATAATCTGCTCCGTGGAAACAAGGAAGTCATAAAAAAGGCGATCGAACTGCATGTTTTGCCAGAGACTATACATTTATACGCCGCGAGAGGAATTATTTATATAGAATATACGCACACATCAATCAGGATTTTGTTCAATATTAACATCAACGTCAAATACGTATAAAATAATTAATTGCTATTTATAAAAATTCAAACAAGTCTATTCAAAATCTACAAAATTCTCTTTTAAAAGCGTTTTAATATTTTTATTTATTTCGATTGAGTAAATGTTGCATTATATGTACGTAATTTTTTGGTACTTAACGTAGATGTCTTCTTATAGAATTACAAACAGATATATAATAATCTTTATCGATATATCTTTTTAAACATTTATGATGTAATTAACGTATGTATTTGATGAAGAAAACAGAGAGATCAATCTCACATAAATTTGGCGAAACATATTTGCCCGATTGTGGATAGTGATCGTTTTAGAACACCATTGGAGAGTAATCTTATCTTCCTCAAGTACAAACTTTCTAGGAACTTGAGACAAACGCGTAGAAGCTCAGGAAGGCAAACTTTCCTTGCATTGAAAGTGCAGCACGCTGGCGTCAATATGCCCTTCCGTAACGCACGCGGTGAGGGTAAACCAGGAAAGGGAGCGCGTAGTGTCATACAAAAGCTGGGTAAAGGGCGAGGGTAGGAACCCTAGGAGGGGTTTGCTGGAATAGTAGACGCGGGGAATCGATAATAAAACGGCGCGACGACGGCGCAGCATCCGTGCCTCGGCGGAGCCGGTTTGTATCGGACGTGCATTTAACGTCTGCTAGATTGCGCCCTTTTAAAGAGCGGAGAGAGTGCATACGCAGAATTTCAAGCATCAAGATTCGCTGACGTATCGATGACAGAACCTTTCAAATTGAGCTTTTAAGAACCACTTACGCGTATAATTACAGAATTGCTACTCAGTCGCAAAAAGTCAAAACCAAGAAAACAGATTAGATAAAATGTGTGATAAATAATGTATAACATTTAAAGCTGATGAGATCCTTGTTTCGTGTGCAGTGTTTATGATCACCTGAGATATGCCTGAAAAACAGTGTAATTTTTATAATCATTATAAATCTCCTGAAGAAAAGAACGAACGATTATTTCACTTATATAAACGGAAAACAGAAATCATTAACGGACACAACGGACACAAGAAATCATTAATTGTCCTGTGCGATTGTCAAACGGCTCAACGTTATACGTAATGTGTTTAATGAGTGGACGTATTGAGGTAGACAGTGAACGTCTTTAATTTACTCGAAACGATCGGTGGGCACACCCGCGGCAATCGTCATTATTGTACGTCTTGATGCCGAGGCGTGACCGATTGTCTGTGTGGGATTGCCATTGCGCGATATTGCCTTGCCGATAATTTTACGACAAGCGGCTAATGGACCAGATCGTCCCGATCGCCTAATTGTTCGTGCTTTATTGGCGCAACCGACGATCGCGAGTTGCTGACGATGTTAAAAAATTCTCGCCTTAATTAATGATCGTTATTATCCTTGATCAGTACATGTTTTTGTGCAAACGTTAAATGAGCGTGTACACTTGCCTTTAATAAGAACATGACGAAATTGCAACGGGGCTATTTCAGTCCGTCTTTCTTTCATGAAATACTTCGATCGATATTTATATAGAATGTTAATAAAACAATTTAAATAAAACAATTATAATAAAACGATTAAAAAAATAAAAGACGTATTGATTACTTATTATAGTAACGAGTAATAAATATAAGTAATAATAACATTATAAAATTGCAATTATTTATGAATTTGAACAATATAATATTTGAATCAAAATTATTTATTGTTAATGTGAACACAAGTTGAATCCAAATTATCTTTGCAATTAAGTAAGCCAATTTTCGTGCAACAGCAACCGACCTGTGTGAATAATTTAAATGTGGACAGAAAGAGAAAGAGGAAAGAAATGTATGCGTGCATACCTGCATGCATGCGTGCGTGCATGCGTGCGCGTGTGTGATTGCATTACGTTTCAACGCAATACTATCGAATCCAACAGCTTTAAACAGGTACCTACCGGTCTACCGGTCCACGCTAAGAATAGCAACGTGTCACCTTTTCGTTATCCACTAATTCCCAACATGCAATGTAAATATAGTGTCCTGTTTGCTCACCATACGATTCGTCGTCTACTTTACGTTTCTCTCTGAAAGGCAACTATTTTTACTGCTGTTAGTCTGAGATTACTATTATTATTACAAAGTATTCAGTCAAAATGGGAAGTCCAAAGGCAGTTTTTAAAATGCAGATAACTATAAGATTTTTTGAATATGTACATTTCTGACACATATTTTATAAGATCAAACATATCTTACATTGTTTCACTAGATACATATGCAAAATAATATTTATAATCACAATGTTAATATTATATAATATTAATATAATTTAATTTAATACAATATGTTATAAAAAATAATATTATATTATTATATAATATATAAAATTATAAAATATAATGTAATTAAAATAAAAGATATATATATTCTATTTATAATATTAAATTATATATATAATATGTAAATATTTTAATATAAAATAATATCAAGCTTATATAATAATTTAGGCAAAGACTAAACTTGAAAAATATGCAACAGTTATAAATGTGTAAACATTCCGAGAGCAAAAAAATACGAGATTGAAATGATCGGTGAATGTTAACGCAATGTAAACGCGATTAACATCCAACTATCACTTAAGATTTTTATCATCTATTTACAACACAAGTGTAATATCAGTGTTACATGCTAGAAGTTTTCACACGAAAGGAAACACCTACAACCTCGAGTTCCTCTTGAGAACGATTATAAAATTGTCACATGTTAAGAATATAAAAAGAACAGGGTCACAAAGATCATTTCGGTGGAAATAATCTCAGCGACTTTTTACTGGAGGACAATTGAATAATCAGCTTATAATTTTTATCAAATGTGAACTTAATTATTTCATAGAAGAAGAGGTAAAAGTGCAAAATAATAATAATTATTAATAAGTAAATGCGATAAAACTATTAAAATAACAGAGGAGCTGATTTACTTCTTTTATAAATCGCAAAGAAATAATGATTACGCAGTGCTCACATCTAATGATTCAGTAAGGGAAACCTGAACATGACTATATTTTGCAGTCTATCTTAGCTTGACACATAATAAATATTAATGAAGAGCTTTGTGGCAGCGCACAGTGCTTGCAAGGGTAAGAGACAGGCGAGACTATCGATCCTCATCGATATGAGAGACTGTCCACTATACGCTTCAAGAGGGGACCTTGCAGGGCTTCTGTCGAGGATTAGCGCTCTTCCAGTGAGCACAAGGCTGCTCAGAACTTATATACGAACGAGAAAACCTTTTCTTCCTTTATTCTCATCTTTTGAAGCAAGTTACGCTGCTGGTTGCGCGCGATTCGTCGAAGCTTTGTACGAGGAAATCGTGAGGTAGCTGCAAAAGAAAATTCTTGTGACACTAAAACAACATAGATAGAAGCAGAAAACCATTTACTATAAACCAAATCACTAATTACATTACTACGAAATGTTTAAGATATAATAATATGTGGGAAAAACGTTTGTAAAAGTCGTAGTAGGTTTTATCAAATATGTAATATATCTACAAATCTCTTGAGAAAACAAAAAAACGATATTACCGATAAATAAATTTGCAAATATTATATTTTGGTACACTTCTTAATTTTTAAATATATTTTAAATATAATTTTAAATATACTTTTTGTATATAATTTCTGTAGAGCTATATTTCCATGAAAATATCCAAACATTCCGTATAGTCTAATCATTAGACTCTAATGCATCAGGTAACTAATCACGCATCTATCGAGTGCGAAAGCTCAATGATAAGGGAGAGCTTTACACTCTGTCGGTATCATGCTACTTTTTGCTCGGCTGATATGTGTTTTAAACATTTGAGCTTGCCGCACAAGCCGAGCTTTTCTACTGAAGAATAGTCAGAAATTTCTCTGTTAATCTAATCTTCCTCAACCGCTTACTTTACTAAAGCAAATACCATATGTAGATTTAGTCATTCCTAGAGAATTAATAACAGAAGAGAACGTTACAAAATTAATATCATAAACTATGATAACTATAATATCATAAACTACATGAATATTAATTAATAATCAAACTTGTGCATTCAACTCTCATGGCAAAATACGTTTAGATTCAAGAATTTTATAATCTCCATCAAATCTAGAAAATTCCAAATATATTTACATGCAAAAGAGGCTACACTTTGCTCAAAATGATGTTACTTCAAAAAGCAGAAAATAATGGGAAAATTATCCTAATAATTGTGTTTAATTAGAATAATTATTAAATTTCAATCATTAATGACACGCTTTTTATTTACGTTTGACTGCATTCTACATTCGTTTACATTCGTTTGCCGTCACTAATTGCAAACGATCGATCCTGCGTGACAAAATAGTGCAAAACCAACAGCGGAAATTCCAAGCAATCGTTCATCCTGACTGTCATGCAACCGAAGAGCTAAATTGTCTACATGGCAAAACTTTCGTTTCTTGGTGTATCGCCGGCAGGCACGAATTTGTCATAACCGTCGACCCCATAAAACATTTCAAAATGCGTATATCTGAAGTACATTCGCATCAAGCTGTTGTACAAAGTTAGAACGCAGAATCTTTATTCCGCACCCATTTTGAAAAAATCACTTGTTTATTGTGGGAAGTTAATATTTAATTGGTCGATTAGCTCATTATTCGAGATCTATCATTCGAGAACTATCATTCTTTAACAGCTGACAGCAGTTAACGCCACTTGGAAAGGTCGCATATATCGCGCGTTATCGTACACGAAGCAACGTAATAGAAAAGTTTTGAAGTTTCGATCAATAGATCACTATAACTATACGTTGCAACATTCACGTATGCATCATGGATAAGTGATTTTCTTTGTACCTACCGTTTTTACTATTATCGTGCCCTCGGCATCGATTTTCCTGCGGCATTAACTGCACACTAATTTCGCGGACTTGACAGCCGTCAAATTTTATATCCATGCGGTTCGGCAATTTTGTTGCGAGGTCGTGGGCGATTTGTAAGCACTGCCGTCCGTTTTGCACGCCGTTCTCGTTCCCGTTATCGTCTACCATCTGCCGACCCTGATAATAAACGGCAAAAATTCTTCTTCCAGGTAAGGCCAACGAGGTCACCCCTCGAGTTCCTTGAGGGCGTACATCATCGCGCTCGCATCGAAGCAAAGTCTCCTAGTCTGTTTCGAGAAACGGATAAACACATCTCGGCGGAGAGAGGAAGTGCGATCGATTTCTCGCCGACGTTCCGCCGACGAGATGCGGCGACTCCAAGACGCGACTGCACTCGCAAGTTCGTTCGGCGATAGCATCGTGGCCGAAGTGGATGCAGCGTGAACTGCTAGGCCGGATGAATGGCTGGGCTGTTTTCGGAGCGGAGAAGAGTTCGGCCTCCATGCGAGCGAATACCGACCTATCGCGCGATAATGCTCAGACGAGGTAAACCGGCGCGATGAAGGATCGACTCAGGGATATTGCGCCAACATCATCTCGCGAATGTCAAAAGGCTTCAAGTACCGTTAACTGTACCGTTAACCGTTGACGATCAAAGAGGCCCATTCGCGATGTTTTAGTATATTGCAATTGCATTTGAAATATCTGTTTGAAGAATTGCGAAGATATAATAATTTAATAATATATAAGAAATTCGCCACAGTTATCTTAGTTACGTTTTTAATCGTACAAAATTGTATTATATTGAAATATTCTTGCAAAGTCTTATATGGAAACGAGAAATCTTATGCAACAAAACAGTTATCGAATCAAATCAGTCAGATTTGACACGAATCTGGATTTTGAAATGGTACGCGCGATTTTGCATTTGAGAAAACGTTATTATTATATTGAATAAGATATTATTTTTCTCTCCTTTTTATCGAAATTTATAATACAGGATTTTATTTTCTCTTACATATTTATTATTTATTTCTTCATGAGGAGTAAATCTTGTTACCACAGATGCAATATACATCGTGACCGCTTGCTTTACGATGTTATCCCATGTTATTGGCAATTTATCGCTGATAAAATCCAATTGCGAAAATTGGTCGTATCAAGTAGATATGGAATGATATTGGATGCCAAGAGCATTCATTGGAATAACACGCGAAGACGCGTGATTTTTCAGTTGCTTACTCCACTCTGTGCGAGCTCCTCCCATCTCGACGAGTGTACGAAGCAACCGTGCCCCACACATTAGCGTAATAACATAGAAATTGAAATGGCTGCGCGTACGAGGGTGCGTCTCCGACTCTTTATTCACGCCAGCAAGCATTACTAGATGTATATTACTAGCTGTGCAGGTGATAAACGGCACACCGAGGCCGATGAAAACGCTCGGCGGTAATTGAGACTTCGAAGCACTCTGCGGAAACTCTGAAAAATGACCGAGAAATTCTTCGCATCAACGTGGCATCTAAGCACCTAAGTGGTAAAGCGCCAGACATCCACGAGTTAAGTCCACTTGATCACGGCAATTTTATTCCAAATCTTCTATACACCGAGTAATTAGGGAGACTCGAGTATGGAAAACTGGGCTTCGTCTTTCGGAAGAGACGCTTAAGCTGTTGATTCACACACGGCCGCTATGTTAACTTCTCCAATAATCGGGAAATGATGAAACGAAGACATCGAACCTATAAGCATATTTCTTGGCCGTGTTCTGGTCTTCCTTCATCGTATGGTGAAACTTTTTTCACGACTTGGTCCGTCATGCTTGCATGACATGGCGGATCAAGTCACAAGGAAAGTTTCGTCGACTGGCATAATAATTTTTGAAGGCTAGCGAATCGTCCCGGCTTCTATTTTTTTTAAGGGATTCTCGGTGTGTAGCTACTCGGTTTTATAATCGATCTACCAAATCGCAAAACAATAAGTTCGTCATCCCTCTGGAATTGCAGCTTGCTTGCCTGTTAATCAAGCACAATAGTGTCAGTAATAGAAGCTGTGAATGACACCGAGAGCCTGACTAGTAATGTCAAAATCCCAAATTTGATCCCCGTTGGGGCTTTTTCCTAAATCACTAATGGATTTTTTCTCTTCAAAAAGAATGATCTTGTCAGCTTCGACTGCTTCAGAATTCTTCATCTATATTTTTCTATTTTCACTTTACATGTGGCAAGTGCGAAACGTATGTCCACTTTCTTCGAAATACACCCCTACTTCTATCATGAACTAACGCACGAAGGAATTCTCGTACAAATTTCTGCTGAAACAAAAAACATGCAAAAGGAGCAAATAATCAGGTGGTTTACGTGGAAATGTAGCTTTCATTTGATTTGTAACCAACGGAGCAACGTCGTCGTTGGAACGCATCCTAATCGCCGGGAGATTTGGCTGGCACGAGCATTGCTCTATCGAGTACAGCCGCGAGCAGGCCGCGGTGAACGTCCTCAGCAATGAACAGAACGTGGAAAGGCATAATTATGACGGAAAATGCGCTTCTGAGACTTAAGACGCGTCCTGCACGACTCTCTCGTATATGCAATGCCGTTGCATGTACGAGCATCTTTGCGCATGTCCTTGCATAAAAATGCGAGAAAAGATGCCTGCAAAAAATTTTATAAAACGGCATCTGCTGAGTTTTTGGGTACATCTTAGACTCCTGAAGTTACATCGGGATAATCGGAAGCTCTCGTGCAATCCGGCCGCATCCCACAGTCCTGCGCACACGCAGGTCCCTCGAGAGGATCGCGTTGTTCTAGAAAACTGCGTAGACAACCCAGATCGCGACGGAAGGGAGCGGCGGAGGAGCGGGTGCAAGTACGTGTACATGATTTATCGATAGATTGTGCTTCTCGTGCGGGTCCGAGACTCGTATATAGTGAAGCAGCATTCGCGCTGTTACCGTGGAGCAGCAGTGCGCAAGGTAAGGCTGAGTCCAGCATTGGGCGTTGGAGCGCAGGAGCAGAGGCACGGCAGGACAAACGGACGGCAGCGACTCGTACGTGCCAAGCAACCGAACTAGCAACGTGCACCTCGCCGAAGAGGGTCTCCTTCGGAGTGTCGCGCGAACTTAGTGACTCACGAGTCGACGTAGGTCGCGGAGGCTCGACCGGAGCGTGATCGAGATCGTCGAGTCCAGGTAAGTCGGCTCTTTCCCGGCGGGACCAGGTCGCGACGTCGTCGACGAATACGAATATACCGTGAGGCCTGGCTGTTTCTCTCTTCATCATCGCGAAACTTTGTGTTACATGAACTACATTTCGTTCTCCGTCCGCGTTCCGGTACGTTCTGCTCTTATCGCGTGTCACGCAGAATCATCATCGGGATAAAGATCGCTTTCCGTCCGCGCGACGAGCAAGCTCCATCGCGCCGCTCCATCTCGTCCTTGCTTCTCTCGGAACACTCTAGACTCGGTTGTCTGCTCCGGTCCGCGCACGATACGTTCAAACTTTCGAAACACGACTAGAACAGTGATTGAAATTTTTTATCGGGTCTGATGCATTAAAAGATGCGCGTAGATGAACGATACGAATGAATACCTTGCTTGTGTCCGAAACTTGATCGTTCCTGGGTGTTTCAAAGTCTCACAAATAAATACGTATTAAAAGTGACGTAAGCTCGCCGTGTGCAAGGAGGAAATAGTCGCCTCCACCGGAGTAAGACGGGTCACTGTCGCCGTCGTGGTAATTATCGATGCCGCCGATCTGCCACACCGCAACGAGAAAAAATACTGCTTGTGCAACCCGTAGTCCCTGCTGGCCAGTAAATTGTTCTTAATCGGTCCGCTCTATACACGGATACAAATTAATAGTTCAATCACCCACCGTAGCGCAGTAATCATCGTAGACATGTTACGCACGTAGAGCGTTTAACGCATTAAAAGTGACTACACGCGTACAATGTGGACGTTGTCGTCGTCGAGAACGTCGGCTGATTAGCGTAAAGGCGCTCTCCTCTAAAGTATACCAATCTGTTTTTACGTATGCTAATCATGTAATTAGGAAAATTACGAACTTTAAAGCAATTTAGGACATGTAAATCTCCATGAGACATTTGTGTTGTCGATATATCTTTCTTTTGTACTCGTCGCTTAATTATGTATTCAGAACCACAATTGTGGAAATTGTGACGTAACAGCGCGACGGAAGTTTCCGGAAAATGAGAAAAGGGTGGAGACTCGACGGTCATGAAAGAATTCCTAAACTATGGCAATTCCAATCGATGGAAATGAAAGCTCACTTAATCTCATATATTCGCATGTAGCAATACCTTCCTTGACGTAATAATACTTCAAAATACTCGATGAAGTTCTCATACGAAACATGAATATTGTATAATAGCTACTAAAATGAAAATAATAATAATTAACGATTATATTTGATGAGGCATTTATAAATTGTAATATTTGTAATAATTTTAATAATTGTGAATTATAATAATTGTAATAATTTGATTGCATTGATTAAGAAACAATATTTATATCGACTTGTGTTTATAAAAATGGAGAACGATCGAGAGCTTGCGCGTCTGATAAAAAGACATTCTACGCGAAGAGCATAAAATACGTCCTATTTCCCTAAATAAGAGCCTGCGCGATAAAAGCGCCCTAAACTATTACAGAAACATCGCAGAAGGGCTGTACCAGGTGTGCCTACGAGAATATATTTTGCAAGCCGATCACATGATCGATTATCGAGCGTACCAGTCTCTCCGTTGGCACTCGAACCCTTTTCAATCCAACGCTTCTTTCGTGACCCAACCGGCACGCACGCGTCTCATTACTTTCGCCACTTCGAGATCGCTAATCTCATGGCCATCCTCGTTTCTTGTTTTCGATTGTCGAGTAAATTGTACGCTTTAATTACGCTGCAAGTCAGTCGGAAACGGATGCTCGGCTTTCCCAGGCGCGATTAGCCATAGAAGATTCCAATCGAATTGCGCTTATGCATTTATACACTTACTGTATTTATTTCCAGCGTCGAGGCGCTCTATCGTCGTTATTTATCTTGATTTATCGTCTGCCAATATCAATAAGACGCAATATCTAAAGCATGACAACTTCGTCGTGATGATTTTCGATGGAATTCCTTGAACTGAAATATTAATGCGCGCTCATCCCTATCTGCTACGCGAATCTTATTAGTAAAACGCTTGTAAGGCAGGTAAATGGGTTAACATCCAGGAAGCGTTGCCGCACTATCGACAAACCGATACATGTGACAATTGCATACCGCTTCTACCTCGCAGGTGACTCGAAGATGTTGCTGATAAACCAACATCGCCCACGATAAATCGTACCTGATGATACACCACCGCCGCCACCTTATCTGTCGTTACCCCTCGTGTATTATTTTGTTTTGTAGAGGTGTCAAATTGTAATGGCGCGTGCAGTGGATTTCGAAGCTTCCACACGGGCAAATATTATTTGATTTATGTGGTTTTTCTTCGTCAAAAGATATTCGTGTCTAATGACGTTAGCCCTTGTTTTGCAAGGTATTGCATAAACAAGTGTAGAAAGATCATTAATTAAGCCATTCCCGTGAGTGTGATTCAGCATAATAGCATAAAAGTACGACGCAAATCGCAAATATAACGCATAACTTATTATGCAAATGTCTCATGCTTTTGCCGTATTTTTGTCTCATTGTAAATTCCAACATTCCAAATTACATTCTGTTTCTACGTCCCTTTACAGGGATTTCATAATGCTACTGAACACTATTTATCACATCGATACATCGGACGTTCTGATAGGAATACGATAACGAAGTGACTTTTCCGAGTCGTTAGTAGCAATTAGAGCAATGAGCTCTGATGGCGTCGCGATGCACTGAAATCGAACTCGAAAGGAACAAGGTGGAAGTTGCATCATAGACTTCTCTTTCGTCGTCACACGAGGAAGCTTCGATAGAAAATTGCATCGCGTTACTTGCCATTCGATGACCTGAATGTAGGTCCCCCAGAATTACATGCGTTGCGTGAGCTCGGTATCGATCGCGTGTAATCGACAAAAAATCAAAATTAGCGCATGCATGTCTCGCGCGCGAAACGTCCTCCTCCGTGGAAAAACAAGGGAAACGAGAACAGTCAACCGTCAACAAATGAATTGTTTCATGTCCGTGTAACGTCCAGGAATTATGACCCGACTAATCTCTTTCATATCTTTATTGAACGTAATAAACTCTTCAGTAAATACAATTGTCCGGAACTTTGCTCTTGCTCATGTTGATATGAGTAATGAAACAGTGTCACGATGAAATGAATATTTCTAAGCCAATTTTATTAATGTATAATAACAATTTAAAATTTCCCTTGGAATCGATTATTTAATTAAAGATAAATTATCGCAATTACTGAGATATCGCAAGCTTCATCAGAGACATCAAATGCATTTAATTAAAACATTGACACAAATTTTCTTCTTTAATTAATAATCAATTTATTTTTCATTATGTTTATTCCATATTTAAAAACACGCGATTTCCAATGTTCAGCACACTTATTACATTGTAAATCGTCTGGTGATGCGATCGATGAAGCGTCGATTAACTCAACAGACGATTTGCACAATTAACGACGACTCGTAAAGGCAATCTTCTACCTTTGACAGGATTCTATTATCCTGAACTTCGATGCTAATGGAAAGTTTATCTCACATTACCCTATATTACCCTATATCACGTCCACGATCGTTGTTTTAATTAAAAGCCGATCGAAATTCCGCTTTCTCTGAGACTAGAACCGATTGGTCATTCAGGTGTCTCGACTGACCTCGCCTTCCCTTTCGCAGGGAGTCCCCACGATTCATTAAACGTGTCAGCTTAGCCATATCATATATGACGCAGTCGTGTGTGCATTCGTGTGTGCACACGTGAACGACGCGGAGTCGAACACGCTCACCAGGTCGGATCAATAACTCCAGGAATGGGCACTTGCCGGCTGGCAGAGCGGCTCGTGCAGAGCAGCCCGTTTCTGGTTTCCCGTCGGAAACGAAAACGGAAAAGGCCGGCGTGCTAAAGAATTCCACCCAGACGTATTCTTATGACACCTTTCGTGCACGCCTGCGAACCTGAAAGAAGGAACGTTAACGTCCGAGAAGCGACACGAGTTTTACTTTCATCAGAGGAGAAAGGGCGGGCGCCATTGTGATAAAGTTTAAGCTTCCTGAAATCTGTTTAATTATATTTTATGTTTAATTATATGTTAATGTTTAATTATTGTATAATTATATATTTTATAGTTTACGTTTAATTATATTGATAATTATTGAACTTGAAATATAACGAGCAGTAATGAACTACACGCGTTAATGAAATGATTTATTACATAGCAGATTACTCTGTTGTCGCATCTTTTGGAAGAACATTACATTGTGTATTATATTATATATGTTATTATATATTATATTATAAATTATTATAATATAATTATAATATAATTAGTATAATATAATATAATTAAATTATTATACATATGTTATTATATATTATATTATAAATACATAAAATGTAATGATACACTCTGTGATAATATTCTCTAATAATTCGTCTGACTCTGAGCTTTTGGAAGGTGCGATAAATCAAGGATTGTCAGTCGTGAAACAGAATTCACAATCTGACAAAATGAATCGCTTTCGCTGATGTAGTAGTTATTTCTAACGATCCGATATTACTTTGGCACGTGTTCGCTATG
Organism: Ooceraea biroi; assembly: GCF_003672135.1. NCBI lineage: Eukaryota > Metazoa > Arthropoda > Insecta > Hymenoptera > Formicidae > Ooceraea > Ooceraea biroi. The sequence goes on from NC_039512.1 coordinate 1,203,912, forward strand.
ATAGAGTTTGCGTGAAATTCTCACCGTATAGATTCTCGTATCCCAAGACGATAATATAGACGGTGCTAGAAGGAAAGGTATATAATATATGGTGGAGTATTTTCTGAGAACCTTCGTGCTCTTTGGAGAAGTGAAAAAAATGACTACATAGATATGCATATTAAGGGAGAATAATGTTATAAAACGTCTGGAGGTTAACAGAAGGTTAAACGTGTGCTTAAAATCCTACGTTACAGTAATCCTCCGTTTTACTTAAACGTGACGTCATCAGACATTCACAGACCATCGCACTTTACGTGTGCGAAACGTTATTTCAAGATTTATTTCGTGTCTCTACGACTTAATTATTCGCAGCCGGTGACGTGACCAACCGCGAGTAATTCGAACCACCCTCTCAGTCGCATGTCGTAAATTGAAGGTGAAATCCGCCGCCACGTTTCGCGAAAGCTTTTATTTCGCTCAACATGTTATAATTGTATTTCATTTCCCCGGAAGACAATTATTATATTTATTGAAGATTTTACATTTACACAAAGTGACTCGTATCACTCGATCAATATACATTTACCTTCTTATATTAGCATTTAAATCTAACATTCGCATTTATAAGTTCATCTTTTATTCTATTATAATTTTATTTCTATAAATTTATAAAAATTTTATTTTACTACATTTAATTATATGAACATATGACATTGCGATTATTTTCTTTACAAATTGCACTTTCTATGAAAAGCATCATGTAATAACGTTCCACATATTTGCGCAAGAATGACGAAAACATTTACTCTGACAAAAAGGTCAACATCGAGTCTGAATGCAAATTCAAGGCTAACGTTTGTGCGATGATGTCATAGCACAATGATTAATGAGCGATGAAACCAATAAATTGCAAGGGTACGTAGAATCTAAAAAAGAACGTATCGGATCGATGATGCTCTCGATTGTCTGACTATTGTAACGGGTAATTGTTGTTGAGTCCGCGCAAGGAACGTTGCTCCTCCAGTTATCGTCCCAAGGCACGGATTTTTGATCTCGTGATAACTTCACTTGGTTATCCACCAAGGTTAATCGTCGGCGATCTACAGCAATACGATCTGTCTCGCTGTTTTGTTATGATTGCTAGTTATGAGATCGTTTGCGTGTCTTTCTGCGTTTACATTGAACCTGCAATCACTTTTACTTCTGCTCCTTGAAAGTCAGCTATAAACCGACATCCATGGTGGCACAGCCATAGATATTTATTCATGATACGTCGTCGATTTTGGACATTTGGAGATTTATTTCCGACAATTTGAAAGCCTGAAAATTCAATCCTTGCATATTTTTTAGAATTGTTAGGCGGAATGTATTTATATTTCAGTATTCTTGGATATCATTTATTATTATATCTGGCTATCATGATATTAACCATATATTATAGTAATCTTGAATTTTTCCAAACAGAAAAAGCTAATCTGATTACTTGCAAATTTACTCTTTTCTAGATTCGTGTAAACAGCGAAAATAATTTTAGTCATTTATTTTTTATTTTGATTTACGGAAATAATAAGAAAAATATTTTTTACTGAGTAGAAACAAAGGTAATCTTATATTTAATTTTAACTTTTTGTTTAAAACTCAAAAGAATTTGGTATGTTTGATTATTCACAATGTGCATTTTATTTTATTCCATTTCTCGTGGACATCTACATCGTCTGTTAAATTGTACTATTAAGTTGAAGAGACGTGAATTGCGCACTTTGTTTATTCACCAGTAGGGTATCCGCACTTGTAAAACACCGTTGATAATAATTGCTGCCTTTTTTGATTGCTGTAATCTCGTCGTCGGCACATAAAATCTGTACGGCACGTAGACCGCGGTAAGTTATTGTATAATTGAAGGTTACCGTCATTGCACGCATTGTAGGATTACATCAAAGTAGATATACACAGTTGTCGAGTAAATCGTCTTTTGCTTATGAATTATTTATTATATTTAGATGTCCGATAAGCTTTTCAAGCATTCTGATGTGCGAGTATTATAACGCAAGTACATATAAATACATATGCCATACTCGTTAAAGGGATTTTTCTGACATAATGAATTGATAAAATCTGGTTAATATAGAATATTTCACGATTTCTCTCTATTAATCTTTTCCCAATAAATTTTATATTGGGATTATCGTGTTGCATCATGTTGCGTAATTAATATTCATATTTTATTACCCAGGTTTTTGCAGTAAACGGCAATTCTTTTGTTAAATGATAATTTATTTGCTAATTAAAAGATCAAAGATTGTGTGGATAATTTTGTACAATAAATATTATAGAATAATAATTTAATGTGACTCACACAATTTAACTTTCACTTTATATTTATATATTTAATCATTTAATTAGATATTTCGAATTATATAATCCGATACATTTAACATCTATTTATTAAAAGATTTTCTTCTCTCAAATAAAAAAATTTGTTTAAGTATGTTTTTTGTATATTTTCTATATTGTTTTATTTATAGAAATTGATGTTGGAGAGAATATTTTTCATCGAGTTGCTTTTGGTGCAAAATGTACGTTCTTCTGGCACAACTTCGATATTCTTCTCGTCGCTTTTATCACGCGTAGCATCGTAATACAATGTCCTCAGTAGCACAAGGCACACAATGAGAGTAGTCCTTGTCGTCACATTGTCTGACACGCTGTGACGTGCATTCACTTAGAGGTGCATTAACGTCGATCGCTTGGTCTGTGCGCAGCAAGCGCACCTTCATTGTAAGAGTCGTTGGTCACATGTTTGCGCAACAGGTTTACGGCGTACCATATTGTCCGGGACGAGTCGAGGCATACGCCATAAGAGTACACGAAAGAAATCAATATGGACTCACAGGATACCGCGAACAGTATCCGCGAACCTGCTTCGGGCCCTGGAGAACCGATGGTAAGCAATAAACGATGAGATAATTAGACCGAACGTGTTCAATGATCATTAAGGAAGATTCCGTCGTTCCAATAATAACACGAAGCGTGTTTTTATTACATTCTATAATGCAACTATCGCGCGATGTAATAAATTAGATCGCCACGTAAAAAAATTGCAATCTCTGTAAAAGAATAACAGACAGATCGCCCATAAGCATGGCACGCCATGAGTTTGCTCGGGGCGAGCAAATCGCGGTGGAAGTCAACGATACGCTCAGTCATTCGTGGCTCGATCCCATAACGAGCCGAAAGCAAACCGGTGGCAGGCACGGTGGAAACGGCGCACATACACACGTCGACGAGACGTCACCGACCCGCATTATCAAAAGATCGATAAACTCAGGGCCACTATCGCGAATTTCGACTTAACTTCCTAATTCTCTCATGGTTTCCACGTGGTTATCATTGCACGAGATACGTTATCGTCGCGTGAATTAGTTCACGGCACAAAATGCCGCGTTATAAATTAACTGAATAAATGAAAATGCACGATAATCGAGCAATATTCTCAGAGTCGTTCGGACTCGTTGTACAAAATGACTGTGAGAAAGTCGACAATAAACCCGGGTCATAAGTTAACTGCTACGATGACACAGAAAATTCAACAAAATGTCTGCAGACAATGCAGCTCGTAATTTGAATCGCGGCACGACGAAAGATCGATGGGGTTAAGGTCAGGGTTAATACTGTCGATCGCAATTTGCCCCGTTGCGCCGATAAACCTCGTCAGTTTCGTCTGCGCTCATGTGCCAATGTCGCTCGAAATTAGGAATCGGATTATGATCGCGAGCGGTGCCAAAGCAACAAAGCGCGGTACTGCATTGAAGTAAGAACTTCAAATTAAAATACGACTCACGCGATTTAAACAAAAAACGCTTCATAAGTTTGTCCGGAGAATTAGAGGCGTAGAAATGTGAACATGCTTAACGCCACAGGAAGTTTAACACGTAGCCACACGATCATATGAATTGAATCCTCGTGGCTTTTTTTCGAGCAAGTATTTGAACAGGTACAATCTTCGCGATTACTAATTTTTATGTTAAAGGCCACACAATGTTCTCCATGTTTGTTCATGATGATGGAAAGTACATAAGTCGGATAATGACTACAGCACGGAAAATTGATTTTACCGAGATTACATCAAGTTTGAGTTTCCTGCGCATTTTCTATATAGAGAGAGAATCATATAATATATTGTTAGGTATATATTAAATACTCAATACGTGTGTCTTCGAGCAAGATAATAGACTGACAATTCTCGTAACTTTAGGATAAAAACAAAGTACACTACTTATAAAATAAATATGGAGCTATTTTCAATCTCACTTGCTCCGCATCAAATTGATTTGTCACGGCAAATCATCGGTCCAGCGCACTTTATCGTGCAAGTATACGCGACACGAGCTGTTCTTCCACAGGTGAAGCCAAACGCTCCTTTACCGCCGCAGGGCTTTCAGCCGCGACCGCAAGGTCCTCCACCGTCTCCAAGAAATTCGATAAATAATGGTCCCGTAGGCGTGATTCGGCCGGGACAACCACTACGTCGATTGGACAGTCGTACTTCCCTAGGTCCACCGCCGGCCTCGGGTCAGTTTGTGCAGCTTAGGCCGTACGGTCCACCGAGACCACCGGGAGGCTCTTTTCCGCCAAGGCCACCACAACCCGGTCAGTTGCCTCCGCAGAATCCGCCGTATCCCCCGAATCAGCGTTTTCCGCATTCTCCGGGGATCCGAGGTCCCCCGCCGCAAGGAGTTCAGCGGCCACCCTTCATTGGTAATCAACAGCAACAACAACAACAGCAGCAGCAGCAACGAATTATCAACGATCCGCGATTTCAACGGCCGGATATTGCACCCCAAAACGGACCTCCGCGACCTGGTCAAGAGTTTGCTTCTCCTAGACAGTTGCTGAGAAATGACTCGGCGCTGAGTCTCCAGCGACAGCAGCTTTTGTCCAACGAGGAGATCAAGCAGCCGACACGACCGCGCATTGTCATCGAAAAGATGGCGGATATAAATGAGAGCAGCGCCGTCGTTGATAAACCGGAGCATTATTTGGGGAGAAAGAAATCTGATGTCCGTGAGGATGGCGACGACGACGACGACGACGTCGTGATGGATAGGGAGAAATCGCCGCAGCACAATGGCGCTCCTGATGGATTGGTGAATGGCTCCAAGTCGCCTTTAACGCCGAGGAAGCTCGACGACGCGAGTAAACCGGCGACTCGACCGGGAACGGCTACCGAAAATAAGATGGACAGAATAGAGGACAAGCAAAATGCATTCTCAAGACCGATTTCCCCTAACATCATTACTAAAACAACGAAGGAACCTGTCGATGAATCAGCGCGGCTCTTTTCTCAGAGCAGACCTTCCTCTGCGATAAATAACGAAGAAGAAAGAAAGGAGAAAGACCCGCGTAGCGACGCATTCAATGTCGAGCAAAGCTTGATGACACCTCCGAAATCTTCGGACAATTCACGGTCCATCACTCCATCTCAAAATGCGGAACCGAAGACACCATCCAAGACACCAGACAAGTCGCGTTCCAGCACTCCGGCTGGGCTGGAACCGCCAGGAAACGCGGAATCGAAATCGCCGTCCAAGACACCGGACAAGTCGCGTTCCAGCACTCCGGCTGGACTGGAGCCGCCCGGAAACGCGGAACAGGAATCGAGAACACCGTCCAAGACCCCGGATAAATCGCGATCGAGTACTCCAGCCGAACTGGAACCACCCGGAAACACCGGACGAGAATCGAGAATGTCGGATTCCAAGACTCCGGATAAATCGCGCGCGAGTACTCCGGCTGGTCTGATAGAGAGAGAGACGCTGAAAACTCCGGCAAGAACGCCTGACAAGTCACGCTCGAGCACACCGGCTGGAAAATCGAGTAACGAGATCTCTGCAGAGTCAGAAGTCTCCGAGACTTTACATCGCGACGCCGAGGATACTTTGCAAATAAAGAAGTCCAGTACATCGGCGTCATCATTGCATTCGCCTAACTTGGACAAAGGCAGCAAGTCATCGAAATCACCGAGGTCACCCACGGCACCGGCCAGCCAGGACAAATTGCTAGTATCAGGATCAATGAGAATTCCGCCGAAATCACCCGATGAAGGCGTAAGGGGCTTCGATAACGGGCAGCAAAGATCATTGTCCTCTGGTAGCACTCGATCACCCAGTTCTGCAAGATCAACGGCTGGGAGCGTGAAACAGACGAACGAGAAGAAACAAACATCATTCGTTGAGGATCTGACCAGCGCCAAGAAAACGGTGGAAATTGCTGACAAGATGCCTACCCCAAGAGCAACGTCTCCATCCAAGCCCACCACTCTCACGGTTAAGACACCACGTGCGCAAACACCGGTGAAATCTCCAGACGAGAAAATCTCGAGGAAATCTGCAGGGAAAAAAGGTTCACGTGCGTTTGTGCGCGAAACGAATAACATGAAACACTTGCCAAATCTTAATTCGTGCTCACTTCGCGCGAACAATATGCTGTTTAATTTTTCTGCACCTAATCACGATTTTTGAAAAATTCAGAAATGCTATGTATACTTGTCCGTACTATTTAATCTGGAAAAAACTGATGACTGTGATAAAGTATTAATTTTGCTTGTATTAGTAATAAATAATTTAAGACACGTTTTCTCTTATGTTTGCAATAGACTTGATAGAACTTGTTTTCTAAACTTTTTATACTTACAGCGATTATAACGTTTTAATTAATTTATTGCCAAAAACCTCGAATTCACTATTTGGACTATTTGATTGAGATTTTGCTTCGATGCGACACGATTGTAATATATGCATGCTTTTAGTTGATTATCAGAATGTATCAATATATTACTTCTTGTTTTACAGGGATCCAAAATGGTAGCGGAAGCGAATCGCAGGTAAATATCATACACGTTATTTCTTTTTATATGTTTATCATTGATGTGAACTGGTACCTAATTGTAGAAAAATAAAAATCGCCAACTAAAATATCTCCCTTCAAGTTTAAAGAAACAGACAAGGGATCAACCGCTGGATCGCCTACGAAATCACCCAGCAAATCCGCCAAGTCGTTACCAAGAACTCCCGACACGCCTTCAGCCACTGCCCTGGAAAAAAAGAGTAAGTTACTTTCTATTTCAGTAATTCAAAGATACTAGCTCTACTGCACGTGAATAAAATTAATATCCCCAACAATAAAAAAATTTGCTTAATATTACACATTGTTAAATAATAGAATTAAATCCAAACTACGTGTTCATAAATATCATAGAAGAAATCAGAATAAGGAAAATATTTTCTAAAAATCATGTTAAATCGACATTTATATCAAATAATCTCATGTCTTTTATGCATACAGAAGTGCCGATGAATAAAGTTCAAGTTGGCGCTGCGCCTTCCCCGAACTTGAAAATCGTGCGATCGAAAATCGGTTCTCTGGACAACGCGAGTTACAAGCCGGGTGGCGGTAAAGTGAAGATAGAAAACAGAAAACTGGACTTCAGCAAAGCGCAGCCGAAGATTGCCGCGAAAAATGATAAATACGCGCCCAGCGGTGGCGACAAAAAGGTTGATCTTTCGACCCCGATAATGAATTAATCACTCCTATTAACATTAATAACATTTGCGTTTTTCAGATTAACTCCACTTTCCTTTTCAGCATAATTGCCAGACACCAAAAATAATAAGCCGCGAAAAATCGTGAAATATTGTAATTGTTAAGGCTTGAATACGCAGAGTTGTAATACTGAGAAATATGTTTATTATATAAAACTGAGAAATACACTTTTACGTAGTGATCCCGCCAAGAGCGAACGAACGAATCTAACGATATAAAAAGAGAGGGGGCCAACCTCTGTAATAACCGCGAAAACTTTACGCGCTGCCAACTTAAACATAAAGTCCCTTGTTATATTTTCCGCCCACTACTTAACAGTAATAATTATCATCTAACTTTAATCGTAGATCGCACAAGTGAAGCTCCAATGGAATGCCAAATCCAAAATTGGTTCCTTGGAGAACGCAACTTACAAGCCAGGCGGCGGCGACAAGAAGATCGAGACGGTGAAACTCGATTTCAAGGATAAAGCGAAGTCAAAAGTCGGATCCAAAGATAACGCGAAACATATTCCTGGTGGTGGCACCGTGAAGGTGAGATTCGCCGAAGTACACGCCGATATAACTTGTAGTTTAAAACCTGTTCTTAATAACTTTAATCAGCTTTATAACTTTAATCAGCTGTATAAACGAACTGCTGGTTTATTAGTCGACCTTGTTACTTTTCTGATATATTTTTTGCAAGAAACCATTCCTAGTTAAGTAAAGTTAATTCAAATATTTAGTTTAAATGTAAAGCATCGTCGTTCCCAATTTTTACGATGTTTCAGTTAATAGCATCAGCATGAAAATGTTATTACTTGCATCACACAGTTAATCCCGAAAATAATCATTAATAATCTGATGCCATGCATTTGTATGTATACATTGATATTTACATTTTTATTGTTACAATTTTATTATTAACGTTTAATTATCTGAACGAAGGAGCAATACAGTCACATATATGCTGCTGTGTAATCATTACATAGTTTCCATCTCTTTATATCATATTATATTCATACAAAGTTCTCCTCATGACGTGCTGATAGCTAATTCGGTGGCAGAAGCTTTATGGAAATACATTTTGTTGCAAATGCTCGCTTCGTTCATCACGCCACAGAAACATTCAACATAATTATTCAGTATTATATTATTCCACATTTTGTTGAATGAATTGCATGTGGAATGCTGGCCTATATATATATATATATATATATATATATATATATACAGCGCTGTTATAGTGCAAACGGATAGTTTCGAATTAGAAGTATGATCCAGCAAGTAAACAGCAAGCTATTTACATGTTGGCGCTCGTAAAGTAAAACTAATAATTACAAATTGGATGATTTCGCGTTTTATCGAGATTTTAAAATGTGTAATTCCAATTTGAAATTATAAATTTAATTTACAAGCACCTAAACTCTTAGAGAGGAAGATATATATATATTTTATCGATCCATCATGTATATGCATCATCGTGACTTTTTGTTAAAGTCCAACTTGAAAAATGTTGGAAGCCACAACATCCATTTTTGCAGCTAATTCGTACGCATGCGTCTCTTGTCATTATTAACAACCATTGTTATTTCTTGGTGTTCAGTCTGCGACTCCACCTAAGACACCTCAGGAAACGAAGAACGACGTAAGTACGTCATATAGCTAGCGAAATAACGTGCGAATCAGCATATATCACGCTTTCTCCCTAACTTCTTTTCACTCCACTCTTTATCCGTATGGTCTGGTCTTCGTTGTGTCTGGTCGTGACATCATGAAAGAAGCCGAAATTAATTTCTCGTATTTCATTGGAATCGTGGAGGTAAAAGTGAACTGCAAAATTCGCGAAAGATCCCACACAAAGGTGCGATTATACCTAACGCGTACTCTGGAAATCGCTATTTATAATCAGCGTGATAGCTCGGTGAGCAGTCTACTTCCACGATTTACGAGATACGAAAATATGTGCTTATCATCACGTTGCGATCGGTAAAGTTCTATCTATATTTCCGGATATAGACGTCAGTAAGTAAAAAAGCTCACATTGGATGAAGAATTTAAGCATGTTTCTGCATGTTTCTAAAGTTATATAGATTTCTAAATTTATATAGATTATGTCCCGTTGGACAATCGCTGTTTATTGTTATTGCATTTGTCTTTAAACATAATGTTTGTTCATAATTCCTGGCGAGCAAATATTGTAATAAACAAAATAGATGTATTATCGTTTCTCTATGTGAGAAGAACAGTAAAACTTTTCTGTTTTCAGCTCCTTATTTCCATTTTCCTCTTAGTTGCTTATCAAATCAGATTTCATCAGGATGGGAGTAATTCACAGCTTTCGTTCCTTCTTTCAGATTCCCTCGCAAAAGGTAGACATCAAAGCTGAAAGCAAAATAGGTTCATTGGATAATGTGAAGCACAAGCCAGGAGGTGGCGATAAGAAGATTTTCAACGACAGAGACTATCTTCGACAGACGAGTTCCAACGTTGAGAGTGTGAATGGCAGCGGATCTCAGGTATGTTCACATTTTTTCCACAAGAGGAAAATTTCGAGTTGTATCGCGGAATTTAATATTTTTGACACGGAAACTACGATTTCTTCTTTTCACAATCTTTTTCTCAGAGAAACCTACTGTGATATTAAGATAAAATTCGAGTTCAATAAATCATACTTTTCGTAATTTTTGCACCTAATATTCACACCTATATGCTTAAACACGCGTTGCATGCGTCTTTGCAATGCCGTATGTTACACATTTAAACTTTGGCTGTACTAGAAATAATACCATATATCAAAGAGAAGAATTATATATAAAACATACAAATTGATTTCTCCTAAATAGATACCAAAATTTATATTTAAAAGTTATTTGAGAAAATTGGCTACTAGAATTTTTATTGGAATTATTTATTTTTCAAACATATATATTTATGATATACACATATTTCTAAATTAAGAAATAAAATATTTAAACAAAGTTTAAATAGAACAAGAAGAATAATATTGCTAACACTAAATAGACTAATTTTTATATCGCACAATATGTGAATTGGCTTTTACTAGAATATAAAGTATTCTTCCTTCAACCTCGCTTCTATTTTCCAAATCACATTCCACCAGTGTGAGTTATTTGGGCTGGTTGTTACCGCAAAAATATGCACTCTTCTCGCGACTGGGCGATTACGTTTTCAGCGGAACGCAGATTCAAAACCATAATTTATCTACGCGGTAAATTAAACTTAACATTATAACTGTCTATTTCTTTCTATTTTAGATTTTGTCTGAAAAATAAAACAAATCAATAAACTATGATTAAAATTAATTGATGTTAAAATAATTAATACTACATATGACAGTGCTGTTATAAATGTGCGCATAACATAAAAACGTTAATATAGAAAAAAGAACTCATGAGACAGATTTTTTGGAAGAATTTGTTAAGAATTCAGCTATCCTGAATTCAGGTAGAATACCTGATTCGGTTACCATCATTAAAAAGTAATATTTAAATAATTACATTAAAAAAGAAAAGGGCATTTATTTAGCCAATTTACACAGTAAAGTTTGCAAGGATGCCGCAGGCTTAATCCTGACGTGTCTTATGCCCGCAGAGCCCCGTGCCCTCTGGCGCGATCACCGACTCCGGCAAGAACGGCCTGCCAGCCTCGGACGAGAACCTGAACCAGGAATGCTAGGTCACGAAAAGTCGGCCGTTAGACCCGCTTTAACTATAATTATCATTTGCATATGATTAATCACGTTTACCTATCCAACCCCCAACCCCCCGTTCGGAGGACGAGCGAGCGCGATCCTTGCGCGCACGATCGAGAGCGATATTGAAACGGACGGCGCACGGAACTCCTCCTAAAAAAAAGGAGCATTGTGATCGATGTGTCGTACGCATACGACGAGATTCACGCGACGGGCGAGCTTAATTAACAAAAACGAAGTGATATAACACGTTATCACGCTGCTGTTTACTGTATTAAGCCGTACGCGAGAATTCCGAGCGTCTCCCACCCTGCATTTACAGCGATCCTCAGTTACAGTCCTCGGAAACACGAGCGAATATGCGTCACACGTAAAAAAAAGGCACGCTCTGACACGTAATCTCTGTTACGTAAATCGTGGAGCAGGCAAGAGAAGCAAAACGAACTGAGAAAAATATTTTTTTCGCACCGCACCGCAATGAGGAAAACGGAGATTCGTTTTCACGCGCATAGTTGTCCCGCGACGACTTTTTCTGTCGAAAGTTACATTGTCGCTAATGATCGCCTCCGCGATTCTCCAAGTCATTGTGTCGACATCTGTCAGTCGCCTTCACCATGTAGCGTCAACATATACAAATTGTCGATTTTTGATACGTATTTTGTGTGCCATAATCAGCATTACGAGCTACGATCATCGCGCATATCAGCGCGCGTCCATTCGTGCGACGATATGTTTTATCTATCGCAACACGTCACGCGTTACACGCAGGGCATAATCGCTTGAGGAGTTAAATCGATGTTAATGCACGCCAAGGTAACAAACGTATCGACACGAGGCGGAGAATAAGCCAGATTACAAACGACTTCGAATCCCTTAGCATACCTGGTTTCGTAAAGAAGTGAGCAACGTTATCCGTTACCTCGTTATTCGATTCACGGTATTCGCTGATCGTGCCTGCTATTGCAGACAATTGCGTGTAGTACGAATCGCTCCTGTACCCTCGTAATTATTTTATTTACGATATATCCCTAGTCTCTTATTCACTCTCCTATTATATTTAGACGTAGAATGTTCTGATGAAAAACTACACCGCTCACACCGTGCATTGTTGTAGCGTATACGCAGAAAGAGCCATCCTGAGAGGACGTGCACGTCCTCTCAGGAGAAAACCGCTAGACATTAGATTGTGACGTAAGTTCCTCCGGTCATAAGCTGTGACATAAGTTTTCCGGTCTTTTTCTTCAATTTCTCTTCGTATTTCGATCAAATAAATGATACATAATTCGATTTAGGAAAGAGAAATTGCCGGAAGCTCCGGAAAGTTTGAGTTAACAGCCTTTGTGCAATCCGAGGGGCCTATGTTACGATCTAGTTTTTGGAAATACGAGACGCGTAAAGAACGCGCTAGTGTCTTGATCAGACGATCTTGATCAGCATCGCGTGTACGTTGCTTTTTACCGTCTTCATCATTTCGAGCAACGTCGTATTACTTGAATCCAGCGAACGGCGGTTACCGCAAACGTAATCTTCGTTCGCGATGCGCGACCCGTCTGATTGATTTCTGAAGAGGCGAGAGATCGCGCACGCAGCAATCTCGGTAATCTCGATCGACGCAGATGGATCGTTAGGGGAGCCAGTTGCGCCGACGCCGACGTCGCGGTTGATCATGGGATAAGTCGGTAGTTCTTGTGCTCTATCCGTATTGTGTTGTGACCGTGGCAACTATACACAGGAAGGATATATCGTGAAGTACCGCTATTATTATTGAGCTTTATGCAGAGTTACCAATTAACCGAGATCGTCGGTGCAACGTGGCCGGGAGCCTCGAGTGAATCAGGCTTTTCGGGTGAAAGGAAAAGTGCCAGAGGAACAATGCAGCGGGTGGATCGCGATCGCGAGATACCCGTTAGATATACTAGAGGACCGACTACAGATTCGCGCAGATTCGCTAGATGACAGGATATGCGAAATATTCGTGTAAACCTTATTGTAGATACGTAATCGATACGTATGCTGTACCGTTGCACCCTTTCCCCCTCACACATGACGCATCGCTGATGCGAGAGCATCGAAAACGCGACAGACGATGAGAGACGTTTCTTGTCGACGGAGAGGAGAGATTGATGACGGGAAGTGGCCGAGAGTCGCGCGCGACCACGCCAAAAATAAAAAATCTCTCACTCACGTCATCACCACTACCTTAGGTACCTTGTGCAACTCACACGCTACATCGCTAGAGAGAGATATGTAACACATTAATTTACACTGTACTGCTTCCACACATGGATTATACTAAAAGATGATATACTTTGACTCGATTAACATGTTGCGATATCTCACGGAAAAAACAAAACGATTATTAACGTTAGACCCTCGTAATTGTCGCAAGTTACCACTTCGTACGAACGCAATAGTGTAACGACCGTCCAGCGTCTCCTGGACAGGCATTATAATAATATTTTTGTTTTTAAATTTATACATGCGTTCTCTTTATCTCTCTCTCTCTCTCTCTCTCTCTCTCTCTCTCTCTCTCTCAACACCTGAACACATCCTTCCCCAATTTTTTCGCCGAGGAAGAAAGAAGCAGCTGCACGTTGTCTGTTATTTTATAAAAATATATGTAGAACGCAATTTCACGTATTCCACGTATTATCTAAATGAGATTTTTCAAGAATAAAATATTATTTAAAAGATACGTATAATTGTTGTCATGCGATGGGTAACATGTAGGAGTAAGACTTTCGGCCACACAGACTCTTTTTGCAATCCACTGAAATTCTTTAATTAAATTCTTCAAATGATGTAAAAGCGCAATCAGAGAGTAATTCTTGCAAGAACAAATTAATTAAAAGAAAGTGACAGAAATCGGCATGAAATTAAAACTCTTTATTCTTTCGACATAAGATATCAAATTTAATTCTTGTGTTGACATAAAGTAAAACTGAATATAGAAAGAATCTGTTAAATTTCTTTTCATACCACGTTTGATACATCAGAAACTCAATAATAATTGCAGTTTATTGTTTATTAGTTTTAAAGAAACTAGTAACTAAACTTCAGAATGAAGACCCATCAGTTCCTTCAAATTTAATTACTTTGTGCAAGATATACATCATCCATACAAGGAGACTCAAATATCAGGCATGATCCTAAAACTAATCCCTGCGGTTTGGCACGAACGGTACCGGCAAACACGAGTAAGCTCCTCAGTCCATCCTTACCAATATCTACTAGAAGTATTTAGAAAATCTACCACCTTAAAAGGATAATACGCACAGCGTGTGCCTCACCCTCACGTGCAATTTACCCAAGGTTCGCAAAGCATCGCCATTCACCGCCTATCGATCAAGGTCAGTCTGCACACACTACGTAATTCTACGTAACAAGGGGCACGTCCAGTATTACAATCATTGAGTAGTCAGCTGGACGCACCCGAAAACATATTATTTATCATATCTACCATTAAATGCTCAAAAATAAATTATTGTCGCAATTTCAGGCTCAGTCTCCTACACAGGGTGACCGTCATCTTGCAAACGATTCGAGAAACGGCGACGAGATACCGCAGCCTCAGCCGCCGCCCTCCACGCCGGTAAAAACTCGCAATGTCACGTCACCCACGTCCGTCGTGACACCCCAAGCTGTCAGAAGCGGACTGGCCAGATCTCCGGAAGCCACAACACCCAGGAAGCAATTCACGCAGGAGACTGAAGCTCCGAATCTCACCAACGGACGTGCAATCAAAACACTTTCACCGGATGCGACAAATGGCAGGAACACGACGAAAGATCGCTCACCGAGATCACCGATCTCACCACGTCCACCGAGTAGCCTGCGCGTCAAATCCGCCAGCGATAAAACCAACCCCGGTACTCCAGGAAGAACATCCCCCGCAACACCTAGGAAAACATCTCCCGGCACACCTGGCAGAATGTTTCCCAACACACCAAGGAAATCGCCGCCCCCAAAAGAGTTGCGTCTTCCGAAACTCGCGTCTTCGCCGACACCGCAAGAAGAAAATCCGATGGCTCCCGACACTCACTCGAAAATCAATTTACCCAAGTTGATCGAGCCAGCTTCGCGGATGGCGTATTGAGATTATAAGATGAAAGAAATGGACTTTCTAGCAGTTGATATGTTAGGATGTTTCAGGTTTCCCGCATTTGTTTTCCTTCATTTGCCGCTTCTTACAACAATTCAAAGTCCATCTTTTCTTAGTGAAAATTTTATTTTATATATTTGCCACGAGTTTCTATTTGATTTCAAGTATCTCTAAAGCCTTAACGGAATGTTGAAGTTAAAAGTCTAATGAAAAATATTAGGTCGATGCATAAGAAGGAAAGAAGGATCATCTTTTGAGGCGATCCACTCACCGATCCATCGGCAAGAACTTATGTACCTAATAAGTAAAAATAAGATTTTGCACTAGAACTCTTACAAATATGAGGATTGTTGGTGCATCAATATTCTTAAGGAAAGATTCACTTTAAATTTCAATTTAAAAACGCATATGAAAGTGTTAGCTCTATAGAACCCTGTCCATCGCATAAAAGTGAGTGCAAAATAATTAGAAACTTAAGATAATAATAGAGGATTCGTAACAAAGCACTTGCCAGAATAGGTCTTCTTTTTATTAATAAGTAAAAATATTTTGAATATAGGTTTTTTATTAAAAAATTCAGATAAACTCGAAAATGAACTAGAAATTCAAGGCAAAACGGAATAAGAACTTGATTTTTACACAAGTGCTACTTTTCCAACTAAATTATGTAATTTCTAACCCGTATCTTCTGTAGAAGACTAATGGGTGTCAGAAATGCTATTTGAACATATTAACAACCTTTAGTAAATTATCGACAATATTATTTCCGAAACAAACTCTTGATATTTTTTGCTGGTTTGTTCTTTAGAAGTCTATCCATATAAAAAATAGATGTAATAATAATAATATATCATAATTAATTATTAGATCAATTTTTGAATAGGTTAGACTTTTTGTAAAATGCTTTAAACTATTCGATTATTAACATTGCCTTGCTTGACGCAAAATATATTCTTCAAAGATAGATAAAAGATAGTGCGAAGTATGTAATTCAGTATATCTGCACGTTATCATGTGAAGAATGAAAAATTAAAGGAAGACACATGAAAAGGCATACAGATACAAGGAATTGAGAATTAATATATACAAGATTTATAGAAGTAAAAATTGACGTATATATACACATATTATATATATATATATATATATATATATATATATATATTTAAACTATGTTACATAATTGAACACACTTTGCTATAGCCCAACCAATTAGGAGCATCATCCAAAATTATTTTGCGCGCTTTATTAAGTTTTATATGAAAATCTATAAAAATACATTACGCGTTAATCGACGCGTAAAGCGATAAATCTACGTCAGTTCTTCTTTGGCAGTGGTGGCGGAACTAATTTAACCCCCGCAAAGTAAGGGTGGCTCAATCCTTTCCGTGCTGTTATTCTCTGGTTAGGATCGTACGTTAGCAGTTTCTGAAAACATAAAGAGAGACGTTGTGAGACAAGTACATAATTTCCAGTACGTTTCCACGAGGACGTCATCAGCTTTTCCCATCGTACTTACTAAAATTAAATTTTTGGCATCGTCATCAAGAGTGGGTAAAACATCCCCTAAATTGGTCGCTTCCCATCTGGGAAATCTGGACGTGTAGTCCGGCAGTTGTGATACTCCAGGCCAAATTGTCTCGTCCGGTGTGCCAAGCATACGAAATATCCTGAACAGCTGATCTATTTCAGAGTCTCCGGGAAACAGGGCTCTTCTGGTCGCCTGCAAAGATCGATCCTGTAAGATTCTCGCAAACACGCAATCAATGACTCTCGCAATCAATTTTCATGTACCATTTCCGCGAATATGCAGCCGAGGCTCCATATGTCTAGCGCGCACGTGTACAATTTCGTTCCTAAGAGGACCTCCGGTGCGCGATACCAGAGCGTAACAACCTCGTGCGTATACGTGCGCACGGGTACGCCGATCATTCTGGCCAGTCCGAAATCGGCCAGCTTAATGTGGCCATCCCGGTCTATCAGTAGATTCTGCGGTTTCAAATCTCTGTGCAGTATACAACGCAGGTGACAAAAAGAGATTGCCTTTAGCAACTGAAAGAGATAACTCTGTAACAAGCAGAAAGTGTTTTTTATTTTTAAGACACGTCGTGACATTCACGTTGAAGGCGCGACGGATCCGGTACCTTGACGAGCGCTGGTTCTAAACCTCCCTTAACCGAGTCCAGCAACTTTCTAAGATCCTGCTGCAGAAATTCAAAGACGAGATACAGATGCTTGTCGCCATCGACGACATCAAACAACTGTATGATGTTTGGATGAGCGAGGTCTTTCAGTAACGATATCTCCCGAATGGCAGTGGATGGTACGCCTTCCCTTTCCCTGGTTTAAAGCATTATTATTTAATTAAAGAAATATTGATTGAGAAGTAAAACATCAACGCAAAATAGTACTTGAATACATTATAGAAAAATCGTTTCCTGTGTTAAGTGGTGCCGATATTTTGATTTGAGTCATTTACATTTACATCTTACATATGTGTTAGGGAAACATGTGTGATAACATAACATTTACATTAATTCACTCGAAAACAGACGTAAAAGCAATTTTGTTAATTTCTATTTATATTTAAACAAATGTTACCTCCAGTGAAAATGTACTATACAGCATATATGTATATACACACACACAAATACGTAGAAATTCTTATTTAAAAAATAATCTTAATAACTATCGTATCGTTAAATTAATATAATTACATAATATATATTAAATAAAAAATACCACAAATCAAAAACCAGGCGAGCATGGCACAATGGGACAAGCTGAATAATGTGGTGCTACGAAAATTAGTATAACGTGGCCCCTGCAGATTCAGCTGACCCCAATATGCAAGTTGTTAGCAATGTGTTAGCAGTGTGCACAAGCAAAAGCCCAGCTGATATTGCAATTCTGCAAACTGATAATCTTCAACGCATGTATAAGTAAGAGCCAAAATTAATTTTGTAGGATGACTTAAGTCAACAGTGTATCTCAGCTGAATATTATATTGATTAGCTGTTATTTTATTGATAAGAGTACTAAATTAACGATTACAAATTATGCTAATTAAAAGAATAATTAACGGTTTTTAATTAATTTACAAAGGAGCACAGAATGACACAAATCTTCGAAGATCAGCCAATATATTTTTCTGTTATTTGGACATTCTTATGAACGATTGTCACACAAGTTTGTACATACTATTCTATATATATTATTCATAAGTGGGAAAAGAGAAATACTTATGAAAATGTTACATCAAGCATCAGAGAGCAGATATTAATTAGTTGTGGAAACACATTCCACTAGATTAATAAAAGCTTATATCTTATGTTACGAGTTCTGCGCATATAAATAAACCATATGAAGGATAATAAAAGGGAATATCTCAATAAATGTTTCTTTAAGAAGCGAATTAAAATGTGAAAAACAGTTAGTAATATTATCACATTTATTGCGTGATTAAAAGTACAAATGGAGAGAGTATTTTTCTATGTTGTGCCTTCAGTTATACCGTAATACACTACACAATCGCCGCTAAGAAAACTCTCAGTGATACAACAGCACAACGTGTTGGAACAATGACTATTGTGGCTGAAGTAATCACGATTTCTCATTCATAGCTATTTGTCTACGGTTCTTGTTCGCGCCTAGAATTTCTTCACAGAATTTCCGGAGGAGTATCTGATCTCGATGAGAAACGATGTCTGATTGAACGAAAGCGAGATTCAGCATTTATGATCCGTTTCGACGTGTTTACAAGTGAGGATAATGACCCTAAGACGGAAGGAAGGTCCGCGCGGAAATGAACTTATCTCAATGCTACGTACGTCTCTAAACGGATTTTCTTGAGTGCTACTAGCTTGCCAGTAAGCTTATCCTTGGCTTTGTAGACCACCCCGTACGTCCCCTCGCCTATCTTCTCGATCTTCACGAAGTTGTCCATAACCTCTACGCTGCTGCGCTCGCCGTCACCGTCGCCGTCGCCGCGAACCCGCGGTGGCTGTTTCCCGACAGCCGCACCTTCCCTGGCCGACTCCGTCGTCGACGCCGTCGTTGACCAATTTATTTCGTGCACCGTCGACGCGCCAAACAGCGCGGATGGTCACTCTTGTCAGAAATGCGGTTTTATCGCTTATTTGTCAACACTCGCTTTACCGCTACACCGAAATCGTACGCGCCATAGTAGCCATTTTTATTCTCTCAACAAGGGGTTGAAGGAAAATCGATAATGCGAATCGATGGCCGACTGCGAGATCGATGGTCGTCAATCTATACGTGTGTAATCGATGGTGCTTTAAAATTAAGCGACAAATCCTTAGAGAAGAGATACATGTCTAATAATAATAAATCTGAATGTTCAGTACACTTGGACATAATTTACAGATAAAAAAATGCATCTGATTCGTTATCTTAAGTTTAAAGAATTGTAAAACTTTTGTTTGACCTGTCTTTGAGTCGTACTACTTTGATATAAAAAAATATGCTATTTAGTTTTATATGAAAAGTAAAAACCTGCGATTACCAAACTATTGAGTCGTGCTACCGCTTTTGCATTTTGATTGTAGATAGTAGAGACTCGTAGTAGACATTTCAGGAACTATTAAATGGGCGCCTAATAAATTAGGGTGAGAAATAGAGCGCCTGTATTACCGCAACACAATTAACAGATAGCGATGCCTGTGAAACAGCAACCCTTTTTCATTTAACCGAGCGCCTGTGAGGTGACGACCTGTTATACACTATTGGCCTGCAGAATGGCAAATTAGAATTTATATTTATTATACGACATTATTAATTATTATAACAGTATTAATAAGTACTTAATAAAAGTAATTTATTAGCAGAGTGTAAGATTGTTGTGAAGAGCTCTTATTATTGCGTGGTGTATTTGTAACATTTAAATCACTTATTGAAACTGCCGAAATTTAGAATATTGAATATTGTAAATTGCGTGTTATGTAGTTATTGTTTTTGTAATGTGACGATGCAGCTTGATGTAGAATTGTTATAAGACGATCCTGAGAAAGCTGGGATGGACAGTAAACTTCGACTCGCATTGCAATTGCATCGAGACAGAATAGGAAGGACCAAGTAAGACTCAAGATTCGATTTATTCGAACTTGTAATTGGATACAGCGCGCCAATCCCGGGCATTTTTAAAGGATGTATACGTAGAATAACGCAAGGTTGAAACATGTAATGTAGAAAGGTAAATCGAGTATAATTCGAATATGATCTCTATGTCAATACGTACATACATGATCTCCATCGTCTAAGATTGTCGATATTCGATTCTATTCACGCGCGTCAGATTTTGATTCTCAAAAGTGTCCGCCACTCACGCATTGTGCATATATCGGTGCATATATAGGTAATACATAATTGCACGCAGCAAATAACATCTCTATCACCTTTCAATTACACAAAAGCGCAGACCTCTCGTTCTTGATTCGTCGAATTGCTCGATTGTTTTTTTAACTCTCTTACATCTGGATATACTTCAAGTCTATAATTACGAATATGTATTGATTATACGATACGTGTGTATAGGTAAAAATATGTGTACATAGGAATTAAACTATCTATTATATGTATGTAAATACATATCTCGCGTGTATACGATACGAGCACTATTTCGTGCTATATAAAATGTACGCACGTTTCTACCAAAGCCAGGCAAAGACGCGTAAAAATTGGAATGTTCGCGAGATTTTATTCTTACTATTCGCTTTTGGAAGATACACATCTATAAGTTCCTTTTCTTTCTACTAATTTCGTGATATAGCCGACACTCGAAAAATTTGCCCGAAAATAGAAAAAAAAATACCCACGGCCTATCTTAAACGTGCCACGCTTTTTAATTAAACCATAATTTTATCGTTTAATAACAACAAAAACGAATTCTCCGTATAAATTCTGCTTTTATATTCGATTATATTCTTAAAATTTTCAATGAACACAATATACAACAATGCACAGTAACGAGATGAATTTATTGAACATGATTGTATTTCAATCATTTCTAAAATATAAGGGAGACTCTTAAGGAACGAAATTGTACAGCGAGATTTATCCTATCCATCACATTTCACGTAATAAGACTAAATAAAGGATATGCGAGAGCGGGCACGTTGTAAACATACAACAGTTTCATGCATATTGAATTTGTTCCTCGTAAAGAATTTGCTATGCAAGTTGTCCGAAAAGAACTTGGTAGGATAACATTTTACAAGATATTTAATAAATACATTTTTCTCATATGATACAATTCAATATAATTATGATACACGACTGCTATATAATTCGCGTTATATACTCGACAAAATGGTTTCAATGCTGCTCGCGAGGAGCTTTGAACCTTTTTACTTTTACATCTGCAAGAGGATCCATTAAGGACCCTGCATTACGTAAAATAAAAACTGAAAAACCTCCCACCAGGCCGTTTAGGACATCTTGTATTTATCCTATTACGCTTCTTACGCTTTTATTATAATGCACATTGAGCGCAGAGTTTAACTCGAAGCAAAGCACTCGTGTTGGATATTTTTGCAGGATGAAACTTGAAATACGATATATTTTATATTATCACTGATGATATTATAAGCGGATAATAGTATACACTTGAAGTAATTTCTCATATATCATATCATGCCATAGCCGTACAATACTGCAAGCAAGTGTGCGAGAGCAATTATTGAATTGAACAACTGTGAATTTGTAATGCCTGCCGATAAAGGATAAGTCAAGTTTCACCCAAATTACGTTATAGGAACACATTACAATTATCTCTGATTATTTTGATTACGATTTCTCATAGAACGAAAGGCATTCTTTAGTGCTATAGAAAAGTTTAAATATAAAAAGTAATCCTTCCAGACATAAAAATATTATAAAGTTATCTAAAAGTACTCAAAGACGATATGACAGAATTTGTTTCGCTCAGGAAGATATAAATGTACAGATATTATTATTATTATTATTATTGTATTATTGAAGAGTTATGTGTATGTGTGTGATGTGCGACGTTATTATGCGAAAAAAAATATCATAGAGATGGGATACGGACGTGGATATTACCACCTATGCTGTTATGTTATATAACATACGGGATGCATATTTCACTTTTTTCTCTTTTCTTAAAAAAATAATATAACAAAACTGGATTGCACATTTCTCACGTCACTCACGTCATCCCGTCGTTTTTTAAAAATAGTTTCAAGTATCTCGATTTATATCGGAATATTTAACTAAATAGCATAATCACAACACGCTAAGTTTTTACTATCGTCAATATTTAACGAACTGCGGGAAATAAAGCGATAAAATAATTTCATTGAGACATACTTACGTGATGTTTCTCGTCTCTCTAGACTACAAGGCGCATTGAGGCTTGTTATGAGTGTTCTAAGTATATGACTAGAGCACACATTTCAGTTATTTATCTAACTCACTCTAAAATCTATGATTGCCCAGTTAAAAAAAACAAGTATCAACTGCTATCCTTGTTGAGCATTATATATAATGATCAATGTTCGAGAGAAAAAACCATTACTCTTGAAAAATATGTTGCACAACAGTTCGGGCAATCAAGAATCGAAACTGATATGATG
The DNA here is from genome assembly GCF_003672135.1 of Ooceraea biroi. NCBI lineage: Eukaryota > Metazoa > Arthropoda > Insecta > Hymenoptera > Formicidae > Ooceraea > Ooceraea biroi. Next base: position 1,226,904 of record NC_039512.1, read on the forward strand.
ATTTCGTCCCCTCTCGACTCGACAAGAATGCATCGCGGTGTAACGTAAATAAAAAAAACGTCAATTCTCTTAAAACGCATCGCCAACAAATAATCAATATACATAATTATGCTGCGGAAAAATGGCCCTTGCAGCTTTTTCCTGTGGATCTAATTGATTTCGATAACGCCTTGCCAAGAAAGCTGCAATCACCTGAAAATCGGGAAATTTATAGAGCTTGAGGGAGTCCGTAAAGTATTTGGGACAAAAGAAAAAGAGAGATCGATCGATAGAAAAGCTATCCGTCCTATTACTTGAAATCGTTGCATGCTATATTTTTTTTTACACGTAATATAGGCTCTTTCGGACTATTATGACTGGCACATTACTGGCAGACTATTTGGAACATTAATGTATGAGTACTTGAATCTAGGTAAAGCTACAAGAAAAAACGGTAAAAGAATCGAAAAACCACAACCATTACATTATGAAAGCACCCACCATCTGTTAGGAGGATCGTATGAAGTGACAGAGGACATGGCGATGGTGTTAGACTAGAGGAAAGCACTAGGATTAGCTCGTGGATCTTTCTGGTTCCTGTACCGCACGGTCAACCATACACCAACAAACTGTAATCGGGCACACATGTTAGCATTCGCGAAGTGAGAGCATTTTCATCATAATCAGTGATCGTATCAGTACATTTACAGTTGAATCAAAGTCCCAGATATTAAATCAATTCTATTTTTTTAGTGCAATATATGCAATATAATTGCATTCTGTATAAATTGTGCAATGTACGTAGAACAACGTAACGTCATGAAAAATCTCACCTCCGTAAAGCTAAAGAACAATCCTATACTGCCGCACAATTTGAAGGCGTAGTCGATGGTGGACTGCAGTTTCTGCATACATGGCGGACAAGGTGGGCAAGACATTAGATTGACGTCGGTTGATTGGCAACAGCTCTGTAAGAGATTAAAACGGTTAAATTATAGACGGAATCACGTGTGTGAATGGACGGAGTGGAAAATATAGATTTTATCCGAGACTACTTACAGTCACCTTGCAAGGTAGATTTGGATCCTCAGTGGTATTATTAAATCCACAGCAGTTAAAAGTGGTTTGAACCTTTGCCTTTAAATCATCTCCGACGTGTCTCCAACCCTAGGAATCATTGGATTTTATTTTATTTATTTCAAAATAATACAATATTTTGCTTTTGTTTTTTCGAATGAGAAAATTACCTGTTCCGCGAGCTGCTCTTGCTGCTTAGTATTGACGGCGAGGCAAGCACAGGCGATACTGAACTGAATCAGGAACAGGAGGAATAAAATGAGCATGTACTGTGAAGCATGATTAAGGATAGATCCACCCTTCTTACTCAGAACCTTACTCAGAATACTTATTCAGCAAAATGATGCAAAATATATCACTCGGTATTGACAGCAATAATATAAATAATTATAAACGTTTGGAGAATGTATGTTAAACAAGTATTTTTTCCTTGACAAACGAGTATCAGCTGCAGATGAAAAAGGATACAAAGAAGAGTAAGACCTGATGGTGCTTAACGGCACCAATCAGACCCAATATAGAAATGAGAAACAGAATCACTCCGCATGCTAAAATGCCTCCAATAATGGGGAGATTTGTAACCAGGGCCGATGCTCTGCCATATACGGCGACTCCTATTAATATAAAGGCAACAACCTGCAAGAATAGAGGTGATTATTAATTATTAATGAAAAATATCTCCATCATGTGTTCTACAGCGTGATGCCGAATTGGTCCGAGATAAACGTCAGGTAATCTCAAGCTGTCGCATCTGACTTGCGCATAATCTGAATACCAATCGCCAGCTGCAGGTTACAGCTGTCTATGACACTTCATCGTTCCTTCATTCACTCATCACGCGAACAAGGAATTGTTACTCAGACGAAGATCTATGTGCAGTTTCGCGAAAACTGCTACGCACGTATCTTTAATGCAATTATCTGATAATCAGTGGCAACTACGTCAACGAGAGCGTTAATATGGTTCAGTTGACGTTCCCTCTCCGTCTCTCCGGGCGTATCGCAGTTAGGATCGGCAATGTAGGAGCAGAGGTTGCGGGACAATTTGGAGCGGTTAACACGTACTGAGAACTTGTCAATCGCTGACGGTGCGATTGACACGCCGGATGCTTTCTTTCCGTAAACAGCGCGAGGCGGGAGAGACGCACGGAGCCGTGCGAGAGCGACGGGAAGATTGAGAAGGCGGTTCGACAAGGCTCAACGAGGCTCCCCTTCCCATCGCAATCGACACGCAATCGACGGCGGTCTACTCACGATGTAAAGGATGTTGAGTGCTGTCAGCGCGTTTTTCGAGCACGTAAAGCCGCCGCACATCTTCGCCCGTGTTCTACGTCCCTCGCTGTCCCCGTCGAATCCCTGCAGCAGCCGCGAATCCGCGATCGGCACGCGTCGCGGCGTCTCGCGACGCAGTTCGCGCGATTTCTTCGGTGTTACCGTTAACGAGCGAGCGTCAACGAAAGAGGAAACGCAGACCGATCGCGTTCGCGACTCGCAGATTCGCGTGAATTGCAGTCACACCGAGACCCTCACGACGGCAGACAATTCGCGACTGCCCGTGCCAGCGCGATGGCGGCGATCGATGCGCTCGATAGATTGCGACTATCGCGCGCGAAACATGAATGCGAACGCGCCGCGCGCGCGACAGACGGAGGCCGAAATTGTTGCATTTTCAATGAATCTTGCGGAGAACTGCTGTTCTAAAGATGCGTGGAGATAATCTTTACGTTTATCTGCAATTATAGAGTTGCATTAGGTGATAGCTTAACAGAATTACGTCGATTTCAGATCCAAATTCGCGTCATGGATTCGCATATAAAATGGCAGCGCGAAGCATTCGCATACATTCATTTTTGCCACCCAATAACGATAACGAAAGTTTTAATTTTGATACATAACTTGAATATGTTTCAAATATTTTTCAGGTATTGATTTTTATTTTTCCTTGAAAGAGCATAAAATTTAGCTCGATAATTAAAAAGCAGATATCAATTTTATCGACGTCGTTTTTGGGGCTCCATTTATTTATTCTATTTATTGCTCTGTTCAAAGATAGAGTAAAATTATTCGAGAAAATATTTCTTGTTTTATTTCATGTGCTCGTCAATCAGATGCAAGACTATTTGTAGTGAAATATTCGCACATTTGTTTCTCAGTGGTGACGAATGTCGACATCGTAAATGTGTCACGTTGAAGCTTGCACGGATTAAACATTAACGGCGTGAGCGCTTGCCCCAGATAACACGTAAACACTTTCTATATTTAAATGTAATTTCCTGGCAGTTATTGGCATATCTTATTTTTTTCATATATTGTTTTTATTGATTTTATTCAAAAAATTAAAAAATACTATTTTGCATGTAGAATAGCGTTAAATTTATGATTAAATACGCCATTTCTGTTACGAATTTATGTAAAATTTATTTTGGAATCTATATAATATTATATTAATTGTACTGCGTAGTGTTTATATAAAAATTACGACTTTTTTATTATCTGTTAACTTACTTTAATTTCTGACTTTTTAAAAATTGTATAATTTTATGTTATATATAACATATATAATTAGGTATAAACATATCCATGTAGTTATAGCTGATTTCGTCAATGTCATTTTTATATTATTAAATCTTCAAAACCTATCTTTAACTTTTTAACATAAATTATTATTTTGCAACTTCCGTGGAGAATTCCGAAATCCTGTTATTCATCCATGGGTCTTTTCGACGTAGCTTACATTTGAATTGCGTACAAGTAGGATATATTTTCCACTGGTTAATTATAACCAGTACAGTGCATACGCTCTTTTGCAAAAATCTGTGCTGCGACACGTTTGCATACGGATGCATCAAGTTAAATGCACATGTATATTTGCGACAAGTCATCAAGGTCTCGCGATAGCGGTTGTTGCACAAATGATTTAAAGACGACAAGGAAAGATTCCGCGAAATAAGTTTACAAACAGTGATCATTGAAAATACATTATTACGATTCGTGCAAAAATTTCATTTATATTTATGGGTGAAGCACAAACAATCGTGCTTTACGTGTTGCGCATCATTACAATATTTCTTCATGCGATTGCAAATTATATGAAAACTGTTTATAAAAGGAAATAACATCAATAATAATTTTATTAATAATAATCTTGTATATGCAATTTATGTTATAATATAAAAAAGATTATTAAAGAAGAATATAATAAAAAAAAGAAAGAAGAAATAATTAAGAAAAAGAAGAGCAAGAATATTCCTTCAAATATTTTAATTTCCTTCTTTAGCTTCCTCTGCTAGAGAAAATTAAAACGGAGAGATTGCAATTTGACGCAATAAAAACGATGATTGCAAGTCCTCTGCTGCAAATGATGCCTGCATTTTCATTATAATTTTTAATAGAAATTTTTATCCAGAGAGATTTTATTGTTCTCTCGTGCGAGTAGAGAACGCAAATAATGATTTACTAAATGCGCAAAAATCATCAATTGTAAAAATCATAAGTGCATGTCCTCATACTTTTTACTGATATCCATTGTTACCATGCTTTAGCGATACTAAATCGTTTTCCAGAGAGTCGTTTTATCATGCAGTTGTAACGTTACGTAAATTCACAAATTAATTACTGATAGCAATTTATATATAATGTTTGCATGTTTGCTGTTGTCAATCAACAATTTGCAACGGAAAGGCGCCAATTATAAACAGCTTCACAAAATAGCATTTTCTCTTTAATTAATATAAAATATTAATCCTATTATCTGTGTAGTAAAAACAAAGACACAATATCCGTTTACCTGCACGCAAATTCCACGAAATTTTATCCAATCAATATTTAACGACATATTTCATATAATATGCAATATTTTACTATATTTGATCTTAATATTGCACGAATAAATCTTGCAATTGAAATTAATTGGAATGAAACGATAATATAAATTATTGGAATACTTGATATCAATCTATTCAATTAATGCGCTTCCATTTTTTACAAATTTTGCAGGACAAAAATAGATTAAATAGATTAAATAGATTAAACTTGCAAATACTTTGCAATAACTTTACAATAACGTATATATTGCTTGCTAATAATTAAAATATGATATCTGCGTTTATAAACTGATTTTAATAAATATATATATTGGATTGTGTGTGTGTGTGTGTGTGTGTGTGTGTGTGTGTGTGTGTGTGTGTGTGTATGTGTGTGTAATCATTAGATAAAAATTCTATGAACGCACTTTATTATATACTATGATAAGGCAGATACCACGTCATACTGTTCTTCAAAATGTAATGTTATATAATTCAGACTTATATAATACTTTTATTATACCCTTATGTTAATTAAGTTCGCATAAGATCTGTTGTCTTCTCAAACAGTCAAACATATAGTGTTCGCAGGTGGTGCGTAGAAGAAAATACACTTGCGTAAAAATAATTCTATATTCAATCTATTCGTCCTTCCTCGTTCAGAGAACAAAGAGTAGTAGCAAACACATCCTCATATAATGTGAGTGGGGACAACAGATTCGACACGAATCACTGATAAGGAAAGCACTGATAAAGTAACATATAAAATCCACGGCGCCATAAATACACTGTCACTCTATCTGCAATGCATTAAAATCCGGGTGTCGTTAGGCTCGTGGAGATTCGTCGCTTTTCCTGTGGTAGCGTTAGTGCGTTTCATCGCTATCTCTGTAAGCACAATATCAATTAAGAAACGTTTTGTAGACGAGAGCTATAAATAAACTAAGTTTTTAATTTGTAAAATCTATTCTAATACCACGTTATATATTTAAATTAAATTTTACAAATTGCACTATATGGCCAATATTTTTAAAATTATTGATTATCCGTTTTTACTTTGCATTCTTTATAGTATAGGATGATAGAATCTTCTAATTCTTTTTACATCTAATTTATCATAATATCATATTTAATTAAGTATATTTATATATTCTTAATAACACGTTTATTCTCCTTCAGTCCTGTAATAAGAAGAAATAAAAGATGGAGCAAACCCGTGTTAAACGGTGGCCTCAATATGTAGCAGCGATCACAGGTAAGCAAGATTTAAATTAAAACAATTAATTAAACTTTTAATTTACTAATGAGATGTATAAACATTAAAAATGTTGAATATAGAACAATTTACAATGGCATAATATTTTAAAATTATGCAATTACAGTATATAAAGATATATAGATATTAGTAATTAATTTAATAATTACTTAATTAACTTAATAAAAAATATATATATCTCGATATTTGCAGCAGATAATGATTAGCCATCATTCTGATAATCACATTGATAATTATAATACTAAACGAGAGTGCGATTTGAAGCGAAATTTTGAAGTTAAGAGTATCCAAAGTCCAAAATATCAAAACGTGATGAAATATAAAATATAAAAATGTATATATTAAATTAAAGCTTATATCTCAAACACTGATCTTGCTTGTAGTAATTATTATTAAGAAATTAGATTCTCACATTCATATTTTCCACGTAGATAAATGATAACTATTATATAATATCGTGCCCCTTTTACGCGAAAGGCTGGGTAACGTTTCTCGTCGTGTGTATAAGTTTCTTGATTAATTAAAAAAATTTTTAAACATTTGTACGTGAAAAAGATCAGCGTGAGATAATAAAAAGGCAGTGTAAACCATGATTTCATTTATTCATTCGGTATTGCAGCTACCATATCGCTGGCGACTACTGGAGCTCATATAGGTTGGACGTCACCTATCTTGCCAGTACTGAAATCGCCCGATTCGCACGTACCGATAACATCAGACGACGCCTCTTGGATCGCCTCATTTTATCTTTTGGGTACCATACCCGGATGCATTCTGGCAGCTTTCATCGTCGACTGGCTAGGTCGCAAAACGAGCTTATTGATAGCCGGACTCCCCTTGACTGTCGGATTTATCTTGATCATCGTAGCATGGAATCCCTACGTTCTCTATGCCTCTCGTTTCATCAGCGGTATCGGCCAGGGTGTGGTATACGTCGTCTGTCCGATGTACATCGGCGAGATCGCCGATAAGGAGATTCGTGGCGCTCTTGGCTCCTTCATCAAGCTGATGGTGACTTTCGGGGAATTATATGCCCACGCGGTGGGCCCGTTCGTCTCCTATGAGTGCCTGGCCTATGTCTGCCTGCTGATCCCGCTGATATTTTTCCTGACCTTCACGTGGATGCCCGAGTCGCCGTACTTCCTGCTGATGCGAAACCGCCACGACGACGCGGTGACCAGTCTGAAAAGACTGAAACATTGCGTTACTGAGGATCAGCTAGAGGAGGACCTGGAACAAATGCAGAAGACAGTGATCCGCGATCTCAGCGACCGTGGCCACTTCTGGGATCTATTCAACACACCTGGCAACAGACGCGCCGTCATCATCAGCTTCGGGCTGCAACTGGTCTTGCAGTTCAGCGGTATCGCGGCGATTGAATCGTACACTCAAGAAATCCTTGAAGAGGGTGACGCGGGTATACCCGCGAGCAACGCGGTGATTCTGCTAAGTTTGCTGCAATTGATTGCTGGTGTTGGTGCGGCAGCACTCGTCGACAAGCTCGGCAGAAGACCATTACTGCTGGTCACCACTTTTCTAGGTGGTGTCGCACTTACCATTGCTGGCACCTTTTATCTCCTGAAATTCCAATTCGAGCTGGACATAACCGGATATGGCTGGGCTCTTCCTTCTTCCGTGATATTCTACGAGCTAATCATCGCTCTCGGTCTGAACCCGCTGTCGTACATGATGTTGGGAGAGCTATTCCCGACAAACGTGAAAGGTGCCGCCGTGTCGTTGGCCAATCTGATCTCCTCTCTGCTGGCCTTTATCGTGTCCAAACTGTACCAGGTGATCTCCGACTTCTGCGGAGTGTACGCGGCCTTCAGCTGGTTCGCCATCAGCTGTTTCCTCGGCGTGATCTTCATCGCGCTAGTCGTTCCCGAGACCAAGGGCAAATCATTGCTGGAAATCCAGGAAGAGCTCAATTGCAAGAAGAAGAGGAAGGAAATGAAGAACGGCGCTAAAGACGAGCAGCAAATCCGAATAAGTACGATAGCTTAGGTCGATAGGCGAGAAGTAAGGTCGCGAGGTTTACGAAAATTTCACGCACGATAATTTTCAAACGATAGCAATAAGCGACGCGGATTATGGGACATTCGACAGGGAACCTAAAGGCGGCCGATCGCCCTTCCGGTTACAATGGTTCGGGTCATAAAGCGGACGAGCAATATTTCCAACGGTAAGATCAACTGCAATATTTGAGTATACAATTGGATTGTCGCTTCGATAAGATAACAATGAAACGTCATACTACCGTTTTGCAAGACAAAATTATTATTTTGCAAATCACAAGAACCGGAGAGCTTTCCCTGTCAAAAGTCAACGAATTCGCGTGTATTTTTATACAGAAATTCGGAAGAAAATTTTAAGAATCTCTACGTTGCAAAATCTAATTGCAAAATCTCAAGTTTTAATCGAAGTCCGTTATTATGGAAATGTTTTATTTTCCAATTTTTATTCGCTAACTACAAAACTCAACTATATGAAACTCAAATCAAAGTCTAAAACGTAGAAATTACGATTTGGAGGGGAAATTCCTCAGATGAAAGTTAGCTTATAAGATTTTATTAATGTTTAAGAAAGGGCTCTTATATTCCATTGAAAAAGGCGCTTCGATCGACGTAACGAGATCATCGAGTGAGCATTTCTCGATCAAGATATCATCGTACGATATTTACGATATTTAAAGAGAACCATTTAAAGAGAACCATTAATTCGTGATAATGGCGTGTCTGTTTGAATTGGATTTAAACTTTAAACGCGCATAACGCTTGTCACTTGCACAAACATATCTTCATCCAAATATAGTAATTTAAATATATGCTAATTTAAAGTCACGTGTCGAGCTACGTGCAATCTACCAGAATGACAATGACGCAAATTTAATGTAAATTTAAAATTTCATTCTTTCTCATTGCTAGCATCGACAACACATAAAACTCGATCTCTTTATTTGATTTTGAATGTTTTGAGCAAATTACCAAGAAGTTTATCAGTTATTTACGTGTGATTGGTACATATTTTTATCAGAACATATGTTTATGTTCCAGGAGCCAATCATTATGTATTCACAATATTCACTAAACATTTTTTTCCTTCTTATTAATTTATTTATGGAAAAACGTATACATCATTGTATAAATAATTGTTTCTATTCTTGATTTTGATTTTGAGATAATTATGCTATCTCAACGCGATGTTAACTCGATCGTGTAAAAGCTCATTCAGAAGCAATCTCGGCCGAGAATAATGCAAATTTACAGTGTGTCCGGTGGTTTCCGAAGAACCGGATCTAATAAATCAACCCTTCGGAATCTATCGTACATCCAACGTGCGTTAGCTAGGGCCCCAAACATGGTAGAGCAATCTTGCATGACCATCTTTTTTTCCCTTTCAGGCAGGGTTAAAGTTAAGTTTGAGACTGATAGCTTTTAATTAATCGTAAAGTATTTATTCATCGCTCTGGGTGAGCTCCGAACAGGCAAAACAAGTTCATGGATTCCAACTAAAAAACCGCCGCTCTATTTCCATACATGTATGATATGATATATTCCTAACGTGTTGAGTCAGTCAAAAAATTCGATTCGATTTTTGCTTAAATTTTACTTTATTGCATTAAGTAGAACCAAATTATTCATCACCAGCAATCCATGATCAACAACGATGGTGATTATTTGCTTGATAATCGCATGAATAATTTGCCTACTGAATCTACTGAATATAAAGTAAAATTCGACTCAAATATCGAACCGAATGTTTTGACCGAATTCGAAATATCTCGCGCCTTCAAACTTATCGCATAGAGTATCCAAAAGCGATAAAATAAAAACGCAGGAGATAAAATAAGCAGCGAGGAATCCTCAGAGGAAGAAAAAAGAAAGAAAAGACAAAATCCTGTTCGGCGCAATACCACGGCGATTAGAAACAGCTTGTTTATCCCTTTCAGGCAGGGTGTGAAACAAACAACCTGACATAACGCTTACGATTAAACGTTATTGATGAATAGAGTGTGTGATCCGCGCGCATCCCTCGCCGGGGTACGCGCTCACACCTATATGGCCCTGATGCAAGAAGGATCTGCGACGAGCACTGTGGCATGACGAATAACTTATACTTCCCTTTTAGGCAGGGTGAGACATAACGTTGTAAGAATAGCTTCGGCGTAGAATATAACTGGCCCGTTACTAGAGTTAAAGAAAACGTTCGCGTTTCGGCGCGTGTTATAAACCTGCTCGGAGTACCGGAGCACGCGTGCTGCCCCGCGCCCGAGAATAAGTGCTCGCCAATAATAAAGTGGTTCGTCCGACCGACGCGAGGAATCCGATTGGTCTCATAATCGGGTTAATGGGCAACTCTCCGCCACCGGGGAGGAGGGGATTTATTTGTGCCCCCGCTGCTGACGCGATCCACCTGTTACGTGCATAAGAAGAATACGTGCATACGTACTAGCTCGTTTTTGACGAAGCGAGCAACGAAAACAGCGTGGATAATCAGCAGTCTGCACAAGTCACGAGGTGGCTCACTTTTATTATTGCGACTTGTAATGCGAAGCACGCCTATACTCTTAATAAGCTGCATCTTAACTCGAGTATGTTCAAGTATGTTCACGCTATTGCACGACTCTCTACACGTCCCTTTTAGGCAGGGTTCAACGATCAACCGAATTTTACTTCGACACAGATTTCTACAATGTAGAAGTTTGCAATATACGTTGACAATAAATAAAGAAACTCACCGTAAAGTCTGTAATCACCGAACGAGAACTCTCTCTTTCGCAATCCCCTCGCAATCACACAATTCTTCCATTTACAGACGCTTCAGACGTACAGGAGGACTACGACCGATAAGAGGTAAATCAGTAAATAGAGACTCGCACAAACCGGACAACTAGTATATATGTATATTTTTTGCATCGTAATAACTTCGTTATACATAAACGTTATTACAATATAGAAACATAAATTTTTTTTAATAATATTTTATCCACTTTTAACATCTCGCAACAAAAAGTGTCTCGCTCTAATATACACACCTCGCGCGTGTGTGGTCGAGATATTATCGTATTACTATTACAATCCCTGGCGTAAAATCTCGTCAACGTGCCCGAAATATGCTACTCGCGTGACTCTTTCTCTTGAATAAAACACGCTTGCTTCGCGTACGAGAGCGACAAGATGAAAGTTGCATACAAAGACTTTTGATGCAACCTGCTTATTGTTCAGTATTATGCGCGTCGTCCAATTGTTACTGCAAAAACCCGCACAGTTATTCGCATATGCATTTTCTAATTGTATGCACAGAGTTTATTAGTTATTCTTTACTATGTATCGTTTTTCATTTTTAACAAAGCAATCACTGTCTTCTTGTTTTTCATGTAGAAAACAAGAGACGTATACGTTTTTAAATTTCCTGTGCATTATGTGCACTTTACTAAAAAAATTGAGACGATGGTAAGTTTAGAGATAATAAGAATAGATTTTCTGTCTTTCTAGAAACAAAAAGCATAGCGATAGCAAACTCTTAATATAATTTTTTTCTAATGAAAATCTTACTGTAATTTTTAAAAATTGTATTTAAATATTGCCACTATATAATCACGTGTAGGCCACGTAGGATCATATACAAAATATCTATTCAAAGCAGATGGATTTTCCAAATTGGTTTATTACGATATCGGAACAATTTGAATAATATCGAATTACGATATCGGAACAATTTGATAATCACGCTTCTTTGAACTCTCTCGATCATATTAAGTATTTGAACTTTTGAGCGAATTGTTAAAAATCATTATCTTGTGCATCTCATCGACACCTCTAAATTTTCTCGCAGCGAACACATTTATCTGTCGATAGCATCGTATATCGCGAACGCGATGTCAAAGCCGTGAAGTGAGAAAATAACATCGAAGCAATGCAAGACATGGAAGCTACCTTATCCTACGCACTTCCCGATTCAACAATCTTGAGCAATCAATTGATGAACAATTTGCTTATTTCCGTAAAGGCTTGTCGCTCGCGTAACGAGCCGCGCTGCGTTCCCCGCAGGGGAAAAATGCCCGTTCTCTTCCCGTAAAAACGCGCGCACAAGCAAAAACGTACTCACACTAACGTACGGCACTATGATTGTCGAAGGAAACTGGAGTGCATATCGTACAAACGCAGGTTTGGCACACGCATCTCGAGAGCTTAGACTTTAAAAGTACAATGCAGTACTTGACAAAAGGAGCGTCGCCAATGCGCCACGCGATGCCAAATCGGCGCGATTGCATCCTCGGTGGTATCATAGTGTCTCGTAAGAAATAAAGACGCGACCAGCGCAATAACATATCTTTCTTTCACTCTTTTCTTATTCTCTCTCTATATATCTTTCTATTTATCCTCGTACGAAGTTTCTATAACGTCACTACACGCTCGAACACTCGTCGAACTCGATATCCGCGCTCGTGGAATCTCTACGAGACCATTCAGGAAACCACGAGCGCGCGCGGTTACTAAACTATTTATTAGCTCGCTTATTAGACGTAAACGAACTTCTCACATTAGGCCAAGTGATCTCCAAGCGTACGCAAAAGAAGATGCGGGGACGAAGGTTCAATATACTCTCTCTACAAGTGGCCCTAGCAGAATTTATTAACGATTACAGGTAGAAAAGGGAAATGCCTTCATAGAAAAGGGTCTCGCGCGAGAATTTTCACGCGACACAGTGAATTATTGCGTCTTCGTCGCCGAGTCGATCGGCCGTGGCCGAAATATTCCGGCGCGAGATATACGGCCGTGAGTTACTTTAAAAACTACTAATAATAAACCTATCGACAAGATTCGCTGCGACTTCCTCCGCTATAACGATCCTCAACGTCGATTTCATCTGGAAAAAAATCCCGACGTTCGTCCGAGAGACCGGGTTTTCATGAGCCTCTGTACAATATATGTATGTTCTTGTATGCGAGAATACGTATCGCGAAAGATCGGCGATAACGTTTGCCGATTGATTGTGCGACGCAAACGTATCTATCACACTGATCGTCTCCTTTCTGCGACGATAAGCAATCAGTTGATCACGCAATCGATCGATCGATCGAGCCTGCGTCGTCGTTCCTATCGTACGGTAAGGTAATGGAAAAGATATTAGACTTGACGATCGGCGAAGTAGTTTTTCAGCAGAACGAAATCATTCTCGGGACGGTTCTTTAGAATAGACAGCGGGACGCGGAAACGCAAACGCGCGTTAATTCGGCACGTAAGACAGAGAGATTGATGATTCGAAGAGATTGGTCGAAAGACGAAGAAGAATTCTTCTGGTCGCCGCTTACTGGTCCATCAGTCGCGCGATCGTATAGTATTTTCGAGACGAACGCCGTCCGGCGTATACGTATTGCGAGTCCAGTAATAAATCGTCACAAAAATTCTAATGCACTTCCTCCTTTTAAGCGCTTGATAAGCGCCTGATTACGCGTCACGTGCTTCCCATCGCGGAAAACGGCATTAGGGACTAATCGCTATACATATAATACATACGCACGTAAACTCCAACAGTATTTATCGTAGATGCTAACGTATTAATATTAACTCGGATAGAAAAGTTTCCTCTCTCTTTATGTCGAGCCTGCCAACTCGCAGAGATTCGAAATTATGATCGAATTCCTCTTTGAAACGATATGCTCTAATTGAAATTAATTCATCGGAATATCGCCCATTCCATACATTCGTATATCGAAATAACGAGTAAAAAAGAGTTTACGGAATGGTAGACGAGAGAGAATTACATTTACGCTTTGATACGCATCCCTTTTGTGCTCTAAAAGGAAAAATGTAAAGATTAAAGAAGTAACGCTCTTCTATTGATGTGAACGATCGAAAGCGATTTGTCGAGCGTCACGTGGGCAAGGCTTTCTTAAGCGAATAAGATTTTCTTGAAATTCCTGTTAGACTTCTTTCGGTCTTCGGTCGACTTCGACGTTCGACATTATTGTGCCGCTGGGGACTTTTGTCCGAACGTGTCGGTTACATTTCTCAGCGTAAGCTGGATCGAATGTGAACGGTGCTCAGACTATGCTTCACCGAGAGCTATATTTATTTTATTTTATCCATATACGTATTATATTGATTCTTTTTTACTGTCGCAAAATGTCGCTTGTTTCAGAGATTGATTCCGACATCAGATTTCATCTGACAATATCGAGTGAAATAATTCCAGTCACAAACAAAGCGACTAGTACACAGTGAATGTAATGGTTGAATATAAGAGTTTGAAAGTTTTTTAAAAATAAATCACATATTCTTGTGAGAATAATAAATGCTGCTTGCAAAAATTGTGAAGTATAGATGAGCGTGCCGCTATTAAAATTACGAACATCGCTTAATTGCAAAAGTACAAGATTTATTAGCTCGAGTTGCGTTCGCAAACAATATTTTCCACACGTGAAAGCGCCGCAAAATAAACGTATCGGGAAAAGTTGCCGCTGAATCGCCATCATCGCAGCGAAAAACGTCCGATAAAACTTTTAAGCAATTAGTCACAAAGCGAGATGGGAAATTGCACCGAGAGCAGCAGAATGAAGCGAATAAAAATACTTGGGCCGTTTCGTGCGATAGTGTTAACTATATTCTCACACATGTACAACAATACACACGCACACGCACAGCACATACGAGCGCATCATTTCAATAATCATAGCTAATCATCAATCCTTGCACCATTCTTTTTCTCTTTACTTTTTGTATCGCGCAATTTCGACGAGCGTCTTCTACGACAATTTATCTTACAATTGACAACAACAATACCGCCGTTATCTCTCGATTATCCTCTCGATGTGTCTACAAACGATTGTTAATAACGATCATCCTTATATGTACAGCTTTCTATATGCACAAAAAACACTCCGGGTCTGTCGTCGGCGCGAAGAATCGGCAGCGGCTGAGAGAGCCTCGGTTCATCGAGAGCCTTGTCCCTTCTCGTCCTGGAAGACGTGTAAAAGAGCAGAGAGAAAGAAAGAAACAGGGAGAGGAGGGAGAGACGGAGGGAGAGAGAAGCCGTCGATTCCGTCTGGTGACACGATTTCCGTGACAGCTGCCTCCCCTCGCGCAATGTGTAAAGTACCGTATATTCGCATGCTGATGACGCAGATCGATACATCACGTGTACCTGATTCGGGCCACGTATGTCCACGTCCGCACGTCCGAGGAAGTGGATAGGCACACGATGAAAGGTCTCGCGCGACCACCGATTTCCATCGCCGACGGACGGCCAGATCCACGTCCACGTCTATACTGTTCTCTCGCGTGTCACTCCTCTAATTGTAAATCGTTCCTTCGTTGTTGGCGTTCGGTGTGCGATCTATCGTCGGATTACCTCGCGACGATCGAACTGCGCGAGCTCCGGGCTCTCATCAGAGATTGCACTTAGAGAATTACAACTCGTTTCAGTGCAGACTAGGACGCTGCTTGATTCGTGTTCGCGATCACGATGCGACAGATGCGAATAATGTCGAGATGATAAGGGACAATTGTTGAAGCCACGTTGCGGCTCTTATCTTCGAGACTTCGCAAGTTTCCGTTTGAAGCGTACTTATCGAGTATAAATCGTGCTGCTGAAAATGTTTAATCTTCGCGAAACTTGGGCAATAATTCAGGTTGAATGCTGGCCCGGCACACCACTCCAATCGAAGCGAGCTCTTTATTGGAGAAGCTTGCTGGAATCGGGAGCACCTAGTCTGCATCGATACGAGAGACATGCATGTATATACATATATATGTACCAAACGCGACGTTTGGGAACGCGGCAACGATACAATAAACGACGAAACACGATACGAACGTGGCGATCGGATTTTTCGCAGCAACGTTCCTGCGACGTCGCAAGGACGCGCGATTGGCGCATCCTGTCAAAGCTGCGGCGCACCGCTTTACGCTTTACTAATCAGCATGACGCCGATTCGAGATCTGTCGGAGACGGCAGAACCGCCGATGTTTCTCACCATCATCTTGAAATTTCCCCCTCGAATTCCCGGCCGGGCGTTCGACGCTTCGTAAAACGAAACGTAGCGATGCCGACGTTGATCCTGCGACGTTGCTCGCCATCATGAAGCGTGTTCCTCCCGCGAGGCGAGACTCCCGCTTGGCGCGGCTGAAGCGTATCGAGAGCGACGGACAAGCGATGCGCTTCCGTCCAAAAGGATTATCCCCCTTTAGGGCGGCGCTGTGACGTTCTCGGGCACGGAAATATCCCTGTTCAGGGAGTTCAGCAGCTCCTCGTTCTCCTTCCGTACTGAAAACGACAAGAGTGCCGGTAAGTGAAGTGAAAAACTTGGGGCTATCTTCCGCGAGCGTGCATAATACATGGCGCGCGGGTAATGGAGCCAACAACGACAGTGCAAATTTATGTTACTTTCTCCCCGTGTCGAGACAGATTTTTCTCAACTTCGGAGATGCGACCAACTTTGTCGCTCGCATGAATGAGAAGCGACGTAAACTTAAATTGTCCCCATCAGACGTAATCGACATTAAAGTGTAAGTATCGTAAAAGTTGTAAATCTGCGAAAGCAAATTAGCTGCGAAAGAAGATGTGAGGCCAAAGAGGCGAAAGTAATCCCGAACAATCTAAGTTCTTAAATTCGCTTCAACTTTCTCAGCTTTTCTAACTTTTAATGAAAAAATATTCCATAACTTGTGGTTAGTATTCAAATTTTTAAGAATGACGTTTACGTTGCGCTCTGTGCTCGGCCAGCTCCTTCGAGCCGGTCGCGGGACTCAGAAAGCTGCTCTGAGTTAAGGTGACCACCACCACCAGTATCGAGGCCGTCACAAGGAAGATAAAAGTTCCCAGAACGATCATGGCGATTCGGCGATGACGCCTGGCCTGCTCAAGTTCACGATCGTCCTTTATAATCGGCGTCTCCTTCACATCCGCCTTGGCAGGCCGAACGGAATCCCTTCGAGGAACCGTAGAGCTCGCTCTCCGTGGCCTGGTTTTCTTGCTAACACTGGCTCTTCTATCATCCCCTGAAGTTTCATGGTCGTCGTTACGTATTAATGCTAAAGCGTTTCTCTGACACGTCCGCAGGAATTGATCGACAGAATAATCGTTTTCGGATGCCCGGACTAAATGCGACGTACTCTCTATACATCTTGAATGCATTCGAGCAATGACGTCAAAAAGCTGTACATATAACAAGATGCTTCAGCAATTATATTTCGATATCGCGAGAAGCTATCAAACACGTACGTTATGATACGCAGATTTCAGAACGTGACAATCGAGATGTTTTATCCGATCCTAATTATACTTTCGTGTGAAGCGATTCTCTCATCAGCGAACGTGCCGAACATCTCCTACCTAAAGGAGTCGGTTTGCTGCAGCTGTTCGTCCTCGAGCGACTCGACTGGATACTGGAGCGTCTGCTGGAACGTTGATCAACATCTAAGTTGCACCTTGAACGTCTCGGAGTGCTCGTCTGCGAGCTCAACGGATTGGGAGACGGTGATCTCTCAGCGGAATGAGGAGGGTAAAGAGCGGAACGATCATCCAGTTGAAAGCTCAGGTTGTCTGGATACAGGGATACAGGGGAACTGGATGGGTACAGGCTGGAACGGTAATCCATCCGCAGAACATCCGGCTCAGCGGATGACGCGTGTACATTCTTGGTACGATTGTAGAATTCCGGTGACAAATCCTGGCCGGTCGCTGCAGCGAAATCGTCCACATAGAGGATTATCCTCTCGCACGACGCGACACTCAGGCGTCGATTGCGATTATCCTGATGATTGATGTCCATGACAGGAGCGGGAGGGCGAATTAATGGTCTCGAAAATACGCCGAAAAGTCCGAACTACTGTGCTTCATCATAGTTTCGACGTCGCTCTTAGATACATTTAGCCCGGGTCTGCGACGAGAAAGAGACGAATCCTCTCGTGAATATTGTAGCTCTGACATTTATAAAATGATCGATCCGTAACTAATCGCGTTATCGATAACACGTATCGCACCTTCAAGGTGTTTGAATTATTCATCACTCTGTCGTTGTGAAATAAAGATTCGTTATCGCGCGATGATCTTATCACATCGTTATTCCTTGATATAATGAAGCGATTTTATGAAAACTTTGATCGTATTTTACAAGGGAACGAATCGGCTACTGTCAAATTAAAAAAATCTGAAACTTTGCATAAGTGTAGAGTAGATAATAACGAAAAACTTTTTGTGGAGCTGATATTCACTTTTAGAGGTGGATACACCCCCTCGAAAAATATCTGTTTTTTTGTTTCTGTGCGAATATCGTCGAAAGGATGAGAGATACGAAAAAATATTCAGAATAAAAATTTTATGATTTTAAAAACGCTTTATATGTATGTAGATATTTTCCAAAACTGTTTCTAAAAAAAGGATCTATCGTTTACGATATATGATAAAGGTTACTTTGATTAGTGATTTACTATTTTTCATCGCTTCCAATTTGAGAATTTCTACGTTTTCTCCTTACATTGATAAGGAAATTTTACGGGGAACATGCTTTATCTTTACTAAATTCTTTTATCGCATGTTAGATAGGATTTCCTTTGTCAGGATTTTCTTGATTCCTCACAGAGACATAGTATGTTCCTCATAATGATAACCCTATTCTAAGTCTTCTATGAGTTATATATGTTGGAATGGGCTTTTATCATCACATTGTATTTCATTACGCTTTATGTGACGAGACAGACTATATGAACAAAATGGATCTTGTACAGATCGAGCGTACCATATATGCAGGTACCCTTATGGAAATCAAACTATCTCATGCAATAGATGTAAGTATTTCATATTACACATTTATGGTGCATAAGTACAATTTACTTTACACATTTAATATAATGAATAAATAATGTTTCAGGCTTGGACTGTGAGCGAGATGAAAATAAAAGAATTCATTAACATCAGAAATAGCCGGTGGATACGAATTGAACGTAAGAATCAGCGAGAGTATGTGGACTATTTATGGGGTGACACGGAAGAGCAGAGAAAACTGACGGAAAAAGATGTCCGTTTTTACGATGACATTTTTGATTTACGAAAATTGTTTCATATGGAATCGTATGATGTAGAAGAAATTTGGTGACATAATTTATTACTTTAGTAGTAGTATAGCAGTAATAAATAGTAATAATATTATAATAAAAAAATACGTTATCATTTGCGTACGACCTCTCTCCCCGTGACGTCAGCCTCCTCGCCCACATTTGGTCCAGAATCCGCCTTATATTCCTATTCCTGTTTTTATTTGCTACTTATGTTTATTATATATACTATATTATATATAAAATGAACAATATACAATCAATTATTTATTTAGTTATTTATCATGAATATCCGTTTCTTCGTTATCTTGTACTGTGAAAAATCACAGAGAAAGAGGAAATATTACAGTAACGAACTGATAAGATTAGTTCTGCATAACAGCATATGTATATAAGGATATTTCCAATTATTTCTCAAAAATATATTTTCGGAATTTAATAATTTTGTTACATATGGCATATGTTACATATTTTTTAATTTGGCGTGAAATAAGTTTTATTTTAGTTGCAAAAAATTTCAAAATTTTCAGAAAAAAGGGTGAGTAGGTAGAGATATTTTGAAAAATTTATGGAAAAATTAACATTTATGGAAAATCTATACATACTGATATAAAGCGCTTTTAAAACTATGAAACTTTTATTCGGAACATTTTTTCATATCTCTCATCCTTTCGAGGATATTCGATTAGAAACAAAAAAAATCGATATTTTTCGAAGATATGTTTCCATCTCTAAAAATGAATATTAGTCCGAATAAAAAATTGTTACGTTATTAGGTCTACTGTATTATACAAAATTTCAGATTTTTTTGAATTTGACAGTCGCCGATGTTCGCTTGTTAGTTTGCTGGCAGGAAAGAATTTTTATGGAGAACAAGTGATAAATAACTGTAAAACTATTTATATCGCATCATAAAGGGTGATTAAAGTAGATCGACCGCGGTTTTCATGGGTTTGCCATCGACAAGATGAAGCAGTCTCTCTTCCTTTCTCTTTTGCGTTTAATCGCAACCACGACACCGCAGCGAGCTCAAAGGGGCCACATTGCCTTCCATGAACGTCAGCAACGTACGAATATTCTCGCAAAAGCGCCGTAAGCGTTTCTGATGCATGGAGAATTTACATAGGATGTCTTAGATATCTGTTACCCAATTATATGCAATCTTATTTAGAATTTTAACTAAAAAATTTTATTTAGGATAGATTTCAAAGTACCTACTTAGTTATAGATTTGTCCGCGGTTCAGAATAACTTATATTCTTTCCGATATCTCTTTAAAACTTTAATTTGTGTCTTGAATTATTTTTTAATCTATTCTGAACTAATATCTATTACAATATCTATAACAATAGGTCAAATGTGTATGTGTCTGTGTGTGTAAATCAATGCTGATATTGAAATTATCGATAATCATTGCACCATAACTTAAAAGGAGAAAGTCCGGAGATTTCGAAAATGACAAATATTTGTGATAGTAGAAACGACTTTTTAATAAAGCACTTTTAAATCACGCAGTTACGACGCAGATAGTAAGAATAATGCACTTGGCCTTGATTTTCAAGACTTTGAACTCGAAGACACTTTGTTATTATTAATTATCCTTGACGTTACATTGTGCAGGTGCCTTATTATAATAAACCCGCCGAAGGAAGGCGAACGTTGACGTAGTGAGCACGGCCACGCGTTAATCCCAACTGTTATCGCTCTGGCTAAGTATAACGAGGTCCTCAAATGGAGTAACAAAGTCACGGGCTGGAAGCCCGCGAAAGCTGTAGAACCAACCTTGCCCATGATTATACAGAGACGCAATGTTGCCGAAAGTCTTTATTTCCTGATACTTATTTTTATCCATCGGGAATACGGGAGCGGTTCATGAGATCACGCGAAATTTACGGTGGCAAGTAAACGGCGTAAACACCTGCGGAATATAATCCTGGGAAACAGCAGTTAAAGTGAAGAAACAAAAGTTCGCGGGGTGGAAGAGAAGGACGGCTAAAAACGTCGTCGATCCGCGGATGGTGGACGTCACCCTTGAGTTTATTGCGACGTGTATTTTTAGCGACGAGTCTCTCTCTCTCTCTCTCTCTCTTGGGCCGCTTCCCGTGTCTCCTTCGGCCCCGCAGCCGAAATCCACCGCGCGCGTTGCGCGCTTTGCGTATGTACGAGCGTACGCGCGCGCACATATTCCACGTACATGCCGATAAATATACTCGGCCAAATATTTAGAGAGCTCCACCGCCCACGGCGACGACGGCGGCGGTTAAAATTACTTGAATATTCGTCACGGAATTCGTCGTAAAACGATCATGGAGACCGATCGATCCTCCGCTCGTCCCCCGTTGGCGGTGGCAAAGGACGAGCAGAGAATCGCTTCGCAAAGCGAGTTCGACGGTTCCTTTCGACGGATCGATGGCTCGCTTTGTTAGCGGCGAATGCCTGTTAGCGACAGTATCGACGATGTAGCCACTGATTTCCCCCGTTCTGCCCGTAACAACGAATAGGACAATGGGATCCTCTACCACGGGGTGGAGAACTACCGGGACATTATCCCATCGACCAAAGTGCCCCTTAACGAACGTCGCGCTCGATCCACCGTGTTCGATGACCAGCGCGATCACGTATGGGAAATTGGCGTCCGGAAACGGAAACTGAGAGTAATTGACTTGGGTTCCTTTTGTTGTTTCCGAAAGCAGCAGGAATCTTAGGTCTCACGGTTCACGTTGATTGACTACATAATCGGATGAAAGTCTCGGTTGCCCCCGCGTAAGACTGGACGGTAGTGATTTATTGGCTCTCCGGCCTCTGAAAGACTTCCGCGGCGTTTGATAAATTGCCGGACCGTCGGGTTTCGAGTCCATGAACGCGATTTTTCGCTTCGCACGTCAAATAGGCCTTTTCCCATCGCTGCAACGTAATGCGCGACCGTAATGCAACCGCGAGCGTTTCACGGATTGCTTGAAATTCGGCACCCCCCGCGCCGCGCGGGGAATTTCCGAATTGATCGGCCTTGTTCACGTGCGCAACGCTAGACATCGGTAATCGATGATGCCACCCATACCGGTTACCAATGTTAGCATATACGTACTCTCGACGACGTGGAGGACGTAATAACGGCGAGGACGTCGGAGAGAAGCGAATGACAGGCGTAACAGGTGATACAAGCGCTCGCAGTGTCGCCGGAACCGCGGATGCTGTGTATTTGCGTGGTTATTGGTGGTAATATCCCATTAATTTTCCAACTACACTCTTGCACCTTGCTGTCAGATTTAAAGTGTTCACAACAACGCGCTCGTAATGAAATTATTTAATAGGTTCGAAATATCGCCCCAGAATGGACTGAGGTATTTAAATCCGACACTGATAAATATAAATGTGCAGTTGTAATATTAACGCAATAAAATTTTAATGATAAATGACAAATTTAAAGCTGATTTTTTCTAGATGAACTGGATTAATATAATCTTCTTCTATTTTTTCTTCATCATTATAAAAATATCTGTTTAAGATAAGTATTTCAAATAATTTAATTATTCGCAGTTGTCTTATCGATAGAAATGTCGATAGTAAATGTTATGCCTTTTATCGCTGAAGCTGTGCCAATCTCTTTCAAACGATTTTATCAGTGATTTTACTGCTAAATTACTAGAGAAAGGAAATGAAACAGAAATTATTTTCACATTCATCCGGATTCAGCCGAGAATCATACCGCGAGCTCTGACATGCTTTTGATTAATTAACGGTTTTACATTTATGTAATTAGCAAATAAGATTCGCAAGATTCGGATTTGTAGTCATAACTTTTCTGTAATTTTAATTTTAACGCGATAAAAAGAAAAAATACTTTTTAAAAATTCAGGAATAAAATGTTAAAATTGCTATTATAAATATATTTCTATTACTTTATAGAGAATTCTATTACTTTATAATTGAAGCTTTATTTATTCTAGAAATATATCAACATAACAAAATGTGCGTATGAGATGTGATGCGAATGGATACGGCTTCTGATTCTTTAGGTTCTTACAATTTTCAAATGAGAGCTGTACGAATAATTCGAGCTTAGCCGGCTTTCTAGCTGCAATAACTGAGGACTAATATTTGGTGCTTGCGAACCGGAGCGAGAATACTCCGAAAGAAGTGATTTCTGTCTGAATAAATGGGACTCGCGTATATTGCAATCTACCGTCTCTACTCCGTGGAAAAATGCTTCGAGAAAAATTCTTTAAAACCATGGATATTAACTGAGAGATGCGAGATGTGCAATTTCTTGACCTACATTATTCTAATCGTCGTTATTATCGTATCATTAGCTTCTCTTTTCTTCTCTTGTACTGAGATATATATACCTCGTAACTATCTCGAAAAGAAATGTTACACATACAATGTTATGATAGATCGCATCCTAGCAATACCAATAAAAAATAAACATCGCACTTTTTTCGGACAAAGATAACACGAGATACGAGATCTCGCGCAGTCTTTTCTCCACTGTTTATTTGCACGGAACGAGCGAATCCTATCTTTCGTTCAATAAAATACTCGTTCGGTCAGGCAGTCCAGATGTCGATGTTGCCACCGATGCGTACAACTCGTACATTTTTACATGTCTGACACGTGTGTGGAGAGCACGATCAAAAGCAACACGAGACTTTGACCACGGAGTGTGCACAAACCGGCGATTATACGTACTGTCAAAGGAACTGCGCTGTCAAACAATCCGGATTGCGCAAAACACCCCGTCCATCATGCGAGTGCTAGCTGCTGGAGACTAGCGGAAGAGCAGTTTCAGGACATGAACCCGCGGGAGTGTCTGAGTAAACTAATCGTTGCAATGGATTTACGATCGAGTGGAGAAGTAGCATCGTTGAGGATGAAACTGCCCTTTCGCTCGAGTCATCAGCTCGCGTTTACGCGCGGCCGAATGGAGATGAGAGCACGAGATATCAAGTTTATATCGCGGAAGAGAGTGGAACGAGACGGAAAGTAGTATGACGACTGCGTGTGCACGCGTCGGACGTCAGCATTTCCTTTCCCGGGAGGCAGTAGGGGTAAGTCTAAAATTATCGGCATATTTATATCGTTGAAATCAGGAAAGCAAGCTCTACAAGTCGCGGAATGAAATAAGTTCGCGAACTAAAGCTCCTTAAATTATTTCGAAGGCCGGTTAGCGTAACGCGGCGGCGAGTCCGCGTTTCCACCAACAAGTCGAGAAATTTTACACAAATTATGTTTGTATCTGAAAATAAGAATTGCACATGTACACGCTCAAAATGTGCGTTATGTCACGCGTAAGATCCTGTTTGACTAAATCTGTCCTTGCCTCAAATCGACTGAAAGACGTATTTTGAGAGAACCATCCGCGATATCTCTAACTTTCGTCTTCTAGCGAAATGGGTTTTTTGGACTCACAGTCTTCTACTTCTTAGAGATTTATGACACACTGCCAATTGCTGCTCGCTTTAACGGTCTGGCACGAGAAGAACGAAAGACGCCGTTCAATCTAATTTCGGCACGAATTTCAAGTTCGATTTCGCTATCGGAATTAACGAGAACCGCACGAAATGCAATCCCGCAGAAGTGGCCGTTTCGCCGTCACTTCAACGTCAATTGAAAATCACGATTGGCATCAACGCTAATGCGCGCAGCTCCACGACCAATAAAATTCTCCGTCGAGGTTTTACGATTATTAACCTTCTATCTTGAGAGACGGCGATAAAAACAAGAATCATGGGCATTGTCTCTTCGTTGGAATTGCCCGGGACTGCTACAAATAAAGATAGCGTTCACCCTTTCGCGCGGTAACTCTCACCCCTTCTTTCAATTCTCTCTAAAGCTATATAAAAGAGTGTCCGTTAACATGTAACGTTTCCTTTCGAGTTTACAACCGTTTATGTTACAAAGCACTGCAAACACAGCTAGGCAATGACTTGTATCGCAGTTTACTAGTTCCAGTTTACTTTGTAGATCGATCACAAACTGGCAAAGTGTATAGTAGAATCCGGCGGCACCGAAACTTACGTTCGCTTAATGGACTACTCCTGTAACAACCAATGATGCTGCCGCTAGCAAAACGTAAGAAATCTCTCACTCTCACTTCTCCCTTTAATAATGAATAAGTGGAAAAATGGGGAATCCGACCGACCCTGAAGGAATTGACCCGACGTTTCGGCGCGAAGTCTATGACGTCAGCGCGCAAAGTGTCAAAATCTCGTAAGTGTGAGTGTGAGTGTGAGTGTGAGTGTTGTACATGTGCGCGAAATTTTATTCTCTAAAGATTACTTGCCGACACCAATGCGCCAACTAACGTGCATGTACAAATCGCATTATTCTAATGGCGCCGTTGCGGCGTGTCGGCGAAATTCAGCTAGTTTCTCGTAAATGAAATTTTCATATGCCAAATACGTTCCATAAGCTCGCGCGCAGTATTAAAGGATCCACGCGTGGGAAACGTCAGGAGGATGTGTGAGAGCTTTCAAATTACTACCGCTAGTATTTACGGCAAACAGACTTTTAATTCAAAGCCAAAGCGCGAACGAAATTAAATTCTTTCAAAGCGAATTCGCTGATTCCCATTGCGATGCTTTGAAAACGACGCGAGATCCACATCGGAAATTCCATTCTGTATGAGCGCTGTAAGCGGCACTAGCCAAATCAAGACGGGTATACAGAAGCCCAAACGGATTCTACGAAGTAATATAATAATGTGAATACGTAATACTTGAATTGAATTTCATTTCCGAAACGGAAACTGGATTATCCTGTATTATGATACAGCGGAATTCGGATTCAGCAATGGAAATCAGATTCATGATCCAGAATAACATCTGTCGCGAAATGAGCCGTCCTCTTTTAATAAACCAAAAATCCCATGGAATTAATATGAGAAGAATTTTGATAACAGGAATTTTCAAAAACCTATTTTTCATTCCAGATTCATGAACGCAATTCAGTCGACTGGGATTGAAATACATCTCGCATAAAATTGATGCGTTCAATCCGGTAGTTCCGTAATCGGCCGGAAACGATGTCCGTAAACGATGTCCGTAAAACGCTTCGTTGCAAGAACATAAACCGAGCATCGTTATCGTTTCTCGAAACGATAACGGCGTGTTAATTCTTTCCGCCGTGGTGCGCGTTAAGTGAGTCTCATTTCACGTTTACGACAATTCGCAACGCGCAAGTATCACCTGATTATGCGAGACGACCTGAATTGACGCGGCCGAGAATTATGCAAATACCGGACACTGTATAATTTGCACGCTGGATGTCATCTCCTAACTACACAAGATCGATACACGCTGCTTTACGATATTGCCGAGGTGCACTGTGCGCAAGCATAATGGCCAACAACGTATTATTCGCATTACGACCCCGTGAAAGCAGACAGCGCCGACCTTTAAAATTTTTACTTGTCGCTCGTGGGTCGCCCTATTTCGCCTGTTTTTCCTGCCGTGACAGCGAGGTAAAAAATTCATGTTCTTTGTAGCGCAATTTTTGTAGCGCGGATCTGATGTAAAAGCAATGCGACATTATAGAGCGCTTTGGTGCCGCAATGTTCGCCGCACCAGCGGGCTTTAATACATATGGCTATCCACGAGAAACAAATTCACTTGCCGATATAACTTCCGCGTGGATTTTAACTTTCAACTGGAGTTGGCCGATGGATTTCCGCTGAGTTTCGAACCCGGCTACTGCCGGAAGCCGGATTACGGAAATTATTTAGCTGTGGAGAATTGATTCAGAGGCTTTAACTGGTATACCTGGCAACTGCAAGTATTGGCTATTGAAGAATCGCTAAAATGATTGATCGAACCAATAATACGCATTACCGACGCTGAAATGATCGCAATGAATTAACTGCAGTTGTGGGTGTAGCCAAATGTCAGCAATGACGGTCGCTCTATATCCGTACCCTTCAATGACGTCCAACGTCAAAATCGAACGATCGCAAAAATCAAGCGTGTGCAGGCTTGACCTGATTTCGCCGTAAGCGCATAACGATGTAAACGCAATGCTCTAAAACGCCGAAACGAGACGCCACCCGTGCAATTCAGGCGCAGGAAGGCGTCTTATGAGTTTAAGATCGATACGATGCACGCTTGGTAATTTTACCGCAAACACGTCGATTATTGTAAGCGCTGTTTCTCGGAATTCAAGAACATCAAAACAAGTTTATAAGTTCCGTGATTCGCTTGAATTAATTTACTTGCTTTCTGTAAACAAATGATAAATATATCTTTAAAGTATCTGGGAGACACAATTATTTAAGCACATTACATTAAGATATAGTTTTAAAATGGACATAAAACGTTTTGGAGAAACCAGATAGAAGTTCAGAAATAGTAAAAGTTAAAAGTATAATTCATTGAATGTTCATTAAAAAAGAGAATGTTTCTTATAAAATGTAAATTCCATATGTTTATGTATTTTTAATTATGATACAACGGTGTCTTTATTAAGCATGCAAGTTAATATAAATACCAAGACTGTATAAGATGTGCAAGCTTAAAAATATTTGCACAAAAAATAGATATATCCATAATTGAAAATTTTAAAACCGTGAATTCTGATGCTGACAAAGATAGAACGTTACATGTGACGCGAATCTGTACAATTTTTGCAAACACAAACTCTGCACACGATATCATCCGTGACAGCATCCGATATGTCTATTAAAATACAATTCCACGCAAACAATCAGTCATATATGAAACTGCTCAATCAATTATACGTATAAAAACGATTTAACGATAATTCTGAATTAATCCTAAACAAATACCGCATGCAAAAGACTACACTGGATTTGATTTCAGCAAAAAAATATGATGCAATAGCTAGTGCCGGAAATTTTTGAAAACCAATTAATAATTTTCTCGTTTACGACGTACATGTATGCATACACAGTTGACACAATTCCATGAAGATTAATGATTTTGTGACAATTCGCACGAAGCTTGCCTAATAATTCATGTCTCCCTTGAGAGAAAAGGTGACACGATGACGAAGGCATCAACACTGCATGAATTTTCATGAAACACGAGTAAAAGAATAAAGCATACAAAATCTAAGTTTTATAATTGTGTTTTATGCATTGTTAAAAGAAAATAATTTCACGCACGATCGCGGGAAGTCTATCGCGATTTATTGCTGGCAGTTTATTAGTTCCGAATAGTGTTAAATATTATCAGACGTCGGGGTAATCACTAGACGAAAGATTAATGATCTCATCAGGTCAGATCAATACTACTGCAACGCTCCCGACCTACCGCACACTGAATGACATCCGCTTCCTCAAACCTCTCGACGTAAAAACACCATCTATCTGTACAAGTTCGAGTATCGACTTTGACTTGTTGATCTCGCGAACGTTGGTGTATTTGTTCAACGTCATCCGCACTATACGTATCCTATCGGAAACGGATATTACTGGCAGCTGGTAAGTTAAAATGCAAATTTTAATGCACTTTCCTAAAACCAGAATATCAAACAAAACCAAAAATAATAAATAAATAAATAAAAGTAAATAAATAAAAATAAAAGCTAGAATATCACAACAATATTAAATTTTTCGAAAATCCTGAAGATAAATGTTCTTGCTAATCAAAAGTAGATTTCCAAATAAATTCCGTTTCATTATACAGGGTGTCCCGGGTTTTAACCGACAAACTGCGGGAGCATATTCTACTAGTGGAAATAAGAAAAAATTCTTATATCGAGTTTGCTTAGAAATGCTTTATTACAAAGTTATAAACCAATATTGAAAAGAAATATGAGATAAGAAGTAACAACGGAACATAGTGTAGAATTTGGAAGGTCGAAGATGTTTATGTTATGTGTATTCACATGTATTCATGTTCACTATGTTGAAACGATTCAGTATGATTGTTACTTTCACAACAGTAGCTGTTAGATTTCAATCGTCGTGTCAACTAGCAATTACTATCAGAATGCCAAAAGTGTTTTCAAATGAGGAATACACCGATATTCATTTCGCGTACGGATTCTGTGACGGAAATGCACGAGCTGCCGTACGAGAGTATCAACGTAGATTTCCTAACAGGAGAGTACCAGATAGATTTAAAGCAACGAATTACTAATTCAGTTACTGAGATGCAACAAAATTTTCAGGAATGTCGTACTGTAACAAATTCTGTACTACGTCGATGTCTAGCTTGTATCGATGTGCAAGGACAACATTTTGAAATGCGTCACTAAATCATTGCGTAGATAATTTTTATTTTTGTGAAAAAATCCGTTGTTACTTATCTCATATTTCTTTTCAATATTGGTTTATAACTTTGTAATAAAGCATTTCTAAGCAAACTCGATATAAGAATATTTTTTTATTTCCACTAGTAGAATATGCTCCCGCAGTTTGTCGGTTAAAACCCGGGACACCCTGTATTATTAACGATGCTCTTATCTATTAAATAATATTATCTTTTATATAATATTAATAATATCTATTAAATAATATTTAAGATGTTGCATATAATATTATTATCAAATTAGAAATTTGTAATCATAGACGACGATACTGCATGATTTTATTCTGTGTATGTTAATTATCTAACTCTCCAGAAAACCAAGTATTTTAACAATAAGTGATAATCTTCACAACAATTCTATTAAAAGCGTAATAGCTGCGATGTCAGCAATTTAACGGTTGTTAACGATCCTCAGAATCTCGAAGCGCTAAAATCGCGTTACCTTCCTCGCCAGTGCTCCTAGTACGAAAGTACGATTTTATTTTTGCCTTACTGCTCTCAAGCACGGATATTCAGGAAATTGTTTCCTCTCGAGGAGAGAAACGAGAGTTTAAATCCCGCGGATCGCTCCAACAATTTCACCGTGTCGCGGGAGGGACACGGTCACCGGATACGCGGAAGCTGGGCTGAAACTGGAATTCAATTCCTCGCGTGACGCCTCCGACCGGACCGCGGAAAGCTCACTGAAGGGTGCTGAGATCGCGTACGTACATCGCGGGGGAGCATGCACCCGATCCCCCGATGCTCGAGGATCGTCGCGAGGATCGACACCGTCGGCAGACACGTCGCTGGAGCGCGCGGGATGATGCACATTTCACGAAAGTGACTCTCGGCGAGACTTTTCCAAGCGTGGAGCGACGAGTGGCGAGCTTCAAGATGGCTCAGCCACGGAAATCCGACGGCTGACTGGAGGATTCGCAGACGCGCGCCTTTAATTTAGAGGCGCGGAACGCCCTCGACCTCGCACGCTGCATGCGGCTCGTTTGTGTCAGTGGAGTGCGCGTTCGTGTACCCGTGTGTGTGTATGTGTGTTATACGTCTTACGACATACAAACTCGAGGCATGGAAGTGGTGTCGTGTCGGATGCGACACCAGGAGTGTCGTTGGTCGTCGTTGCACGTAATCCCACCAGCTAATTGGTGAGAACCTCCGGTGTGCCCTCGTGTCCCCCGTGCCCACGGAAGAAACCACGGCTTGGAGAACCGTCCACGAAAGCACCTAGCACCTCGCTCGAGGAAAAGTAGCTTGGTGACTCTTGGAAAGGAAACGCCAGCATCCACCGCGAAACCACTAACGACCAAACCGCCACGACGCGCATTGGCAATTAGCATAAGCCGGACGCTAGCTTCCTGTGGCCTCCTTACACTCGATGAAGATGTTAATTGTAATTGGGCTGATAAGAGTGGAACTGCATTTGCCTCGATTATTGGAGTTGAAACTAGAAATGCAGATGTATGAATGAGAAAAGGATATACTGCTACCTCGGTATAATTACGATGAGACACCTGATGTTCTGAGATGTTCTATTTTAATAGCAAGTAAACACATTTCAAGCAAACGCAGTATTTTAGCTTTCCTAATCACCAGCATTTGGTTTACAGAACCGCCCGAGAAAATAATCCCCAATATTGTTGTGAGAGAATGTAAGCTTACGTTTTAGTTTGCATTACTCGCTGAACAAGTGCAGAATATTTTAGTGTCGTCATAAAGGGTGTTCCATTAGAGCTAATGGCAATGCAGGGAAGAAGACGGCTTTGCGAAATTTTAGATGCGAAACTGTAAGAGGATTAATCAAATCTGATTTTATGAGAACTCGGCATTTAATCGGTTCTGCTTAAGCGATGATACCGCCTCCTCTCCCTCTAGGATTCTGCTAGGATTGCATAGTAAGGACGCACTGAAACATTAATGCATTGCGTCTTCATTCGGAGGTTACTACCCCTGGGACCATCTTGCATATTCAATGCCGGTAATCTGGTATGATTTTCTCCTACACATTCTCAAACGCCCAAATTCGTATCACTATTTAGTAGAATATTTCCGTTCGGCTGTTTATCGCGCGCCAGTAAAATTACCGTATAATTAATAACTGCATTTTATCGAGCTTTCTAACGGATTTTCCAAATCTGTATCCTTTGCAAATTTAATAAGAGAAAACATGCGAGAGAAAGTACAAATGAAATAAAACGCATTTATTCACGAAAGGGGATACAGATATATTTATAATAACAATTAAAATAATATTTAAATAAAACAATGCTACAGTTTTTAAATGTGACGAATGAGCTCGATCCTCATTCGAATAAAGACAAAGATAATAAAATAAAGACAAAGTGACCATCGTTGCATTGACTTACCCATGTCGTCGATTATAGGCGCCATCCGCAGCGTTACACCGACCAAGAGCAAGCACATGGCGAGCAGAAGACAAGCTGTCGCGACGATCGTCCATCGCGCACGAGGCGGAAGTTCCCCGGGATCGACGAGCTCCTCATCCGGGCCGACGGAGTCGATTTTGCGCCGTTTACGTTTGCGCTTTCTTCGCGGCCGGTGGTATCTTCCCTGAGGCTCGTCCAGCTTCTCCGGACCGCTCAGGATCTCCTCCTCCTCCAGCTCGTCGGCTACGTTCAACGCCACGTAGTCGTCATCGTCGTAATGAATTTTTCTGAAAGTATCAAAAACGGATGTTTCCTTTGTTACTTCTGCCTTCGTTATTCCTGAGAGTGGATTTGCCTCGAAACAACGCATTCAGAATCCATCACGCAAGTAATATTCAAAAGCTTTTGTTTCCACAACGGTGTATTGTTATTATTAATCGAACTGTTTTTACCCCCGATCAATACCATTTCGGAAATGAACATGCCGGTATTTCGCTACGTCCGACTGCTGCGTCCGACGTTTAATTTAAATTGAAAAATGACGTCCAGTTTATTTCAAGCAATTTTTCCATTGAAAATCTCGGTGAAGACTTTTATATCTGAGACTACTTTGTCCAGCAATGAGCAACAATAAGTAGAAATATAAAGTTCGCGTAAAATACTGAATTACCGTCTGACGAGGAAATCCTTTGAGTGAAAATCGACTAATTACAATTCTTTTTCAGCTATTTGTACAACTTTTACGTGATATTTACTGAGTCAGACATTCTAAGCGCCGTTATCATTAAAATCTGCGCTCGTGCTGCGTTTACGTTCAGTATAATTGAAGTGACACCTGCAAATCAATGCGTTCCTAACTGGCACTGATCGCGACGACTCGAAGAAGGACGAACGATGAACGAGTATCGATCACGGACGGTATCTGCATTGTTCGTGAAACTGGAGAAGTTACTGTTTGCCGTAAGCGGATGGCGATGACTGCAAGAGACTGCGATTCATTGTTATGCACACGCGCACTTCCACGTTCGAGACAAATCAGAAACTTCAGCCTGTTTTTGACCGATCAATCGAAGCAAGATGACGAACGGCACGGAAAGAAAAGCAAGACGAAAATCGATTGTGCTCCCACAGAGTGGAGTCGAGGAAGTTTTCGCGCGATAAAAGAGAGAGAGAGAGATAATATTGACATGAGCCTTTGCGCACGCTGTCCCGATGATTAACTGTGGTTTAGATAACCCAAGCTTCAACTTTGACGTTGAAAAGTTTAATTAAACGTAACGTTACGAAACCGTGGGCTGCAAATGAGCTTGCGTTAAACGTAACGGGAACAGATACTCGATAAAAAAATTATGAAAAAGCGCACTCATAAACTTACGAGATTACGGGCGATGCAGCTAGGCGTAATCTTACCAATCTATTCAAAGAAATGTGGAGCATTAAACAAGCCGCGTGATAAATTAGCGCACCGTGTTTGCGATAAAACTGCTCGAGACTCAGCCACTGTTACACTCTCGAGCTCGGCGACATACGGAAAAGCGGGCCAGCAATTCGATATACGTTCACAACAGCCAGCGAGAGAAGTAGACCCCGATACCGAGCTGAACAAAGAACAATCGTTGCACTATCTGCGTCACACACACGAAGGCCATCACGTGCTCTCTGAGTATAATTTTAGAAAACGCCGCCAGAATAGGGCGGAAAAGTGGTAAAACGATAACGGAGGTGTCGGGGCATTGTGGAGGGTTGGATGAAATTCGACCTGGTGATAACGGCCGCTCTGAGCTCGGACAATGCCCGACAATGGTCGACTCACGTATTGTCGACGTTCACGCACGCACGTCACACGGCATTCCTTAAGAAAACTTGTGCTTTTCGTGCGAAATACATTTTCCTTGCGAAATGCATTCTCCGCGTCGTATCACGCGATCGTACGACGAAGTAAAGTTTTCCACGTTTGCAAAACTTAAAAATAAATATGCAAATGTTCAGAGTATATCTGCTATTAAAACGGCAGTCGAGAAACGTAGAAAACTTATAAATAGAAGCGTCCGTGTACGGTCACAGCCACATTCAATTAAGAGGAGATGTTCGATAAAGAGAGAACTAAAATGGATATGCCAGTAGATGCAACTGTATCGAAGCAGACCGCATCAAGTGGTAAACGTCGACGTTGAATCGGTCGCTCTCCCAACGGCTATTCTCGTACAAAAATTCTTTCGATTAATACTGTCTCCGCGATAAATCGCGTACGCGTTATTTGTCAATGAATAATTGTCGAGATACCTCGCGACACTGCACATGTACGGAACGTTCTTGTCACTAAATTTAACCAGACAATAGTACCGTTTTGAATTTATATAAAGTAACAATGTGACAGAAAGATAGAGCTAAAAATGAAATGCCTCAAGGCTACTTTAGTTTTTTCTTCTTTCTTCAGTGATTCATCACATCATTATTATTTTAATTCTCTGTGCGTTGTTACAGCTAATTAAATACGTACTCTTATCCGCAAAAGAAGAAATTATGTCCTCGCGCGCGGAATTGACCGATAAACATTTTTATATTATAAATCGCTCTGCGTGCGGTAAGTCGCGCGCTGCGGTACTAAATTAACTGACATGAGACATTTATAAGAGGCCTCCTGCTGCTGCTGAACCATGTCACGTCGCGCACGCGAAGGTTGCCGAATATCTCGGCTACATAATTTTCCAGATCGTGCCGTTCGTTGAATTAACAAGAAAAAATGGGAGAGCGGAAGAGCGCGGGGCGACGACGCGGTAGCGCGATGACGCCTCCTCGTGATCGTTAATCGCCATCGGCTATACCCCGACGGCCGCAGTTTCATTACACGCTTCAACGGCGCGCTCATCCTTTGTCGTCCAGGTGGTTCAGCCGCCAAACCGTGTTTGCCGAGAGCGGCATGTGACGGAGGCGCGCAACCACGCATTGCGCTGACCCAGTTCCACCGGGTGTGCTGCGTTCACGCCAAAACCGCGTCTTTCTCTCTCTCCTCGTCGTGGTCGACCGATCGAATACGAGTGAATATATGGAAGAAGGACGAGACGCGCGGCGACACCCGCTAGCCTCCGTAAACGAGAAGATTGCGAGCGGACGAGGGCTGGCCAGCACAGAGAGCCTGGCGCGCGCACGCAGACGGCGAGTTTCTCGAGATCGTAAATGCGGGGAAACTATGTCAGAGAGTGCATGAAGATTTCCTGAGATCCTCTGGCTTTCTGTAACCGAGCGACCACGAGAGACTGCTCCGATTGCGATGGAACTTGGAGCCGGTCAGTCATTGGCAAAACTGTTCATCGCGATACTCTAATTTCCAGCGCCGAATGAATGACTTGATAATTTGATGAAAATATTGCTAATAAAAGCTTATTTCTTAATGAAATTTATATTACAGTTTCTCCTACGAACGTTTCTTGCCAACTGTCTTATCTTGTCTTGGATGGGTACTCACAATTGAGCTGCGCTTTGGGAAAAGTAGCAGGCACTTCGGTGCAGCCGCGGATATTCGCAGGAGTCGCCGAGAACTTCTTTAGCCCTTTCGAAATTTATTAGGGCCACATCTTGGTCGCCGTCAATGCCGAGCAGCTCGAAGCGCGAATCGAGGCCGACGTGAACATCTTGAACGACGCCTTGAAGAACGTTTGGGCTCCTCGAATGCCTGCGCTTCTTTCGAGGGCTTCGAGGAGTTTCGGAAGCTCTTCTCCGTCCTTTTTCTGACAAATGAAAACGGCGCAATTAACGAATATAGGCCGAGCATAATCGATATTTAATATGCTATAATTATATCAATTAATTTTGTACACGAACAAAATTATATAATATTTTCATTATTTTAATTAAATTAATTGATAAATTTTATATTTCAATTATATTGAAACATTTTTACATCGCGTCGAATATAAATTTAAATAATATTTTATCTTGAAAGAAAGAAAGTGTAACACACTCTGTCGATTTTAGTCAGTCGACTTCAATGACTCGAATATTTGTTAGAAAAAGAATTTAATGAATTGTTATTAATATTGAAAGACAATGAAATATCCAAGTTTCTCTTCTTTTTAAAGAAAAGCACTCCAATTGAGCAAGTCTATTTTAATTCATCCAGACTAAAAAGTAAGGCAATAATGATCCTCGACTCACCGTTAGGTAGCTTGTGCTGGGAGTGATCCGTCACGTTGTTGAGGTATTCACTTCCACAGGGCGCGGAGTCGTGACGCTTGCGGCGATGGTGATGATGCTGCTGCTGAGCCTTCTTCTTGTTGAGCTGCTGCTGCTGCTGCTGCTGCGAATGATGATGATGATGGTGATGATGATGGTGGTGATGGTTCAACGAGGAGGAGGCCGTCGAGGTCGAGGTCAATCTAAGTCGGCGCGGACTCGCGGGCGCACTGCCGGAACGTCGGCTGAGCGTCGACGACGCCTTCATCGCCTCCACCTTCGTCTCCACCAGGGCGGCGAGGACGGCCTCGAGACGCGCCACCTCCATGCCGCCGCCGCCGCCATCGTCCGTCGACACCGCCTTATCGGCGACATCGGAAGTCGACGGCGTCACCGTCACCGTCATCTCCTCGCCTGCCTTCGCCGCCGTCACATCACTGCCGTCGGCGGCGACCGTGGTGATCGCTGCGCGATCGTTTGGGGCACGGGAACGACCGGCCCGTTGCCGGTACGATCACAAGCCCGTCCCCGTGCGTTTCTCGGCGACGACACCGTTCTCCGCCGACGACAATTCCTGCAGGAAGCGCGACAGCATCCAGCCGACCCGATCGGCGTCACCGCCGCGCCGGACCGCTGGAGGAAGAGAGACGCTGCTTTCCTCGGAGCCTATAGCGGTTCCTATCGTCCTCGGGTACTATCGTCGCGACGCCGTTCCACCGACCGCGTCGTTCATTAATCTTCCGCGGGATTTCCGCACGGAGCCGCTAACGATTCCCACTTCCCTCGCAATGGCAACGGGCACAAGCGATTGCATTAAAATTGCTGCTCGCGAGGTACCTCGCCGAGTCCCCGTTAGCAATCGATGCTTCTTGCGTCAATGACTGTGAGGGAAGAAACGCTTCTTCGCGTACGTTTCCACGCTGGTCCAGAAACAGTTTCGCGTTTTTGCGCGCAGAAGAAATGTCTTCTGATTTCTCTCATTTGTCCAATGATGCAGCGCGATTCACGTGAGCATCTGGACACGTAAGAATCTTTACCGGCAGTATCTGAGTTGATTCTCGTTTGCTTATTCGTAATCGCTGATAATTGGAGAGAGAAAGAGAGATAAAACGCTGATGACTCCTCACTCGTTACGATCCTCGCATTCTTGCCATTGCTTCCGGGCGAATCGAAAAAATTGCAACATTAGAAATTCCCACAAATCTAAATGCACGCCCAGCTCGCTCAGGCGCGCTTACTTTATCAAGAGTCCGGAATCGTGTTCTTTTTCTTTGTCAATCGATGTTCGGCGAAGCGTCCTGGACTGCGACGGTCAGCTTCGTAATGCGAGTCTCAGCCGGATTATCGGTCCATTATCGACGATGGCCATGCATTATCTGACAGCAAATATCAGATGATTCGCCGTGCTCGACGAAACGTATGATTCCCCGTGGTTGCCGTAAATTTCTTCCGGTGACTGGACCGACGCTCGCGTTTCCATCATACGCGAATTCCACAAGTATCCGTTTTTGCGAGACAATCGATTGTATCGAACCACTGTTCGCGCAGATTTACATCGCGTCGAAAGTGCCCGACACTGCAAGCTGCTGTTATTTCGCGTCTCTCATGGCGAAATCTTGATCACTTGACGTCGTAATACCATCGAGTTCCTCCAACGGATAGAATTAACGTAACGGAGAGCAATCCCAAACCGCCCATCGATCCTACGATCCTCAGCCGTTACTGATCGCTTCGCGTCCTTCAAGTTCCCGACCCTCTAAATGTCTAGGGACGCGCACTTGTGCATTACTCGATGGCGCGAGATCTTCGCAGGAATTCGGTGTTTCGTGAAGACGTCCTCGTGGCGTGATTACCGAGATATCGACGGATCGATCGGATCGATCTACGTCGCGGCATCGCCGTCGGGTAAAGCCTAGAGAAATAAAACGATGATGGATCGTGCGACGTCACCGCGCGTATTCTCGAAGCGAGATCGAAACGGTGATGCTCGCATCAGTTCGAACAACCTCCCTCGAACCGTTCCGTCTACCCGTGTAGCTAATGACCCCGTTCTTCTGTGCGGCGCAATGCGAAGGATGCCCGAAACACGCAACCATGTATACGGACGATGTCACGGCTGGAACATGATTAGAGGAACAAGGATGAGGGGAGGAGATTATTCTGGGTAATTGAGATTGGAGGTATCCAATACCGAGATTGGCTCGCGAAATCTGTATAGTCTGTTTTCGACGAGACAGACCTGCCGCAGTGGCTGACTATTTATTGCGGAATCCTTCCATCATGGGTTCTTGGATGCCGATCTCGAAATACCGAGATTGTCGGATTTTCGAAATAAAATTGTCGGGAATATTACCGAGAATTACTGGCTAGCATATCTTGTCTGACACGCGTGAATCTTTATATCCAAGATTGCGCGGTTTTTCTTTAGCCGTGTTGAGCAGTCTTGAATAGCGTAATTCCTGAATCCCTTCTAGATATCATCAGAGAATATTCTCTCTGAAAGTATTCTCAGCAATAAATAGCTGAGCTCCATTTTACTGACCCATATCGAGAGATTATCCTATTAGCTATATGATTGGATAGTCCGTTATATATCGCGGATTTAAAAAAAGTATTGCGCGCGTGTGCTAAAAATAAATACTGCAACAACGACAAGTAAAAAATAATATTTATCGAATCAAAGAAGGTACTTAAATAATATCTAAAAGATGCAAAGCGTCATTATCTCTCAATTTTGTTGAAATCCGAAAATACGTTTTAGGAAATTGCCTGTTATCTCGAAAAAATTGCTGCATCTTTCTGGTTTAAGCGCAAGAGACAAATTGATTTTCTTCAGAAAAAAGCGGTAAAAATAATAGAGCAAGCTAGGTCGCTCGCTCTAGAGCACCATCATTCTAAGCTCAACCACTAGCGTTGGAGCACCCGAATAACTTGGTCGCAACCGATGCACATCGATGTACTTTGACACTTGATTGACCATAAAACCATCCAATATTGTGCGGATATGTCGAGAGCACTGAGGCTATGCGGTGGCCGTCCCGCACTTTGAGTCACCCGATGACCATCGTGACATCGTCCGTATCGCGAGTCAAATTTAGAATATTCGATACTGTGATCGGAGCGATCGGAGAGCGGGAGGGTGGGAGGAGGGAGGTTTTAAACTATCCCACGGCTATCAGCAAACATTGTCCTAATTTATTTGCTAGGGTCACATCGTGACGTGACGTTCAATCTGCTTACGTCGCCCCCAATTTCTCGAGCAATCCTTCCGCGGACCCCAAACACAACCGATCGAATTTTTCTTGCGTCCCTCCGGGGAATAAGCAAGGGAATGAAGCTATTTCGAAGGTACACATGATACCTCGTAAGAGAGAGAAAGCGTCGAAAAGACGCGCACACAAAGAGATAACCGAGCACGAATGATAAAGAGAGACAGAACGGAGAACATGATACGGGGCTCTTGAAAAATGAGACGCCGCAAGCGCAAACAGGGTTTCTCTCTACTCCTGAAGTGCTTGCTCTTACAAAAACATCCTAAATTTATATCTAAAGCAGTAGCAGATTACAGTATAAAAGTATAAAAACATAAACGCGAAGAAAGTAAGCTTGGACCACGCAATAAGGACGTTGCGAGCGCAAGCTTGCCTGCCTGATCATCAATTTCTTTCTTCCTCAGAAAACAGGTGGCAAGTTTAACCGAGAAAACAAAGGAGACAGAGTTGTGTGCAACGAACAAAAAAAGAGAGCTAAAGGCTGAGAGGGGTAGAGCGTAACAAATCGCCCATTACGCGCTTGTTGTCGCGCGCACACACGGACACTACCACTTGCTGCCCCATGCGACAATATTGCTCAATACTCTCGCACCTTTCTGTTACCAGTTTACTGACGACGCGCTACATCAGTCCGTCTCGCGGATGCTGACCGGAGGTCCAGCCAGGCCTCGTGCACCCGTTGCAAGAGAGGTGGTAACTCTTCCGGCGAGCCCCGTGTACTCTCAGCACGGGCACGGGCACGGACACGGGCGTGAGGGTTGATCGAGCTGATCAGACAGAGCGTGGCCACGCGGGGTTGCGTCACGCTAAACCCACGTTGCTCGCTGTAACTGCAATCGGCAGCGTTCTCAACATGCTGCCGCTGCTCTCGCGTAGCGCACTCACGACGAACGAACGAAAGCACGCACGCACATGCACACACGTACACGCACACGGGTGGCGCACACCCTCGACGGAGGAATGTCGCGTGCGCGGATGCTAGCGATCGCCCGAATACTGGGGTAGCGTCGCGGGGCAGACAGGGTTGGCGGCGGGCAGGCAGGTAGCCGCTCTGGCAGGGATGCGTTCAGCCCTACCCCTTCCCGCCGACGCCACCACCACTACCACCACCACCACCACCACTGCCTCCACCAGCACCGACGTCGGCGCCGTCGTCACACCGATGGACGGCTTTCCTCCCTCCCCGGGCCGGAGCTGGACTCTAAGGGTGCCAACGAACCGAGATGTTTATCCTTCAGGTTCCTTACTCCTTCGTGCATTTTACTCCACATACGCGCGGACGTGCCGATTTCAGCGGTTTCGAAATGTAGGTTGATGCGTCAGTTAATTTGACAGGGGATATATCACAAGGGTTGCTGCGCAATTCTCACGAATTAAAGACACTTCGAATCAAATCAAGGAGAATAACAGCTCTTCAGTATCGAGAAATTTGCGGCTCTCGCAATATAAAAATTCTCGAATATCAAGGATTTTAAAAAAGTGTTTGTAATAATATGATATTTTAATATATAAATAATGTATAAATAATGAATAACTTACTCTTTGTTCAGCTTCAAATTGACTTTAATTTAATAAGATTTTAATTCGAAACTTAATTACGCGTGCATTACATATTACGTTGCTGTGTTGCTTGTAAGTGTTAATGAGATCGAAGTATAATAATCGGTCTTTAATTACTCCCGCAATGGCAAATTACGTTTCGGCGAACGGCGTCAATTTCAACAGACTCCGCTAATTATCCACGCGAAATCGTTTCACGATTTTCCCAAGGGGAAGCGAGCAGAGAAGTCGGGAATGCGTTTTAAACCGGGCTTATCGAGATATAAATCATTTTATTGCCCGCTGCAACAGCGCAGTCAGGGGATAAAGATAGATCATGATATTTGCTACATCAGACAAACATAAAACGCATTTTAACAGCATCATGACTTATTGCGAAGCATTTCTCCTCGCGAGTACGATATACCGGGATCAGATGAATCTGGGATATTGAATCGCGGATTAAATTAAAAGTATAAAATGACGTTAGGAGTAACGATCGCGCGAGCGACCGGGAACTTCCGCTCCACTTTTATTCATTAGCTCCTTTTCCCCGGGAATGAGGACGAATTGTGGCAGTCGAGCAGTAAGACGCTCTTTTCGCTAGTTTGATTAGGTCGGCCGGTGTCGGGGAAGACCCTCAGGCTGGCCGTCTCGTCTTTGTTAAAACGGCCTCGGAACGAGGGAGGCCTGGGACTGATTCCTCGTTTATTCGCTTGGGGAGACCTTCCCTCAAGTTTTTGTTCACGCGCGAAATTTCGTCCGTGTTACATTATGCGGCAACCTGCTGTTGCGCAAAAACATCAGACTAGGTCCACTTGCAAGCGACAATACAGCTGCATACATCTTTCCTGATGCAATTTTGCGGCACGGAGGACGACGTGGATTAAAATCCGGCGGTCGAATTTATGACTCGCGACAACGAAAGTGTCGAAATAAATTTCATCGATCGACCTGTGGCTTCTTGCAGCTTCGATAAAGGCGCTCTGCTGGAAGAAAACCTCCTTTTACTATCAAAGAACCCTTTATATTCTACTTTCTCGAATCTTTCACGTGAGATAAGACGATTAGCACGTACGCCGTTAGCTGAAAATGTAGCGAAGGATCTTGGTGGAATTAGAATCGTTCCAGGGACGTCCATGCACGCTGCACAAGAGAAAGAGAGAATACGTGCGCGGATTGAGAAATGAGATCCTTCTTTTAAACTAAATGCTATTCAGCGAATTAATTTTAATACGTTACTTAGATTTCTTTTTAATTATTCATATTAAGCATAATATAACTTCGTATTCTTCTTCTGTTTTGTAAATTATTTAAATTTATCCTTTTTAATGTAATAAATATATTATTGTTACTTGCATAAAAAATATTGTACAATATTGTATAATAAAATATATATCTATTTATATTTATATTCCTTTTCCTATATTTTCCTATATTTGTTTTCATAATATATCTTTGGTTATCATCAGCATAAACTGACGTTTAAAACATGTCTGCGCATGTAGGTTTCGTGAGAATGGCTTTATCTATTCCACATGAATGAATTGATGGAAAACACTCTTCTTTTTCGAAGGAGATATAGATAGAAAGTTTGATTACTGAACTGACGTCACATTCATCGAAGGCCATTACCAGAACTACGTAACTTAATCAACTCAGATGATCGAAAGGTAGTCAAACATAAACACATCCATCTGTATAAATATTTAAAAACTGTATAAATATTTAAAAAGGTATAAATCATTTTACATGATTAAGACGATACGAAACGTTGAACATTATCATCTATTACGCAATACTTTAATTATATATTACTTTCAGAAACAAGCCATTAATTATTCGACGAAGTTGGTTTCTTCTCGTTCTGAACAACGACCTCAACTTCTTCTGAAGTATCTTCCTGCAATAAAAAAGCAGATTTAAGCATGTTATAATTGGAGATTTGAGTCAATTTAATGTTTTTAATTTTTAGTCATTTATAAGAAAAAAGTAATTAAAGAGTTTTCCTTTACATACAATCTCAATAACAGATTCTTTTTTAAATCTGATTGTTTCATTTTCTCTAATTA
Organism: Ooceraea biroi; assembly: GCF_003672135.1. Classification (NCBI taxonomy): domain Eukaryota; kingdom Metazoa; phylum Arthropoda; class Insecta; order Hymenoptera; family Formicidae; genus Ooceraea; species Ooceraea biroi. Next base: position 1,269,797 of record NC_039512.1, read on the forward strand.
AATAAAAAATAATTATTAGTTATAAAACAATCTTATAACGCGTCGAAAATTTTGTTTCTTTTAGGTCGCAGCCGGCTGGGAAGACAATCGGCCCACGCACAAGCTGCGAGTATGGTAGAAATCAATTTCTGTCCTTCTGGTAGGGCGTGGTTTTGATCAGCCCTGAGAGCCATCTTATCGCGCAAGAGACAAATCACATTAAAATGTTTTGCAAAACAGAATTCAATATAAACCATATAAACTTCAATATAAGCCATGATAAACTATGATGAAGTATGCAGTTTATCCTACCCTCTGTCGTTGCGAATATAAAATTTTACGTCTGAGCTCGAGGGAGAAAGCATAAGAAATCGGATAAAACATACTTCTCGGATTGCCGCACGCCGGGCGAGATAATCATAACGTTGTTTCTCGGGAGAAGAGATCGATACCGGCCATGGAAACATTGGATCCTCCTTGCCATTGCTTAGTTTTAAGAACATCGAAACTGCTATCACGAACGGTAATGTCAATATCGGTAACTGCGTCTGAAACACAAAATTTGCGAAAATTTGCGAAAAAGCGGTATAAGCTACCTGAGTAAAAAGGCAGGCTCCAACATACATTTATAAATATCATTTTTATAGAAAACTGCAGGAGCGCGGTGTAAATGATTGCCAGTATGGTGGCAGCGGCAGTATGAGCATTCAGCACCAACAGATTCCCCCCCAAAGCAGCCCCAGTCAAGAGACTATTGTAGCCCCAGAATCCACTGTAGACTTCGTTGTGGTCTGCTCCGAGCTCCAAACCTATAGAAAATTTATGACGGTAACTTATGACGATGCTTTGCAGCATATGTGATATATTTTACCTCAAAACAAGTATTCTTATTTTTAATTGTCGATAGAAATTTTACTTCAGATTTTATTTTAAATATATGATTGTTTAATTTTTTATCTAATCATATGTATAATATCATATCAATTTTTATTAATAAAACGAAAGTAACGATTATCTTTTTTTTCTTCTCTTTTTCTTCCTCTTCTCTCCCCCTCTGCTATATATTTATGTAAAAATTATCTTAATACCTATGAGAGTCCCGCCGAGAGCACCGAGAAACGAAAATGCGACTGTCGTCGGCGAATATAGTAACATTGCTAGGTACATGACGGATCCAACAACTATGTTTTCCATGCCGTACAGTTGTGACAAGGAGACAACACTACCTTGTAATACCTGTAACGATTTAACTTTGTAGACATAAGTGAATAAATGGATATCTTCATTTCATGTACTTTTCGCGTCATTGTCACGACAAAGAAAACAATATATTCTCTTTATAAGCTGCAGTAATTCCAATAGCATTTAGAAAATAAATATTATTACAATAAAATCTCAATATTTACAAAATTTAAAATTATCTTCTATCTATCTCTCAAAAACAATATAATATAAGAAGCTTGATGCGAAATTGTAATGCAAGAAATTAAATTACAAAATTCATATATAAATAAATATATTTGAATATATTTGTCTAATATGAGTAATCATACTTTGAATAAGAAATGACTGTGAAGCTGACGAACCTTGTACTCTTTCTCTATTTTTCTAGGAGACGTGAGATGCTAATATGTAAAATCAAGGATACAAAAAATAGAACACATATAAACTCTACCATTCCCCAGTCGATGTTGGTCGCATTCCTCGTGTAGAAACCAACGTCGTCCGTTGTCGTCGTCTCACTTGTTGCATTGTGCTGAAAACAATGAGAGAGTCTTGCACAATAACCCGCGCATGATAGAGAAATGCACGAGTAGTTTCTCGACAGGAATCTAGAGAAGGTAACGGCTCCGACTATTTTATGATGAAATATACTTTTCGCGAGGTAGTAACTTATGTACCGCGTAGTATCGACTTGAACCATGAACGTTTGTAACGAATATAGAGAGAGAAACTTTCCTCGCAAATACTCACGTAGCTACAATTCTCACGAAATTCTCAGTTTAAACTATTCGTGTAAATCAAATTTATATGTACGTCGTGCGAGAGTACAATTAATTTTTCGTGTTATCGCGAGGGTGCACGTGACTACCATAGCGGAGGAAATAGCGCATTCGCTAGTCATAAAACTTAATATACACATACTGTACGCGGCCTATTCCAAAGTGCTGTGCTTTCAAATATTACAATTATTATTACTACTATTATAATAGTGTTCAAGATAATAGGATATAAGCTGTGAGAAAGAGAGAGAAAGGGAAAGAGAAATGCGACGAGAACTCGTCCAATATTTAACCGAAACAAACAACTGTGGCGACTAGTTAGGGTGAAATAAATCCGTGCCGAGGTAAGTTATCGTCGACGGAGTTGTTCGGGTCGGAGTTTGATCAATACGGAGAAAAGCTATGCCCCGACCCGCGGTGAATAGCATTTTCCCTCATGAAGGCACGTCAAATATGTATGGTATGAATACTAGAGGCCGCTTTTCCAAGCAAATTTTATTCCGCGCCGAAGCCTCCGCAGCTATTTTCATCAAATTTACCCTCGTTCCAAAGCTATACCCTAAAACTCCCATCAATCGCTCGTTTGCCGTCATTTCCAATGAGTATAGCGCTTGTCAAATAAAATGTCTTCGGCGTATCGCGTCTCATACCCTAAAAGGTTTCTTCTCTTGTTTCTTCCCTCGTTACATTATATACTCAAAAACATTGACATAATTCAGTCTTATTATCAACTTTAACGTTGTTTAACTTTCAACTAAAATATCATGTATTTAAGCTAATTAGTCATTGAGTAATCAGTCATTATCAGTCATCTGATGAAATATTAAATGTGTCTTTATTAATATAAATAGCAAAACTGTAAACTTCTCTGACATTTATCCTGCTGAGATTTATTATTATTTATTACCTTTATAATACCATCATTTCGTTAAAACTCGCGCGATAATTGTGGGATTACGTGCACGTGGAATTATTGAAATTTCGATGCAAAATTAATTTACCATCTCAAACATCGGCTCCACGGATCTGGTTACCACGCCCGTTCCATTCTGCGCCGAAAGGGCGAAAATCAACGCGAACTCCACCAGGTTAAACGGCCACGCAGTGCATGAGAATTTATCGCTTCCCAGGGATCGTGCGAGATAAACACTGGAAAACATTAGCCACAGGAGCTGTTGAGAATACCTCGGAAATTTGCGAACGTTACCGTTCCAACCACGCTGGATGACGAGTGAATTGTGTGGCTAACTCATATAATCGCGTTTGTTGCATAATCTGCTGTCGCGAACTATTCCGTGTATCTTGCTCGAAATCTCAAACGGATTGTCACAACACATTTAGTGTATTGCCGCTTTGCCAGCTTCACAGCTTGTCTACATTAAACTCATAATATTCTAGTCCGGAGCGTTATTATCGCGCATAACTGCGTGTCAATCTGCAATCTATGCTTCCCTTTGATAATACACACCATTATCAGCTAATTGCACTAAATACCGCGTATATTTTAGCTTAATTGATCACCGGCAAGATATATCATTTGCAATTTGCCATAATTTGTTACCGTATAATATCTATCGTAATTAATATCACATGCAACACTTGTCTCGAGAACCGAAAGCATGGGCTCATCTAAATATCGCTCCCGGGAGCGCACTTACCGTCCATCAAATTTGCGCCGATGTGTACTTGGAGTTAATTTAATTACATAATTTACGGTCACTAAAACATGACGTACGGACAAGCGGAATTAATTATCCATATCTCGCGGATATTCTATTGAATATTCAAATATATATATATATATATATATACCTACCTGATTATCACCGCCACCAGCAAATGCAGCAAACTAAAAGCATCGAAGGCGCCGTAAAACCGCGGTATCATAACGCACGATACCACACCGACTAGCAGAGGGTTCAACACGGATAATCCGTTTTCCACATTATCCTGGGGCTCTTGTAGGAGCTGAAAAAGGCAAAGTGTTCCTAAATAAATTCATCTTGATGAATCTCGCGAAGCGTTGTTTATACTATTAACACTTTTGCGACCGCTGATATATTTTATTACGTTTACTTTTAAAAGCCGTTGATATTTGTGTCCTTAATAAACAATCTTGATCGTTAATTATTAACGTTAATTGTAAAATAGCTGTTATGTTAACCTGAATAAATAACTAATGTATAATATAATAATTAATGAATAAATAACCTATACTAACTGTTATATTAATATAAAATAACGATTATTCGGCATATTTATTTTTCTCTAATTTTTGTTCTTTTTCAACTTTTGTCAGTCTTTTTTTACCGCTGAAGAGGATCCGATAATCAAAGATCGAAACATTCGACGAATTTTGTACAATACTAATAATTTTACAATACTAATTTATAATATTATAAATTGAGTGATAGAGATGTACGAACCGCGCTTTAGATTCTTCTTGCCTCTATATCATTTTCATTAGATTTTATTCCCGTTTTCTCGCAGAATTTTACAGTGTTCCAATTCTAAGAGGCTTTGCGCCAAAATCACCAGTCGCGAAAGTGTTAACAGTATTTGGAAGTCTCTTCGCGTCGCCTGCCAGGCAGAAGAGCAGTGCCGCATTGCAGTGATTTTTCATCGCGTACACGCACGCGGTCCATTAGGTCGAAAGAAACAGGAAAAAGATACAGCAAACGGTACACGATGCAGCATCACGTATATGAATAGCGAGCGAAACGAGATAGGGAAAAGAGAGAAAGAGAGAGGGAGAGAGAGAGAGAATGTCCGCCTCGGCGGTGCAATGCGGCAAGAAATGTATCGCACCTTTTTCGTACGTGAACGTAACGCTTGACACTGCAGCTAATAATTAATAAAACGTACCACGGACACTAGGAGGCCAAGGACGCCAGCGATCGCCGACAACGCCAACGTACCTGGTGCTATCACAGCCAAGGTAGCTATTATCAGCAACCCGCTGAGAGGATTATTTGAAAAAACGGTCTGCAACAATTACGACTTATTTAATTAAACTGATCAGCGTTAATCAAATATACGTGGTATTGTATCGAGCGATTCCGATATTTCTGGTGAGAACAGTATGACGCACGAAAGAAAAAGCAGCTGAATGTTGTTATAACAAATACTGTGCCCTCTTTATCAATGATAATTTTATATATACTTTTGTAAAATACACACACGTTCTTTTATATTAATAAAAAATAATTTTTTAACAACAAGCGTTAATACATCATACATTAAATTTATTACTCACCTGTCCGAATCCGCGCAGCAGGGCATCAAATAATCGGCCTATGTGCCAAAAGCCTTTCTTCTGCGCGAAGAATTCTTTCAGAATCGCGAAATCGCCCAAGAAAAATATCCATCTTCTTTCCTAGGATTCACTTTAATTTTTACATATTTTTCATATTTGTGTACATGAAAACATCTTATATATATATATATATATATATATATCAATAGAAATGCCATTTCAAACACAAATTTTTGAACAAACTGTAACGGAATCACTTTTTAAAAAACACTTGACAGAAAATGATTATACCAGCAGCATCTGTGTGCTACAAAGATTTTGCTTGACAATAAATCGCAAAAATCTGTGATTGGAAAAGACAATTTATTAAACAATTATATATATAGTTATATTATTATGTATTACATTATATATTACAGCTAATTTTAAATGAGAAAAAGCTATTAGTTAAACACGTTAAAAAATAGTACAAATGAATTATGATTGATGAAACATAAAATTATGCACGTATTTATGATGAAAGTAATTGATAACATTTTGCACTTTATTTGCGATACCAAGCATACGAATCAAGTGACAACAATCTATAGGAAAAAATAATCTAATTATGAGATAAATTTTATTCCGAGATTATTGATAATTTCACACTCACAAATACACACGTATTAAATATATTTAAATAACGCTCACTTGTCGTAATTCTGCTATTGGTAAGTCCCTCACAGACATCGCGTATCGATAATATTAAAATCGCATGGCAAAGTGTGATCTCCTTAATAGTTGCACAGAATACCACCCCACTACCCGAGTTAACACATTTGTGGCATACTCTGTATGCTTAAACGGCAATAAAAAGCACGTGCTATATTCTTTTTCGCATCATTGCAAACACTGATAAACGTGTGCAGAAGCAACATGTTTTGTCGATTGTGCGATTAATTGATATCAATGTATATAGCTTTGTTATAAATCCTAAAATAGTTTTTTAAGTTTTAAAACCCTCATACCAACTGCAAACTATTGCGAATGGTGTAAACACAATTTTTACGATTAGATTAATTTTGGATTAAGAATACGAAAATTAATATTTTTAATGCTATGATTATTACATTTTTATGTTAATGTCTATATAATTAAGGATTAATTGCAATGTTTTAGATATATAAAGATCTGTTGTGTATAAATATTTTTCCCGATAATACCATGGCTGCAGCTGAAACGACCGCGTCTGAGCCAATACTGAACTCACCATACTGTTCAATGTTCTGCTTAGAACAGATGGTTTCGTTTTCTACTACGTGCATTAAAATGTGTGTTAATAGCACAATTTACAGCATGATAATTAGCGCATTATCGAAATAAATAGAGCGAAACCACTTTACGATTTCACAACGTCTGTAGCATATACATCTATAATAGCGATATCCATCGTTCTATCATATTCAAATTATATTCAAGAGTTTCATATTTCCTAATCCTTGCATTAAATGGTGAAAGATCAAAGCATTCAAGGAGAAAAAATTGTTGTCGACAGAAATACACCTTACATTTCGTCATATCTGCGTAATAATCAGATTGATTTATTTACTCGGCTTGTGCGAGCAATGACAAGTTTGCGTTAGTCATGTGGCAAACACGCTACGTACACTCCCCCCCACAATCATGTATTTAAATGGATCACGAGGGATAAAAATGGGTGCTGTAAACGTAAAAATGTATTTTTATCATCGTCACAATCGTTGAAAATAATTTTACAAAGTTTACGATGTTTTCGCTATTCGAATAAAAATCAGACGGAGATTAAAAAAATATATATTAAAACACGCAACTTCTCTGCAAGAATTGTAACTTTATATTGCTCAGGCACTTTGATTATCGTGATGTCGATATGATACAATGCGTAAACATTATATGTCCATAACGTAATTGGGATGAACGACGAGCAGGGGATCTTCTTCTGCCTCATCTTCTCTATCCCTGCTCCTCAAATTGGTAGTCGTCAAAGGTATTATAATTTGGTCCTGAACAGAAATCGTGTGCAACGGATTATTACCATATCCAAGTCCCATTCATGTAACACATGGAGAACTTGGTACGTACATGATACGTCAATCTCTCAATGATCTTCTCAATGAAGCCTTTTCGTTCCAGCAACTCTTCCTCCGAATCTAACTGCTCCTGTATTTGATCAAGGTACCACGCAACCAATTCGGACTTTCGTATGCCACCCTTATTGTCACCTATCAAAAGATATTGAACAAATAGAAGTATATTCATTGAATATCTTTGTCTTGAATGGAGCACGATGAAAATATACCTTCGCTCTCAACACGATTTTCCTCGCCCCTCATGTAGAGAACCAACATGTTCGACAGATTCTTGTACTCCTCGAAGGACATCGTTAACTTCTTCTTCGGTGGTTCCTGGGTCGCGTTGGACGCTGGAAAGTCGAGTAAGTGCATGTAATGCATATGTGTGCGATATATCGAAAACAAAAAGGATTATGTAGACGTACGAGTCGGAGGTGGTGCGTCATCGTTATTGTCCAGCGCATTGAGCGCTGCCATGAGCGGTGGTGGCTCATCGATGTCCATCCCCATGTTCGCGTCGTTCATGCCCTCCTCGAGATCCACGTCCGGCTGCTCCACGGTGATTATACTCTTCTGCAGCAACCGTTTCGCTTCTCTGACGTGCTTCACCGTCACTTCGTCCACGCATTCCAGCTTCGCCAGTGCTTCGGACAACCGGACCATGCTCTCCAACTGCCTCACGGTGACCCGCCATTTCCCGCTGCCACTGCCGGTCCTCTGTCTGAGAGTCGTGTAGTTCTCGACTAGAAGATCGGCAGCCTCCTAAAGCCCGACGAAGACGTCAGTTGCGTCTTTGACTCGAGTGATTCGGCAAATCTTACCTGGCTCAGAAGGGGTTTGAAGTGCTTGGCGAAGTTGATGTATCTGATAATCTCTTCCTGCTTGTACACCATCTGCAGATCGTTGAGATTGTCGCAGTGCAGGTCTATGATCCTCTTGGCGATCGCGTTGTCGACGATCTCGTTGCACTCGTCGAGCACGACGAAGAACAAGTCGAACCTCGACATGATGGGCGCGGTCAGCTGCACGTTCTGCTGCAGTGATTTTCTCCTGTCGTACCGTCCGCCGATGGGATTCGCCGCCGCTAGTATGGACGTCCGCGCGTTCAGGGTCGCTCTCACGCCGGCCTAAGAGTGCACCAGGTATTCACTCAACACAGAATTTATTTATTTTATTTATCGAAAATAAATTTATTTATTACCTTGGCTATCGAAATTGTCTGCTGCTCCATTGCTTCGTGAATGGCGACCTGGTCCTTCGGGTCCATCTTGTCGAATTCGTCGATGCAGCAGATACCGTGGTCCGCAAGCATCAATGCGCCAGCCTCGATGACGAAGTCCGAGGATTCCTCGTCGCGCACCACCGCCGCGGTCAGACCGGCCGCGCTCGATGCCTTCCCGGACGTGTAAACCGCCCTGGGCGAGATGTCGGCCACGCACTTGAGGAACTGCGACTTCGCGGTACTGGGATCGCCAACGACGCAGACGTTGATGTCTCCTCTCAGCGACGTGCCCTCCTCCGTGGTCTTCGGCACGCCGCCGAAGAACATCAGCGTGATGCCCTTCTTGATCTCGTCGTTGCCGTGGATGGCCGGGAACAGGCTGGAGACCAAGTTCTCGTAGAGATTCTTGTCGCGACTCATCTCGTAGATGCGGTTCCACTCGGCCTCCGACATCTGCTTCTTCATCATCTCCTGAGTGAGCTCCTCCATCGTCATGTCGGTGCCTCCAAACTGCGGGGATCAGAACCGTACAGGTAAATTTGCTGCTTCTAACAGTGACACATTTTATTCAGTGTGCACTCGTTGAATTCGCTCACCCTTAGACTCGTGGGGGTGACGCTGCAGGCGAGGAAGGCCGTTTTGTACGTCAGCTCTCTGACGCCAAGCGCCTTCAGGCCACTCACACCCTCTCTCTGCTCGTTGTTCCTGCTCTTTGGTCCAATCTCTGCCTTGGCGTTCGGTAAGGACAACGCCGCCACGTCCGGCACCACTATGAGCGTTCCCGTGAAGTCATACCTGTCGAAATAAAAATGCACTTTCGTTTCTCAAGTATATTTTACAATTGTTAAGATAATTTATTGTGTAGCTTACCTATCACCAGCTTGCACCAGTTCAACCATCTCGGCTCGCAAGATGATTTCCACAGAACGGGGTATGGCTCCTCTGGGTAACTCAGCTTGCGTTTCCTGTATCCTGACTTTTTGAAAATCGATGAACACCGAATTGTCAACATCCAACAGAAAGCGGCGTCTGTTGTTGCATACCGGATTGGTGCAGATTGTGGGATTTGTGAACTGGGGACGATCGATATGATTATTAAAATTGATTATGATTTACAGAGTGACAGACAAAAAACTCTAGCGTACCTTAAATTGCTGCTCTACGTTTCTAATGTACGTGTTGCAGTCCATGCAGATAAATGTGCCAAGGACTAATTCAGGGTGAACGGGATGCGTGCGCACTACCTGCCCGGATATGCGAGCCAAAGTGCCCAGTCGTGATGTGTTTAATTCCCTCAACTTGTGTCTAGTGGGTACATCGACGAAACTGACGTAACACTCCTTGTCCTTCTGCAATTCCCCCACGTCTCTGACAAAATTGCATACTGCCTGACACAGAAATGGATATACCCTAGAACAGGAAACTATTGTTATCAACAACCCAAAATTATCATTTATATTATTTATAGAATAATTATAAAGTTATATTAATTATACTAGAATGTTGATTGACAAAGCATGCAACCTGTAGTATTCCTCGATAATGGTTGTAGCCAGAACTTGGTTGTAAGATTCCGCATCTTCGAAAGACACCTCCAACGTACAGCGTTCCGGACTGACAAGTTCCTTAGCGGCATCAAAGTATTTGACAACTCCTTCTTCCTTAAATCTATCACGAGAATCATAATTAACAAAGACAGAGTGCACAAAATACAACACGAGATTACTATCGATACGCACTGCTATCTCGATACAAATAAATTAAATTGCATGGTACTTCAACAGAAGTGATGACATTCCTCGTTGTTTTATACCAGGCTTTTAAATCACGCGAAATTACTCACTCCTCCAGGAAATCCTGAAACAATTTTTGACACTTGCTTCCGACCTCATCTCGTACGTGCACTCGACCAGCTTGTGCGGCACCGGCTTCCATTTCCTTGAAAAATTAATTAAAAAAGACCACTACATGTACACAAAACATCAAATAAATTGAAGCATCTGACGCGAAACAGCAGCGATGGAAATTGGCGGGAAGACGGACTTCAGGCAGGTTTTCAAGAATTTCCGATTTTCATTGAAAATTCGTGATTGGCTATTTCCCAGCGAAAACATATATACCAATTAGATTGAAGAGAATTCACCTCAATAAAGTTAGCCGGACAACTTCGATTTTAAACATTTTTGTTTATACGAATCGTTTGTTGTTGATTGTTAGATTAATTAAAACATTTGTTAGACAATATTTTCTATGTAAATACGAAAACAATTTTTAATGTCAAGATAGCCAGTAAATTATAATTTTAAACTTTAAACTTTAAAGTCGAAGTTGTCCGGCTAACTTTATTGAGGTAGAAAATGCAGTGAGCAGTACGAAATGCACCCATTGGCTGCAGTGCAAGTTACAAGCTGGAAATACACAAGACCCAAATTCCCCAGATGGGATAATGGACGAAAATTATTCTTATACCGACTGAGTCGATGAAGAAGAGAAAGCAATTGTTTCATATAGAGGTCATCTTTAGTTCCGAAATCTTCGTTTTTTAATTTATCTTTAGATATGAGGAAAAATTAATTATGTGTAAAATTGTGCGCTCTAGAGCAAGAATCTGTCAACTAAATAAATTTCAATAATAAATATTGAATTAAGTCGTTATTATTTAGTAAGCGATTTGGACGCTTAAAAGACATGTCAGAATTAATAATTTCCTTTTTTTTATTCTTCTATATACAAAATTAGTTTTCAATAAACTCAATATATACAAATATTGTAAAAATATTCTCCTAATTTTTCTTTTAATACATATTTTATTTCATTAGTTTTGAATTCACTTTGAAGCAAAAGTATCTGTTTCACCATTGATGTTACATATGTTAAATAAAATGTAATGTTATATTATGCATAACGTGTTTCTGTATGGTAGTAAAAATAAAAATATGTTATTAAATATAACAAAATACAATATTAAATTATAAATAAGTTGAAATATTTTATCTATATTTTAATAAATACAATTACAATTAAGTGTTATTAAATAATAATTATTTAGACAAATGTAAAAGAAGATCGCAGAAGATGAAATTTCTAACTAAATCATTTTAAATAATACAAGTTATTTTTATAGTATTTTTATATTCATATATATATATATATATATATATATATATATATATATTTGCATTATTTTCCTATATTTTTATAGTAAAACGAAGTCAAGACATAACTGTTGCCTCATCCAGTACCTGTATTCAATCTTTACATTGTGCAATATATATGTCAGAATTTCTCTCTTTCGCCTTTTGCGTAAAATTTAATTTTCCGGGCGATAAAAAGTACTTCCGGCTGTGTAGAGCACAACGGAACTGCATTTGCAGTCGACCTCTGACAAGGGTCCGCCTCTTCGTTCTCTGACAATCTAAAACGAAACAAAAGAATCTTAAATGAGGCAGAAGTTATCCGTCATGCGGAATCCGTCTCGCGAGTTGTCTTCGCGACAAAAGGAAAGTTCTTAATAACACTTTGCAATTTGTGAATAGTACGCGTACGGTCTTGACACAGAAAAGGGGGGAAAGCGTAGAAATCCTCATGAAGAAGACGGAGACAGGGGCACGCGCTCTACGCATTTCCTGGCAGAGACAAGACTTGGCTCTTAAGCGGACGCGGCAGCATCTTGTATAAATGGCGCGCGAAGTGCGTGCCAGCGTTTTAGTCTTTTTTACGAAATAGGAGAAGGATGGCCGTCGGCGGCGGAATCAGCATTGTCTGCCTGGTAACGAAGCTCCGAAACGCCTCCGCGGCTCATTTGTCAGTGCATTGAACCGCAGCCAGTAATAATATAAGTGTAAACATTGGCTCCGAACAAACAAGTGCGTTACGCATTTTGAAAATCACGGTGATGCGTTTTGCTACCAAGAGGTTGCATCATCAAGTGTTCAAAACAAGAAGATCAAGATCAGCAATGCTAAGTTTGTAACGAAAGAGATTTCGGAAAATTGCACTTGAAATAGTAAACAAACGGCAATTCAGTGAGCTTGTATTATAAATTTAATTGGTTTTGTTTTATTTTCCTAAACATTGGATAATTTTTTTGAAATTGTTTGCAATAAGCTAGGCATGTTTTAAATTCCTAGAATTTAAATGTTTATAAATTCTTAGAATTTTTTGATACGAGAGTATCAAAAAATTGAAAATCATTACTACCATTAATTAATAATATACGCACCGAGAGACACAGTGTTAAGTTCTGCTTGCCCATATATAATTTTGATTAAAATCAGTATATACGTATATACAGGGTGGCCCATTTTAATTTATACAGTCGATTTTTTAAAAAACTAAAAGAGATACGAAAAAATGTTTCAGACAGACATGTCACGATTTCGAGGGGGACATAAGATGATACCATTGGTTTGACCTTGAATAGTCGTTTGAAGGTCACGCGAAGATCACCTTCAATTTCTTAAATTGAAACCCCAACTTTTTATTGCAGATTCTTATTCTCCATCGAAAAGTAAGTAACTTTTGTCTGAAACATTTTTCCGAAAAATGTCATCTTATGTCCTTAAAATGATCTTCAAGATGAGTTTTGAGGACATTTTAAGGACATAAGATGACATTTTTCGGAAAAATGTTTCAGACAAAAGTTACTTACTTTTCGATGGAGAATAAGAATCTGCAATAAAAAGTTGGGGTTTCAATTTAAGAAATTGAAGGTGATCTTCGCGTGACCTTCAAACGACTATTCAAGGTCAAACCAATGGTATCATCTTATGTCCCCCTCGAAATCGTGACATGTCTGTCTGAAACATTTTTTCGTATCTCTTTTAGTTTTTTAAAAAATCGACTGTATAAATTAAAATGGGCCACCCTGTATATATATATATATATAAATTTCAAGTACTACTCTGCTAGTCTCAAGAGTCACCGCAGGTGCCGTGAACTTGGTTGCCCGTGCATTTTCAGAGTGGCTGGGTGCATCGAACCTGCTCCCAAAACGAATCTGGCATTATGCCGCTTCTCTAAGCGCCGTCGACTCGCGTGACGGAACGGCACGGCGGGAATGCGTTTCCGAAAGACAGACGAGCTAACACGCTAACAGACGTCTTTTGCGTAAATGTAGGTAACACGCGTTTGCCTGGCAAGTGCGATACTGACGGCCAAGGTATCTCTGGATCCGACGAACCTCTCACGCCCATGGCACAGTTATCCGTCGACTTTGAGCGCGCCGAGACATCCAAATCATCAATATGACAATCACGCGACGGACAGCAACGTAAGGGAGCTGTCGCCCAAACGTTTACAGGCCGAACGTCCAGCGAGACTTCTGTCCGCGTCGGTCGTGGATATCAACGAGCAAACGTTGCAGAGAGGTCCTCAGAGGTAATTGTTACGCTGCATTATTCTTTTTTCTTATTACTCTTGCAAAATATAGGAACATTTAATATAATAAAAATAATAAAACTCATGCTGTAAAATGACGAAAGGATCAACTAGAATGCAATAGCTTTATATTGATTTCACAAACTGTAGGATTTTACGTGCGCAAGATTCTAAAATAGATACTGACTTACAGTCGACGTACATCTCGAGCCGAGATACCTCGCGATATTTCTGTCTCAAGGGTTGCACACGTATTATACTATCTCTCCTTTCCTCGGTACTCGACAAGGTTCCCCGTGGAAATTCACCCGGACGACGTTTGGCTCTCAGCGAAAATGCCGAACGTATCGCCGTCACCGCCACCGCTGACAACGACGACGACAACGACGACGACGACGACGTTGTCAGGACCACGAAGTATCCGAGGATATCAGCGCTACGTACCTCGGTATCAGGATATCAAAGTGTTCGACGGGTACCTGACGGCCGATCTGGATGCCGGCAAATCCCCGTATCGTGGGAAAGCCGAGTCATATTACCGTCATGGGCCGCAAGACATAACGGCGGTCATCAGAGCCCTCGATCGCTTCCTAAGTCGCACTCTAAACAACGACGGCTACAACAGCGAGCTACATCCACCCCCGAATCCTATTTTAGCCCTCGTGCTGTCCCGATACGGGCGCTACGTGCCCGGAAAGCGATATCCCCGTGTATACGCGTACATGGCGGTGAACAATATTCACAATAGTCAACCGTTCGGCAAGTACAAATACGAATGCGACGAGGAACCGATTTACGCGGCGAGATAGCGACCGTTTCGAGTACCACCAATTTACGATGCAAAATATGAGCAATGTATGAGCTAAACGTATAGGATAAATCAAATGATAACAGAGATATCAATAAAAGTTTTCAATAAAAATTTTCTATCTTTAGCTAGAATCCGTATAGATATCCGAGAATGCGATAAACATAATAATACGGGAATGCGAATGACAAAAGCACAGTAAGATGTGACAAGCGGGCGACATATTTCTTGCATATCTCTCTTCTTGCGTTCCTCTATCGCCATGCTCCGAGATTCTGAAATATGCTTTTCGAGAATGCCTCTAGTATGCAGGCTTCGTACATGCTTTGCATGTGATAACACACACACACACAACTATATTGAATCCGCAATCATTGAATCACGCAAATCGGAGGATATACAATGGAATAAAAAAATTGTACGTACAACATATTAATGCAACGGAGCATTAATACAGCAATTCCGAACGCTCTTGTCTCTTGAGCGTGGGACGATGTTTAAGAGGCTGTTTCTCCAGCCGTCGCGCAGGTACTCAAACTTAGAAAAATATTTCCCGTAGGTACCTACATCTCGCCCACGGTGTAATTTGTACCATAGCCATTCACGAAGACATAACGACGGCCATCTAAGTGCTCGGCAGCTTCCTATGCGGCGACTCTGAACGGTTGTGGTCGCTCTCCACCACGTAAACTCTCTGCGTCCGTCAATAGATCTAGCATTAAACGTTACTGACCGTACTTAGACGCGAATGGTACGTATCAATACGTACCATCGTGTACGATCACGTCTATTGTTCGTATATTTTCTTGATATTTTATTTCAACTTATTTATTAGCTAAATCAACGACGATGCAATAGTATACCACACAAAAATACTTTCAAATTACAAGTTGAGTGAAAATGCCTGGCATAAGAAGTTGCTGTCACTTACAAGTACTTTGAAATTTATTACATTGCAATTTGAGACATCTCGATATTGATTTAGCTCTTATTTCCTCGAGATGTATCTCAGATTGAATATTCAACATGTATTAATCACTGGTCGCCACGATGTGACGATCGGGATTGAGGAGATCTTGTCTCTTTACGAGATATATTTCATCTCCCCGATGATCTTTAGCGATATTACGTAATTAGCGGAACGAATCTTTAGAAAGCGCTATTAATGGAATCCTTAACCCGCCGTCAAGCTGTCTGACAGCTAGACGGTTAATCGATATCACACCGAATTTATCCTTGAACCTATTCACAGTCGGATTTTACGGTAGGTTAATTGGAGTAGTTGGAGAATCCGCTTGAGAAACTCCGATTAAGCAGTAAACTACTCTCATTACACCTTCCTGTCTCTCCGCCAGTCTCAGTAGGGGCTTCTTGCTCGACTTCATTTATCTAAACCGCGTATTGCGATCGTACGTCGAATGTAGATGTGCAATTTTTAAATAATTATCGCCAGTTGCTCCCAATTCGCTAATTTGCCAGTATGCGTCGCAGTAACGAGGTCACAACTACAAAAGACTTTTATCAACGTATCCTGCAAATCCCGTGGCTCACGTGATCAATTTCATATTTATTTCTGGCTATAATTACGTCAATGCTGATACATGTTTAATATTCTATACCTAGCGCAAGTAAACATTTGAACATATCCCATACAGCACACAAACGTTAAATCAACATCTCAGAAATGTTGCATAGCAACATTGCAATGTTCCATCAATATCGCAAAATGTAGATTCGACGTAGAAAAGATATTGCATAAATGTCTAATGTCCGTTGAATTGCAATGTCTTGTAGATATTGCATTCAACATCCACAAGACATTGCAATTCAACATCTAGAAACCTTTGTTAGATCTTAGGATTGTTCTTTTTCGCTGCACTTCTGAACAGTGCAATAAGTTAGAGCGAAACAAATATACTTTCTTTCAAGGTGCGATTTCATTGTGTCGCTGGTCGCTCATTTTTAGCGTCAAAACAGATCACGTGATCAAAATTGACCAATGTCCAGCGTTAATTTTGATCATGACTTGTTTTGACGCTAAAAATGAGCGACGAGTGACACAATGAACATTTACCTTCATTCTAACTTATTGCACTAGTTCAGAAGTACAGCGAAAAAGAAAACCTATTGATTTAACATTATTAATTAATTATTACTAAATATAATATAATTATTTGTTACATATAAGAAGAATGACAATTTTTAAATTGACCATTAATTAATAAAATTATTTGTTACATGTTGTTTCAATGTTGTAGCAACATACAGAATCAATGTAGAAGAATCAACATAGATTCAACGTTGAAAAAATATTTATATTTTAATATTCAACATTGTAACATCTTCGCAACGTTATTTCAACTTTCTGTGCTGTATGGGTATTATGCATCCACGTCCACATACTACCTGTCTGGTATCTATACGTTTTGCAAGATTATCCTGCGAATAAATTTTGTATTAGAATACAACCGCGAATATAATATATATGAACATATGATATCCGGACATATCCATGCAAATACCCATTTGCGCACACGTCGGCGATAGTTAATAAATATAAATACACCTGTACAGACACACGTATATGCATGTGTGTCGCAGTATACACATGTTTTCCATTTGCATCGCCTAGTACAAGGTAATAAATTCAGATATGGGGAGAAATCGTTCGTATAATATAATGCTGTGCGTAGCGACTGCCGAGAGAACGGAATTAAATCGCGAAAACGTTCCGAAGAAATCCCTTTCCGAAAATAGTAAAGGGAGATATCGCGAACTCGGCGGCGGCGGCGGCGGCCTTTTCGCAGGTCGTTCAATCTCGCCGACGGAAGCGGCGTTCGCCACGAGATCATAAAACGAACGGCGGGGCTCTTAAGCGACGCTTGATTGCCTTTCGTCCGCTAGGAAAGCAGATTGTCGGAAAATTGTGTTTCCCGTAACGGTCCGCCATCCGTTTCTTCGAGATTTACGGAAGCGAGATCGGTGAACCTTAATAACTCCGGCGGATATATCGGCACCTGGTATATATCACGACCGCTCTCGAGATTAGTCAGTAATACGCGCACACACAGCCGCCCGATACCTTTCGATTCTTCTTGGGAGTAGCTTGCATCCGTCCGTATTGGATTATCCGTCCGTTATCGATTCGATAGCGAAAGAGAGTAGACGAGGTCGTCGAACTCCGAGAAAAGTATCATCGTAAGAGGGAACAGCCGTCCAAATTCTCTTACAAATCCGTGTATTCATACGGGCGATATTCGCGACGACCCGCTGATACTGCACTTCTCTCGCGCCACGTAGTCTCGCCTCAAACGTCCTTGCATTATTTAAATCATACGACACGATGATGAATATTTTATATGCCGAAAGTCGCAACAACAGCGGCAACGACACGGCGCGGCGGATGCACGCGCCGAATGCAAACGAGCAGCCGCTCGAATATCCCGCGCGTCTCTCTTTTCTTTAATAGTCAGAACGATAGTCGAGAAGAGCAGAACAGATAAAGCGACTCATTCATCATTCCGGGCGGGAGACGTGCAAATTTTCTCGCGCTTTTCTCTTCCTACGCCGTGGTCCTTTAGGCACTTGGCGCGTTTCAACAGCCATGGGCTACGCACTCCGCCCGCAACTTCCAGGTTCAAATCAAGCCGTGATGAAAAAAGGCGACGGCAAAGCAGCGGGAATAAAATATGAGGAATACGTTTCCTCGAGGCATACGATTCATTTTACCGATCCCTCTTGCCTTCGCAGCGGCTGCAAAAAGAAAAGAAATTATGAGAAGAGAAGAGGACTTGAAGAAAGGCGCTTGGTGTTAACTCATCACCTCGAATTTTCTTTTTCGTCGGAATTTTCTCTTCGTATAGCTTAGATCTGTGTAACTTTTAGCATCGTTAGATACAATCAGCGAGATTACATAAATTTAGCTGCACGATCTGCGATCACACGTATCCCAAAGTAAATGTCACACATAAACACAACACATTGATTCCATCATTTGCATGTGCGTGATTACGGACTACGCACAGCAATGAATATATCGTACACATAAACGTAATAAAATAAGTTCAGGAGAGTACGGCACGCAGTTTTATTCCATCGTAGATTAACTGACCGCTTAGTTATTCCATCGTCGTATTTGGTAATCAAATCCCGAGCCTCCCCCTATCGCGTGACACGACCAACGATACTTTATTGGTGGACCTCTGGACGCGGGCAGTATTCCGGGCATCAGCAGCGTGTTGGCGCCTTATCAAATTCTCATATGAAGCTCCGGGGAATCGCGGAATGACGGAGCACAAAGCATCGAACGAGATACATCGTATCGGCTGTGCATCGCATGGATACCTACTACCTACCTGCTGCCAATACCGATCAACTCCGTATCGGAGTTCTCTCTCTCTCTTTCTCTCTCTCTGGTTCTATGAGAGAATGGTGACCATTGAAATTTCGATCGAACAGCTTCGATATATCGGCGGCTTTTCAAAGCCCAAGAGGACCGACGTTCGATTTGTCTCCGAATCGTACATTTTGTGCTCTCCCTCATCCACCAGTTCCCACGTACGTATGCGGTTGCGTTGATGCGTCCAGGGCCGGTTTTAAGACCTTCGTCACTGCGACCACGAAGCGCTGCAGACAAAAAAAGTCACGCAAAAAGTTTAGCCGCTTAAGATTTTACGCAGCATTATTCTCGTTGCATCTTCGCGCGTTTCCTGCTGCTTATTCTTCGCGTACAGATCTAGCACAGAATTATTCTCCACCATTTCCATATACCAAATGTGAATTTTCTCAATAACGGAGAGTCAAAATTTCTTATTCAGACATAATTTTCCACAGTTTATTAACTTTTAACATTAAATTTGTACTTAATTTTCTGTCCGTTAAAATATATTTTTAAATTAAACATAGAAGTGGTAGTAACTTGTAACTTAACAATTCTAATGGGATACCTCTCTTGTGATAAAGTCCAAAATTTTGTTTTGCATCGAGTTTCAAGATGATGCGCATCACTACTGACATGCATCTGCCTTGATCAGCCTTCATCGAAAAATTGTGGTAGCCAATAAATGTGCAAGATACAAGGTACAAAGAACGACTCGATGAGCGAACTCGGCAAGCTTCAAGTACTGACCGGTCACGCATAGATATCTGTTCGACAATTCGTGTCGGCTTACTCGACGCTTAATCGACATGCAGCCAATCGGTGCAAGCGAAATAACAGATCTGTCTAAACGGCGCGGTGGTATCCGTTTCCCGTCGACAAATGTTCGTCGTTTTTTCCACAGTGCTACGACTCTTCGTTCATCGATACTGCGGCTACGTTTTAGCCGTCGGACCAAAAGGTCTGAGCCGATAATGTGTCAGATGTAGCAAATTTTACGGGCGAACAAATAGAGACACCGTACATCATTACTGAAGTTAACATGTTTCTGCATAGTTTCAAAATCGTTTCTAGATGTTCTGTTCCTGAAAAAGAAAACAAGAGATTATAATCGAGACGATAGAATTAGAATTTATGAAATAAGGGCGTCAAGCTCTCAAGTTTCATAGAGAAGCTTATGACATTTATTGATATTGCAAATGCTTTCACAGATGAGTTACATTAAAATGAACGTTACGCCGTAGCGTAATACTAAATAGTTATTATTAGTATTACTCTGAACTGCAGTTTCCTCATGCGCGAGACGATGCATATGCAATTACAGAAATCGTAATTAAACCACGACAAGTGTAATGAGCTATGCATGACATGGACTACGATATAATAATTACCGTAATAGAATATTCTAACAATATATGTAATAAAGGAATTAGCGTTTCTGGAAGACCGCGTATAGAATTCTCTTGAACTAAATTCATTTGCAATTAGGAAACACGTACAAGTTACAACATCGCAACATCAACCAATTCGCTTGCTCTTCGCATTCACAAGGTGAACATTATTGCTTGTGGTCGTTGCAACGAAAACGGCAATTAACGTTATAAGTTTCCGTGCACCGCCGACCTTTATCACACAATTCTTCCTTTCTGTCGAGCAGGACAAATTCGTGTTCCTCAAAGCGTAGCACTATAACCAAGAAAAGAGAACGGAAGCACATATAACTCGAGGTTCTACATGCTGGCCGAGTAGCCACTCGGTTTTTAGCGCGGCACATTCGTTCACGCCAAGCTCGATTGCGAGGGTGGTGAAAAGTACTTCGCGTGCGCGTGAGGGTGTCGCGCGAGGGTGTCCGGGTGTACTCTCGCTGGTAGCGGGTGAAGAGGACCGTCAGCTTCTTCCACCGCGATCGCGTTTGCGACCACCGAGTCGTGCGGTTGAGAAAGAAAAAAACAAAGAGAGAGAAGGAAAAAGAGAGAACAACCGCGAAAAAAACGCACGCATCCAGTAATTGCCACCGTGTTTGTAATTGTTGCGCTCTCCTCCTTTGTGAGGAATGACTCTCGTGGTTAGCCGCTCCTTCTTCCGGTCGCCCTTACGCGCGTCGCCAACCGCCACTACGCCACCCCGGCTGAACCTCTTCTCGGCGACGTGTTCGCGAGATATGGAGCGAGAGACGGGAAATTAATCCGCGAGTGTAGTAAGCGGTGCTCCGTATTCTCGTCTGCCTCTCTCTTCCTTTCGGTCTTTGTAAAGACAAAGACCAAATGAGAGCATCGGGGTGGTTTAACATCGACGGAAAAGTCGCCTCCGGGGAGAATTACGCCCGCGTTTTATTCCCTTCTAGCAGCGTTCCGTGCCTCTCAAGATGCTGCCGGTTCTTCCGCTGCGTTTGCTGAAAGTATAATGAAAATTAACGCCACTGGCGCTTGTCGATCTATTCATTACATCAGAATTTCCCGATCATTACTTTATTGGTCAATGCTATTAACAAAAAGTAAATCAGTTAAAGCATTATTGGAATTCTTTGCGAGAGCTTAATAAATTTACTTAATAAAATATTTAAATGAAACTTTGCTGTTGTGTGCCGATAAAATTGAAATTATAAGCAAGAGATCTGTAGTATCAGAAATTAATTAATAAATTAATAAAATTCTACTCATATTTAATAAATGCTTAAAGATTAACCCAAGTTCGCTTATTACTCTTCTACAAAATGATCCGAGATTAATAAACCCAGATTATCACAAACTGTTGAACAAAATAAATAAATATACATTTATGTAATACACCTCCTCAGATCTGCTGGAGAGAATTAAGGGAGCGCCGCCGCGGAATTTGCGACGCGCGCGAATTTATCTGTCTCGACGCGCGCGACGCAGTGAGTTATATCAAGATTTATAACGGCGTCGTGTCGGGAGACCCTCTCGAAGACGTCGGACGTCGACGCTTATTTATTCGGCGAAACTGTGCGAGGGCGATGATGCCGTTCGCTTCGAGTTTCCTGTTCCGTCGCGATTCGATCACGTCGGCTCACGTTACCATCGGAACCGGCCGCAGGAACTACTTATATTCGTGTTTATTACATCGAGATGTGACGTCACTTCCTGAGGGAAGGGAGGACGGAATAACCTCATCATCGTATCCCACAGACGCGGCGGCAACGTCGGCGGGGTGGCGGTTCCCCTCTTTTGAATGGAGCCGAATGGATCGGTCTCGTCCTCTCCACCCCTCTCGGTCCTCGCTGCAGCATCCTCTTCACCCTGATCCTCTTCATCCCGCGCGTGCACTCTATCCTCCGCTTTATGCATGGCTTCAGGAATTTCGTGCGAAAGCCTCGAGATATCGGCTGCCTTTGACTCGAGCACCGAGAAGAGGAGCGTCGCTCGAAAGGCGACGGTCGAATCGAAGCAGAAGTCGATGTCGCCGTATGAAAAACGCCGAGCTGACTTCCGCCGGACGGAGGGAAAATGCACAGGGTGGAACAGAAGGCGGAACCGCAGATGGCGAGCTGCGAATTCGTCGTCCGATTCGCACTTTGCATAAGAACGACCGGCACTCCCCGTCACCAGTTCTCTCTCGTTCCTTCTTCCGTTTCTGTCAGTAACTTCTTGCGCTCCCGTTTTTGCGCTCGCTCCGAACATCTTATCGAGCGACGCTCGATAATTTCCACCGCGTCGCGTTTCTGTGATGAAGGAACGTCCTATCGTGAAACACGTGATGTTATCATGATTAAACAAAATATTCGACTACATAAATAATATTAAAATTTATTCTGTGTTTCACTTATTTTGTGTCAAATTGTATTTATCCTATTATTTTATTCTATTATTTCAAATACTTTCTATCCTGATAGAAAAATCGCATTAAATCACATTAAATATAATTATATTGAGAATATTGCATTTCTGCTTTTTTCGTAAATTTATCTTTAATAATATAACATTAATAGCAGTGCAAATGTCCTTTCTTCTGTTTCTTCAGGATATCATATAATTCTTAATATAATAATACAGTCTTTACCGAGTATGCCGAAATCCGGAAACTCGATTGCGTGACGGCCAGCATAAATATCTCACCGCAGAGTGTAATGTCAAGAGCCTGCTACCACTAAACTTCGAAAGCGACGTCTTTATGGATACGGTAGCGGGCGTGAAACGGCATCGTACAATCTCTCGCTTCGCTGGTCTCGCACGATTCCGCCCTTTCCTTTCAGATGTAAATGCATGTTCATCGTTTCAGGAGAGATCGAATCGCGCGGACTCGTAAAAAGGGGAAATAGTAAAGTCGTTCCCGTCATCATTTCGCGTCGCAATGTGCACCGTATTCGGCTACTTACCGTATGCATTCACTCCGTAGAGTGCAATCTATATACGTATGTATCCAAGCACATTGTATGTACGGAAATCAATGAGGACGAGCGAGGACGAAGGACAGTAACTTCCGCGGAGCGAAGCCGCAGCATTGTCGAAATTATAGGCGGTTTCCTGCGAGCTCGCGCGTGCAGGTGCTTTGCTAAACTGATAATTGGATTAATCTTCCGGCGTCTGGCAAATGTAAAGATCTCTCGCGCCGCGCTAGGACTCGGTAGACCGCTCATTCTCGAATTAGACGACCGCTTAGAACCCGCCGTGCGCGAGAATCGCGAAGAAGGATCTGAGAGGAAAGCCCGACTAGAGATTGCGTGGTCCCCATTTCACTTTCGAAGCAACCAACTCACGCACTTGTAACTGCTTTTCCCCGGCAAATGCGCAAGGATTGCACCATGAGGACTCGTATATGATTTTCACCCAAGATGCGGTTGAACATAAAATCGTCCACGTGTGTTCACGGCGGCTATACTGTATTTGCATACACCGTACAACTGCAAGTATAGTAACAACAGTTGAATGAAGTTGGCAAACGAGCTGGATTTCGAATTAAAACTTCCCTTTCGCGCCCACAGGTAATCCGCAAATAATGACATTAGCGTATATCCTGTAATCGAAACGCTATTGTAGTATTCTTTCCATTTTCTGCAATTAGTAATTTATATTTTATATTAATATTGTCTAATACTTCTCCCTCTCCCTCCCGTCAAAAGTTGTAGTGATACGTGGCGTTCTAAATTTTCTATAATTCGATCTCAATTGGTGCAATGAGCTGCATTGCAGCTCTTAAAAATTTTCTAAAAATTTTCAAACAAAACTAATAGGGTCCATCTTCGATTTTCCGCTGCAAGGATTACAGCCCGCTTCCACTGACTTTTCTATTAACACTTCTCCGCTCTCTTCCCAACTCACTAACTCTCTTAGCTGTCAGAAAGTAGTTACTCTCGCGCGCAAAATTACTATACTTCCTAAAGGACGCGAGGTTTTAACTTCCATCACCGATTTACCCTCCGCTCCCTCAGCTGCCGTATTCAGCTCCTGGACCCGACGATAATGCTATTTAACGTGCTGTACCGGCGCGAGTGCAAAGTGTCGTACCATTACAGAGCATAGCGGACGCGCCGCTCCATTAAGCAGTGTACGTTCCGCGCATACACGGTATACGCTGGAATAGATAGAAGCAAAGTCAGGGTTGGTATGGGGGTGGTAAGCCGGGTTGGTTGGCGGCGCCGGCGGCGTCGACAACATTTGGCGAACTACGCCTTTAATTAAACTGAAAGACCGACGTGTATTGTCATTCCGCGCGCGCGAGCGCGCGTGGGCGCGTTTATTTGTTTGCACGGCGGCATTGCATTGTTGAGAGCCGCGTGTCGGCCAGTTACCGAAGAGAACAACCCCTGTGAAACGTGCCCTCGCGCGGAAATTCGCGGCCATTCCGTTTCATTTGCGCGCGAGAGCGCGTCGGCCCAAACTGCCCTTCTCTATGCTGCGGAATCGGACAAAACCGACATAACGAGATCTTCCGCTCAGAGCGCACGCGGCACGAACGAGACGTCCGCCGTGCATCGCGTTTCTCTGTCCCTCTCTCTCTCTCTCTCTCTCTCTGTCGGTCCTGCTATTTCTCTTTTTCGCGCCCTTCTCCCCCAACTGTGTCGTCTATTTGCTCCATCGCGTCTTTTTGCCCTGCGTCCTCGGACTTGGTATCGCTTCACGCTATTAATTGATAGTCGTCGGTTTAATCGTTACTTAATTACTTACTTCGCAAACGGGTAGAAGCGTCTAATTATCAGACGCCTGTCCTGTCGTATCCTTCGAATCGTTTAGACGAGGTGGCGATGCCTCGATACATCGATACGATGGCTAAATATATGCTCGTGCTGTTTGTCAGTACACGTTCGTTGATGTAAATGTGAAATTAATGTCGCGCTGGTAATTTCGCGTAGATAATGTAAAAAGGACTAACACGCTCTCAACGCGCACGCAGTAAAGCAGGTGACCCGACGGAGGAGTTAAATGCAAAAAAGTGCATGCTCTTTTAAAATCGCAAATGTTAATATCTCAACACCTTCACCGCGGCAAACACCGGACGTGTTTTCTCCGGTAGAGTAAACCGCTAGAGAAAATTTTTAACTTCTCTTGCTTGAAACATGTGCGTATATGCTTCTTTATATATTCATGAAAATACATTGAAACTGCAGACAAGACTGCAAGTTTTAATTTTTAATTTTAATTTTACTAAGAAATACGAAGGTCTCTTTCGAAATTGTACTTCAAAAGAGATATAAGTCTCTCAAATTTGTCGAAAAATGTCAGTAAAATTAAGATCAAAAGTTCTGATACGCAATATGTGTAATTTGTTATTGTCCGATGTATACTGCAAACATTGTTATCTCACCTACGTAACAATGTCGCGTGAAATCGAAGCTGACGTAACTGAACGACACGGGGGATTATCCTTTTCGTGAAAGTGATTGCTTCTCTGATGAGATTTGCCGCTTTTTCCCAAATCTTTTTTTTCATGCATCATGCAGAGTGCTGCAGCGCACGGACGTCCGGTTCCAGCGATATCATCGGTATTGGCGAGGCAGTGCGCGAGGCATCAGCAGCGGCAGCGGCCCGTGTCAATCGTCACGTGTGACTAGCCGCGAGACTCATTTCCGTGCACAAATGGCAATGAAAATTGAGCTGGCAGAAATTACACGGATATTACACCCGACGATGAGACACGTTGACCGTCCTCGTTCGAAAATGCGATTTCTGTAAACCGAGGCCGTATTTTGTGAAGAAATTACGCGCTCATTCGACTCGCGTTCGCCTTCTCGCAAATTCGCTTCTTGGCTCGCGAATTGGTTGGCTTTCATTATTAGGACTTTACAAGCTCATGAGCCCCCACGAGGGGGCTGCTCGGGACGACCGAGACGTGTCGGGAATCACGACTTTCTCAGCATCTGTCGAGGAGGCGCGGAGGGATGCAGACGATTTAAAACGTCCGTTATACTTTTCGAGGGCGCGAAAATGCGCGTTATCTCTCTCCCCTCGAAATTCTCCTCGAAAGCGGAATGCCACCGAGAACTTGCCCGTGCAAACGAGTAAACGAAATCGTGCCGGGCGCGAATAAATTTCCGAGACTCTAATCGCGTTGCCGCTCGAACGAACGCTCGTACGAATGGGAGAATTACCATTCGGCGGATTACCGCGTGGAAACTTTTCTCCCCGACGCACGCCTAACTCAACAGTTTTACACCAATCAGACTTCACGCGGAAATTACGCGAACTTCGGATCCGGCAAGCATTTCAAACGGAAAACGCAAGCGTGCGATCACCATTCATTCGCTTCGCAAGCAACGAAACTTCGGTCCAAGTCATCAGGTTTAATAATATCTTCAAGGCTTAATAATAATTTTTCCATCACTGTGTGTGAGTGTAATCGCGTCTCCTTGATAAATTAATCCACAGAAAAATATTCCTCGCTCGATACCGAATTAAGTACAGTGTCGCGCGCGCGAGGAAAAACGGATGATTGCCTCGTCAATGTTCAATCACGATGCTCGCGATTCGCTTATATGTTAATGCTTGATGACGCGATCGATCCGCTCTTTGTTCGCGGCTTCGTAAGATTGGCGTAATCGCCGCTGCTTCTTAATAGCATAACCGATTATCCGCGCGAGATGGGTCCCGATGATGGGTCCGAACGGGCGGCTGTACTATACAATTTAATCGCATCTCGGAAGCGATTCTTCGAGATTCGTCTCGCTTCCGTCTTTACGAAGTCGTGGCCGTTGAACTCTTCCTCCACCTTTGCTTCCTCTCTAGTTCTTTCTCGCGCTAGAAAATAGTTCGTCCTCTGTGAAACGAATTCCCTTTATTTCAGACGTCGATCGGCATTCGTACTCGGAAACAAAAAGGATATCCCACACGTCGTAATTTCCTGCTCGCGAAGTCGCATTTCGGAATTCTACCACGCGGATTAAAGCAGCCGCCAAGATACTTTAGGTTCTGATTTTTCCTTCTTTTTCTTCTTTTCTTGGTTTTTTACACGCATTCCCCATTACGTGCGCGCTTGTTAAAAATTCGAGGAAATTGTTTATTAATCCTTTTGACACATTACGTCGTTGCACTCCCTGCAGCTTTTAATCTCCACTTTAATAAAGAAAGTAGTAATTAACGTTGCTAGTCTGCCGCTTGATAGTTCCTTCAAGCCGCAATAAAACGGGCAAAATCTGCGGCAGCTGCATGAGATGTATATGAGGGAAGCATAGTCGTAAAAGAGTAATTTGCGTAAAGTGTAAAGCAGAATATAAAGACGCAACTGAGACTATGTCGACTTGGTTAATATGTTTCTCTGTGCAGTAATACCTCAACGTATTCTTTTACATAGGACACTCGTAGCATATAAAATTGTCTCAAGCATGCAAATTTTTGGGTTTTTTAGCAAGACTGCAATTTCCGTGACATCGCTTGTTTCACCAGTTTTTTCTCGGAAATTCAACGTATATTTTGCATTTTTATTTTCTCTTAACGGTTTCCTTTCTCGATCAAATATACAGTTCCATTTGCATGAATAGAGGACATCGTGAACCGCAAATCCAATGTATGATGAGTATAAAGTGGACGTAAAGCGCCCTCCATCTAATCTTCGCGTTATATGAAAAATATCACCCTATTACGATGATTAATGCTACTGCGGATTCGAGGCTCGAGTGGAAATTGAATCCTCGATAGCCTCGATAGATATCGCGACGGAGCTGTCTAAATCCGTCCGCTGTTTGTGCACTATGCATACGTGGTGGTGGACAGGCCGGCGATCCATCTGGGATATTTTCCCTCGTGCATTCACCCTTCGCGACTGGTCCTCGCATATTTTTCCCGGCTGTTTATATTCGCCGTTGTGTTCGCTCCTCTGTTAAAAATAGAAATATACATTTTGTGTTAATGTTGCGGAAGAATCTCGTGTCGATAAAAAAATTGAAAGTTACGACATCACACGCGCGAGGGGATGCACAGGCGGCATAGGAAATGCAAATATTTAAAAAGCAACGGAAGATTCTTGGGAAATATAGCACGCGCCGCTGACGGCTGAGGTATCCGAGGTAGCCCCTTGACACGTGGGAATATCGTAATATTTTATCATCACCAATATCGAGTGACGCGTTCGCGTATCAATGAAACGCGTTTGCTTCCCGTTTTGCCGCGTGCTCAGCTAGAATAACGGTAACTTCATGCGCGGCTTTATGGTATCGTGCAACGCGCATTCCATCCGTCCCCCATTTACCACCATCGGCGAAGAACACTGTAGGCCGTTTCACGAGTAATTCCGCAATAAATCCCAATAAATTTTCCTCGTGCCGCCGCGCGAGCCGTAAATCGTCGTAATCGTAGCTCAGAATCGTTACCGCGCCGACGAGTCCGCGGTAATCGATCGCGCGTCGAGGGATTCGCGATTTTGTCGTCGGGCACGTTCGTTTACTCGCTTACTCGTTCATTCATTCGTTCGTTCGTTCGTTCGTTCGTTCGTTCGCTCGCTCGTTTATCCGTTCATGAACGCAAAGACGGTATTTTCACGTTCCGCAAAAGTGGGCCGGATATGTCCAGCTAGTACGCGCGATTTGTATTTTCGTTTTGAGGGACGTGTGCGGCATTGCGCTCCCGTAATCCCCCGTTTACAGCGTCGCGTTTACATTTCCGCGTTTTTACATCGCGGCCAGCCTGAATGCTGAATATTCACGTGATTTCATTCGTGACAGCTGCGTGAATAATATTTGCAATCGTGAAAAAAATCGTTCCATTAAGCGCATTCCATGCTAGTAGAATTATATCCTTTCCCGTTGATTTTTCCGTTTTTGTGGATATAATTGAAATTAAGACTAAGCAAAATACGAAATTAATTTTGAAAATTTGCTGGTTCATTGTTCCTCGAAAAACATATACAAAAAACATATGGTCCTATGTAAATTACTTATCGTGAAAATCGCAGTAGAATTACATAATCCACTGCTTTACTTCCGCGTATTGCTTTCGTGTTCAGCTGATAATTAATTAGTTAACTCAAATTTATACATACAACAGACCAATTGTAATTTGTAATACAACTTAATACATACATCGGTGTAACTAATTCATTAATTTAACCAACATAGTTAATTTAACATAGTTAACATATAATCCAACTATATGTATGTACGCACTACAACAAACTTGTTATAGTTATTTAAAATGTCGGCTTGCGTGTAATTCGCCTGCAGGGCCTCTTGCAATTTTGCAAAGCCTTTTCCGCAACGTTTTGCACTCGTAGGGCAGATTCATTAAAACTAGAGTAATATGTTCTTGCCGGGGGGAGGGGGGGGGAGGCCGGAGTGTTCTCTGTACTCTGAGTAGGCGAAGTAATCTCGACTTCTCACGTCATTCGCGAGATCTCGTTGATGATCTTGTTAGCGCGTTTACGGCGCAGATGCCACACCGAAGTGTGCGGAAAATCCGCTCTATGAATATAGCGCAATCTGCCGCACTTTCCTACCCCCGGTGCACTCCGACCTGTGCTCCGTTATCTTCCGTCACATTCTGACATAATCTGTCCCAATTTAAGTTATTCCGCCCGCGAATGCTGATGCCTTTGCTAGCTAATCTTTAACTCTCCTCAGGATCTCTTTGAGATCAGCAGAGCTTCTGCAAAACGTAAGGCACGAGATTGTGAAATTAAAGAATCATTTTATCAAAGAAAGTCGAGATAGCGAATTGATGAGACGAAATCGTGTCTCCTTGTATAACTCTTAAATTTTCTAAGTTGGGATAAAATTTGCAGCTGAAGACTTTAAACGTCATGTAATTGTTTGCTATATATCTCATGCATGAATTATTTGTATACATAAGTGCGTTTCTCCCTTAACAATCCATTTAATATCCATAAACGCTTTGCCTCGAGCAAGTCTTTAAAGCAACTCCAAAAAACGGAGTGGAACAACCTATGCTTCTACATTTTTAATGATGAGATATGCATTCTTCTCTTCGAAAATAATCAAGAGAAGAATTAAAAAATCATAAATTATCGGCGCTGTAGCGTGACGAATGAAACACTATTTCAGAGTTAATCACGCGTGTCGAATTGTCCGGTATTCGCCCCCAATTACGTTGATGAGAGGCGAGAAAGTACCGTCTACGGATGAAGGAAAAAATTTCGTGGCGCGGGCGGTGCAAGGCGATCGAACAAGCGGAATATCGTATAACATACAGCATTAATGCGAGAACTCGTAATTCGATGCAAACGTCGTCGTTGTCGTCGTCATCGTCATCGTCGTGCCCACGGCAACGTACGTGATCTCACGCGTAATCCGCAGGTCCCATTGATCCGGCAGCAGGCGTTGTTCGACATCGTGGCGTATAACCATCGCAACGTAGGTTCCCGTATGTTCTCCATGTACGTGCAATGTGAACTAGTAAATGCCTTTGAGTCTTCCGGGCGCGAATCGACAGTACCGGTAATGCGTATTTGGAACTTTCAGACCAAACTAGCGCGCTATGTATGTATAGAATACGATTTCGATGTAAGCCGACTTTTAGGGCTAGAAAATTACTAGAAATGAACTTATTTATAAAAACGAATATTTTTCCAATGCGATGAGACTATTTCAGTTTAGTTTTATTAATTATTTACCCTTTGTCGCGAAATCTTATGTGTATACAACAGGCTTCTAGTGACATACGCATGTGAGAAGATGTGCTATTAATTTTTACCGCCTATTGTGGAAGGAGATGATACTGGTATTGGTAAAAATATATGTGAAGCCGAAGGGACTTATACATCGAGCGGGGCTTATCGAGATTCTAATGTATCATGGGATTTATTTTAATCACGCGGCGGTACGGCACGTTACTACCATCGATACGAGAGATGACAGACGCAAATATTCATGGGACTCGTCTGGCGATTTTACTTTCCACTGGCGATGTCGCGTCGTTGCAAGCTTCGTTAATAGTCGCCTATACTACGTCGAGACTTATTTTCTGCGACGCATCCGTTGCATTATATTATACCTGAAACACACAAACCTATAGAAGAAGAGACAGAAGAAGAAGAGGAAAAATAAAATTGTGAGAACTTTAGAGAAAGAGTGGCACGGCGACGGTGGCACAGTAGTTGCGTTCGCGACGTTCAAGCGAAAGTTGTCGAGTCGGAAATTATCATTTCTGAGTCATACACACCGTAATGTAAAGGAAAGGGCGCCTTATAGACTCGACGGACCTCAGTAAACTTTATTTGCATGTATTACTGCGTTTCTCAGCGATGTTACGTACATTCTCGCTGAGTACTATTTGCATAACAATGGCAGACGGCAGAAATACCAGTTGGACTATGAAATATAGGTTGCGCTAATCCATCGCTGCGCCATGTCACATTTTTATCGATCGTCCCGGGTGAATTGTATGTTTACCGTGCGATTTTTGTCCAGACGCTCCAATGCGCAACTTGCGTATCGAAAAAATATCGCGCTCGAGATACTCCCAGCGCACTTTCGCGCTCGTGAATCGTCCACAGCATCACGCGAGGCGCGCATTAAAGCCACTTGGAACAATCGCATTATTGTCGGGCATTACATGTCGGGAATCCGAGACGGTGTCGGGATCTTTTAAACTCGCGCTTTCGCCTCCATTCTCTCGGTCATTCTATGGTCAAGTATCAGGGAGGGAGTCGGGAAAGGACAGATTTATTGCGTCCCCGGGAGAATCTCCCGCGGAACGAGAGGAAAATATATAGCGGCGAGGCAAACACACGTGAAACAAAATTATAAAATATACTTCAACTAAAGAGTCCAAACATACAAAACCGATAAGTGCGATAAGAGTCAAGAGACAGTGTAAATAACGCGCGTGCCAGGTAAAGAAATGAGCAAACACATATATAAACTTGAAGAAGTGATGAACAGCTGGAAGCTAAAAATATCAAATAAACTATTATTACTCTTTAGCTTCACGAAAGAAAAAAGAAACAAAAAGAAGCAACTGACATGAGAGAGACGTATTGCTTGCTGCTCCGCTCCGCGTCGCGACATCCTGATACTTTCTAGAAAAACATCAAGTGGTCGATCGGGCAGCTCGCATCAAAGAGCATAGAATTGCATGAATGCGTTGCGGTAATTATCGCAAGCGATAGTTCTTGGGGTGCTTTTCAAGGTACCGACAAATCGCCATTAACAGCAAGAGGCATACCTCTCAAGCAGAGGCAGAACTCGACGTGCGCGTCGTGTACGGTGCCTCTCGCGCGGCCCTCACGCGTACGCGTCCACGTGTAATGGGGCTTAAACCAATTCCGCCTTGCTCTCGCACAAAGTACCCACGCTCGGAGCCGTCTGTGCCACCCACTTAAAGCGTCGCGCGGCCGCCGATGCGCAGCGGCGAGCGATCGCCGCGGCAATTCCCGGTTAATGGCTCTGCGGCGAGGTGGAAAGGCGATGCATCGTGCGCACATACAACATACGGACGCGTAACATGCCGAACGGACGACGACGTGCCGGTATAAAGTCGTCTTCAAAGTGCCGCCATATGGCACCCAATTCGCACCCGGAATCGATAACGCGCGAGTATGATGGTACAAGCGATACCGCGGGCTTCTCTCGCTTCCTCGCTTTCTCTCTTCCGGCTGGCCAGTAAATCGGCAACGATCGTTCTCCCGATATATCCACCGTTATCGATTACGCGCGTTGTAACGCGCTTTTGTGTAAAAACGAAACGTACTTCGGTGTCGGGGAGCTCGAGGAAATCTCGGTTCAGTCGCCGGTTAAATTTATCTGAAATTTTATCTGTGGAAGAAGTTTGTTTGATCGTTGGTAACTCTTATACGTCTTTAAATTTTATTCTCACAAAAGTTATACCGCGGGCTCCGATCAGGATCGTCGCAAACTTTCGCGAAATCCACCGCCGAAGAAATAGTCGCGCGAACAACGGAAAACAGTAGTAACATTTCTCATGGGCTTTAACCGGTGCAGAACAAGTGTCTAATATAATATAATGCGTTCTCAGTATGCGATGGAATAAAATTTATGTTTAATGTAGAGCTCAGAAGCAACAATGCGTATAATGTCTTCGTGTATTATGGACGCGTAAACAATGTTGTTTTATAAATTGCCCTAATTTCGAATATGAGTGCGTTCATGAATAGCTTAATACGGTCGCGCCGGAGGACTGATAATACTGAGGTCGGGAATCAATATGCTACATTGTTAATTCCGGCGTTAATAATCTTGTATCAATAATTGGCGTGACAAATTGCGGTAATGGATGAATCGCGCGGATTGAAGTACACGCTCGGCGCTCAATCGACCTATTTGTCGCAATTTCGCTGCGTACGCGGCGATATTTGCAGCAGAACATTAATCGCGTGTCGGTGATATCTTTGTGCGATCTGTACAGTCGCATACGAGGATCTTGTAAAGCGACATGGACGGGCGTATGCTGCAACGCGTTCGCAAAATCCCCGTGAAATATGATGTTCAAACGATACGCGTATGCTCTCTTCGCATTTTCTCACACAATGTTTTTTCGAGCCGTTCTTTCCAGCAACGCCAGACTCGTGACAGCGAATTCCTTATCCGAGGTCGTATGGCATGATATTTAAAGTAACAAATTTTTATTTCGCTCTATGGCAAAGAGGAAAGATCGCTCAACAACGATATGCCAGCACTTCTGAGACTTTTAAAAAGCTTAAACAGAAGATTCCATAATCGCTGTTGTGTATAATCATAAGTTTTCGTTACCAACACCACCACTGGAAATTATATGTCTTAATAAACGAATATTCATACGCTTATTCATTAGGTTTATGTAATGTATAGATCATCATATCATTAATTAAGTTTTATTCAGACATTTTCCTTTCAATGGACATATATGCAGAAACCGTGTGTTTAACCCCGTGGTCGAGTAGGTGGCACGGACTGTGGTGGTGACTAACAGGCGGAGTAATGGCCGGTCGCGCTCGTCAGCGGGAAACACTGATCCCGCGATTGTGATAACGCGCGACGAAAGGCGACGACGTTATGGCAGCGCGACGGCCGATAGAGCCCAGCCAGACCGCGCGAGTTTCTATTTCTGGCATACAAGAGACGACAAACTACGCGCACCACGTAATGCGAAAAAGCTGCTAACTTCTCACCCCGTAGAGGTGCGACATGCATACCGTAAGTGGCAGCTCTATGGAGAAGGAAAATTTCTACTCGTGCTCGCTCACTTTTGAATATAATAAACACGTAATACGTGTTTATTATTTAATATTTTAAATTCGTTTTCAGTTTTCTCTATGCCTTATAGTGTTAAAGTACAAAGTTTTTATCCCAAAATCTAGTGTCAATTTTCTATGTTTTTGAAGTCATTAAACATTTTTAAAAATTTGTCTTTCGGGTTTCCGATTATTTTACATTTCAATCTGAGTCATGGCTTTCTTGATATTGCCTTTTCAGATAATTTGAACGATCATCATTCATTATATTTTATTTTATTAAATCTAGTAGGATTTTAATTGAGATATATTTAAGTTTTAGGGATTGAACTTATGGACAGTGGCAGGTTTTGTGTCTAAGAGGTCCTTTTAACAAAAAAAAACAAGAATTATTTTGTTGTTTTTATTGTTCAATTTTATAGCTTCGTTTTACTAGTCCGAAGACGCTATGGAATTACAGTAATTACTACAAAATGCAGATTATATCTAATATAAATTAATATAATTTGTATTTAACACGAACGTTGAATTGTAGAATTTCTATCGCGCAACAGTGCTTTCTGAGTAAGTTTTCTTCTTCTATGAAGACGTAACAAGGTAAGTGCATCCCCTTACCTCGTTCCTCGTCGAGGTGCGCGTGTCTATGCAACATACGCCCTTATTTCCGACACGCTTCTAAACTCAAGAAATTGTTCCTTGCACGAAGTCTGCGTCATTTTCAGAGAACTTCCGCAATACTCTCGCGTTTATATTTAAACCTTTCCCTACGACACGCTGCAAGTCGCTCTAAGAGGCTTCACGGCTTACGGCATGTTAGATCGTCTTTTACAAACGAGACGCGAAACTACAGCATTATTACGATGTATTTTACGTGTTTCTATTACTTCTGCATAAAATAGTAATACCAGCAGACAGCGCGAATTATCTTTCTTTCTCTTTCTCTGAGAGCTTTTCCTCGATTTTTCGCTAAAGAATCCAATATTGGACTAAAGAACAAAATTTTAGCTCTTTTTATTTATAATCAACTATGTTTAAGAATTAAATATCATAAAATATGAATATGTTCGAGGAGAATCATCGGCTAAATTCGTTAAAGTTTCAATTATTAAAATCAAGATTGTGATACCTCTCCCCCTACTTCCTCTTCCCATACCTCTCTACTACCGGATGAGTTTTTAATAGTATACTTTTTGTATGAATATAAAATAGGGTATGTGTTGTGTCACAAGTTGCGCTTTGTACAGGAATAAAAGATCAAGCGGCCGGGGATCATTCAATCGATTTTTTTTTTCGTTTTTTTATTGACAAACATGTCCGTTTTTGAGCCACAAAGTAGCAACGATAAACGTACGTTATCTCGATTATTATCGTTGTGTATACGAGAGCGATGCTTTGATTATTATTTTGATGCGGGCTCTTCTTTCGGGCCGTGACGGATAGAGGTATAGCATTATCGGTCGAAAGGCGATATCTCGCAGATGTTTACGAGAGTGGCTTCGTCAAGCAGGTTAGTTGCTCGACGGGTGCTTGACCCAAATCGACAGTCACTTCGACTTGCCACGAGTCGGCCACGGACTGCGCCGCTGGACTTCTCGTCCGAATGGCCGGCTGTTTATTTCACTTGCCCCCTTTTTCGCGTACGCTCGAGACGTTTCCGATGCGATAAATCCCGGAGCGAGGGCAATAGAAAACGCGCATTGTGGGATGCCCCTTCGACCAATCGCGCAAATTTCCAGCGGTAGATAATGGAGTTCGGACTAAAAAGAATGGCGGTTGTTCGACAGTCGAGGAATGAATAGTTCTCGAGCTGTCAGCGATTGAAAATTACGGTCGGACGAATAGAATCTTAATGGTATGGATGGACTCTCTCGGGAATTAATGAAACCTTAATCTCCACGGCTTTAATTATGAAGAAGAAATTTCATAAAAAATGACAATAAGAGCGGGACAACCGTAAAAAAGAAAAATTATTATGTAATAACGTAGAACGTAGTAATTAACGATCATACCCTCATGTAAAATGTACGTACCTATGTTTTAAAATTCTAGAAATGATAGCCTCTCTTCTCAAGCTTTCCTCGAGAGAAAGGAAAATCAATCTCGAGTTCGTTGCAACATTTAGATGTGAATCATACTGTGTGCCTGGGACATTCTGTATAGAGAAAACAACTAGAGCGAGACAATTACAAGTTTCGCGAACTCGGGCAAGAATGGGAGAGAAGCACCTAATTATCTTAAATTACTTCGTGGTATCCGCTTTCTGACCCGTAGCGGCAAGTTTTGATAATAAAGCGGGCGCGGGGAAAATGAAACCGCACGTTTCTCGTTTCGCGAAGTCTCCGCGGAATGTTCAGTATCGAGAAACATCTATCTATCATTCTGACGACCGATCACTTTGATGATCAACTATTCGGTCGACGACCAGAGGAAGAAGCGCGCGTGCAAGCGCCCGGCAATCTGTGGCGAACGAAGACGATGAAGTATTCAGGACGTGCTGATGGTAATCTCCTTAATTTCGTAACCGCCGTCAGCTGTTTCTAAGATTGCCTCTCGGAGAGATAGAGAGAAAGAGAGAAAAAAAATGGTGGAATAGCGACGGTACGATTTCGTCGAAATATCTTAGAAGGGCAATGGCGTATGTCCGGTCGCTTTTCTTTCCCCAGTGTCAGTGTCAACTGCAGTCAGGATCACCAATATTTCATATTCGTCGCGAGCAAAAAATTCAAACAGATCTCGGAGCTTCCCGTATCGGTACAATGAAGAGTCATCGGTTGAATTACGCAGTTAATTATTATACTGCCTTGTCCTCACATCGGTGGACAATTCATCGTTTAACGAGAGGCCGGATTAAGAAATACGAGAGCGGCCTCGAATGCGGCAAGTTACGGTATATTGTAACCTTTGTGTCTAACGACCCGCCGCCACCACCTGCGAAAAAATCACGATCCCCCCACGACCTCTCCCGAGGGTGGAGTTTCCGCCGAGAGGGATACTCCTCGCCTCGTTCCGCCGCATTCAACTTTAAAGCCGTTTTTCTCGAAAACTCGATTCCACCGAGTACGCCATTGGTATTCCAAGGGGGCTATCCGGTTATCCTCGTCCCTCCGGCTTTTATCCGGGAAGCGACTGGTCTCTCGCACTCTTTCTTTCCCTCTCTCTCTCTCCCTGTCGCTTCTCTCACGCTCTTTCTCTCTCTCTCTCTCTCTCCCTCTGTCCTCTGTCTCGTTTTCTCTCTGGTCGTCGATCCGAGTTCGGAAGCACCAAGTCGCCGCCGCGCGCACACGCTCCTTGTCCGGCCAATAACGGTGACGAGACCCCTCGTTGCGGCTCTTCATCGCGACCGGTCGTACGGAGAGGGAAGTATCCACTTGTCCTGTCACCCCAGCATTAGCTGCATCGCTCGCCGCTATCGTTCGCACGAAAATAAACAATCGCGCGCCGCACTGTTCGCGCCGCACTCTGCGCCGGAGCTAATCCGGGAGAATCTTCCTTCCGCCTCCTCCCGTTCCTTCCTCTCGTCTTCATCGGCCCTTCCCCCCTTCCTCCGATATTACTCGTGATATGCACGTACTTGCAATGTTCTTCTCTTATTATTATTAATCTAGGATAAGTATTAGTGGAAAGGCAATTAAAAGCATGCCACTTTCGTATGACACTTGAAATTTAGCATGGCGTAATCCTTTACGAATGAATGTTGCTCTGTCTGCATATCCAGCTTATGCCGGAACATATTTGTATGTTTCTGCTATGAGGCGTTAAAAGTAAGTACCAAATTTAAAATACAATTATTTTATATATTATACATAAGAGATATTTCCTTCAAAATATATTACTTTCTAATTTATCTAATAATTAAAATTGATAAAACATTAGGTTTTTTTAAAGAAAACACAGTGTATTAAAGTTGTATCATGATCTTTGAGAATTATTTAGCAAACGATGTTTCTCTTTTTCCCCTTTTTTCTGTCCTTCTGCACTATCCATTATCTTTCTCTCCACTTTGCCATTTCTCAATACGACATCTACCA
Organism: Ooceraea biroi; assembly: GCF_003672135.1. NCBI lineage: Eukaryota > Metazoa > Arthropoda > Insecta > Hymenoptera > Formicidae > Ooceraea > Ooceraea biroi. Next base: position 1,308,513 of record NC_039512.1, read on the forward strand.
TCGACAGGATTATGCTATCCGGTGCTGACTCGCGGAAACTCTGCTATCAAACACGAAATTGCATTTACTTTCAGACACTCATGGTAGCTTGTCGTTGGATCCTCAATTGCGCGTCGTCCACGAGAAGATCGACGTCGTCAGCGCCGTCATAAAATCAAATGAAGCGATCGAAATCCCGTTTCCCTTTTCGCATTCCCTCTCGTTTCTAACCGCGATGTATACGCGGCATCAAAAATGTCTAGTCGCGTTGCATCAATCTTCAGTGTACTCGAGGGGAAATTGAATTTCGAGGTTGTATAGCCACGAGGTAATAAATTTATGTTTTAACTTTGGTGTATACTAATTTCAGTCTGCTAATTAGCTAATTTTTAATGCATAATTTTCTAGTGATCATATATACAAAATGAGATGACGGCTAAATAAAAAAATTATCAAGTTTTGAGATTGAAAATCATATCTAGCTCCTAGCTAGTCGAGACTAATCCACATTCGGAACATAAATTAGTGAATTAGTACCTATTATTTATAGCACTTTAAAGCTAAGATATGAGTGAAATAAAGTAAAACACGATAAAGAAGAAGAAGAAGAAGTCTGATGGCAGCAAACGCGGTCTGGCAATGAGCGAGGAAAACCGAAGCGATCGAGGAGGAACTCGAACAAAGCGGCAGGTCAGAAATCGTTGCGGTCCTAACGGGAAATTAATACATCGCGCTCGCAGTTCGTATTTCTCCGCGTCGCGCGCGGCGTCGTCATGAATATAAAGCCGACGGGGTGGAATCCAACGACGACTGCGACGACACGCGGACGTCGGCGACGAGGACCAGCTCCGGCAGGCGCGCCGCTGGCTGCTATAACGAACGAGTCTCTTCTGCCGAGTGGAATACAAACGGCGCATTGACTCCATCCCCTGCCCTCACCCCCGGGTTCCTCGCCACCCGGCACGTGCAGACACATTCGCGAGGGCTGGATTCGGATTCGCCCCCCGAAATGAGAGTCTGCTTCAACGCGGCGAACGTGTCCGTCGTTATATACCCGCTTCCCTTTTTCGCCGCTATCCCCCTCGCGTTCCTCTCGATCATCCTCGCTGTCCTCGCTCGCTCCGACCTCGTCTCTCCCTCGCGCGCGTTCATCGTCCGCGCGAGAGGCACGTTCTCCCGGCGCGAGCGAGTACGCGCGGAAGCGAGCGGGCGATCAGCATCACCCGACTGCGCCCGCTTCCTGGCGGGAGAATGTACGCGCGCGCGACATAATGCGTGCTGCCTCGTACACATACGCACCGCACCCCAATGATGACCAGCGTGCCGTGAAGAGGGCATCGGCCGCGATGATTTTTTAATCGCACGGCGCACGCTGGTCACCCCATATGAAAAGCGATGCTACGAGGCTCACAGTGTTTTCATCGCAGCGCTGCCCACCCTTGTGATTCCCGCCCTTGAATTCGCAGTTTTATTCTTGCTCGTTCGGGGTTGTATTGTGGGGTTGTAACGGTTTAATGTAGTTTGTTAGTCACCTGCAAATCATACGAAACATTGAGCAAACGCCGCGAAAAATGAAAGGAACATGTAATAATGTGTATACTTGTGTACTTAATGTAATAAACGAACGTTCTCGCATGTAGCACAGTAAATAAAAAGATATTGTTTCGCTGGAAAATTGTCTTTTCTTTTACCTTGAAGTTATTTCACTTCCTTTTACGAAGGCAATCCCGAGCTCCGATGTGTAATCCGGTGTGGGCTTTAGAACGCTAGAAACATGAGAAACGAAAAATATTAAAGTAGCGGAGAATAAGAGAGGGATAGAAAAGCAGAAGCCGGGAAGCGAGAAAGCGAGAGATGAGAATTAATGGGGGAGGACCGAAGGATTCCATGTTCGCTGGCTGTTTCCCGTTCGAGAAATCGTGTACGAGACGTTTCGGAAATCCAGAGATTAGTGCCGCGAGCGACGAGAGGATAACTCTTGGAGCAATTTGTCCGTACTTAAGACTCGCTGTTGGTTGGTCCGCGAGATAAAAGAGGGAAGCTGGCATCATTAAATGTAACCAAGTGCAGCGATGGCGCGATGGCGACATAAGAAATACATCAGGAGTCAGGCGGAATGTCCTTATCCTCGGAGTGATGCACATTCGGTTCGGAGTATCATACTGATGTCTGGGAAAATGAAAAACGAGTCGGCCCTTCGAAGGATCCCCATACGGGACAGCGACGATAGGAGATTGGAATGCGACGCGTGCAGCGCGTCTAAATGCTACAGCGTCTTTCAGCCGGGCGGCGCTTTCTCTTTGCCTCGATGAGACTCGTGTTACACTCGTGAAGGATGTTCGCTTTGACGACTTTGAGAACTTATACTGCCGTACGTCAATTAACAGGAGTAATCGTGTACGATGGAGTATGCTCTTCTTTCACTGACTTGAAGAGAGAAAACAATTCTTCCTGTTAGTGAGTAAGCGCGGATATAATAGTATCTATCATAATAAATTTGATTAAGTTAATTTAATTAATTATTGAGGAATTACGAATGATTTATTTTAATTAAATACGGTATTTCCAACAATTACGTGTTATTTTGTCCGATTATAATATTTGATTATTTTCTATTGAATTTAGAGCTATACCTACATTTTTTCTTCATAACTCTCTTTATATATTTCATTATCTACGAAAAAATAAATGCAGGATGTCCTTTTCTGATTTCTTTAATTTTTTAAAATAATGTTCGTTGTATATTTATTTTTCCTGCATGCAGTTCTATAATTTTATTTGCATAATTCAGATGGACGTGGCTTAATTAATAAACGGAAGCGGATAATCACGCGAAACACTCTCCACGTCTAGCGACCACTCATCGCACGACGTTGACTGACATCCATCGATAATGATTACCGCAGGTATGCGTACAAATATCGAAATTGCTCGCGCGCACTCGTACCGTATCCACTCGCGGTGATTTCCTCGCACATGCCAGCCGCCCGGCATTCGATTCGATTTAGCGAACGTGCACAGGGCGAGCGCACCAGGATGTAGTCCATAATCGCTTCCTCTGCTTAGCCGGCCGATTGGGTGGTAGTGGTCGAGGGGTCGCTCCCGTTGTACGTATCCGCCGCGCGTGTACACAACGGGGGATACGATCGATTCCGCCGATCAATGTTCCCTAATACAGGGTGTTTGGTAATTGCTGCTAGCGGTAGCGACGGTGCAATCTCAGATGGAACAAATATCCGAGGAGTAATCTTGGATAGTTCGGCCGGATCTCTCAAGATACTTGTTAATACCTTCGTTATCGGATTCCGCGCGAAGACACGTTCCGCGTTGGAGTGGATTAATCTGAAGCATGTAACAATGAGAAACGTATAATGTTCAGCTGCGACGTAGACAAAGTAGAACGACCTAACATACATACCTATGTCCTGCATTGCACGGATAAAATACAAGCACAGCTAAATACGTAAAACATTTTATGTTTGCCAAGGACTTTGCGGGTGCAAGGCTCTTCGTGTGCGTTGCGTCTCGCGTGAATAACAGCTTCGCTAGAACACGAATTTATGCGCTTACATTAAATGACCGCCCGAGGTCCTAAGGAAAAACGCGTAAGGACCTTGTGTGAGGGACTACCGCGTTCGAATTAAACGAATTAAGCCTCCGCGTGTGCGAGGAACTTGCACAAGACCAACGGACGAGAGTGCGCTAGATGAGAATTCACACGGATCCTGGCCTGAGGCATCACGCTACCTTTTGGGACCGCTTCTAATTAATAGTTACCGAGGGACAAGTCGGCGGGATATTACCCTGTCCCGAGATATGACGAACCAATCCTCCGATGATAGATACTGCCGCTACAGATATGTCATCAAATAGGACAAGAGAATTTTTTACGTTTAATTTTTAACGCGAAAATGTGAGATGAAATATATCCCGTCTGTGACAACGAGAGGGAGAGAAAATTTATAGAATTCGATATTTGAAGCTTTAATTTTTACAGCTAGATATGGTAAACATATGTCCGAAAATGTGTGAGAAAGAGAGAGAAAAATGTACGGATAAAAATTGTTTAATTAAAATTTTAGGAATTTACATAGGAAGAATATGTTGAACGTGTCACGGAGACGAGTTCATCACTTGCGAGTTAAACGAATGCAACGAATATCTTTCTCATCGTATCATCTCGTTGATTTATCCTTCTCTCCTGTATGAGAGGGTGAAACGCTATGATTCGATGAAACTCACCAGAGATAGACTGACGGTCGAGAGACTGTTCCTTATTTAGAATTTGCACGATCGAAGCCGAGACTGTACGGAGACTATAAGCGATTGCAGCATTTCTAATTCATCGCGCCGTTCCATATCGGGAATCATGCGAACAACAGAGGAAGATAAATTGACAATAATTTCTCTCTATTGAATCGAACTCGGTTTAAAGGTTGATTTTATATTCGGTCGAACAAAAGAAGAAATACTCGTTTTTACCGATTCCTCATTTAGCAATCAGCTCCGAGTTAAATAACCTACATTAATTTTTATTTCGATACTCTTGCTAATTTGTAAATTAAATAATTGTTACGCACTATTAAATAATTATTAATATAATTAAAGAGATAAAACTTTTTTGGAGGAATTCCTTGGAATTTATGTCTCTACTTATTTCGTATAAAAAATTCTAATTCTAATTCGCAAAATATTTCTGTGCTCTGTAATGTAGTAAATTATTTAAGGGCACCTGGAGTATGCCATGATATTTTTAATCTAGAAAAGTGCATTTTCGTATGCGTTGCCAACTGATTTTCAGGTTAAACAGTAAGAAACAAAGCTTGCAAATATTAACGATTCAATTCTTATCTTCGTATGAAATTTCTTTTGGGGTAATATCAAACTTTTATTAAAATTGTCATAATTTAATGAATTTAATAACAAACCTTATATAAAATTATAAGAATCTTTTATGTGAACAAATTCATTTGAAAATAGGTGCGTTTAATGTCTGTACACTCTTGTTTATATAATGCCGAATTAATTATCACAGATGAAACATATATCGTAAAGAAGGAAAATTTTTCGGAACTTAAAAATTGTCTACTATTGTTCGTTAATAATTCTTTTCTTCTTTCGTTTCGCAAAACTGTTATCATTGACATGACATTTTCCTAGAAATAATTTAACATATTTTAATTATCTATATAACTTATTCGTAAAATAACTCCTTCGCGCTTTTTCACAATGTGCGATTTAGTGTGGAAAAGTACAGTGTCGATTTCGCGAGGGTATCATACGGACAATAATACGCGGGCAATAAAAAGGACTCTTCTGTCAAGACATTCATCGATGGGATACGGCGGAACGAACGTATCAGCATTCGCAGCCACCGCATTCGCTGCGGCCCAGCAGCAAAAAATAACAATCTCCCTCGGATGTTAAAGCCGTTTACGCGCGTACGTACCGACGCGCGAACGAAAACGGAATCCTCCGGCGTGTAATCCGAGTGGATAATGGACATCGAACGGAGGGGGAAAGGGGGAGGAAAATAAAAAGAGGCTGCATTCCGTCTCTCTTTCTCTCCTTGTGTCGTGACGGCCAAAACCGCCCGCGGGGGTGGCAGATAGGTGGTGAGCGCGCAGCGAGCGGCAAGCCCAAAGGACGAAGCGCAGGGGGCGCGAATCAGTGCGAATGGAAGTGGACGTTAGGTCGACCGATCGCATCCTACACGCGCGCGTCCAGGCGCGCCAGTGGTATAGTGGAGTCCGCGCGGCGCGCGGCGGCACGAAGACGTACGAGCACCACGCCGAGCGTTGCCGAAGCGACGAACCCTCCGTCCTCTCGGCGGAACGTTCGCCCCACCACATCCAGTCGTACCGCGAGTGCCACGCCGTGTGCTTCGTATGCGCATGTTATCCCCGTACGTTTTTCCTTCGTAACGACGACGTTTCGAGGGTCGGGAACGCAAGAACGTACGCTCGTTTCGTTACGCGGCGCTCGCCGATATATCTCACCGTTTCTTTCCCTTCTGCCCGCGTTGCGAGATTTGTCTTTCGTCTTCGGAATTTTTGGCGAAAGCCGCCAGCGACCGCCCTGAAGTTCGCCGCCGTCGTAACTGTCGGTCGTAGGGGACGGCGTGCTGTCTTCAGTTCGAACTGTATCGCGTCGACGAAGCAAGGAGGAGCGACAGTAAGTCAAAGAATAGGGGAACGGGGCGCGTTTTTCGCGGAGCAGCGGAGCATACGAAGCCGACAATCGAGAAGCTGCTGATCGGCTGTCACCAGCCGATTTTCCCGATCGCGTGTGGAAAGTGCGCGAGAACGCGCGACGGCACCGGCAACGGTACGCGCGGCCGTACCGTACTGAACGTTGCCGCGGAACGTGTGCGAGCGGACGCACGACGCAGTTTCGATTCTCGAACGGGACGGTCACGCCGATTGTCGTCGCATCGTCGTCGCCGTCATCGTCCTCGTCCTCGTCCTGAATCCTCGACACCGCGGAGTGGCGATCCACCCCGCGAGGTTCAGGTGCGGCGACGAGCGGGAAGGAGCAGAGGCGGCGCGATAACGAGGCGAGTGGCCGCGCGCGCGAGATGCATTCCAGATGGACAATGACGCCGCGACGTCTGTAACAGCCGTCGCTGACGTCGCCGTCACCGCGTATCGCCGTCACATCATCGTCCATCGTCGTTGTTTGTCACGCGAGTCGTCCACCACCACCACCACCACCATCGCCGCCGCCGCGATCACGCGCGTCGACGGTGTATCGACGAGTGTCGCGCGGGTTATGACGCGCCGCGCCGCTTAGGGACGCTTCTCCAAGGGCGCGTACCGAAACCGCCGGCGAGTCCGGAGAGGAGTGCGTGAAGTCGTGCGTGCGTGCGTGCGTGCGTGCGTGCGTACGTGATGGAGACCGACCCGGCCGCCGAGTCCTGGTCGTCGGGCCCGGCGACGGGTGAGAGATCGTCCTGCCTGGAGGCGTCGATGCCGCGAAAATTCCGCGACGGGACCCGCTGCGCGGGGACCGTCAGCCTGAATTGGGCGATGTGCGCCCTCTGCCTGGTCAGCCTCACCGTGTCCGGCGTGCTCTTCTACCGCGAGCTCAGCCTGGAGTCCAGGATCGCCAATCTGGAGGCCCGCTGCCAGCGCGTCCAGGAGTCCTCGCCGGATGTCCTTGTGCAGAGGCTGAAGCGGGAGGTGCAGGAGCAGCTGCAGCAGCAACGGCTCGCGCCAGCTGAGCCTGGTGCCCTTTTCAGGCCCAAACGCGAACTCTCCGAGTGCAACTGTCCACCAGGTGAGTCCCTGCAGAAAATCATTCGAACGTCTTGAGACACGCGTTGATACCTCGTTGACAGAGTTGACGTTTTGCTGACAGCACGGTCGTCATGGCATCGACGATTCGACGCGATCGGAAATGCTTGTTATTTCTCGATGAGCGCAATTACGTATGTAATCATGAAATTTCGATTGCTACACTCTGTGAATTATACAGCGTGTAACCTACAAGTCATTGCGAATTTATGGTCAGTGCTCCAATAAGCGAGACAGTCGCGTCCAGTTCTTAATCCATCGGATTATTCCTTGAAAATGATTACGAATATACATATACGCGTATATTCATAGAATTCCGCAATTGTGGTACCATGGATTGCACAAGGTATTACGAAATGCAATTTACATGCAATTTATAAATTGCAAATTCACTTCATGTGATTACAATTGCCCGTCGAATTTCACGCATCATTTACCCGAAAATCGTTATAATACATATTAGAAAGCAACTAATTTTTAATAATATGCACATTGCATATATATAAATGCCAAGAAATATATGATCGTTAAATCAGAAACTATTTCCTCGCGAAAATAATTATGACTATTCACAGAGTACGGAGTTTAAAAGATATGCAAATTATTATAATGTCTTTATTCGAAAACGCTCAGTGACGATTGGTCATGCCAATTAACCTGTCAGTAAAGTGTCAATCCAAGGCCAGTTGCGTTGTGTGCGGATAATTTACGGCACAACTCCAGAATTGTGGAAGCGTCCGTAAAATACGAGGCTGTCGTTGTTCCGCCGAACTTAAATGTGCTGGAACGAATCCTTTTCCCTAACGTATTACCGGCAAGTTCTAAGGATTCTTCCGAACACGAGGAACCTTTATAATCATTAGTTTGATTTTCGTGCGGAAACTCCGCAAAAGGAACAGTCACGTTCTGAGTTTGTGGTTAATTGCCGATGAAATGGCATAATCTTGTCGATCGTAAGGACAAGTTAAAGAAAGCGTGTAGGCGTAAATAAATCCGTTACGTTTCCCAGCCATTTGATACCTCTTTCAGTCGCAACATATGTTACCACATATACTCGCGCGATAAACAAATTAATATTGGCGGAATTGCAAGATTTTTACGTTTCGTGCAGTTTTCTCTTTGACTGCAATTCAGGAATATGTATGAAGCAAGTTTGAAGGAGAAAAACATTACTAGCACACTCTCATTCGAGCGCGAGACTATGCTTGGTTATCAAATTGCAAAACGCGGAAATCGAAAGGGAGACATACTCTGAAAATACTTGGAGAAGTACCATGATCTCTCAACATCGTGCGTTTACATTTTCGTCGCAACGCTCGTAATTCCCCGTTGGCTGCTCGACATTCGCGCAAAGCGCGTCGCGCCTTCCGTTTGAAACTCCATCCTGTCTAGTGATTCTCCGCAAATTTCCGTTTCCGCACTTCCCGCGGCTCGTTTTTCTTGATTTTCATTCACAAGATAAAACGAGATGAGAAAAGAGGAAAAGGGGCAAAGAAACGCGAAAGGGACGGCTGCAGTCGCAAGCTGAGTGTCTCGCGACACCATAAAATGCAGAAAAAATATTTGCTACGAGAAGGTCGCGGTGGTGATTGCTAAATCTTGTTCCTGGCGATAGGTTGGTTTCGGGATTAAGCCCTCTCGTGTCATTCGGGTCGGGTGTCGAGCGACTGTCGTCGTGCACTTTGAAATGAATACGATGACAACGACGAGGACAGGGCGCACCTTCTTGGTGCTCTTATCTCGCTCGTCGGCATTCCATTAGCAAGTCGAAGATCGCGGCACGGAGATACGTCTCATGATCATCGTCGATCATCGTCAATCGACTAATGAATACACGGCCGACGAGAAGGGGGACCGTTTGCGTGCCGACTCGGGGTGAAATCGACGTGGCTTTGTGCGCGAGGCTTCTTCCTGTCATTAAGACAGATGCGCGATTGCCTCATTGTAGCTTTCATCAAGTCGCACTCGTCATGGCTCAATAGCTGTTACGGTGATCGCGCTGTGTACTCGTGTCACGATGATCTCGCATATATGTTGTTAAATGCGAGAGAATACTAGAGCGATAAAAAGGTGCTGCGCCTGCAAATGCCTGTTTGTTTGGCTTTATATGTAAATGTAACTGCGTTTATTTTTTACTACATACATAAATCGTTTACGTTTTGACAATGTTTTCGTATGTTACTGACGTTTGACGGCAACACGCAAAGTTTAATGCACAAATAAATGCTGAAATAAAAGACTGCACGAATTTTTATCATTTGTTAATATCGAAGTGCGCGGAGGTACGTACGTGTAAATATACGGTGAAATCTAAAACGGAGCGTATTTTTGAATGCAGGTATTTTTCATAGAAACGCTTGATTTGACGAAAGTAAACACGAGAAGAAATATTTCGCAATTTAATCAGCTCTTCGTGCGAGAGCGATCGCTTTACGACGAACGGGCTTTACTGAAAACGGGAAGAAAATCCTTGCGTTTTAGAGCCGAAACTTGCAACTATCGCGAAACTATCAAATTCGCCGAGCGAAGCGAACTTACGAGCAATAAACGCAACTTCGTCCTTTCGCGCTTCCCCCGTGTTTGCGTGAAGCGAGTCATGTATATAGCCCGCGCATCATTAAGAGCCACTTTAAACATAGCGATGCAATTCACTGTCCTTCACGAAATCGCGATTTTCCAAGCGCGCGCTGGGAAATATCGACCCCCCTTTCATACGCAGCCGCGCACGAAAAGGCATCCGCAGGAGCAGGTAGCTCGCTAATTGCAATAATTACTCCATTGTCGGACGCCGAGTCCGAGGTAGAAACTATTTTCCGGCGTAGTACGGCTGGGACGGAAACGGAAGCGCCGTACACGAGGGAAGCGCCGGATTAATTCTGCGCTTCGTTCCTGCTAGCAACCCGTCCGCTCATCCGCTCGCCCGCTCGCCCGCTCGCCCATCGCTATCTCGCCGACTCCTCGCCTTTTTTTTGTTTTTTCTTCCTTTCTTTTTTTGTTAGGTCGGTAGCCGTACCTTTCCCTTATCGCGCGTCCTCGGCGCGACAAGCAACAAAGGGAAAGAGAGGAAGAGAGAGAGAGAGAGAGAAGTTCTCCGGCTCCCGTGACTCTCGTGGCGTCCCGAAATTGAGACGTGCGAGCTGACGCACTGGCATCATAAATCTTTGCCCTCCCTCGTAGTGAGGGCGGCCCGGTATCTATACCGCGTCCCTCGCGTGCGTCAACCCTCCTGCCCCTTCTGGTCCCGGTCGACTTTGTCTACGTACGAACTTGCACGAGTAGAAGTCCGCTTGGGCAACCGCGAATTCCGACGTGCGGACGAAATCACCGAACTTTCGACGGGGTCGAATCGGGGGAAATAAAATCTCCACGAGCACGGAGATTTATTTATGACGTTTCACTCGTGCGAGAGCGGTACGCTGACCGCGGCGTAAAGTTAGCCGAAACGCGAGCGTTTTATCATTAGAGATTTTCCTGGCGCGCAATGCGATTTAGTTTGTGTAAAATGGCGCGCGAAATTACGCGGAAATACTGTTATTGAAGTTTCATCATGCCGGATGACCGAATGATTATGCCGCTGAAATACCGCGATCGCTTGCGAACCGTGAACGTTATGTAACGTGAAATGTAACGGCGAGCGCCATTAACTGTCCTAATACGCGGCTTCGATTTTATATGACGACAGTAATAGTCGGCAAAGCCCGAACTTTCGCGGACTGAGCTTTTTCGGAAGCGCACTTATCGTCGATTCCACTCCACGTTGTCGACCGTTTACCTACTACGCTATCACAAGGCGGACGCGGTAATGCGATTGGCCGTGTGACAAACGATCCGTGGTCGGACCATCGCGATCAAATTGTCAGGGCGAATGGGGCGAATGGAGCGAATGGAGGAAAGACGTATCCCCGTGGAAAGGACACGTCGGTAAGAAACGACGCGCTACCGAACGACGCCACATACTTTTCGTTATATCCGGACGTTTTTCCACGCCTCGGGGAAACCGATGGACGTCCAAGGAGGCTTCGCATCTCTCCCTCGGTTCGCCACGGTGGTACGCATAGTCGGAGGGGATTTCTGCCGTTAATTCGCTCCATTTGAAATCAAATCGAAAGCTATTCCGCAGATAGATTACCTTCGTATGTAGCTCGCACGCTCGAAAGAACGTTGAATGGAAGGGAATAGGATCGTTAGAACAAACAGCGTGACGCTTTGTCCTGCTCGATGCAGAGATGGAGCGATCTTGTTGCATTTCTTGGAACAAAGCAGAGGATTTAAATCTTGCTCTTCGAATTTATCGTGAACGAAGAGTATTTGTTAAATCCAGGTCACGTAACTTTTTCCCGTTAAAAATCGATTTGATCAATTAAGAGAAGTAGTATCGACGTACGCTTAAGAAATTGAAGTGAAAGGCAGGTTTGTGTGAATACAGTAATCCTTCTGAGAATCAGTCAAGAGAAGTTTCCATTCTACGTGAAAGTATTGATGGCTATTAAATTTAATGCATTGCTGACGTAATCGAATGCCAATCTTCTCTGTTTTTCACTTCTACTTTCGCAGCATTTTAATTTCTGATATTAAACATTTTATAAACGACTGTCACGTTAAAATTGCACGAACGTAAAACGATCCAAGTGGAGTTTGAAGAAGAAAGATTCCAAAAACAATTTTCTATCGACATCGTCAAAATTTTAATCGCTTGTAAGAAAAAGCCATCAATATCTTATTATTAAACAGCCGTCCTCGCTCACCCTCCGATATCCAAAGTTTAATCGAGATGTGCGATTTCTGGAATATCATAAATGTATTCACAAAGGCAAGCTGGTACATTTCGAATGTCGTAATTCCTCGTAATGTATACATGTTACGTAATAGATGCGTGGTACCATGCGTGTGTCACGGATAAAGTGAAGCGAGGGAATCTACGGGGTTGTACGTGGAAAGATCAAGGTCGATTAGCCGATAGCTCGTTCTCGGATGTCCCAGGAAATTGATGGCCGTTCGCAAACTACGTCGATGAAACGCCTACTCCAGTTCATGCATGCACTTTCAGCCTCTCTCTCTTTACCTCTCTCTCTCTCTCTCTCTCTCTCTGTCTCTTCCTCTCTCCCCACTTTCAACCAAATTGCCATCTATCTCGGTAGATGCACGGGAAGGTAGAGAATGATGCATTGTCCCAACGGTGTACAGGTAGCGTGCGCCACAACCAGCCACTAGGAATATGGACGTCTTCCTGCAGCTTACCCTAATAGAAATTAAACTTGCAGTATCTCTCGCTGACCGGAGGTCTTCGAACCGTTTATCATAGAAAACGTGACGTGAAATTATGGTTCCTTGAGGGAAGCAGCGGAGGCAGCGCGAGAAAACTCTTCTCCATTGTATCTATGCCTGGGAGATACGGACGTACAGTGAAGTTGTAAAATCGTTGGGTAAATAAAACGAGTACTCGGTATGTAATTACTTGAAACAGGTGCAGCATTACAATGACAAACGATGAAACGGCTCGCCAACTTTCGCAGCGGCCGATATAAATTATCGTCCTTCGATGAAGTCGGAGTCGATTTTTTTTCTCAACAAGAAAATGCACGATTTACAGTTCTCGAATTAAAAGCGATCACTGAATTAAACTTCTTTCGAGGGAGAAGAATGGATAGCGCGCACTTATCCCTCGATTGCATTCAGACCATTACTTCACCTCGCCGGAATCTTAAATTTTGCGGCTTAATTGGAAAGACTTTCCGCGTCGTGGATTAAATGACATTTTTCCGTGGAGAAGAATTTTACTCAAAATTGATCAGAGAGAATTCGTGATGGGAGCCGAGAGGAGGAATGTCGATAGTCGCACAACCCTGTTCACCTTCGTATTTTACGTAAATATGTCGCGATGCCGCGCATGGCAGCCGGAGGTACGTATCGCCCCTCGTACCCTGCGAAGAAAGCGTCTCACCCCCCTCGAAGAATGGATGCGCGCATGAACGTGCACTGTGTGCGGATCACCGTCGCGGCGCGCCGCGACGGTAAGGAAGCGCAGTGAGGACGCGGGGTCGACTTTCGAAAAATTGATGAGCTCCGGCAACTTCCGTCGTGGAGAGGCGGGGACGTTTCCTTCCGCCTGGATGCGGATAAGCGACCCGTCGTGTGGCCGTTTAGAGCCAAATTGCCGACTACCACTACCGGAAGTACATTTCGCGTCGCGGTAAGGATAGAGGCACTGTATATGTATACGTACGCTCACGTGGATGGAGGATTATGGGGGGCAGAGCTACGGAGTGCGTCGAGAAACTTTTAATGTTATATGTCAGCGCAGGGTTTATAATGCGCGTCGCTCCTGCCGGAAGTACCATGCTCTTTCGTAAAATTCCTCGGCCATCGATTATTGAAGTTTATGCGGTATAGGAAACTACCGGTACTATACATAGAAAATTTGAATTGTATTCATGGAAACTGACGCAATCTCAGGACAATCGTAAAAGTTAACTAAAAAGTTAAAATCTAACGTTAAACGCGAGTAAAGTTAATTGATGGTGACTTGTATTCGCGATTGCAAACTCTTGTTTATTCGTTGTGTAATTTTGTGTCGTTCTTTTTGAAACTTCTTTCTTCTCTTTTCTAGTATTTGTAATGTTACCATTGCAAAAGAAACTAGAAAAGATGGTTGTATCGTATTAGCTTTTTCCTGGCCAAATTGCACTGTAGTTTCTAACCGAGTTTTGCTTCTACCACAGAGTTTATAGTTGTTCGACATTAGCTTTTATTTTTCCGTACATGTCGCTCGTGTCTCTCGTGTCCTCTCTTGCGCTTCACGTCCATAAAGAAATCGTCTGTGCATTTATCTCGTTTTATTTATTCGAGGAACGTTGTTCGGGGAAAAAGCTCGGGGGAATAAGTGGCACGTACTTGCATGTTATGCATGACACGATACTCGAACGAACTTTACAATTTGCGGACTTGTTTCTTGCTTACGTTGCGAACTCTCCGCATCGTGATCGAATTACCGTCACCTTTAATCCGCAATGAGCTCGGCGATGCTGCTAGGCGAGGTGACACGTCGCGGTGGGAAACCTTCTATCGGCGGAACTGCAACAAATTGAATTCCGCGTTTGGCAACGCGAGAGCGGTATGTACGTTGGCTTGCGAAAGTTGGCGCGCGTCGGCAGACGGGTTGACGCGATTTACGATTGGCACACGTGTGTCAGAGCCGACTGGAAGTTTACGCCGACGCTCGCACCATCCAACGAAACTTATTACTACCCCCGATCGCCCGCGCACATCCAAAGGCTACCCTTGTTTTGCGAGAGTTCCGGGCGTACATTGCTTTTACCGGCACCCTTGCTTTCCTTTTTTCGCTGACGTTCCTGGCCGAAACGTGTCCGAGTTCGAAGGTCGCGATCGATTCGCAAGCGGGGTGTGTCTCTCCCGCGAGCTTGCACCACACATCGATAGATTTACGAGTCATCGTTAACTATTTGGATGATGAGAAACAAACGCTGTCTCTTTGAAATATACTAGCAGAAGGCTCGCAGTCGAATTGCGCGGATGAGGCGTCTCTAATGTGTGAAATAGCGAAATTAAAGATTTTTATTGCGACAGTTAGAGATGTGATAGTATTGCGACATGATCGATTGTTCGAGTCTTTCGAAGATAGTGATTGACGGCAAATAAAGAAGAAAGAAAGAAAGAACTCTATTTTATCGCATTTTATCGTTTCAATTTCTCGAGAGATTTTAGACGAAACTTTTTTTCTCGTTTAATTTCAAATATCATGGAACAGCAATTATACTTACTGATATATTTAAAAATTAAAAACTTGTATCTGACATTGCTCTGCGAGCTAAAAAAAGCCTTAAAACCTATATGTAAGAATATTGTTTTTTACTGTCACATATTTTTTAAGATACCTTGTGATTAGTTATGCTAGAAGAGAAACTACAGAGGTGCCTATATGGCAGAGAAAAATGCGGTAATTGGATGGTGGATATGTCAAAGCGTATGTCAGTTTGAGAATATGCTTCTGTAGCTGGCGTGTACAGATGGATGGGCTTTTACCGAATTAACAGTCCCGATAAATTCCAGAGTGAACGATAAATAACACTCCGAATCGTTCGACGCGACGAGCAAATTCCTGCTGCAACGTGGAATTCGTCTCCGAACCGATTGGTACTACCGTTTCTCGTATCGACAACTCCGGTTAACGGACGGCCTCCGATTAACCCGGCTCCGGTTAACTAATGACATCATTGGAAACGAGCTCCCGTTTCTCCTTCCGTCCATTCCGCGGATCCCGCCGGGATTTTACGACGGCTGCACGCGAGTCGGTGAAAGAAATAATATATGTGCGTCAAGAATTTTACGATTGCAATTAATTTTAATACCACGCCGCGCTGCACCTCGCATGCATGCCTCTCTCTCTCGTTACAGAAACACGTGGAAGCTTCGTACCTTATCGCTTTGTACCTTATCGCTTTGTACAATTATTTCAAACGCGCCGTTCTTGTTTGAACAACGCTACCGCCATCCAAATATACGTATAAAATCCATGACCAAAACTGGGTCGAAATCGACTCAGCGAACGAAACTCCAATATCTGTTATTACTGAAGTTCTACTCGCGACAGTTATAAATGCGGCATAAAGTCAGAAAATAGTTCGTGTATGATATTGTACATGTTTTGAATGCAACGTTTATTTTAAATATAATCATATTTATCATACAATTGCATTTATATTTATTTGAGACATTTATGAAATAAATTTGTGTATGACTTCCACGAAAATTGTATAAAAATCAAACATGAGTTTTTTCGAAAATGTAAAGATTAATTTCGTTGCTATATAACATAAAAGTCGTCATACATTTGCTGTTTGCAAGTTCAACACGATGCATTGCTATCATCTTTTCCAATTAATCTTCTACACACGTGAGGCATCTAATTTTTTGTATTTCTATTTATTTATATCCGTCTAATTATTTTAATAATGTTACTGAAATATTTTTAGATTATAATGCAACTTGGTTTACTTGGTTTGAAATTTACAAAGACTTGCTATTTGGAAGAGAATGTATATATTTCGAGAATTAAATAAAAAAAAATTAAAGTTCAACTTTGACCGATCGCTCGGGGAATAAGAAGTGCTGCATCAACTGGAACATCTCTTAAACTATTCAGTGAGCTAAGTTCGGAATGACCTACTTTATGTTAACAGTGCAATTTTTACTACAATGAGATGAGTTTCTTGATCTTTTATACTCAATTTGATAATAGAATTATCCAGATAATAGTTAAATCGTTATAAAACTTTATTATTTTATATACATCTCGGAAGAAATATATAGAAATATAGAAAATAATACTCCGTAAATTTATAACGAATACTTTATAAAAAATACAAAAAAGAATATAAAGATACATTCTTATATTTATTACAATGATAAAGAATGTATTTTGAAAGTTCATAAAAATATAGATAATTAAAGCTAGAATTAAAGTATTGGTTTCGCTCCCAGGTTATACTTGACCTATTAAACATAACTTTATATTATCTTAATACTGTATATCTATAATTATATCAACTATATTTCATTTTTCTTCATTAAATATCTGATGGTACATCTCATACATTATTTCATCAGGTATACGCCACTACGAGATAAATGGTACTGCGAATTCTAAAGGAGAATAGAGACTATCTATACAAGTGCGAATCATACTTCAGCTAACTAAATGTAAATCATATGCGCATGACAATGTACATCGTAACGTAACTTGCACACATTCCGCATTTATCTGGAGAATAAATTGCGTTTAACCATACGGTTAATGCCACGCTGTGTCTCGACTAGCTCGTATGCGAGTTTCCGTGTGTGTCTTCTCCGCGCCTACGGCATCGTGTAAGAATAAAGATCATGACAATGGCAAACGAAAGGTTAACAAGCTCTCCTCCACCTCCTCCTCTCTCTCTCTCTCTTTCTCATAATTCGATGAACGAGGATTTTCCATCATTTTCCAAACTGTCGACGACTCCGGTTAACCTGTTCGTTAGTTCGTTAGTTGATTCCGACCGTTCTGTGTGCGCCGTTGCTCTTTTGGCTTACAAGCGGGTTTAAACCGAGCCCGCGTGGCCTCGATTGAACCGCGCTTCTCCATTGGGTCAGTTTGAGGTCGACCGTCGTTCGCCAGGATGCACTTGCTGTGATTCCGTTCGCGCATTACAAAGGGACAGACCTGCTCGTGTTCTTACCGCGAGAGTGGCAAGGAAGGGTGTGGGAAAATGTGCGACATTGCTGTGCGGCAAAGGAAAGGGTCGTAATGCGGTTGTAGGACGGACTGCGAAAATCGAAGGATTGATAGTAACGATGTACTCTCGACATCGGGTTCGAAGTCGATCGTCTCCTCGGCGAGTGTTGGATCGATCGCCGTCCTTACCTCGCCGCTTCTTGATCATCGACTTTACACGCGGAAAACTCCCGAGGCTAAAATTCAATTACAGTCACGTGCAGTTACGTTTGCCGAAGCTTAATTCGTCAAGCCACTCTGCCCTCGGCGTCGAATCGTTCCTTGATGCATCCATTATTCAGAAAAATCGATTACATTTCCATCGCCAATACACCCCGAACTTTTACGAGATCCACCCTTTATACCTGGTACACCTACCCCACGGAGAAGATAGGGCAAACGGGGAATAAGAAGGCGGCAGGGAGAGAGAGAGGGAGAGAGTAGCTGGGAGGAAATACTTGGCTCGGAAGTCGTTGAATTTGCATGAATCGCGGCCGGTCGTTACGTTTCAATGCCCGCTTGCCTTCCGCTTGCTTAAATGTCGTTTAATTAGTCGGAACGACTGAGGGGTGACGGTATTCGCGTGCAGACGGTACTCATCGGTACTCGCAAGAGCCGCGAACAGGAGTGGTCCATCGCGGATGCAAGCAGTATGCGTGTCCGCGGGGTGAGCGCGCGTCTCTAACGACAATTATGCCACCGCTCGAGCCGATCGGCAGGATCGGTGAGCGGCACGTGCTAACAAGATATCTGACTCGTTTCGCGAACACCGGATAAGAGGAGCACGTAATGAATCCAATAGTATTCGCTCTGCAATTTTCCGCGCGACATTATGCAACGCGCAACTCTTCCGCTTTTTTATCTATAAATTACATTTACATATTCAGGAACAGCATTTCTGATGTCTTTACGTCTTTTTACGTGCGAGTGTGTATTATATAATATTAGGTGTGTGCCAAAGTTTTAGTTTTTTTCCAACGCTCTGATGTAATTATTTAAATTTAAAAAAGGATTGGAATTTCTTCACACATCTAATATATAATAATTAGAATCTTATATTGTTTTTAATATTATATGTTTTATCCGCGTTTTTTAATGTCTTTGCAAAATTTGATATTTTTCCAAAAATATAGGTAGATCCTAATCACAGTATATCCTAAAAATATATGTAATTGATGTATCATACATTTAGAGTTACACGTGATTTTCCTATGGATAGCTATTATTCAAAGTACATAATTGATGTACCGAATGATTTTCTAATTAACCTAAAATTAAGCTGTTTCTATCTGGGCGAAAGCTTTCAGCGATATACAGATTAATTTTTAATGACTTTGCAATTAATCATAAACAGAGTTAAAACGCGCTATTCTGTATCAAATATAAAAATGATACTAATGCTTCGATATCTTCATGTTATGAAATAAAAGTGATGTTGCATCACGTTCCGCACTTGTTTATCATTGGAATGTTACGTACTATTAATTAAAACAATTCTGACGCGAACTAGAAACAGTCAATCTATCCGCGAGAAATAGATTTATTTGCTGGTTAAACGTATCCATAATTAATAATACAATTAAACCGGATTATGCGAGCTTGACTCGCGAATGACGCGAAATAAACGACCTGATAACGAAGCAAAACGGGAATTTGTCGCGATATAAACGACATTTTACCGGGATTCGGGAACTCATTTAGCCCGTAAATTTATTCTCTTTATGCGCGCTTCAAACTCGTGGCAGAACACATTTGTGTGCGAAATCGAAGAGAAATGAATCAATGCGTGTATCGCGACGTAAAATAATAATATCCGTTTGCGTGGAATTTAAATCAGGTGGTGAGAAAGAAAAGTAAAAAATGCGCTTGCCGTGTAACTACCGGCGTAATAACATTGATTAGGCGTTATGTTAGAATCCATCGAAACGAGTATGGATCCTGCGATCAAAGGACGAACGCGTATGAATTTCACAACGACGTATATGCGTGTGCATTGGCATGCATCAAGCGAGCGCGATATAATTAGAGATGAATTGCATGCGAATTTCAGCGAGGAGCATGCGTGATTACTGATGATGTTCCTCTGATCGGACACCGGGGCAGAATGTTATAAATGCATACACGGGGTGTCCCCCAGGAGGAATTTTGATTTAGTGACGCGTTATTTGCGTGCCATGAAACCGGAAAGTCAACTAGATACAAATCCGATATGCATATTTATACGTATTCCATATAAGTTGCGCGCAGAATTATCATTTTCAAGATTTAGGTGTGGAAAAGTTGATGTTTTATTACAAAGACAGGTATTACAAATGGCAGTGGAAGCTAATAGCGAAACTGGTTTTCCCTCCGGTTTATTTTTACCACACGTGCGTGCACGTTGTAGAGCAGACATAACTGGAATTCGGGAGTCAATCACGCAATGCGCGCAATCGAGTTTTAACCTGGCGCAAAGCGAGCCGCAGCGAAAATCGGTCTGTCGCTACGGAATCGCGCAATCAATAAGGTAATGAATCGCGCGCTGTACTTGACGACGCAATAGCTGATGCCCTTTCACGAAAGCGATAATGACGCATCGATGATATTTGTCGGGTACTCTCGTTAATTGCGGCGCGATATCGATCGTATAAAATATAACGTGTACCAGAATCACCAAAATTATTTGCGATAGAATCTTGATAAAGAAACCTTAAATGTTGTTGCGTCACAATTGATCCTAAAAGTGATAATAAAAATCAAGTCTGAATATAGATAAGATTCTATTCTTTTAATTTCCAAGATATTAATATAGAGACTAAAAATTAAAAGAAATTAATTGAAGCATTTTTTTAGAAGAGAGTAATTTTTTCCAACTACTTTTCATAAATTTTTAGAAAAAAATACGTTTAGTTTGATCAAAATCTCTTGTTGTGCAAGAGAAAAGGTGACAATTCTCGAACACCCAGTAGAGATGTAATGTGATACCGATGCGTTGTTTTGCGGTTTATAAAATCGCACGGTGCGTGAACATTATCGCGCATGACAGTCAAATCAGAGTTTAACCAGTGCGGTCACTCTCATGAGCGGTATTTGTCGTTAATTCCGGTGCAGCAATTAGCTCATTTATGACGGCCGCGTATGAAAGCCGAGGCGTAATCGTTCGAGTTACTCGCGGCCAGCGCGTTGTCTCGTGGACCCCTCCAGTGAATGCGTCACTGCCAATTGGGATCTTCCTGACCTTACTAAAGTCAATGCAAGAGTGTGTTTAAAGTCTAAACGATGGCGTAACACACGGTCGCCGGATGTTCTTTGATCCACAAATTGTTTGAATCTAATTTGAGGAGGAGTATATACGTGACGCGTGAGCGTACCTCTGTTTTGCGGAAATGTTCCACATAAAGTCATTTAACCATCTACATTCTACAAAAACAATGTACAGCTAGAGCTAACTGACGGAGAAATTTTATTACCGCTGCTACAACCGTTGTTGATGCTTCCACGGCGAAACGATCCGAAATTTGTTCGCTTCGCGTACTCGCGCTCGCGCCGCCGGCCGTCCCAAAACAATCGTTATTCT
This sequence comes from Ooceraea biroi, assembly GCF_003672135.1. Taxonomy (NCBI): domain Eukaryota; kingdom Metazoa; phylum Arthropoda; class Insecta; order Hymenoptera; family Formicidae; genus Ooceraea; species Ooceraea biroi. The sequence continues at coordinate 1,329,610 of NC_039512.1, forward strand.
TCCGTGTCCGAGAATTGTGCAATTCAGCATCGAAACCCGAGATATACAGGGAGACGTCTCGATTCACTAGAATGGCTGAATCCAAAAGCTCAGCAAATTTCAGCGGCGCGAATTATTATCGGGGTCGGGGAGACAAATGCTTCCTTCGAGCCGCGTTTCCTCTGGTCGGGCGGTATCTAGACGGGCTATCTTTCCACTGTCGGGTAACGCAACCCCGAAGGCATAACAGTTTCCTCGGCGCGATAACGACGAGACGAGACGAGACGGGACGAAGAGAGATGCGGGTCCTGAGGATACACACGATGTTGCGAGCGCTGACAGGACCTAGCGTGCAACAGACCGTCCGTGCAATCGCGCGCTATTCATCGATCATCAGGGACGGCGGATCGTTTCTATGGCTACGCCTCAATCGATCGATCGACCGTTCGACTGGCTATTATACGCATGCCGCGAATCCGTTTCGCGCGCCACGACTATTCCTTCGGGTCTATCAGTGTGGGCGGTGGTGCGATGTCTCGAATGGTATTTAGTACCACAATAAGTGAATGAGCAAAGCATCGAAAAAGTAAAACTGTAGTTTTTCGCGCAGAAAATCAATGTTTTTGCATAATATCTTTGATTATTTTAGAATATAAAATTTGTTGGATATATATTCTTTTATACTTGAAAATTCGTCTCGATTTTTCTATTCGGTTTTTCAGATATTCTGATGGTTAATTTTTACAAAAGTAACTGTATATGTTAAAGCTCGCTTGAATACAATTGTGCAAAATAAGATTTTGTTGTCAATTTGTCAATGTTTTTTAATTTATAAAGATCGTATCTCAAGACTCCGGAACAGCCTGCCGTTTCTATATTAAGAATAAATTTGCTCTAAATTGTGGTCGAGGTGCACGAAGGAAAGCGTAATAAATCTGAGACACTTTGTGTGTCGCTTACATGTGATATAACTTATGCGTATAACCAGTGGTCGTTATGCAAATCGTACGTTGGACAACTTGACTCTTGCGGTTTACGGTAATATATCGCGCAAATGTAATTAGAAATTAAGCGTAGCAGCGGTTGCCATAAAATATTTACCGATGCAAGCACGTCGCAAAACTGTAGAACGAGATAATACGTCTTATTGCATTGCGTGGAAAGGCAGCTCGATTGTTGCCCGATAGCAGAGCCCGAGAACTATTATGATAATTCGAAATCTGAAATAGCGAGATAAGATAGACATCTCGGTGTGCCGTAATCAATTAATTCGCGTTCTGCAAAGAGTCGCTGAAAGCAAATAACGTGCCGCCGCGCATTTCATCATAGCTTCATGCAAAACCGTGATTTGGTTCGCGGCCGTTTCTCGCGTGACTCGCGTGGTTCAGACCCGGCTCTTTCTACGCGAACGCTAACATCGTGTAATTTGAAACTTAAACTCGCAATTTACCGATAAGCGTCACGAGTGCCGAGCCCAATTAAATTGCATATTACAAAAATTTACCGGGCTGCAGCAAATCGAGCCGTTTCGTTCAATCAAGTTGGCTGTACCTTATACTCTTGTTAATTGTAATAGTATTGTTATAAAATTCTATCACGGATTGCAGCAACCCCTCATGCTTAGATGGAAAACGTAAACCTAGTAGTTAATTCGTACTAATCATCTTGAAGATTATGGCTTAAATCCCGGATCTGTGTTCGCGCTGATAAGCAAGACCTAACTAATCTCAAGTTACGTAGAGGATCTGGACTTTGATCCGAATTAATCTGTAAAACTACCCGGAGAACTTCTTACTCATTATTAACTTGACGTGTACGATAAACAGCAAGACGAATCCGAAACTTTGTTCTCTCCGCTCGACGAGTACACAGTAAGGATACTTGCGAATATATTTAGGAAGTACTTCGCGAGCTGTGTTTGCGAGGATAAAAATCAAAACGAACCGTGGCCCGTACTGGCGGCATCATTTCATCAAAATTCCTCTCGCGATGATTGTCGTAGTCACGGTCATTGTTCAGCGAGGCTCGGTTTCCCGGCAGCTGTAGCTCGCGAAATGCATATCTCGATACTGAGAGGGATGCGCGGCTACCACATTGGCATGCAGAACGCACACACAGACGCGCGCTTAGGTATGACGTGCATGTTGTATATCTCGGGTATTGTGCATTAATACACGTCGCGATTCAGCACGGCACAATTTTGAACATGCCGCATACACGATCCCAGTACTCGAATCGCCGAGTGTCAACCTGTGACATCGAGAGAACGAACCGCGTTACCATAAATCCTACGGCTATTCAAGACTGCACTTATCGCTGTGAACTCTCTCCTCAATCTAAATTTTAGCTTTCGATCTCTTAATCAAAATTACATGGACACGTAGAATCTAAAAACGCGCTTGTCGGGGTTACATATTTCAATTTATGGTAGTGCAATATTCGTTTCGATCCTCTTCGGAGCCTCTTCAGCGGATATTACACTACTTTATATTAAGTGATTGAAATATATGCGTCGACATTTAGATTGTACTTTTCCATATTACTTTGATTGATTGGAATGGAACGCGTTTAATTAGTAATCTCAATCTCTTATTTTTTTGTTTAATAACAAAGGAAGTAAACTGGAGAACGGACGAAGCTGAGAATACGCGCGTAAATTGAAAGATCGTGATGTTAAATTTTGTGAAATTGTTTTTCGAAAGATAAAAATTTAATTTACTTATAGATTTTTGTCAGTTTTTTTATTAACTGAGCGAAAGTAATATTAACGGCGGGATGCATATATTTTATCTACACTGTGTTGGTTTTATATTAACTGGAGCGACGACCTGCAAAAGAACAAAGCAACGGCAATATTCTACCCTCATGGGTTGGAGTTAATGGTAAAGTAATCCTACGCGACACACCCTTATTTTAAACACACCCTTTCTTCGAGGGGTTTTAACCCTTCGGGGCATAATGCTCTGTTTTATGCCAGCTTACTTTCAGTTATATCCATTCGTCTGTTTTGCTGTACAAAATGACTGATATTTTGAAATGGAAATGAACAAACAGAAGGCCATTTAATTTGTTAAATAGTTGTAGGAGGTGACAGAATAATTAAATACTAATAGTTGTGTATCAAATGACAGAGTAATTAAAATTAAATTCATTACGTTAATTTAATTATTATATAGTTGTTGATGATAATTAATTTCTATGCACGTGAATATTAAATGTTTAGTTATGAAGTTTATATGATATGCATTTACGTACTAGATAATATTATTATTGAATTATGTTTGAAATAGATATTATAGACTTGAAATAGAGATGTACCAGAAATATATATTTTTTAATATAATAAAACAGAAGAAATTAGACATGAGACATTATCTTTAAAGTAAAAACTTATTTCTAAAAAACGTTTACAAAATTATAAAATATACAACAAAGCAATAATTCTTTTAAGTAAAGCTAATTCAATAGTAGATGCAAATAGTTGAATATTTTTATTTAAAAAATCTTATTAATTCTAATTACGGGATCTTGATTGGCAGAATTATACTATTCATACAAGATAAAATTTTCAAAGTCCGTAGTATACTTAATATTAAACGCGCGATATACCTATAATTAAGAATCGACATTCATACGTGCTAAGCGATGGCGGATTTCCTACAGTTTTCGAGATGGGATATTCCACAAACTGCACCTTATCTCACCGATATAACATCACCGTCTAACCCCCTATTCCCGATTTAGCCGCGTATCCCCCGTCGTCACTCGCTCGACAGGTATTCGAGCGTATCTGCGTGCACCATCGTTTATTATGCATCCCAACCGGTTGACATCGCGATGTTGTTACACGCTTATATCGCCCGTCGAATAAATTTACGGACGAATGATGACTCATCATCGGACGCGCGAATAATACGGCTACCTGAGCAGCGGCGTCGCACCGACGCCTGCGCGTCGTCGCGTGTTCGACGGCGTATCACGATCGGCGTCGTACATCCACATGAACTAACGACAAATTTGCATGACCAGATTTCGACGCCCGACGTCCAGCTCGCGTTCGAAGCGATCGCTGACGAACCCGAAGCGCAAAGTCGAATCGCGTTTGCGACGAGTGAGTGAGCGAGCATGCTTGCCGGAAAACGCGTCGCCGGTAGTCTCGTCGATATATATTAGAGCACGACACGTCGCTACCGGGACGATAAAACGAGGAAGATTTACGATCGCGTGTGGAGTTGGTACATATTTCACTTTGATTGCCCAGCGAAAATAAAGCGTCCAATTATGGCCATAAGATAATACCATATAATCGCGCGCAGTGATTTTATTCCTCTTCCGATGTGGAATATTGAAGAATCACGTGAGAACACGACATTTAATTAGATTCTCCCGAGGAAAGACGACTTACCTTGTCAAAGAATTCGCAAAAAAGTGCGCGAGCTCTTTTCTTTAACTTTTTTATATATATCTTCTTAAATTGTCCAGCACGTCAGAAGCTTCTTATGGACGTCCTTAAAAACTTTTAATACTCGAAGAATTAATAATAACTTTAATGATGGTGCATGTACATGTGCGCGCCCGCGACATGTTATGGACTTATGATGATAATTAGTTGAAAGTACCGTACGCGTAATTGCCATTTACGGCGGAAATCCGGGCAACCTCGTGTCGGCGACGTCGACGTGTAATTCCAGATCGTGCGGTGCTGCGTTATTTTAACAACGAAGCAAACGTCAAATCACGCGGAATTAACTTGCTCCGGTGAAATCGGCGATAGAGCGCGCGCGGACGGTAATATAATAGAAATATATTTCCCCGTCGATCAGCTGGGAGTCCACGCGACGTAAATCGAGAACGAAATTCGTACGCGCTGTCACTAAACTGTGCATTAAACTCGACTCCAAAAACGGCAAACAGCCCCATATCAGGTTTGAATATTTACGCATTAACAACCGAAATACCGGTACCATCCTGCGTCGCCAGGACCGGCGGATTTCGCTTTAGCACTCGTTTTTCGCCGATATCGATAATATTATGCGGCCGTCGCCGGCTACCCAGGCCCACGATATCGGAAAATGTAGATACAACGGGAATATTATTGGGCTCGCTACGATCGCGTATTTATCAGATTTGCATACATGCATTGCGACAATTTCCGCTCTTATTGAGACAGAGAGAGGAGAGAGAGGAAGAGAGAGAACGCGAAAGGAAGGAATCTTCCGCGAGCTATTTAATGGGACAGCACGAGCGATTATCATCGGGTGAGCGCCGTTTTCGCCCCGATTTCGTGGACTTCGAGGCGATTAATCGACGAGGACGGCGAAACGGTAGTTGCAGACCCACGCGTCGGTGCTGCTGAGGGCACTAAAACTATTCCCGACCACGCGCTGCGAGGGTAATTCACTTTGCGGAAACCTAGCGGTCTACGAGTGCTTATATCCGGGAAAATAGCCGGCGATGCGATTCCTCTCGTGTCCGGCGTGTCCGGCAACGAAAACTCGGTCATCGCATTCCGGAAACGTGTCGGCCGATCCAGATTGCACGAATCGCCGCTACTATGCCCTTTCCTAGAAAACGCTTGACCCATCAAACTCGAATTTACCGCAAATTAGAATGGAATATTGGGGGATATTGAAAAACTGAGAAAGAAATGGTAGGGTTAGAGGAGGAAAGATGAGCTTGGAAAGTAAAGTTTAATTTTTCATATCGATGACAAGGGTGGTTTTCTCGAGAAACATCCATTTTCTTCAATATTGCAAAATTTCTAGACTTTCGTGGCATTATAATTAATAGGATATTGGAGGGTTCCTGTGATTTAAGGGAAGTATTTTTATACTACAGGGATTGAAAGAGAGAATAAGGGTCTTTTGAAATATTCGTGATTTGATACTTAGAACATTTATTTTACGTAACAAAGACATTATTTAAAAAGCCTACTCTGATAAATACGATCTCATAAATATTTCGCTACATAAGACGAAACATTATAGCACTTATTTAAGCTGGCAAACATGCGAATATAATAATATCAGTCGATTTGATACAATGCTGGAGGAAGTCTCGTGATAAAATTCTACGGCGTGCCGAAAGTCAAGATCGACGACGAGGGAAAAAGACGGGATCGAGGGTGGAGCCCCATGGGGAACAAATGGTAACGGCGTCACTTGTACGACGCATCGATCTCCGTTGGCGTCGCGTAGATACGTGTACACGACCCGTTACTCGGCGGCCTTCTTTAACGAGCTCTCATTATCACTAGATTATCGTACAAGAGGATTTGACGTCGTAATAGGCAGCAATAAATCTATTGACTGCGCCGACGAACTAATGACGGCTCCCGTCATTCATCGGCAATCGACGGCGACGCTCCGCGCCGTTTCGCGTCCTCTCGACTTCACCTCTGTCGATTCTCACCGCGCGTTTAACACTAAACGCACCCGCATTAACGCACGATTCTCGTCTCACGTTCATCTCGACAAACACGAGCCTCGTGTCAGGCGAGTCGTAATAAAAATCGAAGGTCGGTACTTGGCGCCGACTGCGTCCATGCATCACGCTCAGAATACAATCCTCAATCCACAAATTACGCGATTAGTTCTCGTAAATGCTAAGTAAAGGTGCGGGGACGTCGGCTTCTGACTCGTTTAATCGCGCATTTGTATGTGCGGGACACAGTTTGATTTTCGCATCACGTTTCATCGAACGTGCGGTGTCTGCGTTGGTCGAATAAAATTGTGGATTAAATGACCAGCAATCCAACAACGAGCGCGACGTCGCGCGAAAGCGAGAGCAGGCCTTTGGTTAACTTAATCGCACATTTGCCGCCAGATATACTGTTTCATTCCATGATCAATTCCATCAAATGCGTCTTCGTACATGGACGAACAGTTATATTCTGATGTTAAATGCAAATGCAAATACGCATTCACCATCAAGCATAATTTAACTGACTTTTTATTCGCGCCAATTGGATTATTGAGATTCACCTTGTATGTCTATAATCATATGGATATTATATATAAAATTGTGTAAATGAAAATATCAAATTTTTTACAAATGCACTTTGTTCGTTGTCCGTGCTTTTCTATTATCATTGAACAATCATTATCTGGCAAATATAAGTAATTACGTAATATTATTCATATGTCTTTATACATTTACTTACCGGTCACTGGTGATTATAGCGTAAACAAAAGTTCAGTGCCGGTTATCAATGACCGTCATGACGGTGAATGTGTTAACAGAGGCAAAAGTGCTCGACTTTGCTTTTTTAACCTGATTTTTCTTTCCTGCTCTCATGTTTTATTTATTCCATCAAAGCTCGCTTGCCACGACGAGCAACCGGTCTCACGCGGTTGTCGTGAGACGCGCTTGCACGCATCCATTCGTGCATACACGCGTGTCGTGTCTCCGTTCGTAGCAGACGTGTCGTACGACACGATATCGTCCTCCTGCGCGACATCGCGCCGATTTAACACTCGATGAGCATACGAATTTAACGCACGATAATCGATCGTCGGATCGCCGCGCGGCTTGTTACGACGTCATGTCGCGGGAAACACTCGGCGTGACGAGCTTGTTCGTCAGCTTCTCTGGGAACGCTCGTACGATCTTCGGATAATAAGCGAATTGAGCGTCTGGGTATATATGAACCGTATAAGCTCTCAATAAGATTATCTATCATTTATCAATCAATAAGTAACGTATTAGCAATTGCTCTGAATAAAAATAAAAATGGAGCAAGATTGGATGATGAAAATTAAGTAGCGTGAGAAATGTTTTCAGAATTAAATTATTTTACATGTTTATTGGGTAACAAATAGAAAAATATTGAAGTAAGACATGAAATAAAACACAATAGGCATAAGATAGCGACAATCGGAAAGCAAAGCAGTCTGTAATAGCAGAAAGATCACTACAGAAAAGAATAAATTGTAGAAAGTTAAAGAAACTGCAAATTTGGAAGTGCCTCACATAAGTAAACGTTTTATTGTCCTATATAATTTCAACTTTTCACATTCGCAGAGTAGGGCTTGTATCGTTGTACGCTTGTATGGCGTCTAGCACGTCTAATACAATTTCAAGAATGCTCGCAAAAGGCCCTTGATGTGCAAAGCCATTTAACGGTAATTTACGATAGGGAGATAGGCAGGATCACTCTTCGCTTCGACGAGTTATGAATTCCGAGAGTGCGCTTAACTCCCGATATCGCGAACGCGCCGAGTTCTTTATGGGGATATTCGACTTCGATAGCACGGATGTCTCGTAAAAGATGCACCGCGCGCACGCGATACATATTGCATTCGAGCGCGCGCGCGAATCACGGCTTCGCGAATCTCTCGTAAATCTCCGTTCGCCATTTATCAAGATTTATTCACCCAAACATTCGGCGCGTTGCCGCCGCCTGTCGCGATATCATACACGTATCAATGCGAAATTTTCGCCGGTCTAGCGTCGATTCTTGTCCACGTTAAATCTGGAAGTCACGTATGCGCGTATTCGCGAAGCGAATTCCCGATAGCCGATGAAATACGCAGGATAAACAGATTCTCTTCGATTCTTTTTCTGAACCGGATGGTTTTGCAACTTGCGATAGTATATAGGGTCAGATACTTCAGATTTATTGTTGTGACCTTATAAAACGTAACAAACATCAAAATACTTGCAATGATAAATTAGCAGCAGATGTATTATTCCGAATTTTTCTTTTAATCAAGAACGAAATTAAAGATTAAAGGAAAATAGAAAAAGAAGTTACCTCGTAAAATATTTCGTTAATAAACCGTCGTTTCTTTAAAATTCTGAGAAATTCCTGTCTGGAAAATATCAATATTCATAATCCGCGCCTTTTCCTCGCATTACTTCGCACATTCCCACGCAACGCAGATGGAAAAGTCTCATTACCGCTTCAATTCACACGGCATATTCGCGGCGAGCAGATGGGAAAATAAAACCGGCTCTTTATTCCGTCTACGTGCTGCATTCAACATCCCGATGGATGTTAAAACCGAGTTCTCGCCGATCGCCGAAGTTGAGCATTCTGCAGCAGCGGAATTCTCGCGAACCTCCTCGCTCCCAGCAGCCAGCTACGAACGAATAACGAGCTACAACTTGACTCGATGCACACCCTACCCCGTTCACCACCCTCCTCTCTCGCAACTAATGTATGTAACGTCAGGTCCGTCGTTATACTCGCGAGAGATCATTAGTATGAGAAGAAGTGGAGAAGTGCGCGAGTCGGTACAACTTAAAGCGAATTTACACGATTCACTATTAGCAATTGTGCCGAATAAATTATTCAGCATACGGAATAGGATATATAACGTCATGTAAACGTATATCATGTAAACGATGTTCTCATAAACAGTAATTCTTCAAAAATCACAATTGTCCATTTTTTCCAATTTTGTTTTATAAAAAATTTGCAAGATCTTAACACTTTCTGTTGTTTATGAATTCTTTGAAGTGGAAACTTTTTCCGCAGCAAGAATTTAGTATTATTTTTTACCTTTCTTGATAATTTAGCAATCAATTTTGACTATATACATATAAGTAACTCTCTAATAAAAATGTAATGATAATTACGTCTTTTTTTAAATTAATGAAGAAAGCCAGATGAATTTTATTATTCGTTTACATTTTTGTAGTTTTATTTATAATATAATATAATAATTTATAATTATATTATCTTTTTAATAATAAAAAGTTTTAATCTCTTAGAGTAAAATGAAAAGTTCGCATATCAGATTACTTGAGTAAACCTTGAGTAAACTTAGCTAAGTCGATTATGCACGGTGAATCGGATAAATTCGACTTTATCGCGTCAAGGTGTCGCCTTCTCAAGGATACTCCAATCAAGCTTGCACAGGCGCAGACTATACAGAACCGCTCCGGTCGATTGAAAAATGGAGATCTGTACATAAGGAACGCGCAATTCCTATAGAAAAGCATGTCAAAAGCAATCGCGTTTTCCGTTCGCATAACGGTTTTGTCATGTCATTTCATAGCGTCGACGTACGCGTGATGTGATGGATAGCAGCACACGCGATTAGCAATGGCTGTTACCTTTGCGAACGAGATCGACCTTAATTAGAAGGAATCAGGTCGCCAAATAGACATATATATCTCATATCGATCGAGATACTCGCTCGGTTATGTTTGCTTAGACTAGTTTACTTGGACTGTAATTTAGTTTATTATAGAGAACTGTTTTTTTAAGGGGTGTAGAATTATCTCTTTAGCTGATTTTTACTTACAATTAGCAAGTTTGCTTATTAGGATTTTATTTCGAGTTATACGTGTCATGATAGCTTCGTAACTGGTGTAGCAATTCGAACTTGTTGCAAATTGATTGCAGATTGATTATAGAAATGTGATGCATTTATACATATAATGTTATACAATATTTTTTACGATAATTTACCAAAATCATAAATAGAGAAAAATATTATTTTTTTAGTTTTCAGTTTTTATTTTTTAGTTATTGATACTGATAATTCTCTTAAAGACAAACTCAAGATATACAATCCGCATAATGACGATAGCGTGAAGATAAAAAAACAATGTACGTCAAGATAATCAATGAGCGCCGCGAAAAAGAGACAGCAATGAAAGTGACATTTTTAGAAGTGGATTTCTCTGTAAACAGAAAATAAACGGAGATGTATCATAGGAAATCCGATCGTGTTTAGGATCAAGTGTCACTCAATTCCGTTCATCGGAAAGCCTGACCGCGAAGAGTCACTCAGGGTGGACGAAAGTTTCGAATTGCTTCTCCTTTTAAGAATCTGTATTCGCTCGAGTTTTATTATCGAGATCTGCCCTCGGAGAATAAAACTTTGATATGGAGCCCCATCAAGTCACTCTCGATTCTAGATGGTCACTGGAGAATTTTACTATTGAGAGTCGTTCTCGGGAAAGAAATCTCATCTGGTCTCTCATTAAAGACTGCTCTCGCACCTGTATCAAAGTTTTATTATTGCGAATCGTTGCTGAATGATAAGATTCTTGATGAACGGTAGATTAAGCTTTCCTTTGCGACCCTCTCCGTAATAAAATGATTAGCTTTAAGACGCTTTAAGATATTGTTATTACGTGTGCCACGCGAATTCTCACGTTTTATATCGTCATTACATTTCACACGTAGCGACAATATCAGTTTCCTGGAATTAATATAAAAAAACTTCGGCGACTGTGTAATTTATGGATATTCGATGGATATTTTAAATTCATTTTATTCGGAATGCGTGATATCGATGACTCTGGCGCATGTTATTATATTATACATATATACATACATATAACGCCTTTTGTTGCAAATTCGCATATTTTGGAAATTCCATGTCACGTCACGTACATTGCAATATTTTAATACTTCATAGCGTATAATCATGCAGCATGATGAAAAAAAAATAGCGAACAATCATCATCGTAAATATCATCGAATAAAATGTAAAGCACAGAAATAAATTGGAGATTAATACAGTTATCATTCTTCAACAAATGACTGATAACTTTATTAACACTGTTATATTAATATAAAATTTTTAATACTATATACATTTCCTTATCATTACGCGCAGCAGATGCTCGCGTTACATTATTTTCTAACCCGCCTATCTAGGAAAATATTTTATTTCGGAAAATATTATACTTTATTTTGGAGTTTTGAACGCGAAGCACTTACTCTCTTCAAGTATCGTCACGCTGAATACCGATATACAACTGGAGTATTCCACCCGGCCACATACCGTTCTAACTAAATACACTAACATGACCGTTTATTTGCATTCTACTTTCTCCGCTTTCCGCCAGGTAGCGGATTTTTTTCTCGTCTGTCGTGTTGCGGTGGCAGAGCGAATTTGAAACCCACACTTTCTCCTCTCGCTCGCGTAATTCGTCGGTTTCGTGGCCTCTCTTTCTCTTTCTCTCTATCCGCGTCGGCGTCGGCGTCGGCGGGATTTAATTTAAACGAATTCCGGCGAATCACGAAGGTCGACGTTTGCAACGCGGTATATTGCCATTCCTGAGCGCCACGTCGAGGGAGCACGATCAAACGAACGAAACGTGCCCTCGCGCGCGCGGCTTATCCGCCACGATTCCGCCGCGGATGGCAATCTGCCGCGTACTCTTGGCGCTGCCTAAAGGATAAACGTCACGCTAAGAAGGTCGCAGGAGTGGAAAGAGAGAAAAATGGAAGCCTCAATGGAAGGGTTGCAGCGCGGAGAGAAGGAAGACACGACGCATGTGGAATACCGAGGATTCTTATCGAGTCGTTGTGCACGATTTATTGGTTTAATTAGGGAAAGCTCAGTAAGAACGCTCCATCGCGAGAATTTGCAGTGTTATTAATAAAATCTCGGTTTATTATATTGCCGAAAAGGAATAGAGAGGAGGAATTAGAAAAAAGATATCTGTTGCAAGACAATCTGTTGTCTGAATTCTCTCTCTCTCTCTCTCTCTCTCTCTCTCTCGAACTAGTTAATTAATTTGTTAAGATTTAATAAAGTAACATAAGTAGGTACATAAAAAACAATAAAAGAAATAAATGATTCAATATTAATTAGCAATTTGTGTTTCAAAATTGTTTTCCGATAAGTCACAGGAGCTTATAAATTCCCGTATATTCACTTTACAACCGCATGTTTTAGAAAAAATACGAATCGCTTAAAAGGTAGGATTTAATGAGTTTAACCGACACGATGTTGCATTTGACTGTCGCAATGTTAAGGTTAAGGGTAGGTGCACACAGTGGATTCATGGACACACTTGCCAAAAGCTGCATGGGTATCTCTTTCCGCGTCGTATTTCCGTTCTGGCATGCTGTCGTAAATGTGACATACAACACACATACCCGCGCATACACAAGTAGATACGACCGCGCAATGTAGTGAAGCACGTGCTTAAAGCCGAGACTTTTTTCGACGATGCGGCAGCATCTGTCAGCGAACAGTATCCGTAGAAATAAAATAAACCTGCTGTGCTACGCTTGGAGAGCGAGAGCATGAGGGAGTTAGAGGGGAGAATGGAGAGAGGCATAGGAAACGCGATGAAAGCGCAGGAAGGAAGGAAGGAAGGAAGGAAAGGAAAGGAGGAAGGAAGGAAAGGGAAAGAGAGAGAGAGAGAGAGAAGAGGTAATAGGAAAAGCGCGACAGAATAGAGGATACCTACGCTTCCCCTCGTTCCATGTACCAACCCCCGAGATTCTCATCGACCCTTCGCTACTACCCTCCGTGATACGAGAACGCGCCGAGATTTCCGCCGAAAAAGACGCGTGATATACGGTGCGACGCGGACCGTTTTGCTCGTTCGAACGCGAACAGACGCCGTCACGCGAACAAAACGATCCGCGAAAGAGTATAATTCAGTCGGCTATAAACCGCGCGCAGAAATTTCCGCCCGGCTAGCAGGCTACGAGCATTTTTAACCTTTAAGCGGCATGAAATATTTCAGGGTTGGATAAAAAGTGCGATATGCGCTGTGAAAATGCGACTCTGCACACGATGTAATAACAGTCGCAGATTACGCGCTCTTTTTGAGAGAAAGCATTTTTCGAAATTGAATTTAACCACTTATACGGATTCGTATAATTACAAAAAAACTCGGAATATTTTCATGAAATTGTTGATGTTTGCTGAAAGTTATGTAAATCACAGTAATCCCAAATTTACGTAAATTTCGATGCACGTGTCATTAACCATAAGCGCGCGTAATATTAATCGCTAGTGATATTCGTTCGCATTGGATGTGACATTAATTGCTGACACATATTAAAATTTATGTCAAAATTTATCGCGCAAATTATGGAATATCAAGTGTAACAGTCACAGGTTATCGAATTTTTTTCTCTATTAACTTATAAATATACGCATTTTGCAGCTATTCTGAAATGGTCTTCATATTCGGCGAAGTATTAAGAATTATTTAAAAAGTGTCATGCAAAAATATAGAACATAATCTATAAAATAATGAAAGAAATGTGCGATATAGCAGTTTATCGACATGAAAATTCGCATTTTAAATTTAATTTATCTGAAGAGTGCTTCGTTTTATTAAATTAATATATATTGCATAAAATTTCACCAATTTTTTCTTAAATTTGAGGACGCCGTTGCTTCTTAGGAACTCGAATAATAGCCGTGCGATCCTATATTGTGCGGTTGCAAAGACCCAGTCTTGGAGAATATCTCTTTCATCTACCTTCTTCTATCTTTTCGGTCGGGCGATCTGACTTTAACGTAACAGTCGAACCATTCCAATATCCGAGTGGATTTTACAGGATCGCTAAGAACGAATCCGATTATTGTTCACTTCTCTGCACTTCCTCCCTCGTGACTGTTCCCGTGCGCACACGGTGGCGAGCAAATACGGAACAAGTTCGGTGATCTGTCTTCCGTTTCGCAGGCATAGCCGCCTGCATTCATGCGTCGCGAAACCTCGTAAACATCTTCAAAAGCAGTTGCTAAGTACGATTTATATTCATGAGGTAATTTGTGCGGACGACTCCATAGTTTTGAAAGATTATCTCACGCTGTATATTAATAATACAATCGTGCTTTCTCTATATTATTTCATCTCGCAAAAGTTCTCATGGTTTGAATAATTCTGAAAATGACAAGGCATCTGGAAATAAATAAAATTATATCTTGAGACTTGATCAATTAATATCATTCCGCATTTGATGTAACAAGAAGCCAATTATACGAAATTTATTATCATACAAAATACTCTCTTAATATTTGTAAAAAATTCTAAATCAGATTTAATTTTATAGTTTATAAATATATTCTTTCTTGGCAAGAATGTATAAAATTTCTTACTATACATAGTAGCATTCGTAATGAACATTTAAATTTCTTTTCTTATCCCTGAAAAAGAAAACGTCCCAATATCTTTTACTCCGAGTAACGAAGATTTGCCCTTTCACCTTCAAGTCTTAAAGTGGCATTTATATTAGTTCGTAAAAATCGCTGCCCTGTTGGGAAAAGTCGTTCCCGTTTCAACGCTTCGCGTTTTGGCGTTTTTCCGAGCTACCCCGAGTAGACCAAGGCGCACACGGACACAATCGTCGTTGTCGAAGTATTCGGCAACGTGTATACGTATGTATAGGTATATCGATGCGAGATAAGACTCGAGATCATTCGCTCCGGCTTAAGCTCCCAGGCTTAAGTTCGCCCTCCTTCGCCTAGGACGGGTTATATTGCTGGCACTTTATTTCGGAGGACCTTCGTCCTCGACGTTATCGTACTGAGATCCAGCTTGACTATCGATCGCCAGGATTCCTTGCTCGTTTCATTGTCCTGTCTTCGTCCGTCTAGCTGG
The DNA here is from genome assembly GCF_003672135.1 of Ooceraea biroi. NCBI lineage: Eukaryota > Metazoa > Arthropoda > Insecta > Hymenoptera > Formicidae > Ooceraea > Ooceraea biroi. The sequence continues at coordinate 1,344,907 of NC_039512.1, forward strand.
GGCAATCCTTTCCGTGGCGTGCCCACCCGCCCTCACGCGCACGCACACACGCACGCGAATACCCAAGAGACCGGATTAAGCGAATCAGGGTTCGGCGGATTGAATTTAATATGGTGATTACGTCCGACGAAAACGCGCGCGCGCCCCATCTTTGCTCGAAGGAGCTCGGCGGCAACCGCCTCGCCTAGCGAAATTCAATTCTCGCTATAGCGAGGAGAGCCCGATGTCAATTCAAACCAGCCGGAGACAATAAGGGATTAGCCGCTTAACTCCTTGTGATGCGAGGGATAGTTTCGGAAAAGTGGATAAATATCGAATATAATTATGTATCTTACTTTGGAACGTTCCAATTTACGAGAACTTTGTTAGTTTGTACAAAATTGTTGAGAAAAATTGGAAATTATATGTTAATTATTTGAATAATATGATTAGAGTGATGTCATTTTGTAGTATGTTGCAACATTTAAAAACATATTTTATATTGAATTAAACAATTTACTATAAAAATAAATACAAGCGTCGAAGGAAATACTAGTAGCAAAAACTTGTTTGTTTGCTGAAGTATATGTACCTGTTCAGAGATGATTAGATATGTCTGAAGTGAATGATGCTAGTTGTCTGCTTGTCAAATTATGGCAGGGTGCTCTTTACGAGACAGATAGAGACACGTATACTCATTTAATTAGCTGCGGCTAATTGATCATTCGTATTTTTCAGTACGTTTGTGTGTCGTCTTTTGCACAAGCATATACGTACCGAGCGTCTCTTAATGTTCGATTGTATCATAAATGATTCAGTGATAGCGATTCATATCTCGTACGCCCTGTGGTTTTTAATGGATCGTGCCATGGTTTCAATTAAAGCACCTTAATAAATCATCGAAGAGATTATTTCACGAGACACTTATTTTATTAGAGATGTATTACTTGCGTCGTTACATCGTATCAACCACGAAATGCTTGATACGTATCTTACGTGTCTGCTAGCTACTATAACAAGAGACTTGTTCCCCATATTCATAATATGCGAAAACTATTTTTACATGAAAATATAGTTTTTATTAAATATTGGCAACACTTTAAATAAATTGTTTTGTTATCTGTATCTACATTTGTATACTCATATATTTTCATGTGACAACTTTTTCATATTTTATATTTATTTCATATTCAACTTCTATCAAAATTTTATATAAAAACATTTTACATATAATTATGTTACCACCGTTTTTGAAATATTTTACGACAAAAATCGAAATGTGTCTCATCTGTTCCATTATTTTTCACATTACTGAGTCAAGAAAATTTACATGCAACCAACACATTAGTTTCTTCTATAAAAACGACAATTTGTTGAATAATCAACTTTGCAATTCCGCGCGCACGTAAAATCGTCGTTTGAGCATGAAGAGGCGCCAACAAATTGGCCCCATTTTACCGCTGAAGATCATCAGCAGTCGCGGTAGCCTTTTTACCGAAACTTATCCGCTTGGAGAAGTTCTCCGTTCGTCCTGTAACGCGCGCGCACACACAGGCTCCACGCAACCAGCCTTTCCTTCGTTAACGTTCGCCGAGCATGCTCCTCGAGGCTCCGCCATCGTTCGCCACGAATCGTAAACGTAATTTAACTTGCGTTGCTCGAAACCCTGACGGGAGAGGGAGAAAAGGAGAGAGATGCGCGAAACGTCGAAGAAAGAGCACGAGAGCTCTCCTCTGTCGCCACACTTCGCGGTAACTTTACCTCGTACCTGGGTTCTATCGCGGATAAGATACCTACGCAACTACCTGTTGTGCATAATTTACGTGTCTCGTCGTCCGGTGGACGACTTAACGACGCGATTCCATGTTAAACTTCACCGAAATCAGCTTACTCGCTTCTCGCGGCTCAAGAAACTCCGCCGTGTCCTCGCGCCAATCGACCTTCCTCTCCGTTTCCCGTCCCGATCGCGAGCGATCCGCAACCCACGGAATCACATCAGCGAACATTCGAGTTCGAGTATCACACTTGAACGCCCACGACACACGTGTATTTTTCGTTCGGCTCTACACAGGGATGATTTACCGAAAATCCTTCTGGTGGCTTGCGGTCGATTGAAGACACAAGTTTTCATGTATTATTTATGAACGGCTCGCTCTTCCGTTTGAGATACTCGACACATTTAGATGTGATCTCTCGTAATGTATTCTGGAGTTTGAAATATGGTGTCCAGCTTTGTTGCATAATATAGTAGTTATTTACATACGATAACTAATTTCTGTGCAATGTTAATTTCTTTTCAAGTATAACATTTCTAACATGTGCAATATATATAATTTTCTCTTTACATATAACATTTTTCTATTATATCTAACGTACCAAATAGCCTTGGGACAGCTCTGTTTCAGCTCGGAAATTAGTAATATCCCGTCTTGGACGATCTCTGTTCAACAATTCCCTGAATTACATCATCTGTCTAGAATAGCGTTACTCAAATTGCCCTAAATCCCTCTGGATCTCTCGAAGAAAATGCGACTCGCGTGCGAGAAAATCATGTTAATGTCCAGAATAAATCATGACGGTAAATAAACGACGAACAGCTATGTATTTTGTAAATTTTAACTTGATTTTCGGAGAGAGAACGCATAATCAACGTGTCGCGAGATATCGTTCGTATCGAAAGAGCCATGCGACCTTAAGAAACTTGAGAACCGTTGTGCTCCACGAAATCTGCAATTGGGGAATAAACTACATATAACAAGAGAGATTTCAAAGGCGCCGCGTTGGATTCGCGATTATCTTACTGGATTCGCTCGCGTTCCATTGAGAATGCCGAAGTGCGCACGGCCTTTGGCACCGGATCTGAATCTTATTCGGGGCAGGGCCGGTCGTTAGGAGATCCCAAGGATAAAAGCGGGTCGATCCTCTGGAGGACACTCTACACGGGCAACTTGCTCTAGTGTTCGTGATATCGTCCAACATCCGTCCGGTTGTACGGCGATCAACGCGTCCCTTTCAACGTGCGAGCGCGAACCCAGAACTACGACGTCCTGGAACCCAATCTGCTAAACTTGGCCGAACTCGATTTCGTCGGGTCGGACGAAACGCGTTACAGAATCGAGTGACTTGACACTCGGACGGAACTTCGTTTCCATTTCCAGTTCCGATGGCCGTGTTATCGACGACACATCCACACAACGAGCGCGTATATCGATTCACACGTCGTACGTGATGGCTTAATACTATTTTGTGGTCGCTGAGATATTATTTTTCAAACAATCTTGAAAACCTTATAATACATATTCTCCGATATTCTACCAAAAATATATCCTTCCAACTAGGAAAATGCTGTTATTCTGTAGAGATAAAAGTATATATTATGTAGTAATATAAATTTATATTTTTTAAAACTATTGTTGGATTTAAAATTGAATTAGTATTAATATTAATAACAGCGAATTATAAATATATTCATATAAAAACAGGGATTAATAACATTTTACTGTCCTTTAAAATTAGAAAAATATTCAATTTTTCTTATATAAATTATAAAAAGCTATGAGGATTTTTAAAATCAATTTCAATAGATTCTTTACATAAATATTATTCACTTAATTACAGATTCTGTTTTACTTCAAACATAGGTATATTTTTGCGGATAAAACTCTTTATTTAATATTTGCGTGAAACTGTAACGTTTGCAAACAAACATTTGGTACTAGAATTTATATGACTCACATTTACTGGACAAATGTTTTACAATATCATAAAGAGAGAAATGGGAAGAGTTTGTTTGTACCGACAAACCGTGCAAAATGCTCAAAACCATATCGAACAAGCAGTATTTTTTTAATAAAGTGATGACCAACCTTTAAACACCACCCGAGTACATAAATACGCAATTTCAATTGCGAATTCGGGAGCGAGAACGCGTACGATCTGTATTTTGCCGAATCTATGAAGTGTCAGCGAACTTTGTAGATGTAATCGTACCTAGAGTGAAATGTTCCTCCTTGCAATCATGGATACTGCACGTTTGGCAGCGCCGCAGGGGCAAACTTGACCAAATGTGGTTTGCTGGACCAAAGAGCTCGTCGTACGACGACATTACGACGTTTCAGCGCGGACGACCGGCCGGCCAGCCCGAGGTCGCCCTGAATTGGAGTTCAATTGGAGATTGACCCCTCCGGCGCGATACTTCTGTAATTACATTTCGCATTCCACGGCGTTACGAGCGTCTCAACGAGCGCCGAACAAGCGCGACAACGCTCTCGATCGTCGGGACCGGTTCTCGGTTAGCCCGCGAGCGTTCGCGTCACGCAACACGCGCATTGCTTTCAATTAAAACGGCAAATGTGCATAATAAACATCGGTAACTAGGCATATGCGATCGTGCATTTCAGACGAGCAAAAATGGCGCTAACGTCGTGAAGCGTAAAGTTACATTAGCCGGATACCTTGTATCGTCACGGAAAATCTAAGAAAATGTCAATTTGGTGTAAAGACTCGCACGCGCGTATACATGAAAATTGAATTTCAAGATGTAAGGCTCGCGGCACAACCAGTTCTTTATCAATCGCTTTATTCATAGCTATTGAACACGACTATGAGATAGCTGGGTGCATTGAATGTGATGATGCGCATGGAATTTTTGTTCATCTTATAAATTCTTTATTACTTTCTTACGTATTCTTTAATTGACATATTATTTTACAGATTTAATTACTCATGAAATTTCTTAACTCCCTTAACCCTTGTGTTCTCCTTTTTTTCAACGTTATCAACAAGTACGGCTTTCTCCCGATTAACGAGTAACGCTAGCTCATAAATCTGAAAGTTGACTTGACAGTGAAGCGACTTGTTCGTTACTTAATTAATCTTTTCGATTAACTTCACGGATCTGGTATAAGCGTTTCTCGATTCTTATTTTATTTTTCATTCCGCTCAATGATCGTGTATCAATTACGGAACAAATTAACATGATATATCCAGCACATTAAAAGCAGATTATCGAGCTAACTAATCTAATTACCTTCAACATAACAAGAGTAATGATAAGCGAGGAGAAGAAAAGCTTTGTCCGATTTCGTGATACAGCGTTCCAGAGATCTATTAATGATAGTGCGTAGGCGAGTGGCGCTTTCTCTCAGGATTGGGCGCGGTTTCCTCGGCGCCTCGCCGGGGCGTTGAAAGAGGTGCAAAGTATTCGGATTTATTCGTCGACCCGACCTACTATCGGCGATCGCAATTACTCTCTTAAATCCCGAAAGTTTGTTGCCGAGAGGACGTGCAAAGTGGGCCAAGATTCTCTTCCCCGAGAGTGGATGTAAAAGTCCATTTGTTATCCATCGGAAGAGGTCTATAGAAATTGCTGTAGAATCGACTATAGAAATTGTCGGAAGCGTAATCCACTAGTAATTTCTGTTAGACGAAAGTACACATTATCGATTTGATAGATGAGTTTCACTCATAAATTCTGTAATTTTGTTTTCGCATAGATTGATATCATACTATCGTATCAGCTATACTCTGACGCGATAATACGGTATCAATCTATAAAAGGATCAAACTCTCCTTATAGAATAAAATCTTCCTAACGAGATTACATATAAAAATTTATAAGATTATCTGGAACGTTATCGAATCCTTTAAGAGAGCCTTAAGTACTTTTAAGAGAACCTTTATCCGTTTCATCGGAGCGGGTTATTCATAGATTATGTACCGAGTGTCGGGTTTCTGTGCGATGGACTGGCAGTAACGTTCCTCGGGAGAAAGAGCGCGACGTTGGCGCCCAATTTTCGAGGCTTGGTCGTGGTCAGGCCCCACCCGCGTGTCATCTTGAAACGGGTCCGTGCCTAACGAGACAAGATGGCATCCGCCCCCTGCTCGTCTCGCGACAGGGTTTACTTGTACGGAGGACAAACTACGGGGAAAATACGGGCGGTCTGAGAGTGAACGGCTAGACAAGGTCAGACATTGAGGAGTAAGGGGGAAGGAAACAGTGTAGAAAAACGAAGGTACGGAAGCAAGGTAGCCGCCGGCAGGTTCGAGAGGTCGAAGGGTAACGGCAGGTAGAAGCGGGTCGAGTACAAAGAAAGAAGGGAAAAATGTATTCTCCAGGTACTCGAGTCGGAAGTCTCTTATATAATGAGGCATGGAGATTACGAAGAAAATATTTGAACAACGAATACAATTACTTATATTCTGTGACGATAATGACATTCTTTATTGAAATGTAGGATAAGAACTCTGTAAGAAGTTGCAAAGAAAATAAGCAATAAGAATAATTGAAGTATTCAGTATCGACATGGGTTATATCTTTGCAAGCTGGAAACGTTCGTTTACCTTACAAATATTTTAATCTATTTTATACTCTAAATACAAAAACATTAATTAATGTTTTCAATATAATTTTCAAAACCTTACGTCAGACGTGTTTGGTACAGAATTCTTCATTGAAAGTGAAACACAATTTTTCCTCGATGAGATATTAATAAATAATTTTTTAATTATAAACGATTAAAAAAGAATTCTTAATTTAATAAATTTTTAATTAATTTAAATCTAACTGATTGAATATCATAAACGTTCAATAAACGTTAAATGTAGCTGCGCGAGAAATAACGATTTTTACGCGAAATGAAAATGGAGATAGGAAATGTAGAGGAAACAAAGATAAATCGAATGAAATATGTACGCGCGCGCGCACGTGTGTGTGTATGTAATGTGTAAAATATCTCACTTTTCCCTCTCGCGTAAAGCTGATTCGGCGCGGATGAGCCGAGGAGGCCTCGCGGCGTTTTATTGGAGATACTCGATAAGGATATTCGCACGGGGGCGAGGAGACGCGGCGTGTCCTTTTCGATTGCGGCTCGTGGAAATCGGATCTTTATCACGGCCTGCAGCCGCGAATCCGCGCCAGACGGAATATCGGTGACGGCGGCCGGCGTTTCGCCGATGAGCGGCGCGCAACGATAAGATCTTCGGTTAAGTGATTTTTCGCCTCGACGGAGAAATCCTCGGAGTCGCCGAGTTCGCGGTCGGAATTCGCTTCGATCGAGATACCGATCGGCAGAACGAGGCTCGCGAGACCTCGACGAAAGCAGACGAAGAAGGTGGAGGTGACAGCGGCGAAGAGTTGGATCGCACGAGACACTCGCATCGATCTGACTGTCGGGGAATACAACACGAGAAGAACGATCGCGCAATCTCCTTCTTATCTTGTCATTTATCGTCCGATTCGTGATAATGTTAATGCGTGCGTTTTTAGCTCCTAGCTCGCCTCCTCTGTCTCGCTGCTAGTACGTATCTCTGGAGAATCGATAGCATTATTAGTTATAGTCGAAGACAATGCATTTGGATAATTGCCAGGATTACGTGCCGTTGGTGCAGTACCGTTTTCTTCGCGAGATCGCCTTTCGTTGAATGCGATCTCCGAAAGTCAGCGGAGAGAGAATGTGAAATCTTAAGAAGATACTCTCTCGGAATATTTCCCGGAATATATTCTCGCAGAATATCGTAAGGATGTTTTTAGAGACGCTCGTACCAGACATTTTTACTCCGTATCTCCACCGTTCCATAGAACCGGTTGCGACGTAAATTCGCCGCGCAATAGAATACGTAAATTGGCGAATACATGTACTAACAAGTTCGGTTTCCTTCAATGGCTCTTAGTATCCACTTTTACATCCTGATTCACAACGTGCTACCTATTATTTTTTAAAATATTGTGTAGGAACATTTTTAATTTTTACGCAGAACATGATGAATTCGTTCGTGTAAAGAAGTTAATGATATTGTTCCAGTTTTTGGCGCAATTTCATTCTTGAGAATTTTCCCTTTCCGACATTCCGAGAACATCGTCCGGGTTCCCGAACTAAACTCTTTCATCACCGTGTCTAACCGTCTCCACCGAAAATGGGCCCATTGCCCTTAATAGCGTTGGGAAAACACTTTCGGAGAGTCGTGCTCTCGCGCGCGCGAGCGAATGCCTGCATCGTCCGAGAAACGGACCGCGACGATTACCTGGGATTTCGAAAGGGGCTTTCACGCCGCCCTGTCGAAGATAGAGAGATTATAGAAGTGCGCGGCGCGAGCGAGAGCCAAGAGCGGATAGTGTTTAGGGATCAAATCCCCCGAAAGCTATAATAAATTAGCGTCCCATGGCGATGGAGAGGGTACGCTATCGACCCGTGCACTCCGCACTCGGGAGATATCTAGGCATCACGGAACACGTAACTATCGAGCGAGAGGCTCTCACACGCGTACGTGTACGTGTGCACGCGAGACGATCGAGATATCGCGCGGGGTATGGAATTACCAGCGGAACCGATAACAGCGAATTAAATCTCAGAGTATTATAATGGCGGGTTACCGGGAGTAACTTCCTCTTTTACAGGCGCAACCGACGTAACGCGAGCTTACCTCGACAAAGACAAAAGATAAAAGCGAAGTCTCAATTCCGGCGAGAGACAGCAGTGGCTTTTTATACGATGATACGGCTCTTCTTATCGAAGTTTCCCTCGTTTTTCGTAGATAATGAAACGCAATTCTTGAGCGGTTGATCCTTGTTGTGAGAAATGAGACTTGTATTTCATTTAAAACCAACGGATCTCGAGGGCAATTTATAGTGAATAAAAGTGGATAATTAGCAGATATTTGTTCGAATGGATTATCATTTATTTTTGTTATATCGTAAATCGTGATTAAGACATACTTATAATCTTTATTATTAAAGTTTGGCAAAATTGAAGGAACAACCGAAAAATTGTCATGTATTTAAATCGCGTACATTTCTTTTTATATTCTTCAAGTGCAACGTAAATACTAAAGCCGTAGATACTAAATATAAATAAAAAATTATCTGTTCGCGCATTATTCGTGAATATAATGTTATGTGAATTATATGATTCATTAAGTAAATACGATACGGGTGGCATTAGTAGCTGCATAATTCATCAGTCACAATCACACACTACTAATACTCGCGGCCAATAATTAAATCGGTCTCGTTACCGTTGATGAGGTCATTTAACTCCAGTCGCACTGGATGGTGCGACGAAAAAAAAATACGATAGTACAAGCCTCTCTCGAAGAAGACAAAATGAGCAATCGCGAGGCCTGAAAAAGAGGCCCGTTACACACACTCCTTTTTTTGCCGGCTCGAGAATGTGCAAAAGGCAGATTTAAGGTGGGCCCTTTCCGAGGGGGACAGGGTGTGACCATGGGGCGACGAAATTATATGGTGCGCGGGTCGATCCTCTGCGTAATACCACGTTATTACGTCGAGATTATTATTATAGACTGCCTATTAGCCGCTTAATCCGATCGAACGCTTTGTAACGCGTTTTACGCCGCGTAGCCGCTTAAGCGAGCTCCCCGAGCCGCAGTGACGTACACTGGGTGTTTGTTAATTGGCGGTACACAATTGGGAAACAGTTGATTTCATCGTGTTGCGAGGTAAGTAGGTAAGCCGATCTGCAGGAATAACACAGACGGTATAGACGTGTATGTTTCCATTGTCCTGCGGTCGCAAAGTTGTTACACACGCGAGCGACTTATTACCGCCCACGTGTATAACGCTTGCTTTAATCGATAAGTAAGCGAAACAAAACGGCACGTATCGCGATTAACGGAGAGTGAAATCGTAATCTGCGATGTTTCTATTGTTTTCGACACGAGAAATTAATCGCAAATATACTCATGTTTGCCGATAAGAGAGAAGACAGATATATATCTAACTTGGACCAGAAGAAATTTAGAAATAAAGTTATTCTATTCGAAAAAATATTTTTTGCGAAAGAACCGGTTTACTTTATGTTAAAAAATCGGCGTTGTACGCTAATTAACAAGGCACCCTGTGTGTAATACGATGCCTAAGGCAGGTCGCGCACGTAGTGTCATTTGTTCGACAATCGATTCTGCTTAATGATCATCGGTCGAACTGCATCGTGATCGAGCGCAGTAGCAATGAGAAAAGCCGAGTAGCGGCTCGACTTTCCCTTATTATTAGCACGAAATCAAACGCAGATTCCAAAGCTGATTAGCACAGATTAAATAATTGCATTTCGTATTGAGCGCACAACAAAGAACGTTGATTCCGCAGTTTCGAAATCAAGAGAAACGATCCGTTATTAATTCGAACTAAATTAAATTGCGCTCTTTATGCAAGTCGGTGCTTCCTTCCCATAGAAGAGAATAATTAAGATAGCAAGAAGAGAACCGATTCGAATTTATTTAAATTATAAGGACAAAAGGGATTAATTAATCGGAAATGCAATCCTACGAGCTCTTTTGTATGGCGATATATCAATTTACAAAATCAGAATTCAGAGAATCAGCGTCGAGAATGTAATGTGAAATATCGGAGAGAATACGAAGAGCTGAAGGCAATTTATGTTCTAAGATGCGGAGACGGTTTGTTTGGAGCCGCGGAATATTTAACGACACCCACGCCGCAGCATGTAGTTGGGAAAAGACGATACCTGAAGAATGCTCCCTCCTGCAGACGTTTATCACTTCCTATTGATCACGCTAAGCGCGATAATAGCCTCCGTTTCTCTTTTCTTATGATCGAATCGCAAATTATATTTGTGTGATTGTCGGTATCCTCTCAAGAGGCTTAATTGAAAATTTTTATTCGTTTTCGTCGTTATTACCATACTTCGACAGGCATTCGAGCTACATGTCAGATTTTATCGATGCCCTCGGGATATGTTCGTACAGTGGGTGTTAATCATTGACAAATCTGTCAACGCTTATCGTTGATTGGTGCTTATTACAGCGCCTATCGATTACGTTATCATTCTAGTTAATGCATTTATACCTCCATAAACATACGACGCATATGTACGCTGCGGTGTAATATAGTAATATGCATCTATGGCTGAGAAAGACATACATTCGCGGGATTAATTATCTCCCTTTAGGAAGCCTACATACGTTTGTATTACTTTATAATTACTTTGTAATACTAAATTAACTTCACGTGTGTCTGTTAATAATTTTTTAATTAAAATTATGTTTTCTAAATTTCGTGAAAAGTAAACAAAATAAAATAAGACTATATATGGTGCCATGAACATAATAGAATAATCTTCGATATACATCAATTTGATATACATCAATTTATGTTGATAAAGCGCTGAAATTTCGCGCGTTTATCATTCACGGTTTAAGCGAGCAATAAATAAACGAAACGTTGCATACTTTTCGCGATTGTATTTTTTCACGAAGTCGACGCGGTTGAGCAAGGAAGTTACAGTTATGATTTATTTGCGAAAGTCCCGAGAACGACTTTGCGACGGATATGCGAGCCGCGAGAGCCTCGAGACGCGAGTAAAAGGCAAAAATACGAGCAGAGTACGAAACAGGGGGCCAAGTGGTGAGCGATGTTCGTCTCAAGAAACATAAAGCTACAGGAACCATAGAGTGCGAATAAAAGGGGGACGAAAATATGCCGGGAAATCCGAGACGATTTACCGGGAACCGACTCGGGCGGACGCGGCGGTTTTCACCGACTTGAGAAACTGTCGTCTCACGTCGCCTCGAGCTCGTGAGCGAACGGAAGCGCTGTAGCCGTCTCCGAAATCGTCGTCACAATGATTTACGCTCTTACGTATCGGACAGAAGTATTTCGTAACTCGCATGCACGTGGACATGTATTTATTGAATAGATCGGGCGGAAGACGCCCGAAACACTTTATCAAATGGAATAGTATCTAGACGAAATAGTTTAAAAATATTGATTACGTGAAATATTATATAACTAACGTATAATCTTGTCACTATTTTTAAATTACTATTCTATAAGTATACTGTTCCATAAATGCAGTGATGCGTGCATTATCCCCGGCATAATCATAGTATCTATTAATTTAATTAATATATAATGTAATTAGACTACGAATATAAAAAAAGGTTGCCGAAAGATATCTCTTTTAATTTGTGATATATAGTACATGACTAGGAAATTCAACGAGAGTCTTTTAGAAAGAGAGATGTCATTTTATATTACACATCATACAGATCTTTATCCGAGATCACAGAGAGACAATACAGGCATTGTTACTCTCTATTGGTCACATCCTCCGTTTAAAACAATTTACATGTCGTAAAGATCAAAGCGACCCAGCGCTTTGATAATTTTCAAGATTTACGATCAAACACAGGTCTATGTGCGTTCGTCGATTGGGCGTGAATCGGATGCTGAATCAGGGGTTGGCAGGTATTACAAAAGAAATCGTCTCTGTGACGATCAAACCACTTTGTAGAACCGATCGCAACATCTGGCTCGATAATGTAAGGAACTATTCTCATGCAAAGTGACTCACGACGTGGCAATTTCAAGAGAGATTCGCCGCCATCGCTGCCATCGCCGCTGTCCCCGGGATCGTACTCGCTTTTCGTGTCGCCGGCTTCTTCCGTTCTTGCTCGCCTCGTCTCCGTTTCTTGCGCCTCCTCCACTCCGACGACGTCGTCGTTGAGGGATCCAGTGCCATGGCTTCCCGTAAGTAGGCGGGATGGTACAGGTCGAAGACCGTTCCCATCCGACGGGGAATGTCCGTCGCCGATGTCGTGGCTCATTGGCCGCTCTCAACAGCCCGTATGTTACCATCCTCTCGTACATTTATACGGCCGCGTGCGACAGAGAGGACGGTGAACGATACTATACCTAATCTCGCGGTGATCGCGTCGTCGGTCAGCCCACGAGAGAGGAAGCGAGGAGCGGATTGTCCGCCCGAGGCGAGACGTCAATGTGCCGCGCATTCGCGTCCTTTCCTGCGTGTAATATGCGACGGCCGAGTAAATACTATTACAGCATAAATCTAGTTGGAGGCGACTAAAACGAGTCGGAAACACATCGCGCTCACTTCTTCCTCGGATACCATCCGCACGCTTCCGTCGTTTGCTGATGGACGGATAAACAGGTTCCGCGTCTTGCAACAATTTCAGATTATTTCTTCATAAATATATCACATTATCGTGTACGATATCATCGCGATACATATAAAAAGACATTTCCGTCAAGTCGTGCGGTGACGAGCGCGCTTGTAGGTATCGTTTTTATCGTAGCTGCACCCATCGAGTTTTACGCGACTCGTTGAACGCGCCTTCGTGGTCGCAATCGGCGCATTGAGCCGTATTGGGCAGCGCGTCGCATTCTCCAAGATATTCGTTTATCCCTGTGGTTAACCGAGAGCACAATGCAGCGAGGCGGGTGGACAGAGTCGAGCTGATCCGCCTCGACACGGTCCACCGCGTCACCTCAATTTTCGTGGGTCACGCCGGCGGTGGATGCCTTTCGGGAGACACGGGGATTACTCGGGGATGCCCATTACGGACGAGCCGTAGTCTGTCGTTCCTATCAGGGACAGATAGCGAGAGCATTATTCCTGAAATAGGTTTTGGCAATGGCAGCGCGCTATGTGGGTGCAGGGTAATACGTACTGCATGTGTTGTCCTGCACCCGAACATCGATAGAAACAGAGGATTGCCGGTCGTGCGATTTACGAGCGTCACGTTGGACTCGCATGGCGATTCCAAGCAGCAGCCGGGATTCTAACGGGGCCTGGAAATTTGCATCTTGCCGAGATAGAGCGAGCGGTACAGCGGGCGATGGACCCCTTGAGCGACTCGCGAGAGATCCGCGTTATTGCACGGGGGAGGTAGCAATCATCCCAGCCGCGAATTTCATCTTTCACGCACGGGACGAGCGAACGTGAATTAGAGATATCTGTGGAATGAGATTTAACCAGTTTTAATCAGTTAATTGAATTCCTGGATTTTTGCTTGATTTTTGCTCTCCTCTGAAATTTAATTCCTGTGGTGCACGTCGATATTATTTGCAGCGCTTCGCGTATATTCACCTTTTGATATTCAATAAAGAATTAGATTTTTTATCGCAAAACAAGATTGTATTATGAACAAATTATTTGTTTCAGCAACGTGCAGTTCAGTGTTCGTAATTGCGGTAACATTCGGTAACTCTATATCTCCGTTGAATAATTCTCGTGCAGAAAGTTTTTCCTTGAAATGTCGCTCGCGACGCGCGACTCGCTCGGAGAAATGTAATCAGAGTCTTCTTTAAACGACCACTTGTATACGTGTCACATAGCGAGCAAGAAAAATGCCGAAAGTTCTCTCATCTCCTCCGGCAATTTTGACTGAGTTACGGCGCGGTAAAGTTTGCGGCTTATCATTCATAAATTTATGAGTGATCGTATAGGAGTGCATGGAGAACAAAACAAGCGTAAAGTGGGACATGCTCGGTTTTTATACAAATAATATATATCCGTTCCATATGCTCTCCGTGTGTAAATCTGTGCAGCACATCTCATTCGCGTGTTTGTTCTGTTCGCGCGAAACGGCCAATTGGTTTCTCGCATGCAGTACCACTTGAAACAATAGAATTAGCAAGTCGGTTAAATTTTCTCGTTTTACTTACGACTGCTGGAAATACACGCATATAAAAAGAACTTTTAATTTGTCCGTCATAATCTCGTATTTACTTTATACGTTACACTGAAAAACTTTTTAATCCCTCTTTTTGTATTTTCATCGACAAATACGCGTTTCAGAATAATCTTTCTTTCGTAAAAACATATCGTTATGCTCTACTAATCGACTAATCGCTACGATTTAGCAAAATGAAAATTAAGCGATAAGCCCACAAAATTTCCCTTTTGTCCATCTCGCCATTTTTGGCGGTGAAGAACTCGCTTGATTTCTTAACACGCACACATGAAATATTAGGATCCATGCGTGGGAGGATACGCGCGATCGTGAATCACACTCGAATCTATTCGAGACGGTAGACAGAGAGCCGTGCCTATATACGTAATCCGGGGGCTGTAGTTTGGCTATTTATAGGGAGAAAAAAATGGCCCGTGTCGATATATCGATTCACGCCATCCTCCGTCTTGAGTTCTGCTCGTCGTCGGTGTATATGCTCGCCGAGTCACCAGGCGAACGCCTTTAGTCGCTTCGTCGACCGCGCACTGCTGCTGAATTTCAATATAACGGGAACGCTATTCGGCGTGTAGGGAGATTTACTTCCGCGCGACACCCCTTCGCGTACTTGGAGGGTGCGTCACTCTTGATGCCGGGCGATCGAGTTGGTATGGATGTTTCTCTGCGATCCGAATGCGATTTGCAAGATAGTCGTTTTCCTCTTTTTTTCTCCTTATTGAAGCTCATGATTCAATAAGCATATTAAAATTGTGATCAAGCAGTCTTTTTGTATAATAATGAAATGTTAAATTTTTCACTTGGTGAAATATTCTCTAAACTTTCAGAAATCTTTTTTAATCTACAATTCCAATTCCAATTCCAATTCTAGTTTTTAAAACAAACTTTATTTGCCGACCATAATAATGAGAGGGAGAGATGGTCTAAACTAAATCTTTTTTCTCCCTCTCTCATGATGAGAGGAAACAGACATTTAACGCGCGGCTCATTTAACTTTACGATAGACGATGAGCGCGTAATTAAAATAAAAGTGTCACGCTATGCGATACAGAAAAGTTTCAACCCAGCAACTGCCATCGCGCCGGATTTTTTTTTCATTCACGTGACGAAAAATGTATCTCGCTGCGTTATCCCGGTACAAGGGGACACTTTGTTAGCGCTAACTACTGCTGCTGCCGCTGCTTCTCGTATATACCTACCTTCCGTGCGCTAGATGGATAATTAAAATGAAAATTTTATAATATAATGCGCATTTTATAATATAATTCCTTTTGCTGTCCTTTTACCGGATATTCGAAAAGAACTCGTAATTCGCATAGAAATAGAAATTTACGTTTTAATAGAAATTCCCGCTTTAATTTGTTCCCTGCACCATTCGCGAGTTCGGTTTCCTTCTTTCTCTCTGCATATCGTGGCTTTCGTACAATGCGACGTGAGAAAATTCGAGAAAGCTTTTGCGGTATGTCGAATCCCTTTTACATGGAATCTTCTCACCAGTCGACATTATAAGGGCATACCTAGCTGCATAGTCTCGTATCAGCGTGTTCCATAGCGTAGGCTTTGCTATACATACAACGTCGTGCAATGTACAATGAAAATTAGTATTCCACGCTACTGGTGTTAAAGGGCTCTTACTGAAGGATTAACGAGCGCTTGATAATTAGACTTACGGATAGTTTTATTAGCACTGATTAATTCCGATCTCAATTTATCTGATTGTCTTATAATATTTTTATTGCGCAAGTCCGATGTGAAGCGAGAAACAATTTCAATTAAACCTGAAGTTAAGATTAACTTTAATATCGCGTTTAAAGTGCATGCGCATTATACAACCCCTACACGCGTAATATTTCATCTCGATACCGAGCAACGTCGGAGTTACGTTCCAACGTTACAAAGGGTCTTGTAAGGATCTTTTCTATATGTTGCACGGTATTTCAATTCCGCTCATTCGGCCGGGCGTTATCAGTTCACGTGCGACTAGCTCAATAATACGTGTTTCGCGCAATCTCGCGTCGGGGTAAAAGGCACCGGAGACGAGAATCGAAGAATGCCGGATTCCACGAGCGGCGTGACCCGCCGCGCGCGAACGAGGACGTAGGAGGAAGGTCGAAGGCTCGCAACCGGCATGGCAGGAAATTGGTTTCGTTTGTGAAATTCCTCGAGCGGAAAGTACCTCGCTCGCATCCCTATCCCTTGCCGTCATCTTTCTCGCACTCGCTGAATCTTGTAGTCCGACAAGTCGGGTCGGTACTTGTCGCGGATGGTTCGAGAGTTTACAACAGAGGTATTACGCGCGTGCTTCCACCTTATGTGCCCTGTCCATCTATTTGCCGATCGAATGGTAGTTATATACCAGCCAAACTGCCTTTTACTATCTCCCGAGGAAATCGTATATTCGTCTCTTCCAGCTACTGCAAGGTAAAGATAATGTCGGCGAGAAGGTACGAGACAGTAACGAAGCGTCTATCTGGAACCGCAATTGAACGAGTAAATAATAGATGCAATCATGAAAATCGATTTTCCGTCACAAGAGAAATTTCTGGTTTCCAGTCTTTCCGGTTAAATGAAAAACTGTGCGTCTGTGAATTAATTATTAGAAATTAATATTTAATTTCACACATATTTTCCTATTCAATCGATAATGAGAATCGGGAAATAGAGACATAATGCCGTTAGCGAGTTAATGGGATCCAGCAAATTTTTCATGGACAGTTAATTAGCAAGAACAGAGTCCGATTGAATCGCGTTGATTGCGCACGGGAAAATTACTCGTTGACGAAGCTCGTGAGTTACGCCGTTGAATAATTCGGTGTCTAGGAAGAGACGACCCAACTGCATAGAGAGAAAGAGAGAACAAACAAACAAGAGAAAGAGAGAGAGTCTGAGAGAGAAAGAAACAACTCGTGGACGAAACTTTTTTAATTTCGTGACGTAACGCGGAAAAAAAACGAATGGATTAGGAATCGAGGCAGCTCGATCAATTTTAATAATCTTCTTGAGTGCACACGAAGTTTTAAGAATTTTTTTATTAAGGCTGTTTTAAGTTTATTACACTTCGTCGTAACCGTAAATATCCGCGCGCGATCGCAAACTCGGCGCGGTCCAACAAATCTTTGCGTTTGTGTTCGTATCGTATCCGCGATCGTATTACAGCGCAGTTACACGATACTGTTTGCCGGTAATACCCCGTAATGCCGTGCCTCTCGACAAGATAAGCGCGGCGAATTTGTTGCCGGCGAATCACGTGTACCAACACGAGCTTACTAGTCGACTCATTATGTGCTTTGGAATAATAAGCCACTAAACGCTAATGTAAGCCAAGTCAACGATCTGCAACTTGAATTAGCACGCTTGCGTTAGCGTGTGTACGAATGTGGTGAAGAAACAGCTTGTAATGCTGTAACGTCAATGGGCATTTACATATTAACGTACACGTTTACCGACAATTTGGTGAAAATGCGGCAGCGTTTCGCGCCAATTTTCCTTCGCGTTCTCCTTCATTAGTAATAAACTTCGTAACGAGCTACTGCGAGCGATTACCCGAATGAATCAAGGGAAGGCAAAACAACGAGCTTCCGAAATAATTAGAAACTTTGCGTTCGAGTGCCAGGAGACCGCAAGAAAACACCGGGAGATCGGATTTGGATGTAGCGCGCCGCATTAATCTCGTTAAAATATCGATCCGGAAAATCGACGCTGTCCGTTCCGTTTCCGTCACGCTTCGACGCTCGCGACCGAGGTGTTTAACATAATAAATTGGGGAAGCTGGACAGAGTCCCCACGCACCCCGACTCAATGACCAGTTTCCGGTTTCGCGATTCGTCGTCGACGCTCGATGATCGAATTCACTTCGTTACCGAGTCACGAGCGCGTAACGTCATGCGCTGCTGATTCCTGTGACAGAGGTTTATCGAACGGATCGACATCGCCGATCATTTGTTTCGCGACTAATTCCATTATTACTGCCAATAATGCCAATTGCGGAATCTTGGAAACTTGGAATCGAATTTTCCTCGGGGAAACAACTTTCAATTGATGCCATCTTTCACAAGTTTGTTACTTTCACTGTCGATATCGTGGTTCATATAATGCGGGAAATCTAAAGGATAGAACAAGAAAATTTCAAGAGAATTTAATATACGTTACATTTACAAGACATAAAAAGTATAATTCCTCTGACAAGTGGACAGTGTCACGTTAAAAATAAATTTCCCTGAGATTCTTCTGGTACTTTTTCAAACTGCTTTGTCAAGCAATTTTCCTCGCGCTTATATTTACTCTGTCGAACAACTTTTACTGTGGAATATTTTTCTCTTTTGTAACATCTTTTATTTTCCATAAGACCCAGAGAGCATCGTTTTACACCGACGCACATCGGCGTTCTCTTAATTTTCTTCGTCCGATCGCAATCGGTTCGAGTCGTCACCCACGCGCGTGCACCATCCTCGATCAAAACACACACACACACATACGCATGCAGACACGTACGTTCGAGCATGTAAAAAGCCATATGCCGACGGTCGCCGATACCCGCAGGGAAGAGCGATTTGGGGGAGCCTTTAGGCGCGTACGAGAGGCGGAAAAAAGAGAGAAATGAACAAACGCGCGGCGGAAGTCAACGAACCAGGGTGGAATCGGGCTCTTCCTCCCTCGCTTCGCGGGTTCCACGTTGCACGACGTATTATCGAGGATCGCACGTAGGCGCGCAACGACCGATTATCGTGTTTCCTCCTGGCTGGGGCCGGTCGAGCGACGGGAAACGAGCCTGGGAATGATTTTACTTAGAATGAATTACGGGGCGAATCGTTACGGTAATGGCCAGCTTCGACGACGCGCCGCGACCACGGCCTTCTCGGAGAGCCATTACGTTAATTACGTACGACGACGTTATTGCCACGACTTCTCATCTCGCGACGAGTGCGCCCGCGCTAAAATTCGTTGTTGCTCTCGTCGCTTTATCCTTGATATCCCATGGAGCAGAGACCCTCGTGAGATTGCGATAGCAGATTGCAGATTGACTTCCTACGATACAGATTCGTTCTGTCGATTCGAATAGCTGACGCTTAATTCGCGTAGGTGCCATCGCTTTAGAAATTAATCCGATCGTACGCGTTGGTACAATTGATACAAACGTATCAATTAACATTCAAATAATAGATCCCATATGTTCGCGTTTCTATTTGCTAAATAGGTATGTACTTTTGTTGTCACATGTAATCGGTGGATAATAGTAAACTAGATCGCGTCAGGTTTATACGGATATAATCAAATTATGTATTTGTTATAATGACAGCGCATATTATTTATATGTATAACGTGCAATTATCAAAGTTGTTCCCACGAAAAATTCATGTTTCATTATGATTATATGATGTTACATCGTGCACCTATGTCATCAATTATACGAGGTTGTGCTTTACTGTCTTGAGATCGTATATCTTGCGCAGAGAATACATAAAAGTATCTGAATTTGAAGAATACTATTTAAATCTCGATGATGTGCACAGCATATCTGACTGAAAAAAAAGAGGAAAAATTTCAAGAAGATCTGTTTGCATTGCATCTGTCCGTATTGTTCCTCGCTTAGTATCTTAAATAGGAAGTTGCATGATTTTTAAAATTCGATCAAAGGAATGATCACGTTTACAGTTTTATATTTGAATCAAATCTTGAAAAATAAACTTAAATAAATGCTCATAATCGACATTCAGTGACAATACAAATGAAAAGAGAACATGATTTACATGACATATCCATATTCATCGTAAATTGAAGGATAATTCAACGTATGAAATAGACGATTGGCGTTTCTGCCGCGTATCAAGGTACTAAAGCGAATCGTTTATCTGCATTACCCGCGCGATTACTCCGCGGGGATGGTGCGACGCGGTCTCGCATTTCGGCGAAATTCTGGATTATTTAACGCGGCGCGTTGGTCTCGGAGCGGCCACTTCCGGAAAATTAAGCGCGGTGCCGACCGGTCCTCGTTACATTAAAGTATAACGCCGGCCGTTTATAAGGGATCTCCGTTTTATGCGCCCTCCGCGCTGCCGACATTTTTTATGCTTAGTACTCTGCCTATGCGGTAACCTTAACGTCGTTGTCGTGTCGTTGTCGTTGTCGTTGTCGTCGTCATGGTTTCCACTGCCGTCGTTGCAGGTACACACTGCAGCAACTTGCAAGCGGCGCATGCAAATGTTCAGGTTCCCGTCATCGGGCAACCGCAAATCCTTCGCCGCAAGATGTTGCTTGTCCCAGAGAAAGGTGCGCGCGATCGCGTTCCGCAGATATTAAGGAAACTTTTTAAGGAAGGGTCTTACAAAATGACATTGCACACGACGACTGTCTTTTATGAAAGTAAGCTTGACGTTGCTTCCGTGATTTCAGCCTGCTGCGTCACGGCACGGTCGAATTGTTTTGCAAATGTTATTCCGACAGTGAAATAGCGTTTAATTTTGTTCCGTTGAGTCGGAAAGAAAAATCGGATGTTGGCACGTACGATGTCTCTTGACTTATTTCTTAAAAATAAGTTAACGTCAGAAAGAATTAAAAGTAGATTTTAGATTATTAAAATATATTTCTCGATTGGTCGATCTTGCAAGAATTATTTACAATTATTTAACTTGTCTTGCACTATTCAGCAAGACGTTCAGTTTAATGTATTTTATAAAAAGAATATTAAAAATTGTGATTGGTCACTGTTTCTCGTCGTTTTCAAAAATAACAAGTTTTCTCTAAATAACGATGTAAATATTGTCACAGGCAGTCTAATAAAATACTCGGAGACTAGAAATAAAGGATTGTTATGTGAAAAAACGGGGGCGATCGGCAGCAAAAGCGCCGGTCAGTAAAAATAGAGTGGCGCGAGACTGAAAATAAACCGGTTGCACGACGGCAGGTTAATTGCACGGGAGATTAATCGCATGCTGGAAGACACGGTCCTCCCGCTGCTCGTCGATCGGCATCGATTCCGTACGTCTCTCGATAGCTTCGACATTGCGACACGTCGGGCCGACCAGTTCGCAGTGTACCTAATGTACTTAAGCGGCTTAAAGAAGGTGTATGCAGATCGCTGATTCCTCCGCATCGCATTGTCCTTCGAAAGGTAAATGTTTAGCCGGAAGAGATGCTACACGTCGGCAGCCGTAGCGCCGCTAGGATTTCCTCCCACGCTTGTGTTTGCTCGCCTGAAGCACTTCCTCGGCTCTTTTAAATCCACGACGTCGGCGGTGGCGGCAGTCTTTAAAGCTCTCAGAACAGCCAACGCAACGAAAATAAACTGAGCACAGCGTACACGTTGAGCGAGTTAATTATGTCGAGGATCAGTTGTTTCTAGGTCCTCTCGCTGGGATCGAGCAGCCGTTAGCGCATTACTTCCTTACCTCGACGCTTGCCACTTTTTGAGATGGACCTAAGTTGGCTAATTAGTCGCGAGTCTGATACTCGTGAAAGAGAGTATCCCGAAACTAATTTTCCGAAGAACTCGCTTAACTTAAATTGCGGAGAGGTACCTCATGCCTTCAATATAAATTGCCGAGAACGACGCTTTATTCGTACCTTGTTGTAACGTTGAAAGTAATTTATTTTTTCTTTTAAATTATGTAATCTTTTTGCGCGTACTGCGTCACAGATAAGTAGATAACACGCGCCGCCATTGGAGAATATTCGCGAGAATATTCATATTATTTGCGCACAAAACGAAGCGATGTAAAATGAACTCTGCATACACGTCGCTTTAAGGGATCACGATCGCTCGTTCTCTGACCGGCGCCGCTACCGAGCACGAGCACGACTTGTCATTTTAAGGGAAGGGGTTAAACAACGTCGTCCGCCAGGGCGCGAGATGGATGTTACGCCCGCGGATTGTAACCGGGCGCATACAAATGTTCGAATTCGTTCCGCGCCGTTGCTGCGAACGCGGCGGGGACCCATGGTTGTAAGGCGTTACACGTCGAGAGGTTTCCGTTTATGCGCTCGAGGGATTTACCACGATCGCGGAAATTCACCCCGAACGTTTGCGGCAGGGATACCGGCAAGAATAACTGGACGCCCTTTATGTGAAGTGAACCGAGTGGCTGTACGTCAAAACTGAGACATGGTCTCTCCTAAAGTTCCGGAGAAAATTATGAGGCAGTATTCTGGGCCCACAAGAGCATTGTGAAGCGTGAGTCTTGATCTATTTAACGCATCTATTATCTAGTTTAAAATGTAACTACTGAAAGATTTATGATTTAATTAATGATGATGACAAATGCATTTGTATCTGTCTACAAACTTTTATATAAACACAAGTAACTTTTTAAACGAGAAAATTTCAATCAAAACTTTAGGGGTAAAACATTGATGTAACAGTTTTAAACACTGATGTAAATCACCGTAAACAGATGGGAAACGTTCGCGCGGAGATAAGGAGAAAAAGACGCAGAAGACGATTGAACGATAGAAAGTTAATTATCTCTTGGGGATAGAGTCCCTTTCTACCTGGCGATCTTTCCGCTCAATTGCTAGGGTTATTAGAACGAGCCCACAATGCAATTACGATGAACTCAACACGAGAATCGAGATAGGTAACTCAATCAACCGGTTAAATCTTATGTTCGTTAAATCCATCCCTTAGCAGATATATCTATTCATTCTGGTGCGCTTCTATAATAGTAATGTTATTCCATCGCTGTGGGTATCGCCAGAATTGCTTCCTAGGACCAATCAGAATCTGAAGTTCCTTCATTATCATCCTCTTTAATCTTGTAATTTATCTTTTATTATTCTGTATTATCCTTTTCATATTCTGATTATTCTACTGATTTCGCTTGCTCATTAGACAACTTCTAAGATTTATATTTATATTTATCTAAGATTTATATTTTTAATGTCACACATAACTTTTTAACAATAGGCGATGCTTTGTTTACTGCATTTTCCTTTTTATTGCTAAATATATAGCAGGGCGAGCGCGTTCTTTATACTTCCTCCCCTTGACGGTATACGAGTTTCACTGCTTATAGCTGGACGTACGCCAAAATATCCCGTTGACGACAAGTCTTCCTCCGTCGAGTTGACGGACGGTATATCAAGCCGACTACTCGCCGGCTATTATTCACGACCACCCGCAACCAGCAAAAGCACGAGAGCACGTACCTGTCGCCCAAAAACCAGTTTCGGACCCGTCACCGTAACTTATTGTTTTCACCGACAGGGAAAACCAATTTTTCCCGATAGCCCGTCGGGATAATTGTAATGGTGTTGTTCAATGGACGTCAATTAAGATATTCTAATCGAAATAAAGATATCGCGAGTAAGCAGACGAGTTTATTTTTTATTCCCCGAGATAACGTTGCCGATAAGGGGGGTTTCCCACTTAAGAGTCTCCAACCGAACGACCGTCATCACTGGGAGAGGTCGTGTGAATCGGATAGAAAGCGGCGAGGGCTTAATCGCGCGTAAACTTTCTTCCTGCTTCCCTCGATGCAATCGCATCCTCCCGCGCATCTAGCAGGGGGAAGGGGGGAAGAGAGAGCCTGAGAAAATGTATGCCCGGCGGCAAGCAGGAAGGACCCAGGAAGCTCGGCGCTTTATTCGGTACCCGACGTCGCTTCGATGCCGCGGCGAAGTCATCCGCTTACACGGCGATATTGTATTTACTCGCGAAACTAACTGCAAACTAGCGCGCGCGAAACTTCGTTAGAGGAGTAGCACGTGCTGCCGCGAAGCCGCGATACCGCGAGCGGACGGGCGGGCGGAAACTCCACCGCTCTCCGCTCGTCTCCCGGATAATTAAAACTTTCCGCGCGAGTGTAATTTCGCGAACGACGCGCAGTCGTTGTTCCGCAGCCTCCTTATCGCGCGGCCCGGCCATTTAGAGAGGGAGGCTGCTGAAACTGCGGCTGTTCTGTGTGTTACTCCATAGTAGCGTCTTCTAAACATCTCCGCGATGGAGCCTATAAAAACGCGCGAGCCATTTCTTGGTCGTACCGCCGAGAAAATTCCGGATCGAGACTTTTCTTCCGGCGTTCCTTCGCATTTGATTAAAATTAATGACTCAACTTGCGGGAAACTAATTAGCGAAACTTTTTACGTCGAGATTCGAGTATTCTAATCGCGCGCGCGCGGACTTCACTCACGTGATTGGACGTGTGAGTGACATCTGAAAAAAGCTGAGAGTATTTTTCACGCGAAAATTTGTCGCGACGGAGAAAATAAGTTTGAATGTCTGAATTGATTTAATTTAGAAGACTCTGCATCTCGCTAACACACGAAAGCCGAAGAATTTGCCTTTCCCCTCGTATTTTTATCGCGTTTCTATAATAGATTTCTTGGATTCTTCCTTTTGTCATTCACTTTTAGATTCATTCCAATTCGTAAAACATGGAATGGCATCCTATAAACGTACAAAACAAAACAAAATTACATGGGGTGATAGTAACAATAGTACATTTAAAGGCAATCGACAGCGAAATCCCGGGCGATGCTTTTTACGATAAGCGTCTCTCGTATCGCGCCGCGCTTGTCGGGATTATTATTTCCTTTCTCTCTCTCTCTCTCTCTCTCTCTCTCTCTCTCTCTCTCTCTCTCTCCTCTCCTCTCCTCTCCTCTCCTGCGTCGGTCTCTTGGCGAACTGTCGAGCCTCACAGTCGGAGGAACAAATTCGTCCTCACAGAGGGATAAGTAACAGGCACGTGAATTAATTGTACGTGCGCGCCTTGTGTATCGACGACCGATGCGACGCGGTCCTCTCGCTTGTTGCAGGAGAACCGTCTCGGGAACGATTCGACGACGAAACGCGACGAAAATTTATTTACCCAATTAAGCAAACGCCGCGCCGCACCGGTCGTTTTCGTCGCGACAAAGTGCCGCCGGGCATGTCGGGCCCCCGTGCAGCTTTGGTGGATTAATCCGGTACGGGGTGAAAACGAGGCCCCGAAGGTGCTCGTGCCTCGTTAAACGAAAAGTGTTAAAGGCGGAAAAGAAAAGAGGGCAGTCGCGAGAACAGATAAAACCAACGACGCGGTTCTCTCATTTTCTCATTGTGTCGTACTCGTCGCGCTCCAAAGCGTGCATCATTTCGTGATAAATCTATAACGATCCATTCGATCGTAAGGAAAATCGGAGACGCGTATTTCAGAGAACGCGGGGAAAAACGCCGCCGGCTGGTCATTTGCATAGATGCGCGGCGATTGCTTTGTATAATTGCAATCGCCATTTGCGCGGCGTCCGGCGTATTTCTACAGAATAAACACGGGAACCGCCGCCGCGCTCGCCGTTTCATTATTTGCGTATAAGCGCATCGCTGTTTCTTCTATCCCTGTTTTTTCTCCTCTTTTTCGTTTGCTCGCATAATTTCCGCCGTTGTGGCTATAAGTTTTCGCGAAAAAACGTGAGGGCGGAATGCGGAAGTTGGGCTCGAATCTCTCGTCGAGCATGTGCATCTCGCGCGGATTCATTTGCGATTCGTTTGCAATATCGGGTGCGCGGGGAGGAGCGGTGCATGAAACGCGACCCGAGATAATTTCCGTTGTTTATGCGTTTATTATGCAGGCATGTCCGTGTACTTTTTGTGAATAACGCAACCCCCTTTCGAGCGCATGAACCATTCATACACGAAAGTGTCTGGAGTTAAGTTTTACAATCTTGTTACATAGAGATAAAATTAACAGTACGTTTGTTCGCTATACAAATATAATTTATATCCTGTGTTTGCTTTACTCTATTTTCATAGTAAACGAACGTTTGTTAAGTATATTTAATGGAAATGAAAATTAATTAGCCGGCAAACTAATATTGTTTCAAGGTTTCATGTTACAGCTGTATAATACTCACGCTCTGTTCTCTATTCCATATTTATATTAAATTCTTTCGAAATCGCCTCACTGAATATAATAACCTAATAATTTAAATAAAAATCAATCGAGTAACAGAACTGGCGCGATTGCAGCGCGGATTTCGAATTGCCTGGTCTACCATTTGTTGGAAAAGAGTTTGCAGTCGCGCGTGCACGAATTTAAATAAATTCGAACAAAAATTAATTAAACAGATAAATCGATATTGTTACTTCGGTGTTAACGCAGCCGTCTCGCTCACTCGCTATCTCGCTTGCTCGGGTAAACTAACGGAAGTTAATGCAATTACCGCGTACCGCAATATGGTAGCTTGCAAAAACGCGATCTACCCCGAAACTTGTACAGGCACGCGCGCGCCGTTGCATGCGATGAGCGCAGTGTCAGCGATTTCCGGAACGGGAGCAAAGGAAAGCCGCACTTTGGCACTCTTGCACTCGCAGGCAGCATGCTGCGGTCATGTGCCACGGTGGTTAAACAGTTCGCGCGATCGACCATAACCGTAAGCTCACGTACGGATATTTTCCACGTACGGATTATTTTGAGGCTCCGGCTCCGGTCCCGGCTCGGTTCGTCGTGCTCGATCGCGATGTCGTACACGTACGCGTATTACGACTCGCGTTACAATCAGTTTCGTTCGTGACGAGCACTTCCTCCGACTCGTAAAGCGAGTAGCCGATCGAACATGTTATCGAGCGCACGCGATTGCGGTAGCAGCTCCAACGTTTTTCGAAGCTACCCTCTCGAAAACCCTCTGTGCGAGGCGAGGCGAAGCGAGGGCGACACGGAAACGAATTCATGTAAGGATATTAATAAAGACACGAACAAGTAGATGAAGTAGACGAAAGAGATAACGCTTTATTATGAAAATTATATTGTGGATTCAATTGAGTGTTACTTTATGTTGATTTTCTCCTCTCAATATAGACACATACTATTAGTATAGATTGTGTAATTATGCGATTGTTAATTTAGCGTTATGGTTTATGGTACTATAATCTAGTACTTTATTATTATGTCATTTTGATGCATCCATTTTTACTGCGCGAGTAGAAAGGATATTTTAGAGATAATATTTAAATACATAAAATTTAAAATAATATTCATATTCCAATATATCATGAGATTTCGATATTAATTCTGTTTTTTCAAATATTCACACTTGTATATTGCAAATTGCAGTATAAAATTGACGCTGCATAAAACAGATGCAATGAATTCCCATTTTAGTCAATGTCAGGATCGGTTCACAATAACGAATATTAGCTTCCGTTCTCTTTGATGTTGGACTAAATTTCAGTGCAAATCCGCGTGATTTATGCGTGCGTAGTACCGGTTCATTTGTATCGCGCGAAATTCTCCATGGCCGCGCACAGGCCCTGAAAGCCCACGCATGCAACGGTCGCAGTCGAGCCCAGCGGACACGTTATCAACGGCGAGTGCATAAGAACAGAGTCATCGTCCCACGGGAGAACGAGCTATATGGTGAACGGGGGATGCGCGATTTCTTTACATATATATATACGCATACATACATATGGACGCTAGAGAGAGAAAGAGAAAGAGAGAGAACTAGACAGGGAGAGAACGAGAGAGAAAGCGGATGCTGCCGTAGCCGGTGGCGCTTATCTGCGGAATTTATTGTCCAGTTTCCGGCGATGTTACAGGACTTTAAACCGGCGGCGTTCGACGTTAAGTGACTTTGCGGGATTTCAATGTAACGCTTGTGTGTGCAGGAAACGGCCCACGAGGTTGAACGAGCGGGGAAGAGAGGGAAAGAGCGAGGGGAGGGAGAAAGGGCAGATATTACGGGCGGTTTCATGAGACGCGACGCGGGGCGAGCTCGTAATGCAGAATCGAGATAATCCGCGCCGAAGTTACGAGCGCGACAACGCTGCGACGGCGCTAATCCTGCTTGTACCGATCCTGATGAATACATCATACTACCCTTCGCGGCGCGTTCGGTTGATCCTCCTCCTTCTTCACGTATCGCACGATCTTCCTGATTCTTGTCGATCGTCGTACATGTCGTAATCCGCGATAGACGCTTAAGAAGCTGATCGCGAGAGCTAAGGTGCGGGAACGCGTAATCCGCACGACTTCCATTAGTTATTATATCGCGAACCGATATAGATACAAGCTTTCTTGAGAGTTTATTCGACTTCACTTCGACGCCATTAGGAACATCATTTTAAAGATACTTGGTATCGCTGAATCGCATCTAGTGGAAGTATACTGACGACGAACGCTGCTCGCATGAAAGTTCGGTCAAGGGAAGATTCTAAAATGATAAAAGGATTTGTCATTCAAATTTTATTTCTATATTCCGAGACATCGTGTCTACAATGGGGAATTATTGTATAATATCACGACAAGCAGCGGATCTCTTTATTATCATCATGTCACAGGGACGCTCCTCCTCGATTTTCTCCGCTAATACGCAGCGAAAGGCTGTCCAGGAAATTACTCTCATCCCGGCAGCGTCTGCTCCTAATCAAAAGCCATTTTTTCCGGCTTGATAAAACGGACGCAGCGATTAATAAAAATCGTTGGCAAATGGGGACGGAAGTAGTCGAGAGACAGAGCAAGCGTAGATAATGAACGAACGAGCAAAGTAAATCCCCGACGCTTTTTCTTCCATTCACAAACATAAAAATCCCCGCTGCCTCTTCCGCACAAAGATTAATTAGCGTCGCGATTGCTCCGGAGAGAAACGCAAACTTGGAACCGATCCCTCTCTGGTTTCTCGCGTCGTTATCCCCGTCGTCTCGCGACACAGACGCAACACAGCGCGTTTTCTAAACTCCCATTTCTCTCGTCTCGCGCGGCTTTCCGGGTGTTCGAAACATCTTGGATTTCTGTTTCTCCGTCTCTGACTTATGGCCGCTCGTGTCTTCAATCTGTCTAGAAGGGTGCGCCGGTGCCTCGGGGGATATATATTAGCATCTTTTATTAGGTGCCGCGGCAGCAGAGAGCGTGTCAAACAAATCCGCTCGCGCCCAGCGGTCATCCGTTATACACACCTACGGTACGGTGCGTTTCGTTTTATCGGTCTGCTCGACGAAACGCTCATGGCGCCGCGGGGAAGCGCCATTCGTTTCTCCCTTTGCTCGCTCGTGTTCGGCAGTCCAACGAAGCTCGTAAAACTCTGAAATACGCGTTACCGAGCCGCCTTGGCACTTTACGCGACGCCGCTAACGTCACGTTCGCGACAGCGCGACCTTCGACGAGATTAACCCTCCATCGCGGATTGTCACGGGGCTAATGGAACGGTCGAAACAATGCCGAGGCTGGAGGAATGGAAGTTCTATCGGGATTTGAACATTTGTAACGGTACAACAACAGTCGCGATAATCGTTCGCGCTCGATTGCTCGCCTCCGTGGCGATCTAGAGCGAGAGAATTTACGTCAGTTCACGTGGGAATGATAAAATCCTATTAACCGACACGAAAGCTCGATGAATTGAGAACGGAAAAATTCAAATTCACGAACTCAAATGGAAAGCCCATTTGTGAAATACGGTCGACTAATCCGACTGCACGGTCGAGTAAAAATATTTTTATTTAAACAGCTCCACGTGATAATACATAGAACGGATTATTTCTGCGCTGTTAGACGTTACACTCTACGTCGGTTTTATTCAGCGTGAATTTGTGGGATGTCGAAAGAGGGGCGGCGAAGGGGAACGACGCGGAATAACGTTATGGTCCGTTGTAATGCGCATCGCGTTAAATATATTTAGGGAACGTAACGTTTTAAACGCTCCTGTGTACTATAAAGCCTCCAAAGCATCTCGCCGCGCGTGTTCTGCGACTCTTTTACATCAGTTTCGCGGAAATAAGATTTCTCGGACGACGGCATTTATTTCGGCGAGGGAACCGGGATATTTGGAGGCAGTTTTAAAAGTGCACGCCACCCGCCACGGGAGGGTTAAAATGAAATTAAACGCGGTCGATGCGCGCCGCTGCGGGCATTGTATTGCAGGCTAGACACGCCGTGGCAGCTTCGTAGGTCGGCCACGTAGTAGAGCCGTGCAACGAGAGCACTTACTCGTTTCCTCGACAAGACGAGTTGAAATTCCCCCGCCGTCGCCGCGCACCCACGTCCGCATTCGCTGAACTCACACAATTGCGAGAAGCCGGGGCCGATTGCGAGTCTGCGTCGCTTGGATTGAGAATAATTTGTCGCAATGGTAGCAGCTGAACGTCCAAATGAAAATCAATAAGTGTTGCACACACTGCAACTTTTTCTTATTACCATTACAATTGTATCCGGATCTTTTTTTATAATTCTTTTTGATGGAGTCTTTTTTTCATTTTCTTTTAATTTACGTGAAATAGAATATTATCAATTATTTTTCTCGCGGAGCAACCAAGCCAGGTCTGCGCGAGGCAAGTGTGCCTTGACGAAATTCTCCCCGTATCGGGGCCGAAGTCGGGAGCCAGAGCAGAGCCATACGTACGCAAAGTCGAGAGCGAGCGTAAACGAGCGTAAGCACATCAAAGACGGCGCCTTATTAAAGGAGGCAAGAAAAAACAACAGAGGGGAGGTTCGAGAGTAAACGGTTCTTTTTCCCCCGCGAGTTGCGGGGCTTCTGGCGGCTTTCGCGGCAAGTGTGTGTGCACGCTCTGTGCACTCGAGTGAATTACGCGCGTTACCGGACAGAGCGGTGCGTTCTCTCCAGCCTCCCGTTTTGCCAAAGTTATATGGTCGATAAGGGGGCACGATGTATTATCATTTAGGGTTGCGCCGCGGTGCGTGTAACGCGCCGACGTTCGAGAACGTGACTGCGAATTTTTCGTGCGGAATTCGCGATTTAATCTTTGAAGTCGCGTCTGCTTGATCGCGATTATTCGGGCGCAATGCTGATTCTGAAGTCACGTGTTTCGCGGATCGCGCCCTTCGAGAGACGAAGGGTTCTCTTCCCCTTTTTCAATCGAAGGTTTCTACATTCTGCACGTGCAGCTGCTACACTAGATGTTCTTCGATCACTCGGATCACTTGCCGGGTATTTCCGAGGAATTTTATTTCTGCCACGTGTTGCAGATATTTTCGCAAATTGATGCAAGACGCTTGCACTGCATTTTCTCGTCGGCAGGGTAAACGCGTGCCGGGAAACTATGGGTCTTCGACGATCCTCGCCAGGTATAGACGAAAGGATTTTCGGAGCAGATTTTGCCGATGTAGAAGCGGGTGCGTTAACGCATAGAACACGGTATAATTCGGTCCGAAATCACAGCGTCGGGGACAGAGTTAACGTGCGAAACGTGGCTCGCGCATTTCATTACTTTAATGACCGTGTTTAGAGCGGCTTCGGTAAAGGCACAGGAGACACATCATTGCGCCCGCCCCTTCCTTATTTAACTTTGCCTTTGCACCACTCGCGCCGCCGTAATCTGCATATTTTCTATTAAATCAGCCGCGCCACGTCGCAGCAACTTTATTACTCCCCGTCGTTTGTCCCTTGTATTTCGTGCTGTCTAAAGCGCGCAAACTTCGCGACTCGTTCCACGTTCGAGCGGCTTGCTCGCTGTTCGTTCAAGGACATAATAAATTGCAGCCATCTATATAGCGCGCGTGTCGTCTCTGCATCTTCCGTCATCTCCATTCGCGTCGTAGCGGCTTCCTCTTCTCTCTCTCGCTGACATTCTCGTGTTATCGTCTAACGTTGACTAAGACGTCAATTCACCATCGTGATAACGGATAAAGACAGAGCGTGCTCTGGCAGAACACGGGGTCAGCACCAATGCACTTGATTCGTTTTATTTCCACACCCCGCATCGTCTCATTTATTAAGTAAACGATAGAACATTGTAAACCTTGTCGATTCGTAATTGATCGATGCGCTGTAATTACACGGTTACTTAGTTTGCGCATTGAGCGTATCACAGGGCAATTTTCGATTACGAGTTAAAAAACGAAGAGGTGATTATTTGAATTTTTATCATCTGGACACAAGATTTATACCATCTTTAAAGCTTTGGCCTGCAATGCACTAAAAGATTGAGTTAATGTTATTCGGAAAGGACCACATTTCACCAAGTGCTAAAGTGCCAAGTTACCCGGACTCCGGCATTCGCGATTCGTAAACCGGACGATCTAATAAACGACGCGGGCGCGTGCTGCCTCTCGCCTCTAAGTAACCGCGAACTAATTTCTGCCAGTCCGCCTGTCGGGAGAATCGCATCTGGCTTTTTCGGGGTTAATGGCTATCTCGAGTGTCGGGAGGGTGAACTTTCTTCGCGAAGGGTGCGAGGATGGCTTCCCTCTACGAGAAGATAAACGGTCGCCGACCGTGGATCGGAAAGAAAACGCGTGTTTGGATCCTGACACCCGAAACGCTCTCTGAGAAAATCCTTTATGGATGATATTGCTTTCTGAAGGAAATGCTGACTCCATCGCGGTCGAAACTATATTAATAGTTATCCCCTAGGTATATCTATCTTCTTATCTTCTATCTCTTATTCTATATTATCTCCTTGTAATATATCATTCTGTCTGATAATGAAATATATTGTTAAAAATTAAAAAGAGACCAATACGTTGTTTAGTATATTATTATAGCAATTTAATGAATAGTTTTATGTAAGCTGGTGCAAAAACAATTCGCACGATATTCCCAAAACCTTTCACGTTATACGACGTGCTTTCATATTTTATTACATGAAATTTATCTACCTCATTTATTACGTATCTATCTTACCATTTTCTGTACATTTTATTCAATTCCATTATATTGTAGTTTTAAACACTTTGATGTTAACAGAAATATATTCCTATTCATTCGTTTCGAGCTACATGTAGTATTACATGTATATAAATACAATCCTCTGTATTTAATATTTATACAAGTAATATTATCCTCTTCTCTCTTCTCAAATAATTGTGGTATGCTTTTACCAAGATCTCTCCAGAGATCCGCGGCATCACACGACAGAAATCCCGTTAATTGCTTACGTAGACAGTTCGGATACCCGGCGCAGCCTTTACGGTTGTTTGCGGGGAATGCGATGCTTTCCGAAAGCAATCTGCGGGGGTGGGAGAGAGCGCGAGAGAGAGACAGGAGAGAGACGGAGGAAAGAGACTTGCGCGAGTAATTCCGTCGTCGGAGACAACGAAGGACTCCCCGAGCGGCAGGATCCTCCGCAAACAGTGTTCTCCCCAACTGAAAAGCGGGAAACCGTGGTGGAGTCGAGGCCGAGGTTGGTGCGCGCGCGTTCACGCACGCACGGGTGCTCGAAGAGAAAAACGCCGGGAAAAAGGAACAGCTCTGGAGAAGCGGGCAGAGCGAGTTGCTCACTTGGGGAAAGACAGAACAAGTAACGCGGTTCACGACGATAAAAGCCGCGCGGCAGTGCGAAAGTGAGAATAAATGATGCAGAAGCGGCGGATCGCGCGTGCTGTATTACGCGATAGCGTCTGACCGTATGCGGTAGAAACGCGGCGGGCGGTGGTATGGGAAATTTACAGCGGCGCGGCACGATAACGAGGGTGGTCCGCGCGCGCGACACGCACGTATATCCGTTATTATTTATTCGCCATTATCCCCGATTTATCATTGTTGCGGATTATTCTGGTTTCGCTATTTGTCGACGCCGCCGCCGCGCGGATGGACAAATGTCCGTCCGCGATTTCGATCGCCCCGGCGTGGTAAACAAGCCGCTTTGATTTCAAGCACTGATAATTAAGCGGTTTCGTGACGGCTTTCGCCCGGCGTTCGGTTAGCTTTAACGTTGCTGCTGACTTACTGCCTTTTTCCAAATAAAGAGATTGCGGTTGTTGTTTGTGTGCAAGATCGCGGTTTAAATCGATTTTTTGATAGATGATCGAAATATTTGTCTTTGACGGATAGTTGCTCTTTCGTTGCTTTTCCATTCCATAAAAATTCCAGTCAAAGAATGTTATTCTACGTCGCATATCGCTTTTTCGTATTTCATTCAGAATTATGTGCCCAAGTAGAATCTAAAATGTGGTCGTCCGTTGAAATATTCGCTCACATAATTTTGATTAAATAAAATAGATCTTTTAATAGTTTCTCGCCTATCTTTTAAGTAACGAACCTGAGAATTAGAATTAGAATGACACGAGAATTGAAATCGTTTCATCGCATGCGCTGTCCGTTATCTGGGTTAATTCCAATTAACTCTCAGCATAAACCCAGATCAAGTGAGACTTGAAGCAACCTATAAAGCTATGAAGAATTTAGCCGTCCTCAAACTGGGAGAAGCCGCTTAACCGGAGACGTCTAACTCTACAGCGGCTCGAATTTGGACTTTAAGCCCCGCTTAAAGTGCAGCAAAGACGAGACGGCGATTCCACCTAAAAGCGTATTTACGCATAATACTCGCGAGTAGTATACTGAAGCGAGCGTAAGCAACTAACGCGGTCGGTTTTAAGAAGAGGAAGATCACGTGAAAAAGCCTCGATTTCTCTCAGTCGTGCTTCCGAGGAAGAAGGGACATAAGTGATAGCACATGGTCGCCTCGTAAATATCTTCTTACGCTCGTGAAATTAATCAGTCGACGGAATCTGGTATAAAAGCCACATAAAACTGCGACGTGAGCTGCGCCGTTCATATCGCCGTATCGTCGTCGGGACGCTTTAAAAACAACATTCTTCTTCCGCGCGCGGGTGTGTAACGGCGATTGTGGTAGTCAGTTTTACGTATGTTACGTTGTGGAAAGCTTTAGACGCGACTTAAATTTAGAACGCGATATCCTCCACGTGGCTAAGAATGTGTCACGTGTTCGTACATTTAGTACGACTTAATGTTGCGTGAAGCTTCCGGGGACGAGAAAAAGCACGATTGAAAAGAAAGATTGAGAGAGACTCAATGGCATACTCGATACAGATTAGTAATAATTCCCTCTTCTAAGATATAACCGGAGGAAACGTATTCTACGCATCATACGAAGGAACACTGAATAGATTTCGGGAATTATGTCATATTGAAACATGATGAGTTTAAATGACGCGCGCAAAAGGCGATGGCAGTTTAATTAATTAATTAATTTTTTTATACTGATTCATGGCCTTTCAAAATAAGCAGATCATAAATGAGAGGAGAAGGAG
Source organism: Ooceraea biroi (assembly GCF_003672135.1). Classification (NCBI taxonomy): domain Eukaryota; kingdom Metazoa; phylum Arthropoda; class Insecta; order Hymenoptera; family Formicidae; genus Ooceraea; species Ooceraea biroi. Next base: position 1,380,261 of record NC_039512.1, read on the forward strand.
AATGAGATTTCATGATATTTCGCCGTTAATTAAATATCCAGCAGGTAATCGTCTAATGCAATTAACTCGCGCTGAATTTAATGAAATCATTTATTCTGCTTTAATTCGAATGCAATAATAAGCAGGTTAGCGTAACGTGCTCCGATTACATTATCATGCATTCTATTGAATATGCTGCAATTATGTTTTATGAAGGCAGAAACGCCTATCCATCAGAAAGCCGATATTAAAATAATGATCGATATCCGGGAAAGACAGTGAGAATAATAACTTACTGCAGATTGCAAAATGAAAATTGTGCACGCAACGATACGCAATGTGACACATTGTGTACAATTTTTTGCAGCCATAATATAGGTTGCGCTCGGTACATTAGCGACAAAATTTTTATATCGAGAAAAGTAAAACTCGTGAAACTATTATCGGATAAGTAACGAACCACATCAAGAAGACGCTACTAATTTTTCAAGAGAATAGATCTCTACGCGGCGGAATTTGCATTCTTTCTGAGCTCGGAATATAATAAACGCACCTCAAGGACTGTACTAAAGCTGAGTAACACAATTTTATAGAAAGTCGCATCGAATAAGACAAGGATATAAAATCGCACACGCGCACTTAACGTTGCAATAAAAAGCTACTGTTGCAGCAGTGAGAGTAACTCTCAAGCAAATGTACAGTGCATTCCCTTCTTTATCACGTCGACTGTTAACGACAGATGCTGCGATCGGTCGAGAGTCGATTTATATAATGTAACACTGCCTAACAGTACCTCAGCGAGCAGATCTCAAATTAGATGTCACAGTAAAATCCGCAACGAGCACCGAAAACGACAGAAATTACTGTCTGCCCTCGAGAACAGTTTCAGTTCTCGAAATTCAAATTGCTCAGACAGTTTAATGCGAATTCCTCAAAGAGCGTACCACGAAATTTTGTTGAGCCGCACGTTGAAGAGGTAGGACACCTTGTGCAAACAGATGGCACGGCACGAGGAATAAGAGAAACACGCAGCTACCGGGGAAAGCAGGACGACGTCGTCGAGACGCACTTGACTCCGTCATGAACGGCCTCCGGCTCGCTCGTGGCATGATATCGCGACAAGAAACTGGTACCTGAACAATTAAGCTCGCGGGTAAAGTAAACGTATCGCGCACGCACACGTCCCTCGAGCCCTCTCTCAGTCTCATATTCTATCGCAGATAATTGCTCCATTATACTCGCGCGTTCGCAAACTCGCGCGAGTAATTGCTACTGCACTCCGCATGTTTGCACGTCGCAGTTTCAAGTGGAACGCACTCGACATACCCGATACCACGTTGTTTTGTTTCCCCGCGTATAGATCGTCGCTAATGCAAAACGACACGTTATTTCGTGCGGTGGTTATATAATAATCGTGCTACTGTTGTACGGATAGTAGCTAGGTACCGGAACAGTTGTTGAATCTCTCGTGGATTTCCGCGCGCGGATAACTATGCACCACTGCGAAACATATTTTCTTGTTTTTTCATTTTCTTGCCGGTATAAAGGTATATCTTTCTCTCTTCCTCTTTTTCTCTCGTATTCGTAAAAGAGATATTTTTCAGCGAAACGATGTAAGCCGATATGCGCTTCAATCGGGAACGCGTTTCCGATGTGCGTGTGTTCGAATTTTAAAATAGGACAGAAATGCGTCACACCTACGGTTTGACAGTAATCCCGCACCGTGAGCACGTGACTTTACGGTAACACCGGGTATGTTCGAATTTTTATACGCAGCTTTTCCAATTCGATTAAGTCGCCGACTCTGGAACAAAGAATACGTATAAATATATCATGGTTAGCGTATCATCGATAATCGAATGTTATTTTAAAAACATTCTGCCTTGCGAGATGGAGAACGCGTGTTTCTGTAACGATTAAATGTAGTTTCGTTGATAGCTTTTGTGCATCATAACGGTAAAAATATTACGGATTAAATTCTGCTAAAAGAAATCTGTGGACCGTGTGCTTTTGTCGATGTTACACTGAACGTTCCAGAATTGTCGTCATTCCTTTCGTGATTGCGAATTTTTCGATCAATTGGGAATGCAGTTTTTGTTTCTGGTTGCAATTTGCACTGGCAGAAATTTGCAATATTTCACATTTTAAATGCTTTTACGTATAATGTGTAGGGCCTTATTGAAATTGCCGATGAAAAATTAAATCAAATTACGGGAAGAAAGACGACGTAATTTTTCATATTTTAATTTGCCAAGATTTTTTTCGGCTGAGCTTTTTCTCTTTGTCGATTGAATAAGTACATTGATAGGGATATTCTATGCCGAGGCACAGATTTCCCACTAGTCCTAATCCGACCGACCCGCGCACGAGTATACATACAAACTATACGGAATTGCCAGCGAAATACAGCAATCGACACGTGATCCGGCAGTTTGCATACCTGTCGAGACGATTAAACCTACAAATCGAGAACTGACAGAGACATAATTGCTTTTCGCTGTGGGATCGATGCCGTATATTTGTCCAGCCTGATTAGGTTTTCCAAATGCGCGTCACGCGGATTGCCGATCATCGCAACGTTCTATTAACCGTTGGTGTCCAGGAAGTTAGTTGGTCGCTCCATTGAATAAGTCAAAGTGAAGGCAATATATTGCTTTCACCGCATGGAACATTCTGTTAGATAATATTCCCTTTGCAAGTTGATTGTCATGTTGAGAACGATTAAAAGACAAAAAGATTAAAAAAGATTGTCAAAAGAAATTCAAATGTGATAAATTAGCGCCAAGAATTCATTAAATATTTCAGAATGTCAATTATTTTTTGTGAATATACACTAGAATAGTCAACGTAGACAAGTCTTTCTTGATGTTTCCGCTTGTAACTTTATTACTATCCATTAGAATAAAATGTTAATAACTTGAACATGACAATACTTAGTTGACAATGCATTTAATTCTCTCTAACAAAAGCAGAGGCTAACAAAGAAGAAGAAACAGTAGACTTAAAAAGGAGTATTAAAAACCCCGTTGTCGCGGCGTAAGCAATTCGCGATGGAAAAGCAACGAGAAGACAATAAAAATATTAAAAACGCCGCGTATCCATAATTACACGCTTCGGAGCGACAAAGCATGTCCGTAACGGAAAAATAGCGAAGAGCCAACAAAAATATTAAAGACCTCGTCTCGCGAACGATCGCGATTGCGACAGAGGAACGGTAAAGGACCGAGAGAGGTAAAGGGAATATTAAAAACCTCACGAAGCTCCGTGTTAAAATGAAACGCGCAGGAAAATTGGCCAATTATTCGGCAAGCACGTTACGCGATTAATCTGATTTGTCGACGCATCGACGGAGCATTTCACCTGTGGATGCTTAAATTTAGTAATTGATATCTTACGTTTACGAGTGCCAAATGTCAATCGATATCTATATCAGTGTTACTTTCGATAATCAAAGAGACCGAGAGAGAGAGACAGAGAGACAAAGAGAGAGAGAGAAAGAGATTTTCGCGGCCATGAATTGATGGAAATCAATGCAAATGATGAAATATGCATTATAATGGTATAACGTATCAAAAATCTATACATATTTATAACCCTATATTTTTTTATTTTAACATATTCCCTATGTCATGTTAATATTTAAATTAAAGTATAAATAATTAATCTAGTATTGAAATTAAAAGTTAATATTAAAATTAAATTAATATTAATAAAATGTCAAATAAAAATTTGAAAATAAACGTACTGCTAAACTTATTTAATCCATTTTTACCATGTACGAAATGTTTTAAAATATAAAGAAAAAAAAAGTATTTCTATGAGAAAGTATCCGTAGTTCCGTCGCAGCTTTCGTGAGACGGCTTTGCGTGTTACGGCCTGATCTACTCCGATATACACTCGTGCAACATGTGACATGCAAGAGACATCCGCTTCTTTTATTTTCAAACCGCCTAATTGCGCGTAATAGCTCTCGTGTACGTTTACGTATTAATCTGTTCTCCTGATCGCACGACACCACCCGTGACGAGATTGTCGACGTTTTCCTGTCGTCTTCTTCTCCGCTGCTCTCGACGTACCTCGGATCTTCGTCGTGTATCATATCTTATAGAGGCTAGACAGACACGTAAATGTCAGACTAGAACAGTCACGTCCATTAAAGGGACGTAAAAATTCGACGCGAATTTATATTTCACAATGCCATATTTTCTGGTAAATTCCAGATGACTTATTTTCAGACTAACAATATGACAAATGTCCATCATGTTGTCCGCCGCAGATAGGTCGCGCGAAATCTCGCGCGCGGATTGTATCCAAATGGCCAGACCGCGTCACTTTGCGCTCGATTGCATTCACAGATTCATGACGTTGCCCCAGATGTGGCTTGTACCAAACACGAGATGCATTATCGAGCCATCGCGAGTAATTCAGCAAAAGCGGCGCAAAACGTTAAAGTTTCACTCCGCCCACGTGGACGATCGCGCCGCGTAAAATGCCGCGAGTCGCTTTTGCGCGCCTACACGCGTCGAGTTCTGCGCTGCATACCGAGACATCCTGGCTTCCCTCCTGATCGTTTCTTCGTTGCGTGCTCGGCACGCAAAGGCCACTTTACGAGCACGTCACGATTCATTGGTAGCCGTCGAGATTTCGTGTTGCCGCGTTGTCGCGTGGCTATAACTCGACATCAGTGACTGTACACATTATTAAGACCGGACATTAGCTGCACTTTCATCAGCGTAATTTCACCATGAACGTTCGGCATTCCGCTCTACAGTTTTAATGGAAGATATAACGTGCTTTTGCTTCACATCTTTATTTTTATCAGGTTTTGAACACATTCATATCGTTATTGAATATATTCATGTAGCATGTTTGCAAGGATGCTTGCAATAATCAGAACTTGCTCGAGTTGAATTCAATCAGATTTAATTGCAATTATTTATTAAGTGATAGAAAATTTAGCGCAAATGGTTTTGACTGTACGAAAATTACACGTAACAAATAGTGCAGCAAAAACGATTTTAATAATGCATTTTATTTCCATTTTTGCAATCAGAAGTTGTTGATGCTGGAAAATAATCTTCGTAAATAATTCTTTCAATAATTCTGAATGGAATTCTTGAATAATTTGATTTGTTTTTCGTCGCGAAATCGAGGAAACATGCTTCGCAGTCGTTTATATTCCAACTCGCATTTTACAAATACCCGCATATCGCTTAAACAAGTTACTTCTGAGTAAACTCTCGAGTCGCTGAAGTACTACATTTATACGCAATCGAGCCGTTAAAGCCGGTAATTTGCAAGTTCTTTTACCCAGGAATGGAGCAAAGCTGGCCGGCCCGTAAACGTTAAAAGATAACTTAACGTGATAATGTTCGGTCTGTGTGTCTCGTAGCCGGCATCGTAAGTGTGCATGTACGTGCATTCGAGTACGTGTTCCAGAGCGAAACGACGTCGTGGCAGACGGCCAAAAGTGCCAACCGAACACCTCTAAGGCGACGAACATATTTTTTAACGCTTCTCTCACTCCCTTCAATTCCTCGTGCATGCTTCTTTGCCTTCTTCTGCGCGTATAGGCGCGTAGTCGTGACGAGTTTACCACAGCGACATACGAACATTGCTGGAGGCGTCTAAAAGATCTGAAAGGGGCAGCAGAAAGAGAGATGTGTGTGTGTGTGTGTGTGTGTATCCTCTTCTCTAAGAAGTTGCACGTTTGCGCTCGCGTATCTTTGAACGCTTCACCGTGTTTACCGTAGATAGTACCTCCGCCGCGTGGAGACGTTCGGTAAATATGTAAATTCGGATTCTCTTCTTTATTTCCCGAGAAGCCGCAAAGAAACGAAACCGCGAGAGAATAGGACCATCATCTCTCTGTATGTCGCGGCTTGCTTGCCTGCTCAATCGGGCAATACAGTGACAGTAATAACGTAAGCTGCGAACGGCAGCTGACGCTGAAAGCTTGACTGGTAATGTCAGGGTCCTTGGTAATGGCAGATACGATATCCCCGCTAGGATCGTAACTCTCCGCTAGGACTTTTTCCAAGCATGAGTGGATTTTCCCCGTCGAAGAGAATCACTTTGCCACGGTGAAAGAGCCCAGCAGCTTCAGCTGTCAAGTATAGATGTTACAAGTGCGAAAAACATGTGCCCATCTCCTCTGAGATGCACTTCTACTTCCAACACGGAGTAGGAACAACAAATAAACAAGCACAACATGATGCTGCAAAAAAGATGATAGAAAAAATACAGAAGTGTGTAGATTTCCTCACTCCTGTATTTTTTCTTTTTATCTTCCTTGCAGTATCACGTCTTATTTGTTGCTTTGTTGTTGTTCCTACTCCACGTTGGAATGTTCGAATAGTTAATCCTCTTCTCACGTGCGGCTGAATTTCAAGATTTGTTCTGTTTTTTAATCGTCGATCGGTAAATTTTTCAAGGAATAAAAAGTTTTAGCGTGAATTTGCTCCAAAGTTTTCGCTTACAGAAATGAAACGAATTTCATGCAAATATTACACGTTATATGAGAGCACTTTACATAAAGTATGTTATTATTTCGAGTTAACTGCAAATTACGAGTGGAAATTACATTTTTCAAACGCTTGTATCCTCAATTGTAGTCTTGTACCACTTAAATTGAACACGATTTCATCCGCGAGCCATCGTCGTGGCTTGCAGAACTACGTGTGCTTCTGGTGCACGTCGCAGACAGGTTAAAATGCTTCGCTCATTAAGCAATCCTACGTTAATTCACCTCCCGTTGTTTCCAACGACGGTGCGAGGGACAGATAAAGCGGAGGAGAGAGAGGAAGCGAGAAGCTATTTATTACGGACTCTAAGTTCCGAGTAAGTCCCCCGTGGGCCAACAACGCGCCAAACAAATATACATTATTTGAATACGGAAGTAATATCCAAAGTAAATGTACAGAAATTCCCCAGTACTACTTCTACGCAATGGAAAGTTTCTACTCTTGAGATAACATCATATGATATTAATTTGTGTGCTATTATTGAATTTGCATGTACATATGCTTCTATTAAATCTCTGAGCACGTTAGGCAAACCAGGGCATCCAACACTACTTATGGCGTCAAATATTAAGATTTCTCGCAAAAGAGATAAAGTCAAAACACGCCGTAGAGACATTATCATTTCCCATGCGTACCATGACGCAGAGGAAGATCGGGAAACGCCGAGGTCAGTAAGGGTGAGAAAGGGACGTGCGTCCGCCCTTATCTGAATTCTGATTGTCCTGGAAGGATCGTCGAAACTCAGCCGTGTAAATTAGCCTTTATCTGCCGTCACACCGCAGGCGGCCACGTGGATGCCCTTTCGCGCTCGCACGTTTTACCTTCCCCCCTCAAACTCTCCCCCGCCTTTTGAGCACTCCACCTAATAAACGCATCCACCTAAGCCGCCCGTTCTTCGCCCCGCTGGAACTCGAGACCAGGCACGACTCAGACGCATAAATAGCACGACTTCTCCTCCGCCTCTTCGTGCCTCTCGACATTCTCTGCTCTTCGCTACCTCGAAACATCCTTTTACCGTGTCGCCTCTCGCCCCGGCTGTCTCGGCGTTTCGTACACGCGAAGCGGTTCCATGTATCCGTAACTTCGCACCTCGTATCATCCGTGACCGGTATATCCCACTTTTGCGCAGCCTAAACGTTTCTCGTTGTCAAGATTATCGTTGACACTACCAGCGCAAACTGCTTCCACGAAGGCGCCGGTCACCGCGATGAGCGACTATCCTCTTAAGTAAACAGCGAACGTAGGAGAGAAATGCGTTTAATTGCATCACCATATATAATGTAAGAGCGCGAAGATATTCATTCGGTATTTTAGTGAAATTGATTGTGGTGATAGCACAAGAATTATTTTATTTCTTTTTCTTACTTCCTTTTATCATATTAATGATTATATTATAGATTGCATTTGCGAATGGAACAGCCGACTCGGCTAGCGCAAACTTCACTCTATGATTTTGTTATTTTTCCTATAGTCGTTTATTGGAATAATGTCTCGATCGGATTTTAGAGATAATGGAAAGTCACTTCGGTGATTATATCCAAACACCGGAGCCACGAGAGAACTCTGACGACGGAAGGATTCCGCGCGCTAACGGCTAGACAGAGCGAGCGGAAGCTCAAAAACTAGTGACGTATACAGATGATAGTATTATAAAACGGACGTATTTTTAAGAGAACCACTCTGATGAATCCATCATTCGAGAGACATGTACATGCACATAGCTAAATGACATTGAATGAGCTTCCGCACAATTGTATTACATATAACAATGTAACAAAACACTGATCTTCTTATTACTTACTCCAATCATTTATCTTAATTTTGATTTTATGTAGCCACATAAAACAGCAAATTACGTATTTCGATTTTTCTTATCATCATAATTGTAACAGTTAAAGATAATTCTATATTAATATAAAATAAAACGAATGCTCTGGATACATTCGCGCTATTTTTATTGGCTGAATATCTTAACGGATAAATATAAACCGCATATGATTGAATATTTTATGCGGCTAATTGGCTCGCACTAATTGATGGAACGGAGGTCGAAATCGGAGACGAGAATAAAGAATGAAGAATTAACAGGGAGGAATATAATCACGCCGATGTGTAGTGTTGAGGTAATAAGAAAAGACGGATAAGAGAAACGCGAGATAGAGAAGGTAATCCAACCGGGGAGATTATCCGCGAGCTCTCTGTGGCATTGTATTACCGCGCACAATGCATTTTGCGAAATTGAAAGAGTCTCGGAAGTGAACGTGAATGGAGTCCTACTATGCTAAATGCACTATGCTACGTGAAGTGGATTTAACAAGCGAGCCAACAAAAAGACTGAGAAATTACTGAGATATTCGTCCTCGTATTATAGTTTCGAAATTTGTCTTATAATTATTGTTATTCCAAAAAAAGAAATGTCGAAACGTTATCAATACGTAAACGGTTACGCTAATTGTATTATATTATATGTGCTTATATATAATCGATGTACTTATCGATATGCTTATTACGTATGTAACGAGAGTCATATGCAAAAACCGGCTTGATTAAATTATTGTTAGCTAGAATATGTATGTTCTCAGGACTGGTTTCTTTTTATTGAAAAGTCGTTACGGGCATGATCGTGTATGCAGAGTGGCAGTTTCATAAAGAGCTTTTCGCTCGGGCGAAATAGATACGCCGCTTTATGACAGGCGAATATAACGATTCGCATAATTTTCAAATCCGACGGATCGCGTTGCCGCTATGATAGGGACATGGATTATTTCCGACATACATCGCGATGTATTAAGGTAAAGCGTAACGGATAAGACGTCGCGCAAAAGGAAAAGTTTCCCTGCAACACGAGCATTCGATTTGACAGCTGATGTACTTAGCTTTGTATAATAAAGTACCATTAAATCGTCCAATTAGTCTTACATCTAACAACTGACGCGCGCTGGTGATTTCATGAAATGTCATATTTTATAGTCTCTAGATATTTTGTTACATCAAAAACAATTTGTAATTTTAAAAGTAAAACAAAATGAATAATTTAATCTTTTATTACTCTAATATATGTATATATAACATTGTCGATATAAAATATGTATCGCGTTTCAAACAACTTGACAAAAATTGTAAAGGTCTCGACATTTTGAATATACATGCTTGTTCAATCGTATCGAAGAAAAAACTTGTGAACTAAAATGCGGTATTGATCCTGGCGAAATTAGCTCGATACTCGATAACGCGGAGAATGATCAAAGCGCAGAAGACAATCACGATCGGTCTTGGAACGGAAATGCGTATAATCGGGAATCCCACCGACACAGAATCTACGGGATAACGAGTTCATTGTCGTCGACGGCGTAAATCTCGCGTGAAAAGAACATGCAATATAGCACCGCCTACGTGGTCGAATTTATGCTTCTAGCGATGGGACCGATATCCTCGCGCTGCAGCGCTGGAAAGTCTGCACAATAACGCGCTTCGAATAAATGATAATCGTTTATAACGCCTTGAACGAAGCAGCTATTTTTTTCATGACATTTTTCATTTTAAATCTACATAATTATCTTGTCATAAATGTAGAATAAATGAATATGTAGATCTATTCTTGATATCTTTTTTACTATATAAATTTTATATAAAAACTATATAAAAACAGATAAATAAAGTAAGAACAAAATAATTAAATAATGGAATAGTAGTAATTTTTTTATTATTATAAATAAAGAAAATGAAGATATTAATAAGAATATATACGTGCACGTATATGTAGTTGTGTAGTTGTGAGATATGTGGAATAAATAATAACAATGGTAAATATATGATAATTTGCACTTGATTTGCTCAAACTCTGCAAGTAGGCGTCGTCTCGAGGGCCATTACTATCTATAGGCGCCTATACGTGATTCCGTTAACTGGTATTTCAGAGAGAGAGTGGAGGCAAAAAGGGCGGATCTGGATACTGTAGGGTTCGTCGGAGCAGGGTCGAACAAGAAGCGAAGAAGGGTTCGAAAATGCGTTCCCCTCTCTGTGGAAGTTATTCTCTGTATAAAGGAGCAGATTTCTATAGAGAACCGAGAATTGAGGGTAGTCGGGATGTAATTGGGTCCAACTGTTACTCTCCAGCAAGACTGATTGGCGGAGCAATCTTCGACAGTTTGGCTATTAATGATAATGATGCCTTCGAGTAACTTGGACAATTTCGCGGAGAAATCTGAACACTTCTAGCTTTAGATTGTACACGCCGCGTTCATTAACATTCTGTCCAGCTAATTTCGAACTATTATTACCCATATATGCAAACTTCGTGTTATCTACACATAGGTGACGCGGCAATTTTAAGTATCAAAGAAGTTTATATATAAATAGCAAATTATTAGAATCAGAAACATAAATAGGAAACTGAATACTTGACGCGCTTCTTTAAATTGTTACTATCGATCGATTTAAAATAGGATACACATGAGAAAATGTAACCACGATGCACTCAAAACGTTTTAGGTTTCATGTCGATATCCTTCCCTCCCGTTGTCTCATCGTTGTCTCAGATAGATGTTGGAGCGAATCATATCGATATCATAGTTCGTTTCTTCGAAGAACGCCGCGGCGAACACTTTGCACAAGTCGTCGCGTTTAGTCGAGAAAGGAGTCTCGGGTTTCGGATGTATGGTCCATCGCGAGCGAAAGCAAAGCGGAGCGAAACAATTCAAAGAAGAGGAACGGATAATAAGACGCGAGGTGGACGATTCCTCATTGTGTAGCTCACCGCGTGCGGTCCCTCCCGCGCGCCATGGCGACCTCCCGCTGTGCACCTCACCGGACTCGCTGCGGCTTAGGAGCTGGGCAGAAGGCCCAAAATTCGTGTCTCGGATTGTAAGTTATGGTTTATGAGCTACGTTGCAGAAGAGGATCCGGTCCTGCGCGGAGGTTGCGCTTCCGCTCGCGTTTCCTTCACTCTTTCTTCTCGCAGCGTTTACCCTCGAGTTCTTGAGACTGGGCGATCTTCACGGTGAACACATCGCCGACCACCATGAATTATAATCTCTGGAAGAATACAAAAAATAAAGAAAAGCATCCCGCGATTCTTCGGTTTTCAATCGTATGACTATTTTCTTGATAAAAAATAATCGTACTTTAAATAATATGAAATATTAATTAATATTAATTACTTTTATTATATATTATTAATTAAACATGTGAATTGCTTGCTCGATTAAGTACATGTTTGATTATCTTCTTTCCGACATTGTTTATAGAATCATAGCAATTTTATTGATTAAAATTGCAATCTGTAACAAACTTCTTCGTGTGTTGCATGCTGCTGAACCTTTGTAATCTTTTCGACATGCAACGCAATTACTTTGTTCATTTTTTATTGTCATTCTCCACTCGCTAGGAACGATAATCGTGAAAAATGAATCATGTAAATTCACTTACGTCGTAAGATGCAAAATGCTAAACAGTTATTGGCTGTTTCCTTTTGCACTCTCATACCGCTTTGCGCCGAATAATATGTCAGCAGTTTTACGGCACTATGCAAAAACAGGTCTACGAACGAGCGCCGGTTTATGGGCTGATATTTGTCCGTGTTTCAGCTTTATATCTCATTTTAAGATCATATATCTTGATACGACGTTGTTATAGTCCGGTCAACACCAATACGTCTGTAATTGTGAGATCCATGATCTCGTCTATTCAAGTCGCGTGATTTTGCTATTTTATAATGGTTAAGTAATTATAATCATTGTTGCTTGCCTAATGATGACCATTATTGAATTTTTAGTATACTATGATTAAAAGTACGTTAACATTTAGGAAGTGTAACATATTCTTATTCCAATATTTATTTTAATAAGTGTAACTTTCTCTCAGCTATCAAATCTTCCACTCCGAAAAAGCTTTGCAACGTGTTCGTCAATATTATTTTTATCATATCTGTAAACCGTAGAAATGTGTATTAACGCTTGAGATACAGGGATATGTTAATGAATACATTAGCAATTAGCGAGTTTGTCACGGTTACATCTCTACTAATATGAATCCCTACTAATATGATGCGGAGCGTAACAGCTTGGCTAATATAGCTTTTCGTCACGTGTGTTACGGATGTTCTGCACACAATACGGTCATTAAGCTTTTAAATCGTGCTACAGAGGTGTGCATATATTATACGTATATACAAGTGTTAACTGTATGTATGTATGTACTAATCCACGGATGCTGTATCGTTGATGTCAAAGTTAATATTGCAGCGTGAACGCGAAATTTGGTCGCTCGGAATCGTGCGGAATATACTATCACATTTTACAATTTAATGTCCGACCTAAAAGCGTTGTTATCTAATCGTTGCGATTCTGTTTCTGTCAAGAATCTTAGAAATCCCTGGCTTTGCCTTCGCGATACGAATGAGAAAGCGGCAAGTAAAATCAGTCGTATTTACGGCTAGGAAAGCAAAGGCAGTAGGCACTTTCGTGATTTTATCACGGCGTTTTCTGAAATTGTATTTTTGCCGCGATGTCCGGTCGGTACTATTATCTAGCGATTGCGGCGAGAAAGCTTTTGGCCATTTACGTCGCAAATATCGCCGTCGTGATATGCCCATTAAGCGTTTTATCGTAATCGAGATACGTTCTCGACGAGACGATCCTTCCCGCTTTGCTGCTGTCTGCTACAGAATCCAGTCTTTAATCCCAGAAACTCCGCCCCAGACATAAATCGCTGTCTAGAAAATCTTTATGAGATACGTTTCATTGCTATTAATTTCCCATGTGAACATGAACACTTGGCGTATTCTTTACTGTACCTTCTTTTTGAAAAGGTAAGTTTGGTACACAGATAGTATACAAAACTTACCTTTTTTAAAAAAGGATTCAAAAAATAATAGTGTGCAGGCGTTGGTTGGTTTTATGAATAAAGTATAACAGCATTGTTTTAATAAAAAAAGTTGTAATATCAAAACATCGTTTCGATTATAGTTAAGATATAATATGATTATATATTTTAATAGAATACTCTTATTAAAAACAGTTTCTATAAAATTAACGATATTACATAACGTAGCCAACTGCGGATACAAAACATATAACACGAAATAAGTTACCTTGATTTAAAAATTTATAATTATAATTTATGTTTTTTCAGAGTAATTTAAAATTGAACACGTATTTGATTAGATGATTAATATTATATATGTTAACCATCTAATCAAGTAACATCCAGCAACTAAAAAACAAATCTAATTACTGCATAGCTTAGATTGAAGTATGTATGGAGGTAATGTTCACCAGTGTAAACATACGTAGTCATTAAAAGTATCATTCGTGCCAAATATTCGTGTTTATTGATACGTTATAAAATAGGAATGATTAACTCTTTATAGAGATACTAAAGAAAAATACAATTTTAAAAAATACAAAAATAATAAATATTAATGTAAAAAAATAAAATTAACATTACACGGTTCCCTCGGAATTAGCTAGATAAACGAAGTGTTAATTTGGGTAAGAAAGAAATTAATCTGTGGGATTTGTAAGCGCAACCAAGAGCCAAGCAGCGTTCAGTAGCGGAATTGCCGACACGACCGCGGCGAGTCCTGCGGAGCAGCGGGCACGTCCTGGTTCCCTCGTGCCCGGGGGTCTCCTCCATGCAGGTATTCATCGTCAGCGGACGACAAGTATGATTTAGAGGGAGGGCCGCGGGACTACCGCTGTGCCTGCAGGGCCGCCAGGGCCCGCGAACGTCTCCCCACAAGTGATGGAGCCCTGTCCCAGCGCGAGAGAATACCCCGCGTTGATTGGAACGCAGTTATCGCTAAAGTACGATGTCCGATCGAGGGGAGACGCAGCTGCTTGATTACTATATTCTTTCTGGCATTCGAGTTTTTAATCTCTAATCAAATTATCCAGGTAGTCTCCATCATCAGTTTAACTCGCTAAATATAAGAAAAACATTACCTCTAAGGGGATGCTTGTCAGGTCTGACTGACTATCGGAAGACCAGTATGTTAGATTCTTCTCTTGTGACTTTCTGATTTTTCATATTTTCTGTTTATTGTGTCTATACATTTTCCCAATTTTAAACAGCAAATAAAAAGAGTATATCCTTTAAAATAAAATCTTTTTTTGATTCTGAAATGATTCTGAAATCTGTTTTGTGAACCGTACCAACGATATATCTCCTTGCCATGTATATCTCATCGAGATCTTAAGCATCAAGTCCTGAAGCATCGAATAAATGTCCTTTTATCAAAAATTCCGATGCGGCCAATAGAATAAACGACGACCGAGAGACCGGCAGAATGCGGTACTTGCGAGACGGTAGGTCGACACAGGCAGAACAGGGTAGGATACATCGGGGAATACCGATTATGTATCTCAATCATGGGAAACTACCGGGGCGGGAATCGGAGCTCGGCGGCCTGGTATAACCGTACTGCCCCGCGGCCGCGACATGTGAGGTCCCTACGTTCTCTCCCTCCCCCTTTCTCTCTCTCTTTCATCCTGCCTGTCGGCCTGCCTGTCTGCCTGTTCGCTTACTTGCCCTCTTTCCTGTCTGTCGTGCCTGCTCTCTCCCATACCGACAACAGGGTCTCTCAACTATCTCTCAGCCGCTTAAAGAGTCCAGTTACACTATGCATCTTGATTGGTGTTGAGAGTCTAAATAGAAGAACATAATGCGAGAGTAATTGTGGCACGTGCCAGGTGGAATAACATCAGGGAATTTTCCAAAAGTGCATCCGATAATCCCTGTAAAATGATTTATATACGAAAAAGCATAGCTTCTGTTTAATGAATTTAATGATGAGGTGTCGCAAGCTATCAAAACAATTTTCATTTTTTTATTACATTATCTAAAAGATGAACGTTTCTATTTGCCATGTTTGAATTGAAAACGATGTCGATACAAAGTATGCAATAGCAATACAAAAACAAATCAAATCAAATCAAGTTGATGATTGAATTTGAGCATTACGCGAACGTAAAATTACCCTCGAGAAACGAGTGTCACTTGACCGCCGCTGCAAGTCTCCCCCTTTCGCATTTATTACGAAAAACTTATGAGAACGCGTTCATTGACGGACTGCGCCGATGACTGTAACGACACCAACAACCGTGTCTTCTTGCATGCTTCTCACCCCATTGTACCAGCCCTTACACGCTCTCGTTCTCCCTCTGCACAATGGCTATTCGCAGACGCTATCCCACAAATTATACGCGGCCCACGCGCTACGGTTGATAAACGCACGTTCGGAGAGTTGTTTTTCGATGGGCGCGATAGGGGCGGTACGGGGTACGTAATGGATTTTATGACCATCGCGTTCCGGTTTTTTCGCGCGTGTCTCCTGCATGGTGCTGCGCGCTCGTATCGCATAAAAAAAGAAAACCAAACGTAAATACAGCGTATAAATCTGGCATATTTGGACGATCGTATCGTAGAGCTCTCTGTACTGCCGCTAGATAAATTCCCGTTGCGGAAACGAGGAGTCGCGCGATTATGAAGACGATATTTGTCGTCCAAAAAGTAGATAATAGAAACTAACTCTCAGCCGGTCGCATTAAAGCTCAGTTCGATTATGGACGGATGCACATCGAGAACGTGAAACAGCATGTAATAAAGTTTACGCGCCGTCTATCTCGTTAAATATTTGGACGAACTGATTAGTCTACGAGATATTATAAAATTGTTTTAAACACAATTGCACTTATATTTGATAAGATTTGTTTTAATTGTGCTTGTAATACTTGCTATGATATTATATTTCGATATACACTGTGTACAAGATTGTCGAAATTAATGAAGCACGTTTTTTGTATCAAAAATACAAATACAAAACAAATCCTTTATGCGTTAGTATTTGAGAAATTTATCGAACTGTAAATCTATTCCTGCTTTGAATGTTGTGAAAACATCAGCCTTTTGCAATGTATCGCGTTGCATTTTGAACGTAAACGTTAGGTGACAAGTGGTCCAATCGGGAAAACATTTATTCAAGCTATTGGATCCGATTTATTTCACAGAGCATATTTTTTTTAGTTTATTCCGCTCGCGATTGTGTCTTACACAATTCAAATGTGGCCTTACAATTCGTATTTCCAACATTACCGGAGGAAAGCAGAAGTAAATTGGCTTAATGCGAAAGATCGATTATCTTTATGATGGTGAGACCGTAACTCGTTGCTAGTTAATCGTTCAGATAAAAGCGAACAATAAGCGAAATCGAGAGTAACTGATGTTGATTTTGATCGAGCGATTCCACAAGAAACGACGGAGGGATAATTATTTTCTTTGGCTATCGACGGTTCTCCACCGGTTTCTACTAAATACACTCGCGAGACTCGCTGGTTGGCGGGGGTGCAGTTCGCAAATACGGTCGCAGCGAGTAATTGCTTTTTAACAACCCGCGTCCGACAAAGGCAATTAACTCTGCGGAAACGCTCGAGCTGTCGGCATTCCGAAGACACGAGCTTCGTGAACGTCGCATTGCTACGCTACTCTGTAATGATCGCTCTCCCCCCGACAGCGGAAAGTTTGGAAAAAAGGAGTAGAATGAATAAACGTCACCGCGTGCTTCGCGAAAATAAATTTTGTAAAAGTGCAACTGAAAGCTTGAACTACGGGCAGCAAATGAGGCCTTTTCACTGTGTAGCGGAAAAGTCCCTCGAGCCACATTGAGATTCTGCACGAAATATTTTACTAAACAGCTGAATAATGAAAATGCAGCATTTTTGCAGCTAGGCGCACGGGAATCTCGACAGTATGGGTAGCTGTCACGTTCAGAAATACATATATTGTTTTTTTTTTGCTAAAAATTGCAGCCAACAGTCCGTTTGGCTCTGTTTTCACGTGTTATCTAAACGTGTCTGATGCCCATATCAATTGATGTGAGACCGCCATGCATCAAACACTAAAAACCTAAAAACGAATTGTCATGTGCTAGCATTGTTATTTCTATTTATACTTTCGCGTTATTGCGCCTTTTTTATATGCGTTCATTCTGATAGAATACATTTCTGTCTATGTCAATAATTTATCAAGGCAGAAAAATTCAGCAGAATTTTTGTCAAACTTCTCAATATTAATTGCAGATATTATTATAGTACTTGACTCGTGTCGCTCCTCGTTCAAGCGCTTCAGTGCTAACAGACTTAAATTTAATTGAATCATCTCCATAAATTACGAGACGAGAGACAATATTGAAAGACTGCCGCATTACGGATTTACATATTATAAATGAAAGAAGGAGCATTTAGGATTGAAAACGCCGCGAGCGGAATGATTAATCAATTCCAACGAGGCGTCGCCCTTCTTTTCTGAATTGTAGTCCCAGTTATTACGCGAAGCGGGAAAGGAAAAATGGAGTTAATCAGCGTCAGCTGATCCTGGTGCACGGCTGGGTTCTTCAACCCAGGAAGAAGAAGAAGAAGAAGCAGTCCTCGCGATGCTCCGTGGACCATGGATTCGATTTCTTTTTCCGTTGAACGCTCGCGGAGAAAGGCCCGCCGTGCGCCTCACGGCCGCCTAATAGAAAACGAGTAAATCCCGCGGAAAATGCGCCCGCCGGGAAATGCGCTCCCATGTATACGGTTTTACGGCCGCCGCGATTATTTTCCAGCCGCGTGATTCTATTTTGCGGAACGAGCGGTGTGGCATGTCGTTAACGCGACACGCACGTGTATACATGGTTCCTTCTCTTTCTTGATTTCTGTCTTCTCAGAATGCCGCCAAACCGTTGCGTTAATCCGGTTCTTATTCGTGCGAAAGATTTTACAGAGATTGACAATATCGAAAAGCACGGATGCGAGAAAGGATGAAGGGAGATAGAGAAAGAGAGAGAGGGAGAGAGAGAGAGAAAGATACACTGCACGCATATTACAAACTCTGGTCCCTGCGGGAACGAGACATTCCTACTGGAATGTAAGTTTCCCGGTTTCGTGTGTCGTCATCCCGAAATATTTCACTTGCGTCTGAACTGCATACAGAGTTATCTCGCTCCGTCTGTCTTTTCTTTCTCCTCTTTATTTCCTCATCTCGCGCGGTCTCATTGTTCGTCACATTCGCGCGAATCGTACGCCGGAAAAATGGAGACATCGGCCGAATTACCGAGCAATTGGTCCGCTATGTCGCTGGAATTGGATGTATGTGAACTATTCCAGGACGAAATGCACAAACGCGAACGATGCACTTTACGGGTCGATTGGAACAGGAAATGTTCTGTGAACATATTGCAATCCAACTTTACTTTCGGGGAGGTCAAGTATGCTACGTACTATTTGATAAATAAGTACTATTTAATAATACTATTTAATAATATAATTGGTAAAAAAAATAATACTTGGACAAGAAATCATTTTAGAATCAATTATCAATTTCTCTTTTTAACTATATGCACGTTAATCCAAGCATTTTGTTCATCCTAAGCCAATTTTATGGAGAATTCTTTATTTTTTGTTATGCTTGTCTCTTGAAAAAAAATTAATCTTGACAATCCCCTAATGGCAAGTCGCTTATCGAGTTTTATTCGATATATTTGCTTTAATGGAGAATTTATTGAAGCAAGCCATTGTTTGCTGCAAGCGGTTTAGTTACCAACACGAAACATTTCCGCAATTAAACACGTGTGATTTAAATTCCAATAAAATAATATAATTTAAACAAAAGACCACGTTTTACTAACCATTGAAACTCGCAACTTTCCTCGTGAAACTTTAGCCTCGCTCCAGCGGATATTTTGTCGTTTTATTTATAAACAAGCATTTTAGGTCGAGCTTCTTTTAACGTCTGCACCAGCTGTCTTCTGCTTCGGTGACGTGTCCACTTGACGTATCGCAATCCGCTCGACATTGCGGTCGCGTCGCGACCCGCAAAGCTCGTCTCACAATTTTCTTGCGGCAAGCAGCAACGATCGGCAATGTCCGCAAAGTTTCCTCGTTATATCCCGTTATTCGTGCGACAAGTACCGCGAGACGAGGCGACGGCATTCCCGTCATCCGCACGATCTGATGAGAACCGCGGCGAAGCGAAAGCCCGCCGAACCGAGAGAATAGCGCGCGGTAAAGCCGATACGCGAGAGAGCCTCCTCTTTTTATGTCGATACTGATCGACATCGATCGATCACTCCACCCAGGTTCTTCGACCCGTTCGCGCCTGACGCTGCTGTTCCTTCCTCCCGATATCGGAACACCGCCAAACTCGCTTGTAGTTTCTTATCACGCGCGGTTCCGCCATGGGAGCTGGATATTGCGCTACGACGTAAAATGTACGTCTTTAGATCCATCGAGGAAGTGACATGCCTGCTTTTAAACGAGAAAGATATCTTTATGTCCATAAATGGCATTTATTTTCATATTAATATTAGCATATATGGCGAACTCTCAGAATGAAAAATTATAAGTGAGAAGAGAATCATGTTTATCTTACTCTAAGATTTTCTAATTTAGCGTTTTAATTGACCACTCAACTAATTCCGAATGTGGTAAAATTTCTTACTCTTTTTTACTTTTGTGTTTCTTACTTTAATATATATATTATATAAATGATATTTCATTTTCATTCAATATCTCTATAAATATTAATAAAATCATTTCTGCTTATATCATGAAAATTCTCACTCATGTATAGGTGATGGAGCAGTCTAAAGTATTAATGGTATTAAACTACATATCCTTTTCATAATAATATAATTGAATGACACACTTTCGCGTATAAAATTTCATTATTTAATAGCATATTATTTAATAACTGTCTCGTTGATGAATCCAGCTACAGCTACTATGTAATTTCTCACGGACTTTCACTCACCCCTGTCGGATTTAAAAGCGAACCAGCGTGCCCTTATATAATTTTGATAGAGCTGTCTACCAGATATCCAGTAGCTCCGGCGCGTCCGCATTTCTTACCGCGTAATCCTCGAAAGGGCCGTGTTTCACGACGTGTGGCGGGATTATGCCATCTGCCTTTGACTTTTTGTTCAGAGAGATCGAGATACACAAACCGGTGTGTGTTCTCGAGATACGTCCATATGCGTCCACCAGCTGCCGTCAAGAAATACGGCACGATCGGCACGTACGTCGTTATTTCTACACACGTTGCGGGTTACGGTCGAGGTGTTGCCGTCAGGGTGGATTATCTGGAGTTGCTGCGGATTGCTGCTCGGGCGATCGTACTGACAGTTCGCGTCTGTTAAATGGAGTGTGTTCGAATCCTCCCTCGAGAAAGTCGGATTTCCCGGCGATTCTTCGTGACCGCGCAATCGTGCACGGTATCTCGAATCGCACTTAGCAGTTTTAATAACGCCGACAGATAAATAATCTATATCAATATTCATAAATTTATTATAAATTTATTAATTACCGCAATAATGAACTGATTATTTATGCATTCATTCATGCATATTGATGTCGATGGAAACGTCGTCTCTTCTGCTGGTTTTAAAGCCTGAAGTAAATCGCTAAAGTTTTGATAAAATTAAAATTATGGAATCTCTCTTTCCTCGTAACCTTTTGATATTCATCTTTTGATATTTGGCTTTGTAACTAACTCTCGAAATAAAATTTTGTCAGAGTGCAATTTAAATAATGTTTAAGATTCTTAACATGCCAGATTTTTTTCCCCTGTATAAATGATTTAACATTTATATCAAAGAAAACTCGAGTAGTTTGAAGATACCCAGGATGAAACCTATATAAATAAAGTCGCAAGTGGGTTACGTAAATAAAAACTGTTGGCTGACAGTCGCTTACAGCCACAGCGACACTTCCAATGTAAAACTCTCACTTTTTTTCGCGTAACTTTTCCCTCTCGTAGCATCGCATGTATTGCTTTAAGCCCTTCAGTTGTAAAAAGAAGAGAAAATCTAGCAAAAGTTGGCATCTACCGCGATGCAATGCGGTTCGCCCCCGCGGGCAGCCTCGCGACCTCCCTCTCTAGAGGATATGACGTCATCCCCTGCACCCTGTTCGCCGGCGGCGATAAATGGAAAATAAAAGGAGACTCGCTCGTCGCGCCCTTGTCCGAGCGGCCAGCAGCCCCGGGAATAAATCACGATCGAATTGTTCCCTGAGAGAGAGAGAGAGAGAGAGAAAGAAGAATCCCCGACCCTGAACGTTACGCAGGTCCCTGCCGGAAATTAGAATAACGTGAACGACGAGAGACGAGCTGTAACATCCTCCCCCAGGCGAGCCATCCGTATCATCATGGAATTGTATGTACGTCCAACTACAACCATTTGTTATGACTCGCAACAATCCTCAACTTACTCGCTGAAAAACCGTGCAGCCTTATGTCGAAAGTATGAAGCACCTTTAATGAATCGCGCGCAACATCAAAGCCGTCTCGCGTTTACAACTTGGAAGCGTATAAAGCGATACATTCTAGAACGCTTTATTAACAATGTTATATTAAAGTGTAACTCATAATTTACCGCAAAAAATCGATCACGTTTTTTAATTAGCTAGTATAAGCTGGTTTAATTTGCGTGAAAATTTAAATTTAAAATTAGAAGGACTCCATTACATCTTTACCCAGGGCGGTATATGGGAACTATTTTTCGTAGAATTATATTCTTCAACCGTGAGATAGGTCGCGCGAACGTTGGCAGCACAATGTTGCACAATGTATTATGCCATTCGTTGCACGAAATGGAGAATGCCGCAGTTTTCGTTTTTCCAAATAATAGAGCCGGAAAGAGAGAGGATCCACACATACGGGTGCAATGTCCACCGTCGAAGCCATGACACAAAATGGAACAAAAAAAATCGAATGTCAAATGAAAAAATTAGTCCCGTTATGCGTTGGCGCGCCGCGAAGCTGGTCGAACAGATTTTCGTCGGATACAGTGCACATTCGTTCCCCTCGATTTTGCAAAATACCTCCGACGGATGGAAACGGCGACGTAATTTTATTTCGCGTCAAATATCTATCGTTCCTTTCGCCCATTCACTTCGGCCCGCTGGCGTTTGCGCTCTACAGGGTGGTCCGCCGTTACCGGATGCCCTTTCAGCACGCAACCGCAGGATAATGTTGGGATAATGATGGATTTATTCGAAATTGTGCACAAAAATATTACAGGTTGCAGATCCATGCGTTTCACCGTGTTAAACATGAGGAATGTAAATAGATCAGAATTAAATAGATAGAATAGCATGTTCGGAACAGCATGTTCATTTATTCTATCCATCATCTATCTATTTACTTATTGCTCTGTTTGTATTCAATGCTATATGCTATTAAATACTATATGCTATTCAATAGATCGAACGGAATATGGTATTTTAATTAATCCCAATTACATTCTTTTTATTGGCGTTAATCTGGATATTTGATTTGAAATGTAATTTATTCTTAGTAGTAGTTGTTATCAATTAACAAAATTTTGTGAGATACTTATAATATAAATTGGTTGCTTTTTACAATAATGATAAGAAATATATAAACGTAAAAATCCCAACTTATTGATATTTTTAATTTTTAATTGACGTTGTGGAATTAAAAAAATGCTTTAAAGTCGAAAAAAACTGTATCTATTGTCATACATCCACTAACGAAAGATCGTACATCAAACTCGTTACTAAATTTCTAAATAAATTGGATATCGAGTGGTACTGTGACACCCCGTATAGCTGTCGCCAAAGTTCATTCGTGGGCGCAGTCCCGAAAACTCATTTCCATCGTGGTGGTAACGTTTCGTTAGCGTTAACGCTCAAATTATATAGGGTGTCTGTTCCACGGTACCGTTTTTTATTCTCTAAACCAGTGGCTGTAGAGTTTCCCTTTATAGACTTTTATACACCTCTGTTGGAAGCTCCCTTCAAATGTGGACATTCTCGTTTCACTGAAAAAGAAAATCACATAGCAGAAAGACTGTTTTTAACTAGAAAATTATGCAAGAGTATCGTGCATGCCTTTATGTACAAGATCGAGCATTCGGAGTCGCGTAACTTAGACGTGGAACATAATCAGCGAATGTCGGAAGTTTTAAATGCGAGGAAATTTTCCTGTTGTATACTCCGAAGTGAAACAAACAGATATCTCGCTTGGATACGGCGGAGTTAAACAACTTGTTTAAGAGAGACTAAACAGGCTTTAGCTCTTTAATGTACTTGTGTAAAATGAGCGAAATACTTAGCCCAAGTATATTGCTCTCATCTGCCAGCTGAAACTATGCTTGCTTCCCCATTTCTGAGGGAGTCTGCAAGTATTTCAGGTATACATGTGCCACCCCATAGTTCATCATGGTTGCGTTGTTCGTGTTTCAGGTCCACCCGGTGAGCCAGGTCCACCCGGAAAGAGGGGCAAGAAAGGAAAGAAGGGTGATACCGGGGAACCCGGGGCGCCGGTGAGTACCTCCGTGCCAATGCTTCGGTATCACGGCATGCCGTATATACTATATTATATATATATATATTATATATATTCTACCCTCCAGTAGAATAGTGCACCGATGCAGCGCACGTGCAGTTTGTGTGCGTGTGTGTATGCGGGTGTGCAAGGTTTATTAGGGAGTGCAGCAGCAGCTCCATGCATGAACGTTAGTAGTTAGTAGTTAACGGTACGCGTTACGTACTCCCCTTTCTCTCTCTTTCTCTCGCTATCTCTCTCTGGACTCCAGAGTACACGTGGTGACTAACGTAAGCACGCGCACGCACGCGGCGAAGAAAATCGAAGATGTGTTTGCGTAAGAGCGGTTGAATCAAAATTTAAAACAAATTAGATGGGTATGATACCCTGTATTAATCCTGATATACGATATGAACTCTATAGTTCTTTTAGAATCCCTTAGAACTTTATTTTGCTTCATTTTAAGAAGATAGGAGTTTATTAGACTGCTTTTTTCACAGATACATCTTCAATTTGACAAAATTTTTGAAGAATTTCGTGCTAAGAAATGTAAAATTTATATACTCGATTTAGAGATTATTTTTATTTGTTGTAACTTGTATTTTCTGTTATTATTGTCAAATGCTAGACAATTAAAACATAAAGTAACGTAGAGCTACAGCGTTTACTAGCGGAAGAGGGAATGTTGATATCAACTTCACTTACAATATCAACTATTATAATTATTATATTAAAGACCAATTAATTAATGACAAAACCATGTTTGCATACGTTCATACATTTTGAGCATTATTGCTCATGTGTTTTGATTTTTAATCGCTCGAAAAGTTTTAAAAGCTTGACAATGGTTACTTCTGATATTCCGTGTACAATTTCGTAATCCTTAGTTGCATCCATTTTTCAGATGCATCTATTTAAACAAATGTCGAAGTTAAAAAAATTATAGTAAACGTAAACGAACCGAAAAGCCGATTCATGATCTCCGTCGAACGAGTTTTAATACCGATCTCGATGGTCGACGTCCTCGAAATCCTCCACTTGGTCTCAACGAATCACTGGTTCGCGGCGTCGTGGGTGTTCCGAGGCGCGCGATCGGATTTCCCTCGCGATTGGCGATCGAGAGAGCGCGCGCGAGCGTAATCGAAGATCGGATCGGCGGAACACCGGGAGAACAGATCCGCGCGTATTCGTGTGCGTGCGCGCGTGCTTATACGCCCGTAGAATATCTAATTGGCCGGAATAATTATCGACAACGGCGACGGCGATGCCGATGTGTGTGTGCGGGTCCTTAGCCGGGACCGTACCCCGTGTACGCGCGGCCGGGCCGATAATATCGCGGGCACGATCGGCCGGCCCGCGGAATAATCGCTTCTGCATGCGCGCGAGAGAGTATACCCCGAGAGTATAATCCACCTTTTTCTCCCGCCCCCTTCTCCTACCTGGTATTTACAAGTTTTTAATTTTTTATACCCCTTCTTACAGGGTGTGGCCGGGACGCCGGGCAAGAACGGTTTTCCGGTATATTATTTTTTATTTTCTCTCCACTCCTTCTCTCACTCTTCGCTCTGTGTTATGTCTATCTGTCTGTCAGTCTGTCTGTCTATCTGTCTCACATCCTCACAGCACTCTTTTTTTTCTCCATGTCTCTCTTTTTTTTCACTGTCTCGTTCTTGAACATCACGACTTTCACCACACTGCGCATCGAACATAACAAGCCATCAAGTGCTATTAATACGTATATCATGTAGCCGCTGATCTGCGATTTTGCTCGTCTGACCTGCTTCTTTATCCGCGAGCTGTCTGGATCCTCTTCCGGCTCTGGATACGGCCGTTCATGTAGATCTTTTTTTTTATTATATATTAGCGCGATCCGCACGCGCCAAGTAAAGTTCTCCGTCATTCTCGCTTCCAGATTCATCGCGATGCGTCGCGTATCGCTTCGACGGCTGACAGTGCAACCGTATAAGTTTCGCATCAAGGAAATGAATTAATTCCGCCTGTCGCGAGTCATCTCCTCATTTTAATTATCCGCCAATTCTGAGGCACCACACGTTTTTAATCTACTTAAGAATGCCGCGTTATCATCTGCGACACAAGTTTTAATTGCGGAGCACGAAATCGCGCAAGTGACTTGTAAAACTTCATATTTTTAGTTATACTGAAATAAAAGTTTGTTCTAATAAAATTGGGACGTATTAGAAAAATAAACTTGCACATATAAATAATTTATAAAATTTGATTAATTAAAGAATACTATTTCTTCTAAATGCACATAATTGATATATACAGAATATCTTAGGCATAAAATCTTAGGCGTAAAATAAATGACATTTGGTTGTCAAGTGTAATTAATAATAACGCTGATAATATTAAAAGAAATTTGGGACGAATTGACGCGACGGAGAGGTGATCAATTTTAGAATATGATCCGGTATCAAATAAAGGTTGCACTATCGCGGTCGAAGCAGCACGAAATGTAAAATTCACGTGTGCCGAATAAAGTTTCTACTAACGGCGCTTCCTCGGCGAATTCTCGTTCTTCGCGAATGTAAATGTACCCGCACCGAGAGGATCATGCGAATGCATTTTTATCGTGCCTGGAAGCATAACGGCTCATCATGATTCTGATTTATCGCGTTCGCCCGTGTTTATTACATGTTACACAAGGAATGAGATTTTCAAGGGCGCGCTAAGCCCGCACGCAATTTTTCACTTTTCTTCGTTCGTCGTTACGGATGCATGACCGACGAGTACCACTGACTGGCGGTGTTCTTTCAGGGACCGATCGGCTTGGACGGACCCAAGGGCGATCCGGTAAGTTCACCATGTACAATTTACATATTAATTTGTCGCGCGGTGTCGCACGAGCGTGCGAAATTAATTGCATCGTAAAATCGCAAGAAAAGAGTATTTTATTCGCGGCGCTTAACGTCCCGAGTAATATTATTTAATAGAATAATGGTTATGGCCGTGAAGGCCATGTTTAATTATAACGTATATCGTGCGGCGGAAAACCTGTTCTACCAAAATTTATGCGCTCGTTCAAGGTGTCATTATAATAAATGTAATAATTTTTCTTTTTTGTGGCCGGCCATTGAAGCTGCGCCGATTCACAGAAATTTTTGTATTTTATTTAATGATTGCTCAGAAAGTTGCTCAGCAAATAAAAGTTGCGAAACGTTTAATTTGTGTGAAGTATCTCTTAAATATTCACTTTCTGTGGTATTCAATTGATAGATATCGTATATCATATCATTCGTATATATTTCTATAATATTGACACGGTACAAAATTAATACGTGCTATCCGGATTTTCTGTTCTAATTGAACAGATGTGAAAAGGGGTCACGCGAGACATTTCAGGAGCATCTGTCTCTTACACTATTCTCAGATGAGGTCGGAAATTTATTTAAAATGCGTGTCTATTCAGTCGATTTAATTGAACAAGCTGAAACGTAGTCACATGCCATGAGTGATACGAACCACTCGGAAAAAGAAGACAAGAAGATGAGAAAGAAATCGAACGCTCGAAATGACAGATGTAAGGATAATGAAACGAGAGAACGAGAATTTTGATATCGATCTTCCGTCGAATGCAGCTGCTTCCAAAAGGATGAAACTTTTCCAGTCTACTATCTTATTTCTCGGTCGGAAAAAGATATCTAGAAATAAAGATGTCTGATCGGTATTTCGAAATACGATTCGGTATATTATCGCGCTCCATGATTGCACGTTGGATAAAAAAAAAGTCGCAGCACGGAACGGTTTAAGTGTTAATCGCTCCGGCGCTTTTTCTCGTCCCCTTTGTTCGCAACAGCTGACACATGTTCAGCGAATTAGCCACAAAAATACAGGATGATCAATCATACGGGCGATACACTCGGTATTGTATCTGTTTTGCTATGTTCGGAGTCGGTTTTTGACGCGCGATGCTCAAACGCAGGCGATGCGAGCGAAAATGTATCGAAGTTTAAAATCAAATGAAACGTTACAGGGAGATTCGATGCAGATGTTTTTGCTGGCGCCTACACGGGCGTTTTCAAAAGCGCAACTAACCGAGAAAATCATTACTTTGTTGCCCTGATGGCACGAAAATGGGTTAAACAAAGTGGCCCAATATCTACAGCATATGCATTGATGAAAAGTATGAAGTACATTACGTATAATATTGATTGCCGGACTCGCAGGTAAACATCGATATTTTTAGCTATAGCAAATTTTGTTAAAGCGAAACAAATATTGGAGAAAATTAGATATTGTTAATTTCACGTCAATGAATATATTTTCGTAGTGAAAAGAGCTAAAAGAATTTACACAGGCTGCAATATTTGCCACTAATATTACATCAGAAAATTAATGAAGAAATAAACGTTCGCAAAACACAAAAAGCAAAGTTCGTTAAAATTTCACGTAACGATTTGTCGTTACCTTTCAATTTGTAAGCGTTGCGAGCACTTTCAGTGGTTAAATCCATCACGATTTATAAAGACAACTCCATGCTCTCGATTACGGTTTCAATAGCGGCGGTTGGACAGGATTGGAAGATGAATCGGATTTTAAATTGAGGATTTGCTCGCTCACTTGCGTTCACTTACTCTATTAACTCCGTTGCGTCCGCCGGAAAGCGGTTGCTCATCCGCGTTCGATCACTGCATTTTCTCTGGCATGCGATCTTTTAGTTTCGATGCGATTCATCGTTCGAACCTGTTCATTGCCTACCCGATCGTTACGCGGTGCCTTGCTTTTCAGACGGGGCGGACCGCGACGACGAGTTGTAAATCGGCAGAAGAGATGACGAAGAGACGCGAAGCGGTCTTCCTCTGGTCGTTCTCGTCCTTTTACGTATCATCCATAAATGCATAGCAGTCATACATGCGTAATAACGAGATGTCACCTCGAGAAGGCGGACGCGCGAGCACGTAGGATGCGAGATATCGGAGCGAGTCAGCGCGAATTCGCGATTCTGCCTTCCCCGTCTTTGCATCTCGTGCTTATTATCGTCCAGCTGTTGCACACACGAGACGTCGTTGCGCTTTCGAAGCTCGTGCGGATGACAAATCTCTGGTATCACGTTGCAACGTACGAGAATTGTTACTGCGAATACGTGGATTCTTGTGGATTAGAACCCGAAATCTTGTAGGTCGCTCGCTCGCGTAAGATCCGTCTGACTACATGTGAGAGCCTTGCACGAGGCTGGTACTTGCGCGATGAAATCCTCGTATATTCATGACTCTCGGTTATGCAAGGACCTCGCGACACGCAAGGTCTTTTCGCTTGACAGGCCCTTGCGTATGCGTGGTGGCGGGCCCTTTGTGTCCGCTTAGTTTGCCTTACGATGGAGCAGCCTCTGTCTAGTTATACATGCAAGGATAAGTATGTACTATACACATACGTACACATACACGCGGAGTGTCGCGTGTACATTTGGCGCACAGGATGTCACAGAATTACTGCTATTCGCCTTAACCGCAGACGCTGCGTTAATTAATAAAGAAGGTTGACGACACGTTAATAAGTGTTTTTCAGGTACGAGCAAGTAGAAGTAATGTGACATTATGTCTCGTTAGTCTCGACGAAATTCATATTAAATTCAGTAATTTTGAACGCGCTGTCACGTAGCTATTTCAAGAAATAAAATATCGCGAGGAGTACATCGTCAGACACGAAATTTGTACCGCAGACCGATCGACTTCCAGTAAAAGAAGTCATAGACAGCGGGGAGAAATGGCGATAGTTCCGGGACATGTGCCTTGTACGTTCAGGTACCTGACAGACCAAGGAAAATATATATGAGAATGTGTTGCGAGGTAGGACAAGTGACGTGGCCGGTCTCCCGGTGGCGGAAAGGTACAAACGACAGAGCAAACAGAGACAGCAAGAGAGTGTGTTCGAAAGGAGGAGGGAACGAGCACGCGAGCGAGGGAAAGAGAGGGACGGAGAAAGAGAAGGAGAGCAATAAGTGCATTGCAAATATCGCGAGATATTTGTTCTGCCGATGGTCGAGCGAAGAAAGGACCCGAACGATCGACTCTTTCCTCCTCGTGTCCTTCCTCTCTTTGCCCGGTCGGCGTTTTCTTTAAACGAGTGTGGCAAACGAGTGTGTACACAGTCGTCGCCGGCCAATACTCCGACACTGGACGGGCGAACAGGCGGGATTCGAATAACGAATCCGGCGTTTATATCGGATTTCGTGCAAATAGCCGTAGCGCAGGTTACAGGGAACGCCGCAATTTGCCTCGGGATCGTGGAGTTTGCTCTGCGCGTCCGGGGGCAAGATCCTCGCACAAACATACGGTCTATCTTCTTTGAAATTCATGACCGACGCTGTCCCGCGCAGCCCCGACGAAATATTAACTCGCAATTTCAGCCCTTGCTGAATTGCGTAATCGTGCGAGATCCCGGCGCGTCCGCAATTTTTGCTAGCTTGATGCTCGATCACGTCGATTCTCGCGTTCTCCTCATCAAGGAACATTGTGAGGAGCGACCGCGCACTCATGATGATACAGTTGTCGCATATTTGATGCACAGCGAGCGAACATAAATCTGAATAAACCGTTTACAGTAGAATGAGAATTATCCCGCTTTTAATGACTCGCGCTGCTCTAGAATATGCAACATAGCAGTTGCGGATGAAATCTGATCCTAACGCAGTTCAGTTTTATATGCTATTTTTATAGTATTATATTATATTAAAGTACAGCACAGTATTTTTTAATCAATTGGACCTATTATTTTTTAATTTATTTTAATCTATGTAATCTTATGTATAATGTACAATATAATAATCCTTAATCTGAAATTTATTTTAAGCTCTATGAAATTTACGTCCAAGTATTTTAAACTAACATTATCATGCGTCTTTGAAACAAAATTATAGCAGAATTCTTGATAAAAACTGAAGATGATAAATACTTTTAATTCGAGACAGAAAGATAACACGATATCAACGTTATCTGAACAAAAGGGACAACAAAGTTTCAAAAAAGTAATGTAATTTAAAAATCCGTGAAAAAATTCCAGTATCTCACGGAGCTTTTAGTTAACAAATTAGAATCAAGGGACGTTTTGATCGCCGCGCAGTAGAATAACGCAGTGACAGTGTGTTCATCTTGCCTCATCGTATCATCGCTGTTGCTGTAAGTAATACACAGTGTCTCCTTTGTTCGCAGGGCCGACCCGGGGATAAAGGACAAAAGGGTGAACTGGGCAGCCCCGGGTTTGACGTTCTTTCCGCAGTGAAGGTATCTAAGCTACGCTATCTGGCAGAAGTAAAGCAATATCCGCCGCGTTGCTGGCGCACTCGTAACGCGAAAATGCGTGCCACGCTCTCTCGTTTCTCGCCTGCACCTCCCGCCATCGTCACCAACCCTCCGGAGAGAGAGCAATCTCGTAAAGCTGCGTGTGTGTATAGTACATGCGCGTCAGCGTGTACAGCGCAGCCGACGCGCCAAGAGAGTACAGAGAGACGAGAAAGATATGAGATAAATCGTGAGGGGTGGCGAGAGAAGCGGGTCGCGAAGCGAGAAAGGAGCAGAGCGATATTTTCGTCGCGCGTAAAGCTGCAAATCCTATTTCACGCGCTAAAAAGTGCACTCGAGCGGGAACGTTATTAACGCCTTCCCGATCGCGTCGCCGTCAGGTATCAAAGGACCGACGATTAATCGAATAAATTACACGGGTTTCGAGATTTCAAGCCCGAGGAATTTCAGACATCGGGGGCGAGAAGAAATTAATGTCACGCAGAGCTCGCTTTCGAGCGCGGGCCGGGTTAAAGAAGGACTTTACGCGAATCCTCGGGGAAATCGCGCGATCAAAGGCTCCGCGGACGGCCTAATTCGCTTCTGTTTATTCGCGATAATTGAATTTCCACTCGCGAAGACGTGAAACCTCGTGAAATCGTTCAAGTGTACCTTGGAATCAACGCTCGACGCAGCACGATCTCGCCGCGCTGTGAGACCGAGTTTTATTTAACGTCGCTATTGAGGTCGAGTGGACTGAGGCTTCATCCCGCTCGAGCGCACTCGCGCGCAATCGTGGATCGCGCGCGACTTCTTTCTCGAGATCGGACGACAAGAGAGCACTTCCTCTTGTCGCCTCGTCGCCGGTTCGAGAACCCAGCCTCCCAGCTTCGTTCTGGAAGTCGAATCGACGTCCGCGTCCTCATTGAGGCGCGCTGATGCGTGCACGACGCGTTCGCCCGTGCACATGCATATGCATACGTTGGTCCAGAGCGAAAGCAGACTATGGTTCTGTGTTCTCGATCCGGGGCAACAAGCGCATCCGATACATCAATCGGTGCGTTTCCCGCGCGCCGACGAGCGCATCATACACGTACGGAGTCCGTGTGCGACGGGATCCAGAAACGAATCCAGACGGGATTGGCAGGCGAAAGTCTTTTACCTTAATAATACATGAGGATCTCACGATGATCCAGAGAAATCGTGAGATTTCTTTGAGATTTAATTATTTGAAATTTTTAACTTTTGCTTTGCGAGTGCTACGTCCGATCATCTTGATTGGACGAAAACTATCAGTTTAGAGATGAATTTCTTGATAATTTGAGAAACGCCAAGATATGAAAATCTTATTTATAATAATTGCTATAACTTAAATTTCTAATATTCTATATTTTTCTAAAAAAATTGTATCGGACAAAATAATCACGGTTTTTCAATATTTTCAGAAGCGATTATCTTTATTTTCACCGTTTATCGCTAGTTGCTTGAAAGTAAAGCTAAAGTAATGAAAATACTTAAATACAAAATTTTCATGCATCGTAAAAGTGACTTTCGCAATGCTCACGGAGCACTTTCGTTTGCGGATTAAATAACGGCGAAGTGAAGACGGTCGTCTGAAGAAGAATTGCGCCAGCTGTTGCGCACGACGACCCATCATCGCTCACGACGTTCTCGTCTGGCAACGTTACGTGGCGTCGAAATGACGAGCGTCGAAAAACGACCGAATGAACGAACGAACGATCGTTCCGTCGCGCGCCATCCGTCAAAATGCAGACGGTGGCGCAAAACGGGGCGAAATTGCTGCCGTGAATGGCGGAAAACGCCACGAAAAACGCGTCGATCTTTCACACGCTGACATTGCGTGTGTTTCTCTCTCTCTTTCCCGCGTGCACACAGTACACACGGACTCCGTCCATCCGAGAGGCGAATTTTTTACGCAATCTGTTCCGCGCGTGTACGCTTGCCCGTCAACGCTCTTCGGAGCCGCCAGCCACAACCACGACACGTATCGATGTAGCACGAGAGCAGATAAATAAATCTTGCCTTTTTCGCCTACGGGTCAATGCACAGGGATTGGGGTTAAAGAGGTCGGTGACGACGCTCCGCGGTGGGACGCTCGGCTACGCGGAAATCGTCGCCCTCAAGGTAAACCAGCCTCCTCCTCCTCGAAAGGCGCGACACGCTTCTCAGTGTCGCGATCCGGACGGACGTCCTCCTCCATTCCCTTCCGCCACCCCCAGATCATCCCCGCTATCTCCCGTTATTTCCCGTCATCGTCCCGCCATCCACCATCGTCATCACCACCACCACCACTACCACCGTCGTCGTCGCTTCTTCTTTCTTCTTTTCGTCCTGCCGTCTCCACTGTCCGCCTACCCCGTGTTACCACCTGTCTGTCAGTTTTGTGCCCCGCGTGTGTGCGGGAATCCGCGCGCCGTCGCATACATCTCGACGCGCGACAAGCCGGATCTCGTCGTCCCAGTCGTTCTCTAGCTAGTCGTTGCCTCGTGCGGTGCTTTCGGTGTAGCGTTCTCTCGTTGGTTTATACGAAACAAAGCGCGACGCCGATGCCTGATCGAAGTGGACTCTTTCATTCTCAGGATGATCGATGATTCCTCGATTTTGGTACGAACTTGGTCTCGAAATAATACATTTACGATAAATGAGAATAGATGCTATGTATATAAATTTTATTTTTTTATAATTTATAAGGAGAGAATTGAAGAAAAGAAATTTTGCGTAAAGAAATTACAACTAAGATTTATTAAGAGGAATAGATTATTTTATACTATTATATAAGATTGCATGATGTGCAAATGCGCCATGCAGCACTTGCAGTAAGATATAATCGAACAAAGGGATCACTGAACGATTAGGCATCGGCGATGTGTTTTTTTACGTTGGTTTTTGGTTGGTAATGGTGTTTACTTTAAGTTACAGTATTTAGGTATATCTCTGGGCATGCCTTGGATTCGGAAGAGCAATGAGATACGAGAAACCCTTCCCATTCCCTCGATAAGAAAGAGCCCACATAGAATCCCCCGGACACGCTTCCCGCCCGATACCGACAAATCCCACGACCCTTGTTTTTGTCTTGTAGCGATTTGGTTTTTTACCCGTAGTGTTGACCTACTTTTAGGAACTTCAGGATCAAGGGCTTAATATCTCGACGCAGAACATCATACCACTGAAAGTAAGTGCGCCTGCTTTTTCAGGAGCTCCTATTCCTTCTTCCTTTATCGTCGATTCTGCAAGGACTGGTGCTCGGCTCGAGTCTCGATTGCGTTTGGCGAACAATCGAATGACCTGATTTTCCAAAAACAAATCTAGCTTTTCAAGCTTTTAAAAATATATTAACTCTTGATAAATTTTAATCATATACTCGATATTTCCATAAATGTCATTCGTTGAAAATACTCTATTTTCGAGAGAAACGTTCAATCATTTATATTATAATATATTGGTCTACTTAATTTGGCAAAATATTTTTATAGTTTATTTCTTATAATATCGAGGAGACAAACACTCGGAGATTATCCTAAATCGGGCCGGCAAAAGTAGGAAACGCGCCGGTGAAACGAGCTGTCACACACCGCGAAGGAATCGCGAAAGTTTCCTCACCTCGGAGGAATCCCGGGGCGATTTAATTCCTCCCTTTCTCCGAGATTGCGAGCTCGATTCGTCGCCCACCGCCGCGACGACCCAGATCGGGGACGTTATTTATCGGTCGGGTAACCGAGGCGAGCGCGCCGTCCATCCCCTAACCGCATAGCGGGGAATTTTATCGCTGTATTTCGCGCGCGAGCGTGTCAACGTCGGCACCATACCGAGCACCGTCCATCCAAGGAACGAGAACGGAGCGAGCACGGCGGAAGGAAATCTCTGTTGTAAAGTGTGGCGTTTGGAAAAATACACACATACGGTCACGTCAAACCGTGCCGCCGTGCCCGCACCGTATCGACATTCGCGAGATTCGCCAGACCCTTCCCACAGAACACACCCTTTTACTTTATGGTTCGATACCCCCGTTCTCTCGCCATTTTCCTGTTCTCTCTTTTTCTCTTTGTCGGGGTCGTGTACCAGTTATCGCACGTCTCGTGTACCATCCTGGTAACGATTGTATTCTGACGCGTGGAAGAAAACTACTCGCAAAGCCGCAGAAGATGACTTGCCGTCTAGTGGTATCCACTTCTTGGATGAATGCGAATCCTTTCGCGAACGGCGAACACAGCCTCTCGGCTCAGCTGCCATTGTTTGCCGGTGTCGAATTCGCATTCCACGAAACATCGGAGACGGAACGGCACCGCGGAGTGCCGGCAACGCGATATTCTATACTCTTTCGGAGTAAGATGGAACCGGTTCCCCCTTACGCGCGTTTTGTACATCCGCTCCGCTAGCGCTTTAACTCGGTACGGCTGTCACGAACCTCGGTTGGGTTTCAAAGAGCATCGTCATTTCGCTTGGAAGTCACTTTGTCTAAATTCTCAAAAATTCGATATTTTTCAAAGTTTTGATACAGTATAGAATACATTACAGAAATCTTCAAAAAATGAAATATACAATTGAATAACTTTCAGACTTGGATATTACCCAATGCAGCAATTTTCAACTGAAATTTTATGATAAAGGCATTCCCAGATTTAAAACCTATAATTTTTAACTTGAATTTCGTAGATTATACTCACTATATTTATAACGTTACGTGCACGTTGTTCTCATATGAAACCTGTACAGTAAGTGGATTACTTATTTTTAACTTATAAATATGTATAAAAAATTTCATATACATAATCATCGAAGTTTGAAGCTTTTCCACGGAATTTAAACAAGATGAAAAATGAAAAGATGGAAAACAATGACGAAACAGAAATTTCAAGTTCGCTTGGCCATATTAAAACACTTAAAATTATAGCAAAATACTTAACATTGTATCGATTCCCAATAAAAATCCAAATAAATCCTCGGACGATTGAATTTTGCATTCATCATAATGCACGTGCAAGATATCAATACTAAAAAAAACGTATGAGCGAGGAATATGAAACATTCACAAACTGCTCTACGAGGAAGAATTTCGCACGAGAAGCGCGGATTACGTGGTTGCGCAGCCACGAAAAAATCCCGGCGGGTGCGCGAAAAAAACGAAAAAAGAGGGATGAAAAAGAAAAAAAAGGAATGCAACGATGCCGCGCGATACACTGGCGCATATAAGGCGCGAGTAAAAATGCACGACCCCGCCGCACCCGTCCTGCATGCCGATTCGAAATCGCACGCGCCCTTACACACACTGGCGTGTGCGCGTGTGTGCGTTGCATGATATTACTACCTTGGCCATCCGCAGTCTATCCTGTCTCTGTAATGCGATGTGCAATGCCTGTTGCGAACGTGTGTGTACGCACGTGCGTCTCTACCCGCTGGATGAACGCGCGGGCGATTTATGTGCGTAGGTGTGTATCCGTAGACTGTGTGATCGTATCGCAATCGCATGATCGTGCACGATGATGGTGTATTGATGTAGCTGTCGGGAATGAATGAGTAACTGCTGATTGTCCGCCAGGCGCTTAACAACTGAAACCCGAATATTCGCAACGTAGTCGCGAGATAATTCACGCGATAATTCTCATGTTAAATTCTGCATTGAAAAGACAGATTGGCAGAATCTGGATTGTTACAGAAAAGAATATCAGAACTGATTGCACTGAAGTCGATTAAATAAGAATTAATAAGAATTAATCGAAATTAATTTTTTGTGGAAGGTATAATTATAATTAAAATTGTAAAAAATATGCTTTTTGATCTAAACTATTCCAATTTCCTATGTTGCGATTTTAACGTGAATTTTAGTTTTCATAGCAAATGTATTTTCATTACATTTCATTTTCGCCTTTTGTTTTTAGAGCCTCATTTATCTTTCAATATCATTATTATTGCTGTTAGATTTTTCCTTTTTATACAATTACGTTACATTCTATGCATTTTTTCTCTTTCTCTGTGAATAAATATTTAACTTTTTAAAATTTATGATTGAAACTGATTAAACTGATTCAGCAGTGATACAAGATAACAGTAATCTGATGGAATTATCGTTTAACACAGTTGCAAATTTGATGTGATTTAAGCTTCAATAATTGCTTTTGAGGATGGTTTGCGATATGTTTGCAGGAAAATACACATGAGCCACGTTGCCACAATGGTAGCGGTAATGCATAAGAGTAGCGCAAGTAATGAGCAGTCATGAATTACGATAATGCGGCCTCCAAGTACCGGAGGGTTAGCCATAATGAGCTAAATTTCCTTTCTCTATCCACATCGTAGCTATAGCTACGACCAAGGAGCCGATAATGAGACGCTAAGCATAGTTAATTAGTCCCATTAGAGAGCCCCATTACATTTATAGGGCAAGCGCGAAAAGAGTTGGTCGTTTTTATCGAACCATGTTCCCTCCGCAAAATATTTCGCAGACGCGGAATTAAATGATGAACGTATATTCCACACATAATTTAATCCATTAGCCATACATCGGCAACGAAGTCAATTGAATTGCTTCTTAATCACCGTACTGGAATGCAATATTCTTGTTAAATTTCCCCCTGCTAATTTGTATTTATTGTATTATGTTAAAGGTATTCTCTAATTATTAAAAACTCTTAAATTTTTGTAACTTTTAAAGATTTAACTGGCAATTTCCAAAATTTTCCTTATCCGTTCCTTGTATTTACATAAATTTGTAAAGTGTGTTATATGAATATTGAGGCTCGTTCAGTCACGGCTGTCGGTGCAATCAAGTTCTGATTGATTTCGGCATGTACAAGAGAGAAATTAAAAAATATTCCACGCCGAAGAGTTATACTACCTTTTTTTTTATTGTGGAACATGTTGCGCCCCGCTTTCCCCCCATACAAAATGCCCCGGCGACGACCGCGTATATCTCCGGAAACGCGTCTCGACGGGCCATTCCGGTTGAATTTTCATCCGGGGTGGGGCACCTGAGCCCTCAAAATATGTACCTGTGTACGTCTGGCGCATGCATGCCGCGTGTCGTAGACTTCTCTAACGGTAGTACTGCTCGTACATTTTCTGTCCGTCTGTCTGTCTGTCCGTTCATCCGCCCGTTTGATTATGTGTGTGTGTGTGTGCGTGTACGTATGCATATGTGCATCGCGCGATACGCACTGAACGACGATCCATCGTTATTTGCCTCGACCCGACCAGCCCCGTGGTTCGTCGCTACGTTTCATGTATAATAGTAACGCGTGATACGCACGAGTATTCGACGTGCGTGCGAGTCGCGGCGCGTTGTTATCACGCATCTATCGTCTTTCGCGTAGTCGTCTCTCGCGAGCGCACATAGACACGTGCTCCGCACGCGTTGTCCTGTACGGGGTTGCTCGCCGCTGATGTCCCTCCATGACAGAAATTAATTGCTCGCTCGTATGCAGACCGTCTCATCGCCTGGCTGGAAAATGTCGTTTCAATAGCGGACCTTCGACGAGCGCGCGTCCACCTCCCCGAATGCATTTTGATGAAGGATCTAATTAATATTTGACCCGAGCACGCATACCTCGTTCCGCGTATGACGTGCGCTGACAGCCATATTTTTCGCTCCTTCATACATCACGCGGTTCAAGCAGATTTATGTAATAATAAAAAAAGGGATGGAGAGAGCCGTGTGGCAATAACATTGAAATTTAAAAGGCTTCTATTGGTGAAACCTGTCTGTCATGTAAATAATAAAATTCTGGTTTTCGATGAGAGAGATGATTTCAGTGAAATTTTCATATGACGTGAATGAGAAAATATTGATTTTTCGCAAGATATTTAATGTCGAAAATTGACAAATTTACTAGCGTGCGATGGTTGACAGAGCTTTTTCAGCAGGAGTTACATTATTGTATTACAACATTTTTTGATGATGATGATGCAAGTGAAAGCAAGATTTAATTAAATGATCGGACAGGTTTTATTATTTGATACTAATTAGAGTTACATTCAAAACTTATCTCTCTCACGTTCTGCTTTTTCATCAAAGTTACCTTACCGGAAGAAATAGATGTCGATGGAACGTAATCGGCTTAGCTTGAGCACTAACTACGGGAAGAAGATAAAACTCGTATACTTAAAAATATTTCGAAATTGCCTTTGAACTTATTCCATCACGGCGTTACTCCGATAAACGTTACTCTCAACAATGGACGCTGTCCTTTAATGGCTCTCGGCAGATTGGAAAGTTTTCTACGTTACGTCGAACGGGCGCGTAAAAGTGTCCGTAGACGCAGGAAACGATCCCGACGGCTATCACGGTAATGCCGCCTATGGAGTTCCGTTACCTCAGACTCTCTTCGTCTTCTTACAGCGGAGCTAATGAAAAATTCTTCGGCGCTACCGAAAAAACTCTTTATCCACCTTATTACACCGTCGTAGCGACCCCGCGCAGTAATGCGATAACGATAATACGGTAAAAAGTTCATTCTCGTTCTTCTTGTTCGCTGCATCCCTGCGACGTGTAAATCCGCGCCAAGCAACCCTGTACTTTCGCGTGTGCCGAGATCTCTCTCCATTTCCATGCACTATTCTATCGCGAATTTCCCTTTTTCCTCGCATCCGCCAGTCCACAAACCTCTCTTTTTCTCTTTCTCTGGTCTCTAACTTTGTCTGTTTCTCTTTTTCTCTTTCTGTCTCTCGCGGCCTCTTTGTCTTATGTTCTCTCGCTCTCCTATCTACTTCTTTTTGCTGTTCCGCCGCCCTTACACGCTCATCCGGAAGGCCATGTACCACGTGTACGGCTCTTCCTCTTCTTCTCTGCCGACCTTCTTCTCTTCCCCGTCGATCCTCCGTCAGTCCGCGGCACAAACCGACGAGTACCGAGAGACACTCTTGTGTCGAGGGCTCTCGCCGGAGAGAAAAGCCGTAACGACGTAACGCTCTTGGGACGTAACAGGGAGAGCCGGGTGAACCCGGACCGCCGGGACCACCCGGTCCGTCAGGAGCCGAAGGTCTTCCTGGACACGAGGGCAGACAGGGGATTCCAGGCGAGGTTGGCGCACCAGGGGAGAAGGGCCCGCCTGGGCCGATGGGGCCCGTCGGCCCGCCGGGAACGTCAGGAATTGCGGGTCCCAAGGTGAGTTCGAGAGATTAAACCGCGTGACCGGGTCGTATCCAGTTACCAGGACTTGTCCTAGTCTTTCGAGCGCCGGGGTATCAAGTGTCGCTTGGCGAGTTTCCTCAAATTCGGAAAGTCGAGCTCTCTCGGCCGGTAATTCTCCTCTTCGTGGTGTGATGGGATCATCATGAAAAGGGTGAAAGCGTTGCATTAACTCTTGAAGTGTTTTAACACTAAAAGGATGAGAATTAGCGAGTTGCGTAAAAGATTCCTTTGGTAGTATCGTTTTTGATTCTTTATTAAAATATTCCTTATTAAAAATTCCTTATTAAAATATTAGAATTAAGAATTTTGGATAAAGTTTTATTAATATTTTTTCGCTACATTCTTATATCATTTTTGCAATGTAACATCTGAAATACACAAAAGCAGGAATAAACGTGATTGAGATTGCTATATAGAGACATATAGAGACATATAGAGAGTATAGAAAACAATAATGAAGAAATAAAATTGTTTTTCTCCCAACATTCATAATAATAAAGTTTGTTCATTAGTGAAGGAATTAAAAATGTGTGGCCTTTAGAAAAATTCAATTGTTTCGATATTAAAGAGATAAGAGCGAAGTGAAAAATACAACGTTTCAGAATGGAATTTCCATATAAACGTATCGCACTGTAAACATACCGTATTTGCAAGGTAATATAAATAAACTGTATTTTCAGAACTGTATTATATCATGTGTCGTATATCGTTGCATGAAAGATAAATTGTTCGTATTTCCAGTTCGTCGACACAATCGGATTAATAATGTGAAATTTATACTTACCTTTATTTACCCGATCGGTGAATTACAAAGCGCGGTATCATCGTTGCTTGGCATATTTCGTAATATCAAACACTCCATACCGCGCTCAAAATTCCGCAGGGAGTGATTTAATATTACGGTATATCACCGAAGGTAACCACATTATCGTGGAATTATGTAATGATTACGCGGCAGCGCTTTCAAGTACGTGGTTTCAAGCAAATCCGACTAATCTCGCGGGATTTTGGATTCCCCTCAAATTTCAACAGCATTCTCAATTTCGTTTAATCGAGTGATGAAGTCTTCAGCTCGATGTTATAACCGCTAAGAGCATGTGTTACCTTCCTCGTACGGGGAATGTTTTGCATTGATATTTTTATCAGGTAAACAAACGACGCTTATGTATAGGAGTATATACCTGTATTGAGAAAGATGCGCCGTTACATGGATATTATGTACTTAACATTGGACCTTTCAGGAAGTTACGCAATCGATAATTATTAATGGGGCCCAATGTAGCGATTACAGAACAATAGAGTATTAATTACGTTTGACGCATTGTTAATTCGATCTAGCTATAATTAATTACAGTCGAGAGCACGTTCCTAAATAATTAGCGACGCTTGATACTGCATTCGTGATAAAGGATCGTCAAGCGCTATCCATTTAGATACGTGTTCTTTTAATTAACTCGTTATTTGCGTCGCGAGCAGAATTGTCGCAGGTGGAAGCAAGCCACTTTACTCTCAGAAAGTAATTATCGCAACGGAGCGCGCCTTTGAGAAAGTGCAAGAGCGCTGAAGTATGCAAAAATGTGCGACAAATAAAGGTACGAATGATGGGAAAGTTTAATTCCAACAGGGTGACAAGGGTGACAAAGGCGACCGAGGCTTCACGACGACTTTGAAGGGCGAACAGTTCCCGAGTGGAGTATTCGAAGGCCCACCTGGTCCACCAGGACCACCTGGTAAGCATACAAACAAGATAATCTACATACAGGATAAATAATTACGCATTACACGTCAGTTGCGTTCTCGCGAGGAATACGAAAGCAGCGTTAGCCTTGTGTGAATCTCTCAAATTATTTGTTTCGTTCACAACGTTTATTTGAATCAAGTATCCCTTTATGTTCCTCTTTTATTCGACCTGGAAAATCATAAAATAACATTTTTCTCATTATCTATCGTTTACGTGCTTTTATTTGTACGAGACCATTTACATTTCTGTTCTCAAGCATGATGCGTGTTTTTCTCAAATCAACGCCTTTTTAATTATTACTCGAAACAATCATTCCGACATGCTGTGATCAAGCTCGTTTAGTTTGCCATCTGTAATCCTTCCGTGAACAGATTTCTTGCGGAATAATGCCATTGAAATGTCATTGTGGGATTATTCAGTAT
The DNA here is from genome assembly GCF_003672135.1 of Ooceraea biroi. NCBI lineage: Eukaryota > Metazoa > Arthropoda > Insecta > Hymenoptera > Formicidae > Ooceraea > Ooceraea biroi. Next base: position 1,422,635 of record NC_039512.1, read on the forward strand.
TATGATCTATGAGCAGATTAACTCGATTGTGTGCGCGATCGTACGGGACGAAATACGATAGCATTCATTGGTGAATCGATTATTTCCGTGAGCCGGCGTGACTTCGGGCGAAGAAAATGCGGAAATGTTTGACGAGGAAATCTTGACTCGAATGATCGTGCACTTCCTCGAGAAGATCGAGAGACGATCTTCCAGTCATGCGGTGGGCGTACACGGAGCGCGCTTCGCGATGTAGTAATGTATGCGGCCGTGAGCAAATCTCTTTCTTTACCATTCGCAAATCTTTTTTTTCTTTTCGTGCCACTCGTCTCGCAAGAATCGGGCGTTAACCCTTCAGAAGCTGAGTGTCCTCGAACAAGACTGCACCAAAAAACTGCACTACGCCTTTTTTCTGCCTTTTTACATGGCGCCACATCGTGGAATTAGTATATAGATTTGTCGCGAGAAATTTACACGAGAGGTGAAACACGATATCGAAAATTAAATTCTTGCAAAAAATTGTTAACGTGATTCAAATATATTAAAATATTATGTGCAGCACTAATCCAAAATTATAATTATATTACATATATATTAGTTTCAGGCGTGAACTTGACAAACGCCGAGCGTTAAAATATAAAAGTAAATTTGATTCTCTAGATAAAATTAAATAGAGCTTCAGTTTTAGATTTCATAACTGAGATATTTAACGTCAACGTTAGAAAACCGCAACCTCTGTTGAATTTCCATAAAATATTCCTCACGGAAAAAGGTCGCTCCTGAGCGCAACCGCGAATCTGCAGCTGAGGGAGTTGTCGCGACAATTCTGAGGTACTCTGTATGTAAAACATTCAAGCCCGTTTAAAGTTACAAGACGGAAGACGCCACGTGCACCATCTCTCGTGAATAGAGCATAAGGTAATAAACGCAACCGTTGCTTGAAGTAGGGCATTCACGAGTGGAAGCTGAAGAACACCTCGTCGCGGAAGCACGGCCGGTTGCGACTCAAAAAGCTCGACCCTCCTCGCGCAAATATCTCACGATTCGGTCGTTCGTCAACGTTCACACGCCCATCGGCCCGGCGAGAAAATGATTTACGATCGCAGACGTATTCAGAATCCGATCTCGCTATTCGTAAATGATCGTTTACAGCGCGACGTGTTGACCGTGATGGTCGGATATTGGCAAAAGCTACGCGAATATTAGTTACTGCTTCGCGACGTGATTGATCCGTGAAAAGAACTTCATGATTACAATTCGCGTGAAATTCATGCGAACAGGGATATAGGAACAGTTTTTCCTCACTTTTATTACGGAACTTTTAAACTTTTAAAGTTTTCTAGAGATTATCAGAATGCGCAGTAAAATTTTGAATTAAAAATTTGTAATTAAAGGAGCATGATATATTGCACGTAATATCTCCGAAAATAGATTTATTCAATTCAAATAGCATTGAGTGACATAAAATGAGAAATAGTAAAGTAATATATCTTTAAAATAAATTACTTTCTTCATAAAAAATAAATTAAAAATCAAAATTTGGTCTAAATTATAATAACTTCTTTTTAATAAATCATCCAAGTTCTAGATGATGAGCTTTAAATTGATTCGTTTCCAACATGCGAGAAAATTATTTACTGTTAATAAGACAGCACTTCCTCTCATGGTTGATATTTTGTACCGAAGGCAACGTTGCCGAAAGCATCGCGAGTATTGCGAGACCGTGTCCGACAGAGCGAAATTACGCGAACGCTAATCTCTTTTTATACCGTTGTGCAGCGACAGACGGGACTAAAGAGGACGGTAGCGCTGCTCATTTCGAACATTATACATGCACACCTGACGGAATTAATTTACCCACATACAAATCCGTCTAGCAATTTCACAGCACGAACTGCAGGAAACGTGGAAACGCCTCTGTTGATATTGTACAACGTCGTATTTTAAGATTAGCGACGTGCGTTGCACAAGATATTGACGTATTTCGCTCATAAGACTTGCAAACTTTATCTTAAGCGCGTAAAAGTAGTTATATGGTCGCAAAACTAGTAAATTAATTAGCACAAGGTAATTGTTGAGAAAGTAATTTATTGAAGCACATTATAAATCAATAAATTACAAACCGAGTAATATTTTTCACTTTCAGAAATATCAAATTATAGTATACATGTTATTGTGATTAATATTTGAATCAATTATGGTAATAAATGATAGAGAACAGTAATATAATAGATAAATTATGTCAACTGACTAATAATAGTCTAAGCTTTTAAATTTATTCATGGAAGCTTCTTTTGCCATTACATTATATCAATATTTTAAAATAATAACGACAAATGTCATTCTATTACGGGAAAGTTCAAGGGAAAGAAATATTAGTGGAACATAGAGCATTGTGCCTCTTCTGTCACCATGTGACAGAACAACATTGATCGCGTTTTTTGACATGTATCATTTTGTCAGCTGTCATTTCTGTCCTCAGCGAGAATCGTAGACGCGATAAAACAGAATTTCATCAGTAGAAAACGTGTCAGAGAGCGATAATCACGGGAATCAATCTCTACAATCGAACTGTTAATCCATACGATATGATTGACAGACTACATTCTAATCCTTAGCCACATTTAACATATTCGAAATCGATTGCTAATTACATCTACTGACAGTTAATACTAAAAATACATTTTGCCATTGTAATTAATTCTGGTATTTCATCGCGTTCAATTCTTCATTTAACGGATTTCAAAGTTTAGCGGCAACAAATTTTCCAACGCTCTCGAATATTTCTCAACGAAACGTGCAATTACGCAAAAGCCGATCACGTCGGATATCACCTCGAATAATCGAACAAGATCTACCAGACATCCCCGATCTCGGAAATTCCGCGCGGCTCGTTCGCGTGCGGATTCACACCGTGTACGTACGTACATGCGTGCGACCGAACGAACGAACGAGTCAGCGCGGTACACGCGCGAACACCATGTCTTACCTTATGCACGACACGCAGGGCCCCAAGGCGAGAAAGGAGAAGTGGGCCCAACGGGACCGCCCGGCATGCCCGGCGAGAAAGGTGCTCGGGGAAAGCCAGGGAAGAGGGTAAGCTTCAGCGAGGTCCTCCGACCGACGCCGACCAACGGCCAAAGCAACTCCGAACGACCGTCCGTCCATCCATCCGTCTGGCCATCAGTCCCGCTCATCCGTCCGTCCGAGCAATCCCATCATCCGTTGATTGAATCCGAACGTACCGGAAGCTAGAAAGAAATGAAAAAAGCAGAAAAGAGATGGACCATCCAATCTGCTCCTCGATATCCTGTCTCCCCCTTGAGTTCCCCCTCCGTTATCCGTGCGTCCTCTGGGTCCCGCATGCTTCGTGTGCATGCCTCGCATGGTAGGAAAACGTATTCTGGCACTCACGTTCACGGACGTTGATAACCGCATGCCTTTTGACGTGAATGTCACTATCTGGATCTCTTATGCGCGCGGCATGACGTAACCGTAGCTTTCTTCCGTGTAGGTATAGCTCGTTTTTACACCGTGTCGCACAACATGTCTCTCCGGTCTTTATATATATATATATATATATATATAGATACAAGGGTTTACGTTCAGCGACGCTTCCCAACGCGCCGGACCTAGATTGCCTGATTTGATATTCCTGATTACGTCGCCCTTAATTCCGCGTTTTAATTGGAGCTACGGATCCCGTATCATTCATCATTTTAATCCTGTCGTGTCGCGTTTATTCGCTCGTGTAAATTTCAGTTTCAAGAATATTAATCCGGCACGGAAAATATGTTAATTGATCCGTGACTTTTATCTAATGACATTATACAATAATTATTTAATAAATTCTAGAACTTTTTATTCTTCGGATAATTATTTTCTGTAGTTGATCATTTCCACATTGAGATTAAATTTTACGGGACACTAGTTCTGTAGTTTAATAATTCATTAATATTGCGAAACAGTTTCATTATCGTCTCTTCTTTGTAATTAATTAATTTGTAATTAATAAAAAAAAGAATTAATATTTTTCTATATTAAAATAAAAAATTATCCTAAAACTATTTGAAGAACGGAAGCATCATTGACGCTTCTGGTATATCTCGCGCAAGATTATCATGGAGAATCATATAATGCATAATTCAGTCGATCGCGAGAATTTTTTCACGATATTTAAATAATCAATCTTCTATTTTCACCGATTAAATAACTCTCCGCGGTTCCGAGGAATAATGCGCCGCTGTCTCTCCCTTCTGCGTGAAAACGTCCGATACTTCTTTTTGTTCTTTCGCTCCTTCCGCCTTCTTGATTTCTTTCGCCCTACTTTCGAGCATCGCCGACATCTCGCGCTTTCCCACGGAATATTAGATTTTGTAATCCCGAGATCTCTAGCCCCGAAAACGAGCGACTTCGTCGCGCTGTGGAACGCTTCAACTGCGCGAGACAGCAGCACGCGCGCGTGCACGGCACTCCTCACGCAGTCACGCGAGCATGAGCACGTAACATCACGCCGTCACACTTGCATCGTCGTGTAAACTGCAGCTGAACAGCATCGTCACATGAACGGTTACGAGTCGAGGAAAGTTCTTCGCCTTCGAGCAATTCGTGTAATGTCACCCTTGTCGAAAATATTTATTTGTGAGACGTAAATTTGTGCGACATCGAACAATGATGATCGCGTGTTTTATTAGCAGATAAATAAATATTAAAGAAGAAAAGAAAGAAAAGTTCCTTGTTAAACCTTGTTAAAGTTCCTTGTATGAAAAAGAGTGAACCTGAATGTCGCATAAAAAGTTAACTTGGCAATTAATTAATCGGCTAATATTCATCATTGATTTTACTCCATTACGGAATTCAAATGAGAGAGACAGTGTTAAAGCGTAAAAGCGATGGCTTCTGAAAATATGCACGAGATTTAGTCTCGTGGAATCAAATAACATAAAACCTGCGAAGCAAAATAAATTACTTTAAAAATAACGACTTGAGAGAGAGAGAGGGAAAGATTATTCGATACGTTATATATGCGTAACGGCAATATTATCACCATCGCTGCTGCTGTTGCCATTTGAATCACAGATCCATGCATATAGATTATATTTTTCATGTATGATATTTTTTCACGTTCCCCCGAAACTTTCCTCGCGCTCGTGTCCGTCATCGAGCTTGCATACGGTACCTCGAGCGGGACTCGTTCGTCCCATGAGAAAGATGACGAAGAAAAGGAAAAGATTAGAATAGTGGACATAGGGATGGGAAGAGAAAGTAAATAGAAAAAGAAAAGAAAAACGTTGGTGGCAGCAAATAACACGTACGGATGTTACTGTGGTATTCGAGGCTTCTCCTCGGTCCCTCTCTTTTCTTCTCTCTCTCTTGCTCTCTTCTCTTCTCTCTCTCTCTCTCTCTCTCTCTCTCTGTCCGTGTCTTTCACCCTTTACTATCCGCGCGGACGTCGAGAAGCGCGTCCAGGTCGATCGTCTACACACTCGCACCACCGGCAACACCAGGCTCGCGAACAACGCAGGCTGTGTGAACCGGGCTAGCAAGCAAGCAAGCAAGCAAGCAGGTGGTGGCGGGCTTAAAAGCTCTCTCCTTCCGGAGAGTTACACGCCTACGCGCCTAACACCCGTAACTACTGCGCCTATAAGAGCTTGGCGTGCGACTGTACCACTCTCTCGGGTCCACCGTAAGTATACTCGTAGATCTGCCGAGCGATCGTAACACCCACGACGGCTACTGCAAACGGCGAGCACGCGCGAGCATCCCCAAACATTTGCGCGCGAATCGCGTCGCGGTATTAGCACACTCACCGTTATAGTCACTGGTGGCCGGCACTAACTTTCCGCTGACACCATGACGGTCGACGATCGATGATCGACGTGAAATAAATGTGTTACGACACATACGTGAGTAATATTGTAACACGCAATTGTTTACATTTGCAAGATAATGACTGTTTAATAATAGGAGAAAAGCTTAACGGACAAAGTGCATTTGTAAAAATCTTAATAGTTTTATTTATTAAAATTTTACAAATGATTATATGGACGTATTACGGATAAGCTTGGTAATGCAGTTAGTGTGAAGACAAAGTCAGCTAAATTGCACGCAGCAGTGAATGTGTTAACCCCTAGACACGGTGGATATCACATTAAAATCGTGGTAAAATAATTTCCCGAAAATGTTACTAAACTATAACAAATTGTTCAATGATACAGCAATTAAGTGAGTTTTTGGCACGCACGTTTGTTGATTCGCTAATTAATATCCCCTGTTGATGATATGCAACTCCCTAAATACTAGTGATTGTATTGTGAATTAATGAGACATTTTGGTTGTGATCGCGCTGGTCTCCGGTGAACACCGGAAAATTAGATCTTACTATATTAAAAATTTTTGATCGAAAGATAATTTTAAGTTTTACGAATATATGAAATTAATCATTTCTATTTGTATAAAAAGAATTATTTTTTAAAAAGGGATTATTTTTTAAACATTTGTATAAAAGAATAATTTTTTTACAAAGTATGGTTTCTTTATGCGAAGTAGCTGCTTTTTAACATATTTTGCATTTTAACATATTTTTATTAATAATATGGTAAAGGGACAGAAAATTTAATTAATTTAATTTAAAAAAAATATTATTAATGAAAATGTAATGAAATAATTTGTTAACAAGAAATGTAATTTTATACAGATTTTAAGACACAAAAAATTAATTGCGTTCCGTAAATCCAAATAATAGTTGGAAATTAATTATCTGAAAAAATATAAATTCGTAGATTATTTTATGAAAAGATGTATATATTCTTTTTTAAGTTTGAATTAACGATATTAATTTTCAGACACGGCCACTTGATGAATATTTAATGTATAAATAGATATTTCTTGCCGCAATGTGTGCACAGTCTATATATAGCCTATCTCCATTTTATGTATTTATGAAAGAGGAATACTACGTCACCATTTAGAAGTTATTAAATTCAACGTTATTCCGCGTGCTTTATTTTCACGGATTTATACTGAGCCCTTTTTACAACGAGATGGCTAGCGTAGTGTAAAGTCGAGAAGTACTCTCGATGGTAAATTTCATCACGCGTAATGTCGAAAATGCGACTGTATTTATGGAGTAATGAGTTGAAAGGGAATATCTCCGTGAATTTCGCACTTTGCGATAGAAAAATATATTTGACGCATTAATTAAAACACAATAAAATTTAAAATAAATAATAAATAGTACATCGTATTAAATATCATAAAAAGTTAAACAAAAGCATTTCTCGTTTTGCAAATTAAGTTTCTTTTCTTGCGGAACACTTCCTTGATTCAAACGTCATTGCACTTTGTCAGTTTTCTTTTTCACGATTGTTTTGCATCTCGGAGCAAGTGCAAATACATTCGCGGAGAACTAAATTAAACACGCAACATTTTACGTGATATCGCAACACGACGATGTCTTTTCAAGCGCTGAAAATTATCCTTCGGCGTAACTTCGTGCGTTCCGCTGATCGAACCGCGACTGGTAAACTCGCGGAGACACGTGTCCACCCATAATACTTAGCCCTGGTCTACCGAGCCGTAAAATGCGTCATTCGACCACGAAGCAAGTTCGCTCGCAACTTCACCCATCCGCTCGATTTGCCTCCCTAACGAGACGCAGAAACCGGGAACTTGCCACCCTCGGTGCAGCGCGTGCGTCCCGATTGCAAAGCCGCGGCCAAATATATACCTAACTACACCTAACATATACAAGGTGTGCCAAATCTACCCGGAAACATTTTAAAGAAGGATCCTTTGGCGAACTGGAGTCGATCTTTCCTGGTGAAATTCTTTTGTTCGCGTCGATTATTAGCTTTGAAGCATTTCGATTCCGAAAGTTCAATGAAGCATATCGAAGTCAATTTTAAATCACGTTCGTACGAAGAACAACTTGATACAGAATCCTCTTGGAAAGTTAATTAACATTAGAATAATTGGGGGAACTGATCTTCGATACCTTTCGCCAAGAGAAAAATAGACTTCAGATTCACCGAAGAATCCCGGAAATAATTTGTTTCGGGCCACCGTGTGGGTCTATCGTGTCCGCCCCCATCCATTTTCGGATGACGGCGGCAACATCGATCGCTTTTGACAGCGTGTGTACAGTTAGTCAGTAGTGATCGTCGGCGTGTAGTGTACGTAGCTTGTGTAACTAATTTGTGTTTATGTAGCAAGTAACAACACACCCCCAACTACTTCTCTCCCGTGTGTCGGTTCGATTCACTAATCACTAATAACCACTACTACCCCGGCTTATTGTTGTGTTGAGGCTCTCGCAACCCTATCGACCGGCGATCGCAAGCGCCTGCAGTCTATCGCGTAAGTATTGAAGATCTGTCAAGTATGTAGCTTACTCTGTCGCGACCATGGCGTTCTCTCTCACGCTCGTCCACGCGCGATATTAATTTTGTCTACTTTTATTTAAGTACTTTTTTTAATAATACTTTTTTTCTGTTTGCCCTGTCCCTCGTTTGCCCATTCTCTCTTTCTCCCACTCGCTTTTCTCGTACTCACGCGGACAATGGACATTTAATCAGTAATTGTGTTATTTCTATTTAATGAAGAATTTGTTAATTGTCCATTAAAATAAATTTGTTCAATTTATTCCGCGTTTGTCTTGTTTAACGAATTAAATGTCGCAAGCCGCGTTTAAATGTGAGCTTAAATTGATTTTTTTTTAAGTATCAACAAACGTGATATACGTGAAAAGTATGATACTAAATGTTTTTGAAAGATAGTAATTGAAGCTGGAAACTTTTACTATCGTGTAAAACATCCGGTGAATTGCCATTCACGATAAGTCGAAAATTTATGGGATATCTTTTTGTCTCTCATGAACAAGAAAGGATTCCATTAAGTACTGTCCAGTAGAACTGGCTCTACAGGTTGTAATTATGAGGAGAGACTATAAATTGTAGACGCTATCACGAAGCGTGAGAGAAAGAGAGACACTAGTAGATCCTCAATTTTCTACTAAATTTGAACCTACTAATCAATCCTCCCTAGTCGCATGAGTATTAGTAGTCGTTGTCTACGTCAGCAAGTGAACACCGATATTTATTTAAATCACAAGTGTGTTTAATTGTGTATAGTGTAAAGTCAACTGTACGATCTTGGCTCTCAAAATGTCTTAAATAAAAGAACAAACTTTTTATAATTCTATTACATCATATCAAAAAACAATTAAAAATCCAATAATTGTGAAGTGCCAAGATCGACATGATCGACGTAGATCTCGAGGTACCATCCTCTCCTCCTCTCCCTCCTCTCTGGAAAAAGATAGATTTATGCTTCGTAGAAGCAAAAGAAAAAGGAAAGAAAAATAGAATTGACAGCACACATGGAGGACCTGGTTGGATCTGACCTTGCAGTGTCATTGTAGGGTTTCAAGGGTGAGAGCGGTGTGACATTGGCGAGGGGTGCTCCCGGCCTGCCGGGTCTGAAGGGTGAGCCCGGCGAACGGGGTTACCGGGGCGATAAGGGCACCATGGGAGATGCGGGTTTACCAGGTAGATTACCACGAGAATCGCCCTACCGCGACGGGAAATCGCCGGGAAAAACCCGTAAGATAAGCGTCGAGAAAATAATCGCGTGTCCGTTCCCTTTTCTGTGGCCAGGATATGGACCCTTCGTCCCTTCCGTTCACATTTCCTCGTGCTTTCAATCAATTTGCACTCTGTTTAACTCTTTATACAGAAATAGTTAGCAACTCACGTTTTGGAGGAGATTTTATGGCGTTTAATTAGTTAGATTTGTGCACAGTTTTAAATTTATTATTTATTTACTAATTTATTTATTTATATTTATTTATTTGTTTTTGGAAATTGCGTTTGCCTCTCAAAGAAAATTAATGTATGTGTAGAATACCGTGAAATAAACAAATCCTATATTTCCATTTAATTGTGCGAACATAAATAAAAAAAATGATGTCCAATAGACGTGAGCGCAAGATCAATTCGGGTCTCTTTGACTTGTTTAACTTCCGAAGATATGCAATGGCGAAACGATTCGGAAAGTTCTCTCAGAAAACTTGGAAAGCGCGCTGGCCTCTGGAGGAAAGAAACGTGGCTGCCCTCGGATTTCTTTCAAACATAATGCATCAACTTTGTCTCCCGCGAAAAAAATATTAATCGTAAGTTAATAGCGTCGGTCGTCCTCTGGGGAATTGGACTGGATATTCATCCGCTTCCGTATTGAATCGAAAATTTAATTAAATGCTTCTGTTTTCTAAAGAGACCATTCAGCAGTATTTATCATTGTTACATTGACATCGTTATGTCACCAATATTATCGCGTGTTTAATGGCAAACATTAAAAGATTGTCAATGTGACAGTCTCTTGATTACAACGATATTTTACAACGTCGATCAAAGTGTCGGTGGTATACGAACGGCTTCGATATTCGCAATGCTTCATCAATTATCGGTTTGAAAGCAACAATGAATAAGCATATCCATATCAATCACGTTTCGTTAATAAAAAAAAATGTCGTTGATCAATCGTACTTTTTATCGCGATGGATGCAGAGAATAAAACCGCATATATTTTGTTTGCCATTTCTATTATATTATTTAAGCGATTTATTCGCTATTAACAGGAAAAGGGCGCACGCTCCCGCGTATTTAAAGATCTTCGATACTTGAATCAACAATAAACATCGAGTGTCTGCGGGTCTCTCGGATAAACTGTTCTTCCGAAGCGGGATAAACGCCAGAAGTATTCCTGGCACGAAGAATCACTCGGGGCGAAATGAGAAGTCGGGAGCAAAGAAAGGAAGGAAGTCGAAGAGCTTTCTACCACGCGCGTTTACGGAATTGCGAACGTAATCGATCTCTTGCGCGCGCGCGCGCGAGATCATGCGCGAATTAATCTAACTTCGGCGAGATCCGAGCGTTGAACGACCGTCAGCTCAAGGCCGGCAAATTCGCTTTCAGGGCCCAAGGGAGAGACGGGACTGCAGGGCTTGCAAGGGCTCAACGGAACCGACGGCGATCCCGGTATCCAAGGACCTCCTGGATTACCAGTAAGTAGAACGCAAATGAGAAATGTCCTCCCTCCCGTCAGTGATGCCCTCGTTTCTCACACTTCTTCAGATATAATATTCGGGGAACGTTACGCCACGTGTTTTTCAAAGATGGCGGGAATTTAATATCCCTCCCGTCGCGTCAGATTTTTGCATAATGTTTTACTGGCGTATTTTATGTTAAAAATATTGTTAAATTAAACTGAAAGAATGCGCCGCAGCGCATTTCCCGAGAAAATGGCGAGAGTGAATTCATAGTTTCCTACATTATGCACTGTTTGCTAGATTTTTCGAGAATTGAGAATGTTCCTTTTTCCGTTGTGTAATTTTAATTAAATTAAATTAATTTTTATATTAAATTGCAATGATTTGTACACTGTTGTAGAAATCGGTAATTGAATATTCTGTTGTCGACGGATTTTAGCTGAAATTTTTAATTATAAGCATTGTTGAAATGAATTGAAAGAATGTAAAATGCATCATTACGCGCACGACCAGGGATGTGTGTACTGCGTTTTAAATGTTTCTTATATATTATAGGCAAAACTGATTTTTTTCATTGCGCCGAACTTTTCGTTCGAAAATTTATATAGATATCTCATAATATTTCAATTTATTACAACATAAATAAATGATTAAAAATTAAAATGATTAAAAATGATTAAAAATTACTTAAAATTGCTTGTGATATATTAAAATGTTAATAAGGAAATAAATCAAGGTTATTATGCAGAACATTAATAAAACGATGTATTAATGAAAATAATTTTACATTCATAATCAATTATAATTTCATCAAAGTGTAATATTACTGAACAAATGGAGGATTTCCCCAGAATAGAGATCGGGTAAATCTGTACATTACACGTTTTACATTACACGTGACGCTTTTGCGTCTATCTCTTCAGGGAATATCCGGACCCAAAGGTGAAAAAGGCGAGTATGGCGATATCGGTCCCCCCGGCCTTATGGGACCTCCGGGTCTACCCGGTCCGCCGGTACGTAATGACTCTAATACCATTGCTTTAACGACCTTTCTTATCGTAAATATTCCGTCTTATGTGGTTCTGCCTGTCGACAGGGCTATCCTGGGCTAAAAGGCGAGAAGGGAGAAAAAGGCGAATCGGTGAGTGTGTTTGTCAATGTCGGTTGCATTCGTTGAATTACATTTTGCTGTTATAACATTAATATGCATTAATATAAATTGATAATAAATTTAATGAAAAATTTATATAAGAGAATATTAAAGAGATATTATGTATAGAATTTGTAACAATCTGGTGTTACTGTCGATGAGTAATTTTTAAACTGCAGTCTTGTTTTTAATATCACAATGGATGCGTGAATTGCGTGAATTTCAGCACAATTCTTTTCACACAATCAAAGAATAATAGCGGAGTATCATTTATGGACGATCGTATTCGATGAATGCAGCTGCCATAATTTCCAATCGATCGCGAAACCACTGTATCTCCTTGGCGCTATTGTATTTCCGTTACAATGGCTTCACGATCGATCGACGAGATTGCGATTGTACGAAACCGCGGTTTCCTCACGAGTGTACGTTAAACAGTACTTAACGATAAAACGAATTTCTTTTCATGGCGGGACATCGACCTTCCACCCCATAGAAGTACAAAAAGCTCAGGCGAAGACAGGTACGTAGCAGTTTACATCTAGAATCTTTGTGTCTTCCGTTTTCGATGGCGCGACAAAAGAATCGCCCGATCGAAAAGAAACGCGCGCGAAAGGATAACTAATGGCACATTGAATATCGTGTAACGTGATATTATACATAACGTGTGAACGTGACAAATTGCGTGTTTGTTCGCAGGGTGACGGTACGTTCGAGGTGAACGCCGGGGAAGTGGTAAGTTGTCCCACGAATCTGCGCAACCGAATGTATCCTTAAATATATCGACATTATACGCGATAACGTGGAAACGTTGCATGCATCAAAACAATGTGGAGAACCGGCATTCCTGTTTTCGCGTTCGAGCGAACATCGAATTTTCGGTCGCAATGCGCCGACTTTGTGCTTTGTTGCGCGGCGTTTTATGAAGTTATGTAACCCTCTGCGGCGATTTATAGAGATTATAAAGCAATTTGCCCGAAGCTACAAATATTGCCGAGCGCAAATCCGTTTTTACCCTGCAATTTCATAGCAAATTTATCTGGACTTAAATTTTTATGAAAAAGCAATAATAACGACATACGCTTTAATAATTATAATTATTCGACATTGAATCTGCAAAGATTTAAAAACCCGAAATTATGAATCGTAAATTTGTTATCGACATTTTCATTTTCGTGAATAAATGCCGATGCAATAATCCCTGGCGTTATTGATGCACAGATAATGGGCCCGCCTGGACCTCCAGGACCCGCTGGTACTTCGGGACTGCAGGGTCCACCCGGAATCAAGGGTGACAGAGGACACGATGGCGCCAAGGGCGATCCTGTCAGTAACTATTATCTATCTATTTACCACACGCGCGCGTAAAATGTAAAAGTAACAGTCACGCGGTTGAAAGTAGATGTTGATCCTCTCTCCATCTCTCTCTCGAATATAAAAATTGTAACGAATCAATCCGTAGCTTTTCATATGCAAAACCGTGAAACTCATAAAAAAGTTTTTATTTAAATTGCATCTTTACATCTCTGTGATACCATTACCGAGTTTCAAAACTATTGTAACCGCCGGTTCAACTACGATCGTAATAAAAAATTTCATTACTGTTTTATGTCATTGCATAATTTTGTTATGTCATTGGTTTAAAACTTGTATTGCAGCAAGAAAGAAATTATATAATATCCTAAAAAGATGAAATAAATAAAATAACGGGAGAGAATAAAAGGAGAACTCTTTCTCTTTGACATTTCTACTATCTAATAGTCTTTTGACGTCGCGGTAGCAGTTGTGAATATGATTAAAAGTGAGAGAATAATTAATGGCAAGAGACGTTCAGTTTACGTAATTGCGAAGTAATCCGAGAAACGAGACGCGAGCGAAGAGCCGTAGACACGCGTAAAGATGACACCGAACCCTTTGCGATGATTCTCGAGGCGTGAAGCTGTTCATGTCTCGGTGATCTTTGAGATCACCTTCTTGCACGCGCACGACACCGTCGCGATGCGGGTATACTCGTTTTCTCACGCATCGCTCTTCCTTTTTCACGTTGCAGGGAGAAAAGGGTACCAAAGGGGATCCTGGTCCGATGGGACTGCCCGTACGTATTTTCTCTCCAGATTACACACGTACACACACACATACATGTACACGCGCGTACACACATACATACTCATGTAGCTTTAAGCACGCTGCAAACGCGGATGCAGGACTCACCAAGATAGTTGGGACGCGAAACAACGAACATCTCCCTCGGATGTTCACAGAAAGAAAATCCTCTGCACTGCCTTTGCTTTCTCCGCGAAATGCGCAACGCGAAAATTCGTACGTGCATCGTTATCCCTCTTATTTGCTGCACAAAGAGTTTATTACATCGCAATATATTTTGCAAAAAAAAAGATAGCAGGCCCCGTAGTGTCTCATAGTGTGCATCACAATCATTTTTACACATGATTTATTGAAAGTCACGTTCACCTGTGAATTGATTGCTGCACACCATACCCAAGATTCATTTTGCAATAAAAATCGGGGGTTGAGGGGGGGACTGTCGAGTATCGTGGCACAATTAACAAATTGGACTATATTTCGCCAGAACAAAGTACACGGGAAAGAAAGACGGGAAGAGGCGTGCGCAATATACGAAGGTACCACACGATCTCTGCATGATGATACAAATAAAATGAATACGATAGCCGCGCGCGCTCCGATCGCGCTTCACCTGTGCCCGGAGACCCGGTGCAGGTTCGCCGTGACGAGATCGACGACATTGCTGACGATCGTTCTGTCTATTTACTTTCAGGGACCCATGGGACTGAGGGGAGAGTCCGGAAAACCCGGGGATTCCGGGAAACCTGGCGCCACGGTAAGAACGCGGACCTCCCGCTCCTAACGTCATCGTTACTTGTCGTCGCCGTCGCTGCCGCGGAATTCGCTGATAAGCCGATAAGTGCGTTTACATTATCGCGCAGTCCGGCCGGGCGCCTCTCGATCGCCTCTCGAGTTAACTTCTGCAAAGTGTAAATACAGGGGCGAGAATGAGAAGAAAGAGAGCGTGAACGCGAACGCGGTTACGAGATCACATCGAGAGGAGGCGAGCGGACGCGCGACGTGAAGATAAAGTCACTTCCGTCGCGCGTGCAACGGCGACGCGTTTATCAGATCGACCGAGCGCGATCGCGATGCGACTGCAACGGCTCGCGGAATCGGCTGGAGCCCGCCGTGGATTCTGCTGTGCCCCGAGACCAGATTTCGAATACCGTCGATCGATCTCCTTGCCAGCGAGGTCACCGCTGCGATTCAGGTCCAACGTTGCGCTTAAGTTCAACGTTGAGGTGTCTTTAACGTGCGACTCGACGTCGATGCTGCCCAGAATTGACGCTTGACCACTTTGGCACCGTGGCCACGCCGAGATCGCGCGTTTTCCTCTCCGACACCGGAGAGAACGTCTGTGTACATCGCTGTAAATCACTCGGATCTCTCCGAAGCACGCGGAAGCGGAAATATCTCGTGTACGGGTGTATCTCGCCCGCTTCAAAAGAATGCGCGACGTTGGAGAAGTTTTCGACACCGAGATTTGCTCGCGCGCGGCTTCACCATCATCTCGCTCGACGAAACACTCGATGGCTGCATATACGGATTTCCCGTAGCTTGCGCATAACTTGTCGCAGCTTTCACGGATGCGCGATAATATGAATGACAACTACTCGGTCGAAGTCGCGTCTAACGTCGAAGACTACAGGAACGCGGAAGAAACGTCTTCCAGGGTGTTAAAACTCGTCGAAGTTGGCCATGCAGTGGAAGTCACGCCAATCCGTGATGTCGGAACGAACTTATAATAATATACAAGCTGTCCGAAGACTCTTCAAAAGTAATTTAGGAACCAAGTCCCTTGACGAATTTGAAAGATTCTCGATATTTCCGTAATCAAGCCAATTCTGAAATAATCTGAATTCTGAAGGCTAAAGATTTCCTGATTCCAATTCGTCAAAGGAGAGAAGCTTCAACTATATTTCCGTGAATCTGAGACGTCCTGTATATTCGATGCCGTGTATACCAGAGTCGCTTATTTTGTAAAAGGGCCGGACTTGATAAAATAATAAATTCAGCGGCTGTTTTAGGGGCGAAGAAAAAATCACGGAATGCGTATCTATTTTAACGAGATCTTCGAGATTTGTTCTTACTGATGACTTCAAGTAGAGGTAAACTGTGCGCTCGCTCGGTCGTGTGTGACTCGTGCTCGATTCGCGCATCACGCATCATCACCATCCGTCCTCTTTACTTATTCCACGTGTCGGCTGACAGATTAGTTGCTCATGCCGATCGAGAACAGGCGACACGCGAGTGCTCGGAATTGGATGAGTCTAGAAGAAACAAACTTCACCGTCCCGCTAAATTTTGTATCGTCAGCGTATACGAGAAAATATACAAACTCTATTCTCTCTGCACGAGACGTTAATATGTAAGAAAAGCGCCTGATCTTATCGACTGAAAGGTAGCACTTTGTTGTACCATTTACGGTATACCAGAGTAGAGGATATGTTGGATCATTCTGTCACAAATCATGCGAAATGTTCGGTATCAGATCGAGCAGGTGCAGATTAATCCATGATAATTCCGCGATATTTTATCCTTGAATCATATTCTGCAAACTCAGATAAAGATTCGCGACTCTGACTACAGAAGTGTTTTTTTTATTCAAGATTGAATATTTTTATGTAAAATGAAACGTTGTTTAAGGAATACAGAAAAATACATTAAAAATTACGAAACGAAAGTTTAATCACTAATTACAAGAGAGAGAGAGAGAGAGAGAGGCGCGTATTGAAAATTAAGGGCTTAACTCTTACGAGGGAATCAATCTTGAGAAACAATTTTTAGCTTGTCCTTCGACAAGATCTACTTTTCCGTTGTATCTCTTCTCAGACTAATTCAGTCGGCTTGTACTTAACGAAAACTCGCTCTCGCAGTCTCGCATTTGCCGTCACCTAATAACTCCAGCCATTTATCATAATTTCTCTTTGTTCTGTACTCCTTCGTAGCATTTCAGTCGCATTTCACGAACCGTCACGCTCCGTACGTCGGAATTATCTCGGGAAAGATTGCGTGAGATATAAAGAAAGAAAAAAAAACTATGGCTACTAAGGCTTCTGATCACTGCAATTATACTAAATTACGGCATCCATAAAGCGAGAAGCCAGTAATTTTGTCTTGCGCTGTAAATAAAAGTAAACAAGAATTAATTTACATCGACGTGTACCGCAATCGAATTTTTCATGATCGCTCTTTACGGGCATTAGTATGGCTTTATCAAACACTCTGATAACATTTTCCATCTTCGCTGCTCGATTCGCTGCGCGATTTGAGTAACACACACAGAGAGAAAGAGAGGGAACGCGCCGTTTAATAATTAAATTCGCTAAAAGCGGCTTTTCTCTCGCGGTGCAGCTGGATGCGTTTTAAATCATCGCTCAGCGCTTGCATAAAGCTTGCATAAAGAAGCAGCAGCCGAGGTCTGGCAAGAGAGAATGAGGGAGAAAGGTCGGTGTGTATTCGCCCACTTACATTCGGCCAGGACCTTTTACGAGAGTCGTGGGAAACGTTGGCGGTATCGTGCATGAGTATCGGTCGCGAGAAAATTTCGCGTTCGCCGAACAGTAGTAAAACCGTTTCTGGGGCTGGCCGCGAATAACAAGCAGATGTAATATTCGCCTCCCTTTCTCTCCGCCCGGCCTCGGCTTTTCCGCCGCCGCGTGCGCTATTCCGTTCGGGTGCACTGCCGTGCTATCATCGATAGAAAGTTCGCGATAGGGAGCTTCGAATGGGAAACACACGTGTGCGACGCTTACATCGATGAGGAAATCCCAACGCGACCCTTTTCTCGCCATTCAATTAAACAGACGCCGACTGAGCGTCCATGTGATGCCGAATGAATTTTCACGCACAAGGATCGAGCGTTTCTCGACGAGGAGCCTCCGCAACGAGGTTCCTTTTACGAGGATAATGCAAAGCCTGGGAAATCCGGAGGAATCTTGATATCGTGAGTTATAATCTTCGTGCTGACTCGGAGAGGGTCGATCTATCGACCCCCGCGCGATTTTACCTACTTATACCTGCAGTATAAGTTGTAATTATCGAAGGATAACCACTTGGCCTAAGAAAAGGAAGAATCTTTCTTATCCGAAGTACAACGAGATGCCGATAGCGAAGCATCTTCAAAGGCGATCTCGCAGTATCTGGGAGAGAGTGCTAAAGGTACTAACTATTCCTCGCGGTGGATGGGCGGCCGGTGCGTATTCGACCGCACGGAAATTACTTTGAGCAACTTGAGCTGTTCTTGCCAGCTCTGGAAGCTTGCGAGCTAAGTAAATTGAAAATCTTGCATTCGTGAGTAGCTAAAAAGTCGCGTCATTGATAATTATTATAATAATCACAGAAATTTGTGTCAGGAGAAAAAGAGAGAACGAGGGAGGGAGAGCTCGATATACCGAGTTGTTCAGACGAACTTCCGTCGACTACGCACCGTCATCCTGAACGACTAAACCCGGGCGAGACGAGAAAAGTACGAGAGAACGTACACGAAGAATCGCGAATCGAATGTACAGTGTAGAATAGCGACGGCGACGCTTGAGCTGTGCGCCATCACAATCGATGTATCGGATTACGAGCGACGCCGACACACTTATTCCTCTGTACACCCCGAAACAATAAACTACCGCAGATTTAGCATTAAGAGGATAACTGGACGCGAGGGAGCGCAAGAGCGGAACGTAGCTACGTTCGACGACACCGACGGCTCCATTCGCCGGCAATTCTCCTCCCGTGCGAGTGAAGTGTACGACGCCCACATGCACACATACACGAATCATATACACGAACACGTGCATACACACAGAGAACACATACACATACACACACGAAGGAACATTTGCGTGGCGAGAAACGCGAAGCGCAGCCGCGCGATGATGCATAAATCGAGATATGTATATATAAATACACGGGATGTTCCTCGATCTCTTGTCGACGGATACTCGGAGCCTCTTCAGGGTGCCGGAGAGAAAGAGAGAACAGAGTTTTCCTCCTTTTACTAGATAGCTTCGCTCGCGAATGTCTTATCGTTATCTCGTTACGGTCGGGTTGGGGTTCCGGACGGAAACATCTATAATTATCGATCCGGTCGGTCGTCTTTATATCAATTCTATTTTATCGCCAGCGAAATTTCAATAACGAGATATTCGCGTGCGCAAGAGTAGCCGTTAAAAGAGGTGCTCGGCACGGCGCCTCGAAGAAATCTCGAGTCTGCCGATGAAACGCGAGAACGCCCTGTATAGCCATTTGTATGTGTATGTCTGTAAATGTAAGTACAAGTAAGGAGTGCATATACACACGTACCTGCGTGTCGTATGCAGGTATATATATATACACACACAGTCTGTCACGAGCCGTATCTGGAGAGAGCGTTTTCCTACGGTTCCTTTCGTTCACGAAAGAATCGTAGAACCATCCGACCATCTTTCTCAACGGAGATTCGACAAAGAGTCTAATTAGCAAAGTTCTCTCCAATTTTAATCCAGGATTAAAGAGCTCTCCGAAATTAACTTCATGAGTGTAAAAACGAGTCTTGCGCTTTAACGAGAATGTAATTTAAGTTTTCGCCCGTCGAAATATTTGACTTGAAACTTCCGTTGGGCGAAGGGTTCAGTTTTGGGTTCTCGCGAAGAAAAGAAATATGCGGTAGCCCTGAGACGACACTCTGTGTGCATATGTATGTGTGTGTAGTATATATATATATATATATATATATACATATATATATACATACACAAATCCCACGCGTGTGTGTGCGTGCGTTAATCGTTAAGGCGGCGCTCTCCTCTTAAGCCGATCAAGCCTAAGGCGAACCTAATCGAATGCGTATGTGAATACCGACTCTAACAACAGTTTTGTTTTACATTGTCCCGATTAATAAACAGAATGTGCATGTGCCTGTGTCCTTTGCTTCTAAAACCGCCTAATACCAGATTAATGCTTACACCGAGGTAATATCCAGTTAACCACGATCTCACCTTGCCGCTTTTTGCATTGTGCTCCGACTGTTTGCGACCCGGCTATCGGATAACGACTTTTGCTCACCTTGCGCTCTGCTGGTATCTTCCTCTGTGCATCTGCATCTGTCGCAAGTTGCAAGTCAATGGAAAAGATAAAGAAAAGATTATAAAGACGATGGAAAGAGAGACAACCAAAAATTAACACGTGTTAATTTGCTGCGACCACGACGGTGGCGTTAATCGCCGGATCGCTCGATGCCGGCGATTAATCTCGCTGCCTTAGAAGTAAGCTCGAGAAAAAAAAGAACAGAAAGGAAAAGAATGAAGACGCGACAAGCGTCTCGACGCTTCGATACGAAGTACGCTCGTTCTATTTTTTTTTCTTCCCCTCTCAACTTTGCTCAAGCTCCTGCTCTACCTTCCGCGAAGCCGTCCGCCCTCGATTGTCGGTCCGCCTCGCTCTCGGGATTAATTTTGATAATACGAAAGGGGACGAGGATTATCTCGCGAAGATGGGTCGAAGATGAGTTTCGCAGTTGAAGCACTCGAGCAGCGGAACAGAAGCTAAACGGCTCTAATTCATTTACGCGCCGGCCGAGTTTTATTCGCGGAAGAAATGTTTGCGCACCGCTTCAAGGCTGAAAAGTATTGCTCGGAACGTTCTCTCTATTTAGAAATGATGTACAAATCCGCCGTTACACCTCAAATATTTGCAGAGGCTGGGATGCTCATCGTAAAACGAAAGATACGGAATCCGATGGTACGGAATTTCATTACGAATTGATCGAATCCTCGGTCAGTATCTCCACCGACGCATCAGGCGCGCGATATAACGCGAGCTATAATTTAATTTGAAAATCTCGTGCGAGTTCCGTGGAACTTCATCGCGCGTCGGAAAGTTGCGAGATCGCGGAGCTGCAGCCTGATATATTTATATACCGAAACACACGGCGGCACTGTGCAAATAATTCTTCTCCGTTCGCCGGCTAACTTCCAACCGTTTCCCCGGCACGAGCAGATCAACGCGACAATCGAATTTACGAGAACGATCCTGGAACACTCTCGAGGGCGCAACGACGGCGTGAAAAGGGCGTCTCTAATGATAAAAGATATATACGACGTAGCTTTAAGTCGCTGTCGACAATATTACTCGCTCGTTATATCGATGGACTGTACGCCGTGTATCTGACAAGGTTTCCTCTACCTTTCAGGGAGTACCAGGATTAGACGGCATGAAGGTGAGCGATCCACGGGATGACCCCGTTTTCACTATATAGATTAGCCCTCCTTACTTGGTACGCGCTCCATTTCTATTCTCATCGATATCATCTCGGCATCTCGTTCGCGATCGATCCGAAATGTAATCGTCGAAATTAGATCGAGTCGTGAAATGAGCGCGCGCGCGTCTCTTCCTCCTTGGCGTGCAACAACGAGCGAGCCGAACCTCCGTCAAGTTTCTTCGTGCTTTCAGGGTGCGCAGGGCGAGCCAGGGACGAAGGGAGAAAGGGGAGATCCGGGATTGCCTGTAAGTCCTACGTTTCATCAAGTATTTATTACGCCGTCGAATCCGATCCGCCTAACGCGCGCGATATCATCCACGTTCGATATGTATATGTATATACGTACTCACCGCTCGGGTACTTCGAGATTTACCCCCGGTGATAATTCCGCGGCAATCTTGCTCTTTATCAAAAAATAAGTTTTTGATTTAGCGGTGAGATACGAGATGCTCTCCAGATAAATATTTCAAATTCTCCGGCGGATTTTAAAGTCGACAGATTCCACCGATAAACCTGTCGACGACTGAATCTGGCAAATAAAGTTTCTGTTAAAACATCTCGCGAATAGTGACACGTTACTTGGCGGATTGCCTTCTCTCTCAACGCGATTCAGTCGAATTTCAATCTCGAAAGCGGTCGATCGCGATCTCCCGATACTCTAGTTTCCATCCGTCCGTGATCTCTCTCTCTCTGGGTTGCCGCTTTCCGAAATCGTCGTCCGACGACGGCTCGTGTCGGAATCGAGTCATGTCTGAGCGACGCGTCGAGTCAACCTGCTGACTCGATTACACCTCGCCGTCGCCCGACGTCGAGAGACGCTAACGAGTCGATCTGTGTTTGTCCTCAGGGTACCGACGGGATTCCCGGCCACGAGGTACAGTTGGCTTTCGATTATCGCTCGTCCTCCGGCGCGACTGCGACACAGTCTGACACGGTCTGACCAGCCCGGGGTAACGACGACACATTCCGCCTGATCTACCCCGGGGACTGTCTCAAAAAAAAAAGATCGAAAGAATAAAACCCCCTTTTTTTCTTTTCTCCGTCCGATTTCAAAGAGAACGGACCAGCGTCTTGCGCCTTTCTCCCTCTTTCGTTCGGAATCCATTCTCGCAAGTTTTCATTTTCCAAAATGCTTGAATTTGGGCGATCTGAAGTACTGCTTGCTCGATGCAACGATCAGATTTCTACGTTTATGATTTAATATTACTATTTTTAGTGATATTTGATATTTTGCAAAAAAACGCTACGTTATTTTATCTGTAACATTTGGATGCGCGCAATGCCGCGCGTTATTGGGCGTGCAAATAGTTGTTGACCGTTTTAAGACCGTGGTAAGATTTCCATACGCTTCTTCGGCATGTAATCAAGTTAGAGGGTCGCTCGATCAAAATTTATGGTCGAATTATAACGGAGGGGGAAACGCGCAACTCCCTCGTGCTTCTCTCTGGAGTGTCCGGAAGGATGCTCGAGCAGTGCTCGTGTGACCGCTCAATGCACACCAATGCGAGAGCGTATAAACGGCTCTCGTATGTACTCTCGAATGCACAGGGAGGTATTTGAAGGAGGAACATACGACAGCTATATTACGAGCAGCGCGTACATGCGTGCGAGCCACATATCTGCTTTTTATTCAAGTCTGTCGCGACACTCTTGTCTCTTTTCTCCTTTTAAAGAACGGAAAAGATAACTGTACTAATACATCGGGAAACTAAAAAGTCTTTAACATTTCGTTCTAACATTTTTCTTTCAAGTATCTTTCAAGCTATGTTGGAATAATGCGAAAAAAAAACTTAATTTACATAAATTACTAATGCAATTTTAACAATATCTTGGTTGCTCAGAAACTTGCACTGAATCCTTCAATGTGGTTTCGAAACGGAGAACTGTTTCTCTTTCTCTCGCGTACCGCTGCCGTTTATTGACATCGAATATTCTCGGTTTATTGACGCTCTCGTATCTCGCTTCGGAGGCAAGAGCAATAACCAAGTGATCCACTCGAAATGCCGTCCCGTCCCGCGAATCGATAGCCCTCGCGCACGGCTGGCGGTTGATGGTAGCGGGAAAGCTATCTCCACAGATCGATATGCGACATCGTGGTCACACGCGGTACCCTTCTCGAGCCCCCTTCCGAGCAGGGAAACGCTTTCTGGGACGACCGTGCGTCTCGCGCGCGCGCGTAAACGACGGCCAACGTTTACCGAATAAATTCCTTTTGACCGTGTTCACCAATTCCAGGGACCGAAGGGAGAGAAAGGTGCCAAAGGCGAATCTGTGAGTATTGACTTAATTGGAGTATTCACGTTAGCGAAGCGCGAAGCTTTCCGCCGCGCTCAGCCGGTTGAGAGCGATCCACGTAATAAACTACCCTTCTCTCTCGCGGGGATGCGAAAGTGGATGGCGGGGGTGGCGGGTAGCTCACGACGTTTCATGTTGTTTGTCGAATGAAATATAACCGACGGCGGCGCCGTCAGATGCGGCTCGGTGCTCCATCGATGATCGGTACACACGTCCTGAGGAGTTAGCGAGAGGCATTAAGTCGATTAGTTCGGCTTACAGCAAAGTCACCGGTTCGAGACGACGAACTGACGACGTGGAGGCAAAATTAATTACGTCGTTAGCTCCGTAACGTCGGAGACTTCGCTTGATTAACTCGACTCGCATACCGTTAAATGACACTTTACGTCAAGCCGGAAAGCGGAATTGATAGAGCGCGGGTGAAACGCACATCAAGCTGCCGAAGTTTAATGTCAAACAGCTGGATCACCCGCTCGCAAAATCGTCGCACCGCCGCGCGGCGCGGCGCGATTCGTCCTTTCGCATCCCCGCGTTTATCTTTCATCGACGATTAATGCTGCAAGCACGTCAGGCACCCCTTCGTGCCGCCGACGTCGCCCATCGACGAGGAGACTGCGAGATCTCGCAGAAGCTACAAAATCACGAACGCTAACTGAAGAAGCTCTCTCGTACAGGACAAACACGAGAAAACGTCCTCACTACACACGTACCTACGCACACACACACACGCCTCCTTTCATGAAGTTCCACACGGTTCCCCATGAGACTAAGACACGTTACATATATATTTGTGTGTATATATATGCTGCCACCACCGTTCCGTGAAAGCGCATAATATTAGAGGCGCGAATCATGTTAGATATATTAGAGATATTAGACGCTCGAGGAACGAAGCGCCAAGTCGAGAGCGCCGTCGCGTCGCTTACCCCGGAAGATCATCTTATCGGAAGATCTTATCACTGATGACGAGGAAGGATCAATGCCGGTGATCCAGCAAGTCGCGATCAGTTACATCTAGAGTTAGCTCGATCGACCGTGACTCGCGCTAATTGTCATTGCGGTCCGCTAATTAACCGCGACGCGCGCTCTCCCTTTGCGATTCACGCTCGTCGAGGTATTCTGTGCACCGATCGATCAAGTATTATAATGCATAATCCAACGATACTGTGCCTGGCCTTACTTGCACGTCGCGAACTTGCATCGGGCATTTCGCGCTGTCAGGGTAGATGATGCATTTCGCGTGTGCGCACAGGGACCCCCGGGTAAACGCGGCAGGAAAGGCGACAAAGGCAACAAGGGAGATCAAGGTGTTCCGGGATTGGATGCACCATGTCCGTTGGGACCAGACGGACTTCCTTTGCCGGGCTGCGGCTGGAGGCCACCGCAGGTAACCGATAACTTTATCTTGTTTCCGAGTTTGCAAACAAAAAAGATTGCGGGAATAGAAATTATGTCATGGCTCATTTTGAAGTTAATCCCGAATTATATTGAAATAAGCTGACTAAACAAATTAAAGTTAAAGAAGACAAAAAGGTACCTTTGGTATCTTTGGTAGAATTATCAATTCTTTTCTAATTCTGCCGGTGTATAATTTACATTGTAAAAAATTATCGAAGAAATATCTGCACGTATAAATCGACAAATTAATTTTTGATAGAAAGAAAAAAAACGCATAAGAATTCTATCAAATAATCACCAATCTCTCGGCAAGAAACCGAAAGGAGAAAGGAATGAGAAAATGTGTCACGAATTTTTTAAGCGTCTATCTGAAATTTTGTACGGATACATCAATCCTTATAAAATCGGTACTTTCTTTTATATTGGAAAGGCGGATTCTTTGCACATTATCACGAAGATCGTAGGTCGTAATTAATCTATTAACACCATGCGAAATACGAAAGTGGGATAAAAAGAAGTAGCAGTTTGGGGCTCGGTTGGATTGTCGTGTGTGCTTAGCAGGACATCACGAGCACGTCCTCGCCGGCGATGGAGGGTCCCGAACCCGCGGAGACGGATTACGAGGAGCCGGAGGACGAGTACGACGACTATACGGACCCGAACGGGAACCTAGCCGAGCAATAATGCTCGTTTTTGTGCGCTGCCCTAATCACTACCGACAACTACCGCTACCAACACCACCAACATCACCACCACCGCTACCCTCATCACTCGTCTCACCCCGTTCTCCCAAACTAACGTGGTCCCGGTAAATTGCAAGCCCCGTGGTAATACTAACGTCTCTCGCATGATATCGACGTGGCTGATCTCGCATCAAACTTTACTCCGATGCTTCCTAATGCATCTTAATTGCTTCTTAATGCGTCATCTTTGTTGGCTGTTGACCCCAAAATGAGGCACTGCTTTGTAACGGAGTATATAAATTATAATATATAGGATCATCGCGTTCTTACAATTTCTTCTATTTTTTTACATATAAATAGATCAAACCACATGCTATATTAATATATCCGTGAAATTCTACATTGCATGCATTAGTCTTTAAAATCGACACTTTGGATTTCTAATTCCACAATTTAGAAATACAAGTAATTATATATTTGATAAACTTGCAGCATGTGAACTTTTAGATTCTGAAAATTAGAAATGTCTGATGATCTAATAATTAGATGTCTATAATCGATAGAAAGTTGTGAATAAAAACATTTAGGAAACCACATACGCTGAGTAAACATATCATTAACATCCTCAATATCTTTCTCAAAATTATCGTTGTCCATATACCCATCCGCTTGCTTTCTTATCATTTCTTTCCTCCGCACAGCGATATTATTCTCTAAGCTAGCGATATTCTCGCGGTACGAAATCTAATGCAACTTCTGCGAATCTACTGTCCATTGGAATGATTCGCATCAGAAATGATCCCATCAGAAATACACGAGCTTGCTTGTGAATTTGCGAGGAAACGATTTTAACAATCAATAACGCCTTTCCATTTTGCCTTGCAGCCGAGAAGCAACATCTTGCGCCAATGGTTGGAAGAGGAGGAGGAAGAGGAAGAGGAGGACGGGCGGCAGTGATGTTGCAAGGACAATAGCGCATTTTTCATAAGGACTTCTGTGTATATCCTCCCGTTCCCGCCTTCGTCTCGTTACGACGACCGCGTTACAACAAAAAAAATATATATATATACATATATACATATTATTATATATATGCCAAAATAATCATCTTGCCATCGAGTGTTGTAAATATGTGTACTTACAGTGTTTAGCGTCCGCAGTGCGTGTACATAAATAATTAGAGCTTACTGCGAATCTATACGATCGTGTTCCGACGAGACATCGTCGCCTCATGTACGGTTTGCCTGTAAACGTCGCACATATGCAGACACACACAAGTATACGGTGATCGATCCGCAATCGACGCTTCCAGTACCACCACAGTGCACGGCTTGTCCGCTGCGTGAGAGAGCGAGAAAATCTAGGAGATTCGGCGACTCTGTCCAAACCATCATTAGGATTGCGGAGGCTATTGGGAGTAAGCGAACGAAGTAATCCCGGAAAAGTTCCAAACGAAGTGCGCGAGGGACGTTTCGGACGAGAGTTTCGCGACGGTGAGAAGAGAGTTGCGAGAGGTACGCGTTCGCTCGTTGAGCCCTCAACACCCTTCTACGAGTGGATTGTGCCACCGAAGGACATTCTCCGCAGATTCTGGAGCGAGGCACAGGCGAGGAAGGGAAAAAAACATCGTCGATGGATTAGTTTCTTAGCTGAAGCGCGTGCTCGAAATTTTTCTGCGAGCGTTTCTCCTCGCGCGAGAATCTGCAAGAATCGTATCGCTGCGCGACACATACACGTGTACAGAGATCTTTGGGGAAATTCCTTAAAACTGTGTGTGTGTATACCCACCGCCCCTTGTTTGCCGTAGCAAGCAAGATTTGTTTGCGCCGAAATCGCCTATCAGCTGATCCTACGATAAAGACGGCTAATCCGTACCTGTGAGAAAGAACGATCTTCGCGATACTAAAAGCTGTAGGAGGAAGGTAGACTCGCGCGTAGACGCTCGCCAAAAAAAAAGACACTTTTTGATACGACTAGTTGATTAGTGGCGCGCACCCCGCGTTACTTTTGTCTAGATTAGAACCGCTACTACACGCTAGTTGGTAACGAAACAAAGAGAAATATACCGTGCGCAGCTTGTCGATACCACCGCGGTATCGTGAAACGAATCAGTAAGTGTGTATCTTCTCGACGTCAGAAATAACGGAGCACCGCGCGCGCGACGGGTTATTCTCTCTTTTATCTTGTCGCGGACATTTGTAGCTGGTCCCTTGCACACAAATATTTTCCGCTCGCGAAAAAGGAAAAGCAGATAAGGGGAAAGGATGGGAAAGATAAAAGAGCCGAGGCGTTACTCGTGGGAGTGTCGGACAGTCAGACGCTATGTTCGAAGGACGCATATAGAGCGGCTTATCTGAGATGCATTCATCTTTTCTTTTTTTTTCATTTTTCTCGCAGAAGCAAGATAAAATGCAAGTATTACATACTGACGTTCCTCCAAAGTTTTGCATTTATTTCACGCGAACGCTTATATTTGTACCGTTTATTAATCCCCTCAGTATCATCACAGATTTTTTATTTTAGTACTTTTCTTTCCAATTTAAATTATATAATGCAGGTGTCTTGTGCATTTTATTGACATTCAAAATTCTTTAGAATATTTATTTATTCTTATATGAATGATTTACTCGGCTGCACTTTTCAAGAATGGCACTGAGAGGATTAATTTCAAGTCCATGTAGAAAAAGTAATACGAGACAGATTGTCTTTTTATAAAGGTATTTAATGTCACTTACATGCGCTGTTACATCTTGAGTAATTTATACTTTTTAAAATACGACTGCACCTTGTCCTTAGGGTAGGGCTTCGTTACCAGACACGTCGCGACGTTCTCGGGCTGTTCTATCCACATTTTATGCTGAATGTCGTCTGCTTTCAGTTTCGAACACAGCGTCTGCAGGCTGGCTTCGTCGGTGGCCTGTTATTCACATTCGTCACTGTTCTCTCGCTACATTATATACTTTATCGTTGTACAAAAATGTATTTATTTCGACGAACGATGAAAAATGAAGTAGCAATTCACTATTACTCGGATAAACGAATATTAATGGACTCTATATAGCAATAATCCAGCTACGCGGAGCGGAAAATCAGACAATACTTCGACTCGATCCTCATATCAATCCTTACGTGCATTGTGCGTTATAAAACATAATTAACGTAGCCAGTATAAAACATGACTAACGCGTACAAATCAAGTGATACTCACTTCGAGCACAACCTTGTGCATATTGTCTAAATCGGCGAGATAGGTCTGCGTGTCGGCGTCATTGTAAAAGAGATGAATAACAGCGGTGCACGCGTGACACGCCTGGGCGATCACCGCGCCTAACGGCCACCCCATCGTTCTCGAGAGATCTCCCCGCACCACCACGTACTGAACTATCCCGGACATTCTGGCGAGAAAGATCGCCGTCTAGATTCGCTTCGTACAATTCTACGTGAAGGCAAGATTTTCCGAGGAAAATCGGGACGAACGAGAAATCTCTCCCTTACTCTCTCGTTTCGACGATTACTCGCCCGCGTTCGTTAATGCTTAAGATATGTCTCACCCCCCCCCCTCCCCCAGATTTCGATAATTAGTAAGTGCCAAAAAATATATTATATTCGTACGGATTACATCCTGTATGTATGTATAGGATGCAACGCATACACGCTCACACATACACGCGCGCATACACACACATGCACACTCTCCAATATTATTTATATATCAAAATTTTGTATCTTGCCCGTGGTATCAGCTCGGCGTGAACGCGCTCGCTACAGGCGTCGTTCCTTCGATGTTGCGGCACACGCAAGATGTATTATTTATACAAATTGTTGTTATTAAAGACAAATAACGCAGAAATAATTAGCACGTACGGAACATTATGGTTTACGGTGTGTAACGACGTTTATTTATTCCCAACCCAGAAAAATCACTTTAACGTTCGTGAAAATCTATTTTTTTGCTATATATACACTATATTCTATGTAAAATACTTGTGATTAAACCAAGCTGTATTCGAAATACGTTAATATACATGACAAAACTATGGAAAAGACCAGTTGTTCGTCAGTTATTTAGATGCACTTTGCCAAAGACTTTATTGCGCATGGCATTCTGTAGATTATGGGGAATACGATAATCTGGATATAGATTATTCAGAACCAATTAATTTGTTAGTAATTTGCAGATCAATTTACCTTTTCAGTGATAACTTTTCAGATAACGATGACTCCGGATATGACAGTGTCCGCTGAGAGGTTAACTGTCGTTCCTGTAAAAGAAATACACAAAAGAAACTTCCTATATAATTAAGCTACAAATATAACATTCATAATTACTAAAATATATAAAAAATAATACATGTATCAAATAAAATCCGGTTTATCCGATTAATTTCGGAGCAAACGTTACCAATTGCTCGCAACACTCGCGGTCACAATTCCGCCTGTTCCACGTTTTCTGCAAACGTCAGTGCAGCCATCCTGAGATAAGGTATGCCACAGCTGACCTGCTGTTGAGTCGCACTACTACGCGAGTTTCAATCGGAGACGGTGGAGGCTCGTAGCGGAGTCTTTTGGAATTAATTGGACGCCTACGGAATGGCAACCCGTCATGTAGTTTTAACAGCGGATTGTCATACCGTAATCCAACTTTCGATTATAGTCGCTACAAAAATTTATCTTTAAAAAAAGATCGTTCCAAGGAACTTTATTACACTTCAAGGAACTCATTATGAATCGTCACTATATTTTATTAAAAAGCGTGATAACTGCGAGCTTCCTTCGTCCAAAATATATTTTTATAATAGAAATTTTATCATATTTTTCCTAATATTTTAAAAAATTTTATAATACAATGTACGCATCATCAAATTATTAACATTATACAATATATTTTGAATATCTGCCAATTGCTGCCAAAGGCTAGACCAGTCCCGCCGAATTCCCTAGGCAGGACGGTCCTAAAGTTTCCGGCGAAGCCCTTTGTCTCGTAGTTATCCACTCGACCGACAGGTATCGTGGCACTCCGGATTATCCCCCGCGTTCAACTTCAACCGCTATACATATATATGTAACGGTCGATATTAAGAGCTTCTCCGCGAACCGGTCACCGGCTAGTTCCCATTCTCTTCCCGTCGTTGTTGCGTCTCTCGCACCGTCGACCGCAGTCTTCTACGAAGTCAGTTGAATCGAGGTAATAATATCTCATATTATTAATCCCTGTCAAAAGTTCACTCGCTTTCGCATTTTTGGCTGCGATTCTCGCGACCAAATCGTTACAATCGTTGCGCAATTGTCGCGAACAAAAGCCGCGTCGACGATCGACGTTCCCTCGTCGCACTTTTTGTTCGCCAACGGCCGAAATCTGTCGGCTACGCTTATCGGACGACGCCCCGACGAGCCCGATCCCGCGTACGAAGGACTCTTGAACACGAATTACGTAATTTGGAAATCCCGCTCGTGAGTAGTTGAGCCGTCTTTGTGACCCGCTCTATTTTTCGAGAACAAAAGACGGAATAAGAGAGAGAGAGAAAATTTGAGAAAGCCGAACTCGTAACCGCGGATACGTGTTTGCCGGTTGTGTGGTTGTGATCGTAAGGAATTTCGAGTCACGGCGTTAAAACCGATTTCAAGTCTCATGGTCCGCGGCGCGATAATTGCGCTTCCGCAGAGATAACGACGGGGAAATTACACGAAATTGTGATTTTCCGAAAGAATCCTCGCTGTTAAATAGCGTTAGAAAGAATTAGTTTATTAAAGAAATTTAAATGAAACAAGGATCTATATGCTGCTCTTTCTATGGTTAATTTTATTCAGAATATTTTTCAAATAAATTAAATTAAGTACAGTTGTAATAAAGTAAATTTCTGTCAACTAAGGTCTCCCTAGTATAAATATGTCCTGATTAATGTAAATTAATTATTCTGTAAAAGGATATCTTCTTTGTCTGGAGCTGGTTTCTCTTGAAAGTTTTGCTAACTTTGTTAATTATATTTCTTTTGTAAAGATATTCATCTTTATGAGACAATTGTCTGTTGTAAAAAAGAGACAATTGTAATCGCGACCTTGATTCGAAATTTCTATCTTATCTCATTGAGAGAAATTTCCGCAATCGATTATTCATAACATTACGCAAATTAATGCAACTTGACGTTGACTCATTTTAACATACGGCACGACATTACATTTGCACTCGTTAACACTCGTTGCGTATGTATTTATGCGCAATAATCTTTGCCGGCTAATGTCGAGCAAATTACCGCGGAAATTTATGAGCAATTTTATTGTTCTGCCGTGCGATTTTCGGCATGAATATTCTCAACATGTTATTTTGCTCGTTGATCCGTGACATTGATCTATTCAAACGAAAATCTAACCGTCTTAGAAATAAGCCAATCCGTTATAAACACATACACAGCGCTTGAAGGGTAATAATCCAGACTTTGATTCTAAATATAATCAAGAAAATCACGAGCCTCGCGTTATGCTCGGAATATTTCCCGAAACATGAAATAAGTCCGTAATTTTTATAATATTAATTATTTATATCCATGTTCATATTTAGCGCAAATTTAATTTATTTCGATATAACAATATTGCAGATAAATTAAATTATAAGCGGAAATACGAATTTTAATACAACAATACTGCAAGTAAATTATAAGCGAAAATACGAATTTTAATATAACAATACTGCAGATAAATTATAAGCGAAAATACGAATTGGAACGTCGCAAATAAATCTCCTCTTTTTGTTTTTTATCTATTTTTAAATTGAAAAAGAAGAGAACGTAGTTACTGCAAGGTTACTGTCATTACTAGGTGTACATTATAGCCGGAATTACGAACTTGGAATGGAATTCTCTAACAAGAATGACTCCGTTATTCGCGTTCACGTTTCACGTCGTTCGCGAAATTATGCAGTCTTTTTTTTCCTCGTCTACGCGCGAAACCTCGGCCCAAGTTTTGTCTCGATTCCTTTGTACGTGGTTTCTTTCTTCCGTTTTCATGTTTGAAACCTTGGTGTATACCTGATTGACCATTGCGTAATCCGAGATCCCACCTGGTATTCCTGTTCAATCAGTTCCTCCTCTCCGTTCGTCCTTCCGAGTCTTCGGGGACATACCGGATCTAAATTTCTGTGGAATGCGTTATCTATTCATTCGAATCGTATCGCGTTAGTCCTCGAGATATCATCTTGCGATTAGAAAATTATATAAATTTTAATCAACACATTTATGAATAAAATGAATGTTAATTAAGATCATCGCACCGCGTTTGCGAAATTATCACATCATCGACTTGGTGTGGATAAATTGATAAAATACGAGATGTTCAGCGTTAAAATAAATCAACTTTTGTAATTAATTTCGTAGTGTCATTTCTGGTGCGGCCTTTAACGCGGATTTTATCAAATTGCGGATTTAATAACACTTCGTTGATTTTGAATACATTATTAATTCTCGCATTTCACCAACTTTCTTCGATTATATTATTTCTTATTCATGGTACATATTTCAATATTTATTGGCTCGTTAGGCCGACATCATCTGCCGCAGATAATGACGCA
Source organism: Ooceraea biroi (assembly GCF_003672135.1). Taxonomy (NCBI): domain Eukaryota; kingdom Metazoa; phylum Arthropoda; class Insecta; order Hymenoptera; family Formicidae; genus Ooceraea; species Ooceraea biroi. Next base: position 1,456,067 of record NC_039512.1, read on the forward strand.
CGTGTTACGTGTGCGAATTCGATGTATGGCGAATCGATACGCCAAACACGCGTCGATCTTTACACAAGTTATCGCTGAATAAATATTTAGTTATTGATGATACTTCGAAAAGAGAGCTTATCGCGACGATCTACTTGCGCTAAGTGCTGATTTAATATTGCCACGAATTGTTTAATCATTCATGCACTTTTCATTGATAGAATTTAGATGTTTCTTATAGTTCATAAATTTTTAGTTTCGAAATTGATTTTAGTACTAATTGTGAACTAAAATTAACTGAAATCAGATTAAGGAGAAATATTTGAACTAATAATTAGAAACTGAAACTGTTTCAGAATATTCTTACAATATTATATACATGTTCTTCTACAACTCGTATATAAGCGTATATATATAAATGTTGTTGTTGAAAAGTATTCTGAAAGAAACGGACTGCAAAGACATAACGATATCAACATTTACATTTCATGTAACGCTAAAGCGTCTATTTTATTTATCCTCGATTAATAATTTAAAAATAGGTCACACGCAAATGCGCGCTATTGTAACGTTACCGTATATGATTCATAGAACTGTATAGTTCGTCTATATTTCCGTTTACAGCAAACAGTAGCGATCATGCCAGTGCCCCAGCTCCAGAAACCGGCGCCCGCTTTCTCCGGCACCGCTGTTGTCAATGGTCAATTCAAGGATATCAAACTCTCCGATTACAAGGGCAAATATGTTGTTCTCTTCTTCTATCCATTGGACTTGTAAGTACTCTTGCCATATATATATAGTCATAAGATACTCGAACGGGTACATAATTGTTTAACGTATTTAATAAAAATTTAATAAAAAGAAATTGATTTTTGACGAAGAAATATATTTGAACTCTAAACTCTACTTGAGCTTGAATTAAGACATTTGCCTGTATGAAGCATGTAAGAAATATGGTGTTAAGTTTTCTTGAAGATCAACTGATTATGCTTGAAGATAATTTTGAATTTTGAATAAATGAGAAAGATAAGTCACGCGCGTATTGTGTAATTGTATATAACTGATGTACCGTCTCCTCTTGTTGCAGCACTTTCGTTTGCCCGACTGAGATCATTGCTTTCTCCGATCGCGTGAAGGAGTTCAAAGATATCGGCTGCGAGGTGATCGCTGCGTCGACGGACTCGCACTTCTCCCACCTCGCGTGGGTGAACACGGCCCGCAAGCAGGGCGGTCTCGGCGAGATGAACATTCCTCTCCTCGCGGACAAGAGCTTCAAGATCTCTCGCGACTACGGCGTGCTCGACGAGGAGTCGGGAATTCCTTTCCGCGGACTCTTTATCATCGACGATAAACAGAACTTGCGCCAAGTTACCATCAATGACTTGCCCGTGGGAAGGTAAGGTCTTCCTCCGGGTCAATGTTAAAATTATTCAGTTAAATTTCTGTCTGAGTTTGTTGTCTGCGCGACAAAATGCCGCACAGTGTGGATTCTCCCAAGACTGGCAATTAAAGTTTGGCATTTCTTTTATCTAGCGCATTGGGCGTCGATTAATCCTTGGTGCGCGATAACGCTGAATGCAGTCTTTGTATAATAATAATAACGTAATACAATAATAGCGGCAGACAGACATTAAGATAGCTTACGACATCGGCTTGCCCGGTTGCGCAAAGTCGTTACGTTCGCAACGTTATCGCGATATTACTAATTTCAGATCCGTGGACGAAACGCTGCGTCTGGTCCAAGCATTCCAGTACACCGACAAGCACGGCGAGGTGTGTCCGGCCGGCTGGAAACCCGGCAAGAAGGCCATGAAGCCCGACGTCGCCGGCTCGAAAGAATACTTCAAGGATCAATAGACAATAAGATATCGAATAATATGTCTCTCCTCGTGCATCCTGTTGAGTACACTCGTTTGCGTGTTTTATACTCTCTCTCGCCGTGTAATCTGCAGTTTGATACGTACGTTACTCCTGTGTGTTTACTTAGCGTAGCTGGGTATACATATGTATCGCGACCAATCAGTATGAAGCACTTGTCTTTAGTTTAATAAACGGATTTATTTTCTACATGTTCATCCATTTATTACCGCTCCACGTGAAATACCAGTCCAACACTCCGCTGACACGCACGTACTACCGATAGGGATCAGCGATAATCGGCAGCGATAGGAACGTCGAGATTGGGAAATAGCTGAGCTCAGCGCCTCGAAAATCTCGATATCGTGCGATCGAATTCCGCGCAAAGTTCAGCAGTTTCAATTCGTCGGAAATGTCACATTAATCTCCCGTTTCCCGTTCAGCGTATCCCGTTAGCATATCCTGTACGCAACGTACTATAACTGACGATTTAGTACAAAGACCAAGGGCGTGTTTCTTGGACAAACGAATTACAGAGCAAACTTCATTTTGCCCTTTGCCTACATTTGACTTGATAACCTGCCGCGCTTGGTGGATTATTTGCGCACTCGCGATAAAATAGCGCCGCTATCTTTTCATGTGGCATGAGCGACGACTGCGAGACCGCAATAGCGGAAGCAGGTGAGCAGCGAAATTATTTACGCTGAACAAATGTTGGTTGGTTGTACGGTAACAATATTTGCAGACGGTATTACCGTTGACATGCGTTACACCACGTGTCAGCGTTACATGATAAATAATATATCTGTATAATTGGAGATATAAATTCCTTGAAGTTTTCAAATATCCAAACAAATGTTCAAATACGCGATCGCGTACTTGAAGATTACCAAATCCGAATACTCTCGATGCATGTGCAGGATGGGGTATTTGGCATTACTTCGTCGTCACGCTGTGCGGCTTGCTATCGCTCGCGGAAGCAAGCACTTCTCTAACTGTTCCCATCGTGGCACCGTTGATAGCGTGCGACTTCAAGCTCAGTAGGGAGCAAGCCACTGTGGCAGTCGCTACTTCCAGCTTCGGTATACCAGAAAGTGTAACCTGCTGTATGAAATACCAAGTTACATTAATTTGATCCGATCAGAATTAAATGAATTGCTGTTGTTTTATATATATGTAATTAATATACAAAGAATAGCAAATATATTTCTTTTTTAAATATAATAGATAATTGTCTACACGTGCAAAAAATTAAATTGCATCTTCGAATGTAGATTAAGAATCATTATATTAATTCATTATGCTATAATGGTATTTATATTGCATAGGAATGGCAGTAGGCGCATTCCTGTTCGGATCTATATCGGACACTGCCGGACGTAAAAAATTGATCCCAATTACTATAGGCATCGTGTTTTGCGCCTCGGTTAGCTTGTCCTTCGCGCAAACTAACTTTCTGATAAACTTATCGGTATTCGTGTTAGGACTCGGGTAAGTCTTCATCTTTTTATAATGACCGTAAGGGACGCGAAAACAATCGATGTCGAATTTAGAAACTTATTCACAAGGACGAGACTAATCGGTGAAATTAAATGCAGCATATTTTTACGCGATTAAAAAATATTTTTTAAAGATATAATATTTAGTATCTTGTATAATATGATATATATTATATAATATAAATAATATATATTTATGCTTTTATTAAAAAATAATAATTGTGCTATTGACTGTAAAAGCGAAAATATTGCGAAAGTATGTAAAAGTATAAATCACGTAGGAATCATTTATTATTAAATTTGTATTCATCTAATTAGTGGTAATTACGTTATCATCTGACGTTTAATTGATGTTTGTAGAGTGGCCGGTAACAACATCGTCCTGAGAGTGTATCTAATCGAAAGCCTACCAATGAGAAAGAAAGGAGCATGCTTAGCTATAATCGATACGTTTTGGGTGTTTGGTTACTTAGCAGCATTAGGTAACTGGTTACTTTAAATTTCAAACAAAATCCTGTAATACTTATTTGAGTTCAACATCGTATTCCTTGATCATTAAATATGACTTATATATTCTTTTGTTAAATATTCTTAATTTCTAAAAAATTAGTACAAAGATTTTTAAATTGCAGAATATAATCTTAGCGTTACAAATATAATAAAATTGTTGAAGCTTCTATTGTAAATTAATAATTTATAATTAAATCATTAATTCATTATACAGTTTATATATTATATAGTCTTCAGAATATATTATTTTATTTTACTATCTTTTATATTTAATTAATACTCTAACTAGAAGTATCTATAATGACTCGTTTTACATTTTAATAAAATATTCTGTATAATAAAATATTTATAATCTATAATAAAATATTTTAATAAAGTCAATTTTTAAAGAAAGCAGAATATCAATAATAAATTTATGTTTGTTCAATGTAATTTTCGGAAAGGTGTCTCCTGGTCCTTGATGCCGTCCATCATACGCATGTTGGGCAGACAATTCCGACCGAGTTCCTGGCGAGTTCTCTCCGCTCTCTGCGGCGTTCCTAGCCTGGTGATCGCCTGCGCCTCGGGCCTCCTGCCGTCGAGTCCTCGACACTCCTTGTATCGTCGTCGACCGAGACAAACTCTCGCGTTGCTTCAACAGATGTACGCCATCAATAATTCGAAACACGCCGATACCTATCCGGTACGGCGACTCACAATGCACTCCATTGAACATTTTGCTGTTTCCTTGTTTAATTTAATATTTATCTACTGTCCATGTATCTTGGGCTAAACACACTAAACGCGTCGTCATGTGTGTGTAAATTAACAAGAAGTTTCTGTAAAGAAAAACATATTTTTGTAAATCTAATTTATAAAAAAAAAGTGAAAAGCGGTATATGTATGACAAATATGAAGCAAAATTTAATAGATGATCGGAAATTAATAATCACAGTTAGGGGAAGATTACTGACACGAAGAGATTCGTGCATTTTTAATTAAATAAAAAAAGAGACATTTTAATAATTAATTACATTCATGAAATGGATATTTTAAAAAATCTATTTTCTTAATTTTCGTGTCAGTATCTCGGTGCGTACATTTGTCTTGTCTCCATTGTACTTTGTTCATCTTCTCTGAGGCTGTTTCTCATAATTTAGATTACGGACTTCAGGAATCTAGAAGGCTGCGTGCGTTCGGACGACGAAATGGACGATAATAGCGGCATTCTGATGTACTTCAAGAAAACTTGGGAGCGGGTCCACAAGGTGTACAGACCTCCGTACCGTCGTGTGACATTGTGTGGGACATTAGCGTGCCTTCTACATTTTCCCGGGTAATAAAGGAAGTTTTTCCGTAAGCTCGCTCGCATCCGCTCGTCGATCACGTTCTCGCGCGAAGATATATAATCACCGGGATAACGTTTAAGATTCGCTTGGCTCGCTCTGTGGAATACGCACGTGCTCCAGGAAATGGACCACGTCGCGAGCGGAAACGGCACGTGCAACGTCAACATCCAGAATGTGGCATTAGGCTTTCTGCGAAGCTGCGACGAGGTGGATGATGCTCGCTTCGAATTGCTGTTGCTAGTGTCGCTGGGCTATCTGCTGGGAGAGACGTTGCTCGTTATCGGAATCGATGTAGTTGGCAGGAAATCGTACTTAGGTAAGCAGCTAAATGACTGGCAAGAGTCACTATTAATTATGTAATACCTTGGGAGATATTTATAATAATTTGAGATAAGATAATAATTTGGGAAATGTACTCGATAGTAATACAGATAGTAACATTTTGTATTCATTATGTTTCGTAGGAAGAATATATTTAGTGATATTTTAATTTAATTTAATTTTTTAATACTGTGCGATTTTTACCTGAAATATTGTTTTTTACTAAAATTTCTATAGCTTCTCAAAAGAGATATAATTAATATCTCTATAATCTCAAGAAATACAAATATAATATCTCTTTTATATATTATAAATATAAATAAAATTATAAATGTAAGAGATATATTTAATGTCTCTTGAACATATAGGAATTTTAGAAGAAACTATTTCTATAAATAAAATATAATTAATATCTTTTGAAATTATAGAAATGTTCGGAAAATGTTTCAAATAAAAATCGTATATTAAGTTTCCACATTTTTGGGAACATCAATGTGACACTTCCAATGTTTATTAAAGGATTTTTCCTGTTTTGATCGCTTTTAGTATCTTCGGGATTGGCGGGCAGCGTGGCCTCGCTCGTGCTTATTTTTCGGGTGCATCATACGATCCGTGTCGTGGTCTCGTCAATGTTTCTGGCCGCTTACGCTATCGGACGCACGACGACGTGCGTCCTGCTGCTGGAGAATTATCCCACCGCTCTGAGGTAGGTCGTGCAAAACGGAATGGCCGGCCGGTTCGGCTAATCTTAGATCATCAGACGCATTTTCAGGAATCAAATATTTTTGGACGTAGCGCATAAAACTCGAGATTTATGGTACTGGTTACAGAGGCACGGCGATGGGTCTCACAAGGATACTTCCTCACTTAGCGGTCTTCATGCTGCAGTTCTACTTGTGGACGACCTGCTTGCTAAGCATAATCGTCGCATCTGCTGCCCTGATGGGTAATCAACGTCCTGACGTGACAATTGTCATCCGATCGATTACTATCGCTAAATATCAAACATCTCATAGGTGCGGCCCTCGTGATGCTACCAGTGCCCGATTTAACCGGGTTACCGATGAAGGAGTAATTTGTGATCTCTTGAGTGCGATGTCCGTGACACGATCGAGAGACACGCGTATGCTCCACTTCTTGCAAATTAAAACGCGACTGTATTTTTCTCGAATAAAATTCTATTTTAAACGTACACTTCCCTTCCCCTTACCGACGTCCATCAACGTGGACACTTGGTAAATTAGAGCTATTTTTACGAATCCGTTAAAAAAAGATTGAGGTATCCAGGAGTTTACGATCCACTAGGAATCGAGGTGTCAGCTCAACATTTGTCAACCAGAATCTGAGAAGAGGAAGTTGCCTACTTTGCCTCATCTGTTCCTCGCATGAGTTCGCTTATCTTTGTACCTGAATGTTCTAGCAAGCTTGTTATCTCTTTACTTCAAATACAAATCGTATTTAAACTAAGCTTTACATGACATAAATAATGCGTTTCCAAATTATAAAATAGAAACATTCGTCCTTTAAATTTTTAATCTATTTCAATTGCAATCTCACAAATTCATCTTCTTCACAAATTCGCTTCATGAATGACGGACTTGCTTCGTCACTACTGCATCTCGTTTTTCAGTCATTCAGTAGCACAAGGTCCGCAGTATAATGTGAGCTTGATTCTTCGCGGTCGCAGGGCTCTCCGGCAGAAAATATCGCGCTGCAAAAGTAGCACGACGAGTTGGAGCTTTATGATCGGTAGCGTCGTTCCGCGACGCTTATAAATAAGGGCCGAGCGGACGCGGACGCGTCTTCCCGCCGCCTTCCCGTCTATTTTCGCCGGGAACAGGAAGAACGCCCGCTCGCGCGAGCACTCGCGCATGCCCGCGCATCTCTTGGACGCGAGAGACTCTCGTCTCGGCGTCGCGACGCCTCTGCAATCCCGCACGCACACACACGCACACACACGCGCATTCCGTTCGCATTCGTCGTAAATACGAGCGGCGAATGCTCGTCACCGAAAATAATCGTGCACGATCGTCGAAGTCTCGAGGCGCGCGGCGTCCGATGAGCTTCTCGCTCTCGACGAAGAGGCGACCTCAGGAGGTCGCACGAGCGGATTTCCGTCGCTTCCGAAGCTGAAGAATAGATCGATCGAGATACTCCGAGGATGAGCGCTTCAATTCGTCTTCGACCTAGTGAAAAGTTGGAAAACTTGCTCTCACGAAGGATAATCTTAATCGATGAAACCGAGCCCTCGATCGAGAGCTTCTGAGTAACATCATAATGCTGGTGCATGTGAATATGGGTGGAGAGTAGATTGTCCACTTGTGCTATCAAAACACAGATGCCAATAATTATTTAATTAAGAAGATTGAGAATAACGCGAGTGAGAGATACGTGTCGCTCCTTGCTACGTGTGCAGATAGAACGCAGTTGAAGAATCTTGGGCGGATAACAAAGAAGCCGTGCTCCACGAGAGTTTCGATCTTCGAATGGATAATGTGCAAACAGTCGATTTACTGTTAATCAAATTTAAAAGTATCTTACAGCGAGTGTTTTGTGATTTAGTGAGAGTTTTAACAGATTACACCGCGAAACATCATACTTGATCAGAGGAAGAAAGAAATCGATCAGTAAGATCGATAAACAGAGCGCATAACGGACGTGCAAGCATTTTCATCGTGAGATTTTTGTCGCCTCGCAAAAATAAACGGGAACGGGAAATTAAGTTGTTTAATTCTTCGTGCTTTCTTTGGCTCCCGCAGCAAGGAGCGAAAGTGCGTCGAAGAAATCTCGAGTGCATTCAAATGCATTACCGTGCATTTGCTTTCCACAATATTTGCACGATCGAGCGTTTACAAGAGGAATCAACACTTCACTCGTACCGTCAATTTATAGATCGCTTTTCCGTTTGCCGAGGCGTGTGAAAACAAATCAGACAAAGAGCAGCTATTATGGAATGGATATCTAGACAAAGATATTCGGACCTCCTTCGAGCATAAATTGCAGTAAAGGAAATCAGCATTAGCGGCATAAAAAATGCCTAATATAAGACTTCTTTATCAATATTTTCTGATACACTTAACACACATACACTAGCATAAACTAATATTGAAATAAAGGAGTAATCTTCGACCGTTTCGCGAAATAGAAATATCTCAACGTCGAAATTAAGCATACGTGCTCCTCAGCCTCTTTCGCACGAGTATAAAAAAGAAATAAAGTTATTTAAGTCAAGGCAGCTTTCGTAATCCGAGTTTCATGAATGTCATAAGAAAACGACGTTACGACGGCGCAGTTTCGGCAGAATCGCGTAAACAATGACGGCGCTGATGAATCCCGGCGATCGCTGTTCATTAAAAATTAGCCGTCACGTTCCGCGGAATATCTAGATCTCGCGTCTCCACCCAGCAATATCCGTTCAATGGCGGAGGATAATGCCCGTCCGGTCGAGGAATCCGGCGCGCTCGAGGTCGAGAGGAAGCACGATAGACCGAGCGGCCATTCCGGCCGTCTGCGCGATCAGAGAGCGGTCCCCAGGGTCAAGGACAAACCTGAGGAGGGTCGACTTCCTACCCCGCCCCCGGATCCGCAATGCCCGCCGGTCGTGCGGGATCAGTCAACGGGGGTGACGTCCCGCGGGCCTGACGAGGAAGAGGAGGACCTCGCCGCTTATCTCGGCGAGCTCGGCACGTCGCCGTTCGACGGCCACTCGTTCGATTTCGACACGAACACGCCGAACTCAGCGATGGGCGGCGACGCGGGGGTGCCGTTCGCGGAGGAGGCGTTCGAGCACCTGGACCGGATGTGCGCGCTGACGGAACAGATCCTGGAGCTGCGCGACCGCAGCTGCAAGCTCTTCCGGCGCGTGCGAGGCCTGGAGCGCGCCAAGGTGCAGAGATCGGCCGATCGCCGGTTGGAGATCGCCGTGGCGAGCGACGAGGAGTTGCTGAACGATTACGCCGACGAGGACACCGGGTTTGCGGAGTCGTTGCTGGATGCGATGCTGTCCAACTGCCGGGACGCCGCGTCCACGCCGAGGCGGAACGACCGCTCGAGCGTGCGCTCGCCCTCGTCGTCGAGGCAGCGAAGCCGATCACTCGCGCTGACCGAGCAGATTCCGTCGACGGGTGTGTTGAGCGTTGTTGATCATGAAGCGACGCCGAGGAACACCAATCGCAACGGTAGTCCCAAGATCAGCAAGTGGACCAGGGTGAAGGCGGCCTTCAAATGGGAGCGCGCGTGCACGAACGATCTTCCGGATATCGCGGAGGCAAACACTCCGGTTGCAACGTCGCAGACGACGCGGTATCTGAAAATCCCGGATTCCACCACCGCTGGAAGCTGGAGCGGCGGATCGGCACTGTCGCCCTGCACCAGCGAAATTTCCAGTCCGTCCACGCCGATCGGCAGGGTGTCGTCCGCATCGTCATCCAACGAGGAGGTTTTCGATGGTGAGTATTTCCTATTTTACATTCGAAACGAATGCTGCAATGCATATTTTAATTTCGTGGCAATTTCCATTCAATAAAAATTTTGATAAATGATTAATCATCGAGTTGCTCAATCACTGAAAACTGCGTGAATTAAGATTCAAAATAGTAAGTAGATCATAAAATATTGTATCATAATTAAACAGATTTTTATTTAAGACGATAATAAAATATTTGATATTGAATAGAAAAATCTACCACTAACACATTCGATAAAATAAGAGCATTAAATAATTTGTATATGTCATCTTTATGTATTACAGCTTTATATTTTTCCATAATATTATTTATATATTAATAACAATCAATCTCTACTTGAAACGATAAAATACCATTATTTACGCTTTTTCTAGATGCTCGTAAAAATGTCATCAACTATTCCGATCGACAATTAATGCCACTAATAAAAGATGATAAGAAGAAGGACGATTCAGATCGATACGGTCGATTATTCGATGTTCCTATCACGGACAGTGTTGATCCCATAGAATCTCCCAGCGAGGTAAGAGTTTTTAAAAATAAAGTTACATTACATATAAGAACCTGCACAATGTATACATCACATGTATCGTTTTAACCGCAGAATGATCTCGGTCGCTCTTGTGCGCTCTTGTGCTTGCATTATAAAAGCCGCGCTGATAAAAGTGCGCCCCGCGAAATTCCTTTTCCGCGACACAAGTAGCGATGTACAAGTGCCGACTTAAAAATACCCTCGGCAACGAGCGCGTGCCGCGCACGACCGCGCCCGTTGAATTTCTTTGATCAGCGCATCGCGAGCGTATCCATTAACGGACGCTGCTCCATTCTGACAACGAGTCAGCGTGAATTTTTTCGAGACTGTCTCCCGACAGTCTCGTTCACGCTGACGTCTTGCGAAACGTACTCACTATATTCTTTACTTGACATTTTCACGGTTATTTTACTGTCCTCGAACGAAAGGAGAATAATCACGTTCTGCGATCTGGAACCAAAAAATATTCAGATTTTTTAACCGCAGAATGTAGATTGCCTTTCTCGATTTGAAATATATATTGATCTATTTTATGTACACGACATGCAACATATTTAATAATAATTAAATATATTAATAAGAAATAATGCATAATCGATTATAAATATTATAGCGTAATATATTTATATGTCTGTATATATGTAAATATTTTTTTAATAATTTGGAAAGATCATTAATTCTCATGTTCACTCCTTATTACACAAGAAATAATCCATTTATTTATTTTTAATGGCAGACAAATCGCGGCAAACCACTGATTCGCATCACATCAGATACCGACATGACAATGCGTATTGCAAGCGGAACTAGCGGGAAGGATCCGGAATTATCCGCGAAGAGACCGACGCCAACATTGACGATTACGATACCGTCGAACGAAGAGGAAATCAGGAGTCTGTCTTCCCCGGATTCGATATCTCCTCTTCTCTCGAGTACCCACGATTCTGGCGGAAGTTCGCCACAGCGTCCCAAAGCGCGTCAGGATATTTCGAACCCAAGAGAGTTCAAACGACAGGTTTGATAAATTGCAATATTTAGCATCCTTTTATTCCTTTCGAACTTATTTAATAATAATCTTCAAATTTATTGTAATCATTAAATTTAATCCTAATAATAACACACACAGGAAAGAACTAATTTCATGTAACATCCATAGAGATTAAGGGGTATATTCTGTAAAAATGCTCTTTAACGCTGTATCTCTATAAACTACGTAGCACTGTAGAGCAAGAGAGAAAAAGCGACGTGCGAAAAGAAGAAAGAGTTAAAGAGCCAAAGAGCTACAGAGCTTATAGAGCAAACATTTTCTTACAGAATACAGGGATAAAATGAAACATCTGTTTTATCTTTAACGCGCTTGAAGATATATTATCGCGTAACTTGAATGAAACGCACCGTATTTTATTTATGAAGAGCGCCGTATAAATAAAATAGATTATTCCGAATCTCGCAAATGTGTGCTTTTTCTTGCCAAACGATCGTCACGGACTTCGCCGAAAGACGCAGAACGCAATGTTTGGTTCCAGTATTCGACGATCGAGGAGGTAACACCAGCACCAAAGATACAGCGGCAAGATTCGAAATGGAACAAGGTCAGACGTGCCTTTCTGACAAACGCCACGTTCAGCGTTCCTCCAAGCCCGGTTAAAGTGGTCGCAGCACAATCATTCGCAAACGATGGTGAGAGTTTAATAAAGCTTCTTAGAACGCCGTTAGATCCGCAATTTTCTTCAATATATTACGTAGCTTGCTAAATTCAAATAAAAATTAAACTAATGCATAAAATATTTTGGAGACTCGAAATCTATTGCGTTAATTGCAGAGAGATATGTTTTTCTTTCTTTCATTTTTCTTCTATTGGACTATATATATCTTTTTATTTTACGATATATATATATATATATATTTTTTTTTTATCCGAATTAAGGGAGTTCTAATTTTGTTCTAACACTCTTTGTTGAGAGTATTTATTTAATAAGTACAATAATTGTTTGTTCTCTACAATAGATTCCGAGATTCCACTTTTGAAACCGATGTTTCCACCACTGATCTCGGCTATCTCTTTTATGTTCCTCTGTTATAAATTTTCACTCAAAACAAGTATTATGTACAGATCCAATTACAAAGACACACGAGGATAAATGATTCCCTCGAGTATTTATTTTCAAAGAAAACTCTCGGGATAGCCGGATCAGTTTCCGAACTATTCGCAATTTTAAATACACGTCTCAGTTTTCTGTTTGCTTTTCGTTAAACCGCTTCCTAAATGCTTGTCAGATACTACGCCGTTTTCGCTACTTGTTTGCCTTCTTCAGCTTGACGATACACCTCTCCAAGTACTTGGACAATTCGGCTGATTTCCTGTGGTTTAGCTCCATCACTTCCTCCGCAGTCATTTCGTGCGCTTTTATGACAGTCTCGCGAAACTTCACAATTTCCGCCAATTTGAGACGCGCTTCCTTACTCACTCGATTCAGCATCAGCGTAGCTTCGTCTAATCGTTCATCCACGCACTTTGCAAATTCAGTAGGAACGACATGCTCACGACACGAGGTGACATTCTTGTCTGCGCATTCAGCGCACTTCGACACTTCACTTTGCAAATCCTTCAACATCGACATTATTTGCCCCACATTCGGAACGACTGCTCGTTCCAGAGCGTCAAAAGATCGCCTTATCTCATCATTGAGCAACATTGTCTCATTCCGCATCCAGCAGCCGTACGAGACGTCCAGGCTGGTCAATTCGTCCAGCTTACGCGTTGTTCTCTGTGAGAGCTTTTCCAATTGAGCCGCGCGAGCGGCCTTACTGTTCTCCAAATGACTCTTCAAGTTGTTCGTGATCGATCGCGATCCGTCTTCCACGAATTTCGTCAAGTCTTCAATGCGAAGTTTTACCGATCGCCGAGCCTTCAAATAATTGTCACTAGCTGTGGTCGCCTTGCACTAAAATTTATTATGATTCATTATTTGTTCATTATTATTAATTTGTTATTCTTGGGATATCGATGTGTGGATAAATTGTAACTTTTAAAATCGTTATACATGTATTAAATATCTTGAAAACATCGTTACTATAGTAAAAGTTTATTTGTATAAAAAATTCATTTAGTTAAGTTTATTCATCAACTGATCAAAGTCTCAAAATTTTAGATATTAATAATTAAAGCATCGATAAATTATATTGTGATTTACTTTAGCAGGCTCAGACTTGAAAAATAACTTTTTACAGTTGGCTATGAATGACGATTTAGGACATTGCTTGAGTTTCTTTTTGTATTGTTCGGGGGTTAGATGAGTTTTGTTCCTCGTCCATTGAGTACACTTATCGGGTACCAACGCTTTGTGACTAAAGCTAAAAGAGAAGAAATGTTTTTTTGCTACATTATCCAGAATTTGATGACCTACTTTAAAATTTTGCCGCAACATGTCACTTATATATGTCACATGTTGCTTGTCAAGACGAAATAAGAATACTGAATACATATGACAAACGAAAGAAATCGATCTCAAATAACAAAAATGTTAAAAAAGTGCAATTAACGTAAATATACATAATATCATTATCAATCATTATAAATACGAGAAGTCGAGTTTGCTAATTTCTCATTTTATAAAATTTTTATAAAGATATGGGTCGATAAATATATTTGAGAATATCATCATTTCCATACAATGGATCGATGTGAATATATCAGCAAGCTTGTTCATCCTTAACTTTACAACAGCTCTGCTTAAGCTAAACTCCATTTAAAAAACCCAATTTCTATATATAACATCAGAAAGATAATCACAAAATTATTTAATCATTCTGCACGTTCATTACGCGCTTCTCTCATCGCCGCATAAAATGTGTCTCCATTATAAACGCAGATACGCGCCGAGCTCGCAGCTGTAGCGAAAGCGTCGAGGATCTCGGTAAAACCGTTGCAGGTATCAACAACAATAGTTATTATCGGGCGGAAGCGCGCAGGGACTATCAGGCACTGCGGGAAAAATTCGGCGCCGAATTTCACCGGAAGCTGATCGAGTGGGAGCGACTGAAGAGTACGCGAAACGCTCGCGATGGTCTCCCGCTCAGCGAGGAACGACTAGCACCCGAGTTCAGAAAGAAGCTGCAGGACTGGAAACGGGCGAAGAAGGGTCGTAGATCAAACAACATCGAGCAACAACATGTCAATCGTCGACGACTGACTGATTGGCAACTCTGGCGTTCTTCTTCGAAACCTGAGCCAAGATGTTATGGCGTACGTTGATCTCGCGAAATTATAAATAATTAATTTTGAGATTTAATTGAATTTAAGATCGCGAGATGTTGGAAACGTGCAAATTAAGAAAATGTTTCTTTCTCACGACCAAACTTTTAAATCACAATCCTAATATGCGAAATATCACATGTTAGAATTTTGATTTTGTATAATATATTTCTGAATGTGTTCCTTACGCTTACGCGACAGAAGAATCAAAACTCGATCGGATCCCGTGGAAGCTGCGCGAGCATTGGTAGCGCAGGAAGTGGCAGTGATGGAAGACAGCACCTCTGCGAGGACTTTGTCAAGAGAATGGAGGCGTGGAGAAGAATGAGCGAAGTCGCTTGTCGGGGCAGCGAGATGCCAAGATCACCGATAAATCGCGTTGCGTCTGATATCATCGACGAAACGGAATTTCTCTCTCTGGAGAAGCTGCTGCTGCTGTTTGGACAGAAAACCAAGAAAGAACGTAGAGAAAGCGACGCCAAGCAACTAAATAACTGCTTCGACGGCGATTCGAGGTGTGAAACTTCAGGAACTTCAGCGCGTAAACAATATTTAAGAAACTTTTACTGCAAAACCTGCTTTTACTCTTAAATTGCATTTTATCACCATGATATTTATATAAGCATTGTAACTTAAATATTTGTAACTTAAATATTTATTTTTTGAAATCAAAATTTGTCACGTATGATGATATTACTTATCATCCGCGAAAATGCTGTTAATTATATGTTAACTCGTTTCTTGGATTCAAGATTTACTGCTGCATCTCGAGGTGTGAACTGTGGCAACGAAGTGTTGATTCGCACATCTGTCGGTTCTTACCGTTTCGAGGGCATATCCCGAGAATTCACCAGGAAGTTATACGATTGGGAAAAGTATCGCGGAATATCGCCCAGATCCTCCACGTTTCGCCTATTAGGCCCAGGATACACGCCGTTCGCGCAGGATTCGGACGACGCTGCGTTGGTAGAGCCATCAAGTGCGACGGGTGAGATCAGACAATCTCGAAAGTGTCTATATGTTGTGGAAGACAAAAAAGAACACTCACACTAAAATATTACTATTGCATAATGTTGCCCAAATCGTAGGAAAGAGTCGCGCACTCCACTGGACTCTGAAAAGATCCAAGTCCGATGGCAGTGTCTTCGAGGGCAGTGTTCGCGACGAATCCTTCACCTTACGACGCTCCACGAGTCTGCAATCCTTGAGCTCTACGGACAAACTCGAGGACGACGCACGAATGGATACCTTGCCAGCTTCTAGTAAGAGAAATATATAAAGAAATTTTTTTAAATAATGAAAATTGATACAGCACCTTTCAAAAGATACTTGCTTTAAATATAAATAATCATGTACGAGTGACGTCATGCAATGTTAATTATGTATTTCCTTGAAAGCAGAAGGAAATTATTGGTCAACTCATTATATTTTGTACAACTTCTTTTCTCAAGAAATATTCCACTCTTAAAAAAGCCGTGTTAAATCAAATTGAAATCATTGTTGCCTCTTTTCCGTGAAGCTAATTGGTTATCTCCATTCGCGTTGTGCGTTATGTTCAGTTTAGATTACCATCGCGCGGCTGTCTTCGCGTGGAGGATAACAATTTGGTAGAGTGTGATAATTGTGCATATAATAAATAATAGATGAATATTATTATTCGAAAACATTAATATTGAAAAATAAAATAGCGCGCGCATAGCGCGCGCCTGTGTTATACTGGTAACAATATAAATATCCCAGAACTTCTCGGAAAAAGAAAAAAATTTTAATGGCTAGAACTTTTTCATTTCTAAGACCCAATTTCTTTACCTCTCGATAACTTTATCCAAAAGATATCTCGTAGAATCAGGTTTCTTCACCTTTTTAACCGGACAGAATATGGTAATTTATATTAACATTCTAGACACTTTGTGTCAAAAGTGAGTAGTATGAAGAATAGCTATCCGTTAAATACGTAATCAGAGGTTTCAATGAAAAAAATAAATTTTTAGTTATCTGAAAGATAGCTATTGAGAAGTATGAAGAAACCGGACATAAATCTAAAGGATTTTCAATCGTTGAAAACTCTTCACAATATGCCAAATAACAATTTAAATAGCACAGAACTCCTCGGAAAAAGAAAAACATTTTAATGGCTAGAACTTTTTAATTTCTGAATTTACGGTATTTTCAATAGCAGAGAAATCTAGACAATATAAAAAATAATGATATCAACAATTCAGAACTGCTCGGAAAAAGAAAAAATTTCTAAGGGTAGAACTTTTTCATTTCTGAGTTTACGGTATTTTCAATAGCAGAGAACTCTAGGCAATATAAAAAATAATGATATCAACAACTCAGAACTGCTCGGAAAAAGAAAAAATTTCGAAGGGCTAGAACTTTTTCATTTCTGTTTTTACGGTATTTTCAATAACAGAGAACTCTAGGCAATATAAAAAATAATGATATCAACAACTAAGAACTGCTCGGAAAAAGAAAAAATTTCGAAGGGTAGAACTTTTTCATTTCTAAAGGATTTTCAATCGTCGAAAACGCTTCACAATATGCCAAATCCATTCTTAAAAAAGCCGTGTTAAATGTCTTCGCGTGGAGGTTAACAATCTGGTAGAGTATGATAATTGTGCACATAATAAATAATAGATGAATATTATTATTCAAAAACATTATTAATATTGAAAAATAAAATAGCGCGCGCCTGTGTTGTACTAGTATCTCTAAATAAAATAAATTTTTTTAAATCTCATTATATTTATTTTTACACACACACGTTGTTATTTTTCTATTACAATTGCTGACAACAAATTCATTTTCCACAGATGATTCGCAAGGAATCAAGGATCCCTCGGAGGACACAGCGGTGGAGGATTCCGAGCCAGAAGCAATGATCGTGGATATCGAGGACGTTATCGAAGAGACCGCCAGTCCTTTGACGGGGGTGCAACCCCATCAGACGCCGGTGTACTCCGTCGCGGCCAGCGAAACCACCAGCATTGCGGTTCCCCTCGGCACGGTCACTTCCAGCCACGAACCGTCGCCAGTGTTTCTGGTTGACGCCGAAGAAGACGACGATTGCGGAAGATGGAATGGCAAGAAATGGATCGGTCCGGAAGCACGCTCGAGTGAGAACAGTCCAAGTCCGGAACACTTTCCGATCTCTGAAGACTGGCACGGTGGCACAACATCTTTGGACACCGAAGATAAACCAAATTGGAACGCGTGGTGTAAGGAAGATAGCAAGGAAGATGAAAATTCTACAGGGTGGACCGAAAAAGTGCACCGATCAATTCTGGACGACGACTCCGTAAAATCCGAGAGATCAATCGGATGGAATCGGGATACTTGGGACGAGTCGAGTGATGAAGCGAATAGGTAAACTGATGAAAATTACTTTTTGGAGAAATTGTCATGATGAAAGGTTGGTGTATTTTCAGAGGTTCACTGAGACTTGAATTACCTCTTACGCCGATTTATGAAAGTAAAACTGATATGACGAAACAAGATCTTTTCGGTAAGAAATTTTGAATATATATTAGTAATTTTCAATTCTAGACTAAAAATTTTATCGTCAATTCAGCTTTTTTATTTTCTAATACTTGAAATGGTTATTTTCTGCCAAAGTTTTATAAGAAAATTATAATAAAATTATTTTTTATTGTGACATTTTTTTGTTTTAGAAAGTGACAAAGATGAATCTGCACACTTTGTGGAAAATTTTGAAACATCATCAGCGATCTGGAATACGGAAGAATTGACGGTACATTTAAAAATATTTTCATTTAATATTTCAATTTTCGCATGATTTGTTATTTATTACTTAGTTTTAACATTTTTTCAAGCGCGCAAAATTATAGGACGAAAATTTGTTGCTTATTTAAAAAAATATTTTTTATCAATCAGCAAGACACTCGAGTCACTTGTTAAGGCTCAAATTTTTTGGAAAAGTAAGTTTTATCATAGCGCAATTGAAATTAGCGTCCTGTCGGTACAACCAGGACTCGACACGTACGTGTAAGGAGATGACCGAGACAAGAAAGATCGAGGATCCAGCAGATAAATCGAATAATGAACAAACAAGCAATAACGAGGATCTCCAAGATGAGGAAAACAATGAGAAAGCTGAGAGAAAGAAAATAATTCTGAGTACAGATCATTGCACTTACCAATTAGCAAGAACGCTGTCATCGTCAAACTGCGATTCTAAAGAAGATTCACTGAAGTTATCGAACTTAAATTTAGGTAAGTTTATGCCAAAAGTTATGACTTCTTGCTACAGCAAGCTACGCAAAATATTAATATGTTTCGCGATATAACAAATTTCTTCTTTTATTTTCTTTCAGGTTTGAACAGTTTACAAGTTTTGCTTGTCAGAATTCAATTTATTACAATTAATCAAAATTTAGTTTATCGCGGGAAATAGAAAAATGATGGAATTCTTAATTTTTATATTTTTATACTTCTAATTTTTCTATTCTTATTGAATATCGAAAATATAACTTGTATTACTTTATATTTCCCTGCAGGAATCTTATTATAGCAATCTTTTTGCAGACGATAATAAAGATTTGTCGGATTACGGCGGTGTTGATACCGAAAACGAGGCTTCGGCGCATTACGAGAGCTGCAGTTCACCCGAAACAGATGCCGATCGACATTACGAAGTTCTCAGGTTTAAAACAGACATGCGTGATACTACCGACAACCGCTTATACGAACCGATCAACTGTTACGAAAATCTCACTTCCTCTCTCGACGACAGAAGTAATAGCGTAAAAGGACATTTTTCGTTATCGAAGCTATCAGGAACGAAAAAACCGAATTTCTTAGATACTTCGACAAATCTCTTGACCGATTCGACTATCCGAACCGTCCCAATAACTGTCTCTAGAAATAATGACGCGCGCAGTTTGGAGAGAATTCTGATCAACGAAGAGACGTTGAATAAAATAATTGTGCCCACGGCGAGCACAGAAGGCGAGAAAGATATGGAGAAGAGACGAGATTGCGTCATGAATATTGATCGCATGGATGAAATCGCGGCCATTGATGATCATCCCACAAGAACGGCTCAAGCCGAATGCGTACGCAAGGACAGCTCCGCTTCCAGAAACGTTTTCGTGAAGACAAAGCGCATGATATTCGGTCCGTTTCGCCGATCGGAGGATCGATCTGCCCCAAGGAAAGAGAGCGATGGCTCCGTCGACAGTCGATTATCTCGCTCGTCGAAATCGAAGAGTAAATCAAGATCAGCGTCACCCAAATTGTGTCGGCAGGACGCTCTGCTGCGCATGTCGTTGTCCTTACCGTGGCCTCTGCGCTCCACCACGAAGGAGAGCGAGATTCCCTCCGAAGCTGGATCCAGAAGGAGTTCGGGAAGCAAGACGGAAGACGCGATTACGACACAGGAGAAGATTCGACTTTACGCAGGGAACAGCGCGGACAACAAAAAGCCCAATCGATTAATCAACCAAGAATTATCATTCGTCGATGTAAATCGGGGAAAGATTCATCAAGATTCGAAGGCGTCGAAAAACGCACGCTCGACCGGGATAAATTTCGTGGGTCTTCCTGAACAACTAGGTCAATCAAGAACAACGTCGATCGAGCGGGATCAAAATGCACGCCGAATACGAGACGAAGTTAATCGCGAGCAAACGCAGGGAGAACACGGTAAAGCCAAACAAGATCAATCACGATTCGATGAGCAACAGAACGAAGGAAATCATTGTCAAGATGGGGGAAAGCAAGAGGAGACCAAGGGCTATCGAGAACAGAACGAAGCGAAGCAGCAGGATCGGAACAACGCAAAATGCGACACGGTACCATCGGATCTGATGCACAAGCTCAGAATACTTTCGGATGCTGCGGCCAGGCGGGAAGGTCGCGTGATCTCTGCGGAATCCTCCGCGAGCAGCAGCTTCGAGTCGCGTTCCTCCAGGATACGGCGTGCCAAGGAGAGCTTCCTGTCGCGCCGGGGCGGTCCTTTCTGCTTGACGATGGAGCCGGAAGCTCCTAATTATGGGGATCCCTGGAGACGAAGACCGACCAGTCAAGTACCGACCGCCGAAACGACAAAGTCGAATGAGGCTACGGTGATTACCTCGAATTACGAAGAAGAAGGGGCAGCGGGAAATTCAGCGGAAGTCATGCAGGATGAAGTGGCGTACTCGAGCGAGAACAAGGTTGATGCGTGCCAGGAAAAGGATCTAGCAGCGCTCGACGTCGGTATCCGGTCGGAATCGCTGGTGAAATCGGCGAGTGCCGGTATGATCAATGTAGATCCCGACACGTTTGGTCGATTAGTCGATCGTGGATGCGAGTCCTTGCCGAGAACGATCGCGAAGCGTCGCGACTCCGCAAGTCCGTTGGCGAAGATCGTCAGCAAGCTGAAACTTTCGCGGCTGATTCGCGCTCGGAATGCCGACAACAGTGGCAATATGAGCACGATCTCGACACTGTGCAGACAGAGCTTGCTGATCGATATGCGATGCAACATTGAGGACCGATTAGATGACGGACAGGAAGGTGGGAACCACCCGGTCGAGGCTGCGAGAGATCAAAATGAGGACGACGATGATCATCCAGACGAGGATCTAAAACACTGAGCGAATAAATCATTATAATTGATATTATGAAATATATTAATATTATATATATTCTGTATAATGTTAATATATTTTTATATCTATTACATAACATTTTAAACATGTGTCAATTTTTTAAGGTAGCTTCTAAAGTTTGCCTTGGCCATGTAACAATGTGAAGATATTAATCTTGAGTAATGGACAAGCTTACGATTAGCAAGTAGCATTTAACTAAATTTTTAAATTTAAATAATATCTTAGGAATCATGTATTAATTAAACTATACTTAAGTGATGATAATATATGTTCAATTTTGCCAAGATATATACTCATGATTCATGTTATAATTAACTTGCAATACTAAATGCAACTGGCACATATCATATCGCCTTAGAGAATATCAAATATTCGAATTTTATTTCTTGTTTTCTTCGTATTCCTTTTATTCTCCAAAACTCTCTTTGCCAATTAAACAGTCTTTTAATTAATTAAGATTGATTCATAATGTCGAGTTGTAAACAATTAAAATAAGGAGTTCTTCGCGAATTAAGCTTCCAGTCTGTTAATAGAGAGAGAGATAACACATAATTTTTATATTCATAATGCAGCTCTTTATAACAAAATTATATAGTTCAAATAAATGAGAAATATCGACAATCGTAGCGTAATTCATCCGTATATCTGCGATAAGTAATTAAGTATATCTGCCACCAAACTTTCAAACGAAATCGATCACGATAAACTCGCGTTTGGTACCTTCGGAAGAAACGCAACCCCGATCAATTACGCGATCTCCTGCTTCTTTTTTTTAACAATGCCCGCGCAAACACGGTGGCATCGCGGCCCCGCGCAACGAATAGCAAACACGATGACGACGGTTACTGGTCCAGCCGGTGTTTGATTAAACGGGATTAATGTCCCCGGGGCGGTCTCGAGTGGCAAGAAGGGAAAGCGCAGGAAGGCGAACGCGTGTCGCGAGCGCGTGCCTCCCCGAAGTCGCTCGGTTCTCTCTCACCCCCGCATTGGTCCCACACCCCACGTGCCCTCTCGAGCTCGCTCCTACGGCCGGTCGACCCCTCGGCCGCCCTTCCGCGCAGAACGAAGAGAGGATCGCCGAACCTTCGCTCGATCGCATAAGCGGATTTCATTTGTCCTCCAAAACGATCGTGCAAACACGAATCGCTCGAGCGTCACGGCGCGGCGGCGTCAGCGACTTCGTTTTCGGTGCACGCATTATACACGCAGCGTAACGCCGATTGACGATGAAAGCGCCATGGGAAGCATGTTGATTCCCGACGAGCCAGTGTCTCTTGGGACAGCAGGGATGCAAACTTGTGTGTTCGCGTTCTGTTGCGCTTTAATTTTCTTCCTCCATGCGTATCCTGTCAGCGTAACGTTCAATTTCCATCTGCGAATTTTGCGACGAAGTATTGCTGATATAAATATGTTTGTTTGAAAGACATCAAACAACAATATCATAAATGATTAAAAAATGATTAATTAATATTTCAATATTAATTGAGATATTATTAAGAGAAGATTATTGTTGTAAAAAGATTTTTTTAAATTCTATTTTATTTTCCTTATTTTCCATTATTTTGCTCCTCTCAAGTATTCTTCAATATTTGAGGATAATTAAGGAGACCAAGCGAACCACAAGATGTATCTCCCAGAGCGATACTATGAGTACATGGCCTCAAACGTGGTGGGAAGAACGATCGCAGGTACAGGATCCTTCGCCGATTTACGATTTGAGACGCGCGAGCGTAGGATCATCGACGCACGGCACAATGGGCGGTCGTGTTGCTCGTTGCCTTCTCCAGGATCGAGCTGTCCGTTTACCTGCGCCTATAATCCGGAAGCGTTCGCGGGAGCACGCACGCAGGCACGTCGTAACATCGAAAAGATATTGTGTCGTGGGATCATGATGATCGCACCTATGCCGAAAGTGTACGATAGATCGCTCTGGATCTCGTTCCCATTCTTCTTAAACAATATCCTCGATCGACTTCCGTCAGACCACCTGGATAGAAGTGTACAATGATTTTGGAAGGTGCCCATTGTGAAAAATGAAGAACAAGATATCGTGCGAAATCGTCGTTACTAATCGGTAATGACAACGAGAAGTACAGGAACTTGATGATGAAACGCTGAAAAGCTTGGAAGAAAAAAGGCATAAAAAAGATATTGCTGATGATATTGTTTAGGCATATCTTTGTTCTACTGAATTTTTTTTATCATATATTACTGCGGGGAATATTAGTTTTACTAATATTGATGAATTTCTTATTGTGCTGAAATTTTGAAGGGATCATCTTGCAGCACCATGTTCATTGATCTTCACCTGAGATTCGGAATCACTCTGTATCTACTTATCCGTACTTCCATGTCTTTCAAAATGAAAATATCTTCCTGGGAACA
This sequence comes from Ooceraea biroi, assembly GCF_003672135.1. Taxonomy (NCBI): domain Eukaryota; kingdom Metazoa; phylum Arthropoda; class Insecta; order Hymenoptera; family Formicidae; genus Ooceraea; species Ooceraea biroi. Next base: position 1,479,816 of record NC_039512.1, read on the forward strand.
AGTCCGAACGAGTTCATTGAATGCATTATATGCGGCAGGTTGGAATTTGAACGAGCCAAGGCACGTTGATCGCGAGTTGGTCGTGCGAGCGAATAGCAGCGGATGTCGTCGGCGAAAAGCGGTTGATTTATGTGCAACGCGGTCCGCACTCCGAGTAATTTCGCTGTGACGGGTACATAAGTAAACGCGCACATTGCTCGTCGTCCACTACCTTCTGCTTCAGCACCCCTCATGTCTTGCTGCATTATTCTTTCTACGTGACCAAATTTTGTCATCTTATTTCGTTTTCGTATCTCTCACTCGTATCCCTTATTTATTGAGGTGTACTGTAATTTATACCAAATCTATCTATCGAAAATGCAAAAATCGCCATAGGAAACAGTTATCAAATGTTTAAAGTCGAATGAAAAACTAAACAGGATTATATCTATCTTTTCTGCAAAATGCCTTAAAATATTTTTAAAGCGTTAGAAAGGTTACTATACACGCAAATAATACACTTAATCTACAATATGGAATATTAAAATGTAATGTTTCGCAATCGTCAATCTTAGAAATTGACGACGAAAATTGTAATGAATAGAAATCTTTATTTTAGCTTTCAGAGAAGATAGGAAAATTTAAGATCCTTTCCAAACTCTTTAATTAAGAATTAAGTAATAATAAAATGTAAGTGACTTAACGAGTCATTATCCAGATCTTGATACAATAAAAAAAGCGCATTTCCGTAGCGATCCTCCGACGATTTCGGTCACTATAGGTGCCTGGTTCATAAATTACAATTCAAGCCGACTGTCCCCGCGAGGAAGAAGGGTAAGAAAAAGCTAAGACGACAAGGGGAGGTATACACAAGTGCTGTGGTCGAATGCGCGGCTACCGCCGACAAATTTCGACCTCTACCGATCGTATTACTTATCGCTCGATCCGGTCGCGAGATTGCATTATCCCGATGCTTATAATGCGTTTCGCCGCGCAATCCCCCTTCATCCCCCGCCGGTAGCCGAGGATCGAAATATTCGGCTGCACGCATTAGGCCGTCTCTCAAATAAAGCAATCTCCAAGATCAGACACCGACGAGGCGGCATTTGTCCCTTTGCCTCCCCCTCCTCCCTCCTGCTGCACCTCTTTCCCCGGTTACTTGCGTAGCCGCTGGTCCTCTTTGTCAGAAACGCAGCCCGCTGACAGGAGCGAAGGTGGTAGTCGACTCCGTAGAATTAATTGCCTCGGGAAATATTTACGTTCTCTCGTCCAAAAGGGCCCCCGTCGCCCTACCTCCGCCTTTTCCCCTCGCCGCGATGGTCCTCTCTCCGGATATTCGGTATTCCTCGCGAGGCGAGGATCCGCGCGATCGGGATCCGGTCGTGAATTTCGCGCGGTCTCCGATCGGCGCTTCGCGACGACCACTTACGGTAGTTTGATCTTATCGTATCGCCAGGGGGCGAGGAAGAATCGAGTGCCACGCGACGAAGCGCGACGTAAAATGCATACCGGATTATAAGCAGCCCCTAGAGGCTCTGTTTTCTGCGATCTGCGGCACAGAATTCGAATTCAGATCACCGGAATCTCACGCCGAATGTGTTAATAACTCGTTGAACTCCTCCGGAATTTTGGGAATTCTCTCTAGAAGAGATCTTTTACACTTCGAGGCAACAATTTCGGTAAAAATCGAAAGCTTAGTTTCATTTATAAGAAATATATATATAAAATATTAAAAAATATTTTTTTTATTATCGGCAACGTGATAAAACGATTGGTAACGTGAAACGCGATTTTTCAGGGGTGATCCGGGATGTTGCGGTACAAGTTAACACTTGGGATCTATTTTTCTCGCCGTTCTGATAGAAAAGGACGCCTGACAGTTTGCGCACGGAAGTTTGCTCCGTCCTCAAACAGCGTTAAGGCAAAAGGACGGAGGTGCTTCTGTAGTCTATCGTCACTTGAGAACACAGCGATGGGACTAGTTTATGATTCTTCGACGGGATATTTACTCAGACACCGCGATTCTCCCTTCTTCATCGTTGCCTGGAAAATTTTCGTGTTTATCTAACTTCTATTATCTTCGAAAGACCACATTTGCTATACGCTCTTATCCGAAACACGTGGAAATGTTGAAGTGAACTGCTTCCATGTGAGTTTTATAGCGCTTCCGCGTATTATTGCACCTGCAGTTACGCTCATTCGTATTCGTAACTTTGCATGTAATGAAAGATGGACGTTAAGATAAATTTACCAGCAGGACAGTTATCCTCCTTAAATAAATCCAGCAAATCCTCCGAGCAATTAAAGTGTTCTGGAAAATCGTAACCGCGCGTGCACATCACTCTGGAACAACGGGCCACGTCGAGATTTACGCCACGCCATAATTTGCCGGGACTGGTAGATGTGAAAAATAAAGGGGAAAGCCATCGGCCGCAATAAAAGCAGGCAGCCTCAATACGCAAGTAGCCTCACTGACATTCTCTCTGCGTTTAACGCTAACACACGCGAAATTCCATAAAAATTAACGCGCAAAAATGCCGAACACTGTTACCTACATTTTCCATACGGTTCTTTCGTAGAAAACGGTTTCGCAACATTGTCTTCTTCACGCAGAACATCAATGGTGCCAAGCTCCGCTTCTTTAAACTATGTCTTGTAGTATGATAGGATTACTAAATAATTCGACTGTCCAAGACATGGGAAGCTAACATTTACCACGTTATAACTCATATGCAATATGTTTTTAAATATTCGGAAAGCTTATTAATGAATCGAAACGGAAATACAATTTATACAAAATTTTATGCTTAACAGAATCCTAAACAAAATAATATTTGCAATAACTGTTAGTTTTTCCAGAATGAGCTTACACATACTGCATTCTTAATTCTTTACATGCTAAAATAGCATAAATCATTTTAAACAGACATTTTCAAACTTTTCAACCACGATTATGATTCCTAAAATATTGCATTTATTATGGCGCTACGAGATTTATGATTAACGATACGATGCAATATGAAAGTACAGATGGATGATTTCCATACAAGCCAGCTTTACGTAAATGCGCCATTAAAATAATCGCAAAATGAAAATTTCATCCGCCGAAGATGGGCCGAAAATATATAGGACGCAGGATGAGCGTGAAGAGGAAGAAAGGGAGGAAGGAGTCATCGCCGAAGGAAGAAGTCTGCAGGTTCTCAAATTGCGATGAAACCGGGCACCGACGCGTCGCGCGGGTTTCGTATAACGACCGGGACCACCGATGGTGGTGCCGCTCGTCTCTCTCGCTTCTTCGATGGATATCCATCTATCCGTCGACCTGGACGCACTGGTGAATTCTTGCTTCAAGCTGCGTGTACGCACGAGAAGTGAATCGACACCGGCGTATTCCCGTAAATGCGCGCGATGGCGAAAGATGACGTTGATGAAAGACCGTGAGAGCAAATGTGAAAGCAAAGAACTATCGACTTATTTAATTTATAACCGGAAGAGAAGCACATGGCTTGCTTGATAAAATTCTAATAAACACTGTGCGATAATATAGATACCTTTTTTACAATCGCAGATATTTCGAAGTTGGGGAGGTGTGATATATCATGAGTAGAATTACTGCAAAATAATTTTATTCTGCAAAAATACATTTTATATTGTATGAGATACAATTCGCGCTTCAGTCTCGCATAAAGTACGCCGCTAAACAATTACCGTATTAAAAATAAATTATAGTATGCACAATTCAGATAATATGATACAATGTTTAAGACTAACTCGTTTAAAAGGCTATGTATGATACAACATTTACAAGTCTATTTACAGACGCTTCTGACGCTCCGTACGAGATCGCACATCGTTAATTACCGCATTCTCCAATATCTATGATTTTTATGAATAATGAGTAGCTTTACGAACATAAAAGTGATAGAATAAAAGTGAGCAATGTGGAGAATATTGGCGAACGATTCATAAAACTGACGTTAAGAAATCAATGATAAAAGAATATAAAGCGAATATTTCTCATGCTTATTAACAATATAATTACAGGCTAATAAAAGATAACATTCTAATTTCTGATCAATTTGTCAATTTGGAAACAATTACAGATATGAATAATTCCCGTCCGTTGTATAAAAAGCACATTTTTCAAACGCGGTAGGATAAGCAATTTCCAAACGTTTCTAAATTATGGAGCCAATCTTTCATTATACTGATTGAGATATTCATAGTCCGTTCTTATATTAAGGTCGTCTTAAATATAATCCTAAGATATTTGTTAGCCAATCAGATAGCTATATTAGTATCTAATAAATATACTTAAGACTATGTCGTTAAGAATGAACTATGAATACCGCCCTAAGTGATCCATTCCGTGTGTGAGAAGTTGGTCCTTGCAATTTTACGTCAACGTTGGCGATTCCTCTAGCTACTGCGATGACCACAACGTCGAAGATCGCGAATCTCGTACTCCCGTTGCTTCTTTCTTCCAGGTTGCTCTTCGGCCGACCGCCTCGAGCTTGAGCTCATTTACTTCCGGCATAGCGGGCACCCGTTGCATCGCATCTTCACTGCAGCAGATCGTAAAGCGCGGTAATGTAGGATTGTGCCATCTGCAGCGTCTCGTATTTCGATAACTGTCTATCGTTGCCCAGGGACGGCAGGTAGGCGCGCAGCCTGTCGAACGCCTTGTTCAGGTTCTGCATCCGCCTCCTCTCGCGCGCGTTGGCTGCCAATCGGCGTTTCTTCACGATGGTGGAGTTAACGTACTTGCCCCTCCTGCGAGAATCGCGACCGCCGGAAGCAAGACGCGCGCCTCCCGCGTGATCCGCACCGTCACTGATCTCCGCGTCCTCCTCGCTGTCGCCGTCCATCGTGCGATCGGACAGACCACCGCTGGAGTTGCTGATGACGCTGCCATGGCAGGACTGCGACTTGTCGAGGTCCAAGTTGATCGTCTCGTCGGCGTCCTCGCGCTCGCCGTCCAGATTGATCATCTCCCCGGTCACCATCAGATGATGATCCATTGGGTCAACACGCAGCCGTTTGTTCCCCACGTTACATGGTCCGAGCGACGAATTCCTCTTCGTTATCGCGTGCCTCTTGTCTCTGCTGACCGTGTCCAGCAGCCGATACGTCGGCGCGCTGTTGACTGTTTCCGGTTCCGACGAGATCGACAGCGTCGTGGCCGGGCTGACAGATCGCAGACTGGCAGTGGGGCTGGGGGTGTGCCAACCGTCGCTGCAGTTGCTGCCGTCGTAGACGAGGCTCTGCGGTACCGTAAGGGTGCTGACGGGCGGCAAGCCAACGGTCTTGCCCGTCTTCCCATAGCTCGGCAGCTCCAGATACGCGCAGGCGGTGATCGGTTCGTCTTCCCGCGGCGGAAACATGTACCCGTAACGGAACATTTCATGCAGCTCCATGGCAGGATCTACGGGGATCCTCGCAGAACAACGCGCGCGCAACCAGTCCGCGTGCGAGAGGAAAGAGACTCCCCTTCACCCCTTGTTGATTCTATCACTGAAACCACACTCCGATAACCGATCGCGAAAACTTTGCGTCTTCTTGTGGCCTCTATCTTCTTGCTGCTGTCGTCCTCCTCGTCCAGGTCGGATCCAACGGGATGTGGAGGGATACTGTTTACGTCGATCGATGCGTCGAATCGAATCGAGTCGAGCCGAGTCGAGCCACGGGGTGGTTCTGAAGTCGGGTGGAACGGCGTCGAGATATTTATGCGTTCGCGGAGCGAGGCACCCTCGTGCAGCACGTGCCGTGCTACCAATCGCCATCGAGCGTGGTTCCCCACTCCGTGACGGTGCCGGGGCCCCGTAGTCGGGGTACGCGAGCAGGGACCGCAACAGGTGGCCCGGCGCCTCCGTCATACACGTACGATCTCGCATATGGACCCGCGTAGCTATTAAAGTCATAGTGTGTAAAAAAAGGAAAAAACGTAAGCAGTAAAACTTAACTTAGAACGTCATACTGATATGACCGCGTGCGATGGGATTATTCCGAATCTTTTGAGATTTTTTTACTAATTTCTCAATTTCTAGAGGAAGGTTCTTGTGACTTTAATTATTTTTCAAACCAGAAAGCAATGTTGGAAGAACAATACGAGTCAAAGTCTAAGCAAAGTACTGATGAATTTATTGGACAGATTGCCATTCCGAGCACTCACTAGAACGAATTATACGTGAGACAAACAAGAAACATACATAGAAATGATATTGTCAGAAATTTCGTTATCCCGTTTTTCAATCATTATTATTTATTAACATTATTAATATATATATTAACATTATTAATCTCGCTTTTATTTACTGTGAGATTAAGTTTTACTATCTTAAGAAAAATCTCACAACACCTAGAACTGCCATCCAACGAGCCACTTGCGAGAGAGAAAATCTTTCCACGTCAAGCTTCACCCGTTTATACTCCAATCGTCACGATATCTCGCCAATTTCGATCTCTCTCCTTCTTACGCGTCGGATTCTTCCCCATCTCCTAATAATCTTAATTACGTTAATTATGTGCTGCAGTACATTACGTATTTTTATTCGATTGTTTAAGCAATATATGCGCAATTTAATAAAATAATAACGATTATTATAAGACCCTTCCTCATGATCGTTGTTTTATATAACTGACGTGTTCTTGCGCTACCCCAAACGCAATACCGGAAAATCGCTTTTAACGTGTGCACGCGCATAAAGGGGAATGTTCACCTCGTGACCACGTACAACGGACACGCGTGCGAGTTTTGGGGCTCGCAAGGACAGGTGGAAAGCATTATATTAGTAATTGGATCATCTTACGACTGGTACGCAAGTATGTATCCAATGCAGTAATGTGTGTATATACAAGTAACTCGCTGGAATGCAAGAGAACAAGAAAGCGTTTCTCGATTCCTGCGAATGCTGCATAAACATGTGTTCCTATAAAGACAATTTACAAAAGATGTAATATTTGTTCCAGGTTTAATAAAATTTAAGTTTTAAATACAATATGCACTCTCTCTCTCTCACACACGGATTGTTGTTACTAGTAATTATATTGGGTCGTCCGGAAAGTTCGTGCCGATTTTTAATAGATGGCGTTGGAACATGTCTCAATATATCAATGTTATTGAAAACATACGATTTATATACATATGCTTAAAGGTGACATTTCAACGCATCTTTAGGAAAAAAGTTGTTTCAGATAAATTGATTCGTGTCAGTTTTGTACTCTTTTCAAGATGGAAGAAAACAAAGAACATTTTAGACACTTGATGCTTTTCTATTACCGGAAAGGCAAAAATGCCTCACAAGCAACAAATTCGATATGTTCTGTTTACGGAGAAGGCGCTTTAGCTGAAAGAACCGTACGTAAGTGGTTCGCTAAGTTTAGAGCTGGTGATTTTAACCTTAAAGACCAAGAACGCTCGGGCAGACCCTCTACTACTGATGATGACCAAATTAAGACACTGATCGAGAATAACCCGCGCTACACGACACGTGAATTAGCAGAGATACTGAAAATATCGAAAACCACTGTCCACGAGCTTGGTTATGTAAGTCGCTATGATGTATGGGTTCCGCATAATTTGGCCGAAAAAAATTTAATGGATCGCATTTCCATCTGCGACTCGCTGTACAAGCGCAACGAAAACGTACCATTTTTTAAGTAATTAGTGACGGGTGACGAAAAATGGATCATTTACAACAATGTAGAACGAAAAAGATCCTGGGGTAAGCGAAATGAACCAGCATTAACCGCTCCGAAAGCCGGCCTTCATCCAAAAAAAGTCATGCTCTGTGTTTGGTGGGATTGGAAAGAAATCCTATATTATGAGCTCCTACCACACAACCAAACGATAAATGCAGATAAGTACTGCTCGCAACTGGACGAATTAAAAACAGCGATTCAGGAAAAACGTCCAGAATTAGCTAATAGGAAGGGCGCCGTGTTCCATCAGGACAATGCCAGACCTCATGTTTCTTTGACTACCCGACAAAAATTGTTGGAGTTTGGCTGGGATGTGCTACCTCACTCACCGTATTCACCAGACATTGCACCTTCAGACTTTCACTTATTTAGGTCTTTGCAAAATTCTCTTAGCGGCAAGAACTTCAACTCTTTGATCGACATAAAAAACCACCTTGAGGAGTTTTTCGCCGAGAAACCTAAGTTCTGGAAGAATGAAATCTTCCAGTTGCGTGAAAGATGGACAAAGCTTGTAAAACAAAACGGTGCATACATAAGTCAATAAATATTTATCGGCATAAAAAAATGTTGCCTTTGAATTTTCCTTCAAAATCGGCACGAACTTTCCGGACAACACAATATTAAGTAAATATATATAAGAAGAGAGAAACGCATGTCTTTACATTTTTAAAGAAATTATAAATATTTGATAATACATATTCCTGAAGCGCTATTTTATAAAAACTTGTCTTTGCAGGCCATTGTTGTAGAAAATAATGTAATGACCCACATCGTTATAAGTACATTTAATCTTCAAGTTTTTTCCGAAGTAAACCCGGCGCCGGAGATATCTCAGAAATTTCGAAATGTATTTCACTGCAATCGAACGAGAATCGACAGGGCTCGATTGTTCGGCCTCGTTCTGCCGAGATGGAAAACGGATCGTATCTGCACAAAATAGTGCAAATACTTTAAGTGCGTAAGGTCCAGTTACATCTTTACTCGCTCAATTAGCGAAAACAGGTAGGATAAAGTTTGCGGTGACCACGACACGGTGGTCCGTGGCAACCCGATCTCTGTCATTCCCCGTTCCGAGCGCGCAGCCCGTCTTGGATTTCGGAGATCGCCTCGCAGCCGCCCGAAAATTCTTCCTAAGTAGCGGAACGATAATCCTCTACTTAAAAACCTTCCGTATCTTCGGTGAGAGAAGCCTGTGCGAGATCCAGGGGCGCGATCCGCGATTCGACGCACAATTTCGACTCGCGTGCCCTAAACTATCGTGAAGATTCCAAAGAGGAGAAAAGGGAATGCGAAGATTAGGAGATGGGGGAGAATCCGACGCGTAAGAAGGAGAGAGATCGAAATTGGCGAGATATCGTGACGATTGGGGTATAAACGGTGAAGCTTGACGTGGAAAGATTTTCTCTCTCGCAAGTGGCTCGTTGGATGGCAGTTCCAGGTGTTGCGAGATTTTTCTTGTGCATCACGTGCATTCTCCCCTTTTCGATTTCCAATATCCCGCGCGATATTCTCGCTTTTTTTCCGTTCATCAGGCGCAATTTAAAAATTGATCGCTTTCATCTATTATCATCTCGTTCCACGGATGGAATTGTGGCGGAACCGATAATTAGGACGGCGAAGCGCAAGTCTGGCCTACCTGCCTCTGCACGCCCTTGCCCTATCCACCTATACACACGTGTATACCTCCACCTTTTACCTTTCTATCTACCTGCCTGTAACGTCGGAGCTGCACGCTCAACCCACTCATTCCGCTGCGTCTGGACTTCTCGACTTGCCAGAAACTTGCCGACGCAATCGGAACGGACGAGATAACGCCGTTTATCGAGAAACAGCTTTTCTGGAGGACTGCAATTACATGGCGCAATTTACTACAAACGTGGACTACAAATCCAAAAGCACACGAGACGTAAAAGATGCTGTCGCGTGACCTGAGGGCAAACAATGTTGAAAAAGGAAATAATGTAATAAAGAATGTCAAACTAAAGATCTCCTGCAATTTATAATATTATATTAAAAATAAAGGCAAAAGGGACCAAAGTCAGGCAGCAGCAATAAAAGATACCGCTTTGATAACGAGCAATGCATTACAGAAACGCAAAGTGCGCGATGAGGATTGCACGTATCACGTTGCAGGCGCGGCAAGGAAGAAAAGATAGCAGAGAGCGAGAAAGCAGAGAGAGAGAGTGGTAAAACGAAGGCAGCGAGGAACTGCGCGCGAGGCGGATCGGCGCAGGGTGGGTCCGCCATCGGGATACGCCCTGGGCGTGAGTCGAGTAATTAAATACAAAGTGAACTCATTTGTGGAGCTCGGTGGCAAATAACATGTTACCCGGCAACTAGCGGTAATTTATGAGAGAGCACCGTATGACGGGATCCCGGCCGGCCCTCCACGAAGAACTTCCCGCATTCCCTAGCCTTCGCTGGCCGGCCTTCGCGGCCAGTCCGATGAATATGCATTCACAGATAGAGACGTGAGCTTTCGCGGACTGGACTCTCGGAATTCCATGGGTCGGGATACGCTTACCTTACATGTATCCCGAAGGAACGCCATTTATTCCAGCCTCCTGCTCACGACGATCTGCGGCGCCGAGTGACCTTCCCTTCCTTATACGAACGCGTTTCATCAATAATTCATTAAATCCATCGTGCTGATAGATATGTTCTCCATTAGATCGAGAAGCGAGCAATTAACCCGGAATTGTTATTGCTGCCTTCCGAGAACGGTTGGCCGGCCTTCGTAAACTTGCAACTCATTCACCCACCCGAATTATTGGCTATTGGTACTTACTGAAATTTCCGGGAACAAAATAATTAAAAATAAACGTAAAATTGCAAATTGTAAAGGATGCACGTTTTGCATTAAATTTTTCTTAGATTGGACACTTTATCTTTCGAAACTTCTTTATGAAATATTCAAGTAAATCACTGAAAAAGATAGAGCAACAATAGAGTTGTTGCTCTATCAAAAATTTCGAAAACATAAATTACATTAATTACATCATTAAAAGTTATCGTACGATATCACATCTTTAATATAATCAATTATTACAATTAACTTAATCATCCTGATCAACTCTATATGACAAACTACGTAATTAAAATTCTTTCATCATCAAGCAAAGATTTCATGATTCCGTAATGAACAATTTCTTGCCACTCGCGTTTCCTACGTGTCTTTTATTAATTCCTGAATGAGCTACCACGTCTAATGATGGTTGGCAGGGTGTCGTCCGCCACGAGCAGTCTGCTCTCGTGCCTATAGCCAGCCAGACAGGACGAGCTCGTGGAGGCTTGTTAAGAGAGTGCGTGCCGCGCTGATTCCGGGAATACAATTACCGCATTATACGGTTCCGCTTTTCAGATTCCTCATTTTGTTCTTACGGGGAGCGCTGCTACCATGCCGCCGCCACCGTTCGCTTCGTTGTATTGCCCATTGCTTCTAAGCATGACGTGCGCTCCTATTCTGCCCGGACGCGTGAAACGTTCCACAAACGAGCCCTCTTCACCGTAACGAAGGCCCAAAACGAGACGACGCCTCGCAGAACACTCGGTCCATTTCTTCCTCTCGGAACACTAATCGATCCTATCGATGTTTCTAACGATCATAATATGCAGGCTCGTCACTGAAACGTCATAAAAACGGGTCTTTGTGCAAAAATTTCATTTAGCGCCTCTTCACAATAGAAACTTGAGTTTCTCAGGACGAAGAATTGATATCTCGAAATCAGAAACCAAGAATGTGAAGAAACGCACCGAAATTAATAGCTTTAGTAGTCAGTAATCGTAATAAAATAATAAAATAATATTAATATAATAAACGGCATGTTTTTCGCAGGAAATGAGACGAGTTTTATTGCGCTCGAAACATCAAAATTTGATGTCCAAGATGTTTCTCAATATTGACAATATACTAACAATACATATGTATATATTATACATTTCACTTTGTCATTGAATTGAATAATTAATATACACATGGATAGTTTAAATAATTTTTATTATTTTATAATTGTGAAAATCCAAAATGCATTTAGTGCTAAATCTTTTCGCGTTGTAGAATAAACAGTTTTTTCTTTTCTTTTATTTTTTTTATAATAAATTAGGCGAGCACTATTAAGATTTATGTGTTTCTTCTCCATTTGTAACGCGATGTGGCCTACACTGGAATAACACGATATTACGATCGCCGATCGTAGATGTGCGTTCGTCGAAGCCATAAAGCCGATTCCTCGAGCGATCGATTCCTCATAAGTTACGACAGCTAGCGGCCAGCAGCACTTACGCTTTCGGTGGTCAACCGCGACGGAGAAGTGTAACAACCGCCACCGTGGGGGTGGGTTTCTTCGTTTCTCGTTTGTGACTTTGTGTCTTTCCCTGAAATCGGGGGGGTCAATTAGCGATTACGTCGGACGAAATAGCATATCGGAGCGTGCGCAAATAACTAGGCGGCGCGTTTCGGCCGCGGCGTGGTCAAACGCACCAAAAACCACCGGGAAATCGTTCTCGGGGTAAAATGAAGTTATTGTCCATAATCGCCCGGTCGTCGTATCCGGAAGGATCCGGCTCGTCCTCTTCTCGGTGGTCGCTGCTTTTTCGGCTGCGCGATACGACGCGCCCTGTGTGTAGGTCCATCGTTCCGAAAAATATTTCCATCTTTTTCACTGCAGTGTGTCCGTGCCGTTAAATCCCTCGATACCATTTCCGAGAGTGTCCGATACCTATAATCCGGAAAATTTGTCAGCTTGACATAAATCTAATTGGACTATAGATTTATCGCGTTTTTTTTTTATTTTATAGGTAAATCGTAAGAATCATAGGCATCCTACATCTACGAGAAATTCTTGTACATGCGAGTTTAGTACATGCAACGTTCTTTCATATCGATACATAATGTACACTTCCAAATGCTTTCGGACAATTTCTTGAAAAAAACTTTGAGCTATTCAGTTTGCTCATAAAATTACATACATTTAAACATGTTTATTCCTAGACATTATCTCCTAGAAATCCCAGAAACTGTACAATCATCTAATTAATATGAACTAACTAAATCTGAATAGAGTCATTTGTGGAGCGATCACTAACGAGCTCATAAACGTGAGAGGTAGATTCACATTCCACGTGTAAGCGCCGAGTTCACGATAAAAGTCGTCTCTGTTAAGATAATCACGTGCCTGTTAGACACGCATGATTAAAGGAAATTCACGCATGCCGACGGGACGGAGAAAGAGGGAAACAAAGGGTGCAATAAAGGGAAAGTGGTATTCATCCCGATCGCTACGAATGACATAAAAGCCGAGGAGAAAGCGGGGTCACTTGCGCGGTCGCTGCGACCACCCTTAGGTGGTTCTTCAACATTCATGAAGCGCTGGCATCGTTAATCGGGCGTAATATATGTATTGTAATATGGTAACGATCGGCGTCGGGGCTGCCCGCCGCAGGAAGGTAGTCGTAATTAACTTAAGCCTAATAGAGCGTTTAGTGGAGGCTGCTTTGGGGTAGGTCCGGCGCATTAGCATAAATCATAGAGGCAAATTCCCGGGCCGTAGGCGAGCGCTAGTTTATCATAGTTTCGAAATGAAGGGGTTACCTGACTGTTACACGTCGCCGGTAATTACGTCGGATGATCCGACTGCGGGTTTCCCGGCGAGTTTTCCGCTGCGGCCGAGCGCAAACGCGCACAAGATTTTCCGAATGTCATGTACGCCTGTCGTTTGGAATTTAGAGAGCGATTTGAACCGCCTCAGACACAGAATTTTGAAGAAAATTATATGGATCAGCTTCGCTGTTCAGCATAAAGATAGAATAAAATGTATAAGAGGGAAGATTTAAAACTCATTAAAATTTTTTATTAAACACATGAGATGAAATATGCCTTTCAAGTATCTGTGGATAGTTAAATGTTTAATTATTTTTTTTGTTTAAAATTTGAATGTTACCAATCTTTGTTAAATGAATTTATAGTTGCTGAAACATTTTGGCGTTCGTACTTGGACAAATTTGAAATCAACGAGCGCAAACGATACTCAACGTAATAGAAATGCAGTAGCGCAGTACGTATAATAATAATAATAATACAACAATAAAACGCCGCTAGAAGTACCATACGGTCCATATATCGCCTGCAGCGATTCCTGTGCACCGTAATAAGCGGAAAAAAAGGAAGAAGCGTTATATCCACTTTGAGCGTGGCTCCGATTGTGAGAACGCAAAGTTTGGGCCGAGCGAGACAGGTCGTCGACAACAGGATGCGCGCCGCTGCTTAATATTCAAATATAAAAATTGAATATCTAGTTACCGCTGATTGTCCGCGAAACCTGTATGCCAAGTTTAATGCGCGCTAGTCGACCTGTGTGGTCTCGCATACAATGCTTCGTCGTCGTTCCCAGATCAACTTTACATCGAATTTTCGCGAGTAAGGCGGTGCATCTTATCCTCGGCCGCGATTACTTCACCGCCCGCGATATTACTATTGCGTAGGATATGATACAGATTTACGATTCCTTAACTATACATACATATGTATATATAAATTTATTATATTTTCATTCGAAGAGAAGAAAATAGATATAATTTTTTAATCTAAAAAACTCAATTTATTTAGCATAAATTCATACTGCAACTTAAAATATACGTAATATATGTATCAAGATATTTAATTAGAGATAATAATAATATAATACAATAAAATGAAAAATATAATCGAAAGAATACCGACAGTGATGTTTCGAAATGGCTTCCTAAAAGGCTAAAGACGTTAAAAAAAAAGTGTTAAAGCTTCCATCGAATCTGTACCGGTTTAATTGCCTGCGGCGCAAATTAGATTCGATTCGACAACGGGACCGGGAGAGTCGATTGCGGAGAAAGTAGGTATTTTGGACCCAGATCGTTCATCCCTCGATCGATCGAACCACTCGAATCGAGTGACAGCGTCTCGGAAGGGTTTCCAACCCTCGGCCGCGTTAGAAAGTCTCCACCGACCGGAGCCGTGTGATCCTGCCTACCGCATCGGCTATGAAAACCATAAAAATGCCCAATTTCGAGATTAACGTTTGCCATATCGGACGAAACGCCCTGGTTTCCAGACTTTGGGAAAGTTCGGACCAATTCAATCGGGCCGCGATCAAGTTGTGGGCGGGATATTCCTTCCCACGGGTCCTTTCTCTTCGAAGGATTGCTGGATGCACGTGTATATAAATCGGAATTTTCATTTTCCGTTATGGGGAGAATATCCTACGGTAGTCAAGCGCAAATATAAATGAAAGCGACTGCGTGGAACGCGTTTATGTTTTAGAGATAATTAATATTAACGGAAAGCATATTTCTGTAAATAATATATTTTTTAGAATATAGTAATGCTATATAATAGCTTTAGTTCTGAAGAAACTGTTTCACAACGTGAAAAATAAAGAGGATGCAGTAATAATGATTTAGTTGATGGTCGATTATTCACTGACACATCTGTCCCATTGAAGAGATTTATCAATACTGCGAGAGTCTCGTTTGCGAGAGCGGACGTTTCTTTTATGATGAAGAGCAAATTCGTGGCCGCGATTTACACGTCTCTGCGGACTCACGCGTGCGCGCGAGCTTCGTGTAAAACTGTTTCTCTCACCAGTACAACGGCAATAACGTTTCTGATTAGCGTCAATGACGGGATAAATGGCTAAACGTTTTAACCTGTCGGTCGGCCGCGTCGCACAATGACGGCCGCAGCAACGGCACCGATTTTTTCGACGAACCGACCGACGCAATTCGGTGGCCATAGAAATGCTAACGCAGCTTAGAACTATCAAAGACGCCGCTTTTTTCGCCACAATGATCCGCCGATGTTGGACGATGCGGCCATTGTGTGTATGCCTCGCGTGCCATGCGACTCTCGCTCGCGCGGCGCGAGAATGTTGCAAAATTAGTAACGAGAAACTTGATTCCCGAAGAAATCTGGACCGCTCCTGTCGTTCGACAAGGATAAGTATATTCCACCATACGGTCCTCCACGTGTGAATCTACCGATCGTCGAAGGTCGTCGGCGAAGATGCGAAGACACACTCGTGAATGGTTCTAAAATGAAGAAAAAAAGCAATCGAGTCAAACTCGTTAAATTCTGCTTTCTTTTCTTCTATTTCGCGGGAATTCATGGAAAGGAAAATGATAATGAAAATGATTAATGACTCGAAACATCTTGATTTAACTTTGAATCGAGCAATTAAGATTACAATTAGTAGGTAAATTTTAATTACCCTTATTCATTAATTGTTATTACATATGATACATCGCACAAGCGTGTAGTTAAGGATATGGATTTGACATAAAAAATTATTTTTTCCGATCATTAATTTGTTAAATCTACTCCTGTGGGAAGGATAAATCTCGCTCTTCGAAAGGGTACCGCAGATGAGCGAAACAGGATGCTGGATGCGATAAAAAAGAATGAAGCATGAAAAGTTCATTCTGTTAACGTTTTAAACATACAATGTTTAAATATATCTCCTGGCACGCTCGTTGCCATTATTAATGCAAATGACCGAGCTTCATCGAGCTTAACACTTGTGGATTCGGCCGTGTGACGTGTAACACGTGAGAGATAAGCATGATCCAGTCTTGGCAGTCATCCCGACCTATGTCGTGACTGACTTCTAACGGCGGGCAGGATTGTTCGAATCAAATTATCGCCGGGGGTCGGCACGCACACGCCGCGAAAATCGATAATCGATTATCTGGTAGCGCTGGTACACCGGTGAATCGGAGCGTCTGCACGAAAATCGTTCTTGCACGAACCGCGAGGAACCTAAACTCATCCGGTAGGTATATCTATTTGCATATGCGTCCGCATTTCCATAATTGGGAAGTGATCGCTGAGCCGTTTAGCGAGACGCAAGGACGCAGGGCTTAATATATCGTGCTTTTCGCCAAGAGCGTTAAGGATATTTAATGTAGTAATCGCCTGGCGTGTGTCGAGTCGAATTAGCGTAAAATTGGAGCACACCGAATGGCTAACTTTGCAGCGAAAAGAAAAAAATCTGTGAATCGTTCAGTGCTGGTATTGCTTAGAAGAATAATCCTCTGAGAATAAACGGAATAAAAAGATCTGCAAATTGAATTGCTTTCTTGTAATATTTCTCTAATATTTCGATGAAAAACTTTAATTGAGAAGGTTATTATTCAATGCAATTATATATTATAATAATTAAATAAAATAGCTATTTAATAAAATAGCTCTACAAAAGAACAACAATGCAAGTGAATTCGTTTTAAAATATTAAAAATTATTTCTTTCTTCTTAGTTCTTCAAAAATAATATTCTATATAAGATAGATAAATCTGTTTCTGTTTTGCTTCTGAAAAAATGGCATTTTTTGCCTTATAATTCTGAATACTTGTAAGCTTTTACTATCTCCAAAAGAGGATCAAGTTCTTGTCTTATCATAATCCCCGAGAGCCGCAAGATACAACACATCTTACCACTCTTCAGCACCCACCTTCCTTCCAACCCCGTTCCGCGCCATTAACCCTGGAAGACTTTACACATTCTACGTAATTTTCGGGCGAGTAGGGTGGCGCACGCACGTTTTCTCGTACGAGAGGGTTCCAGCGTAAACGAAGCTGAAACCAAGAGCGATTAGACGAGAATGAAGAAAGAGAGGAAGGGTGATGTGAAACGAAGAGAACAAGAGTTTTGTGTCTTTAAGCACGAAGGGGCCTCACCTCGCGTGTTCGTTAAGCGTGACGGTGCCAGCGGCGGTGGCGGCGATGGTGATGGTGGCGATGGTGGTGGTGGTGGCGACGGCAGTCGAGGCAACGATCGGAAGCAACTTAAGGGCGGGGAATCGGAATCGAGGACTAGCAGCACGCGCCAGCCACACGCCTCGAGTCCTCCCGGGCCCTCTCCTTCGTCCTGGGCCCGCGGACACGTACACCTGGGACAGTTGGCAAGCGGGAGAGACAAGAGGGCCCCGGAATCGTCTACTAGAACGAGCTTGTTCTCTTCGAGGAATCGACGAATCGAGACTCGGCGGCATCGCACGGCGATACTGATGATGATCGCCGTGTCGCTCGTTACTGAAATCAACGGCAATCGGATATTAGTTTTTTTTCCGGTCTTTTTTCTCTAGGTACTTTGAACTTTTCTTGCTCGCGTCTTCAGAGCGCATCAATACCGTAATTAATAATAATAACGTTCTCTGAGCAATATAAGTAGAAAAATGCAGCATGAGGATTACAAAATACATATCAATACAAATGTATGTTATACAATTTATATATCGCTGATATAAAAAATTAGTCCCAAGTAAATAAATTTTACTACGCATATAAAGAATTGAAATAATGCAAGTTAATTTTATTAACATTTATTTTAACCTTTCAGTTTTATGTAAAGCTTAATCTTTGAAAGAATTAAGCAATTATGTATCAATTTTAATTAATATTGAATAAGATAAGCTGGATAAAACTAACACTTGACAGTTTTATAAATCTTTCAAAATATAGTAAATAAAATTCAGAATTCGATTAATTGCAATCGTATATTAGATTATCTTACAATCAAACAAAAATTGAAATGTCATTTCTTGATGCAAGAGTCATGACAGTTTCGCGAGTGGATTTAATGATTGCATTAATTCCAAACCCAGGACATTTTCCTACACGGTCGGAAATAGATGACCTAAGATATCTCTCGTTCCGAAATCGAGATAATCTCCCGAGAGCGGATCCATACGTCACGTGCGAGCGCGGCCGCGTCCGCACATATGTAAAAATGCCTAATAGCGGAAACGGAGACGCGCTAAAGTTTGGTGGTTACCTGATTTCTTTGGACGGTAGTTTGGCGGGCGGGTTTAGATTAAACCCTCGAAGGTAGCGGGTGCGGAGGGCCTGCTGCTCGCCGTATGCTCTCCATATGGCCCTGTCGTCCTCCCTCGGCGGCGCAACCCGTGCAGGATAGCGCGGGCGCGCGCGCGCGCGCCGCGTCTCTCGCCCTTTCACCCCCTCCTATATAACGTTGGCTTTACCTTAATTCTCACTACCCTCGGAGACGACGGATCCCGGGCCCCGCGATATATGCACCCGTACTTTGAGGAAATCGTGCCGA
The DNA here is from genome assembly GCF_003672135.1 of Ooceraea biroi. NCBI lineage: Eukaryota > Metazoa > Arthropoda > Insecta > Hymenoptera > Formicidae > Ooceraea > Ooceraea biroi. The sequence continues at coordinate 1,498,585 of NC_039512.1, forward strand.
ATCATGACGCCGGAAATCATCCCGCGACGACAGTCGGGTCAGAGATGAAACCGAGGGGGTGCGCTCCCTTTCATCCTGATGCATTATACAACGCGGACTCGAGGTGAGAACTAAGGATTCCGCAGCTGACTGTTTTATTTTCAGAGACACCACAGAATGATATAAGAAGTCCTCAGTTTCTATCAAGCCAGCTGTGCAAAGGAAAGTTGTTTCTTGGGAAATCTAGGATAAATAAAAAAAGCTTGATAAGGTCAAGTTTGTAAGTTAAAAAGTAGTAACAATAATGATCTTTTATTCAATTTTCACTAAAGACAAATCAACGAATTACAAAATAATCAAAAAATTTGTCATTAATACCGTTAACACGACAGAAATGCAGAAAGTACGCATCATGCATAAGATTAATCTACGTAAATATTTATTTTTTATATATTTCTATGAGAATTAAATAATTTCAATTAAATACCTTTGAAATAGCACCTACAAATTTTAATCGCGCGGGCAGGGGAACATCAATGTCCTGTTTCGTATTGAAGAAGCGAGAGCGGATCGTTACGACAACTTCTTCATCTTCCGCATGATGAACAGCACCGTTCTTGCCGTATTATCTGAAATTGGACGGAGACCGGACGGGCCGTGAGATTTATGAGGACGGCCCAATTTAGGACGGGGGCCGAGATCGCGCACGGGATAAATGCGCGAATTAACGATTACCGGTAAAACCAACAAACGCCTTATATGAACGATCCGGAGGCGATGGCGCCGCCGCCACCGCCACCACCACCACCGCCCTCGATGCCTCCGGATGTGGGCGGCGACGGTTTTCGACGTCCGTTCTCTTCTTCGATAGCCCGACCGGACGTCATCGCGCGGTCCTCGTGAGAACTCGTCAAATTTCCTGAAAATTTAAAGCTCCGATATTATTTAAGAGCATCAATCAGCATGTACATTTCACATGTGCATTGCAATGTAAAATAGATTCATTTAAGAACAATTTTTCTTCTATATAAATATAAAAACTAAAGCATTATAGATTAATAGACATTATCACGTGAGTAAATGTGAAGAAGAACAAAAGAGGAAGATGTGAGAAATTTTTAATCAAAATCAACTCTTTCAATATCTTCAATACAGCTCTAATGTTCAGATAAAAATTCAGGAATAAACAGAGGAAGTCGTGAAAGCAAGCGGAAACATTTGTATCGAAGTCCGTTCACAGCTTTTCCCAGGGTCGGGGAAAGCAACGTGATAAAACCCTCCTGTGTCGCGTCATGTTGTGATCCCCGAGGCGACGAATAGCTCGAGATCTAGATCGCGGGAGACGAAAACAGCAAGACTCATGTGAGACAGCAGAATTTCTCGTTTAGGAGACAAATACCAGCTGATCCGATCCGCGATAAAGTCCGCGCGTTGAAATAGGTGCGAAGACAGGCACCGGGACCCTTCCACCGGAGATCGCCGTGCGATCGGTGTCGTCTACGCCATCGTTCGATCTTCTCGTCCCTCTCGTTCCGACCTGGACCGCGCGCGCCTCTCCCTCTCTCTCAGGTTTTCGCCAGTGTTGAGGGTACGATCAGATTACGATATTTCCAAACTCGGTATCGAATTTGGAAGGACGGAAAGAGTAATTTACAAAGACAGCATTTTCCTCACCCGAATATCTAGCGAATATCTAGCTTGACCTTCCCAAAATGCATAGTTAATGAGTGGATGAGGTGCATGTTCTCAAAGAAAAGTCCTAAACGCCGGGTCCGCTTTCACCTTTCGATTGTTCATCATTAACAAATGTCGGCCCGACCGATCGCGAAAAGAAAGGTTTCGGTGAAATACGATTGGTAGATAATACCTTACACATAAATATTGGTACTGATAGATAGCACCTTACGTAGCGTTTCCCTCGAAACGTGCGTTTAGATGAAAATGATTGTCGAACCAAGGCGCAGTGTTTGACACGTGATTTGTGCTGCTCGCGCGTCGGCCGGACAAATTTCAGAATTATTCTGTAAGAATTTATTAGAACGACAATACCATATATACTATTTGGAAATATTGACATGTAGATAATATTCAAAAATATTTAATTTTAATTTTAAGTAAACAAACATATTTAATTAAATTTGTACGATTTTTGAAATCATGTGATATAAAATTAATGACAATCCAATTATAATAGTTAACCCACATTTATGAAGTTCAAATGAAAAATTGAAAGATATTAATGTTCCTCATTTTTATGAATCAGTTACAAACCTTTTTTCATTGCAATACGAAAATATTACGTTACAGCGAGAGAGCAACTGTCGAGCGCAACGCGATAGCGCGATTGCTGTATCAGCAACACGGCGAGATCCACCGATGATAATGACTACGACGCGTCACGTCGCATCGATCTCACTTAATGACAACGACGATGACGATGATCGTGATACCGTCGATCTCTATGTACTAGCAACCGCTTACAGGTGTCAACATTCCCAATAGGATACAGGATACCGCGGAGTAGTATCGCTGCTCTCGTCCAACCGTGACACTCCAAATAGCCCGGGTGGTCCAGCGGGCTTGTTCGAGGTCCTATCCGTACACGATCTCGGTGGTTCGACGACGAACGAAGGTTACTGGCGCTTAGTAGGCGATGCGTGGAATGACTGCGGTGAAATCGTCCGCGTATAATGCCGAGAAATTACACGCTCGTATGCTCCGGAGCGCGCTCGCCGATGCCGAAAAAATGCGCAATGGATCATACCAGACGCTTTATTCTTCGGGGAGCAGTCTGCGACATATGTATCCACGTGGACCCATTGTCAAACTGAAATTCGCAATTGCAAAGTGAAACATTTGACGGATGGAAAAAATTGTTATATTGTTACGAAGTGCACAAATAATACTAATTAAAAGTTTAATGTATATATTTTTTCTCGACTTTAAAAACAAAGAAATTGTTATCATTATAATATTAATTTATGCAATTCGTATCGCAGCACGCATAGAGTGACATATTTAGAAACTCTGTAGATTTGACTTCGGAGACATCAATGCCAGGTAGCCGTATCACCCTCGCGTTCAGGGATTTCTATATTCGCTTCAATGATAATACCAAGTGTCTTTCTCAAAGCAAAAGCTTCAAGCAAAAGGTGATTGATAGCAACGACCAACACTTTGATTAAAATATATCATCTCATTGTTATTAAAAATAAATAGCTTTAATATCATACAAAGTTTTATACAAGCATCTAATATCAATAACGTGCGCATATGTGTTCTTGTATTCTTATCTCTCACAAGTTTGAGATCGACTTCCGATCGTGCTCGCTACTTGCTGACCGCAAAGTCGCCGATTAGTAAAATAGATAGGATTAATTACGCATTTACGACTATGAAGTAACGGAGGTAAGGAAGCCCGTTAGCGCTAATAGTGGAAATATATCTTCGCACGAATGTCAGTCCGTTGTCTCGAGGGGAAGAATGAACGGCAGCATCTGTGCCGGCTCTTTCTCCAGCGATCCGAGCACCAACGACAGGTGCCTAAAGACTTTTATCGCGTTGCAGCTCCGCGCGTTATGGCTTCGTACGGCTTCGTATCTGTCTCTGCATTCGTACTTTACACCACGCGCGCGCGCGCACGGGTGTCTCTCTTTACGGTCGTATTAAAAACAACTTCGTCTCTTTAGCCGCGAGCCTGAAGAGGAAACCTGCCGTCGCAAATGATCGACGATCAAACCGCAACTCCTCGCGAACGGGCGCGTAAAGACACTTCAGAAAAGACTTGAGCGCGCCGCGAGGCAAGAGGTTCTTTACATCTTCATTTCCGACGCTAATCTTATTTCGCAGTGTATTATTGAAGTCTGCAAAGAGATGGATCTAACTTGTCCGATATTTTTATTCAGATGTCTATGAAACATTGAACATTAAAGAATGAATGAGGATATAAGTATAAAAAGTACTTAAAAAATATATAATGGAATAGATATTAAAATATGATTTGAATTATTCATACATTTTCGTCAAACCTTATTTGCGCGCTGCTAAATTATAAACAATTTTTAAGTTGCTGTTTGCAATTTCTATCTTTCAAGTGAAGCAAACTGCATTCGAGGAATTTGAAAGATAAATCATGATTCGTCCATTTCCATTCAAGGAAAGCTCGCGTAATGTTCCGCGACCTGCGTAAAAGTGCGTTTTTCACAATTTGCAGTTTTTATTTGTGCATGATGTATTCCTACATTCGTGTGGACGCGCTGTAAACTCCCGGCGTTCATACGCAGTCATGCACGCGCATTGAACCATCAAGACAGATATATTGAGGAAGAGGCGGTTTGCTTATTACAGACGAGTGGCTCTTTCTCTCCCGGCCACAAATCAAATAATAACACTTTACCTTGACCGATAGCCAGAACATCTCCGGAAGAAATAAAAGAGCGGCTAAAGCGCGGCTTACGTGTAAATGACGCTTACATAAGATGCATCGGTAATGCGCGCGCGAAATCTTTACGATGCACACGATAAATTCTCGCGAAACGTTTCAATCCTTTCAGGAAGCAAGGAAATACGGAAGCACACACATTTTACTGTATAAAAACCTGAATTAAGTCTAATGAAGAACTTAAAATTCTTTTAACGAAGACATGTGATTCGAAAGCGAGAATATTAATTTAAAGGGAGGCTTAAAACGTTTAATATTTATAATAAAAAAAATATATATATCCTTTATATCAAAATTTTTAAAAATGTCTATATTGTAACGATCTTTTTCCAGATTAGCGGCATCTTGAATCTGGGACCTTTTTTATAATGCGTCTCACGAAGAATCATCTGCAACGATAATTGCGTTGCCATCAGCGACGATCGTTTGCGAGGAGCTCCTTTCTAGAAAAAGCGCGATCAAGCGTGTTGCTGAAAACTTGCGTTACGCGGCGATGTGGCAAATAAGCCGAATCTCCTCCCTGGCCTACCAAAACACCTTGCGGCCGACCTCCTTGTGATGTGACGTAAAGGCGCGCGAATATTATACGCGAAACGAGGAAAGAGGAGGGATAAGCTGCGAGGGAGAAAATTATCCCGTCAAGATATAAGGTGAAACGACGCGTCTCACGCACCGACGTGTCCGCCCACACTCGCGCAACTCGTTACCGAGCCCTCAAAGGGGGACCCCACGATAAGCGCCTGTGACCCTGTCAGCGTTTTACCACCTTTAGCATCTTTACATTGTAATCCGATAATTGCCGACCAGGAGGAGGTTGTCATAACGTTAACCAGGTTGGATCCTAACGAGATCTCGTTTCTCTTCTCATCGCGAAATAGCGGATTCGCCCTTCCTCCGAAAAAATCGCGAAAAAAGCGACTTGTCGTGCCCCATGGCGAACACCCCATCCACCTTCGCTTGCCAGTCACGCTCATACCTTTTGCAACAAAAAGAAAAGATAGACGTAATCGGATATCGCACCGGCTAAACGTTAATTGCTCGAGACTAGAGAGATTTCTTAAAATAAATAAAAATGGATCTCTCACAGCAGAAAGCTCATTATTTGATTCGAATTTTCGAACGCTTTCTACTTTTACGTGAGCGATCGCAAATGTTCCCACTCTGCTTTACTCTCCGAATTTATCAACGTCTAATACTCTTCTAATCAATTTTATTTTTCTTTTATATGACAGTGAGATGCGTGATCCATTTCTCTTGATCGTAATTTTCAATTAATTAGCAAGTACATCTTGCAATATGTTCCTACGTGCTCTATATTCTCCAGTATAGAATGCATTTCTCTTCATCTACATAACATAAAGTAATTGTGCATCATCTATCATAGAAACGTGGAGACGTACGCGATTATGACAATGAAAATGACTGGCGAGTGTTAACATCTGCGCTCGAAGGTAACGGTACGCGATGATTATACGAGGACTATATTTCACCTTTCTCTGCGACTAATTATTGGGATAATGTTTTTTCGAGTGATCCACGATTGAAGCTAGTCACGTGGCATTTCGCGTAACGATAGCGCGAGCGACGTGCACACGCGTGCGAAACGCGGTGGCACGTGCATGTGGTAACACAGCTGCGAGCGCACGCACCGTGCGCGGTCCACTTCATTTTCTCGACGAACCGTTAACCCATTCATCCCATTATCATGGGCACTTACAACAAAGAAAAAAGGATGTACGTCACATCAGTCTAGTTCAATAACGTATAAATTAATTGTACATAAATAAATTAATTGTACATACCCCATACTGTGTGGATAAATTAACTAAATATCTAAAAAAATTAAACTATTATTCTATTAAACTAAATAAGGGTTACATAGACTAAAGAAAATAATAAATAAATCTATTAGAAAATAAATTAATTAAAACCAATTATTTACTTCTTTTTGCATTTTTGCATTTGATGAGAAAACTCAAGTATTCTGTATATATTCACGTAGAGATGATATATCGAATTATATAATTATATGATAATATATTCGCGAGAATACATTAAATTTTGTATCTAATCACGTGCTAGATTTCAAGTCAACGGTCTTCATTTAATAAATTGCGTTCGCTCGTTGAACAAAAAATATTGACATTATTCTTCTTCTCACGTGGCCGTGTCTGCGCGAGCTCGGTACACCCGATCGGACGCCGATCTGGCCCTAAATTCGCCGCTCGGGGCCCATCAGTATCCGAAAAACAAACAACTCCTCCCCTTCGTTATTTTATGTACGCGCCCAACTCGATAATCAAATAACATCGATTCGATCAAGCGCAGGACCTACATAATTAAAGAGCACATAATTACGGCCCTCTTGGACCGGACTGTATTAAGTTATTATTAGTTATTAGTTGCTTTATTAGATTAAGTAAGCGTAAAGGCCCTCGACGAGTATGGAGTAATAATTCGAGTAAAAAGTAAACATATCCTCCTTAACGTTGCGTCTCTCCACTATTGCAAATCTCGCGTTCCCTTTGAAGGAATAACTTTCGCATAAAAGCTTGAAACAACATATATACATATATACTGGAGGAATAACAAAAGCTTGTCTAGTATTCACTTTGACTGATATTAATTCTTCTAAATAAAATAAGAAAATTCAAAATATATATTTTATTCTAATTTCGACAAGATCCTTAATTGCTAATAATATCATAATAAATCAATGATCAGCGTTTGAATTTTTAAATTAAATTAAATTCTTCAATTAAAGTTTTCAAATTTATCTTAGAATATAGAACAAACTTGATTTAGTTTAGCTCGAATGTGGAGCAAGAAGTTAACAAGATCGGATCTGGCTAGACATTTTGTATCACAAAAGATGAAAACATCTGATCACGTTTTCTCTTAAATAAAATCGCATTTTGTCACATATCGCGTTTCCTTCCATAAAAGAGAAGAGAAGATTTTGTAATTTCTCGCATGAGAAGTTTCATAGAATTAATATTATTTTCCCAGCTCTACGGGTGTTTGAAGCGGGGAAACAGCCACGCATACCGTAAAATTTCGAAGCATCAGTAGCGCGAACGGCACGGCGCTCGAAATTCTATCCGGAATCCTTGCGATGCTGGTCTCGCGCGCGGCAGGAGAAAAACGATTGTCGGACATCGACGGCGGGGCCTGAAGCGAGAAAGAAAGGAAAAAAAAAATAAACGGTGTGCCTCCACGCCTTCCCGGCGCGTCGACTGGACCGAGGGGAGGTTGGGTGCTGCGAGCGAGACGAGGGGTGTCCGCGGTCGAATCGATCCGATCCGCGCGATCCATCCCCGAAGCGAGCCGCGGTGGTTGATGCCTGCTCGATCGTTACGAATTGTCTCGTGAAAGAGGCCCCCGGTATATATACCTAGGTGTATAGAGATCGCCACCCTCCTCCTCCTCCTCCTTCTCCCTCTATCCCTCGCACCCCTTTCCTTTACGAGCGTGCCACGATTCGGCTTCGCCGTGACTCGAAGCACAACACTCGAGCGTCACGATCGTCGACGACCGACGGGAGTTCGATCGATTCTCCTTCGGGAATCTAGCGTGCCTATATATTTAGCATATCCCCCATAACTGACAGCATGTTATTTCACCAACAAATAATACGCAAGGACCATTGTGGAACCGGGGCAGGAGAGCACTCGAGCGCTCGAGAGCGCCCTTAAACGCTTTTAAATACACGCGCGGGTTGCAACGGGTGACCGGAATGGAAGGGCCCCTCTATGGACGTGCGAGGGGCAGGGGAGGAAGGGTGCGACCGGGGGAAAGGGCGCGCGGGCGGGATAGGGCCCGTGAGATAGGGCTGGTGGCCGGTGATCCCCGACCGCGAGAGACCACGCAGAGACCGGGCCTTTTGCTACCTGCTAAATTACTACGACTGACTGCACCGCGAAGAGGGACGATCTACCGACGTATAGGAATACTTCTCTCCCGAGCCACCATAATTATCGCGCGTCGACGGAGTCCTGTCTTGTACGCGTGGCACGTCGCGCCGCGTCGTGTTCGCCTCCTTCTCCCTCCCTCGGAAAAACATCTCTATTGCACTTAATCGTAAGTGATGTATCCGTTCTTGTAAGCTGCAGGCACGTGACGTAATGAATTCGTGTAGTTACGGCTGTAGCTACCACTCAAGAGACGTTACACTAATTGTAAGATGTACAAAAAGATGACTTCCCTCAGCCAAAATAACGTTTTATAGGCAATTATTAATTATGTCTCATCTCTGCGAGATTGTATTAGAATTCTGAAAAATAAAAAGAATTGAAACACAATATTATTTTCTGTACAATTATATATTCATGCGGAGAGCGGGATTGCTGCTCGGAGATCAAAAGGACTAAACTACTGGTAAGCGGTGATCAGTAAGTGTTTCGGTACGTGTCGTTCCGTTCGGAGCCCTCTTCGTCGACGCGGAGAGAGTTTACACGGCCGGTGCAATAAGATCTCAAACAATATAGCGCTTTGATCGAGCCCATAATGCTGGAAGTACCATTGACGCACTCCAGCAGCACAACGGATCGTTATAGCGTCCTCAGCGCGTTTCTGGTACTCCGGGTCCCGTTGGAGGGAGAGGGACACATGGAGAGAAAAGGAGAAGGATATCCGTGGTCCAGCCTCCGTTCGCCCTCGCTCATCTCTCCTTCCCTGGCCCACCCCCCTCGACTCTCATCCCCCTCATCCATTTCTCCACCTCGAGATCCGTCCGTCCTTCCTTCCTTCCTCCTTCTACGCCTCGCACCCTCGTCCCTCTCTCTTCCTCTCTCCCTTTACGTCGGTTCCCACGATCTCCAACACGAGGTAAAGCACCACCGACGCACACGTGCGCGCTCCTATAATCATAATTACACGAGAGTAGAAAGAGAAAGCAACGGGTCCAACGTACGTTTTCTTCCTCGCTGCCAATCGACCGACGCACGTGAACCCAATTCGCGTGTCAGACGTCGCGTTCCGCCAACTGCAACGCACTCGATTGCGATCACGTTATATCGTCAGTGAACTCTTTCACTTTCCATTTCTTTTTCATGAAACCTTACTCAATCCCCGACCGATGTTGTTAGTCTGCCCTTCATTTCATCTTATTGTCAAGAGTGATTGCATTCGTTAATTTATTTGTATTTCTACGAAAGTTTTACGTACAGCATTTTTTACAATTGGAGAGTTAGAGATTAATTAGATCTTCTAGTTCTCACGGAGATAAATATATCGACCGGATTATTATCACAAACTAACTCTGCTTTACAAGCAAATAAAAATTGAAAAATATTGTTCATGCGTGATTACTTATTCCATGTAAAAGCATACATTTAGCATCGCTCGGATAGAATCCTCTGTTTGTATAGAAAATTATTGCGTCCCGGTTAATGCAATGTGTGTTACGTAGCAGCTGAGTAGATCCCGAGCATCAGACACTGACATCCCGCCGTGAACGGCCACACTTCCGAGATGAATCACTCAGTGTGAGACGACGGGATGTATGTGCGTTTAATCGCAAGAAGCGACTGCGGTGGCACGAGTATAATTAATAACTGGGACGCGGGTGTAATAGACCGGTTCGAACCCCTGCGGCTCATGCGGCGTCTATAGCGGCGAGACGAGGCTGACGCAAGGCCGATGTAAGACTCTCCCTTTCGTCTCTCGCGTTTGCTCAATGAAGTCATCGACGGGTATTACCAAGCACTACTTGCAGAAGAATAAACAATTCTAGTTGAAAAAGATGTATTGGGCTTGTATTATAATTTTTATTACATTTTTCTTAGTTTATAAAAATGTACGACTATGCAATTCTCGTACTTTGTTTTTATTTGATTAAAACAATTATATGACGAGAGAAATTAGAAAATGTTTTTTGTGGATTTTAAGATTGACCCATTTGATCGAACTGCCTTTAATATGGAAAGGAAAGGGTAGCTTTGAATTTTCATACTTACAATAGTTCCCCCATCTTAAATTGTACATTCCTCACACTTGTGTGATTTCTATTTATTGAATAAATCTTTGGATTATGATTTCTCGATGAGAATGAATGGAAAATCTCATGCTAGGAAATCTCTTGCTAGAAAATCCCATGACTCGCCTTTCTTCCGTTTGTTATTCTTATTCCATTTGAAAATGTTACGAGTATTATATAAGAGTAAATATAAATTGTTTTTATATTTCAACACCTCGTAGAGATCTTCTATCTTTCGCGAACAAGAGTCTCGTTCGCCTTTTTCACCTGCTCGGTCATTCTTGAAAGAAGTCGGTCATCTTTTTTACTCGTAATCCGCACACAAGTAGGACGATACGACGCGCCTAAAGTATCGCGTCACAATGAATAGGATTACTATTAGCGCCATTTAGCGAGCATCACGTTTTGAGTAGCTCGACTATGATGTTTTAATCCGGCGTATCTCGCTGTCCTTCTCTTCCTCGTATATTCGTGCGTATATTTCACGAGATTAGGATTGTCAAAGCGCGCCTAATTCGCGCCGCCGTGTTTTTCGCTTCATCCACCCTTTAGACACCGAAGGAGAGCAAGGAAGAGAGAGAAAAAGGGAACCTCGAATCGACGTAGTTCGATCGAATTAACTGCGAACAAGCGTAAGCCGATTATACGCGTACAGGTCGAGTGTATAATCGGAAGATGAAATAGAGAACTCCCCGCAAAACTTCCGTCGAGGTAGCGATACCTTTAACGTTGGTTCACACATTAATCTCTGTTTCAGCGACTCTAGTCTAGAAAGTAACTCGCTGATCTAAACTTGTATTCTACCATATACTTATAAATTTAAACCGTATACATAGCTAATAATTTTTTGCTGTAGGTATTATAACTCATCTAAAAACGCAATCTAATAAATATGAGAGATTCTTGTTTGAACAAAATTTTATTTAAAACTTAAAACTTAAACTTTGTATAGAGTCGCGGTAAATAAATTACTTAAACAATTTAATAATACCCTCTTATATATTATATTCAAAGTAATAATACATGTAAATAAGATGCATTATCTTTTTGTTATTATACTGTTTGCATTTACAAGTTCAAAATTATTAATTCAATGTATTTCAATGACAGATGCGAATATTATCATCGATTAGGCGGACAAAGCACGTACAAGAGACGACGACTAGTATATAGCCGATGATACCTAAATATTTATTCTCCTGTCGTTAGTATTGCCGCTCGTCTAAGGAAACTGGTGCCGAGTCACGTCCTCTTCAGAGGGAGTAACACCTAGATGAGTGACCCTCGAGAGGACGACTTCGGTAGCCGAAAGTCTTGAAAATTGCAATGGACGAAGCGTGGTAGGAATAGGGAGCAACGACGATTAAGGCCTCCAAGGACCAAAATCGTTGCGTTCACTTTCTCTCTCTCTCTCACACTCTGCTGCCGGACCTACGTCGAAGACGGAAAATCTCCGCTTAATTGATGCCCCGAGGAAAAAAATTGATTTTCGGAATTCCTGAGGGACCGCCGTTGAGAAAGGACTCGAAGTCGTGGTGGCCCTGAGGGCCATTACGGTGATTTGTAATGCGGCTTGAGAAAATCACTGGCCTCGTTTGCGCGCGACTATCTGCCAAACGGAAACAAATTGGAAGAAGATCTGAGGCTGCGGTAAAGAAGAATTAAATCGATACTTGTTAGAAAGATTGTTTAAAACAATTGATTTTGAGAAATTAAGTAAGCATTTTTCTTCAAATGAAATCAATCAAAGCTGGGTATGTTTTTCATCGATCATCATCTTCAACGATCAAGGAATCAAAGAAAACAAACCGGAAGGGGAGGATGAGGATCGATAGTGCAGTTGCAACGCGGAATTTTCCCAAGCACGGCTTCGTAAAATGAATACGAAGCGTTCTCAAAGCGCCGGTAGGCTAGTGATTAAGGCTGAGGAAGCGCCCTTTTTGAAACGAAGGGGTGGTACCAGTGATTGAATCAGAGTTTCCAGTTGTGGAGTACGAGACAGTTACGAATGCTTCCACTCGAGAAATTGACGAGTTTCACACGATACCGCGACACGCCTAGATTACATGATAAACGACGAATTTAATTTTTTGTTAAGATTGCTCATATATAAAACTTCTTCCACTTCTACCACATTATTTTTGACAATTCTCTGATGAATGTTACATTATTTTAATTTTACATTATTACTAAAATTTCTCAAGTTTTACGAATCTAGAATTCTTTTTTTTTACATTATATTGAATGCAGAAATTCATTAAAACTGATTTTGATTACTTGTTTCAGGTTTTATGAAAACGATACAAAATAGATCCTCGTGCAACAATATCGATTCCTTTAAACTAGTGTTGGGGATGCTTCGTAAAACGTCGTCGAGTCGGCGAATACCGACAAATTAGCCGGCGCCGGAAAGAATAGACTCAAAGAGAAGTGAAACAATCGAGCACCCTATTTCGAGATTCGTGCATTGAAATCGACGGTACAATGGACGTTTTTCAGCAGCCCGCGAAACAATAAAACCCGCGTGAACGAGGGAGGCAAGAAAGAGAGAGAGAGACGGAGGTGAAAATAAGGGCTATAATGTAACAATGCGGCACCCTCCTGTGTGACCGAGCGCCTCTTCGATGAGGAACAGAATTTTTCCTCAACATTGCGACGCTACACCACTCACCGATCAATTTTCCCCGCGATTGAAACAGATAAACGTGATACGTCGCGGTAAATTATCGCGATATTTCATAATGAATTGCATTCTCTCTCGAAGCAAGTTCCATTCTCTTCCGAAACGAGATATGGATATCGCGCATTATTTGTACTAATATATTTGCACTATAGCGATAATATATTTTTTTAATTTTAAACTTCTTAAATCAATTTATAATACACGTAATACAGGCGACAATGTTGATAATGTCTAGTTCGTAGACAAGAATGTCTAATCATAGACAACGATAGTGACTACTTGGTGAAATGAAGTGAAATTTGATGCAAAGATCGGACTAAACTTTTTGACCGATCCAATATATACAATATATATCTGTAAAAATAACATATAATTGCATACGATATTATATTTTGACGAAAAGTTTCTTAAGACAAATAATATACAATCAAGATATACAATACCAAAAAATATATTGCAAAAAAGAATATTTCAGCAGTAATCTCTTTTAATTAGTATCATCAATTCTTTTGATGAAATCCAATTCTTTTAAGGAATCGACACAGGACTAGGTATTAGGTGCAAAGCACGTCGAGGAAATTGATATCGACCTAGAATACAAGAAAAAAGGGGATCACCCGTTAAACTCGCCATTAGAGCAAACGGTGCGTGCATACGTACGTGCAACGTAAATTACACGATGCACCGCTCGATCTGCCGTCCCACATTCACTGATGCTCGCCCGGCGAATTTCGGCGCTCGGACCGGTCAGCCGGTTCCCAATGATTATCCACTTAAATCGTGAAGTCGCGAGCAATTATGTGGGGGTGCGAGGGTTAATTCGATAATTGCATTATATTCCGTTCCGCGAGTAATTGCCACCTTTCCGCGAATGCAAATCCCTCTCCGCGCGGTATCGCCGAAGCTTACCTCTCCGTTGCTCGTACCCCCATTTAACCGTTTTGCCGCACGTCATACGGTAATTAAGAAAAATCTAAGTTACTAATTTATGTTACGGTGAACAGTAATATTCTCATTTGCCGACTTATTCATCCAGCGTCCCGGCACACTGGATGAATACTTTCCATTCACAAGCTTTTGATCAAATTAAGATCAGTTATTGCAAATGAAGATAATTCTGTCAATTAATTTGACACGTTTCGATCAATCACTGAAATTTTTCATTAAAAGTTTATTAAAATAATTGATGATTTCAATCAGTGATTGAATAAAGAACAAGAAATTTTGTCACCTACATTGAATTCGTAAAGATATCTTAAAGTCTTAAATTCTTAAATCTTAAAGTTTTTTAATTAATCGTCCGATTGATTCGATTGACGCATTCTCTTAGTTTTTTATGTTAGAGTATCGTCTTTCTCACACATGGAACCGCAAGATAATATTACATTTGACTATTCTACGATTTTATACAGTCGATCGCACTTTCTCACGCGAATGTGCGAATTAATATCTGCAAGTACGAATCTCGCGCGCGCGTCGAATAGCTGTGAGAGCGTTGGGTATTCAGAGAGACAAGAGTGAGCACAAGAGAAGAGCGCAGGGTGTAAGACGCAAAAGAGGAGATGAAGAAGAAGAAGAAGAAGAAGAAGGAAGCGAGCCGAATCGAGCGCATTCGGCTGCAAGCGAAGGTTAAAGAGGGGAGAAGCACGCGTCCGCCACGCTCCCCGTGCACACACCTGGGGCCAGTTGGCTAGCGAGAGGAGGCCCTTTTACCATGGGCCCACAACCAATGTCCAATTATTAACAAATTATGATCGCGAAATTGGGGAGTCTTCCGGAAATACGGAAACGAGAGCTAGAACAGGCGAGCTAAAGCGCGATCTAAGATTCGGCTCCGTGTCGCTGTGATATCATCAACAACCCCGAATTGCTCATCTTCTGAAAGATTCGCCTTTGTGCGAGTTATTAGAACATATAATCCCATAAAAGTTTCAAGAAATATTTATTAAGTATCTATTGCTAATATAAACAGCTATTACTTTTAGCATCTAGAAAAATGTGACTATAATCTTATTGGTAAAAGATTTACGTGTGTGTATATGTATATGTATGTGTGTCTCTATATATATGTGAGTAAAGAAGTGTTGCTCTCCTAGGTGGATTCGATAAGGTTTGAAGGCACTCGTACGATATCACAACGGAAGGAGCGAAATTGGTGGAGCGAATTTCCTCGCCGGAGACCAGCCGTTCGTAGTTCCTCCCTCGCGATAGGGATTCGCCGTCTTTCCGAAAGCCCTTTCACGAAATTGTACAAGGCACCTGCCTCCGTTTTGTGCATTTCGTTATATAATATTATTGGAATATTGATACTTGATGTAAAATGTAATATAAGGTGAATGTATTGGATTTATCGCGTTATCTTCCCAGTTATAAATATAATTATTTATCAAGATATAACAATTATATCCGCTGTCATCTACGAGTTTAAAGAATACCGATTAGAAAGAATTTACACAAAAATTGCACTAATAAATCTTTCGCTGTTAATAAGAGATTTTCATTATTTTTTTTCTATCGTTATTAATATCTATAATTAATTAGTTATTAATTTGATTAGATTAATCATTTTCTTTTTAATTTCTCAAGTATATAGCTCCTTCCATACACGAATTACATCGCCAGATTATGATTCTGTAATGAAGCGTTATATCGTGTGTGCATGAATGATCAAGCATCTTATAGTGGTACTGATTACAGGACGGTCAATTACGGTACCGGTAACGTTAACAGTAGCATCTGGTTTTGCGCACGATGACCGCGTACAGTTAATTTATCTAACCGCCTGCTCGAAAATCCTTTACGGTGGATACGTCTTATGATTACATGCATTTCACTCGGACATAAAACAGGCCTGCAGACACGCTGCGTGTTGCGCCTAATCATTCCATAATCAAACCGCAGTATCGAACATGCGGTAGGTCACAAACACACGTGTCAATACATGAAATTATTGATTATCCGACATCATCGCCAACACAAATAGCTTCTTTCGATTTTTAATCAATTTTTCTCGTAATTTATAATATCAAAGACACAATATACTATCTTCTATAAGATATGGAAATATTCCTATTAAATTGTATGTATTCTATATTAAATGTATAATCTAAATCTAGTTTCTTAAATTATTTTAAACTTCAACTGAAAATTGATTTCAATTTCTCCTAACAAATAAAGTTTGTTACCTTATATGTGATCTTTCTCAACGACAAGTGAGTAGAACGTAACTGTAAAAAATTCAATATTTGAATTATTATCATTTTATTATTATTATTACCAGAATTATATTGCGCTTATATATTTCAGCTATCGATTACATTAGATTCTTTGTAATAAATTAAAACTGAAATTAACATTGAAAAATATTCTCGGAAGTCACACAAAGGCGGGCAGCGGCGCCAGGTTTAACCACAAGGAGGATAATTGGATCAACTTGGTCTAACTAGACGGAGACACCGACAGGAAACTGGAGTAAAGTGAAAAACTTCCAATGACATTAAAGTCGCATTAGCCAAGACCGAAAGGAAGCGGAACGGCTTTTCGGCCGATTTGTTTCCACGTATGGATTATATGCCAAAAGGACCGACAGTGAATTTTCACGCGATCTTCTAATCTCGCTTTGTGAGAAAATCCTGCCGATCTCGCATACTTGCATCATCAAAAATCACAGGTTCCAGCAGCTATAAGAGACAACGAAACGTACCGCTTCGTATTTCCGTAAGGAAACATATTTCAGAGACAAATGTCCTGTACTTAAAATTAATTTGTCTTCATCAGAATGTTTGAAAAATATCTCATTACAAAAATACATAAATATTTTATATTACACGTACAAAAATACGATAATAGAATTCTTTTCATTATAAATCAAATTTAGTGGTTTAATTGCACAACAGATTGTCCTAAAATTAATTTCCATCATAAACAACAATAGGATATACTAAAAAGAAACATTTCACACACATCGCGTTAATCGACGTTGAACGCAAGTAAAGATTCCGCTCCGCATAACTAATTTTCGATTAGATCAACGTTCTGCGCATTTGATTAATCGGTTGGATAGGTTTTCGCGCGTGAGGCTTTATAAAGATATTAACGAAGGCTCGTTTTCAGTGAGCAGCCATAAGCCATAAAGCGGGCGCGCGCAAAAAGGAGCAGCGGGTCGGTGCTGGTTTTGGCGCTGCCTAAGACGCCTGAGCCGACCGATCGTACGATCGATAACCCGGTTAACCCGACCAGTCTGTTATTACAATATTTGCCGAGCCGAAATATAGTAATTGCTTATTTGCTCGAGCCCAATTACGCCGAAGCGCGCGCCGATGAAAGGTCCAAAGAGTTCTACGTGACGATGCGACGTAGAAGACGTAGGTACGAGGAGGTGGTGCACTTAGCTCTGAACTCAGCCAACCACCAACTTCTCTGTATCCTATCTACCTGCCTCGTCTAATGTCGGCGACCCCATAACGATTAGGTTCGCGCGATCAGATACAGCCAAGCGTAATGTCTATTATTGTCCGTGAAGAGCGCGTTATGTCTAATGCTTCAGCGATATCGACGATTTTTCCATGAAAAATCATGCCTTTCCTTTGCTCGTTAACGCATCCGGTTGTAATAGGAAGCGGTACGAGGCGTGGAAAAGTAAAGGATGTAAAAAAACTATAATTTAGCGAGAATTGAAAGTAATATTCATGTAGCAATATTGTAACGTTACGAACACAAAATCACCGTTCAAGTCTGATTTTATAAGAAATATATTTAAGTAATATTTTTTATATATGTTCGTATATAGAGAATAAGTTTCAACGAAGCTTGGCGAGGATATGGATATGGTCTTGTAATGAAAACGTAAATGAATTAAATACAATGTGAAAATCTTACAATTACATTATAAATCTTAGTTTGTAATTATGATACAGTGTGTATTATGATACATGTGAGTAGCATGCGAGTAGCTTTTCCAACTCCGTTTTCAAGTAAAGAAGCGAAAGCCTCTCGATTCATTTACGGCTTCCACAGTTTTAAAAGACCATCCTCGCTGTAGGAGCACAACAAATTTTGATGGGGATGGTGCGCCAAGCCGATCACGTCTTTCTCGTGAATCTGGAAACAGCCGAACATTAATTGTTAATTACAATAAATAATTATGCGATAATAAAAACAGAAGATAGATACTCACGTTGAGAGTTCTTTCAAGTTTTCCGGAGGACGTGGAGAAGCAGTACAGTACGAGATCCTCACCGACGCAATAAATAAATTCGCCACGTGGGCTCACTACCGTGCACACGAAGTCACCCCCCTCTCGTTTACCGCTCGAGAACGACCTGACTATTTGGCCCTGCATATTCATAATTACTACCGTGTTGGAGCGATTGCACACGACGAAGTGCTCCGGGTTTCGAGGAAGGGAGTGTATGCTGTTCACCGTCAAGTCGGCCGCGCCCAGTGATTTATAAGTGCCTATGCACTCGGTAGTCTTCAAGCTCCAGATCTTTACCGTTCCGTCCGACGACGCGCTACGAAAATATCGAGGATCATACTCGCTGGTAACGAGAATTTCCCTTATTTAAGGTACCTGAATAATGATTAATATAAAGCATACCTGATTACATTATGACCGTCCGGCGAGAAAATGACTTCGTTCACGAACGAGCTGTGACCGCGAAACTCCTTGAGAGTCTTTCCGGATTTCAGGCCGTGTATTCTGTGGAACGAATGCACATGTTATTTATTTATCGTTAAAGATATGTATATTTGCTATATTTATCTCTTATGTTTTTCTCTCTCACCTTATGGTAGTGTCAAACGAAGTCGATAAAATTTGGCTGTTGTCCCTGCTGAACTGCAGACACGTCACGCCCTTCGAGTGTGCCTTCTCGAACCTCCTCAAACACTGGCCGTTCTGCACTCTCCAGACCTTGATCTTACCGTCCTGGCCACCGCCCGCCAACATCTCGCTGTCGCGACTGAACGACATCGACAGCACCGCCTGCTCCATCATCATAAAGTTGTCCTGCGCCTGATACTTCAAGTCCTTCCTGATCTTGCCGGTCGTGAAGT
Organism: Ooceraea biroi; assembly: GCF_003672135.1. Taxonomy (NCBI): domain Eukaryota; kingdom Metazoa; phylum Arthropoda; class Insecta; order Hymenoptera; family Formicidae; genus Ooceraea; species Ooceraea biroi. Next base: position 1,517,722 of record NC_039512.1, read on the forward strand.
TCCACACCTCGATGAAGCCGTCTACCGAGCCGGTCACCAGGTACTGCCCGTCCGGCGAGAAACGCGCGCACTCCACGTGCGACTTCTGGCCGAACTTGATCTGCTTCGACAGCTGCGTCGGATACTTCTCATCCTCCTGATCGCGCACCGCTGCTTTTCCCCTGAATAAATCTATCGTGGTGCCCGGCGGCAGCAAGCCCTGATGCTGCTGCCACTTCAACGCCTGTCCCAGTAGGGCGAGCAATCTGCTGGAAGGTACTACCGACACCTCACCAGCGAGAGCGGTGGCTATGTACGCTCTCCGCTTTTCCTTGGTGCTTCCATCGGGATACGCCTCGCGCGAGTCAAAATACGATCGTGCAAGCAGGTTCTCTGTTGATACGTTACATGTTATACATTATGTATTATACTTACACTATTACAAAATAAAAAAAGGAAGTTTTTTCTTTCGTAAATATGAATATGTTTGATGTTTTGGACCTACCTAGATGGATGTATCTCTCAGGCTCCTGTTGCTTCATCATAATCATGGGATCAGTCTGCCTTAACAAGGAACGCGCTGCACCCAGCTCACGCAGCTCAATTAATTCTAGAACAACCTGTAACAATATAATGCTATATAAATATTATTTATAAGACCATGTTTTTTATTAAAATATTTATTTACCTGTTCATACAAGTCGATAAGCTTCTTGTCAGGTAGCTTCAGTGACTGTACTGCTTTTAAGACTGTGTCCCAATGTCCATTGTTTATATCTGCGACAAATCCATCTACACTGTCGACAGTATTCAGCGACACCCCTGTCTCTTCCTGTTAAAATAAAATTCATTAATAAATTCGACGTCAAGCTATACAGATTAAATTATTAAAGGAAAAACGAAGAATAAGTACCTGTAGGGTTTGCAGGGTCTTCACAAGATTCGCTTCCTTGAGATACTGCTGTATCAGCCGGATCACGCTAAAATGCACAGGTTATTGTAAAGTACACAATTATCAGAAAAGCATCTATTAATTACAAGAAAGAAAGGCAAGATAATAACTCACTCGGCAGATTCAATTTCAATCGACATTGTTAGGTATCTTGCGGCTCACGTACGAAACGAACGCTGAAACGTAGAGGTTATGGTTTACACGTAGGTTATGTCCTAAACATTCTCATTAGCGAACTTTACGATCACGTCGCTAAAAGCAGTCGCGTGAAATATTATTTATACGGAGACGGAGCGTTTATAAAATATTTTCAAAAGCAACGCGACGCTTGCCGACCAAGCTCCGAGATCTTGACAATCCTGGCACAACAATTCCCTCAAGTTGTGGGTTTCTTTTACAGGTAGCGCTGCGATCGAAGTATGTTCCAGATTTCCTCCACCTAGTTTTCTTTGGTTAGCGCGGCGTCAATAATACACAAACTACACAAATAAAATGTGGCTATTTAAAATCTGCTCCTCGACAATGTGATAGCCGCGATCTTTAACCAGGCCGTGAGTACGGGGCCGCCTCTTTCCGCTCGCGCGTTTGCGCGTAATTTTGTGCGATTAATCAGAAAAATAGCTGTAACGATTAAACAATATTTCCATGTGTCAGATATGTGTCAAGAGGCTGATAATGTGTTTCGCGTGCAACACTTTACGTTTCTTTGAAAGAGCCTCGACGCTTTGATAGTGCCATTATTCGCTACGATAATACGGGTCGCGGATAAATATTGGAGTACTTTAAACTGCGACCGTCCATTCACGTTTCCAGGTTTACGACGTAAGCTTTTCTGTGTTCCAGCTCGCAGGCCACCTTATTCTAATCATGAGAACCATCCTTCTGTTTGCAATTTTATTTCAAACATGGACCTACACGGTTCAACTGTGTCCGCAACACTGTTCATGTAAATCAGTTGGTGCTCAAGCGGAATGGTTGCGTCTGAAATGCGGCGATCGTTTACAGGATATCAAGGATGTGGATATCAACGCAGTCAGCGTGGAAATTATACAATTGTAAGATATAATTCTGTGTGTGTCGTGTATTTTAATTTACAGTGATAATCACTTAATATATTGCAGGGATCTAAGCAAGAATATTATTCATACTATTCAAGCAAATGTGTTTATGAATCTGACAAACCTCAGGCGACTTGATTTATCAGAAAACAAGATCAGCTCTGTGGGCGAGAATTGCTTTAATGGACTTGAGAATTTGGAGAGATTGTAAGAAGTTGACCGCAAGTTACTCGTAAATAATTTGCTTGAACATTTGTTCTCACGGCATTTATAATTTCAGGGATTTGAGCCAGAATCAGATATCGACAATAGACAGTTATGCATTCAAAAAATTATCAAACCTCAAAAGGCTGTAAGTTTAAAGCTAAAAGAGATTATGCATACATGTGTTTTTCATAAAAATATTTCTTTTGATCTTATCTATTTTTTCTTTGCTTCATTGCTCTAGCGATTTATCTGGAAATAAGATAACCGCTCTGGTGCCATCCTTATTTCATGATTTGCTGGCCTTAGATCGTTTGTAAGTTGGACGACACAATTTATTTGCAATTTAACGCAGTTAGTTTTGTCAATAGTATTTTTTATCTGTATGTATTATTACGAAAGATCTAAAAATACTCTCTTTGCTGCGTCATACAAATCTGTATTCTTTACATTTTAGGAAGTTGAATGGGAACGGTCTAACTGCTCTGAAAGAAGGAACGTTTCATGGACTCAAGACGTTGAAACAATTGTAAGCGATTTAATTCCATACGTTTACTCGCATGCACATGCGTTCTAAAAAATAAAATTAATTTGTTTATATCTCAGGGATCTTTCTAATAATCCTTGGAACTGCAACTGCGACTTATATTGGTTCAGTAATTGGATCTACAATTCTTCAATCAAGTTAAAGTAACGTATATCTTATATTAACATTAATTATAATAATTATAACAATTTCGTTTTACATTTAACGCGATATTTCAGTCCACCGCCGAAATGCGCGTCGCCGGCGCTCGCCGAGGGGCAGCCGGTGAAGAAATTACGCTTTTCGGAGGAGCTTCAGTGCCAGTGGTTGTCACCGGCGATCGAGATCCGACCGGTTCAGAATCAGGTGGTCTTCGCCGGGGATTCGATCACGTTGAAGTGCAGAGCGCCCAGCATCACCACGGACAAGAGTGCCAGGCTGAATTGGCTGTGGTATCCGAACGCCTCCGCCGAGATCGTGGACTTGAGCGCTTACAAGGATCCGCGGAAGAGCTTGCCCAACATTAAAGTGGACAACAGGTATCTCTCGGACAGCGGTATCGTGGACAGGTAACGTGAATTAAATTCCTCAGGCTGCATCTTAAGATATCAAGCATTGTCTGTATATTTCTCTCGTGCGTTTCCTCAGTGCTCTCAGCATAGTTCCGGTTAAGGAGGAGCATAACGGACAATGGAACTGCCTGCTGGTTTCTATAAACGGTAACAAATCGAAGGCGGTCAGCGTCATCGTGATCTCTGAGCACACGCGTTATTGTCCCCTAGCAGGTAACTATCTATTGTCTATAGAGCCTATAGAGGGAAATGGTTGGTTTCATCGTGCGATCTCGTTCCAGTGACCAGAAACAACAAGGGTGTCTACACGTGGCCGAAAACGATAGTGGGCTGGAAGGCGGAGTTGCCGTGCGAAGGCAATCGCCTGTCGGGCTTGATGCAAGCGTCTCTGAAGGCCTCCTATCAGTGCAACATGAACGGTCAGTGGGAGCACCTGAACATGGAGTCGTGCCCGTACATATCCCACACGACGAAAATCCTGGAGCAATTCTCGAAGGTGAATCTGTCCCTGACGAAGAGCAGTCTACTGGAGACGGCAAAGAGGTTCAAGAATTACACGGGGAACGGTTCGGTGAAGTTGACCGACCCGGTCGAGATCCACTTCATAGTGCGAACGATAGAGAATTACCTGGGCTTCCTGCTGGACGAGAAGGAACTCGGGATCATGCTGGTCGATATCATCAGCTCGATGATGGGATTGCCGAAAGAGATGCTGAGGAGGGCGGAGATAGGTTTCAAGGCTTGCACGAGACTGATCAAGGCGATCGAACGGATAACGGAGTTCACGCCGTCGATACAGTCGCACAAGAGATTCATGGCGCTCGAGGAGTTCCGGGTGAAGCGCGACAGCTTCGCCGGCTTGACGTGCACGTGGTACACGAACGTCGGCGCGGATGCCGACTCGGACGCGAGGTTCCTGCACTGCACCACCATCAACAGAACGTCGCCGATCAGCACGAAGGATAAGACGATAGAAGCTTCCGTTCAGCTACCCGCCTCTCTCTTGCAGCACGTGCAAGACGGTGCGATACCTCAGCAACTGATGGTATCCATGTACAGCGACAGCAGATTCTTCCCTAAGACGATTACGAACGACAGCATGGACATATCGACGTGCATCATCGGCAGCAAATTGAGTAAGACGGAAGTTGCGAGAGTCCTCGCGAATTTTCCGAATTTTTTCTGCAAATCGTGTAATTCTCTTGCAGTTGGAGCATCGATACGGAATCTGTCGGAGCCAGTTTACATTATGCTGAAGGCACCGTTGTACCACTATAACGGGAAAAGACCAAGGCCGGTGGTGTGGGACGATACGTTGAACAGCGTGGGAGCGTGGACCAGCGACGGATGCCGCTTGACGAATCTCTTGAATAATTTGATAGTCTTCCATTGCGACAGACTGGGATACTACGGACTCCTGCAGGAAGTTTCGCACCTCGATACCAACGGAAACAAGTATACATAGAACTTTTCATAGAGCGCGCGTTTTCTTCTTCAGCCATTTAATTCTGATCGCGCGTTCGATTTTTGCAGTATGCGCGGCGCCAAATTCAGGTACTCTCATCCGGCGATATACATCGGGAGTTTCATGACGATAACTTGCCTGATGATCATGTTCGTCACGTACATCATCTCCTACACGTCTATCACGATGCCTAAGAAGGCGAAGCACTCCGTCATCAATACCTGGTTCGCCATGGCACTGCTGTCGTTCCTCTACAGCATCGGTATCCAGCAAACGGAGCAAATCGAGATCTGCCAGGGCGTAGGACTCGCTTTGCACTACCTGTCCCTCTGTTGTCTGCTGTGGATGGCGGTGTCCGCCAGGTAATTGAGGTCACGCACGATCAGCTTGGTAATGGACTTCTCGCGTTAATCGAGTCTTCCTGTTCCAGCAACATGCACAAAAAATTGACGAAACCGGGTCTCGACGTGATGCCGGACGACGAGCTTCCGGACCAACCCATACCGAAGCCGTTGCTAGGTCTTTACCTGGTCGGGTGGGGCGTGTCGCTGATAATCTGCGGAATATCCGGCGCGATCAACTTGCGCGAGTACGCCGGCTACTCTCATTGCTTCCTCACGTCCGGGCCGGCGCTCGCCGCGCTCTTCGTACCATCCGGAATTCTGATCGCGTATCTGCTCATCTTCCTTCTGCTCATCAGACGCGCGATTCAGAACGTCGACACGAACGCGCAGTTGTCCGAGGGCACCCAGGCGACGGAGAACATGGATCTGGAACTGTTGGAGCCGAACCCGAATCCTTCCGGGGACCGGAACAGCGTACACAGTACGCAGACCGTTTCGTCCGATATCGAGGATTCGGAGCACTCGCAGTTTACGCAGTGGAAGGGTCAGATTATAATGCTGGTGTTGTTCCTAATGTCCTGGGCGAGCGCGGCCGCGGTGACGATCAAGCCGTTGAACCTCGTGTCGTACGAGGAGACGGTGTTCGCCGTGATTTACGCCGTGACCTCGAGCACGCTGGGCGTGTTCGTGCTGTTCTTTTATGGGATCGCCCGTAACGACGTGCGCAGTCAGTGGTTGAAGATGCGCTGCTGGTTGGAGAAGCGGAAGAACCGCTGCTGCCGCACGCGAAGCGTGTGCGACGCGAACGCCGCAATTCCCACGCAGCCGCTCGTGCAAAATTTCGTGCCGCCGTTGTCGAACTCGCAGGCCACTCAAGCGATATCCGACACGAACTCCATCACTTCGTCGAGGAATACGAACCAGCAGATCTACAACGGGTCGAAGGTGGCGGACTTCACGGGCAATCGGGACAGCGTGTCTACCGTCCCTATGAGCGCGAAAGCGGCAAATCTGATAGTGCTGCATCGGCAACAGTATCGCTCCAACAATTCCGTCACCACGTACACCGAACCGTCGTCGGCGTGCGTAGAGATGTTCTACAACCCGCATCAGAGCGGCGTTGCCAGGAAGTTCTTCAAGAAACAGCGCAGACACACCGCGAAGAAGAATAATCTCGGTCCGAGGAAGCAGGGCGACGGCGGGGTCACGAGCGACGGCGGCAGCTGCGTCTCCATACCGCGGCCCACCGCCAAGATCAACAACAGCCTTGAACGCAGCATCCTGAGCAGCAGTGCGAAAGTTAACAACACCAACATACACGTCGAGCTGAATCCCATAAACGACATAAAGAACGTGAATATACTGTCGGACAGCGGCGGCAGCATCTCCGAGGAGCGCAATATCCCGATGCGCTTCGTAATCGGTCAGGAGAACCTCGTGCGCAGCATCAAGAAGATCAACAACGACAGCGCGCAGCAAGATAATTCACTCGGCAACGCCGCGATATCCGATGCGGCGAGAGGCACGTCGAAGGACAAGAGGACTACGCAGGACTCGGATGCGGACGTGTCGAAGACGGACGAGGAGCACTGGCACTTGCGGAACGTCTCGCAACAGTGCAGCCTCGAGTACAGCTCCGAGATGGACACCGTCACGCAGATGACCAGCGAACGGAGCGATCACAATCTGCCGGAGATCTGCGAGAGCACGGAGATCGCGCAGGAGGATTATTTCTCGAGGAAACGATGCCCGAGCGTGAACGAGATCGAGGTCGTCGCGGAGGAACGCCTGTCGAGGGACACCGCCGGACGCTTGTACCTGTCCAACAGCATGTACTGCCTGCCGTTGGAGCACGAGAAACCGCTGATGAACAGTTACTGCAACTCGCTGAACGACATCGCGTCGCTGACGAGTGCGAGGCACTGCAAGTACGCGAAACCGTCGCTCACGGACGTGCAAAGTACAACCAGCTCGAACCTGTGCGAGCAAGAAGTTCCTGTATCTCGAGGATCGTTCGATCGCTCGGAACGCTCGCTCTTTGAGATAAACAGCCTGACCAGTGATAATCCGTGCACGTTGACGCCGCGCACGGGAACCCCGTACGCCTGTTCCTTGGCGAACATTCACTGTATCTCCGACAGAAGCTTGGAGGAAAATAATTTCTGCCAGGAGCTGCAGCCGCCGGACCACCACGTGGATCACAACGTGTTCATCGCACCCGAACCGAAGGATCATCTCCTGGAGAAGAACTTTAGTTCTCTCGCTGACGTCACGTCAATCAGTAAGTCCGGTTCGCGCGATATCAATAATCTGACTTTAATCGGGGAGATGGGTGCGGGTTCGGAACCCACGACGTCGAGTGATGCGCAGCAATTCGAGGCTAATGAAATGTATTTGGGCGAGCCGATGATCCATTTGCCAGTTATTAAGAAAGAAACGAGTGTTTAATATACGTGATAGATCAGATCGTTTATATACCGAAATTATTTATTTCGTAATTATTTGAAACTACATATCATTTTAATGTTAAGATGGAAATTAATGTTCCGTAATCTGTAACCCTGTGAAAATAATTTCTATTACAATTGTATTTAACACGCTTCGTGTATTAAACACTTTCTCAATCGAGGATGAAAGAAATGTACGCGATACAATTAATGCTATTTATATCACGTTTGAAAATGCCATTATTTAAAGAATTTGTACATAATGAAAACTAGGTATAATCGTACGTGGAATATTCTTAACCTTTTGATGGTTCATTTTAACTAATGTCGATATTATCGGAATAATTAACAACTACGAAGCCGTCTTTAGCCAGTCGAAGAAATGTGCTCAACAATGTTCAAATAGAAGACAAAGCCAAACGATAATTTTTATTCGTGATCATATTTTCAACGAATACTCTTTACTCTGTCACGATAAAAACGTGAAGTCGACTGTAAAATCATTTTGGCTGTGAAACACACACGTTTACAGTTGTTTTCATCTATCTGGTAATTATCGTATTGCAACATTTTATAACATTGCTATTATCTTTACATATAATTTTATATACAATGTACTTTTATAGTATCTTTAGATACTTTAGAACTTTATATTGTATTTTACCTCGAGGAGATAATTCTTGGTTTATACAGTCGCCTAATATAAACTGAGACATATATAAAAGCCGGAATTTCTATATAGATCGAAGACTGAATATTAAAAAACCTAAATTCAATTTATTAATTGGATACGATTACTACCAACTTCCATATAAATATATATATATATATATATATATATATATATATATATATATACGTGTAATCTTAATTATATGAAAAATTATTCTTGACTATAATATCTATAGTGCTATATATTGTAAATAACGACCAATTATGTTTTTTTTTATTGTAGACTAAATATTGCAGTTTGTGTAGAGTTTAGAATAGCTTCGGAAATTTTATACATTTCTTTGTCTCATTACTGTTTTTACTTTTATATATATATTGATTCCTTCAAAAATTATAAATTTAAATATATGTATAACTGTACAAGACCAGTTACTTATACAATACATGTACATTGTACTAAATCCGTATGTTTATGCTGTACAATTATTTACGTGCTGCCTATATTTCTACTTGACAGCAGTAGAACGTCAATTAACGTATTCTTAATCGAGATACTCAGCCGCGAGTAAAAACCGGAAACTATCCAAAGTGTACACATACGGACACGATGTGTAGCTTGTGTGCGTGCACGAGATCATTCTCATTCCCACTACGTGTTGTCGCACGCTACCGAGGCTCAATTCTGGTATCACTGCCTAGAACCTGCAGGTAACACTTTAGTATAAATATAACTGTACTAACCGTCATTATATCAGTTTAAGTAAGCAGTTCAACAGTGAAACATTCGCGATAAAATGGAGAGAAAACGGAAAACTCAACGAATCATGAACATAAAGTTTTGTTAGACTTGGTGAATCTCAAACAGATATAAAAATGATAATAGACAAAGTTTACCCAGAGTTATTTAGAGAACCTTTTCGTTACTGGTGGGATCTTTATAAAAGTGGAAGGGAAAATCCTACCATCGATTATGATGCTATTATTACATCGAATATTAACATCGACATGTTCATTGAACAAATTCGTGCATTCATTACTGCTAATTCGGAGAATGCTTTGACGGTTACAATGCTTGCTGCTCAATTTGAAGAATCACCCGCAATAATTGATTACCTTCTCCCCGAATTGCGAAAGAATAATATCTATAACCGACTTATGCCGCACAATCTAAACATAGAAGAGCAACCACGCTATGATCATTGTAACGACATCATTGAAATAAGTAAAGAAAACCCCGAATTCCTAAACTTAATTGTCTGCGGAGGCACGGATTGGTTTTTCAAACAGAACTATAAATTACTCCATGATCCGGGGGAAAACCGTCGGTGAGGAACTTTGCGGTTTTCCCATCGCTGGAAGAGAAGGAAATGTTAATTTGTTTCTTCGATTGCTACGGGCTCATTCATTACGAATTCCTTCCGAATTCATTGCAGGAAGATTCCACTGCCATTAGCCAGTATTATCTGGATGTTATGAACCGTTTATGGGACTCAATCGTTAGCGCGAAGCCAAGCTATAAAGAGCCAGGAAGCTGGTGTTTCTTGCTTGATAAATTAGCAGCTTACAATACCATCGCTGTACGCAAATTTGGGGCTGAAAAAGGAGTGTGTGTGCTAGACAATCCACGGTACTCGCCAGACTTGTCACCCTGCCATTATTTCCTATTCGAAACAATTAGACAGAAGTTGCAAGCAGTGCCCAACGAAACTACGAAAACAAATAGAAGACATCCTAGTGAACATCTCAAAAGACAAGATATGTATCATTGACTCTATGGTTGAGCGTGCCACAATTGCTTGGAGCACAGTTTCTTTTATAACGAAAGTTGATATAGTAAGTTATTTCTTACCTAATTTTTATTAAATAAACAATATATGTTGTATTTTTATTTAAAAAAATGTTTCTTTTTCCGATTATATATAATCAAGGATTGACTATATCGATGAATTTAGCAAATTTTCGCGCTTGTGGAATTAAATAATTGTATCATTCTTTTTGTATTACTTTTATCAATCATATAAATCCATCGGTTATAAAGCTGTATTTATTACTGAAGCACATTTTTCCTTGACTTGTTTGTAATGTTGACTTGTAATTTTTGCGCATATTAAGAAATACTATGTTTTATTCTAGAAAATCGTTGTATGTTTATAATTTAGAACATTTTAATATTATATTATTTATGTGTTTTACAATCTAAAACTAATTTGATTTTTGACAAAAATGCATGTGTTATATAAATAATAATTGAGATCGAAATTAAATTTTGATTATGAAATACACACTTATCTTAAGAATACTAATTGACAAAGACCTCTCTCTATAACTAGAGCTACATGGCTATATATCGTACACTATTTAGGAAAATTAAAATATAAAATATATTTAACGTTAAGATTAAGGGCGGCCTCACCGATTTCCGAATTTGACTTTGACATAATATTGTCAATGACTTTGATTAACTCACAAAAGTTTTAATCGTTCGTTTTAATCATTCGTTGTTTATTACAAAATTATGAACAATTAAAATCGCTGATGTCCCTGATTTTAACATTTTATGACATATTAATATATTTTGTAGTAATAATGTATATATATTACATTTTGTAGCTGCGAAAGAAAGGAAGTAAGAAGGGAGGGAGCACCTCGAAGGAAGCGAGCACCTCGACTGGATAAGTTGCACACGATCAGATATAATTTCATTTTCAATAGGTGTGTGTGTACTTTCACGTAAAAACAAGATGCATCTCACATCGATATATGTTTGAAAACAGAGGAAAATTGATTATTTAGCTTATTTCTATGTTAAATTCAATTTTTATAATTTATTTATTATATTTTAATTTGCAGACAACCGACAAAATGTCTCCAATTTTAACGATATCTAAATGCTGTCAGAATGTAATGGTTTATGGCAACGATTACTCACTGAAACATGAAATTATTATATATAACATAAAATAATGTGAAAAAGTGAAAGTAGGCAGATAAAAATAGGAGACAACTTTTCTGAAATTTCTATTATTTCCATAAATACATATATATATATATATATATATATATATATATATTATGCGATAAATATATATATATAAATATATATATATATATATATTTATCGCATTTCATTAATAAATATTGCAATTTTTGATATAACTTTGAATAACCGTAAATCACAAACCCACAATTTCCTTCCATTAAATTTTACTGATCCATACACTCGTTATTCTAAGAGAAGATTATATATAAAACATTATATATATTTATAACATTATTTTACATCTTTCCACAATTTCTGTTAAGAAAAAAAAATTCGGAATTATTACAGTTTACATTTACGTGCCGTCCGACTTTGCTTCGAGTAACCAGTCTTTCGGATTTCTTAGCACCTCCAGCAGTTGTGACTCCTTCGAACCAACCTTGGGTTCATGCATGTACTCCCACTTCGCGTTCAACGGTAGCGACATGAGTATACTCTCGTATCGTGCACCGGGCGTATACAGGCCGAACTTGGTGCCACGATCGTAGATCAAATTAAACTCGACGTATCTGCCTCGCCGTAACAGTTGCCACCGTCTTTCGCCGTATCCGTAGCCGTCGTTTTTGTGTTTCTCTACCAGAGGTATGTACGACGGAATGACCGACTCGGCGCAGGAAGTCACGAATTGAAACGCCTCGCTTTGACTCGGCGTGTCCAGGTCATCAAAGAATATTCCGCCCACGCCGCGCCGTTCGCCTCGGTGCGCGATAAAGAAGTAATTATCGCACCACTGCTTGAACTTGGCATAGTAGGACGGGTCGTGCTTGTCGCACGCGGCCTTCAACGTCCTGTGGAAGTGCCTGACGTCCGCCTCGTTCAGGTAGTACGGAGTGAGATCCGTACCACCGCCGAACCACCACTGAGTAGTCCCGTCCGGATTTTCTACCTCGAAGTAACGGTAGTTGAAGTGAATCGTAGGGATCATCGGATTGCGGGGATGAATCACCGCGCTCACGCCGGCCGCGAAGAACTGCACCGAATCCTCCATCCTCTTGCCGCGTGCTCTCATCTGCTGAACGGCACTCGGCGGCAGCACGCCGGTCACCACGGAGACATTGACGCCAGCCTTCTCGAACACCTGGCTATCCTGCAGCACGCAGGTGACACCGCCGCCGCCTTCCTTCCTGGCCCAGCGGTCCACCTTGAACACGGACCCGTTGCTCTCAAGCGACTCCAGTGCCCTGCAGAAATCCGCCTGCGTTTTCATCACCATCAGTTCCATTTTTGTTCTCATACTGTTTCGGCTCTTCTGCAACTTCTCGACGGTCGTGATAGGCTGTGCCATGAAGGTTTCAACGTAATTAGGCAGGTCATTCCGCGCTGCCAGAACCGAGATGCCAGATATACCGTACACTGCGAATCCCGTTAATAAACCGGCTCCAACGTGCCTTAAATGCTTTGACTTACTCCATGTGGTGTAACAGCTGACGTTCATGGAGCGCAGGCTCCGCAAGCTCCTTAAAAACAACTTTGCTGCCATGACTCTTTCCAGTTACTGTCGGTCTGGAAAAATATGACATTTTATCTTTTTATGTACTATTATGTAAGATATTTTTGTCACTTTAAAATTGGTAGTTTTCTTATCAGATGTCAGATTAGATTAAACACATTTCTGATATTTCTAAAACTTGCAAATATCTCATACCTCGTTTTCCCGCACGTGTAATTCCAATTGCACCGTGTTATTTAACACTTATTTAACATTGTTAAAGGTTATTAAATTGTTGTTGTTAGTTCGAAGTGTATCAATTTAAGAAGCAGCTGATGAAGTTTTAAACTGCTCAGTCAGACTTCGACGAGGTTAACAGATCTATCGGTAAAACAGCGCACGCACCTGACAAACTTATCACTTGCACGATCATTCAGAGAATGCATACTTTGGACGAAATTTTATCAAATAAAACAGTTTGCTATTCTATCGAGATATTGAGAAATTAGATTATGTTAAATCCACAATTAATTATTGTAAAAGGAATAAAAAGAGAAATAAATTTAATAAAATCAGTAAAAAATAAATATGTGATATAACATGTGCCATTTAATACTACGCTATGTGTACATTTAACGTTTGTTATAATAAAATTTAATAGTTTTTTCATCGTAGTACGTGTTAAACTTTTTCCAGTCTCTCCTCCTTTTGGGGTCTTTTTTACTTTTTTCCGGAGCCAGGTTTGGCATCAAGCCTAAAATAAGGAAAAAAAAGAGAGATAAATCTCACTTCTTACACGCACGCATAAGACAAATTTAAATATGCACTCGCGAACCTGCTTTCTGAGCCATGGTCACCATAATGTTCATCTTTTTTTGCTGTATTTGACACAGACCAGTCAGCCTACGCGGCAACATAGTACCATTTGATCGCACAAACTGATTTAAAATAAGAACATCCTGCGGAATAGAGAAATTAGCACTCGAATGCGAAAATTTGAGGCGCATTGAAAGAAGTTCTGCTTTTACTGACAGCAGCAAGCATAAGTTATTTTATTCAGGCTTACAGTGTGTTTAATGTGGAGGCCCGCCGCGCACACGGGACACGCCTTCGATTCGTTCTTCAACAGTAAATGTTCCTTTTTGTGGGGCACAAACGTGCCTTCGATGGTTAAAGTATTACCTTCCTTCTTCTCGATTACTGCAACAAAGCATTGGACACGAATAAATTTAGCGTCACGGTGGCAACAGCGAGGTGGGTATAGGTTAGAATCGTCTTGGCTCGCACATCGCGCCTGACAACGGTGTTCGATGATAAAACTTACTTTCTTTTATACGCGTGGTCGCAGATAACGATATACTCCTATTGGATTGTAGCGAAGATATATTTTTCCCGAATTGTTTTACAAACTGATACACAGCCGCCATTCTTAACAGGGTCTCATTAATGCCCACAGTGACTCTCTACCTCGTACTTGCAAATCATAGGACATTGAAATTACCACAGAAGGTGCACGATCAATAATAATAAAAGATATAAATAAATGGGCTCATTTTACATTTATTTTGCATTTTAAAGTATTTTCGGAAAATGATCTGCAATATCTTGCGTGGGACGAATCTGGAGTGTGTTCGTAAATGCGTGCTGTGAAATATATATATGTATACCAGCAAACGATTTTTTAGCCACGGGCCAACGCTTTTGATTGGTCAATTTTCAAAACATCTCGCATTTAAAGGAAGAAAAACTATGCTTCTCGGAGCAAGAATGGCACTCGCATTCTCGCTTGAGTTTTCGCGCACTTTTATCCCGAATCCGGTGGCACGATACGTGTAATAAAAATTCTACAACAAATTGAGGACAACATATATTATATATTATATATGAGGAGAAAGAGATTTTTTATCGCAGGGCTTTTAATTTTAATTCCGTTAACGGAGCCTCCCCACTCGCAGGCACCTTCTTCCAATGAATATCCGTCATTTCCAGTGTTCCGAAAACTAGTTCAGTTATATGCTTGCCAATGGCGTTTGCTGCGGTGTGGTGTGATGTGACAAGAACCTGTATTTTGCTAAACACTGCTGAATCGATGTAACAGTGTTGGTCTCGCCTTTTACTAAAGATTTCCGTAACGGCGTTGGTCTAAACTCAAATCGTTCAATCACAGTCAAGTTTATCAGGCAAACAGAGAAGTTTCGTCTGTGATAAACGAGAGAACACGATCTTTCACGGGAAGAAGATTTTCGCATGCGGTCGAACGAGTTCAATGAGAAGCGCGTATGTCGAGAATGTACTTGGACGTGTCGTTAAATAATTAGTACACAGTGCTACAATGAGTATTAATTTTTTTATCAGATGATGATTCTGGCAGGACGTGAAATGTTAAAACTAGTAAACAAGCGGTTCTCCATATAAATCTGTAAATTTCTCTATAGTTCCTGCAAACCGTGTTGTTGTCCTGTATCATCATTACCTTTATTGCACCGAGGATTAAACAATAATCGCAACAATGCCGCAAATAATTCGGAAAGTTAAGAGGGCCGCTGTCCTGACCAAAAGAACGCAATGCTTGAAAAAATATTACAGGGAACGATCATACAGACCATGTAAGGGTTCAACTTTTCTATCAATTTATCAATTTATAATATCAATTTTCACTGCTTCAAACGTTCTTTCTCATATTTCAATATTTTTTCTCGTCATTATTTTACTAATAAAATAAAATAATTTCTTTTTAGTATACGAGAAACTGAAAAGCAACAACAACTACCTAGCCAAAGCGCTCTCGCAGGAGAAGCAAAACAATCAATCGTTGTTCACACAAAATCTTGACTTGCTTTCAGAAATACAAGAGCTACGTCTGGGATATAACGCACAAGACGTAAGCATTATATTTACATTGATAGATTGAAAATTGGAATTGCAGGAATACACGGCAGCTCGCTCTGCACTCTCCTATTTTTATTTGCTTACTGTTCTAGAATGTGATCACCAATGTCCTGAATAACACGAGGGAAATGTTTAAAATGTTGGTTACCATGTCTAATTACATGACAAACACCATTTCTATATGCCAAGAATACGTTACTTCCAACACTACAGTGAAACTCTCGACTGCTTCGACTGGAAGTGAGGAACATATCAATATATTATTGTTTGATTGATATAATGTAAGATTGATGAAGTCGATTTTCCATTCTAAATAATTTGCAAAATTCATTATGGCTAGGAATGTCTCGTCCATGTTATAAACTAGCTTATTAAATTATTAAGTGTTGCAACCTTGTGCTGGATCATTTCAGGAAAGGACTCATCCAAAAGATTGTCAACGAAATCGCCAGCCAAGGGCGTAGTGAAGCCCATGGTGAGCGGGCATACCATCACGAAACCCACAATCAACCTGAGCCGAGTGAATATGGAGAATATTAATAATCCGTCGAGGTTGAGCGATATACCAGAGGTACCTGCATCCAACAGAAGTTCAATAAATGAGGACAGATCGCCGATCGCCGTCCCCATGGCCATTACATCGCTCAGATACGTAAGCGGATATTTTTATTTTATATATATTTGTACGCCGGTAAATACTTTGTGTGCCACATCCGGTCTCTCGGACGTTGGCGACTCTCACGCATACTCTCGCTGCCTTCCGAGAGGAGAACGAGCGTTTGTATACAATTTTTTCGGATCCGAGAATCGAACCCGGGACCTGGCTTTGTAGACTATGCCACGCTTCGGCTCATTTACTTTATATATATATATATAATGGGATGTATTAAGTCAACAATATTGTATAAAGTCACATATATTGAAAGGCAAAAAGCGATTTTTTATAAAGACATGATTATTTCAGGAAAGTGGTTCTGCGCACAGGATGCCAGAGAGGCTAGCAGTAGCTCCGCCCAGGCTTAACGGTATTACAAATTTCAATTACATTGTATTATTTATATATTATATATATATTTATATATTATATATCATATATTCATATATCAGAAATCAGATATTAATTATAATTACTCTATGAGTCCATAGTTGTAAGAAATTATTTACACTCCTACACACACAAATAACATAATTATTAATTAACACTTAGATACCCACGTGACAAACGACGAGCGAAGATTAAAACGGAAGAGTCGCCATTCGAAAAAATTGTCAGGGTCGTTTTCACGATCGCGATCGAACAGATGGTCCGACGAGACTCCAAGGAGCAGTATGGGGCATATCAATCAATTAGGTGTGCCCACGGTCAAGCTCAATGACGTGTCCAAATTGATGCAAAATTCTCACAGTATTAACATCAGGAGAGTAAGTGTTTTATTCATACAGAAAAAATATTTCATTTATTTATTTCCTGTCTGGAAACACGTAAGTTATTAAAATTGTTACTCTCACAGCTAATCCATAAGGTCGGGGTGCAAGAAAATAACGATGCGCATCACGACACGTCAGAAAAAAGCGTCGTAACACCGAACACGCAGGTCTCCATTAATCTAGACGAGGAGGATGAAACGTGCACGTCCGCATCGCACGAAAGGGATTCCGGCGTACAAACGGTCAACAAGGTCTCCGACAAAGGAGACCTTACCAGGCACTCGAGTCTGACGGAGAACGCGAGACCGTCGCAGAATAACGTTTGGGAGGAGGATCCGCTGGAAGGTCCGAGTTGGTTGTTCAACAACACTCTGGCCGTGCCGTCGCGCGACAACGAGCCAGAGGAGTCATCGAATCATCTGCGTGTCGACTCCGACTTCAATAACAATACGAGCGTGGACATCGTAGAGTACGACGACGACGACGACGATTCCAGCGCCACGGACAACAATCGCGAGGAGTTGCCGCTCAATCTGGGAAACTTCATGGAACCTAGTGTGTCGACCAATAACGCGTCGACTTTGGAGAAAGACGCGGTACCCACCTCCGACTGCGAATCCAGCTCGAATCATGATGCAGGTAATAGTCCTTGCGCGGTAACTCCGACGGCAAGTCTGTCCGCTTGTGAAAGGAACTTGGACAATAATGTGGAAGATAACACAAATTTCTCAAATTTCGTGACGCTGAGGCGAGGACAGTCCGAGGTCGTAGAGGAGGAGACGGAAGATTTCACGCTGATGCTGGCACCCAATTGCCACCCGATTCGAAATATGAATTTTGACATCAACGAGCTACGGTTGCCAACTCTAGACGAGCCCGCGATAAATTCTAACGTCGGCGAGTCCGATGCTGAAGACATCGCGATATCGAACATAACGAGTGTCCCAGCGTCGAATCTCGCATTAAATCAGGATCAGGATGTTATGTCGGTGCACGACCGTGTCACGATAAAAATATCGTTGCCTCCAGCTAACGATCACGAGAGAGTGTCAACGTCAACGGAAAGGAATAAATACGCAAGTAAAAAGAATAAAAGAGCAGGGGTGGCGAGCTTGAAGGATAGAGCGGAACACGTCGACAGTGACTCGATGACGAACAGCAGAGCGAGGAAAAGAAGCAGACCGGAGAGGAATCGAGATCCGAGCTCGGCGAAGGTCGTCTTGGAGAAGCTAAACGAGTCTCGTGTCAGGCAGAGAACGTCGTCGGATGAGACGGACTCGCAAAGCACTAATAGTTGCATGTACGTATGGTCGTATAAATTGTTACGTTTTTTTTTCAGATCTTTTTGCAAGTCGCGCTTCATTTTCTTGAATATTCCAATTTTGCAGGAGGAGTACATCTAATCAGGCGGAGAGCTTCGAAGACACGGAGGATAGCACGAACAGTAATTATGCCTCGAATCGTCCCAGACGAAGAAAAGCCCCGATGAATTTGAAGGAACCTAATATGAAGAAGTAAGTGCTTAAAATTCTTTTCCAATCAGAATGAAACATGTTTCTACGGGATTTGTTGCGATTAATCATCCGGTTGTTGAATACACCGTAAGATCATGCGTCTTTTTACTTTTTAGGAAACTGAGACGAAGTAAATAAACTGGAATAAAAAGTCTAGATAATCGGTAATCGGAAATAACGGAAAATTATATTATTCACTCGATGTATACAATTTTTTGATGTAAAAATATTTATGATTATATCTGTACACATAACTATCAGATTTAATTACTAAATTTGCTAATCCATCAGATTCTCTTGATAAGCTTCCTCTGCTGACACGTCGCACATAATCTTTGTATCAGACTCTGATGCATATGCCCGAATAATATCTCCCTGCTACAATCTTGCTTATACACTACATTCTTTTACATTCTGCTATAACAATATTTTAATAAATATCATAATGCAATTAAAAAGTGTCTATATCTATCCTCTACTAATAGTACTAATACTTTAGTACTAAATTAGTACAGGATGGATATAGACATTTTTTTATTATGATATTAAAATTGTTGTAGCAGAATGTAAAAGAATGTAGTGCATATAAGCAAGATTGTAGCTAGAAGATACTTGGGCATATGTATCAAAGTCTGATACAAAGATTGTGTGCGACGTGTCAGCGAAAGTAGCTTATCAAGAGAATTTGATGGATTATTAGTAAATTTAGCAATTAAATCCGATAATTATGTGTACAGATATAATCATGGATATTTTTACATCAAATTGTATCCAGAAATATTATTCGTTTTTAATTTGCACGATTTTGATTATTTAATTAATTTTTCTGGTCCTGCAACGCACATGTATTAGAAATGAATCTGTATTTTTTACGATCCTGTTACCATCTCTAAGCTGGCAAACGCTAATTAAAATCTTACCAACAATCGATTGTACTCTCTGATTGTCTAATCTCCCCAGTCGCAATCTTTATCCAGATTTGTAGATTTTGTAGCGTCTTGTTGTGTGACTGAAAATATCGCTTTCCGTTTTGTATGAATGTTTACATACGTGAAATAATTGCGATACATGCGAGATAAATATTTTATCATTATATGATAAAATCAACATTATTGCCTATACTCCAGATTATTATGAGAGTCTCTAATAGATGGTCCTAGAAATACTTCGCGAACTTCAGTGAAGTTGTAATTATGTATAATGCACGTTGGACTATATTCAATCTAATATAGTACAACCTAGCATGTATATTAAGTTTTTAATCCAAATTTACAATTATTTTTTATTTAAATTTTAATTAATATTTAGATAATAATATACTTGGAATTGTACATGTTAGATTTTGTGTGTGTGTGTGTGTGTGTGTGTGTGTGTGTGTGTGTGTGTGTGTGTGTGTGTGTGTGTGTGTGTGTGTGTGTGTGTGTGTGTGTGTGTGTGTGTGTGTGATGTTTAGATAAGTGAGAGTCAAATTTCATATTTTGCGTCAAACAACCGCAACTTTTCTTATATTTTTTTTGATATTTTATAATGATATATTTTACAAAAAAACTCTTAATTAATATTATCATTATATGTGTATATATATGTATAATTTAACGATTATATATAGTGCCAAATATTTCAATAATGATTACGATACGCAGAGAGACGTTTATCCTTTTTTAATTTGAACAAGTTTTTAAATTACTCGCTTCCCTTTTTTTCCACATTCTCCTTTTTTCCTCTCGATAAACGCTGATGTTTAGCCCCGAGAGTTGAAAAAGCAGCGACAGCGATGCGGAATTAAGTGTGAGGTGAAACTGTTCCACTCGGCGAAATGATTGATCGCCGTCGGAAACAGCCGGCAGCTTTCGTGCACAAATAAAAAGGCTTGGCCTCTGTACTCGAGTAGCATTATGTATGTAATGGATTTAACCTTCTGCGCGCAACAGAGAGAGAGAGAGAGAGAAATTGCGCGCGAGGGCGGAAATTAATTATGTTTGTTTAATTTCGAGATGAAAAACTCTACTGCTTCTTACCTAAGCGGTGTTTACGCAATTTTGACTTGAGACGAAGAAAAAGGAGGGAGAAATAAAGATGTAGAGGAGAAGAAGAAGAACAGAATAAGATATGAAGTTTATTTTTGACTGTGCTACTTTACATTTAACATAATTAACTTTTAAACTTTCTCCTGCAAAAAGCGCTTAATTATAAAAATTCACTCTCTTTCTAATTTATTAATACATAATTTATTCTTTGAGTATATTACGAATTAATAATTAAATAATTGCTATGCAATTTAATGTGTAGGCTTAAAAAGATAAAATACAATGCTCATTGATTATAACAATCAAGCTATTTAATTTTAAAAAAATATAAGCGCACTGCGGATTAATGTGCTGCTGTTTCCGCAGAAAAGACTTTCTATTTTGAATATAATGAATCCTGTTTCAGTTCTCAATAATTGTTTTTTGTTTTATGAAACTGATGTTCATATACTTGAGCCATTCAGGCCTTTCGAATCACGAATCGATGATCAATCAGCTATTGATTCTCCAGGACCTGAAGTCGCGCTTTCAGGATGAAAATAACGCGACTTCGTCGCGACTGTGTATGCATCGGCATGACTCCGAAGCTACTCGTTAAAAACGTAACGCGATACATCGCGGAAGGATGTTCGCGACATGATCAATTGTTACATCATGCCGATGCAACATGAACCGTAGATCGTTACGATGGCGCCCGCATGCGCCGTCGGATATCGACGTGCCGTCAGTCACGTTGCAACATAGTGCGATTGTCGCTCATGCCGATTGCCGGATATCAACACTTGGCGCTCGCATTTCCCTGCGCGTGCCGGGAAATGCGGCGAAACCGGAGCTGGGCATCTTGTTAACTACGCATTATATATATCAACGTAGCGAGTTATGCGAGTTACCCGCTTTGAGACGCGCAATTATTTTCGTGCGCCTAGCTCCTTCAAAAGACGCACGCATCCTTTTTCCAGATACAACAATAATACACGCACATATATATATATATATGTATACATGTACATTACATAATTAAAATGATCCAAAAGTTTTATTAAAATCGCCTAAAAACTTTCGTTAATGCTCAAAATTAACGGGCGGTGTCCTGCACGCGCGTAACATAAGAAAAGTTGAAAGTAAATATAATTTATTCAATGTTAAGTATGGATATTTTATAGACACTCAATACGAAAGCAGAACTTTTCTTTTTGAAGATAATTCTATGTCAAAGAAAATAACTTTCTCTATTGAGTTAATGGCATGCAATAAATAATTTGGGACATGCACTGTGTAAACGAAAATGTCAGATATTCGAATTATTTTGAGCTATCGGCATTGAGAATATCTAAACTAAAAGTTTAATCCTAGATTAATTCTAAACCCAACATATATATATTTCCCATTTTTCAGTAAACAAGCGACTTGGATAGAATAGTTTGTTCAGAAAATAATTACGTTCAAAACGCTTTTTCTCGACTATAATGAGACGTTCCTAGAAAAGATTGGGAGAACAAGTGCCACACAAAACAATTAAAGAATCGTTCCTGGAAGCGTGTATAGCCGAGGAGTGTCGCAATTTCATTAAAAAATGCAGATCCAACAATCATGTATTTCAGTTTTACAGAGTTTATTTTTCTTACTTTCATTTATATTTAAATTGGTCATAGTAAGATAAATAGACAGATGATAAAAATGATTATTAAATGAAATTTTCTTGAATGATAATATATAAAATATTATTACGATATTATAAAATTAATTAATAATAAAAATAAATTAACAAATGTTAAAAAAATATTAACTGCATAATCCTTACAATTATTTTTATATTTTATACATAAAATATATATATTTTACATAAGATATCATTCGAAACACTAATCTTAGAGATTTGAAATAGTTAACACTTAAATATTCTTACGCGCTTATTTCCAAAAGACTGTAAACATGTTGTGACGAGAATTTCTCATTTTTATTTCTCACAGTAATTTAATAATACACGCCTGCCAAATGAGCAGACTGAATAATTGTTGATTTACATTGAAGTCAATATACGCAAAACCTGCTCAGCCAACTTACATTAACCGAGAACGATAATGATAGACACTTCGATCGCCCTGAAAGTCGTTCAACGCGTCGTGAACGCAATTGCATAAGGAGCAGACAGTCAATTACAGGCATTGTACAGCGATTGTACAATAGCGTGAAACAATGAGATTACCCAGACAGCACAAAAATCCAAAAGACATCGCAAGGATGTCTAAAGAACGTCTTTACGTCCTTTAGACATCTTTGCGATATCTCTTGGATCTTGTTGTCTGAATAGCGTTTATTAATTATATTCTAAATCATTGTTAACGCGACGAATAGAACGTTCGAACGTTTATTCGAATAATTATTTATTTAATATTACTATCACGCACGTTAGCGTTTCCAAAGCGAAACTTTTCCTCCGTCTTAAGAATTTTTGAAGTTACAAATTGAAGTTACGTAAAAACCGTGATATGCAACGTCCTGCATTTCGCAGCTGTTTATTTTCCATTATCGCGTAGCTACAAGCTTTTGGAAAAATTGTTCGGCTCGACGCGATCAGAAGCGCACGTCAACCAATTTGCTGCTCCGAAATCGAATGTGACAGAAGGAGAAGGAGCGGGAACGAAAGGGAGAGAGAGAGACGGCGAATGTAAAGTATCATTCCCACTTTCTTCGGTCGAGCCTGCGCTTCGAGACGATCAATTCGTCAAATCAAGCCTACCGTACCCGTAAACGCACGTCGGCGTATCCGCAGCGCACGTTGTCCGGAATCAATTGCGCGTGTATTTTTTAATAATTATAACGAGATAGTTCGTAGTATTTCATCGGTCGGAGCAGCTCCGAAATTTCTTTCATGAAGTGCCGCCTTAACCTCTGGTATCAGCCCCCACCATCGGGCGAGCGATCGGCGGTACGCATGCGCGAGTCATTTCCTAGTAGCGCCGATCGGCCGGCCAATGGAACGCGTCGGCTCACGTCACCGGCGGCCAGTCCGCGCCGCGAGCCGTGAACGCATTGTTATTTTTAGACGACGTGACTCACGGGATATAAGCGAGTACGTTTAGTTGGGTGTTCACAAGTTGTCGGTCTGTCTTGCTGTGCGGTTTACAGCGTCTGTTCGCGCACGTCGTAACAGAGATCAGACAGCACACGCGCATCGCGTTTCGCCGTGACGTGAGTCATTGTTGTGTTGACAGCCGAAGCAGACGGGTCGCCGCGGGCTTCCTCGTGCGTCTCGGTTCCACGATAGCAGTGCATTGGTTATTAATCGCGGAGGCAGCGGAGAGTCGAACGTCGCACCGACGTGCCTGCTACACCGTGATCACGTCGGTCAACGGCGATCGGCATACATAGTGGCCATCGGCGGCTGTGCGCGATATACCAAGTGTCGCGGAAAACGTGTCTGTGAAATAAAAAGGCGGGTCGGAGCAAGGGCGGAATAACAACGCGTGGAGTAAAAAGGGAGCCGAATGGTGCGGATAAATTTTTGCGCCTAGCCGCGCATGGTTATGTAATCGCTGCGGCGCGGAGCAAAGTGTGTTCGCGCGTTCGTGACGTAGACTGGGAAACAAAAAGAGATAGAAAAAGAGAAAGAAGAGAGAAGAACGAGAGAGAGAGAGAGAGAGAGAGAAACGAAGGCAGAAAGAAGCTAGAGAGCTTGGTGAACGTCACGTTTGACACGCGGTCGGAGTAACGCGCGTGTACTGTGACGGAATTGATTACCTCGCGGAAACTTGAGAGGGAATTTTCCGCGCTTCGGATCCGATAAGAGCGAGCCGCCCAAGGGACTCCTCCAACTTCCAGGAGAACCACTTTCTCGCAGTTGGAGTTGAAGAGGACGACGGGAGTCCGTTCGTCCACGAGGGTGGGCCCCTCGGTAAATTCTATCGAGCGACGGTCGATCAGCCCGGCGGCATCGATGGTTCTAAGCCAAGCGACGACGATGGAGCCGACGTTCTACGAGGACGCGAATGTGTACGCGATGAACGGTCGCGAGGGCAGCATGGGCCAGCTCAAGCGCAACCTCACGCTTGACCTGAACGGTTGTCAGCGACAGGGCCCGCAGGCGAAGAGGCCGCGGCTGGGCCCGCTGCAGCCGGCGCTCAACAACGTTACGCCGATCCTGAACTCGCCCGATCTCAACATGCTGAAGCTGGGCTCGCCGGAGCTGGAGAAGCTGATCATGGCGCAGCAGGACGGTCTGGTCAGCGGTCTGCCCACCCCGACCACTCAGATCCTGTTCCCCAAGACGGTGACCGAGGCACAGGAGCTGTACGCGCGCGGCTTCGTCGACGCGCTCAACGAGCTCCATCACTCCGACAGCTCGCAGGAACCCGGCAGTCTGCACGGCGCGACGTACACCACGCTGGAACCGCCCGGTAGCGTGCAGAGCACCGAGTCCGGCATAAGCAATCCGGCGTTGATGCACGTGAAGGACGAGCCGCAGACGGTGCCGAGCGTGACGAGCACGCCGCCGATGTCGCCGATCGACATGGAGAACCAGGAGAAGATCAAGCTGGAGAGGAAGCGGCAGAGGAACCGCGTGGCCGCGTCCAAGTGCCGGCGGCGCAAGCTCGAGCGCATCTCCAGGCTCGAGGACAAGGTCAAAGTGCTCAAGGGCGAGAACACCGAGTTAAGCGGCATCGTGCACAAGCTCAAGGACCACGTATGCCGGCTCAAGGAGCAGGTCATGGACCACGTGCACTCCGGCTGTCAGATGATGTCAGTCGCCGGCCAGTTCTGAAACCCGCGTCCGTCCGACATCGTTTTCCTCCGAAGACGAGGACGCTGATGCGCCACTCGCTGATCCCGCTTCGAGTTTTCCTCTCGCCCGCGAATAATCCGCAAGCGCGTACTCGTTATCGACATCTTGCCTCCTCGTCTTTGGGTTTTCCGGCGGATCGAACGTCGAACCCGGTTGACCGTCGCTCGTGACACTTCGACCTTTCCCACCGTCGGTCGATCAATCAAGAGGAGGGATCTGCGCCACGTGGACTGCTGCGGAGGCCGGCTCGCGTTTCGCGTGCGAGGAAACGTTCTCCCTTTCTGCCTCGATCTCAACAGGTCCCAGAGTGGTTTCCTGCTTTTTTTCTACTAATACCAAAGGAGAGACAGCTGAGCAGCCTCTACGAAAAAACAGACAAGTCCAGTCTGTTGACGCGTTATCCACGGAACGGAATTCGGGATGAAGAGATGTCTTCGGGCAACGGGAAAGTGTCTCCAGTCGCTCTCGATCGTCCGTTCGGAGGGATTGTTGTGTGCAATGAAGAACACACAGGCGTCACGGAGTCCATCCATCCAGGCATCTGCGGTATTCATCCCATTGTTTTTTGGTGACACGTCTGAGCGGCAAATAGCGGGCGGAACAGAGGGAAGAGGTGATGGGCGAGGCGGAGGAGGAGGAGGAGGAGTGCCTTCGTACAGATATGAAATGTAAAGGATGCGTTGGGAGAACGGCAGGCGTACGCGCGTGCGTGCTGCGTGTATACGAGAGACTACACGCACGAGTACACTTGGCGATGGACGAGTGCGTGCGTCATGAGAGAAAGAGAGAGAGGAGTGCGAAAAAAGAGAAAGGAGTATGCATGCGTGCGTGCACGAGAGAGAGAGAGAGAGAGAGAGAGAAGCAGACGTGCGATGAGTGTGAGAGAGGGTATCGCGGCGGCCATTTGGAAAACGCAAAGAGCCGGCGGGAGATTCGAATCTACCAGAAGTCGCGAAGCCTCTTTTTTATCATCCTCTCTCTTCCGTCGCTCCATCGGAAAAGCGATGTCGGTCGACTCGTGATCCCGCTTTCACAACGCCTGACTTTTGTATTTCGACGCGAAACCGATTTTTCTATTTCCGATCGTAAATTTTCTATAACGATTTCAAAGCAACTCTTTCTTTCTTTCTTGATAATTGGCAAAATATTCCAGCTGAATCAGCTTTCTTCTTCCAAATTCGCGACTTCGCAATTTTGCTGTAAATTTTTTGACACGAATGTCAAATTCGATATGCACAATATTTTTTTATGTGCCGCGATTCGAGCTGCGGCTACTTTATAAAAACGAATTCCTCGCTTACGGCTTACGAGGATCGTTGTATGTCGCATCGATCCCGTAGCAATCGCCAATATTTTGCTATCATGCGCTCCTTTTACCTTTTTAAACAGGGGCAATGTGTAATTTACAGATGAATCAAAAACAAAAAGAGATATTTGCCTTCTTGAACGCGATTGTGCTAAGGACCGTGCGACGGACTGACTTGTGATAAGCGCAATCAAACCGGGAGATCACGTTTGCCTTGTACCGCCGAGTGCACTTTCGCGAGCGTTGAGAGACTCGAGCATTCCGCTAGTTTTCGAAACCTCAGAGACTTTGGTGCATTACGAATCGATAAATTAATTCTAAGAAGTACGGTGCTGTGTACTATAATCGCGCGAAAACGTGCATCAGGGCAGTCTGTATGGTGACGCGTGTTCTAACGTACCAAACCGCAAACCATTGGTCACTAACGATTGAAGCGATCGCTTCAAGAAGCCGGATTTAGTTGATTAATTATATAAATATTTCTCATAGGATCTTTTTTTATTGCAATTATGCAGTTTTGATTTCTTAATGGAGCTTTCCGCGAAATGTGCACTCTAATAACGTTTCTCGTAACGTTTTTTTCTCTATCGCGAAAAACGAAATGAAATCTTTTACGATAAAGTATGTACAAAATTGAGAATTGTATATAAGAATTGATGTGTTAAATTATTTTTCTAATCGAATTTAAATAAGTTGTGTAATTTATACGTTGAGAGACGCGATAGCACTTCGCGCTATATAGATAATATATTGTTAAAATTGTATAAAATAATATATAAAAATTGTTTTTGTATCTTCCTTCCATATTTTTTTAAAGTAATCGAGAAATTTTTTAAATAAAAATACACAAATAAAGAAAGTAAAGTATTTATGATGTGTGTCTTGAAAATGTCGTCAGAAGACGCGTTCACTGTGATCACAGCCTCGCCCGTGAATTCAATCGACGTCATTCGTTCCTCCGATATTTCTCCGATGTGCCTCGTTTCGCCAGCAACGCATTGAAGTACGCTGGGCGTATCGAAGTGGCCTCGTTTTAATCCCGCTTTTGAAAGAACTAGCGCTATCAAGGCTGTACAAATAGAATAGTGTTCGGGAGCGATCGATCGTGTTGAACCTGTCGAGGAATCGTCGTCTCACGTGAAAAAGGATGGACGCGGTATACGTTTGCGGAATAAGTCGGATGGCTATCACGATCGTCTATTGATTTAATCGTATTTGCATGATTACAAAATGTGCACAAACAACTAATCGAAGATATCACGAAGATATTATCGATTACATTTACGGAATATCCGATAGCTTTTTGAATGAAAATTGAATATATTTTGCTATTTTGCTTTAACGATTTTTAATTAATGAATTATAGTCTACTTCATAATTAAATTTAAACTACTTTTGCACATGCAAATACGATTTAATTCAACAATCACATTATACAATCCAGAAGCAATTGTACGCGAAGCGCGTCACGATATTTCGGAACAACACAAAGGCTAAATCCATTGCAATTTTTTAAATATAATATCAGTAAAATCCGCGAAATGCCGACGGCCTAAAAAAGTGAAG
The DNA here is from genome assembly GCF_003672135.1 of Ooceraea biroi. NCBI lineage: Eukaryota > Metazoa > Arthropoda > Insecta > Hymenoptera > Formicidae > Ooceraea > Ooceraea biroi. The sequence continues at coordinate 1,545,923 of NC_039512.1, forward strand.
CTTTACGCCTCAAAAGCACATTTCAAGTTTAGATCAAAGTTTTTTCAACAACTGGATTTATTAGCACGTGTATCATGTCAGTCGCTTACAATTATTTGGAGATATTAATTCGTGCATTCCATCCCATCATATTGCCGCGATCAGTATGCTGCATCCATTTACGCGACTCTTCGAGAAACCCCGAGTCTTACCCCTTAGCTCGTACGAGCGAAGTCATGTTCTCCTACGCGGCTTCACGGCACGTAGAATTCTACTTTGTCATATGTGCATCTAGTCTTGTCCAGTATGCTCCCGTAAACGCTTGCAACGCGCGTTACATACAATGCGTATGTACGCGTGCGGCTGCGTCTCGCGCACGTAACACACATACGCAACACGCATACACGGAGGCCCGAAATACACGTACATATACATACACGTACATTTGTTATTACCATATATTTTTCATAGCTTGCGCTAATACGTTTGTAATACGTGCGAGAACGCATAATGTGTACTTTGAGATCTCAGACATCGAGAATGTTTGCTGCGCACGTTATCGTTATCACGACGATTCTATATCGGCAATAAACGATCTTCTCTCTGTGCCGGGATACCGTCCTGACGTCCAGCTTGATCTGTCCGTTCAATTTTAAATCTGCTTGACAAGAGTTGTTTAATAGGAATATTTAATATATTCTACCTATCAAAATGCATTTTCTCGATTTTCTCGACTCGAAAGAGCTTTTCGGATCACGAGTTCATCATTGAGCGGAGAGATCAACATTGTATAGAGAGAAGCGAGCAATAACGAAACAATTTTACCTCCGCTTTTGCGCATTATTTTGTAAGCGGTAAACATACGAGACGTGATCACGGAGAAAAATACTTTGCACCAGCGGACGGGGAAAATCATGATTATACGCGCTACATAGCCCGCGTCATTGCGCAATCCTTCGCAAATAATGTCCTTGTCCCCGTAACTTTATCCGAGAATGTCCAAGTTTCTCGGGTCTAGTAGCCAGCATCAGGATAGCGTGTAAAATCCCCAAAAAGAGGTCAACTAGTAGAACAAAAAAAGAGTCATATTCGAACATAGAAAATTCGCAAAATGGTGTGACGATTAGTAGTGTGCTTTGTATTCGTTTACGGAATACGTGTCGGAGTTATGCGAGAAGTAAAATCGACTTTGGCTGAGGCGAAGAATTATGTAAACTCTACGTGAATCTGTACGCTCGACCAAACGCACGTATTTTTCTTCGTGCGAACGTTGCGTAACGCCGACGCCGGATCTACCGGGTGTACGTGGCGTGAACCGCGCGAGCGGCAGGCCACACCTATCGATTTACCCGCGACTCGCGATGTCTTCGATGCATCGGGAGGAGACGTGCAACAGTTTTCACTAGAATCGATTCACTTATGAGCGTGTGATTTTGCGTAAAGGCCTCTTGTACGACGTGGCCTCTCGACTCGTGCCCTCGTGTTGCGCGAGGCGAGACTTTTGGAGAATGCGGAGCGGAGCTTCAATCAAATTAATTAAGCGCGCCGACGATAAGCGAATCAACCCTCTTCGCGGTAGAGATCGCTACGAATCTTTTACACCCAGACGTCTCACGTTTTATCGATTCGAGGAGGAGAAAGAGGACGGCTGAAAGAGAAGTTTGCGCTCGCGTATACGCGCGAACTCGCGCGCTCGCTTAACTCTTGCAACTGTCTCTGTTGGCCTCGTTCTCCCTCTCTGTACTTTTTTGTTTAACATTGACACGTAACACTCGAGAACATTATTAAGATTTAGTATTTATTTCTTAAGATTAACCCTCCGGTACTCGCAACGATCGCTATGATAACTCGTAGCGTATTTTATGAGAAAAGTAGAGTTAAGGAAAACGAAGAATAATTTGTGCAATTTTACGGATAAGACTTGTCATTATATAATTTACGAAACAGATCCGAAATTCGTTTTAAGAAGGATCAGCGCGTGGATCGTGTAACGAGTGCTACGAGTACACATCGCGGCAATAATAATATGGCGAGTAACGGTGGATTAAGCGCACGCTGTTTCTCTCGCTTGGATTCACGCTCTTCGTATTTATTTGTCGCGATGAAACGCGCGATCGCTTCGTACCCGATCGCAGAATCTCCACTCGCTGTGCTCGCGAGCGATTCGCGCGGATCTTCAGGACGAGACGAAAGTCGCTCAGGAAAACGCGTGAGCCTTCTTCTCGCCCGAATTTCTATATTTTACCCCCCTCGCGGACGATTCGACGAGAAAGTTTTATTGTGGAAGAGGGATCGTCTGGCACTTTCGGACGTACAACGGCGAGAAATACTTTTGGAAAATTTTGGAGAAATGTAAAATATGTACAGTGCATCTCGATGTAGGGCCGAAATGGCCGAAAAGTCCAAGGAGGGAAGCGTCCTGGCCGTATATCCTTGTCGCGCATTTAGCGCTAAATGCAGCTCACGGATCTTCATCTTGTCCGTGTCTGTGTTGCAACCGGACTTTCCCGGTATTGGACAAACACAAGCGTAGCGATGCGACCACAGTTAACGCTAAATGTGCCATCAAGTAGGAACGCGAATGCAGAAACGCTCGCAGGTACGAACCAGACGTTCACACAACACACGAACACACACACACACGCGCACACACATACGTACATGCATGTCGTGCCTTTCTTTCTCGAGTTAATCGTGCGAGCGACGACGTATTTTTTCAGGGGCATGCGTCTTCTTCTGGGCGAGGAAAGCGGTGGCGCGAAAATGTATGAAAGTAACAGAAACCACATGTGATTTAGTCAGTAAGCGAAAAACCCCCATTAGTAGTGTATAATTGCGTGGCGGGGTGTTGTGCGGTGGTTAACGACGCCCATGAGAGAAAGAGATAAGAGCATACATACACTCATACACGCGCGCGCCATAGAGTATAATATTATAATACGAGAGTAAATATATATATATTGCGCTATATTATATATAAATGTAATAATATTATATATATATATATATACACACACACATATATATATGTTATATATTGTCTACTGACAGAGCGAAGAAATCTTTTTTTACGAATAATTTTATTTTTGAATGAAATACGACAAAAATAAAATTTCAATATATTAAATGTAATCAAGTTGCGTGACTTTCTTTTCTACCCTCTGATATGATTTTTTATAATAATAATCCACTTTCCTCTTTTTTTAAGAATTGTCCACGTACCTTCAATCCTCGAATGAGAGCGATATATATTTTTGAATATCATATTTCTAAAAATAAATTATAACATTTCCGCTTGAAAGGACTAGAAAGCGATAGGGAGCGAAGGTGACGAACAAAGTTAAATTCCAGCACAAAGTGGCTATAACTCCCCCTTCCGCGTTAATTATTGCAATTGACTAATTGGCTCAATTGGGAAAGTTCCCGGTATAAATTAGAATCGGCGAGCTCTGTTTTAAAAGTGCTCCAGTTATTGGAGCGACCTTTAATTCCGAGAATCTCTTCTTAACGGACGTGGCGAGTAACGCTAATCCGATTTTTATTTTTCTTCGTTAAGGCGACGTCTGAAATTGGTAATATGAAGCAGGAAAGCTAATACAAAATCGCTAAAACAAGATAAAAATGATCGCTATAATTAAACTGTACAATGTAACAAAAATGATGGTCATAATAATAATATGTGTTCTTACGTGGCGAAAAAGATATTTCCTGTTACATAATATCTTTACATAACTTGATGAAAGGGACAAGGACATGGTTTTAGTCGTCATATCAAACAAATTACATCTTTCCAATAATATCCGCTTATTTGTAATAATACTTATAGCCTTGTATTTCGGCCAACGCTTCAATTAACATCTTTATTTTTGCCCGGTCATTACATTTGTGCAAAAAAATGTAGTCCTTAAATGGACACGCGAGTCTGAGCCATTATCCGAACTTACTTGCCTTAATAGCAGTACGTTCATTAGAGGGTCATTAATGGTATATATATATATATATTTCTCACGTGAATGGTATATATATATATATATATACCATTAATGACCCCCTAATATATATATATGTCTTGTCCGAAAACGCTCAATTTGAGACATAATCACTCTTTCCGAAAACAAATGAGCGATCTTGGAAACGCGATACGAAACTTTTACTTATATTCCGGGAACAGAGTAATTAGTTTCGTAAGTGAGTTGGAGTAGCTAAATGTTTTCACGATTATGAAAGAGATAAATATTATAAATAAAAGAATTCATTTGCATTCATGTACTTACATATACTTTAATTAATTCGAGAGACATAGCGCGAATTAATTAATCTCTTCCTAGCTTCACGCGTGTAGCTTTTTTATGCGCTTAATAGAAGAATCTACTTTAATGGAAAAAAGCAAGAAGCACGAGTCACGCTTATTGAAATTAAAATGTCACGTAGAATGCCGTGCTCTTTTCACGTGAGAAATATTCGTGACTTCTGGATTATACGAGAAGACATGTGTGTGTGTGTTCCCTTGATATTACGCTGTTATCGTGCTTAAAATTACAGCCACCGCACATTAATAATTCGCGATATTTTTAGCCAGGAAGGACACTCGCGGATGCATGAAACAAAATTGCGAGCATCCCGGATCCTCGTGGAGAATCCATCGGCAGGGTTTTACGAGAGCCATCGGAGGGAAAGGTCGTGATGATCCGTAGGAAGCGCATTCGCGGCCGAGAATGTGTCGTTTGTAGAATGCGGCATAAATTCCGAGCTTTTTGGAATGCACAGTGATATGCAAGCGTGCTCAAACCATCTCAAACTGACGAGTCGCATCTCCACACACAATTTGTCGATCATTCATCGGAGAAAACAGATGCTAAAAAAATTAAAAGCATAAACATCGATTGCAATTGATCATCAGTGCGTCAAAGTAGCTTCGAGTAAGTTGTTTCATATAATAGTGATCGATGATAAATTTATTGCTATCTCTCTCTCTCTCTCTCTCTTGTAAGATAATTTTTTTATTACTAACGCGATCATTTCGCGTTGCTCTGTTCTATTGTGAACAGTCCTGTATCGAGCATGTTACGATATTAACGTTACACGATCACGTTATAATGTCTTACGGAGAATCGTAATCTACGTATCGCGGAGAAAACAAATTGCGACACGCAATTCCGTTGTGTTTTTCGCACAATGTCTGTGAACCGAGGATAAAAAGTCGGAGGACGCGCCGTTCAGGCTCGCGTGCGCGCGGAAGATACCGCGCATCGTTATCAGCGCCGTTATCACACCGGTGCTATCGGAGGAGTGCTTTGGTCCGTTTAGTTATTGAATGCGTCTTATCGCAATGTGGAAAAGCAAATAGCGAGCCGTTCCGCTGATCTGCGTCCTTTACGCCGATTGCATCTTTCATGAAAACGGATCCCGCGTGATTAAAGCGATACCGGGGAGAAAGATTCGGGAATTCGAGGAAAACCATACCGCGATTGCTGATAAACCTGTTAAATCCAACGCTGCAATCCGAAGCTGCAGACTTTGCCGGAATTAAATATATACGCGCGCTTCACCGGCGGTTAGTGCGCACATACATCCGAACGCGATAATTCATTAATTTTATTTATCGGAAGATAAGAAGCAAGACACATACACACACACTCTCGTGAAAACACATTTCGCGCTATCACGGAGTTCCGATATTACGTATTCGTAATTTATCCTTTATGTACAATTATCGCCGTATACGAGTGATAACACGGAAACGGATGCGGGTGAAACTGATTCCCCCGTGAAAAATGCGAATGATTGAAGTGCGCTTTTACAGTGCGACGATGATATATGTAACAATCGATTCGACATGTAATAATCGCGCAGCCGATAATTGAGGACACGGCAATTTTCGAAAAACAAAAATGTCAAAAATTGCAGAAGCATAAAAACCTTTGTGAATGATTCGCATGCAAATCGATCTCGATGGATGGAATATAACTTTCGACGCACTTACTGCGTGCGCGAGCAAACATCAATAAAGGATAGAGATCGTTAAGCTATGCGAAAGAAACTCCGCGGCTCGTTTCGACATCGCGCTTCCGCGAGTGGCCGCTTTTGCATATTCGCATCTCAAGAGACAGTAATGACTCTCGAGAAGCGTAGCGGCCCGCTACTGCTAGCAAAACGCAATAAAACGACTGGAGAAAAAGAAGGGAGATCCAGTCGCGACAAACAAGCCATCGCGCTTCACTCGAAGCGAAACGAATAAAGTTTTTACTGTTTTAAATATAAAGGCTGGCAAAACACACGTGACGGTTTCGCGTTAATTGATGCGTCGTCACGTGCAATTTTAATATCGTATCTACGGGAACTCGTTGCATCATGTCTTAAGTGTTGTGCGACCTTTGCGACCATAATTCTTTTGGTTTCTCCTTATTTGTGCTTTATATTTTTGTAATTCATTATTCTCAAATTTCATTTACATTAATTAAATTAATCATTTAAATTAAGAAAACGTTTATTTTTCCTAATAAATTTTCTCGTTTTCGATATAGAAAAATAATTTTACTGTATTTAGCATGTGCGCATGTATACCTTCGATGTAAACACCAATTATAAATATCATGTAGCGAAGATTAACATTATCGAACAAACAAGATATGAAGACATGTGTATCGAATGAGTAAAAATGTTGTGGCGGTCTGTAAAAATAAGCATTTATTCCTTTCAAAATTCAAAACAATGCTATCGTTCGACCAAATAATTTTTCAATTTTTGTTATATAATACATTGATACATTATTAACAATTTACCTTATTTGCACTTACAGTTATTATAAATGTAATTTACAAGTTTTTGATTCATCTACTAATCGGATGTACACAAATATATCTTCTATGAGAAAAACCTTGCAACATCAAGAAGGCATCGCAGGCATCATTCGCGATCGGTTGCAGTTTTCCACGAGGTCGACCCCGTTCTCGAATTGATCGATCTTTAATTAAACTACACGGTCGTGAGTATCGCGGGCGATTATACTGGATTGTGGAAGAAGCGTACAGGGGGTAGGGAGGGGCGGGGACGACCAGAACCTTGGTACCAGGTTGGGGACGATCGCCAACGAGGAGGAGGCGCGCGCGACGTTTCTGTTTCTCCTTTTCTTCTTTTTCCTCCCATTTACCTTGGCTCCGGTGGAATGTAAGAGATAAGTGGACATGCGGCAGAGTATACGCGTGCATGCCGAAGAGAGGCTGTTTATTCGGATAGGAAGAAGCGCGTTGTAATACGCGGTTACGACGATGTCGCGTTGCTGGGCCTAGTAGCGATATTCCTTACAGCATTATTTATCGGTGACTTAATTCTTGATAAGTGTTTGCTCTATCAATTCTATTGAGGTTTCCGGTACTATGGGGAATTAAGCTACATGTACGTAAAAGCTGTGACAACGTAAAGACAATTATAATAAATAAAAATATATATTATATATTTATTATATAATTATATAATACATGATTAAATATGCGTCAGATATTAAATATTAAATCTTATATATATATAAGCCAAATACCACTCACTCACTGACTCATCAACGTGCAGCCCGAACCACTGCACCTATCGACTTGAAATTTTAAGGGTATATTCCTACTATCACGTAGGTGCTCACTAAGGGAGGGTTTTCCGAAATTCCACCCCTAACGGGTGAGAAGGTGTAAAATGTGTTTTTATTTCATTCTACACATAAATATCGCGGGCGAAGCCGGGACGGGGGATGCTAGTATGATATAAATGTAAGAGTAACGGGATATATTTTCAATATACATAACGGGATGAATTTTGAAATGCTACGAGAGAGATGTTCTCTCTCGCTTCTCAATTTCATTAATTTACAGGACGTTACATAATAATTTATTGATTGACAAAAGATATAAATGAGCATATGCAAAGTTACGTGAATGTGAGTAGGCGAGTGGATGAGAATTTAAACAGTAAATCGACACGTGCCGCTTCGTTGCTGACCTTCGGCCATGAGCCGGTGGTTTTCATCATTGAGATGATTAATTGCACGGTTAACTGTACCGCGATAATTTATATACGTAGAAAAATGTCAGCTGAGAGTTATGTTTCGACAATCTATAGTTTGGAACTGATTTGTATACACGAAAGCAGATTTTTATTCAAGTTGCCATTCGATCGTGAGCAGTCGATTCCGCGCGAGAAACAGCTGATCGCTGTTATGCTCGATCAACGTTGAGTTCTTAAAACTGCAATTTGCCTTTTTGTATAAATGATTCTTCAATAAATTATCGCAGAGCTGTGTTTGCTATCATCGACATTGCATTAATCACCGACTGAATATTATTAATAGCATTGTTGCTAAAATGATTTTTATCGAGTTAACGTTTTGTTAAGGAAAAAGTGCACTTCTGCGGGGAGGGGAGACACTCGATTCCGTCTTGCGTAATTGCGCTTCGCTGTAATCGGACGGATTTGGCATGGAATTAAACGCGTACGGCATAATTCATCGATCGTAAAGACGAGAATTCGGAACGATCGACGAGGCGAGGAGACAAACGTCGGCGGCGCGCGTTTGCGCCCGTTCGAACACGACCACGAGATAAGACTATAAATTGCGCCTCGTATCTCTGCCACATCGCCATACAGGCGGCTCCAAAATTGCCTTGATTTTTTCCCTTGAGAATTTTTCCCCTCGGAAAAGAATCCGTCGATTTCGATGTCAGCCTCGTCTCGGCGAATAAAATTAAAATCTTAAGAAAGAAAAGCCGAAGTATACTAGAATTCTTAAATAAGGACTGTGAGATTTCGTTATCGATCGACGCTTTTAGAAACGTCGTGTTCGCCGCTTCGTCGTTCGCGCTTGCGGATTCCAAATGCGCGTCGCCGCGCCGTTTCGCGGCTGTTAAAAACACGTATCGTCGTTTCGCAACGCGGTGTACTTATGAGTTTTCTGCGTAATTGTGACATTCTTGTGCCTTATTCTCCGCAGGACGATGGGAGCACGTCGAGGACGAGTGGCTTAGTGCACTAACATGCGATGCATCGCTATATGAGCGCTATCTTACTCGCATTTGTCGTTATCTGCTTTCCTGAAAGCATACACAGAGAGAAAGAGAGAGAGAGAGAGAGAGAGAGAGAAAGACTTGCGACATACGGTGTATGGAACGGATTTCGTTTTATCACTGAGAATTCTTGGTGCGCACCGCCACAATGCGGAGGAACGCGGCGCGATGATAAAGTCTCTCGCCTCTCGCGACCGACAGCTTGCGGAAGCGAAGAATATTGTGAACTCAGCGTAAAATATGTAATGTAAAAATATAGACTTGGTACTATTTATATCTACATGCGGATCTATTTACGTATGCATGCGGAATAATGTAAAAATAAGCGTGCCAGCGTTTTCTTTTTCTAAAGGTACATTGTATTCGTAACAGATGGAAATAAACATAATAAAAGATGTATACATATGTATATGTATAAAAGATGAAGGTAATTCAAGTTTAGAGTTGAAGTTATTTCTGGCACGCAGGTAACAGGTAAATTCCGATTTTAATTTGAACTGTTCTCGTATACAGTAAATCGACAGTTAAGTCTGTTTGAATTTATTTCAAGAAAAATTAATTGTTGTTACTGTGTGGAAGATAATATTTACTAGAAATATATAAATATATAAATAATTACACTGACAATTTAAGATATTTAATAATTATAAGAAATAACTACATCATTATGTTATACAATTTTAATATTGTTAATCGAACCATTAAAGCTTTCTTTCAATGTAAGATTTAAAATCGAACATTTGCACAATAGATCTCACTTACGATTATCGAGTACGAGGTACGAGCAGCAATTCGATGGAACTAGTGCGTACTAGTACGCACCAGTACGAGCTAAAAGCTATTGTACATTGGAATCTCGTAAGAGCACATGACCAGCATATATTGAATATCTCGAATCTACCGAACTTGTGTGTCAAAGCTCGCGACATGCATTTACGCGATGCACATGCACTTCGCTAGATCTCTGCGCGATGACTCTGGATGCGCGCAAACGCGCGGCACTGCATCCAACAAAGCTACCAAGCTCTCCATAATTCGATATACGTTTGACAGATAGATCTGGAGCACGCGTTTGACAAGTCAAACGTACTCGAATCGTACAAATCGCGAACCGTCAACTTGGTTCTTGCGCGAGGAGTCGACGCGCGGTCTCACGCGACTCGGACGATGCGGCTTACAGTCAATTACCGAGATGACGATTTTCCTCATTATCGTGGAGACTCGATGGGAATCGGCCGTTCATTACAGAATCGGTTGTACCGTAAATTACGTTAAGCATAAAGTCCCAAGAGTCCTCGCGTCGTTAAGTACGCGCGCTTAGTCGTCAGCATTGTCCTGAGCGTTACGCTTCGCTGTAAAATACAATGCCGCTCGAGCGCAAGAGCTGAAACGAATCAACAACGATCGCGACGGATCGCTCGCGGTTGCCGCGAGCAGAGCGAATCGAAGCGAATTGCGCGCAAGGCGCAATTCCGCGCGGGATTCCGCGAAATCCGCTGAAAATGGACGGCTGCGGGCGAAGGTCGCGCGAGTGCCGCGCTTAGAAGCCGCGGCCTGCGCGTCTAGATCTCCTTAGGCGAGCGATCCGACGCCGAGAGCGATAGGGGAAAAATGCGAGGTCGCGCTCGCTCGCGCCGATATATCCGTATGGAGCTGCAAATGATCATCGCGAGCGCTTCAGCCGCGCGGCTCGAATGCGCGCGCGCTATCGTCGCGAGTTCCGTCCGCGGTGTCTCGTTATAGCGCGTCCTTGAATTAATCGCGGATGGAATCCGCGAGCGCGCCTTCCATCCGCGCCTAATTGCCCGCGCGAATTATCGCCTAATTAATTAACGGCGAATCGAACAAAGCCGTCACCGGTGACGCGTCGAGGTCCTCGCTTTGCCTCTCTCGACCACGACGCGCCCCTGACTCTTTGTGCCAATAAAAACCAGCGCGCCAAGCACACCCACAGAAAAGATTTCTGGACTTAATGCTATTACTCTTTAATCTATCATAAAATAAGATCGCTATAGCGACAATCATATTTATTATTCAAAAGAAGCATATTTTTATATATATTTTAATATATTTATATATATTTATATATTTATATATATTTTATATATATTTTAATCTTGAATAGAAAATTCTAAAATCTAGATTAAAATAATCTTGGTGCTATCTCATTAATTTTCTCAGAGGGATTTAGATAAAAATTTGTAGCAAGTTCAAAATATTCTTGATTTAAGAATATTGTGAGATCTAAAAGACATCTTATTCTATTCTTGTAAGAGAATTTGTAGAATCTGCACAAAACGGCCAATATTTATGTGTTGCAATCGAAAATCGGGAAAGTGTTTCTGTGTATTTCTGTGTTTCTGTTATTTACAATGAATAAGTGTAATACTCTACAAGAAATATTAAAAGATATGGAAATGGCTTATCTCGAATCTTATTTCTCAAGTAAGTATATTGTATATACTTACTTACATTTCCATATCGTTTAATATTTCTTGTAGAGTATTGCACTTATTCATTGTAAATAACAGAAACACAGAAATACACAGAAACACTTTCCCGATTTTCGATTGCAACACATAAATATTGACCGTTTTATCCGAATAAAGGACGCAGGAGCGCCGAGTCGACGAGCGACTGTGAGAAAATGATGCGTCGACATCGACAAAGCCTACTATAAAGTGGCGCTAATATCAAATTATTCTACATACAAGAATATATAAACATAAATTTGTATATGTTACTCTTGTCTCAAAACAGTAAGACAATCTTATTTAATTCGAGAGAGAAGAATAGAAATTACTGATTTTAATTAAAAATTGTTTTATTTTCATATTTTTTATACTTGTAATACGATTAAATTAGTCAAGAATATTTTTCGTCTTGTTATCAGAAATCCTTTCTGAGGGTGCACTCGTATCGAATATATGCATCGATGCTGCCGCGACATGCTCACGTTATAGTGAAATTTCTTTACGATAAAATGCCAAAGGCATACTTCTTCGCTTATTACTCGATTGATCGTGACGATTCGTACTGACTGTTTCGTACGCGCAAAGAACAAAAGGAATCGGTGAATTGCGCAGATGCACTTGTAAACGCGGGTGGTATATAGTTGTTAACGATTGCACCCGATTGCAGAATTTGTTTTCTAACGTTGCTTCACAGAGTTTAAATCTGCCTTTGCATACGAAGGTGGTTTTTCACGCGTTCCCTTCGGGGGCATCTTATATGTGCTAATATCTATCATTTATTTAACATTTGTTCAGTGCGAGATGGAGAGAGATGTTTCTTCGATTTTACGTTGTTGCACTCCTCACTTATCTCGTGCGAGTATCTCTCGTTTCCGCTATTCTTATCGATTTTTAAACAATTTATCACGATCTGCACAACTGCGGCGCGTAAAACTCAGCGACCTTTATCTGCGAACGTAATTTTTGATTCGTACACGCACGTGCAAATTCCGCGCGTAAATCCGATTTATATATACCGCGTCACCGCTGTTACGCAATCGCATAAAAGTCATGCCGTGTCTTCGACGTTATCTTGATTTTTGTATTTTAATTGGCTTATCGCGCGATGTGCCTGACTCCTTGTGCTATTAAGCGACGGCGCGTGGGATAATAGATTTCATCTGTTTACTCGTCGCGCACAGACAATGGCCGCCGATGAGAGGTTCTGCACTGCTTTCCAGTCTCAGATCTCCGCTTCTGATATAGAGAAGCGTTCACCGATTCACCGCGGAAATATTTAATTATTACGTTGATCTTTCCACGCAATTCGCGCGAATGTTAAGAACTTTGCCACGAGGGAAACTACGAAAGTGGTGCAATCAAGATAGGCTCTAAGGCTGGAAAGCCAAGTGAGATTAAATCTTTCCCGCTCATATTACTCCCTCCAATACATTTTATTAACAAATCTTTAAAATTTTATAGTTTATATTAAAAAATATTAGTAATATTTCCATTTATCATTTGTATATATATAATACAATTTTATAGAATATTTTGTAATTGTATTTTATAAAATTACAAAATATTCTATAAAATTGTATTATATATATACAAATGATAAATGGAAATATTACTAATATTTGTTAATATAAACTATAAAATTTTAAAGATTTAAGATTTAAGATTTAAAGATATAATAAATTTATTAATTTTCTCTTTGACACGTCCGCACGAATACATTTGGATTTCATTTCCTCTGACTTTTGTTCTTCGAAGCAATATATCATACAACAGCGACTTTCGCTGCGATTGCCAATCGCAAACTATCAAAAACGCATGATCGCCGATTCGGACGCGCGAAGCGTGTTAACGACGGTCGTACGTAGCTTCGGCGGCGGCTCCGCGCGAAATTCCGCCTTATCTGCCGTTCCTGGCATTGTTATCTCGGTGATGTGTCACTACTTCGGTTATCGGGCGGGGAAACGCGCCGGAATATGTAGGCCAGACCGGAGCGGCGAGCGCTTTGTGATGCAGATAAGTTGCGCGCAGCGGCGAGAGGCGCGTTCGTCGCATCGCACGCGCGGCGCGGCCTGGCCGCGGTATGCACGCGTAAACAAAGAGTACGCGTGCACGCGCGCGGAACAAAGGGAGCCTGATCGCGCGTCCTCGTGCCAGACGCGGGAGTCGGTGTGCCAACGAGTTGCACCGCTGCTCCTGGCGTTAGAGAGAGATCCCCGTCGAATCGCACCGCCGCCTCGATCTTGCGTCACGATCGCGAATAACTAGTCTAGCGGCTATAGCCGCCTAGTTGCTTTGACAATTTCGGCGCAACAAAACGGGCAACGTGAGTAACGCGCGGAGCGCAAAGGAGCAACGGGTCTCTTCGAGGCTCTGCAACTGCGCTGTGTGTCGCATTCGATGTTAGATATAATATAAGCTCTGCTGTCAGAAAAGAAAGAATGAGCCGAAAAGAGAGAGTAAAGAGGCTTAATGATGCGCGATAATTATGTTACGATAAATATGATAAATTATGTTATGATAAATGTGAGCCGTTCACAGGCCAAAGTGATTAACTCCACTTTGTGATTTTTTTTAAATTCAAAAATTTTAGTGACTAAATGGCAAAAAGTTTTTGGTCATGGAATACTATTCCATGTTTGTTTAAAAAAGAATGTATATTATTTTATCAATTTTTCTTTTTATTTTGTGGAGTTAATCGATTTGGCAAATGAGCGGCTCATATGTGACTGTACGCAGAAAGGAAGAGAAGAAAGAATGACGGGAAAATTTATAACGCTGTATTCTGGATAAAATATGCTTTATTTCTATTAATAATAATAATAGAATCAAATTTATGTTACTTATCTTGATGATTTATATATAATTTATATATTTGTCAGACATCAACGGACGAGGTTCTTCTTTCATGGAAAAAGATAATTTCATGCGACTAAAAAATGCAGCAAATTTACGTCGTAAAATCCTTGTAATGTGTTTTTAATGATCTCTCGGGCTAGACATTTTGGCCGCACAATCGCTTGACGCCGGTCCGTGATTCATATCGTTCTTTCTAGTTCGCCATTTTATTCGAAACATGTGTTAAGCCGGATTGCAATTGGCAGACGGCCCAGAGACTCGTCAAACGTTGCGCAAGATCAATGCCGATGACGCGACGACGGAGGCGTTTTCGCCGATTCGTGACTCGGCTGCTCGAGGGGAAGCTGCGACTTTGCGACTGCGGGGAACCGGAAATCGCATTCGACAGATAAGATAGCCGTAACACGAGGCATTTAATCGCGTCTGCTTCGCATAGATCCGTGGCAGAATGCGCTATTTACGAACTGTAAATAGCGTGTGGAAAATGCGATTGCGCGCTTCACGAACACGTATCAACACGCGAATAACGAGTTCTTCGAATTTTTGGGGATCACTGAACCGCATCAAAGCGCTGAAATTGCGTAGCCGCATTAATTATGGCGGCTTCACCCGCGCATGTGAAGTACCAGTGAGTACCACAACGCGCGCTTCTTATCAGGGACATTGCCTGACGAGAACTCTTCAGAACGGGGGTTGCGGTATAGATTAGCATACGAAAATTGGAAGCCCACTTTTGTATTTTTTGGTCGCGAGTGGTTAGCGTTGGGCGACAATATTATGCAGCCAGGTCGCATTTACATTGGAATGATGTTTTCTCCAATCGCGAGTCGGTCTCCACGTGGCCGGATGTGCCTTTTAAATGCGTTACGCGACCACGAAAGAAAGCCACCGTTTGCTCGGCCATTCTTCGAGCCCGAATTCGTCGAGCATTTTTTAACGGCCGCCACCACCACCGTTAATGGAGCCTTGGGTGTCTTGCAGTACTCGTCGCTCGTGCCTTTCTTGAATGTGTTTGATTGCGGAATCGATCGACGACGATCTCTCGGGCGGAACGCGATGCACGGAAATGACATTACGTTAATTGAGTAAACTGGGGAAAGCGCTTGGATGTCTTGTCCTTTGGGAACTTAATTACTTTAGCTTAATGCGATTATTCGAAGCGATTATTTAAGTTGACGTTCGAGAAGCAATGCTATACATTATTGCTATTCATAATTTGTATAACGTTATGTATAAATTGAAATTTCTCGATGCATTCACTTATCTATGCCCTCAAAGTTAGCTTTTATCTTAACATTAAAACTAACATATTGGTGAAAGTTTTTTTCGTGTTAAATATTGCAATTATTGTAGAAAAGATATCATTCATGGAATGTGAAAAGAAACTTTTTAATAATATTTTCACTAATAATAATAAATAGTTACATTTTGGAAAATTGTCAATAAGATTGAATCGTCAATAACTTTTTCTACGAGAGTAATCGTAAGTTTCGGATATATACAAGGTGTCCCAGACCTACAGAATCACCGCTTCACGGTAGGCTCTTGACGTCATTTCTCTGGCAAAATGTCGAGAGAGGTAGTTAATTGTATATAATACAATTGCGAAGAAATAATAGTATGCGACTAGACAATGACATACCGTAACTGTATACTTGACTTATTTTATCTTTTCTAAAACCGTGCTTAACTACGTCGGTGATCCTCAAAATCCGAAACGCATTTTCTTTGTCCGAAATGAAGACACGACAAGATTCTTTTCACGGGTGTATACATTGTTGTAACACTTTACAAAGCGGTGCATCGAAGAAAGGCGTCGAAAAGAAGGTGAACATGGAATGCGAGTGTTACCGGCTCGAGGGAACCTAGAACAAGGAAGTGGTTCCAGCAGGATATTTGGCGGTTCGACTCTTTTTTTATCACTTGCATTCCGTGCGAGCATTCCGGAGGACCTTAGGCCCGAAGGGTCCGAGTGGCCTTGCTGACTTCCTCGAATCAGATCTTTCCTCAGCATAGCTCTCGCAGCAGGACCGTGTCGTTTCGATCTGGACATAAAGCTAATTCTTAAAACTAACAGTTAACTAACAACTAACTATACTATTAAGTCGAGATTAGCTCGGTTGGGAAGAGACTTTGTTCACTCCTTATCCACTCCACACATTTATAATGATTATGTATGACTCATTACTGAATAATTCAGCATTTTAAAGGGAAAGAAGGAACAATGGAATAGGAAAATAATGAAAAGTATTATAAATGGAAATATAAATACAAATATAAAAGCGAGAAATAAGAATGCACACAAAATGAGATTGTATTAACGATATATGAGATTTTTACTTTCCGCATGGCTCTGAGCATTTGCATTGAATTCTATTGTAACAGGAAGGCTACTAAAGTCGACAGATGTTTGCCGTTGACCATCCATTAGGCATAACACTACCCATTAACTGTATATTATTCGGCTTATCCGGAGAGACCGGACGAGATAGGCATTCCGTTTCTTTTTCTCCACTTTGTTTTCCTTGTTCTATAACTGGTCGTCGACATATCTGGCCGCGGCCTTCGAACCGTATCCTTATCGCCAGCTCTCAGTGCCAGCCTCGCATAATCTGGATCTTTGTCAGCGATTCCAAACAAAGCGCTCGAGGCTCTGTTTGGCCAGCAAGCACGCAACTCTTTATCTAGTGTAAACTTTGATTTTCTTTGTCGCCAAGAAAGGAGTGAGAGAGAAAGGGAGGAGGGGGTAGGGAGAGGAACGAGTGGTACGTCCGGTTGTAGGACTTCGCCTGAAACGGGCACCATCGCCTTTCCCCTTTTTATCCAGAATTGGCGCAATTGCGAAAATCGCGTCCCCGACACTGCGAGATTACGATATTTACATTCTGCAAAATTATAAGAGAGAGAGAGAGAGAGAGAGCGTTGCGTTTCCCAGGACTAAAAAATGTCGAACGGAACGATCGAAGCAGACAAAACCCTCCCATAAAATTCGCACCCGCGCACAGATATCACGTATCGCAGACGCCGGTTCATCCCGCGATCAGAGATCGGCGCATCCTGCGTGAAAGCGAAATCTCCTTAGGATTTCGCCGCGTGACCCGTTCCGCGGCTAACTCCACGCGCGCGAACGTACGCACACGTGACCGCCGCCCGGTTCTGCGCAGCGGCGCTTAACCCAGAATGTGTCGACGGGTATTACGGTGCAAGTTCGTTGTCCCCTTCTTCGCCGCGCGGTGCAGCTGCCCTGCACGGTTATATTAACGTTATCCCGCGGCGCTTTGTTTTGAGTTTATCTCGCGGGGATGTACTTGCGTGCGGAAGGGGCACTCTCTCTCGCAACCACCTCGTGTCACTCTCTTTAGCCCGCCCTACCCCCCGTTCCCCAAGTTCCCCGTGATGGGGTTCGCGTATTGCTCCCATCTCGCTTCTGCCTCTTCCGAGCCTCCGCGAGTTTCCTCCTTCGCTTCCACTCGTTATTCCCTGTCCTCCTCGTCGCCCTCGCGGGAGCGATGCTTATTCAAGCCGCTGTTTATTTGAACGTTTTAACTGGAAAGTCCTCTGCTGCGCACAATACCGCGAACGGACCCTCCGAGAGTATTCCGAGAGTCTCCTCTTCTGGAGATATTCGGGGTGCAACCACGCGCGCGCGTTATGAGCAGATGATCTTCCTGGCACATGGCTGTCAATAATGGGATTTTTCTTTTCTTTTTTTGGCAATTATATTTTTGATTAAAAATAATGTTGATTTAATATTACGTAATTTAACTGCGATAATTAATTTTCTCCTTTCAGTTTTTCTTCATACAACAAAGAAGAACAGTGATTTTTGTTGCATTTAATTTGTCCAGTTTGCAGCTAGTAGATCTAGATAGATAAATTATACAGAAGCGTAAAAAAGGCAATAAAACGTAATAAATTAAAATCAATATCATAACTACCATAGGTACCCACCTGGCTATGAAGAGTTTCTGGAAAAGAGGACAAGGAAAAGAAGCATCATTCCTTCTGCCTTCTAATTTCACACCATCACTCATTCACCCATGTCCTACATCAATCTCGGAAAACCTGACAGCTCCATAACGCTCCATGACTGCGATCGCCAGAAGATCCTAGGCGGGCGCGAGCAAGGAATGTGGAATCGAGTTAGACCGGAATTACCCAACGTTATTTTACTGGCGTTCTCTCCAGCATTGCCTCTCTCTTTCTCTTTCTCTTCCCTCTCGATACTCCTCTCGATTCGCTTTCGGATATCGTATTCAGTTGACCTAGGCACCGCCACGCGCTCGGTTCTCCCCTCTTGTTTGTCCGTAGCACTCCGATTCTCGTTCTCTCTCCTTCTTCTCTTTCCCTCTCTCTGTCGCTCCCGCTAATGCGTCCTCTCTCGCTCACTCTCATTTCTCTTATCTTCCACCGAGATTAGCTCGCTGCGCAGTTCGCGCACGTTGTACGCGTCTCTTCTCGTGTGCATCGTCACGCAGCAGGAACAAAGGACGAAGGCGCGCAGAAGGCATGCGAGGGAGACCATTCGCCTTTCGTAGATTTTTGCTCGATTTTCCGTGAGACGTCATTAAACTGAAGCGCGGTGACTGCAAAACACCGAAGGTTTTGTTTCATGAGAATACCGCAAGAACATGTAATTTCGAGTAGCTTTAATAAGAAATTTAATTAATTAATTAATTAAGAGAAGAAACGTCGTTTCGGAATAACCATCCGGCGCAGCGGCACGTCCGTAAAATCTAATTTTTCATTTTTTTATTAAGAGTGTCAAGCTCTTTCGAACGCTCACGCCGGTCGAATTATAGCGGCGAGCTATCGATAAGAACTAGAGAAAGAGAGTAAAATTTCGAGGTCCCATTCGCGTGTCTTGAAATGCGGCGTTAAAAATCAAGCAGCGTCCTTTGTTGTGAAAGACCACTTGCTCAAGGTGGTTCACAATGCACTCGATGCGCCTACAACTATGTCATGACCACGATACGGTCCTGCTGTGGTGTGTGGTTCCTATAGCGCAGCGCGGACGCGGCGACACCCTACCGGTGTTACGTATTCCCCGATATTATTTATTCCCTCTCGGTCGGCGATGTATATTTTCGATCGCGCGAGCACAAGGTGGTACCAGAACCGAATGGGACGTCGGAACCTGCTCGGCTGGTAGTCACGACGTGACCTGGGTAGCACATCGAGCGATCCCCACTGTTCGATATCTACCGGGGACTCATAGTCCAAGTGTCTTATGCTGATTAACTCGGGTTCCCGTAATTTCCTCGCTGATCCCACGGATCACTGAGACTGATCAAAAGTCGCGTTGACGCCTTACGATTCCCTGATGACTGATTGTGAGAGCGATAGACTTATGAAATTGCGATCCTTCAAAGAAAGAAGAGCAATTAACATATAAAGGACAAATTTATGATATTTATTAACTCCAAATTTAAGTTTTGGGGCTTAGGAAAGCATAATTTTTTATAATTAATATCATTAATATAATTTTTTATAAAAAAATGTTCTATTAATGTTCTATTTGACTCACACTCCGAGTGTCTTATGCTGATGTTGGAATTGATTCGCTCGGAAAATGGAAATCAGTTTTCTGATCGATCATGAGCATTCGAGAGAGATCTTATTGGATCACGAACGTCACGCGAGCAACCGTTCCAAGTGATTTAGCGACAAAACAGATTTATTTCCAGTATAACAACAGAACAATCGTAGGCAGGAACAGGATTATTTTCAGGCACGTGTCTGAATTTATAGAGGAGATCCTAAGAGGTCGCGTTGAAATATTTGAAAAGACGATACGTAAATTTTGCGAGAGGCTTTACGCGTGTTCTTTTAAACGGGACGAGAGAATTGCCTCTTCTATAAAATTGCATGTTTCTGAGAAAGCGAAAAATATATAAACGTATTCTTTTTTTTCCATGTCGAACGTATATTTTTTCTTTATTGCAGTTCTCGAAAAATATTGATGATTTCCTTCGTTGTTTGTTGCGATAGACGCAATTTTCTCTCTTTCTCTGCATGTATTTGATTAATAACAAAATTAAGGAGTAAAATATTCTAATGACGATAAATTACAGCAAATTGCTATATCAAAGAGCTAATGAAGCACAAGTTTGGTAGCCATTGCTATGCTCAAGTCGAGCCGAACATTCGCCGACTTCTGCTAGTTTGATGTACACGTGACAACGAAGGTCGCAGGAGCTTCTACCGGTTCCTAATCGCGTTATATGTAGACGATCAAGGTCGACAAAGTGGCGAGCCGTTTTGGTGAGCTGCGCCTAAAACGCGCAAGCCTTGGAGGAGCACATTTCTATTATTTATAGTTGCATAAACATACATGAAAATTATAATAACAAAGACTATATCAAATACGATATTTAATTTTCTTGCAAATACGTTGCGTTTGTTATTCTGAAATTTTCCACTTTCAAGATATTTATAGAGAGAAGCTAAGGTTTTATTTATTAACACGCTAGACGTGTTCGAAGATCGTTGCTTCTCGACGACGCGAGGCGCATAATGGTCGCATGAAAAGCATCGCTTCTCCGAACGCCATGTTTCTCCGTTGTAAAGCGAAGAATACCGAGCCGCCATGCCGAGCGTTATGCTGCGCATGTAATAAATCGGTAGCGCCGCAAGATTTATGCCCGTGACGCGTGACAGCACGCTAAGTACTGCGAGGCTATCGAGAAATAAATGGTCGGAAAGCAGGAGACGAGCTCGCGCACGCTCGCCGCATCTGAATCGAACAGATGTATCCAGGGACAAAATCATTTTTCCTCTTTGCGCAAACCGCCCCATCACCGAACCCTGTTACGTCATTTATATTTAGGTTACTGGTGGTATTTTTATTTCTCTTTCTTTTTCACGAAACTCAAACTCTGCGATATGGTAATTGGAAAGTTTTACATCTTCCTTCCCCTCACGGGTATAATTACTTTTATAATTATATAATTACTTATATTACTTTATAATTACTTTTTTTTCAATGTAAAGATTTTATTAAATTACGGGTTTTATCAAACGGCATGCTTCTGTCTTGCTTCCGTCTTATTTGCAAACATATTTATTTTATAATATTTATTTTAATACGAGACTTCTTTAAAGTCTCACATCTTGTACATTTATGTATTTTCTAGGTAAGAGAGATATTTTGTAATAAATACAATTTAAGATTGATTAAAATTCCTCTCGCACAAACTTTGCCAAACTTAATGTACTTGTCCATGTCGCCAAAAACTTGATTCCAGAACACCTTAAGGCTTAAACTTTAAGGCTTTAAAGTATCTCGAGACACCTCGGGCATATTCCTTCACTATCCGGCAATTTTTCGCTCATCGGGTCAACATCGCCGTAATGTTAACGATATTGTACCGCCAACACGGCTTAACGGTCGCTCGTAATTCGCAGCCAGCCGGCGGCGAGGCGTTTTGGCAGCGGAGAGGAGCGCGCGCGCGCGGATTTGTACCGTCGTAATTTTGCAAGACGAGTTCGCAGAAGCGAACCGACCGACTGGCCGCCGAGAGATCGGACCGGCGTAATCGCCGACATTCTTTCGCACGCACGTGTAGAACGCACTTGAGCGCGGAAGGATCCAGAATCCGACGGCGCGTGCATCTGTATGCGTGTGCGTGCATGTGCGCGCGAGCGCACGCCGCGATCGTTATGTACGCTACGCGTGACCCGTCGGGGTCAAATAGCTCGTCGAACACGCTCCTCCCCCCTCGCCGACCTCCCCCTGCCCCCTGCCCCGACATCGTTTTTATGCCTTGTGCCGCTTCGATACGCGAATACGATGGTGCGGCCGGCGGAAAGAGCAGGCTTGGCTTCGGATTGTTCAAGAGGAGCGCTCCGAGAGCGGCGTTTCGTCATCAGCCGTACTTTGGGAGCGCGCGTTAACATTCGGCGAAATTTCCGTCAGGATCTTATTCCGAGTGCGAGGAGCTCTGACGCGCGTGCTCGCGCGTGACGCACTTCGCGTTTCGGGTTTCCATATTTCGCGGTTTCCCCGTGCACGTGTTTCACTCAAGCCGGTGGGAAAATAAAGGTCGCGGTTTCTAGATCCCTATCTTTGCGAACCGCGGCAAGTGTATTACGCAGATTGCGAAAAATCGCAACGGCTAGTACGGTTCTCCTCGCGTTTTCGCGTTTTAAGCGGGCGGCGGGCGCGTAGAAAGCGAGCGCGCGGCGCGGCGCGGCGTAACGTCTGTTCATTAATCGCGCGTTGGAAGAAACGAAATCCAGGTCAGAGATCGAGCCTCCTCCGTGTTAACCAGCCGCGCGCGACAATCCCCGAGTGGTTTCTTATCGCGCCCGTCGCCGTGTTTTTCGAGTGCCTGCCGCTCGTTTTTAACAGGCAGATCTTCGTCGCACGTTCTAACTTGCTCCGATTATTATTTTTCAGTAGTGGCATCGAGAGAATTTTATTCCAGTCCAGCAATTATTTTTTCGCAAGATGAAATAACCGTTTATTAATAATAAACAAGCATGACGGACAAAGTGCATTCGTAAACAACTTACTTAACAGTTTTATTCATTACAAATGAAATGATTATGTGGGCGTGTTACGGTGAATCCCAATGATCCGATTCGCTTGGAAACGGAAATCCGTCGATTGTAAAATGTCGATTGTAAATGGCTTTTGCGCTGGCCGACGCGCGTTTCCGCGGCAAAGTTGTTTGCACGCGTCCGCAATCAGGATTTCCTCGCGATAAATCCACGGGCATCACGAGTTTTGGACGACAGCCAAGCACCACCGGCTCCTCTCCTCGTCGTCGTCGTCGTCGTCGTCGTCATCGTCGTTGTCGTTGTGGCCGCTGCTGGACCAGTTTCTTTATCCGGTACAGCGCGGTGGCGGATTTCGAAACGACCGGTTCTCCTTCCACGAAGCCGCGGTTGGCTTTCGGGACGACCGAAATAAAGCCGCCGAGCCGCGTTCGCGATATCCTTGTGGGGTTTACGATCCTGCCCGCTGCCTATGGTGGTGCGACTGGCAAAAGTGGCACGGCAGCGCCCGAAAATGAGCACGCCACATACATTTAATTCAGAAAGCTGAAAAGCGAACTCGAATGGCGCACCAGAATCTTCAGGAATGTGTGAGACCCGTTCTAAATTTGTAATAACGTTACATGCGCCTTTTGGATATTCAAGGGACATTTATATTGCATTTTCGAAAATTCTACATAGCTGTGAAATTTAATAATATGGTATCTTTAAATAAATATTAATGAGCAGTAATAAATTCAAGAATAAAGTTTTCAGACTACAAATATTATTTATGCAATATTCCTATACTTATTTAGAAAGTATTTTATTACTTACTTACTTATAATGTATCATTAATTACCTTATTAATTATTTAATTACCTAAATCTTATCTCTAAGTATTTTTTAATAATCATTTTTTAAATTATGTACAAATAAAACTATACCGGCGAGAACTGTAACTTGTACTACTATTATAAAATTATCAAATACATCGCAGTCACACATATACACTTTCGTTTTTGCACAAGCACGACGATTTGCACTGTTTACGGAGAAACTGACTCACGATTCGAATAGAAAGCGTTGTCGCCCGCGCGTTGACTCGAAATCCGAATGTGAAATAAGTGCGCTCCAGCGCGCGCGCAGGAATCGCGTATATTTCCGTGGACTATTTACTCGTGGGATACCTTGCGGAACCCACACGTACATGAGAGAAAGGAGGAGAAGAGGGTGCGCGTAGCCACGCGCGCGGGATTTCCCTTGTCTTCGGATTTTCCCCTCGTCTCCGCGGGCGCGCACTCTTGGCACTCGTCGACCAGTCGTCAATCTTAAACGAGCGAGGCGATGGAGGCGGGCTCCCCGTCGCTCGCACGCCATTATTTAGCCCCGGAAAGAAGAAGAAAACGGAAAAGACGAGCGGCAGAGAGAGAGGACCGCTTGCGCTCTGTCATTACCCCTCGCGCGTGCACGCAACGGGTACACTGATTAGTAATTAACGTGTTAGCGCGCGTATATCTTACCGCGCGCGAGTTATTACGGTGTTCAGCCAGACCCACGTAGAAATTGCCGAGGTTGTTTAACTGGCCCAACATTGGCCTAGTATTGGTAGCCCAGAGTACGGCAGCGGCGTTACACTCCAGTGTCGGATCTGTACTGGCACAACACTGGCGGCCAGTACTGCAAAGAGTTGGCAGACAGTCTTGTCCCAGTACTTATTAAAAACCGGGCCATGTGACGGGCCATTATAAAATACAGACATGGACCAGTACTGGTTGCGAGACAGGCCATGCTTCGGCAACCGACACAGACCCAGCATTCGACTACATACATTGCCGATGATATATAACTAGCAACACAGGCGCGCGCTACGCGCGCTATAAATAAAATAAGAAATAAAAAAAATAAAATAAAAATAATATAATAAATACAATTGTCAATATAACCGCACTGACAGCCACTATGACATTCTGACATTCGCAACACGAAGTTCAAGTCACACGAAATTCGTCGCGGAAAAGAGGCTTCAATATTCGATAAAAAAGAACTTCACGAAGTCAACACGGCTTTTTTAGAACAGGATTATAACAATATATTAATTCACCAGCGACCGATAGATGGCCAGATCAGGCGTGACGTTCTCGCTAGAAACATTTGCGTTATCACGTATAAATAACCATCCGGAAAACCGATTTAACATCTTTTTCTTTTAAACGCGATATTAATTCACGCGACATTTACAAAATGATTTTACTAATGTTGTTTGCATTAGTCTTTGTTTATAATATTTAAGTCACAAATACAAATAGTACAAAATACATATTATATATATATATATATATATATAAAATATATTTATACATTAATACATTAATTGGTGCACATCTATGCCCAATGCTGGTGCAGTTATTTACCCAATACTGGTCCATGTATTATTGCCAGTGTCGGATCAGTACTGGCAATTAAGTACGGCATGGCGTTACACTCCTGTGTCGAATCTGTACTGGCACAATACTGGCGGCCAGTACTGCCACGATGGCGAACGGTACAGTCCCAGTATTGGACCGTTTTGAAATTTCTACGTGGGGACTTATAGACACTGATGCTGCTTATTATCCGGCGCGGCGCGCGGATGACACGAACGGTAACGGATCAGCCGGTGAACGACGTTCCGGAGCTTCCGTCGAATCGAATCGAAGAGTCACGCGTGAAAACCGCGAGATTACGGGAACACTTTGAATCTGAAGCGCGGTGGTCTCCTGGACCACCAAGATTCGGCGAAATCCCGCAAACGGGGACGGTCTCGCCCTTCTCGACGGAAATGTCAGGAGTCACCGCGCTGGCTACTCGGCGACGACGACGTCCAGCATCGAGGAGATACACGGGATCCCGACTTCTGTCACGATTAGTCACGCACAGGGCCGTATATCTCGGGCAGGAAGAGGCGGCTGACGCGGATCTCGGGCAGGAAGAGGCGGCTGACGCGGATCTCGCGCGGGAGGGCCGTTTGCCAAGCGAGCAGCAAGAGGAAACGCGAGAGGGAACGACGGAGAGCAGGAAAAGGACAGCGAGAGATCGTATCAGGGATTTCCCCCTTCTCTCTTTCTCTCTCGCGGCGAAACTTCGGTGCTTAATCCCTCGCGCGCGGCTAAAACGATGTAACGCGTACTCGGCCAGACGTTATGAAAGTTAAATCGAGACAGCGTTCTTAATCTCCCTCTGACGTAAGGAACGTATGTGCTGCAGATATTTACCTGTATGCACATACGGATAATAGAGAGAAATAAACATGTGTATTGCGATTATTACGCAAATACGAGTTAAAAATAACAGCGTGTCGATAATAAAAGACATACAAGTTAAATATGTGACTTCGTTTCATCTCGAGCTCATTTCCGCGTGCTCTCCGAGTGAATTTCTTCTTCGGGGAATCAGGAAAAGGGGGAGAAAATTAATAAAAAAATAGATCCGCGGTAAAGCTCCCTCGCGGGATCTCGCGGGTCGATTTCGGTCGCTTTGAAGATGCTCTATTCGTGGCGTGCGTTGCATCGCGACGGCATTTCCACGCTGGCACGATTTGCGCTCTGTTTTCCTTGGAATCCGAGACGCGGACGCGTGTTGCGTGCGTGCCGGGGGAGGGCGAGCACACCACACGCGGCGGCAAGTGCACACGAGCGTCGCGACGCGGTGGCGAGCGTCCACGCTCGCGCGTTTCGCGACAAGGATCTCCCCGATGCCGCAGGTGGTTAGGCCAGGCTGAAATGTACACGTGGCTGAAATGTACGTGTATGCATGTGCATGCGCGCGGCTCACGCGGGCTGCCAGATCGAATTAAACTGGCGTAAGCTTGACTCCCAAGTCGACGATAGCAGCTATTAGCCCGTGCTGATTCGCGACAAGCCACGACGTACAAAGCATCCTGAAAGGTCTGTGCCAGATGAAAACCTGGATGTATTATTTCACAAACTGTCAAAGCAACCGAACAAAACACCCACACAATGAGACTGACAAATTTCTATTAAAAGAGAATGACTCGAAAGAGAACGAAATTTTCTAAGAAATTCAAATACGCGAGAAAGATAATTATTGCAATAAATGTTATCACGATATTCGTAGAAAAAGGCTGCGCAAGTGTTGCACAGGTGTGTCTACCCTTAACACGAGTCGTTCGCTAAGATACGATGCAAGCAGAATCGCGAGGCATCGTGCGAACTTGATGAAATACGAGGTAGGTGGCAAGATTCCTGAAAAAAATTGATTTCTGAAGTCTTCCAAGGGCGAGCAGCCGGCATTATCTCGATACGTGGCGGATAACGGACTGAGATCGCGGGCGTCAATGCGTGACGACCGACGTCGGCCTGCTTCGACCGCGAAATCTCGCTCGACTGTCGTCACTTCGCGCTGCATCCGGCGTGGGTCCCGGCGACCGCTGATATTACTGCACGTCGCATCCTGGATGACAAATTCGCGGGGCATCCCCCGGTTAATTATAACCACGTAGCTCTCTTTATCGTCTGGACGCGACGCACGCATCGGGTGCATCATTAACGCGCGACTCTGCAATAAATCACGATTTCTCGCCCTATATTGCACAGCGTAATCAAGGCGGACGGTGCCAAGATTCGCGCGCGTCCCGACCAGATTACCTCTGACTCAATACGACGAGATTCCGTCGTCTTCTGGCATTATGCGTTGCGCCTGACGTTGTTGCAATATCGGGCACTATGAGGCATCAAAGAGTCGCGAGATGTGACGAGAATCCGCAGGCGGGGCGCGGAAAGCGCGTGCGAATTCCCGGAGCAAACCGCCCGACTGTCTCGCAAATTATTGAGACAACAGCAGCCACGGCGGAACAGCCAAACGCGCTTCGGACTTGCGCGATTCGGTGCTTGATTTTCTCGTAAAAACACTTTATTTGCGCGAGACCCAGCGTTACTGGCAGATTAATGCGACCGGGGTCTTTTTTATCATTACTCGAGCGGCGGCCTTTATCTGCATCCAATGGATTTCCTGGAACGAGCCGATCTCCAATCGTTCCGGCGTTAATGAATTTTTTCGTCCGCCGTTGTCTAAGCACAGCTGCGAGTCTCCCTACAAAAAGTTAATAACGGCGCGCTAGTGCATCAAGTGGATTAAACGGCGGACTATTGTTGGCTCAGGTGGTCGTTGCTCTGCGCTCGTCGACTTTCTTTTTCCTCGCCTCTTTGTGCTTGCTCTCGTAATTCTACGCTGTTCTGCCTCTCTCTCTCTTTCTTTTCCTCGCAAAAGCGCGCCTTTCTTCCCGCCGCTTTATTTCTCGCGCGAAGGTGAGACAATTGAATCATCGATCAAAGGATATTCCGGAATATGCACGATCGTCACGTGACATAAGTGAATCGCATGTGGGCCTGCGTGCTTAACGATAATTTTTTAATACTACGAAGAAATAACTGGAACGACAGACATTTTACAAGAATTTAAAAAATGCACAGGTATTAATAATGAGCGTAACGATGTTTGATAGTATTGTAATGATAAGAAATGTGATATTTTTATTTAAAAAATGCAGTTATCTCTACTTTCACTATATTATTTGAAAGTAACGTGATATCTTTATATTAAAGAGTACAGTTATCTGTAATCTTTGCGATAAAGATATTGACGATTTAAAGTAAATTAACATGATAATAAAACGAAAAATCTGAGGGACCTTCCTCGACAAGCCATAAAGACATTAAATCGACGTTAAGTGCGCAAAACGTATTAATCGCACCCGAGACGTTTACAGAATCGGCAATTAGACGGTACAGATGCGACGTACAGTGTCTCATATCTCGGCGCTATCGTCATCCATCATCGAAGATCCTCGTCAAGGATCCGTGTAGCCGCGGGTGCAAGTGAAAGAGAGCTCTGATATGATCGGACGACCGTGAGCGCGCGCAGCGGAGGCTCTCCTCGAGGCTCGAAATCCGCTTGCGGCGAATCACGGCGGCCTTTATCGCTGGCCCTCGATAATGGTTTTTTAATGACGGCAACCGGGAACCTTCAGACTGCCGCGCGTTCCCATGCCCACACGCACCGTTACGCCAGTTTTCAACTTATAAAGTTGACTAGTAACGGTCTTCTTTCTGTTTCAGGGACAGGAAGTGTTTCCGGTGAGTGCAATTGACAGAAAAATGTCGCTAAGGTGTTCCACTGTATTATACCTCTTTAATTTAGATGATAAGATAAATAAAGATAGACAAATTAGATTTTTCTCTTTTAATTAGAGACAAGTTCTTGAAATATTCTTTAGCCATGTTCCATCTATATCTCTATATCTTTTTAGTTTCTTCAATAATCTTCTTCTCACATGCGTCCAAATCTCGCTCTTTCTCTCTTTTCTGTCTCGTATATATAACATTCTTAACAAAACGCTAAAAACTGTCGTTGGAGCAGTATTTTCCAATTAATCGCGTTGGAATCTCTTTTTTATTTTACTGTAACTTTAATTAAAATGTCATACTTTCGAGTTAACAAAAAATTTCTATTCATATTTTGCTGCTCAGCTTATTATTATATTATGAAATAGGATATATTACAGTCGATATTTGTCAGGTATTGCAACTAGTTTTGTAACTGTAAAGTGTCATTCCCCCTCTCTCTCTCTCTTTCTTTGTCAGTTTTATTACATGGTATCTCAGGTAGATACACCTGACAAATAAAGGAACCTAGCACTTAGCACTGAATGTGACATTAAACCGAAGCGTGAGAATACTGGTCAGCTAAAAAATTTGCAACCTCGGCACGATTCTGAGTTTGTTTGTCCAACTACCTACGCGTGTCCATAGATAAGATTCGCCGTTGTTTGTCGTTTCCTTTTTCCTCGTTTACGGCCCATCTTTTGTACGGATACTGCACATACATCGATCACATTGATATATTTGTAGGACGATATATCGATTTGCGCACAAATCAAATAGGTGGTCAGAATCAGGTGGAGTGAATAACGCGGATTAACGGGCGCATATTTCGCGCACTGTTGAGAGAAAGGGAAAAAGATAGAGGAAGAGAGCGATAAACGTGAACACACAGGCCACGCGTGCATACATACGCACATACGCCGAAGTCGCTTTCACGCGGATACGTCGAGGCTTATCCCATTTGGATATCTGCCAATGTGCCGACGGTCTGACTCTCAGATGCGCCTAAAATAACGAATCGATCAAGCTTAACGCACGCAACTTTCGACGTTGATCGGTGTCGACAGCAGGAGGACCCAATACAAACGACTTCCAAATCTTTAATATTCGATGTAGATCTCCTTTAAAACAACAATATTGATTTGAGGGTAACTTAGAAATGTTCTGCATCGAGAAAATTGAAAATAAGATTTCGGTAGGTAAGTACACTCTGCCAGACGTTTCGTTCTTCATTTACGCGTTTCATTTCCGTTAAATAAACTTAAATTGCATTATTTTATTATGTCAGAAAATATCTGCAATCGTATCAAACTATCTTCTAAATTCCAGGACTAGACATTTATTATTTCACGGAAGGAATTGCGACCGATGTTTCCGCGGTCCGCCTATTTTTGCGCGGATGTTCCGATATTGTTAGATTATTGACATTAAGCAGCACGACACGTACGATGTGTTAACGCTTCGAGTGACGTTTCGCGCATCGGGTAAACGAGAGGAACGCCCGCGTGACTCCGCGAGGCACGCGATTCGCAACGACGTAAGTTCGCTAGATTGTTTCCCGGCGTTCGGAAAATGGGTCGTCGAGCTGCGTTTTCGACAGCCGATGTAAATGTTTATCGGTCAATTGCCAATAAAAACAGCGGCGTTGGTGGTCGCTTTCAGCGACTTCCTGCTGGCCGGCATCTAAGGCGGACTCTCGCTGGGCACCGAGCTGGTTCGGCGAAAATCAGAAGTTAATATTACGTGACAGGCGGAAACCAACAGGTCCTCGAGCGTTAAAACGCTCGATTTCGTCTGCTCTTTACGTCATCCGGCGATCGATCATCGTTGAGTAATTCTGTTTAAAAGTGGCGAAGAAAGGGGTAACTCCGCGTTCTCCACTTTTCCATTTAATACCTGCGTAGCACTTATCATTAGACTGCCCAGTTGATTTCCAACGTGAGTCCGTGATGATGTTGATAACTTGTTTCTTATATTATTATATTTTAATATATAAATGATACGTTACTTTATTTTCTCATTTAATATCTCTATAAATATGTTAATAAAATTATTTCTTAATACTTAAGTTGTACAACAAAACCGTTCTTTTTTTTATATTGGTGATGGAGCTCACTGTGGAAATTCACGCAGGCAAGCGTTAACTATCGTCATTATTCAGGAATAAAAATTTTAGTTTCTTATTAAGTTTATGGCGTACTTTGTTTTGGCTTTGTTTCGCTTGCGAACTATTTCTCGCTCAGCTATTTAAGAATGGGAGCGTTGTGTTACGCGTATGCTGCGAATAATCGCGAATAAAGAAGATCGGTCTCCTGCCATATTTCTCGTGTCAGAGGTCTTACAAACGACACGCGTCGCGCGGTTTATTTCGTGACGCGTGATTCACTTGACGGCGCCAAGCAAGGCTCGTTACTTGTCGCTCCTTTTCGTCACTTTCCTTCCTCCCCCTGTCTTCATGCGCATTTCTTTCTGTTCTAAGAAGAATTATAAATTATCGTGGCTTGGGATTGCTGATAACATAAAACACTCATGACGAACATCCGCAAGATTGTGTGATAATTAATGTATGAAACGTGATAAAGAATTACCGCTTTGTGTGAGTTCAGTTTGAAGGCGTGTGTGTTGCTTTATATACATTTGACTTATTCCTTCAACAAGTAAAGGCTCACTGTTTTATTAATATTAATATCAATATTTACAGTATAGACACAGCAATAATTAATCAGCTATAAAAAGTATATTTTTTGATTTTGCTTTCCTTCATTCAGGCGAAAACGACCATGAGATATCCCTGTACTCTTTGTTCACTTTCTTGGAAAGAAATCAAACTTTTACTGTTTTTAGAACTCGCATACTTACGATCCAGCTGTCAGTCAAAGTTGTTTTACACTTCACGCTACGGTATTAAGCGCAACTTGAAGGGGTGAAAGTCCAGACGGCGCCCGTTAGACTGAGAGACACCCTCTCTCCCTTCTCCAGTAATCTGGCAATCACCTTTCCCTTAATGCCCCCTTCGAATCTTCGCGTGCCCTTCGACCCTTTAAGAACCTTGTCATCGTCATCGTTAGGAAATAAAATAACAGATAAAATTCGATGATAAGATTACGAACGCATTATACATAATGAGCTCTTGGCAGCTAATTTGAGAGCTAATTAAAGACTTATTCTTAATTATCAAGAAAAGCTTGTTTTATTGCGGTTTAATAACTTATAAAGCTATTATTATGCAAATGTATATTGAATAAGAATGACATTTGATAAAATTAAAATTATTTTACATTTATAAGGATGTCAAATAATCATTGCAACAAGTGTTAGAAATATTAACATTTGACATATTGTTTATGTTTAGACATATTATACTTTCGGAACATATTATATTGTGTCATAAAAATATTTGTCCAAAGTACTACGACTCCTTAACTTATCTCTATTCGTGCTTTCCAAAATTCTTTTAAAACATCCCTAAGGAAAGGACCCCTAAAACGCCCGAGAACCCCCATAAAAGTCCATGGATCTCGTAAGTATTTATAGGTACCTCGTGAGAGGACGAGACATTATCTCGCCGTCATAATTCATAGCAAAAACCCGACTCGACTGCTGTTACCAAACAGGCCGATGGTTCCCCTTCTGTTTCTCGTGCGATAGTCATCGCGAATTTATCGCACGAGAGGGAAGGAGGGTGAGCAAGGGCCGATTTATCGTTGACGACGAAAGTGATATCGCGGGCACGCGCGACAGTAAGGGTGAAATTTTGATCGGCGTGTTCTTGTCCGTATAGTTGTACGTACGATGTCGATCGCGTAGGGGGTGAAGGAGCCGAGCCGAGTTGGGGGACCTGCAGTACCGCGTCTGTGTTGCCAGGGCGATTCAGTGACCCCCCGCGGATATTGCCGAGGGGTTGAATGAAAAGGGAGGAAAGTACCGACCCCCGAACCACGGGATAAATATCGCTCGCGGCGGACCCTCCCACGTAAGAATTCCTAATTCAACGTTGGAAGGGCGAGAGACAGAGGGAGAATGGGGCACGCCTTGTGCACGCGTGGGACCTTCGAACTTTATCGATTTCATCGACCCCCGGAACGCAAAGGGGGGTGGACACGCGCGAACCCGGCGCAAAATCGAAAGGTGCTCTTTGGTTCCGATACGGTATTATTATTTATTTGTAATTGGTATGTAAATCGGGGAGAAATAAGTTTGTTGCTCTGCGCCCTCTTGTCTGTCGCAATTCTAATAATTTATTCTATGCGCAATATTTGGACATGGAAAATCTTTCTAGATTTAATGTTTTATTCCTCAGAAGAATGAAAATAATTTATTCCGTTTGTCTTAAAAAAGAAAAATCATTTTAGACATTCAGACATAGATATTCAGTTAGACATAGAATCACGTTACTTCCGATACTGCAAGAAAGCTTTTACATTTATAAGGAAAGAGAGAGGGGGGGAAGACTAATACAACCACCTCGTTCAAGAGGCGAGAATCTAAGAAACGGCTGTCCTCCGATAGACGACAGAATCAGCTGAAACCCGATCGGGCGAATATACGTAGTCCGCAGCAATACGCCGGTTTTCACGGTCAACGTGCGTGCGGCCCCGGCCAGTCTGGGCGTCGGGACGCCCGGCGCCACGTCTACTACGTCTCTGCACCCGCGGTGGCTCGTAAATTCTCTGGAGCGTTCTGGGTTCTCCCGTTTCGTTTACCTTATCGGCGTCGAGCGAAACGCGGCGCGGCATAATTTATTTTACGCTTTTTCGCGCATTCGACTTCTTTTCCCCGATGCTTTCGATGCGGAGATCGATAATCTCCCTCGATGAATCGACCAATCGAACAAGATTTGTTCAACCCGGCCTAGTTCCACCGCTGAGCTCGAATCTGGCAGTTGTAAAAGGCACGAGAGAGTGATCTTCAGTGTTATTAATCTTCTTGATTAATCTGTGAATCGCGATTATCTTTATTAATAAATGTTTTGCACACACATAATGTCATGTTTTATGAATTTAAATTTGAACAAAATAAAATGGAGATGAGTGCCAGAAATATTATATTTTATCGAAAGGATGGTCGAACATGTAGAGACATTGAAGAATTGAAGACGTCGAAAAAGGGCAAACTGTAATTATTTTAATCGTTATTTTCAGAATCAACGGTTATTTTGAAATGAAACGTTTTTATTTTTATCCTGGATTTTGTGCATTACGCTCGATGCACATGTTGTACCGTGCATCAGTTTTTATATTGTAAAAATGCTCTTTTCGAATGTTTTTTTTAACTCCAACTCCAACAATAACGCCAATAAATGTCTTTCTTTATAAATGCATGCGCATGCGAAATTCGTGTGTTATACACGTAATAGGTTTTGCCGGCTGCAAAATTATACAGATAGAAACGACAATAAAGTCGCAGCACATGCTAATTTCGTAACGCCCCCTTAAATAGCGCGCGGACTGACCTTACGAAACTATGTCGACCCACAAGAAAATGTATCGCGTATGCATATCGCTGACCTTTCATGGATATTTATTGATTAGCGCGTGTGCGCTCTTTTATTGCATTCCTCGTTGCATAATAGCGGCGTAAAACGCAACGGCGAGATCCGTATCTGGCTGGCGGTTCGCATAATTCTTTACTTTTACATCGGCTCGCGGGGTAGGTATGTCCTTCGTGAGATATTGATCGTCGGCGAAGTCGAAATTCGTACCGAATGTCTCTCCTTGCTTTGTCGATTCGCGACCACACTTTCCGCGTAGGTTCGCACGCTCGTACGCGCGCGAAGGACACTCGGCGCATTAAATCGCGACTGCATCGCTCAAAGGCAGGATGAACGTGTCGTCTTGTTGTCCCGGAGCGGTGCACGCTCGGAAAGCCAGGGCCTTCGAAGTCGCGAAGGTGCGTACAACGTCGTACGATCTCGCATGAATTACATCCTGTAATTACAGGACAACCAGCCGCGCTATTATCTTGGGAGAAATGCGTTTGCACGTAGCAACTTGGTGGCAACAGGAATCCGTATTTTGCAACCGCTGAACATCTGGCCGTGTAAGTGTGATTGAACGTAACTATAATAACTTCCGAATGGATAATAACTTGGGTGTAATTGTAAATATAACTATTGCAGGGATATATAGTCATAAATAATATAAATAATATAAATGACTTTTGTGTGGAAATCACAGAAGAGTAAATGTGTTTGTTAGCTCATTTAAAATATGGTCTTGTTTTTAACGAAAAAAAATAATTTTGCAAAGTAATAGCTGATATCGGATAACCACGGATGGCGACAATTTTCTATTTTTGGGGTACGCGTCGTTTGCAACAATTACGGCTTGTTGACTGTCGGAGTGGCGCGAGAGTTCCCCGACTAAAATGACCAGAGCTTTGGAGAGCGAGTAGGTTAAAGTGCTAATGCCGTATGATTGCCGACCAGCACAACCAGCAACCAACAGCATAAGCAGCTTCGTTGTGTTAAACCATATTGTGGTCTACCGGGTGTCCGCTGGCAACTCATTTCTTTCGCGTAACGCGTGCAAAGCATTTCATGCGGACGAAAATATATTTCCTTTTTTCAAAATGAGAATGATAAAGTGAGGAGAAGAAACTCGTTTTCGATAGAAAAATTAAACTAGATAATAAAAATATGGAAACGAATGCAAAACAGATTCAATGATTCTTAAAAAGTAAAAATAGCAATCTTTAGAGATGAAGAAAATTTGCACGCATATTTACATTTATTTTATAACTTATAATATACATAATTTTATCATAATTTATTAAAATTTCATTATAATACATTTATTGCAAAAAGATTTCTCTCTCGAAATATATTGAAATATCCATAAAAGATGATGTTTTTGAAAGTGATCTTGAATTTATTTATTATACATCCTGTTATCGGTGCAGAAGACTAATTAATAAACTTCTTAATGAACGAATCGAGAACAAACATAAATTGTTCATGTTCAACATCCATGATATATTACATCGTTATTTGTGGCTGCAACTCAAAGTGGTTCGCTGTAATAATTGCGATCGTTCCTAATGAACTTTCCAGAAAACGGCTGGCTGCTCATTAGCCAACTCATTCTTATCGGCATCGGCGGTTAAGCCGAAAGATTGGGCTCGCGTTACCGCGAGATCCAACCTTCTTGGAACCGGAACATGCGTCGGCCAGAACTCGTTTCTTTTCCTAGTCTCACTTTGAAAGATATTTTTTATTGTGTGCTTAAGAGAATTCTAAAATTATCTTTTTATCCATTTATCTAGTCCTTCATCGCAAAGAATCTCTCTTTGAATCTCGGTCTCTTCGGGATTTACAACACGTGGAGGCAGGCTTATTACTTAAACGGCTTATTACTTAGCCTCGACTAAGTAATAATCAGCTTATACTTGAACAGGTTTCTATTTTTCACATCTTTGTATTCATTAGTGTACATCTAAAAAACTGAAAAAAAGAACAATTTTAAATGAAGATTGCTGTTGCCTGCTGTAATTGCGAGAATTAAAGTTGTACGACGATACGTGATAAATGGAGGAACCGAAGGATACCTCATAGAGAAAATGCTCAAGGGTAATACGCGTAGATTGTGTACACATGTGTGAGATGCATAAATATGACGGTTCGTGTATGGTGGTGCAATTAACACGGTATGAGGGCGTCTTCGACAAAGGGCGGCCGTGGCTTTCGGCCTGGCGGCGTCTCGCCGGGTCCTGAATGTTATTAAACGTAATTTAATATCTGGCCGCAGCGCCGTTCGTAAATCCCTTCTGGAATCCGCAGCACGAACGCGCTGGCGATTCCTAATAAAGTCTACGAGCGCTTTCCGCGCTGCGTAGGCGACATCCGCCTCGCTTTCTCGAAAGCAGGAAGATTCCGCCAATTGCGAGACTCGGAGACGGCTCGCGAGGCGTCTTTCCAAATTAATTCCAGATTAGTAAATCGGAGAATTAATCTAGAAATGTCTCCCGGTATCGTCGTCACCGAGACACGAGGGTTTCCCTCCAGAGTAAGACATTAATTAATTAACTCTCCCTGTGATACAAGTGAAAGCATATAATGCATTATTTATTTCCATTTATTTACCAAGAATTCCATCAGTGAATGTAACGAGAGCGATTACTGCGATTACTCGAAGAATGGCGGAATCTGCCGATTTCTCGAATGGGATACAAAACAATCGGAGGAGTGAACGATAATAAGATTTCCCGGCAACCATAAATTTCCTCTCTCCCGCTTCCATTTTCCACCCCGGCATTTCTACGTCGTATCTCTCCCCGGTATGAGTGCGGCTAAGTTTATTAGAGCAATTTCCAACACCGAACGATGGCCCATCCGACGACGCTCCGAAGGGACGCTCGAAAAACTTGCGCTCCCAGCGGCGGGGTTTCCATGACTACCCGTTATATGGGGAGGTCGTAATTGCCACGTCCAGCCGCAACGATAATTATTGCTTGTGGTTTTTAGCGATCGTGCAAATTTCGAACAAGTTAAACTCGTTTTTGCCGTTAGTAGGCGATCGCACCTTTTCTTTATCTTCTTTCTACTTCTTTCGCTTTATTGCCTCTCGTATTTTAGCGACGTCTTTAGCAATTTTACCTATTTACAGGAATCGTACGCAATACGCCTGTTCACTTCCAACAATGATAATTTCCGATATTTACTGCAATAAATGCCATCGTTTTATAAATTAAATATATAATATTAAAAATTAAATAATTTTCATGATTCTATTATTTTATCCGCTGCCTTCATGCGATTGCTGGCGAAGATTTTTATTAATTCGTGTGACAGATTAGAAATCTATTCGGAATATCACTAAACTTATAGAAATTTTAATCAGTTTCAGTAGCCTTAATTCTCACCTTAATTTAATATTGTTTATAAAAAACGCACAAGCTATTAACATTTTTCACTCGATTTATGTCCATACAGTAAAAAGCTTCGCTTAGAAATGAACGCGCGCGCGATTATTAGCGACGGTTCGCACAGTTGCAAACAACCTTGCGTACGCGAGAAAATATAATAAATATGTGGACCGCGGGAATCTCTGTAATACGCGGCACGTTTCTTACGAATTCTTTCGCGGAGCCTGACGAGGACGAGGACGAGGAGAAGGACAAGGAGGTGGCTGGAGGACCCGCAGGAGCGTAACAACGGGCGGTTGTCCGTAAATTATTTTCTGCGGGCTGGCAGGAGGCGGCTTGTCTCCTTTCCTTCTCTGTCTTTCTCCTTCTTATTCTCTCGCTACGGGGATAAGGGGACGGGCGTTAAAAAAACGACGAAAATCGGGGTACAAACAGAATCGGAGAGGAAGAATGGCGGGCGGGAGGA
Organism: Ooceraea biroi; assembly: GCF_003672135.1. Taxonomy (NCBI): domain Eukaryota; kingdom Metazoa; phylum Arthropoda; class Insecta; order Hymenoptera; family Formicidae; genus Ooceraea; species Ooceraea biroi. The sequence continues at coordinate 1,584,249 of NC_039512.1, forward strand.
GGGACTGCGCGACTGTTTAGCCTTGACATTCGCCTCCCACATCCTGCCGGGCTGTCAGTGGCACTCAACCGGTGAATTTTCGGTCGCTACCAACGATTTCTGCTCAAGGACTGGAACCCGTTAGCATTCCAGCTGGATTCAAATTTCGACGCCGTAGACACGCGAAACTAGCCCGTACGTTTGCGACGACTACTGTCGCAAGGTCCTTGTTTTTAGCTGAAATTACCGTCATTGTGCCGGTGCAATTCCCGCTTCCGCTGATCTCCGCTCTCAGCGGTGCTAGCACGCTTAATGTGCTAAAAACGAGGCATGTACAATAATCGAAGTACGAATTGATGTCTAAATTAAATTACATCTACGATGCGATTTCCTATTTCATAGGAATATATGTGTACTACAGGAGCATCATTTTTTTATAACTGCAAAAAATCGTTTATGATTTCATAAAATATGGAGCGGTGTAAAATGAAAGACGTTATCAAAAGATATACTATTAATGGAAAAAAACAACGGTGAAACTGTTATTTTTCAATTAGGTAATATAAAAAAATACGAAAAATTTGGAGAACTGCAAATAGTAATTTTTGTCACCGAGGCGTGTAATAATTCCTCTCTTTCCAAGTGGCCGATGGAATTCATAAGTCTCGCGGAACTGATAATTACTCGCGCGATAAGAAATCGCGCCTGCAACCGACCGACCTTTAGACTATCAACTTTCGCCCGATATTCCGATATTTCGTTATCGCATCGGCACTAATCTCTGTGTTCGTTAGAATATAATTTTGCGATTTCACGCGAATGCCGCGTAAAGCGTTCTTGAAAGTAAGTAAGCGAGATAGTGCGCGGGTGAGTGAAAAGTCACACGTACGCGGACCGTGTTTCCCTTGAGAACTCGCAGCTGCCCGTGGACATTGATTTGCATTTCTGCATAATGCGTGTGATTCGTTTGATAATGTAGTGTGCATTCTAGTTCCGCGAATTCGTAGGAGAACGACGGGAACGACGCGCGAGCACCTCGAGGCGGACCTTAATCGGCTGGTCCTTAAAAGAAAACGTGCCAAGGCCGACAATGATCTCAATGGTGAGCGCGACGAGCACGATTGCGCGTTATTATTAATTTGCACCGCGATCTCCGAGCTGCAGGCGCCATCCAGATGAGTTCCGTCGCCTCGTGTGTGTCCCTTATCAGATCTGGCCATTTGTCTGCAAAATGCAAAATAAGAAATAATATCTTGAATAATGTATCAATTGATTCAATTTATTATTTTCTTCTTCAACGCAAACAGAGATATTTTAGATTATTCTCTCGATAAATGTATATTTATGTGAGATAAATAAAGATAATAAATAAAGACCATAGTTTATAAAAAATTCGATAAGCTAAGATAAAATTGTTTGGTATGATGGCTTTACGATTAAGATATAATTAATTGTTTTGTTCTATATTCTTTTCTTACAGATATTGTTACATTTTCAAGTAAACCTATTTAAATAATAATAATAGAATTCTATGTTTAAATAATTTGTGTATTTTAGACTCTTGTAAATGAAGAAATATCACGTTCGTGTTCTGATTGCAATTCGCGGCGTTAATTGTTCCTTCTGAGAAAAATTGTTTCTCTGCAAATTGTTTTCTCCGCTCGCATCGAATTGCGCAGCATTTCGAATTTTTCCATGAACAAGTCAATAAAATAACTTTTATTTTTAATCGACGGGGACGCGTTGCGACACACGCATGCTTGTGGAACATCCATCGTGCGGCGAGAGTGCCCACGATGAGAGTTGCGCAATTTGGTACGACGGATGCACGAGGTGGTTTCGCAAAGGGCCACGGATTTTCGACGGAGCCAAATTTGGTGGGCAGCGGAAAAATAAGTAGGTCGTTACAGGTCAGTAAAAGTTATAGTGCTTATAATTCTCTCTTTACTTTTCAATAAGTAAAACACGGTTGTATAAATGGAGCTTTTGCTAGAGTCACTTGTAGTCTATTAATATATTATAAAAAATGTTCCAAAATTGTCGTTTTCTTTTATTATTGCTAAAATAGTATCAACGATTTCTTTTTGAGATTTACTTGCTCATATTGTTGCACATCTATTATTATTCCATTTTGTATATGTTCTTGGTAATACATTCCAATTTATTATTTGCTCGGGTTATGGAAAATCGAGAATATCTGATTACTGTGAGCTTTCTTTATTCTCCTTATCGATCCATTTCGTTTTATATAGCCTTTTAATATATTTGTTTCCAATCCATCTGAAAAATCAGTTGATAATAAATCAAGATCCAAACAAATAATCTACAAAATCGTTTTGGCATAATCCAAACTTTTGCTTCATTCTTTATTCGGTTTCACACATCATCATGCTTTATTAATTTTAATATTAATTTTTATGCGATGCGATGATAATATTTATATCTCAAGTAAAAAAGAAATTGAATATTAATTGTTGTCATTATTTACGCATAAAAAAAGAAAGATAGTAATTTAGAAGTATTGGATTAATATCGACTTTACTCCATGCTGTCTGAATAATGAGAATTTGATTAATGTCGGAAAGGAGACTGTTTTATTCTCGAAAGACATGAATCGTAACAAAGCGCAATATTTTATGCACTCACCACATCGCACGCAGTATTAATATCCTATATTTAGCGTGTTAATGACTACCAGTACTTCGTCGTCGGCATCTTATGAAAACAATGCCACATGGTTATGTGTTCGAATAATGGTTATTTTGCCGGCGCTGATTCAATGGTGAAGAATGCGCGCGCGAGCGACTAATCGCGAGGGGTGCGCAATGATCGATGTGATATGCAAGATCGATGTGCAGAGCGATTTGCATGAGCAGCGAGCGACGCCTAGAAATTGAAATCGTCGATGACGACTATTGCGCTCACCTAGCCGCGATCGACTCACCCCTTACGAATTTTCATGGTTTATTTCGCGTAAAGTGGCAATCAGTCGCGTTCGAGATATTTTCCTTTACAAATAAGCTTTCGTTTTTGATCAATAAGCTTCTAGCGATTTCTCTCTCTTCTCTTCCATTAATTTTATTATATTTATTTCTGTAAAGAATCTCTGTTTTATTTATTTATTGCTTAAAAAATGAGATATCTACTTTCGCGTACTATATCGGAAATTTGTAAAGAATGATCCTCGAGACGATGAATCGTTTTTCAAGAAAATATGCGGACGGCTCGCCGAAGAGAAATATCGCCAGCGGCGATTATTACTTCAAGCTCGACGGGCGATCTTATCGCGTGATATTTGCATAAAATCCGCTTGTCTCGAAATCGACGATGACGAGCGCCTATTCGACTCGCTGTTCAGGTGCCCCTGAGAGCTAAATGATCTCTCGGATCAATCCGAGCCGTGGAGCCGTTTATCCTCGATACCAGCATCTACCGTACACTGCGTCTTTTTCCATTAGCTGGGATTTATTGCGACTTGAATTGCGATGCGGCCTTATCTTACCACGATCGAACGAAGATCGGTTGCAGCGTCTTCAACGCATATTTAATCAATAATAAGTATCACATCGGTGCGATATCTCATCCGGATAACGGCATAATGCCTTTTCACCCGCATGCTGCAGCGTCGACAACTAACACTGATAAATTATGAACCAGTTAGAGGCGATGTCAGCGATTCGACAATCGCAACGTTTTCGAGACGCCTTCTGTGAGACAGCGAGATGATTTCACAGCCGATTCGCTTTGCATACCGCGCTATTTAATGCTCCAGAAGGTGCGCCAGGTGAGTCGCGAATACAGAGGCAAGGAAGGATGTGAGAGGGGAGGGTACAAGACATATCGTGGAATTATCGTCTCTCGATGTATTATTATTAGTAGCTAGATTATTAGTAGCTAGAAGAAAGCCGACAATCGGCGTTTACGTGACGTCAGCCAACCTGAGACTGTGAAAATAGACGTGAAATAATGTTGATTAGATCGCAAAGCGACGATCCATCGATCGCGAGTCAGCGTATCTCGCGGATAATGGATCCTCCTTCGCATCCTCGCTTCCGCAATCGTGAATTTATCGGCCGTTTAAATGTCCCGGGACGCAGAATTATGGAACGCGGAAGAAATGAAAATATGAAGACGATGTCTTATGCATACCATAAAGTCAACTTGAGATTCATCCGAGGCTTACTTCAAAAGAGAAGAGGAACTTAAACAGAAGAAAAAAGTAACGAAAAGCTAGTAGAGATTTCCGAAAATTCCGAAAGTTTATACATCATAAGATTAATTCAGTGACAAATATCTTGTTTTATTCGGACAGTTCTAGAGTGGAATTTACATAAGATTAGTTTTTTATATATATTTCTACGATAATACTTGTAAAAGTAAAACTAAACAATGCGTTTAAGAACAATCGCGACAATTTCAGCGATCTAAAGAAAAATTAATTAATTATTGAATATACTGAGATTTGATTCTAACTCGCAAATCTCTCAAAAAAAGAAATTTTCAGGTAACAATGTTATTATAATAAATTCTCCATTCTGCAAAGAATTAATATTCGATATACGCAAAGACTTCACGTGGCTGCAATGTAAGGCACTATTACGAGATTACTTCTGAAGCAGGTGGAGGACGTCGTACCATTGAGATCGCCGTTCCATTGTAGTGCATAACAGTCTTTTGCCACTCGTCTGATTAAATACACCCTCATATGGAAAACGCGGGTCCGAGGTTCCCTCCGCCAGGTAAAAATGCATGCTTTCTCGCAGCATCCGAAACAGAACGCGACCTTCAGCACTGTCGGCCGCGTGTCGAATTAATCGCATTACGTGGGCTTGTTTGCGTACAAATGTAAAAGGCAAGGAGGAGTGGGTGTACGCGGACACCGCGATATACCGTTCGTAAATTTCACCGGCAAACCGGCCATCTCCACCGACATCTTTTTTTTCGGGACGCCAACCGTCCGTTCGGTCTCCGGATAAGCACACCGTGCAGGCGGTGTAATTTTACACCAATTTACATCTCTAGCCGGCTGTGTTTCTTATCTATTTCCTTTCTTTCGCGGGGATACCGCACGTTCGCGCGGCCACGGCAGAGATAATCCTTGGATCGTAATTTCTGACGGTGCGATATCGCGGGATAAAATAATAAAATAGACAAACGCGATGGAAGTGACAGGTCTGACGGCAAATTAAAAATCGCCATCTGGACTTGAAGCGGTAAGGCATGTTTCACATGAACACGCAAGCGCAACAAAAGTACAACAATTGTCATTTGGTGTTCGACAAATGTAGGAAATACTTGAAAACATTTATTAAATCGCGGAGAAGCGAGCTTTAATTTGTTAAACGCTTGACAGTGCTTGATCGGCTTTTACCTCGGTAAAATCCTGATGAACGGCCTCCAATAAATAAACCGGAGGCGTTCCTAAATCTTGCTGCGTTACAAACGGATGCTACGATTTCATGCTTTCAGCCGCAACGGGATCGCCGAGCGGCGCGGGATCCGCGCATTTGTTTCTGCCATGGTATAGCGCTATAACGCTGTCTTTTTCCCCGTAAATTTATTCAGCACGCCCATCGAATAGCTCGGCTGTACGGCTCGTGAATAGGTAAAAGCCGGTGCTTAAAAAGCCAGAAATGACGTCCTCCCCCTCTCTCACCTCCCCCTCGGGCCTCCTCACGATCGGGCCTCCTCTTCCTCGAAAAGGTGGGCGCTCGATTCATATTGTAATTTCAACAAGCAGGATCCATTTGTCTTGCCGGGGGCAGTTTTACAGTAAATTCGTTATCTCCGGAGTAACGCTAGAGACAAAGATAGAGCTAGTGAAAGGAGTAAAAGAGAGAGAGAGAGAGGATAGGGCCTTGCTCGCCGAGTCGTGACGACAATGAACCGTTTCCGTGGCATTAAAACAAAGTATTGTTTAATGCATACAGTCTACCTCGTTACGGCGACTCTTTGTTCTCCACCATAACGTCATAGGCACGTCTAGCCCAAAAGAATCCTTGACAAGGCTTGTCGGTCACTCTGGAACTGGAGCAACTATCATTTTTGACATAGATACAGTTTAAATCGAGTTAGTTTGATACATCTAACAGCTTATAAGTTATTTCTATGTTTGTTTTATAAACAATGATTTTTTACGTCTGCCAGGAATAAATAAATTAATTTTAAATTTAATTTTCCTGAGCAGTTTCCAAGATATTTTTCTATTATTATCCTCAATACGTTTGATTGTTATATTATCACATGTACGTTTATCATTGTCATTGGACAAGAAAGAGAGCATGCTTCAAAATATCACGCGATTTCTCGTGCAAGGAGAGTAATGTTCTTTCGTCGTTCGAAAACTGAAGAGTGCGCTTGCTTTCAACGCCTGCGAAAATATTGGACGTCTGCGTTTCCGTGACGATAATGGATGTTTGTCACTGGCAAGAAAAGATCGCATAAAGATTCGCGATAATTTATCCGAACGCTCGAGACGTCTGTGACGAGACCTATGTCTCGTCGCTAGACGAAATCCGTCATCGATGTCGGTTTATTTGCCGAGGGGACCGTCGTGGTAAAACAGTCACTGCCATCTGGACAGCTTAAATATTTATGCTATGTGCGTCTGTATTCGGGGACCGAGGGAAATATTGCATTGCGTTTTATTACAAACAATACTCATTACAAATGAATGCCTAAATTGGAGTTTTCGTTATATTTGTTGTACAATATCATTTAAATAATTTAAACTTTTACAACTCAGAGATATTAATATATCAACATTTACATAATATTCATTCGTATTATGTGTATTATATATATATATATATATATGTATTTTTTTCAAAGATTAAAAACTTTTATTTATAAAATTAAATAAAATTAAATTATAAAATAAATTTTATTATAAAATTAAAGCATCAATTTTCGTCGTTCAAGTTTCATAAACAAGTCGATGATTTTTTAGGACGATGCTTTTGAACGAGTCGTCGTTTGTCGATCGTAGTCATTCTGATCCCTAAATGCGGGATCGCTGATGTGAACAGCCGCGTACGGAGGGTCATGACTGGCACCCACGCCAGACCAGGTGTTTGAGATTAATAGAGACAGATCGATCGGCTGTCAAGGGAAAGGAGTATAAAATCGCCGCGATCGATACGATTGCGTCCTGAGTTGCGTACAACAAACGTATCTCTTTTCTATTCAACTCTCCAGCCTTATGTGATTAAAAAATTCTACTCAATATAATCCTAATCAAATCGGATCTCGAAATTGTATTCCAAAATATATAATTCAATTATGTATAAGACTTTTGCACGTTCATGATCTAAAAATTCATGATCTCATTCATTTTTGTTCTGTCCATTCGTAATGCCGTTTGACGCAAATGGAAGGAGGCTCGTGTTAACTCACTTTGCAGTATCGAGGTGTATTTTAGTATTCGGCCACTGACAAACGGGCAATCGATAAGATCGATAAGAAATGGAAACGAGGTTTTTATAATCATGCGAACGGTATTACACATGTTTACCGTCTCGGACTCCGCTTCGCATTAATAGCTGGTTTCTCTTCTCGCCTAGCCACGTCGTTCAATCGATCATCAACTCGGATTACTTCGAAAGTCACTTGCGACTTGGTTTCGCGTTACGCAATCTCCTCGCGTCTCGAGATATCGAAAGATCGAAGCGTTTTAATGCTGAGCAAGCTTAGCGCGAGCGTGAAGGAGCAACCACGAAGAAGACGGGGACACGGTGTTTTGGCGCTTTTTCAACGAGGGAGAGGAAGAGGAGAGGAAAACAGATGGAGAATCGCGAGAGAGCAACGTTGTTGTTGACGCTCGGGGTGGCAATTCCCACGAGGCAGGTGGCACGCGATTGGCGGTGCTAAAATTGAGTCCGGGTCCCGATTGGCCGTGTACGCGGCGCCGAGTCTTAGTCACCGTTCTGCTTTTGGAAAATTGGCGCGGTGCCGAATTTCCGAAACCCTCGCTCGAAGGGTTTCACTCGCGGTGGCTTCCCTCGCTTCTCTTTCTGCTCGTCGTTTCTTTTCATGCTCTTGCGTCGAAGGGACCGGCGCATCACACGCTGCTTCTACGTGACCCTCCACCGCGACGTATAATTGACAACCGACGTGCAAACAAGACTAAAATCTGGGTCTAATCGTAATCCAAGACTTCGGTTTAGGTGATCAAAGAGTTCGAGAGGGAAGCGACGCGTCTTTGGTCGGGGATATAGACGATCTAAAGATCCACACAAGATAAAAGTGATATGCAGACGTCCGCTTTTGCAAATATAGTTCAACGTCCAAAGCTCAAACGATAAGAGTTGAATGACATTAACGCTTGGCATAAAGTTCAAGCGTATAATTTCTTCACTCTATAAACGCTTGAAGCTGATGGACGATCGGTGATTCCTCTGCCCGAACATTAATTCCAGATACGTGAAAGTGGGAGCGCATTTTTCAAACACCTCGTGAAATGAAACGGCCACCTCGATAATAAAGCCGACGATAATAAGGAGCAGTCTGTCGCGGCGACCGTCGTGTCGTTCCACCGACTGCCCGTCTATTTTTAATAGCTTTTTAGTCGCGCTCCACGTCGCGCCTTGACTAGGCTCGCGGGTGAAGAAAGAAAAGGACGAGCAGAGCTGAGACTGACGACGATTGCGACATCGAGTCCAGTATTTACGAGAGAGGCATGATGGCGAAGGCTCTGTAGCGCTAAAAGGGTCAGTGAGCCAGGGTCACCGTTTCGTATCCACATGGCGCGCCACTCCGTGTGAACGCGCGTTATTCCTATTGCGAGTACGCGATACGTGAAGGCCACCCGTTGTATAACGCGTGAAGGCGTCCTCCTCGATTCTCGAAGGGAAGATTCGAAGGCTTGTCCTAAGATGCTGGCTCCAACTCCACCATCAAATCTCCTGGGAGCTATCATGCGACGTGACAACGCTATGTGTCGACGACGTGGAATCGAGAGATCTAAATCTCTACCATTGTTTCCAGGAACAAAGAAGTTAAAGATATTAGAGTTGTTGAGATCATTTGAGGCAACAATCGTGATACTCTCCGATCGATTTAATCTGCTTTCCAGTCTAATCTGCTCCTTTAAGAACCTGAGGAAACAATGCAGTTAATAAGATTTTATTAATTGTTCTTCTTTAATATCCTTTTAAAAAGGCGAAGTCTTTATTTTTTTACTAATATAATAATATTATAATAATTTTACTAATTATTTATTACTAATAGCGTTTATTCACATTACTATATATATTCGCTCCCCTATTATGCATAAAAATAACCACGTAATTAAATACATTCACTTTTATTCTTTTTTGTAAGGACGAACTTTTATTTTCACCGTACATTAGCAGTCTCTCAAAATAGGACCGTAGACAGAATCTAGTCATAATGCACTGTCAAAAGTTTGAAAAGGCGTGTATTTGTTGAATAGCGAGCGCGATAATGGCAACGCGGGACAATGGTGAAAGTGGTCCATTGTTGCTTCCCGGATCCCTCGCTTCTCGCTATCAATACTACCGTCAAGCGACGCGTAGGAAGACACACCGTCGCTCACGAAATTGTCGTCTTCTTTCTCTTCCTTGGAATATCATTACATATTTGCGCAAAGTTCGCGCGGCGAGAACCTATTTGAGGCTCTTGCATTATCGTCCGCCTAAGGATTGCATAAGCGCTATGTATGGAACTAATGGTTGCGACACATCACCTAGACATTCATCTTCACCAATCTGCAACGTATAATATCACACAATTTCCGATCAATCATTTTATTCATCGCCGATCGGTGCGCGATTACTGAAAAACAGGTGTGCGTGCACACGTAACCACGCATTATAACTTCGCGAAGCGAATTAACGATACGGCGCAATAACGAAACGAGGCGCGGTGAATTCTCATTGTCACCATAGGTTCCGCTTCTGGCCAGTGTCAAGCGAATTATTTACCGCACGGTTTCTCTGCACAAAAATACAATGCACCCGGGAGCGTGAACAATGGCTTGGCAAATAATTAAAAATTTTTTGAAAAATATATCGCTTGTAAATTCTTCTTCTTCTTCGACTTCTTTGAGCAATCAACGAGAAAGAGATTGATCATTCGTAATACGGCCGGCGACAAAAACGATCCTCGCGCGGAGCAAGGGTGGCTCGCGAGATTCGTTCTTCCACGAATAGCTCTGGAGAAGCATCTGGACGAAAGTTCGCGAGGCATTACCGATTTTATGGTTCGCAGGCAGGCACAGGCGGGCAGAAATGTCGGAAAAAGCTGAGAACTGCGCGTGTGGGCGGTTCTCATGTGGCACCGTGCCTTCTTCCTCCCGTCGTTTCGTCGTGCCGCGAGCAACTCTATCCCACTTTTTCTCGCCTTCTTCCCGATTCTCGCGGGACCGTATCTGTACTTTGTGTGCCGATCCCTCCCCTAAATGTTCGCCTAGAACCGGACTTCGCAGCCTATAAAAAAAACACGACAAAGACGCGACGCGACTATTTCCGCTGGAATTATTTCAGAATTCATTTACCAGGTGCAACACAATTGTAGATGTATCCTGATTTTAAAATAAAATAAAATACAATTTTATCTCTCTCTCTCTCTCTCACACACACACACATATACGTTATACATATCAATCTTGCAATTTTTCTTCTCCACAGAAAACGAATTAAATAATGATCAGTCAATATTATTCTCCCATAGCGGATAAATACGCGATATTTAACGAGCAATTCTTTTGGCTCTAGCTGCTGGACGCAACATTCGCGAAGACGTCCAACGACGTCTGGCCTGTGCAAGATCACGAATTGCATAATGTTGTGCCATTAGACTTTCCTCGAAGAGCAACGCGCCCATAATAAATCCCTTGTGGCTGTTGACGACGCAACCATGTAGCAAGTCTTATTCATCGCTTTATTTTTAAGCGGTACATCGCTTCCCTCTGTATCCGCCCGAATTACGTAAGGAGCATGTTCGAAGGGTGAAAACGCGTTGTAGCGGGGCAACTTTCGCACGTGAATGTGCGGATATTCTAAGAATAGTAGAGATCGATAAAGATAAAGAGACGATCTTTACTATATTTCATATTTTTCGCGTTAGTCGTGCTGTATTTCGATGCAATTACGCTACACTTATATTCAATACATTATATTCTTCTCTCTTTAATTTTTCCATTCTTTTTAATTTAATTTTATTTTATTGGACCTATAAGTTTTATTGGAATTTTATTATCTGCTAAATTATCGCAGTGCAAATATCTCCTCTCACTTTATTTTGCTCCTTGCTAGTTTTTAGTACTTAGGTAGACCCGCTGATGAAACGAAATTGCCGGGACGTCACAATTACCGGTGTGCATACGCAAATTTGCATAGGTTCCTAGAAGGACTACCATTTTAGCCGTTGGCCATTACCGCCGCCACCGGATTTCGTGCTTAGCCATGATAAAACCGCAAGGTCCATCGAGAAGGGTCAACCTTGTCATTAGAGCAATAACCAATTAGGTGTTCTGGAAATAGCGTCGATATGCGGGATTATACGTTGCTATTAATAATACCATGGTGCACGTAACTCGCATGCCAATGCGATATAACCGTGCCTGTGTAAACAAATCTCGTTTTATTTTTTAGGAACCATCAATACAAATCTCTTTACATTTCTTATTACCACACATCAGCTTTAAAAGATGACCAATTTATATCGACATGCTTTTATTATTAATTATTTATAAGTTATAATCCTAGCCACTTATTAAAAGCACAAATTCAATAATACAAACGTTACATTAATTATATGCGTTCAAGTAATTAATTCTGATTATATCCTTCTTCGCATGATTAAAGCTTATTACACTATTAAAGCAGTTGCACGCTCATTTAGAAGCTACATGCAACTTTTTCAAAGAAAAAAACATTTATCTGTTTTTAATCTTTAATCTGATACGACATATCAGACGCGATATCATGACATCCTCATCGCCAAAGCTTTTAGATTGGTCTGTAAAAGTCGTGCTAAAGCGTGTTATCAGCGAATGATCGCGATTCTTCCGAGCGATTCACGGGAGACACGAGAGTGATTTTCGCATTTTGATAACGCGACGGTTCAATCGTCGTCAATTTAGATGAACCAAGAAATTTCAAGTCAAGTGTCCGAGAAGAGTTGAGCTTTGGAGTGCGTTGACCCCGCGCCACTATGGTGCCTTCGTTAAGCAGCTTCGCCCCTGCTGTCAGCCTTTTTTCACGGTGCCCGGTGTAACCCCCATTGAAGAGACAGCTGGTCGCGTGCTGACCCCCATGTCGGTGACTACGAAGGTCTGCCGAGTCGGGCTTCGATATCTACAGGGTGGCTCAGAAATCGATATTAACCGCGAACCTTCGAGTCGATAAAATCGATAAACCTTTCCGCTTCGCAAAGGTTTCATTGTAAGCTTTGTTGAACATTCAAAGAAGCACGCGACCAGGACCGTGTATAATGAAATAATATTCTCCATAATTAACTGATACTAAATGTGATTGATTGTTACACACACGGTTCCATTACTTATTTAATGTATTGATCGAGCATGAATAGCAGTGGCAGCCTGTTGATTATATGTCTCTCTTACTTTTCGATATTATAAATCGGTATTCCACTGAATCGCGCGCAGGCACAATAGATGCTCGTTATAGCCGTTGCTTTGAATACGCTAGGCATTCGCGCGATTTCCGTTGCAGACCTATGAAAGCAAGATCGCACGAGGCAATAAACGTGCGCGTTGCGAGAGAAAAATAATCACGACAATTATAGATCTTCCTACGCGATCGGCCGGTTTATCCTCTCGCAGCGAAGGTCGCCGCCGCTTGACACGGAGAAATGCGGCAAAGGCCGTGTCCGGACCCGGTATATTTTCTTTTTCCTCCCCTCTCCCCCTCGCACCGAGACTCATAACAAAGGATTCGGGTCTCGGGGGTCGAGACGGGATCCCTATATGCTATCGGCATCATTAATATATGTACATCAATTTCGGGCCCGACGCCCACGTGTGAGAAGCGTGCTTAAGAATTTCAATGCGCGCCGTCTATCCTCGATTCTTCCTCTTCCATTCCCCGCGATCTGTCTTAAACGCTATATCGTGGTAGCGATCAATCTTAATCGTTTCCTCCTCGGCGAAGGAAAAAGAGAGGGAAGGAGAGCGAAAGACAGAGAGAGAGAGAGAGAGAGAGAGAGAGAGAGAGGCACTCCTCCGTGCTTTCTTTGACTCTAATGATCGTAGAAACGACGATAATGATAAAAAGATTAGCAATTATTTTCCAGACAATTAATTCCAGGAAACGTTTATTGTAATTTATCATGTTTTATTCTTTCTCGAAGTTCAATTATATTGTCAGGAAGGACACTAGGAATTGGAAAGGACGGAATTGGATCCAAGAACTTCATAATTTGTCATTATAATATAATTGTTAATTATATTAATGTTATAATATATTAGTAAAATTAATATACAAGAATGAGACCAAGGTTGCTTCCGATTTGCTTTCTTTCCGTGAAGCATTCACGAAAATGCAGAATTCAGAGATGCATATCAAAAAAGCCAGTTATATGACACGCTTCTCCCTCTCCCCCCCGCCCCTCTCTCTCTGTCTCTTTCTTTCTCTCGCGGATTGATTAAAACCAGAAGATGATAGTCACGAACGAGAAATCCGAAGATGACACTTTTATTTCTCCACAGATGAAAAGCGCAGACGGGAGACGGGTTGACCAGCACGCGTTATCGGACAACGAGTCGCAGAGCACGTTTCATGCAATATAGGCGCTGCACGACTTCGTCGAAATAATGCAGCGCCGCGGGGTCGGGCGCACGTGCGGAATATCAAACGGGCGACGGAGCGAATTTCGCGTCTATCTCTCTTTATCTCTCTCTCTTTCGGTCAGGGTCGCCTTCAAACATTCGGATACTTATGACTTGTTAACACGATGCACACTACGAGCGTACGAGGCGAGCGAGCGCTTCGCCAACGAATTATTGCTCTTTAACGGTGGCAGGCAACGAGGGAGAAATCTGCGCCGCACACTCCGATTGCCTTGTTGCATTTTATTTTGCGACGTACTCTTACGTTAGCCGATCAAGAAAATGAAATATACATGCGCATAAGCAAATAGTTTTTGCCAAAACTTTGAGAGTGATTGCTAAGATTATATTACATAATTATAAGTCATGTATGTGTATTATTTTATTATATAATAATATAATAATATAATAATCATTATTTTATATAATAATACATGTAATGTAATATAATAATTAATGATATATTTTATGATATATATTATAAAATATCGCGCTATAAAATTATACCATGATAAAATATAAATATATAATCCAGTTTTTATATTATCAAGATAAAATGAATAAATCTTGGTTTTTTACACAAACGTGCTGCACTGCACGTGCGACGCAAGTAAAATGACGACAAAGTGCAAACCGTTCGGTGTCTTTTTTCTGTTTTCTTTTTTTATTCAACCGGCGAGCGGGAAAACGTCGCATCGCGCGGTCGCGCGGAATATCAACGAGCGTGCCGGTTGTTCTACGAGACGTTTCTGCACGCTGTCCGACGTGCAATTTATTCGCTAACGCTTCATCTTCCCCGCGCGTATTTTGCGCAAAGATATTTTTTTAGCACGGCTAAAAATGTATGATATGTTTAGCGTGTCGAACTTCTAAGCGGGCGTCTGCGCGTTTCTTTCGTTTCTATCCTTCGTTCCATTTTCGATGATTATTATTTTTCAAATGATACATTTTAATTCGAGAATCCAGATTTTTTTGACAGCTCGTTTATATATCATCCAGCTGTCTCTCCTACAGCGATTCCAGAAAGAAGTAAGAAATATCAAAGTGCGTTGTAAGCTATGCAAAATGTATTGCTGACAAGGCAAAAATCTCTACTCATACAAAGTGCAATAACCACGTAGCCATCGACAAGCTTCGTGACAAATCAAACACGCACTCGTAGTACAAATGTGTTATTCCATCAGCGTGTCGATCACGCACGCGCAATATTAATCGCGATCCTCCGATCCACCATCACGACTATTCTTAATCCGCGAGTGCACGCGCGTTGCATTAAATCATAATAAAATCTGTATCTTTGCTATTTATTTATAATTTACCTACTTATTTATTTCGAGAAGATGTCACATGCCAAATTTTGCGGACGGAGAGTGTGTTTCTTTGGAATATAAAAATATTCTCCAAGTTTTTAAGGGAAATTTAAGTTCATAATAATTTGTAAAATATATAATTTTTATATTGTAAGAGAGATATCTTCCCACAAACGCGATACGTTTTTTGGAATACCATTTCTTCACCGCAGTTTTTTTCGAGCCGAAATGTCAGCAAAGGGGCGCCGCCCGAGTTATCTAGCGGGGGGCTACGCTTCGCCGACTCGCCCCCTGAAGGTACTCCTCAGGTCCGTAACTGTACATCGGCCACCCGATGTTTCTTTGTATTGTACATTCAGTGAGTGACGTAATTTGAGTCGTCTTTCGTAGAAAGTTTGAGATATTCGGTGGTCGTAACACCGCTTTACTGCGACTTGTGCTAATAATTTTCCGTTTCCTCTTGGTCGATTTGACACGGTGATCTTGTTTATTACGGTTTCTACGGCATGTACGTTATGTCATAAGTCATATATTCTTGAAAAGTAGAAGAAAATCCAAAAAAATCCTTGGAATGATCGATTTCTTAGAGAGTTTTGTAAAGAGGTGGAGTTCTATAGACACTGCTATTTATTTCAATTTTCAATAATTTTGTGTTATTTCATTCTCTCTTTGTGACAAATTCTTGATTTTATTCGTATAATCAGTATCGTATAATTAAGTTTCCTGGAATGTTTTTCTGTCACAATTATTGTATTTTGTATATCAATGTATATAATATTAATTTAATATATAATAATTGACGCATCAATCGATCATATTACATTTTTATTGAGCAAACATGGATGTAGCGAAACCCAAAAAGAATCAATTCAGCGTTGATCTCAAGTTGATGTCAAGTATAATAAAAAACTCTGTCAATAATTTCGTCTTAATTTCGTAAATTTCTCTTTAATGTTTCAGGTGGCAGGGAGAGTGCTACAATTGTTCATCGTCACGCTCCTGAAGGGGGATGCATTTACGGGGAGACCCTCGTTCCGCACTTTACAGACACAGGACGAACGAACGAAGGGGATCTCGTATTGATTTTCGTCATCCGCCCCTCGAGGCGGGGCCCATTCGCTGACTTTGGCTGAATTAGTCGTCCGAAAGAATTGCATTAGGAGATTACGCGATTTTAGTGCCTGTGCCCGTGGCCAAGCGCTCGTTTGATTGCGTATATCCATGCAAATACGATATTGCAAATGCAAACTTATGAAGAACGCCCGAGAAATATTCGTGTCGCAAGAATGAGTGATTTATCCAAGAATACTCGATATCGCGTTACTTCCAAAGTTATGGACAAATTTGTCAAGTAGAATAACTTGAGTCGATGGAATCTCTTTAATGATATCACGGAATTTCCTTTGAATATCATAATTCTTGCTACACAACCGTAACCGTTAACGATATGGGGGTTTCATGAAGGATGGATTGCAGATTGATCACATGACACGCGTAAACACATCAAGTGGCCTAGGGACGGGTTTGGAAAATCTCCAAGCGACGGCCATCAAAATTATATTAAGTAGCTCCG
Source organism: Ooceraea biroi (assembly GCF_003672135.1). Taxonomy (NCBI): domain Eukaryota; kingdom Metazoa; phylum Arthropoda; class Insecta; order Hymenoptera; family Formicidae; genus Ooceraea; species Ooceraea biroi. The sequence goes on from NC_039512.1 coordinate 1,600,924, forward strand.
CCCCCTGGTATCACAAACAATAAAGCATTGCTACAAATAATAAAGCAAGCACTATTTCGCATTATATTACCAATACATGCCAATAATTAATGCTTTAATGGCCGCTTCAGATTTCTACTATTTATTAACAGATTTAAACATTTTTGTTCCGATAGCGGAAGATGTGACGATCCGCAATTGTTCGTGATATAATTAACGATAAATTGACTATAATAAATGATAAAACGATACATGATAATATGATTTTTGGCATTGTTATTTTATATATATGTATGCAGATAAAGAATAAACATCAAGGACAAATATACATATACTGATTCGAGAGTGTAATTTAATACGACGTATGATTTCTAGCATTTTTATCTAATCAGAATTAATCTTTACTGCAGCTTGCGTGATTTCTCGTTACAAACACATTATATAGCCTCTCTGATGAATATTACAGCCATAATCAGATTAAAAATAGGGTACAGAGAAACATTTACTCGTTCTGGGAGAATACTTCCAAGAACAATCAGATCGTGCAATCGAGATAACTAAATGTCCGTGATTAACAATATTAAAATCAAGACTGAAAACATGGAGGGAGGAAAAAAGAACAAAAATATAATGTAATGCAAAAAATGATTTCCCAAGTGTTGAAGATGAGTGTATAGCGCAATAATGGGAAGTAAAAGCTATAAAACGTTATGTTCCCTTCCTTCTTATAATCTGCGGGAGATGCGATGCGAGACCACTTTCGAAAGCAGCAATTAATTTACGCCCCGCGGTAACTTCTGCAGGGGCAACGGGTGCGCGTGCACCAGCTGCCGCAATAAAAATGTTGCCAGACTGTTCATTATCTAGATGCTTCATGCGCAGGAGGCGATTGTTAAGTGAAGTAGCGATCTCTCTCGCGAATTGACGAGCGGCGACTACGATAAAACCTCCACGTGTCGCCGTAATCGCTTCCTGATTCAGAGTCGAACACGACAGAGCGCGACACGCAAAGCCACACACGACATATCTTTTCGATGTAAACAAAACGAGATCGTACGAGGTGGTCGCAGCGGTGCTAACTTCACGGATTGCGCTTTACGTAAGACATCCGGTTTGACGGATCCGCAAAACGCTGCAGGCAAATCGCGCGACGGCGCGATTACGGCGCGCCCGAGAGCGAAATCTTGTCGAGGAAATGATTTCATTATGCAATCGCAGCTCCAGGATAGAATAAAATAGTTCGGTCTCTCTTAATGATGAGGCTTAATCGCGTGATCAATCTTGTTACATAAAGTAACGTGCTTCTGGCGAACGAGGGGACAATTTTAAGATTTTATTACGTTAAACCGCTTCCTGAATTAAAATGTAACAAAAAACTTGAGCATAACAGGATTTAATAAAACTTTAGAATAATGCTTGATTGCCTGCTGTTAACTCCTAAAAAGGAAAGAAAAATAAAAAAAATAATTGGAGGAAAGAAAAATAGATTACAGGTAAAATAAAAATAATGCCCTGATGATTTCTACGATTCCATCGAGTTTAATTTCGAAAAATATATTAGCGAGCCAAATGTAGCGCATCGCGGATTATCTCAGCGCATCTCGCAGTACACACCGGGAACCCTACGCCCTACGACGAAGGTGGCGGACGAGCAGAAGGAGGTCCTGTTGGCACGACTATTATGTAGGTCGGGATTTAGCGCCAGCACCTCTGAGAATTCTCTCGTCTCGTCTGCCAAAGGGATCGCATTCTACGAACGCTATAAATCGGCCCATACCCGCGCCACCGACACAGATATTGCCTCCGCCCGAAGTATCCGCCTGCCATCTTCGTTCCGCGAAGTCTCTGCTCTACTAGATCATGCTTCTAGATCAGCTCCAAATCGAGCGCGACGTCTCGGCCTGTTGCACAATTGGACGTTGCACATCGATTAGATCTTTGGAACGATGATCGAAGTCGAAGTGGTTCCGCTATTCTTCTCTCCGGTTTGTGAACCGACGAATCGGCGCGAGCAATCATTCAATCACGTCAATTATTCAGCGTTCTTATTTTTTATTTTATTTTCTTTCTTTCGTTTTATCGATTTTGATTTCGTTGCAGTTTCAAAAAATTTCAAAGAGATTTCTTCAGTACAATACATAAAAGATTAAATCATTTATTTGTAGATTTAGCCATAGCTTTTTTTATTGAACAAGGTAAATTCAGCTTTGAAGTATCTGTATTTCTGGATGCATCGCCCTCCTCGTTAGCGAAGATTCGAAAGATGGAAGGCATCGTTCGCCCCGTCATAAAAAAGAAGCTAAGCTCAAAGAACGCTGGTTTATTTACTCAAGAAGTAATATCTTTTTCTCCAGTTTGCTGATCCCTCACTTACACGCATTTAAACGACCGACCGTGTTTTAAGGCTCGAGGCGTAGGAACTGGCGATGGACGGCGCCCAGTTTCCATATCCTCTTGCATATGGAAACACGAAATGTTGAACTTGATCGGTACCAGTTCGCCCACATCTACGATTCGCGCATCCCGCCGACCAAATTCGCTTCGTCGCGAACGATTTCCGCGTACGCGCGAACCAACGAGAGCCCACGTGCCCGCGCTTCTTCCTTTGCTGCGAAATTTATCGCGCGCGTTACACCCGCTCGACGTTCCCGGCGACGATTCCATTATCGCTCGAGGTTTCCCGGCGCGGCGATCCGGCCACCGTGTCGCACGCAAGATCCCTCGATCCTCCTACGCGGCAGCGCGACTCGCGATCGCGATACTCTCCGCCACGATCCCACGTATTTTCTCAGCAGTATCGCGCCCACTTGCTTGGACTCTCTGAGAACAGCGGATTCACAGAATCTGCCGTGCGGTAACTCTATTTGTCAGTCACTTATATATCGACGCTTCTCGTATATCGCGAAATTACCTAACAGCATGCGGTTTCGTAAATCATTTCGAAATCAATAGTCGAAGATTACATTTATCATCGATCCTCTCTCGTTTATCTTTAGAGTTAGAGATACACTGGCGGGATGATGATCATCCTCGCCACCTTTCTACTTCTCTTTCATCTGGAAAGGATAAAATAAAGAATTAAGTGTAATTGAAAATCTGGCGCGTTGGCATTAATCCTTTAATTAAATCGCACTCAATCAACCATTCAGTCCGAATGGTCGGCGAATGCGCGGCGATCAAGAGATACGAATCCAATATCCAAACTGTAAAATGTTTCGCGTTTTGCTGCGAACTGCGTCTCGCCGATCTTGCGCTCGTTCAATCATCGATGCGCATCTGCGGCGCGATATGATTTCAGGACGCCTGACATCGCGGCGATCGATGGTTCTTCATCGAGATGGATGAGTGCGTGAGCGATCGTCATGCGCGCGTTACGTAACGCGCGGCGTTGCGGTTACGCCGCGCGTCGCGGCGACCGCGGAAGCTGATGATGAGCCGCCAGGCCTGAATCATCCAATCGATAGCGCACGCGGTCGGCGACGACGCGTGCATCACGCTCCGATTAATTACGGCTTATTAGCCCCACCCACGCAATTAGAAACGTGCGTGTCCGCATCCGCCTACTCGCGAGCGGGCTCCGTCTCTGTCTCTCCGCCTCGCTGGGCTCGACTTTCTCGCCAAGAGGGCAGGACGTCACGCGAATAACGTGCGAATAACGTGACGTCACGACCGTGACGTCGTGTAATTCACGTGCGATACGATTTTCCGTCTATCCAACCTGTAATTCTCAATTGTAATTCTCAAATGTAATTTCAACGGCGCATCTTCGTAGATATGTATCATATCTCCGATTCCTGTTAGATACGTCTTGTCCTTCAAGCAACTCGTTTATTTGGCAAATAAGCTGACTGCAAGATGGTTTAATGTTCCCTTGACGTCTTGATGTTTCTCCTTTTCTTTCCTTTTAATAGCGCTACTTTTTGTAAGGAGCGAGAACGGGTTTGATACGACATATGGCATGTACAATTTCCAAAGCTATGCGCGCGCGAGGTACGAGATAAAAATAGTTGTAAGCAAGATGTAAATTTTACGAGGCATGTATACGACTCGAACTATATTCCCCCGGAGCAGTAATTCCTTATTCTTCTCGATTGACAAATTTAAATTCGCAAGCCATTATGAAGACATCAAGAAACATTCAATTTTAACACATCAGTACTTATTGCCGTTAAAAAAAAAAGTGTAAATCGAAGCAAGTTCTTGCGTATAAATCTGTTTACAAGTGAATATCTCATTTTAAATCATGAATTATTCCAGATCACGATCTCGGCAGCAAAGCTCTCTTGGCCCTTGCTCTCCGCGAAACGTCGCCATCGTCCTTTATCATCAAATAAATCTCCGAGTTACTGCCGAATCAAGTCGGCCTTTTTTATTCCGTAGATCGCGCATGTGCATTCTACAATTGGCAGCATGTAATGCATATTACGGCTGATCACGCCTTCCAGCGGGTGAGTCATCCGACCGGCAAGAGGAGGAGACACGATGACGTACCCGTTGATACGTCGCACCACTCGTGGATGCACGTAATATCGAGAGAAAGAGAAGAAATGCAGGCCGAGACGGAGGAGGAAGGAGCAGGGCCAGGGCGAGAGGAGACCGCGAGAGGAAAAGGAGCAAAACGCGCCGCGAAACCTGCCAGGGCGATGACGCCGCATTCTGTTTACGGCAGTGACGTAGATCAGTTATACGCCACGTACGCGCGAATGCCGTGCGTCATTACGCAATGCGAGAGCCTACCTACCGTGACGGAATTCCACGATCGGCTGATCGAGCGTTTCGTCGCCAGCTCGAAAAACCGCCCGTGATGATTCCATGTGGACCTCGACACGAATGGATCCGTGAAGTCGCGAGTGTCTGATTGTCGAGGAAAGAGAGGTATTTAATCCGTCGACAGAGATGGATAAAATTTTTAAATAAAATTGGGAAATGAAAACCCTGAAAAACTGAAACCTTCAATTGCAAAGAACGTACAGACTGCCAAAATATTTCCAATGACGAGAGTTATTCGATGGTAGAAAGTGACGCACGACTTTAATACTTTATATTTTTAAAAAATATATAATACAATGTATATTATATAAAAAAATTCATATCTCATCTATAATCTATAATAATAAAATAGAAAAGAATGGAATTATTGAAACTCCCTCTCGAATACAGACTGTCAAAATGCACAATTGCATGATGGTCGTGCGATGGACATAAGAAATAATGCATTTCGAGATCACCATCGCGGAAAAGGGCCAATTAAAAATAACTTACTCTTTTTAAGAATGGTTTAATCGATCTCTAACGGGATTATTTTGCGATCAAACACACGGAAAACATACTTACATTGCTATCACGTAGTTTCCTATCTTCTAATCAGGAAGATGATGACGTCTGTTGCGGCGGAATAAAAAGAGAAAGGTAGAAGCTCACCTGGAACTCGGATGACTATGACGTATTGTGTTTACTACGATAACGCGGTGCCGTTATCCGCCGTTACGTCATTACGTAATGCAGGCGTCACAGATGCAGGTATGCAGGACGTTCGAAACGTGTGATTAAGATGCCGTAACGAATTACGTTTGATCTTCAACATTTGATCTACCGTGTGGTGAACTTTTAATTCCTCATGCGGATCAATGCAAACTCATGTGAATTAATTATTGAAGTCCTCGGCAGATTGATAAAGTGCTCGACGGTCTCAGAATTGAATTTCGATTAGCGCAAAAGAAAATGATATTGCGCAATTGGCGGACGTGCAAGGAACGGTAACGTTAACTCGATCGAAACGCAGAAACACTTGATATCGGAGAAGTCCATCCAGCGATTTATCTCGGTGGAAGATAGCCTGTTGTATTCCTAAGATCCGGTATCTCCGATACGGCAAAATCTTATCTTGCGGCGTATGGGCGCGTAGATGAACTTAATCTCCCGTTATCTCGAGCCGGTGTAAACTACTGTACGTCACAGAAAACACGTTAAGAGGTTCCTCCTCGGCATGGAAAATTCGCGGATCTTAATCTTCGCTTCGCGCGAACGAGCCGATCTATCGCATTCGCGGAACGTCATGTGGAGACAGATCGGCTGGCCGGATTCGTTTCTTATCGGATTACCAGCTGCGGAGTCGTCATTTAATCACTGTCGATGCGTTAAAAAGGAAATTGAGCAGGTGCGCGCCGATATGAGCGCGATATGCGCTCGGTATGCGCTCGCAATACCTGACATTCGATACCTGCCTATTCGTTTAAACATCGTTGAAAACATTCGCGGGTACTTGTTTTGTCACAACTCGCCATACGTGACTCGCTTATCCGCACGTCTGCACTGGCGCGCTCGTTAGAGACACGTCGCTCGGCGGAAATGCATAATTCGCGACATTATCGCGAAATGCTAGCGGCTGTCATCCCGATTAATCCCGACTAATTCGTAGATAAGAAGCCGAAAGGAAATTTCGTCTGACTGCAAACGCCTTATTTTATTACAGCCTGCTCGATTTATGTTAGATTTATGTTAGAGTGCAATCCAGGAAAACGAACGTCTCCAATCCAGCCTCGCAAAACCGCGGTCAATTATGCTAATTTCCTTCATGCATGCGTTACATCGTTAAGCTACCTGGTTAATTACCACCGTAATCGATCGATCTCGAATCGAATAAGCAAATCTAAATTTAACTCGATGCTTTAGAATTTTAGATTAAGGATAAGCGCTATCGCTCCACGCCGCTTGGAAATTATTAACATTGCAGACGAAAGGTGTTTCTTCTCCTATTTTCGAATCAACAAAGAACGACGTCAATTCTTCTAACGTATCCAGTTTATGAAAATCGAAGCGTTTCAAAATTTATGGTGAATCGAACGCGTTCACCTGCGCTTCGATCGATGAGATATCTCGGAAGATGTCTCCTACCTCGATTTCTCAAGTGTTCCACGCATACACTTCGTGAATCATCGCTGGAAGCCGGAACTGGCGAGTGTTACGACACCGGTCTTGCCGTAGGATCGCGAACAGATCCTGAATGAAATCTTCTCGGAAACCGCGACGAGTAATGGTTCGTGTAGTAGCGCCGCGGCGACGTTTCATTCAGTACGTCTCGACTTCCACGAAAATCATCGCATGAACGCGCCGACACGATCAATGGATCGAGCAATTTTCGATGACCACTTACGAACAACCGCCGCAAAAAACGGCATTCGACATTTCTTGCGACAAAACTGTAAACCCTTGACGCGTGTGCTTTGGATGAATCAACCGGATTTTTGGTTGGAAGATTGGGATCTATCTGGAAAGAGAAGAAAGAAAAAAAGAATAAAGAAATTTTAATTATCACGTCGTATTATGTTCTATCTTTCAACTGAAAGTGACGTGTAGGTGTGCAATAAAGTCGCATTTGCTTATCTCAATGTATCTACGTGCACCCTTATTTATGCATGCACGTTACTTTACCGTCGACATATCACGGTTACACGATTTCATCGATTGGCCACTTTCCCATTACACGTTCCGGAGTAGCCATTCAGTCGTACATCACCGAGTCTCAATCAATATAGAGTCATGCACGCGACACTCATAAGTGTGCTGGATTTTCTCTGTCGCGAAACAGTCGCTGCAATCCGGATGCATAAATTATGTGTAGATTTACCCATGTGATTGTGGCAGAAATTTGTCACCAATTGCGATACTGAACTCGAATTAGACTAATCAAATTCTCCACAAAAGAGATGCATAGTTTATTATTTCATATAACAATATATAATCTATTTATATTTAATATATTTATAATATATAATAATATATTTATATATATTTGTGGGAAAAAAATAGATCCAGCATCCATACACATGACTTTTGATTGAAAAATTTCTTATATGCGAATTCAAATGTAAGTACTGTTTCATCAAGAGCTCGTTACTTTTCTGTCGTGATACTCACGAATTAAAGCCAGGTCTCGGATACTCCGAGAACATTCCAGAGCACAAAGAAATGTCCTCCGATCACAGCGGGTGCCGGATATTCAAAGGAGATGCGGGTTTCCCATTGAAAGCAAGAAAGGGAGTGCGGCAGGCGGAAAAGGACAGCTCCGATTGAGCGAGTGCTTAGCCGCTCGAAAAAGTAGGTCCACGTGTTTCCTCGGGCGGTGAAGAATGCGCGCGCTCATGCGATTATGTGTGCGTGCAGCGTGCGTGTATGTCGACCGGCACGTGAGTCATCCAGGTAAAGACGACGGGGATCGCCGAGGAGCGATCAACATTCTTGGAGCAACCCCATGAGTCACCGGGTCGCCGCCATCCCCCCGTCAACTCACCTACCTGCCACCACCTGTTGCTGCATTCTGTTTCTAGGTCGCCCCTTTCAAGTTTTAATCTGCGCCTTACCCCTGCGAGAATCAACCTGCGTCGAGCGTTCACCTGAGAAGTATAGCGTTCACCTGAGAAGCGGTGAATTTAATTCATCGCTCGCTGAGATGAGCATCGGATGTTGCGCAAGAAATGACCAAAAAAATACAAAAGAGTCAAAGGGCAAGAGTTCTTCTCCTTGGAAGAAAAATCAAAATTGTAATTCACAACAATTCAATAGCGCACGAAATTTCTCTGTCATTTGATGGCTTGAATTGTTTCCGTTGAAAATTTATTATAGCCTCCCACAACATTTTCGTATTAGAAGTTTTGTCTTAGAATGTTAAATAGAATCTGCCCTTGAAATGATTACCGGTGATTTTGGGTCATTCTTTGTATAATATATAAAACAGTTTTTGCACAATTTCCCGGAAATTCGTGATCTTCCGGTCGCCTGGTTTTCCCGCCGACGAGTGGAACGTCTCGGCCAAGTGGCGGCGCGTTTAGTGGGCGGATCGATGACCTTGAATCTCGTAACAGTGTCACTATGAGTCACACGTCGCGAATCGCGACTTTCCAGCGGAGAGGTGGCGGATCGATGCCAGCGGAGGGACCGGCCAGCTTCCGGAGTAGAGAGGAGCTTTCCTCGCTCGTAAACTATCTGAGTCATCCTGGTCCACGCGACAAGTTCAACGAGTTCGCTTCTTCTTTCGTCGATTGCGCAATAGAGCGGCAGAAGAAGCGGGAGAAGGGGGTCGCAGTAGTCAGCAAATTGCCCCCGGCCGATCGAGCGAGATTGCACAAAGTTTCTGCGCGATTCCCCGAATCGCTTATTTGTCTCCGAGATAAATTGAATCCGCGAGGATTTTATCCAACACTCGCGCACACACGCACGGTGCGAAGTTATCGCATAGCCGTGCGTGTACTTTTATGATATTACCGTACTGATTCGATAATTTTGTTGCACGATGTTGTCCTTGCTCAGATTACTCCCTATCATTCAACGTCGTTATTTCATGATATCCAGAGATTAGTTTCATTAAGAGATTCATTAGCGGTTCGTGTATTTACGTGCGATCTTAAAAACAATCTTTTCATGGTATTTTATTATCTTCTTATTGACGTATTGTTGCTCTTTATACTTTCTGTGTATATTTTCTCAATCTTTGAATACTGCGAGCACTGATATACTTACTGGTAACTGTTTATTTAACATCATCACTGTTTATTTAACATTTAGTAAAAATATAAAATATCGTGAAATCTAATTTATCCTGACGTATTTATAAAAAAAATACATTCTCGTTAGATTTATCTATTTATTAAATTAATTTGAATTAATTTGAATTAATTTGAATTAATTTGGTTTAACAAAAAATAACGAGCGCTTTTAAAATAATTTTCTTATCTTCCAAGAGCGTGAATCATTCTCACGAGATAGACGCTCTACTGCTCCATTAACGCAATAATCTTATTTTACTTAGAATAGATACAAATTACTAGTTTGTTTTATGGATTGCTCACACATACACACAGCTCAACATGCGATTAATGACGCTCGCTCGC